>NC_133410.1:43682500-46082500 GCF_049350105.2 Macaca mulatta | reverse complement strand
CATAGTATTCCATGGTGTATATGTGCCACATTTTCTTAATCCAGTCTGTCACTGATGGACATTTGGGTTGATTCCAAGTCTTTGCTATGGTGAATAGTGCCGCAATAAACATACGTGTGCATGTGTCTTTATAGCAGCATGATTTATAATCCTATGGGTATATCTCCAGTAATGGGATGGCTGGGTCATATGGTACATCTAGTTCTAGATCCTTGAGGAATAGCCATACTGTTTTCCATAATGGTTGAACTAGTTTACACCAACAGTGTAAAAGTGTTCCTATTTCTCCACATCCTCTCCAACACCTGTTGTTTCCTGACTTTTTAATGATTGCCATTCTAACTGGTGTGAGATGGTATCTCATTGTGGTTTTGATTTGCATTTCTCTGATGGCCAGTGATGATGAGAATTTTTTCATGTGTCTGTTGGCTGTATGAATGTCTTCTTTTGAGAAATGTCTGTTCATATCCTTTGCGAACTTTTTGATGGGGTTGTTTGTTTTTTTCTTGTAAATTTGTTTGAGTTCTTTGTAGGTTCTGGATATTAGCCCTTTGTCAGATGAGTAGATTGCAAAAATGTTCTCCCATTCTGTAGGTTGCCTGTTCACTCTGATGGTAGTTTCTTTTGCTGTGCAGAAGCTCTTTAGCTTAATGAGATCCCATTTGTCAATTTTGGCTTTTGTTGCCGTTGCTTTTGGTGTTTTAGACATGAAGTCTTTGCCCATGCCTATGTCCTGAATGGTACTACCTAGGTTTTCCTCTAGGGTTTTTATGGTATTAGGTCTAACATTTAAGTCTCTAATCCATCTTGAATTAATTTTCGTATAAGGAGTAGGGAAAGGATCCAGTTTCAGCTTTCTACTTATGGCTAGCCAATTTTCCCAGCACCATTTATTAAATAGGGAATCCTTTCCCCATTTCTTGTTTCTCTCAGGTTTGTCAAAGATCAGATGGCTGTAGATGTGTGGTATTATTTCTGAGGACTCTGTTCTGTTCCATTGGTCTATATCTCTGTTTTGGTACCAGTACCATGCTGTTTTGGTTACTGTAGCCTTGTAGTATAGTTTGAAGTCAGATAGCGTGATGCCTCCAGCTTTGTTCTTTTGACTTAGGATTGTCTTGGAGATGCGGGCTCTTTTTTGGTTCCATATGAACTTTAAAGCAGTTTTTTCCAATTCTGTGAAGAAACTCATTGGTAGCTTGATGGGGATGGCATTGAATCTATAAATTACCTTGGGCAGTATGGCCATTTTCACGATATTGATTCTTCCTATCCATGAGCATGGTATGTTCTTCCATTTGCTTGTGTCCTCTTTTATTTCACTGAGCAGTGGTTTGTAGTTCTCCTTGAAGAGGTCCTTTACATCCCTTATAAGTTGGATTCCTAGGTATTTTATTCTCTTTGAAGCGATTGTGAATGGAAGTTCATTCATGATTTGGCTCTCTGTTTGTCTGTTACTGGTGTATAAGAATGCTTGTGATTTTTGCACATTAATTTTGTATCCTGAGACTTTGCTGAAGTTGCTTATCAGCTAAAGGAGATTTTGGGCTGAGACGATGGGGTTTTCTAAATATACAATCATGTCATCTGCAAACAGGGACAATTTGACTTCTTCTTTTCCTAACTGAATACCCTTGATTTCTTTCTCTTGCCTGATTGCCCTAGCCAGAACTTCCAACACTATGTTGAATAGGAGTGGTGAGAGAGGGCATCCCTGTCTTGTGCCAGTTTTCAAAGGGAATTTTTCCAGTTTTTGCCCATTCAGTATGATATTGGCTGTGGGTTTGTCATAAATAGCTCTTATTATTTTGAGGTACGTTCCATCAATACCGAATTTATTGATCGTTTTTAGCATTTTATGAGGCCAACATCATCCTGATACCAAAGCCTGGCAGAGACACAACAAAAAAAAGAGAATTTTACACCAATATCCCTAATGAACATCGATGCAAAAATCCTTAATAAAATACTGGCAAACCGGATTCAGCAGCACATCAAAAAGCTTATCCACCATGATCAAGTGGGCTTCATCCCTGGGATGCAAGGCTGGTTCAACATTCGCAAATCAATAAACATAATCCAGCATATAAACAGAACCAAAGACAAGAACCACATGATTATCTCAATAGATGCAGAAAAGGCTTTTAAAACAAATCTTAAGTAGATATTTCAATGAGATTAAGTGGAGGAAGAGACAGAGATCACATTTCATAAATAAATATAACACAAAAATATTAAAAATTAAGACCGTAAAGTTTAAATTAATGTGGTAACTGGTTGATGGGCAGATTATCTTATTTATGAACGTATTTCACCATCTACATTAAAATAAAAATTCAAGCTGTATAATTGGTTAGGTTAATTCATGTGGAGGTTTAATAAAAAGCATAGAACTGAGAAATGGACTTTGAAAATTGTCAGTTTTTATGGTGTAGATAATGACAACAATTATAAAGAGCTACCAGACATTTGAAAAAATGAAATAAGGTAGAGCTAAAGATAGAAATAATTTCAATAATTTAATTAATGAAGACTGCATTATTTAAGGAAATCCACGAATATATAACAAAAAATGGAAATATTTTATTTGATGATGTCAGTGAGAGTAATTTTAGTGAAGTAGTAAATGTAGATGGTAGATCTGAAAAGTTTAGAATTGAATTGGTAAAGGGATGAAGACAGCCTGTATAGATTACTTTTATCCAAAAGTTGGCAATAAAAAGAAATGGAGCATGATCTGCATCATACCGGAAACAAAGGCAACAGCTAATTGTGACCTGTAGCAGTTACATTGTCCTTTCAGTGAATTAAATAGAAAATAAAATTTTTAACAGATGAAATGAGGAGTTATTTCACCACACCTTCCATTTTCCTAAACTTTTTCAAAAGCCAAACATCAACTAGAAATGCCTGCGGCAAGATTTAAAAGGAGAGAAAGGGCTAAATGTAGTCTAGTATTTGGATTAGAATATAATCAAATGTCATAGTCTATGGGAAAATATCTAACTCTACTATGAAGCCAATTCAGTTGAAAAATAAGAAAAATGGGTACGTTAATCATGAAGGATGAAAATTTTCTTAAAGAAATACTTATTGATAAATACAGGGTTTTAAAAAATTACGACCTCTATATATCTTTTTTTAAATGTGCTATTTTCATTTTCCTTCACACTTTTAATTCTACTTTTAATGTTTCCCTGGAAATATACCAAAATAAAATCAAATACCTTTGAGTTACTATTACTTTATTTTAAAGTGTATCTTTCTATACATGTAATACAAATGTAATATTTTGTTAATGGACTGTGTAACTGAATTGGTTTAAAATGGAAATATTGATCTATGGAGTACTTCTCAATTACATTGTGGTCTTGATACTGTTATTAGAAAATGCTTGATTCACATCCAAATAAATTTAAACATTGGTCTCCTCCAAACTGTTGCCTCTGGTAAATATTTTCTTTTTTCATATTGACATAAATATGACGTAAAATAATCCCTTTCTTTACATGAACATTCTCAGTGTGATGCAGATAATAAAAAACAATTATTAGACGATTAAGTACCAAACAGTTATTTTCTTTCAAAATTAAACACTAAACCAAATTTCAGTGATTTCTTTATCTTAAAAATTAAGCTTAAAAACAGTGTTACTAATTTTGCTGGCAGATTAACCTTTTATATGAGGCACGGAGAGAAGAGAAAGTTTGAATTGGTATTGCCAGAATCAAAGTAGAAAATAAGTGGCAAGTGGAAATGCAGAGAGAAAATAGCCTGTTAGGTTTTGGTAATTTAGAAGGAATCTTGTGATGGCATTCTAAATTCAGATGGGTAAAAACTAAAGTGGGCCACCAACTAGGTAGTTGTCTATGAATTCTCTGTAGAGAAAATCAAAGTTTTCCACTCTGTTAAGAAAAGAAATACGAACAAGTAAAAAGAAAATGCATAAATGTGCTCAGAAATGGAACCTAAGCATACTGGGGACTTGCTATATAAAACTTTTCCATCTATTGTGCCAAATAAGAAAATCTAAATGATTTAGTTAAAAAAAAATAAAAAAAAAGTGTACCAATTATTTTTTGCAACTTTATCATAAAAATAGAGTTCTTCCTCCTCATTTTTTTTGGATAATTTCTTTTTATTTCATATTGTGGTGTGTGATCAATAATTTCAACATTTATGTCTGATTTCCCAGTGCAGATCTGCCAACCTCAGTATTAAAGCAGATCCTGAAACAGCACTGTAACTCAGTTTCACCTCCTCTCAGCTATGGTCTGAGAGCAGTTCTTCACATCCAGGACTCAGAGGGAGGCATCCACATCTGTACCCCTGTAGTCAATCCAGCTAAATTTAGTTCCACTATAGATCTTGAAATGGCCTTGTATCTCAGTATCAGCCCCTGTCACCTGTGTTCTAAGCAGTATTGCTTGCCCAGAAACCAGTGTGAGATATACCCATCCATACTTGCAGAGGCAGGCCTGAAGGACTAATTTTAGCTGTGGACCCTGAAGCAGCCATTTGACTCAATTAGAGCCCCACTCAGTCAAAGAATGGGGCAAAGGATTCATGGCCAGGAGTCCACCCAGACACCCATTGGAAACTTCCCTGAGATCCATGGGAATCAAACCTGTCTGTGCACTCAAATCTATCTGTGCACTTTAAAGCTAATCTTCATCCTAGTACCAGCTTTACTTGCCAAAGTCCTTGAGGCTGTTTAGTTGACCCAGAGACCAGACAAGATCCACACCTACTTGAGCCTTGGTAACAGTCCTGCTGAGTACAGACCACACTGAGGACTCAGTAGAGGTCACATAAACTGGCTCCAACTCTACTCAAGTGCAATCCAAGAGTCAATTCTATCAACCTGAAACCCAACAGGAGAAGGTCTTTACCTGCCAAAAGCAGTCTGTAAAGACTGGATGAGGTGTATTTTTCTTCAAATGAAAGACACTAATACAAGGATACATGGATAATAATGAATCAGTTAAATGTGATACCAGTAAAGAAAATGAACAAAGTTTTAATAACTGATCTCAAAGAAAAGGAGGTATACAAATAACCTAGAAAAAAACCTCAAAATTATCATTTGAAGGGCAATGAGATGCGAGCAAACAGACAGAAAGCTAAATAAAATTTTAAAAATGATGAATGAGAAAAAAAAAAAAACCTTAATCCTTAATAGACAAATAGCATAAAAAGAACCAAACAAAAATCCTGGAGTTGAGAATACAATAACAAAAGTGAAAAATTCCATAGAGAACTTCAACAGAAGACTTGATCATGCAGAAGAAAGAAATAGCAACATTAAATACAGGTCATTTGAAATTAGCTAATTAGAAGGAGCAACATAAGAATGAAGAAGAGTGAAGAAAGCACAAGAGCCTTATAAGACACTATCAAATTATGAATAAACTATATGTCACTTAACAATGGGGATATGTTCTGAGAAATGCATTGTTAGATGAATATGTCATGTGAATATCATAGAATATATTTACATGAAACTATAATTATAGGCTATGGTATACCTGGGCTTTATAGTATAGCATAGTGCTCCTAGTCTGCAAACTAGTACAACATGTACTGTACCTGTACAGTAGGCAAATACTGTAGGCAATTGTAACACAATGGTAAATATTTGTGTATCTAAACATATCCAAGTATTAAAAAAGGTATGGTGAAAATACAATATTAAAATCTTATGGGAACATCATCATATATGTGGTCTGTTTACCAAAATGTCATGATTTGGCTCATGAATATATACAAACCATGGAATTTTCAAAATAAGAGAAAGAAAGAGATAGAAAGCTTATTTAAAGAAATGCTGGCTGAAAGCTTCTCAAATCTTGAGAAAAATGTGTACATCTGGATTCAGGAATCCCAAAGGACTTAAGTAAAAGCAACCCAAAGAAGAATAATTTGAGATGCACTATAATCCAATTGTTAAAAGTCAAAGACAAAGGGAGACTCTTGGAAAGGGCAAGAGAAAACAGATTTGTCAAAGACAAGGGAACTTCCATAAGGGTATCAATGGACTTCTCAACAGAAACCTTGCAAAAGTGCTGGAAAGAAAACAAAAACAGAAACAACAACAACAACAACAACAACAACAACAACAAAAAACAACCTGCCAACCCAAAATACTATACCCTGAAAATCTGTCCTTTGGAAATGAAGAGGAAATAAAGAGAAATTCATCACCATAAAAACAACCTTATAAAAAATGCTACGGGAGTTCTTCAAGTTGAAACAAAAGGACACTAAATAAAAACATGGAAACATATGAAAGCATATAATTCATTAAAAAGGTAAGAATACAGTCAAATTAAGAATATTTTAATATTGAATAAAGTAATGGTGATGTGTAAATCACTTTTATATTTAGTTCAAAATCCAAAAGATAAAAACATTAAAAATAACTATACATTTAATAAATTGTTAATGGATACACAATATGTAGGCATTAAATGACCTCAACTGTGAGAGGAATAAGAAATAAAACTGTAGTGTTTCTGTTCGTAATTGAAGTTGTTAGCAGTTTTTAAAAGAATGGTATAACTATAAGATATTTTATGCAAGCCCCATGGTAACCACAAAGAAAAAAAAAACTTCTAGTGGGTACGTAAAAGACAGAGAAAGGAATCAAATAATACCACTACAATAAACCATTATATCATCAATAAAGACTGAAAGAAAGGAACAAATGAACTACAAAGTAAGAAAACAATGAACATAATGACAATTGTACCTCCTTGCCTATCAATAATCACTTAAAATGTTAAGATATTCCATGTAAAGTATAACCAAAAAATATACTGTTTATACTTTTATAAGTATAAGCAGGGCTGCTTATACTTATATTAGACAAAATATACTTTATATCAAAATCTCTCAAAAGAAATTAAGAAGGTAACTACATTTTGATAAATGGGCCAATTCATCAAGAAGATATAATAATTGTAAACAAATTCATCCAAGAATAGCTCAGCTCAGTATATAAAGCAAATTTTGACAGACCTGAAGAATAAAATTGACAGGAATGAAATAACTGTAGGGAACTTCAATACCTCACTTTCAACAATGGGTTGATCAGTCAGAAAATCAATTGGGTAACAGTGGACTTGAACAATACTATATGCCAAATGGACCTAACAAACATATAAAATGTTCCATCCAATGTAAGTAGATTATATTATTCTAAAAATCACACAGTACATTCTCGATGGTAGACTATATTTTGGACAACAAAACAAGTCTTAACAGATTTAAGAAGATTAAAATCATCTCAAGTATCTTTTCTGACCACAGTAGTATTCAGTTAGAAATCAGTAACAGGAGAACTTTTAGCAAATTCGCAAACATGTGAAAGTTAAATAACACAATCCTTAATAACCAATGGATCCAGGAAGAAATCAAAAGGAAAAATTAAAAAACTTGAGAAATGCAGAAATGGAAGCATATTTTCAAATATTTAGGATGCCACAAAAGCATTTCTAAAAGGAAAGTTTATAGGAATAAATGCTTACATTAAGAAGAAGGTAATATCTCAAATAAACAAGTCAGTTTTACACTTAGAGAAACTAGGTAAAGAATAAACTGAGCCCAGAGTCAGCAGAAGGGAGGAAATGATAAAGATTATTACATAAATAATAAAGTAGAGATTAGAGTGACAAGAGAAACAATAAACAAAACTGAATTGGTTTTTGAAAAGATAAAATTAACAAATCAGTAGCTAGATTAAGCAAGAGAAAGAGAAGACTACAAAATTAAAATGTAAATCAGAAAGCAGACATTACAAGTGAACCCACAAAAATACAAAGGATCACAAGACTACTATGAAAAAAAAAGAACATGAACAAATTGAAGCACCTATAAAAAGTAGATAAGTTTCTAGTAACATACAACTTACCAAGAATGAATTATGAAGAAAATGGAAATCCAAATAGACCAATAATGGTGAAGGAGATTTAATTATTAATCAGAAACTTCCCAACAAAGAAAATCGTAGGACTATATGGATTCAGTGGTGAATTCTACCGAGCATTTAGATAATTAATACCAATCCTTCCTAAGCTCATCCATAAAATTGAAGAGGAGAAAACACTTCCAAATTCATTTCTTGAGGCCAAGGTTAGTTACCCTGACACCAAAAATAGTCAGGGACTGTACAAGAAAAGAATATCATAGTCCAGTAACTTTGATGAACATACACGCAAAAATCCTCAACACAGTACTATGAAATGGAATTCAACAGCTCATTAATAAGACAATATGATATAACCAAATGGAACTTATCTCTGGAATCCAACAGTGATTCAACTTGCACGTCAATAAATATGATGTAACAAGTATGCTTTGTGCAATGTCGTATTGCCAAAGCAATTTGCAGATTCAATGCTATTCCTATCAAACTATCATTGGCATTATTTGCAGAACTAGAAATAACTATTTTTAAACAGAAAGAAGTACCAAAAAATGGAACTATCTAAATAATGAATGAGTAAGAAGCCTTAAAAGTGGTGCTGGGGGCCGGACACGTGGCTCATGCCTGTAATCCCAGCACTTTGGGAGGCCGAGGCAGATGAATCACGAGGTCAGGAGATCGAGACCATCCTGGCTAACACGGTGAAACCGAGTCTTTACTAAAAATACAAAAAAAAATTAGCTGGGCGTGATGTCGGGCGCCTATAGTCCCAGCTACTCGGGAGGCTGAGGCAGGAGAATGGCGTGAACCCGGGAGGCGGAGCTTGCAGTGGGCGGAGATCGCGCCACTGCACTACAGCCTGGGTGACAGAGCAAGACACTGTCTTAAAAATAAATAAATAAATAAATAAATAGTGCTGGGATAACTCGCTAGCCATATGCAGAATATTAAAACTAGATCTCTTTCTTACACCATATACAAAAATCAACTCAAGATGGATTAAAGACTTAAATGTAAAACCCAAAACTATAATAAACCCTGGAAGACAACCTAAGCAGTACCATTCTGGACATAGAATCTGGCAAAGATTTCATGACAAAGATTCCAAAAGCAACTGCAACAAAAGCAAAAATTGACAAATGGGATCCAAATAAACTAAAGGAATTCTGTACAGAAAAATAAACTATCAACTGAGTAAACAGATAACCCACAGAATGGGAGAAAATATTTGGCTCACTGTTCTGTGGGTCATTTAAGAAGTGTAGCACTGGCATGTACTTCTGGTAAGAATCTCAGGAAGCTTCCAGACATAGCAGAAGGCTAAGGGGGAGCAGGGATGTCACATGATGAGAGAGAGAGAGAGAGAGAGCAAGAAAGAGAGATGGGAGGGGTGCCACACTCTTAAATAGCCATGTCTTGGGGAACTAGTAGAGAGACAATTCACTCATCACTGCCAGGGAAACACTAAGCCATTCATGAGTGATCCAACCCCCATGACACAAACACCTCCCACTAGGCCCCACCTCCAACACTGGGGATCACATTTCAAATGAGATTTGGAGGGACAAATATCCAAACTACATCACCTTGTCACTTAAAGTCCTAAAGAGAATGAGTAATTCTTGCTTGAATTCGCCTGGAAAGTGATTTCTTTTTTTTTGAGACGGAGTCTCGCTCTGTCTCCCGGGCTGGAGTTAAGATGGGTTTTGCACACACACAAAAACTAAGGTAAAAGTTTTCTCTAACTTACAAATACTGGGAATTAAACTGCTTTACTTTGTTTTTGCCATTTTTCCTATGAATTTCCAAAGGGATACATGACTTTACATTATGGGATGATACTTGTGATCAAATTCAAAAGTCTTGGTATATTGTTTTATTTTGCAATATCAAGTATATTATTTTGTTTATCTTGGGTCAAACAAAAACCCAGCCTAGCTGGTTTCCTAACATCAAATCTTCAAATAGACAAGGAAGCAGGGTTTTACTTTTTTTCATCTCTTGAGAACTTTTCTGGTCATATCACACTCTTTGCTACTTTTCGGACATTCTGCGAGATTATTTTACCCACATAATTGTTTATACAGTTTATAGAAAAAAAGAAAGTGTGCTTGCTTTGTTCATTGAAATACTAAACACCATAGATTTGTCAGAATATCGTTCTCGTTCGCATCTCTGAATTTAGGAGGAATTATATACAGTGTTATTGTATGTCAAATCCCTTAGAAGCACTCAGCCTTGATGACGAGAGGGCTAAGAGAAAACCTCCTATTACAGGAGCCTAGTTTTCTGGGATTTAGTCATGCATCGTTATCTTTTCCTGTATCTGTCTTAGGACTACAATGTCCGGTGCTACAACATGGTTGGGGATGGAAATAGACAAACAATGATGTGAAGCATATTAGACAAATAATGGCAAGTACAATGCAAGACATGGCAAAAATTGGAAAATTTATGCAATTTTACATTCTGTCAAAGGTAAAAGTAACCCAGGTTTTGAAAATCCCAGGAATATATTAGGCTTCACTCAGTCAGATTGCTAAGCAATGAGAAAAAAAGACTTTATCTTAACTTTCACAATGCTATGTTAAATTCATGAATTCTAGGAATCTGAATTTTGAGAAGAACATTTGCACATGATCCAGCCATCCAACTCACTGTAAGAAGATATCACAAACCAATGGGGCAGAAATTTCTCTTTTTATCTTTTAAAACAGTTTCACTGCATTATATCTAATATTGGAATTGTATTTTAATTATCAAGCTAAAAATTTGGGGGTTAATTGAATCTATGGATTCACATGTCACATGACTTCTAAAAAATTCTAAGCCATGATCTCTTCAAATTCTCTTCTGGCCCATTCTCTGTCTCTTCTCTCTTTCTGAGACTCTAGTCAAATATTAACTAAACCTCACTCTAGAATTTAGGTATTTTCACTCTCTTTTCCACTTTTTCCCCTTTGTGCTAGATGATGCTGGATAATTTCTTCTAATCTATGTAGTATTCATTTTATTTTCTCTGTGTTTAGTGAAATGCCAAATACATTTTAAAATTTTTGTTATTGTATTTATTTTTCGGTAGTTCTTTTTTTTTTTTTTTTTTTTCCTTTTTTTCTTTCTTTTTTTTTTTTTTTAAAACAGGGTCTTGCTCTGTCGCCCAGACTGGAGTGCGGTGGTGGTGCAATCTTGGCTCACTGAAACCTCTGCCTCCTAGGTTCAGGGGATTCTCCTGCCTCAGCCTCCCCAGTAGCTGAAATTACAGGCAAATGCCACCACGCCCAGCTAATTTTTATATTTTCAGTAGAGACAAGGTTTCACCATGTTGGCCAGGCTGGTCTCGATCTCCTGACCTTAGGTGATCCACACACCTCAGCCTCCCAAAGTCCTGGGATTACAAGTGTGAGCCACTGTGCTCAGCCTGTAGTTCTCTCTTAAATGTACTCTTAAATTTTCCTGTTCCCTGCAAATGGTATCAAATTTACTGCTTACTTCTTTAAACAGAGTAAATGTGATTTACAAATGCATATTTAATAATGCAATATGTGAAGTCTGTATGAGTTTTTTCTGCTCTCGTTTTATGCATTGATTCTTGACCCTATTAAAATTCCTCATGTGCTTGTTTATCTTTGAGTGTTTCCTGGGTTATTTTCCCTAAAATGTTTATTTGGGGGAGTGTCTGAGGCCTTGGGTAAAAGCATCTCTATATGAAGGTTATTCTGTGGATACAAATACTTGGGAAACTTAAAAAAAAATATATGCTTGTGTGTGTGTGTATATGAATGTGTGTATATGTGTGCAAGTATGTGTTTGTATGTATATATTTGTGTGTGTATGCATTTACAGATACAGATAATTTTACCCTGTTTTTGTTTTGTTTTATCTTCAGCTGGGAGATTCACACAAATAACTTAGCCAGCTATTACCAGAAACAGGAAGTCTCTCTCACATTATATAATACATTTAGATTTAAGAGCTGAGATTGGACCTCATGACCCTGTGGATAGTTATATACTTATGGTGCTGATGAATCTTATTTCTGAAATCCTTCTTCCTCTTTTTTCACTTTCCTCTTCCAGTTATCTAAATGATAAAACAATAGTACACTACAAGTCAGCAAGGTATTTTATTATTGATAGAATATCTTAAGAAGCCAAAGTGTTACACATGTCGAAGGTTAAAATCTACAAGACATTTTTGGCCGAGGACTTGTTCATGTTGCTCTTAATAGGGTATCTAATTCTTTCCTTTCTGCCTACTTGTTTATGTGACTAGCTTTAGGTATTTGTCTCCAGAATGGAATGGCCTGAAATTTGCAAAAGCATTGGAATAGAGCAGTGACAAAATCCTGGTGAGAATCCTGGTGTGTATTTTAATGATGACTACCCCTGGAAACTGGTAGACAGTTATCCACTGGGAGAAATTACTCCCTTCAGAAAATGTAACCCAACTTATTAATATAAATCTATCTATTCGCAGATATTTGTCTGCTGAGCATGTACCATGTTCCCAGCATTGTATCATTCCTGACAACAATAGAAGCACAGCACAGTGTGTTTCAACTATCTAGAGAAAATAATCATTCATTAATTTTTTTTTCATTTTGTTGCTGTCACAAATTTAACTTAGTTGCTACCTCAGCATCCATTTTTAGGCCTGACATCAGTTATTTTAAACCCAGCTGTACCCTGTCACTTTTGTGTATGTAAAACTTCCACTCCTTCTGGATCACCAAGAACTCATCAGGTAAACCCTCAAAGAGATATGTGAAAAGGAAAAATAAATAGCGACCAAAATTACAAACCATTCTGAAGGTCTCACTAAAAAAAAAAAAAAAAACAAAAAAAAAAAACGGGGGAAAGGGATTGATGATCTTGTGGTCAGGGTGTCCAAGGGAGAATACAGTCATGGTTTCTTAGTTTCTGTTTCCGATTGGGCCAGTAAAGCCCCTTCCTCATTCTTCTTTTCCACTTACCAGCAGAGACAGAAGCTAAAAACCATAACTTCATGTTGCTAAAACCCTGAAACAAAACAAAATAGAACAACAACAAAATAAAGCAGGTTGGAAATGACTGCTGCTTTAGGCAGCTGTAAATCCAAAGGAAAGAAAAGGAATTTTAAACTTTTTAAAATTTAAAAGGAATTTTAAATTTTAAACTAAGTAAATGTCAGGTCTAACAAATATAACACTAGCCTTAAATTATTATAGAACTAAAAACAATCCCGTAGATTAGCTACAGAAGGAGAAAATAAAAGGTAATTAATAAATTGTGCGCATATATATATATATAGTATTTTAACACAAATTATGTGACAAATTTTGTATACCTAATGGTCTGTTTCCAGACCACCACAATAAAGGGATAATCACAATAAGGTGAGTCACACAAATTTTTGGGCTTCCCAGTGCATATTAAAGTTATGTTTAGACTATACTGCAGTCTATTAAGAGAGCAATAACATTATGTCTAAAAAATGTTCATATCTTATTTTGAAATACTTTATTGCTAAAAAAAATGCTAATGATCATCTGAACCTTTGGAAAGTCGTAATTTTTTGCTGGTGAAAGTACTTGCCTCAATGTTGATGGTTGCTGTCTGATCAGGGTGGTGGTTGCTAAAGGTTTGGGTGGCTGCAACAATTTATTCAAATAAGACAATAATAAAGTTTGTCACATTAGTTGACTTCCTTTCACAGAAGATTTCTCTGTGGCATGTGATATGCTAGATAACATTTCACTCACAGAAGAACTTCTTTTAGACTTGGAGTTAATCTTCTCAAACTCTGCCACTGTTTTATCAACTAGAGTAGATTCCATCCAATTTCTTTGTTCATCTATGAGAAGCAACTCCTTATCTGTTCAAGTTTTATCAAGAGCTTGCAGCAATTCAGTAATCTTCAGGCTCCACTTCTAATTCTCTTTCTATTCCCATCACATCTGCAGTTACTTTCCTTCACTGAAGTCTTCAACCCCTCCAAGTCATCCATGATCGTTGGAATCAATTCCAAACTCCTGTTAATGTTAATATACTGACCTTCCCACATCAATCACAAATGTTCTAAATCGCATCTAGAATGGTGAATCATTTTCAGAAGATTTTCCATTTACTTTGCTAAGATCCGTCAGAGGAATTACTATCTGTGGCAGCTATAGCTTTTATGAAGTGTATTTCTTAAATGGTAAGTCTTAAACATGGAAATTATTTCTTGATTCATGGGCTGCAGATTGGTGCTGTGTTAGCAGGCATGAAAACAACATTAATCTTCTTGTACATCTCTATGAGAGATCTTGGGTCACCAGGGCATTGTCAATGAACAGTAATACTTCAGAGGGAATCTTTTTCTCTGAGCAGTAAGTCTCAATAGTGGGGTTAAAATATTCAGTAAACCATGCTATAAGTAGATTTATTGTCATCCAGATATTGTCTTTCCACTTTTAGAACACAAGCAAAGTAGATTTAGCATAATTTTTAAGAGCCCTAGAATTTTTGGAATGGTAGATGAGCTCCTAGCAAGAAACTCAGCTTGGCCTTTAAAGCTTTGAACTTGGGTGTTGACTTCTCTCTAGCTATCAAAGTCATGGGTGAAATCTTCTTCAAATATATGGCTGTTTTGTCTGCATTTGCAATTGTTGTTTACTATAGCCATCTTCATCAATGATCTTAGGTAGATTTTCTGGATAACTTGCTGCAGCTCTGCATTAGCACTTGTTGCCTCACTTTGCAGTTTTAGGTTATGGAGATGGCTTCTTTTCTTAAACCTCATGAATCAGCCTCTGTTAGCTTCAGACTTTGCTTCCACTTTTTCCTCACCTCTCTTGGCCTTTAGAAAATTGAAGAGAGTTGGGGCCTTGCTCTGGATTAGGCTTTGGTTTAAGTACATGATATGGCTGGTTTGATCTTCTATTCAGACCACTAAAACCTTTTCCACATCAACAATAAGGCTATTTTGCTTTGTTATCATTTGTGTGTTCACTGAGGTAATACTTTAAAATTCCTTCAAGAACTTTTACTTTGCATTCACAACTTGGCTAAGTGTATGGCTCAAGAAGCCTATCTGGGCTTTCAACATGCCTTCCTCACTGTGCTTGAGCATTTCTACCTATTGATTTAAAGGAAGAGATGTGAGACTCTTTCTTCAGTTGAACACTAAGAGACTATTATAGGGTTAATAATTGGCCGAATTTCAATATTATTGCGTCTCAGGAATAGGGAATCCAGAGAAGAGGGAGAGAGACAGGGGAACAGCTGGCCAGTATAGCAGTCAGAACGCAAACAACCTTTATGGATCAATTTTGCCATCTTATATGGGTCCAGTTTCTGGTGTCACAAAACAGTTACAATAGTAACATCAGAGAACACTGATCAGAGATTAGCATAACAGATGTAATAATAATTTAAAAGTTTGAAATACTGTGAGAGTTACCAAAATGTGACACAGAGACATGAAGAGAGCACATGTTGTTGGAAAAATGACTCCACCATAGTCTTGCTCCATGCCGAATTGCCACATACTTTTTATTTGTAAAAAATGCAGTATCAGTATAGTGCAATAAAGTGAAGTGCAATAGAATGAAGTATGCTTGTACAATTTTTACTTGTTGATATGGTTTGGCTCTGTGTCCCCACCAAAATCTCATCTTGAATTATACGCCCATAATTCCCACATGTTGTGGGAGGGACTCAATGAGAGCTTATTTGAATAATGGGAGCAGTTCCTCTATACTATTCTCATGGTAGTGAGTAAGTCTCATGAGAGATGATGGCTTTATCAAGGGTTTCTGCTTTTGCATCTTCCTCATTTTTTCTCTTGCCACCGCTGTGTAAGAAGTACCTTTTGCCTCCTGCCATGATTCTGAGATCTCCCCAGCTATGTGGAAGTGTAAGTCCAATTAAACCTCTTTTTCTTCTTAGTCTCAGGTATATCTTTATCAGCAGCAGGAAAATGAACTAATACACTTGATTAAAAATCAAGCACAAGGAAAAAATATGAGCCAGGTTTTTATTAGATTCAATTGAGAAAATATTACATTTAAATGGATATCAGAACAAACATTACATAGGTGAAAAGTAAAAAACTTAAAAATTACACACATTTTAATTGGAAGTTTGCATGACTGTGATTTATCTAGTTTAAATTAAACTATTTTATCACTGTGATTCATATGGAGAATTGCTTTTATTCTTACTTACTTGCATATCACAAGAAAAATAAAAATTATGAGTAAAATAGTGATTCCCATATTTAATAATTACTTTACCCTTTAAAGAGACATCCTACACATCAAAATTTAATTATACAAATGAGGTTGATTCTTCATTGTTAACTAATCTAATATAGGTTCTACTTACAAGAACAGTCTTCATAGGGGATACATAACTAACCTGTTTCATTTTTTTTTTCTGAACTCATCATAGAAAAATCAATCTCACCTACATAAGTTGACAGTGATGGAAGAAGTGATTCTGAAGCATTTTCAGCAAGGTTGAGTATTTATTTTTAACTTTATCCAGGACAAACCAAGTGATGCTGTATTTTCAAAATTCACCATTGATGGTTCATTGATAACCAGTACCAACCCTTTATCCTTCAAGTTATTGTTAAATTAAATTTAATTTCTGAAGAAATAAATTTATTTTAGTTGCTATTAATAATTGATAAATGAATTTTTTTTTCTTTTTTTTTTTGAGACGGAGTCTCGCTCTGTTGCCCAGGCTGGACTGCAGTGGTGTGATCTCGGCTCACTGCAACCTCTGCCTCCCAGGTTCAAGCGATTCTTCTGCCTCAGTCTCCTGAGTAGCTGTGACTATAGGCATGTGCCACCATGCCTGGCTAATTTTTGTATTTCTAGTAGAGATGGGGTTTCACCATGTTGGTCAGGCTGGTCTAGAACTTCTGACCTCGTGACCCACTCGCCTTGGCCTCCCAAAGTCCTGGGATTACAGATGTGAGCCACCATGCCCAGCCCATGAATATTCTTTTAATGAAAAATTCTTAAAACCATTCTATCAAATTTCTATGGTGCTTGTTAATAACCTTTTACAGATCTGAATGATCAAAATCACTCCCTACCTACTTGATAATTGTTATTAAATTATGAGCCACATCATAACACTCTGTAGACACTATCTTGTTACAAACTTCACTTCAGGTTTTGCGTTTATGTCTTATCTGCCATTGAAAACTACATTGCATTCCTTCCTGGCATGGATGTATTAAGATATCAGACAAATAGGCAAGGCTGGATTCTCAATTCACAACTTTTAAATATTGATAGCAAATTGCTTTCTTTTATTGCAGAAACACTGACATTCTATTCTGTAGTCCAAACATTTTTGACAGAAGTTTCTTCTTGATAGCCATTGTACGACAGCAAGCAACAACAGTTTATGATCAGCTTTCATTTCATCTTCAAATGAAGAGAATAATCCAAAATTTGATACTTTAGGTTTTTGTGACTCAACTTTTGCTGTGTCACTAAACACATTATTTATTACACTTAAATTTTTAAAAAAATATCAAAATATTTCAGAGAAGTAAGAAATGTGGAGATTAATATTCTTGCCTGAATCTGGATGATTACTCCAGAATGTTTTCTTGCCTTTGCGGCTGTACCATCAGATTATACTCCTACACAGAACTAGAATTTCAAATTTAACATTTTTATACACTTAGGTTTAGATGTTTTTAAGCAATGAAGCTAACAAAATTCATACACAAATTTCACATGTACTAGAAGAATTGACATGCTAAGAATATCTCTGTACTCTATACTGTATGTGTTAGCTGTACTAAAAAAAATTGCTAGCCTTATTTATTCTATGAGTATTTCTTCCATATCATCAGTTTGCTTCTGAAGTTGACCTATGATGTCATTGAAAAGTGGTATTTGAACTACCTTCTTTGCTATAAACTCACCCACTATTTTCAGACTAATGCCTATAAAATGGTCTTTCACTAAAATTTCAGCAATTATGTATACATACACTGTTTTAGCAGCCCACAGTGCTACTTACAAACTCACAAAACAATACTGCTTATATATAAAATATTAAACATTTACTTCCCCTGTTCAGTGCTTTTCCTTTTAAAGGATACAATTATATTAAACCTTGTTTTATGTTTTAAAGTTAAAACCTACTTAAATTTTGTTGGTTCTAATGCACTATTAGCCAACATATTAGCCCATACACACTATAGTTTTAACACTTAACCATCAATTATGACTACCAAACAGAATTTAAGACAGAGTATACTTCTGAGTAAACTAATATAAACATTTTAGTCTTATTATCTTCAAAGTTATTTTCATCACCATTTATTAAATTATTTTGTTTTATTAAATGAATATAAACATTTTAGTTTTCCTATCTTCAAAATTACTTTTATCACCATAATTTAATTTATGACTGGCTAGGCACAGTGGCTAAGACCTGTAATCCAGCACTTTGGGAGGATGAGGCAGGTGGATTACCTGAGGTCAGGAGTTTGAGACCAGCCTGGCAGACATGGTGAAACCCTGTCTCTACCAAAAATACAAAAATTAGCTGTACATGGTGGCAGGCACCTGTAATCCCAGATACTCGGTAGGCTGAGGCAGGAGAGTCACTTGAACCTGGGAGGTGGATGTTGCAGTGAGCAGTGTGATGAGATCATGACTTTGCACTCTAGTCTGGGAGACAAGAGTGAAACTCCATCTCAAAATAATAATAATAGTAATCATAATCACAATAGTAGTTTATGACTGCTGCTGTATTTTGAAGAGGTGTATTATTTCTTGACAAACAATTCCAGTGAAGCTTGTCTGTGTCACTATAATTCAATTAGGGTTAAAAATAATAAAAATTTTACTTCTCTGAATTAGTTAATTATGTAAAACTGAAAAACTCCATGCTTAATTTAAAATGATTCTAAAATAAGTTCAAAATATAGATACATGTTTAGATATTCTTATATATTTAATATCTTTTCACAATTTTGGATGACAGTTATCAAACTAATCGCATACTGTAATGTAGTCTTATTGAATGTGACCTGTATGAAGTTTCTGCTCTTTTTCACTCAACATGCCAGTGTGGAAACACTAAAACTGCTCAAATAGGCAAATGCACTGATTATATACTTGGGTGTTATAACAACGGCAAGTTGCTTTAAAAGTTTCTAAATGTTCTTCTGTCCTGTACTTATATTGCCACAGCCAGTAAGAAACATTTCATGGACCAGTACTGGTGCACAGATCACATTTTGAATAGCACTAGTATTGCACTCAGTTGTGTCTCCTGAAGAGGTAAACGTAAGTCCTGGACTACCTCTCTGGTGTGAACTGTGTACGTGCAGCAGAAGAGTGACAATTAAAAGAGGCAGAGTAACTCTAGATGGTAGAGACTTGAAATATAAAATAGGAGTTTGATCTCATAGCAACAGGTATTTGGGAGCCAGCATAGCTCTGTGAGCAGAGGAATAACATGATGATAGTCACGCTTTGGCAACCAGTGCTCTGGCAGAATGTTGGAACTTCATTATGATCTAGTGCAACCTACTCATTTTACAAATTTTTAAAAATCATTTAAATAATTACCAACAGAATCAAGATTAGCACCCCAAAATGGAGAATATTATATTTATAAAGAAGGTTTGGAAGAAAGTCCAAATAAAATGTATATAAGAAAGAGCTTCTATAGCTTGCTATATTTAAAGTTAGGTGATGTTGGGATGCTAATAACACTTAAACTTATAAGGACACTGCATAAAACCTTAACTTGACCCACCATGACAAAAACTCTCTGATATTTTATTGTCTTTTCAAAGTTGCTATTCATTCAGTGACTTGGGCAGTTTTCAGGTCACTCCATTCCCAAAAGCTATGTGATAAGCGTTAGCCATGACCAGTGAAGCGTGAAGAAATTAAGCAGTTACAGAAGACATTGGGGAATTATAAAAATTTCGGGACTGAAAGCAACAATGTAAAGTTGCAATTAGCCTATTTTTATTATTTTTAGATGGCATTTCACTAATGTACATGAACTTGCAAATAAAACAGAACATAAAGATTTATTCCTTTAATTGTTTTTAAATTTAGTGAGCATATTATGGTAAAAAGTTTGAATTAATTTGAAACTATTAATTTTTCCAGGAATATATTAGATATTGTGAGTTACCTATTAAATATCCACTTCATCTTTTTTATGTGGTATCTGTTGTTTTACCATATACACATGAGCTTGGAAAAAAGTTGACTTTGTCCCCAACCCTAGAAGTGGGAGAGAAAAATGGGCCACAATTTAGACAGAGATAAAATGGAACTTGACATCTGACTTCTTTAGTCATTTTGCAATTAGTTCCTATTAGACAATCTCCATGTCACAAGAAAAGATAATCACATTCTTTGAGAGAATGAGTGAAAAATCTTATTTAATGGCAGAAGAAGCCTCAGAAGAATGAGGACTGGAGAAAAATCACTGATTGTACATAACTATTTCTCTTTGGGGTATCACTTGTGCAGACAGAGATCAGAAAACAAGTGGCTTGAGTTTGTGAGGTTAACCTATTCAGCAAATGGGGTTTCAAATTCAGTTGGTTCTTTTTTTTTATGGCTTTTCCACAACACTATATTTGACGATAACCTCTGTACAATAATCATTCTACTAGAATGGAAGCTTCTAAAAGAAGGTAACTTCAAAATGGCAGGAATTTTTGTTTACCTTCTTAACTAATGAATTATTTAATTCAAGAAATATTTATTGATAATCTACCAAGTATAAGATACTGTTCACTTTACTGGAGGTGCATCAAGGTTTCTACTGAATGGGACTTTCATTCTGGTTGAGGAAAAAAGCAAGAAAAAGTAAACAAAATGTAAGTAGTATAACTGCAAAAAGTAATTAAGCAAATTAAGGAATCAGACACAGTTTTGTTATAGAAAATGATGGGGATTGGATAGGTGCCCATTCAATAGGATGATCACAGAAGGCTTAAGAAGATATATTTTGACTAAGAAATTAATGGTGAGTAGTTAGACAAAGGAAGACCAGAGGAATTGCCTTTCTGTTAGTTGGGACCGTAATCTCAGAGGCCCTACAATGGGAAATAACATGAATCTGATTTGTCATATTCACTGCTGAGTCCTGAGTAATTGGAAAATATTAAGCATACATTAAGTATTCATTAAAAATTGGCTAAATAAGTTAATAAATTATGAAGACCTTTTTACATTTGGAAAGATTAAACTAGAGAGAGATTTGTTATTTGCCTAGGGTCATATACATATTTGAGGAAGTTGGAAGTCATAGATGAACCAAGTGCTTGCTTGAGAGTTTGTCACAGTTTTTAATGCATAATATACTGTTAATTAATTTGATTTACCATGTTCTCAAACCCCACAAACAGCTGTATTTTATTGATTTCTATTAAATATGAAATTTAATTACCAATTTCATGATAAATGTGGGACTTTTGCAACTAACTTAGATGCAAAAGTGCTGAATGTTTGACTTGAGAAGATAGGTACATACAAAAATGAACATTCATGTAGAGGAAAAAACTGGACGTGGGGAAAGATCTGTTCATATAAGCTAGGAACAATATTTATTTAATACACAGGATGGATAATTTTACCACCTAGATTTTTGTTTATACAAACATACACTTCCTAATGATAATGGAAGGTATTTAACTTGGAAAATAACTAATGAGGGGAAAAGTTGAAAATGAATCATAAAAATATAGAAGTTGAGAAGATTCAAATTTATTAATATTTTTAGCATATTATAATTTCTGAAAGGCTGCAACTTCTTCCCTTGTCACAAACTTCCCTCCTAGTTAGGTAGAATTATTTAAAGTACTTAAAGCTAGTCTCTGTGCAGAACAATGTTAATGAAATACCTCTTGGCAAACAGAGGGAATGTTTCTTATCAGAGAATTGGGTTTGTCATCACAGGATGTAGTAATTTCACATTTATTACCATGGCAAAATCTAAAATTACTTTTGTGTTCTACCTACCTCTCAGTAGATAAATAATAGATATCATAGACTGTTTTGCCTGAAATTTAGATTTAACTTGAAGTGGTGACTATCTATTTAAAAGAAAATACTAGCATAGGATTCTTGCTTTCTTAAATCATCTCTCCCCAATGCATTATTCTTCTATCACTTAAGTATTTTTCATTTGTAGCTGTTGAAAAATTTGTTGACATTCATTATTGAAATTAATGCCAAGGACCACAACAGTCTTAATTTAGTGTTTGCTTCATATCATTCTGAAAATAATTTTCATTAAAAACTTAAAATTTTCCTCACATAATGCTGTATTTCATCTGAAAAAGATAATCTGGGCTAGAGACCAAATAGTGTGTTAACTAGATCTAACAGCCAGGTAATAGCAATGTATGAAATTCATTGACGATTTGTTTGAATGGTCTGTAAAATCATGAAAGCAGGCACAATGTCTATCTTTGTTACAAGATACTGCTTAATTCCCTTCAACCTAAAGAGGGCTTTCCAGTTTAGTAGATATTTATTCATTTTCCTTGAATGAATTATTTAATTAATCAGCAGTAAATTAAAAGGCAGATTAGAAAAGAAAGATAAGGGGTTGAGAAACTTGAGGATGTTGATTTAAAAGTAAACACAGTTGAATGATTGTTATGGAACAAGTAAGGGTCTGGTAATGGATCAGAACACTGACTTTGGAATCAGTACAACTTGGGTTTGAATCTTGCTTTTATATTCTACTAATTGTATGAATATGGGTTGCTTAATTTTTCAAGTCCCATTTTCCTTTTCTGTAAAATAGGGATAATGATGCCTAAGTCAAATATCTGTTGTGAGTTCCCTATGAAGTGATATTTGTAAATACTCTCCTCTCCCTCCACTCTATCCCCTTTCTCTTCTCCTCCTTCTTCTGTCCTCCCTGCCATCAGCCCACTATTCTTTAAGCTGGGAATGAAAAGCAATGAAGTTAGAAGATGATGAAAAAAATGCAAGAAGAGCCAGAAGTTCAAATTAACAGTCATGCAAAAAAGATAGGGCCTATTGATTCCTCATTTGCACGTTAAGGTCAACCCAGGCTTCTGCGATTCATTCTGATCTGAAGCAGAGGGAGCTTGAGCTGTCCAGGTGAAGCAACTCTTGATGCTAATCTGCCTTCAGCAGGTGCCCTGATTTATTAACTAGGCTTCTGCTTTTCTTGAATCCAGATGGTGCCTAAATCTTCAGTACTTAGGAATTCATATGTATGCATTCTTACTGTAGTGCCCTCTTAAGTCACTTATTCCTTCCTCAGAATTAGAGTCTTGCGTTTTTCTTGCCAGTTTCTCTTCTTGGGTCTTGAGTCCAGCCTCTGAACTCTGACATGAGGCTAGAATAATTTTGTCTGCTTACTAGCATCCTTGCTGATGACTGCCAAATCCCAAGAGATGACAATAAATACATTATAAATTCATTACTTTAACCTCTGCTGAGCTTGCAGTTCTCCTTAGAAATTCTTTTTCTGATCTTTTGTCAGTTTCCTCCCAATTCCTCACAAATGCTAACTCAAATCATTTCTGTAGGGCAAGATGCCTCTAAAACTTAGGAAACGGTTCTTATTTTAACAAGAAATCATACCATCATGTAAGGACATTCTTCGTCTCTACCTCTGATTTTGTTAGTGTTTTAATCCATGTGTATTACTTTCCTGAGGCTGCCATGAGAAACTACCACAAACTTGGTGGTTTGAAACAACAGAAATTTATTTTCTCACAGCTCTGGAGGTCAGAAATCTGAAATCAGGATATCAGTAGAGCCACAGTCCCTACAAAGTTTCTAGGGAAGAATCCCTTCTTTGCTTCTTCTAGCTTCTGGTGGTTTCAGGCTTCCTTGGCTTGTGGCATCATCACTTTCATCTCTGCTTCTGCCTTCATATTCTTTCTTCTCTCTGCACCAGTGTCAATTTCCCTCTACCTTTCTCTTGCAAAGAAGACACAAGTGATGGTATTTAAGACATGCCTGAATAACTCAAGAATATCTCCCAACCTCAAGACCCTTAACTTAATCACATCTGCAAAGACTCTTTCTCTAAATAAGGTAACATCACAGGTTCCAAGGAATTTGACATGAATATTTCTGGGGGGACATTTTAAAGCCTATTCTGCCATGTTTTTCCTTTTCTCTTCTATGTTATATCCTTTATATTGATCCCCTCCTGCCTTAGTTTGGTTCTTTTGAAAGCAAATCCAGAAAAAAAAGTGCTTGATTATATGTGGCGGCGGGGGGGCGGGGGCGGCCTCAGAGAACAGGAGTGACAGAATGGAAAGTGTAAGATCAAAAGGGAAAAAAGGGCAGTATGAGGTTGCTTTATTTACAGCAGGTAAAATGAAGTCTCAGTTTTTGTGAAGTACCTGTCAGTATTATTTACCCATTTTGTTATTGGCATTGATTTGTAAGTATCCTTTACGTAATTTTAATAGAAGTAACTTTGAGAGATTCAAGTGTTAAAGGTATCTTCTTTCACTCTGTAGCTGGCCTTTTAATTTACTACCCATCAGTCTAGGCCAAATAACTTCCTTAATAGCATTTCTTGGTTATTTTATTTAGAGGTTTTCTTAACAAAGTTTCAATATTTGTCCTATAATATTCCTACCACCTACCACTTTTATTGTATATTTTCAATGAAAATTTTTAATTTTTTATTTCCCAAAGTAATTTATGTTATGAGTACTTTCATTTCAAAGTATTAAATCCATAAACATTAATTTATCTGTAGATTTCTTTAGTAGCCACCTGGTTCATTTCACATAGGAATAGCACACAGAAACTCTGGCTGCTTCTTTTCTGATAATGAGACTTTCCCCCCCAGACTTCTGAGTAATTGATCCAGAAAAATGGCCTTACTACATCAGGCCTGCATACATGCAAGCATTCATTTTCTTTTAATTTGGTACAAATATGAACAAGACAGATTGTGTCCTGACACAGTCACTTTGCAAGAGAGATAATAAAATAAACAAATAATGAGCCCAAGATAGGGTAGATTTTATTTAAAAAAAGAAAGGAAAAAAGTTCAAATAAAGTTCCTAGTGCACAATGTCTCATAGAATAGTGCCTAGGCTGAACTGCAGTTGTAATTGAAAACATTTACTTGTTTATATCTTGGTAGTGGGTTTTCGAGCAGAACTATGTAGAAGGTGGCTAGTGAAGTGAACTTAATGGATAAGTACCTTTTCTTGGCCAGGGTTTAGAGAGTAGTACATTCAAAGAAAATAATTAACAAGAGCACTTGTTAAGATGGACAGCACTAGACTTTTTCCAGAGTCAATGTTATCTATGGGTATTTCTCTACCTTCACCAAAATTGGTTACAAATGAGATCACATGTGCTTTGCTACGCCAAATCTCAACAGCTATGAGTCATTGCCCATTTGTTAGCAAAATTCTAGTACTTTCTAGTAAGTTCTCTCCTCATATATTTTTGAGATTATCTGGGGACCTTTCTGTGTCCTTGATTCAGGCCTCCCTGTGGATTGATTGCCGCCAAGTGCTGGGGAACTCAAACATAGTTTTCAACACTGCAATTCCTGGCCTCCAAAGCCTAACTTGCTTGCTTTTTTTCACGTCAAGTGATTCTGTTATGCTACAGATGGTGGGAACTGAGAGTCCTTTGAAGCTCCAGGAGGTTCCCAGAAATTTGTATATTTCTGAATTATTTATTTAAGTGGTCCCAACTACCTTGCTCTCCAATATTGCTGAGCTACACCCTCATTAACCTTGAGTTTATCATTATTGGATTCTTCCTATGTTATAGACTGGTAGGTGTGTTCCACTGAAAATTCAGATTTATGTGCAGATACATACATATATTTGTAAGGTTCATATAGGAAGTGTTCCCGTATCAGCTGGACCCAATTTCCCTTCGGCAATCTAGACAGGTGCTAAATCCAGCTCACTCATTCATTTGCAGTTTTATGAAGACAGTACTCACATTTTTACTCACATATGTACACCAAATATATATATACACACACATAAATTTTGGTGTGTGTATATATACCAAATATACATATATATGTATATATATGTATAAATTTATCACCAGAACAAAATCTTGGGCACCCAATAAATATTTTTAATGAGTGAATCAATGAATTGGTTTTTCTTCAGTTACCTCAGTGTCATTGATTTTTATTTGATCTATGTGATCTATGTAGGAATAAACTCAGTCTTAAAATATTTTAGATATTTGTAATATTCAAAGTGAGAAGATGCATGTTAAGACCCTATAGATGTTTCTTCTTAAAGCTCCCCTAAAAGTTTACAAAACTCTTGTCCTCTGGAGGTGAGTGAATGGTTCAAGGTTCAGTCTTATCACCCAAACTGAGACAATTAGAGTCTACTTTTCAGGTTTTTGAAAAGCCTCATAGAGACTACAAAGAGAGAAGGTGGTTAAAACTAAGTCATCATATGGTAAAAGTTGCGCTAATGTCCCTGGAGTTGCTTTTATCATTCTGTTGCTTAGACACTCAGGGTTTAATTTAATTCTAAGAGTGACTCAATATCTTCCCAAGAAATCTTTGTTTTACTTAGGTTAGCTAGTGCCATGTATTTGCACCCCAAAGAATCTTGATGAATAAATCTTATGGCACTAAATTTAAGGGACAATGTGTGGAAGAGGGGTGAGGTGTCTTATTCATTAGATAATAAAATTGGAATCCTAGTCCTAAAATCCAGTTAAAATGTTGTCAGGGAGTCATGACTTGATAGAATTGGATACTCAGTGATGTTTACTGGAAATCCCAAGGACTTTGATGTTAGAAGAACTAAATCTGAGCCATAGCAATGTTTTTCTCTTTATATGGAATTTGGCCAAGTTAATGTTAATTATAAAAATATTGAGATATATAAAAGATGTAAAAAGAATTATGAAAATATAAAATTAACAATGATAAAGTTGTTAACATAAATGAATATTATTTTACACTTCTATAAATTGGTAATGTTAATACCTTAGCATAGTACTATTGTGAGAATTAAATGTGAATGTATGTTGAAAGTCCCAGAATAGAGCCAGCATATAGCAGTGTTTGTGTAGGAATGGTTTCAGATAAGGTCAGGACCAATCTGGAGCTACACACTGGAGAGTCTTAAATGCTATAAGGAAATATTAGAAGTTGATTCGTTTGGAAATTGAAAGGCATTGAAGATCTTTGAGCAAGGGAGTGATATGATTGTTGTTCTGTTTAAAGATTAATGTGACACCATGATAAAAGCTGAACAGTTGGGAGCTGGCAAATATCTAACTCTCAGGAGATATGATAGTAATTCCTGTGATAGCCATGACATCCTGAGTTAAACTGGTTAACAGAGGGATGAAAGCAGGCTGGCAGCATTTGAGACACAAAAAAAGGCAAAGCATTGGTTGTAGAGGTAAGTAAGGGAGAAACTTTTAAATCAGAAATTCTTAATGTTCCAAGTCTGATGGCTTGGGACAAAATCAACATAATTCAAGATATTAGAGTTACTGCATGAGATATAATTAAGCAAACTTTTAAAATGTACAGAGAATGACAGAAATCATACTTTGATATTAAGTTTAACACTTTTACATCCTATAATATCTTAAGCTTCTGAACAATTATTATTTTGTGTTGTTCTTCATGAGTATTGAGTTATGAATAATTCTTTATCTACTAAATAAGCTTATTAAATTGCTTTAGAATTGCCTTGAAAGAAATTAGCTTTTCCTCAGACCTCTGCTTTCCTATGTGGAACACAACATAAAATTTTGTCAGATATCCATTTCAGTTTCACCTATGAGCAATTCCACTGGACCTGAAATACCAACAGTTGTTTCACATTTTTTATCTTATCAATTTGCTTAGTCCTCACAAGCCCTCTGTTAGTAATAGACATGATTGTTCTTGTTTCAAAAACAGGGAGGGATAAGTTCTAAGAAGTGGTCATTTCTCAGCCCATGGTGGGTCTTCTTGGAATTGCCTTCTATTAGTTCTCTAGCCTCAAGAACAAATCAACATTATGGGTCTGCCTCTTGAGGCACATGAAAAAAGGTTCTGAATGATTATACTCTTTCTGAAACTTAAATTAGCTTTCTTTGGAAGAATTTACAAGTTACAAGCATTGAATGTATCTGACCAAATGTATGGCAGGCTATAAAAGATGATTACTTTGAAAAAACAAAATTCAATTGATTGCAGTTCTAAAACATATTTTTATGGTGGTGATTATCAAACTTCTTTTTGTGACAGAGCACTAAGTCTAGATTACAAAGTTACCAGTGATAATGGTATCTTAAAGCAGTGGTCCTTAGGGGTTAGGGTAAATATGACTGCAGAAAATATTTGGGAGTTTATAGTGTTGCAAGAGTGACAGAGTATATTTTTCCTAATGAATACTTCTAAGCAGTGTGCAGATTTCTTATCCCCATTGATCTCTGTACATAATACACATAGTCTTTATGTGCCAAATCTGTCCCTAGATTCATCCTGAATTGTAGTTAAATTAATAGCTTTTAAAGAGTCTATGTTAAAATCACTGGAGCATATTTTAAGGCACTTTAAAAATTGTTTATATTTTTAAATTTTTGTGGGTAGGTATATATGTTTACAGGGTACATAAAGTATCTTGATACAGATGTATAATGCATAATAATCACATCAGGGTAAATGGGGTATCCATCACCTCAAGTATTTATCATTTGTATTATAAACATTCCAATGGTATTCTTTTAGTTACTTCTAAATGTAGAATAAATTATTGTTGACTGTAGTCACCCTGTTGTGGTATCAAATACTAGATCTTATTCATTCAATCTAACAATATTTTCACACCCATTAACTATCCCCACTCTCCACCAACCCCACCATCCTTCTGAGCCTCTGGTAACCATCATTCTACTATTTCCATGAGTTCAATTGTTTTAGGTTTTAGTATCACAAATAAATGAGACCATGCGAAGTTTGTCTTTTCATGACTGGCTTATTTCATTTAACATAATGACCTTTAGTTCCATCCATGCTATTACAAATGACAGGATCTCATTCTTTTTTATGGCTGAATTGTACTCTATTGTATATACGTATCCATTCATCTGTTGATGGACAATTGGGTTCCTTTAAAATCTTGGCTATTTTGAATAGTGCTTCAGTAAACATAGGAGTGCAGATCTCTCTTCAGCATGCTGACTTTCTTTCCTTTGGGTATTTTTTACCTAGGAGTGGAATGGCTGGGTCATATAGTATCTCTATTTTTAGTTTGAGGAACTGCCAAACTGTTATCCATAGTGGTTGTTTTAATTTACAGTCCCAACAACAGTGGATGAGGTTCCCTTTTCTCTACATCTTTGCCACAACTTTTTATTATCTTTCTTTTGGATAAAAGCCATTTTATTTTTTTATTTTTTTTTCTTAATTTATTTATTATTATTGTACTTTAAGTTGTAGGGTACATGTGCATAACGTGCAGGTTTGTTACATATGTATACTTGTGCCATGTTGGTGTGCTGCACCCATCAACTCATCATTTACATCAGGTATAACTCCCAATGCAATCCCTCCCCCCTCCCCCCTCCCCATGATAGGCCCCGGTGTGTGATGTTCCCCTTCCTGAGTCCAAGTGATCTCATTGTTCAGTTCCCACCTATGAGTGAGGAGAACATGCGGTGTTTGGTTTTCTGTTCTTGTGATAGTTTGCTAAGAATGATGGTTTCCAGCTGCATCCATGTCCCTACAAAGGACACAAACTCATCCTTTTTGATGGCTGCATAGTATTCCATGGTGTATATGTGCCACATTTTCTTAATCCAATCTATCACTGATGGACATTTGGGTTGATTCCAAGTCTTTGCTATTGTGAATAGTGCTGCAATAAACATACGTGTGCATGTGTCTTTATAGCAGAATAATTTATAATCCTTTGGGTATATACCCAGTAATGGGATGGCTGGGTCATATGGTACATCTAGTTCTAGATCCTTGAGGAATCGCCATACTGTTTTCCATAATGGTTGAACTAGTTTACAATCCCACCAACAGTGTAAAAGCGTTCCTATTTCTCCACATCCTCTCCAGCACCTGTTGTTTCCTGACTTTTTAATGATCGCCATTCTAACTGGTGTGAGATGGTATCTCATTGTGGTTTTGATTTGCAGTTCTCTGATGGCCAGTGATGATGAGCATTTTTTCATGTGTCTGTTGGCTGTATGAATGTCTTCTTTTGAGAAATGTCTGTTCATATCCTTTGCCCACTTTTTGATGGGGTTGTTTGTTTTTTTCTTGTAAATTTGTTTGAGTTCTTTGTAGGTTCTGGATATTAGCCCTTTGTCAGATGAGTAGATTGCAAAAATGTTCTCCCATTCTGTAGGTTAACTGTTCACTCTGATGGTAGTTTCTTTTGCTGTGCAGAAGCTCTTTAATTTAATGAGATCCCATTTGTCAATTTTGGCTTTTGCTGCCGTTGCTTTTGGTGTTTTAGACATGAAGTCTTTGCCCATGCCTATGTCCTGAATGGTACTACCTAGGTTTTCCTCTAGGATTTTTATGGTATTAGGTCTAACATTTAAGTCTCTAATCCATCTTGAATTAATTTTCGTATAAGGAGTAAGGAAAGGATCCAGTTTCAGCTTTCTACTTATGGCTAGCCAATTTTCTCAGCACCATTTATTACATAGGGAATCCTTTCCCCATTTCTTGTTTCTCTCAGGTTTGTCAAAGATCAGATGGCTGTAGATGTGTGGTATTATTTCTGAGGACTCTGTTCTGTTCCATTGGTCTATATCTCTGTTTTGGTACCAGTACCATGCTGTTTTGGTTACTGTAGCCTTGTAGTATAGTTTGAAGTCAGGTAGCGTGATGCCTCCAGCTTTGTTCTTTTGACTTAGGATTGTCTTGGAGATGCGGGCTCTTTTTTGGTTCCATATGAACTTTAAAGCAGTTTTTTTCCAATTCTGAGAAGAAACTCATTGGTAGCTTGATGGGGATGGCATTGAATCTATAAATTACCTTGGGCAGTATGGCCATTTTCACGATATTGATTCTTCCTATCCATGAGCATGGTATGTTCTTCCATTTGTTTGTGTCCTCTTTTATTTCACTGAGCAGTGGTTTGTAGTTCTCCTTGAAGAGGTCCTTTACATCCCTTGTAAGTTGGATTCCTAGGTATTTTATTCTCTTTGAAGCAATTGTGAATGGAAGTTCATTCCTGATTTGGCTCTCTGTTTGTCTGCTACTGGTGTATAAGAATGCTTGTGATTTTTGCACATTAATTTTGTATCCTGAGACTTTGCTGAAGTTGCTTATCAGCTTAAGGAGATTTTGGGCTGAGACAATGGGGTTTTCTAAATATACAATCATGTCATCTGCAAACAGGGACAGTTTGACTTCTTCTTTTCCTAACTGAATACCCTTGATTTCTTTCTCTTGCCTAATTGCCCTAGCCAGAACTTCCAACACTATGTTGAATAGGAGTGGTGAGAGAGGGCATCCCTGTCTTGTGCCAGTTTTCAAAGGGAATTTTTCCAGTTTTTGCCCATTCGGTATGATATTGGCTGTGGGTTTGTCATAAATAGCTGTTATTATTTTGAGGTACGTTCCATCAATACCGAATTTATTGAGCGTTTTTAGCATGAAGGGCTGTTGAATTTTGTCAAAAGCCTTTTCTGCATCTATTGAGATAATCATGTGGTTCTTGTCTTTGGTTCTGTTTATATGCTGGATTATGTTTATTGATTTGCGAATGTTGAACCAGCCTTGCATCCCAGGGATGAAGCCCACTTGATCATGGTGGATAAGCTTTTTGATGTGTTGCTGAATCCGGTTTGCCAGTATTTTATTGAGGATTTTTGCATCGATGTTCATCAGGGATATTGGTCTAAAATTCTCTTTTTTTGTTGTGTCTCTGCCAGGCTTTGGTATCAGGATGATGTTGGCCTCATCAAATGAGTTAGGGAGGATTCCCTCTTTTTCTATTGATTGGAATAGTTTCAGAAGGAATGGTACCAACTCCTCCTTGTACCTCTGGTAGAATTCAGCTGTGAATCCATCTGGTCCTGGACTTTTTTTGGTTGGTAGGCTATTAATTATTGCCTCAATTTCAGAGCCTGCTATTGGTCTATTCAGGGATTCAACTTCTTCCTGGTTTAGTCTTGGAAGAGTGTAAGTGTCCAGGAAATTATCCATTTCTTCTAGATTTTCCAGTTTATTTGCGTAGAGGTGTTTATAGTATTCTCTGATGGTAGTTTGTATTTCTGTGGGGTCGGTGGTGATATCCCCTTTATCATTTTTTATTGCGTCGATTTGATTCTTCTCTCTTTTCTTCTTTATCAGTCTTGCTAGTGGTCTGTCAATTTTGTTGATCTTTTCAAAAAACCAACTCCTGGATTCATTGATTTTTTGGAGAGTTTTTTGTGTCTCTATCTCCTTCAGTTCTGCTCTGATCTTAGTTATTTCTAGCCTTCTGCTAGCTTTCGAATGTGTTTGCTCTTGCTTCTCTAGTTCTTTTAATTGTGATGTTAGAATGTCAATTTTAGATCTTTCCTGCTTTCTCTTGTGGGCATTTAGTGCTATAAATTTCCCTCTACACACTGCTTTAAATGTGTCCCAGAGATTCTGGTATGTTGTATCTTTGTTCTCATTGGTTTCAAAGAACATCTTTATTTCTGCCTTCATTTCGTTATGTACCCAGTAGTCATTCAGGAGCAGGTTGTTCAGTTTCCATGTAGTTGAGCGGTTTTGATTGAGTTTCTTAGTCCTGAGTTCTAGTTTGATTGCACCGTGGTCTGAGAGACAGTTTGTTATAATTTCTGTTCTTGTACATTTGCTGAGGAGTGCTTTACTTCCAATTACGTGGTCGATTTTGGAGTAAGTACGATGTGGTGCTGAGAAGAATGTATATTCTGTTGATTTGGGGTGGAGAGTTCTATAGATGTCTATTAGGTCTGCTTGCTACAGAGATGAGTTCAATTCCTGGATATCCTTGTTAACTTTCTGTCTCGTTGATCTGTCTAATGTTGACAGTGGAGTGTTGAAGTCTCCCATTATTATTGTATGGGAGTCTAAGTCTCTTTGTAAGTATCTAGGGACTTGCTTTATGAATCTGGGTGCTCCTGTATTGGGTGCATATATATTTAGGATAGTTAGCTCTTCCTGTTGAATTGATCCCTTTACCATTATGTAATGGCCTTCTTTGTCTCTTTTGATCTTTGATGGTTTAAAGTCTGTTTTATCAGAGACTCGTATTGCAACCCCCACTTTTTTTTGTTCTCCATTTGCTTGGTAAATCTTCCTCCATCCCTTTATTTTGAGCCTATGTATGTCTCTGCATGTGAGATGGGTCTCCTGAATACAGCAGACGGATGGGTCTTGACTCTTTATCCAGTTTGCCAGTCTGTGTCTTTTAATTGGAGCATTTAGTCCATTTACATTTAAGGTTAATATAGTTATGTGTGAACTTGATCCTGCCATTATGATATTAACTGGTTATTTTGCTCGTTAGTTGATGCAGTTTCTTCCTAGCCTCGATGGTCTTTACATTTTGGCATGTTTTTGCAATGGCTGGTACCGGTTGTTCCTTTCCATGTTTAGTGCTTCCTTCAGGGTCTCTTGTAAGGCAGGCCTGGTGGTGACAAAATCTCTAAGCATTTGCTTATCTGTAAAGGATTTTATTTCCCCTTCACTTATGAAACTTAGTTTGGCTGGATATGAAATTCTGGGTTGAAAATTCTTTTCTTTAAGAATGTTGAATATTGGCTCCCACTCTCTTCTGGCTTGGAGAGTTTCTGCTGAGAGATCTGCTGTTAGTCTGATGGGCTTCCCTTTGTGGGTAACCCGACCTTTCTCTCTGGCTGCCCTTAAGATTTTTTCCTTCATTTCAACTTTGGTGAATCTGGCAATCTGTGTCTTGGAGTTGCTCTTCTCGAGGAGTATCTTTGTGGCATTCTCTGTATTTCCTGGATTTGAATGTTGGCCTGCCCTACTAGGTTGGGGAAGTTCTCCTGGATGATATCCTGTAGAGTGTTTTCCAACTTGGTTCCATTTTCCCCCTCACTTTCAGGCACCCCAATCAGACGTAGATTTGGTATTTTTACATAATCCCATACTTCTTGCAGGCTTTGTTCATTTCTTTTTCTTCTTTTTTCTTTTGGTTTCTCTTCTCGCTTCATTTCATTCATTTGATCCTCAATCGCAGATACTCCTTCTTCCAGTTGATTGAGTCGGTTACTGAAGCTTGTGCATTTGTCACGTATTTCTCGTGTCATGGTTTTCATCTCTTTCATTTCGTTTACGAACTTCTCTGCATTAATTACTCTAGCCATCAATTCTTCCACTTTTTTTTCAAGATTTTTAGTTTCTTTGCGCTGGGTACGTAATTCCTCCTTTAGCTCTGAGAAATTTGATGGACTGAAGCCTTCTTCTCTCATCTCGTCAAAGTCATTCTCCGTCCAGCTTTGATCCGTTGCTGGCGATGAGCTGCGCTCCTTTGCCGGGGGAGATGTGCTCTTATTTTTTGAATTTCCAGCTTTTCTGCCCTGCTTTTTCCCCATCTTTGTGGTTTTATCTGCCTCTGGTCTTTGATGATGGTGATGTACTGATGGGGTTTTGGTGTAGGTGTCCTTCATGTTTGATAGTTTTCCTTCTAACAGTCAGGACCCTCAGCTGTAGGTCTGTTGGAGATTGCTTGAGTTCCACTCCAGACCCTGTTTGCCTGGGTATCAGCAGCAGAGGCAGCAGAAGATAGAATATTTCTGAACAGAGAGTGTACCTGTCTGATTCTTGCTTTGGAAGCTTCCTCTCAGGGGTGTACTCCACCCTGTGAGGTGTGGGGTGTCAGACTGCCCCTAGTGGGGGATGTCTCCCAGTTAGGCTACTCAGGGGTCACGGACCCACTTGAGCAGGGAGTCTGTCCCTTCTCAGATCTCAACCTCCGTGTTGGGAGATCCACTGCTCTCTTCAAAGCTGTCAGACAGAGTCGTTTGCGTCTGCAGAGGTTTGCTGTGTTTGTTATTGGCCTGTCCCCAGAGGTGGAGTCTACAGAGACAGGCAGGTTTCCTTGAGCTGCTGTGAGCTCCACCCAGTTCGAGCTTCCCAGCAGCTTTGTTTACCTACTTAAGCCTCAGCAATGGTGGGCGCCCCTCCCCCAGCCTTGCTGCTGCCTTGCCGGTAGATCACAGACTGCTGTGCTAGCAATGAGGGAGGCTCCGTGGGTGTGGGACCCTCCCGGCCAGGTGTGGGATATGATCTCCTGGTGTGCCTGTTTGCTTAAAGCGCAGTATTGGGGTGGGAGTTACCCGATTTTCCAGGTGTTGTGTGTCTCAGTTCCCCTGGCTAGGAAAAGGGATTCCCTTCCCCCTTGCGCTTCCCAGGTGAGGCAATGCCTCGCCCTGCTTCAGCTCTCGCTGGTCGGGCTGCAGCAGCTGACCAGCACGATCGTCCGGCACTCCCCAGTGAGATGAACCCAGTACCTCAGTTGAAAATGCAGAAATCACCGGTCTTCTGTGTCGCTGGCGCTGGGAGTTGGAGACTGGAGCTGTTCCTATTCGGCCATCTTGCTCCGCCCTCCATAAAAGCCATTTTAACCAAGGTGAGATGATATCTCATTGTAGGTTTGATTTGCATTTCTCTGATGATCAGTGATATTGAGCACCTTTTCATATACCTGTTTGCATTTGTATATCTTCTTTTGAGAAATGTCTATTCAGGTCTTTTGCCCATTTTAAAATTGGATTATTAGATTTTTTTCCCTATAGAGCTGTTTGAAGTCCTTATATGTTCTGGTTATTAATCCCTTGTCAGATGGGTAGTTTGCAAATATTTTCTCTCACTGTATGGATTGTCTCTTCAATTTGTTTATTGTTTCCTTTGCTGTGAAGAAGCTTTTTAACTTGATGTGATCCCATTTGTCCATTTTTGTGTTGGTTGCCTGTGCCTGTGGGGTATTACCTAAGAAATATGTTTTATTTTATTTTAAGTTCTGGGATACATGTGCAGGACTTGCAGGTTTGTTACATAGGTAAACAAGGGCCATGGAGTTCTGCTGCACCCCAAGAAATCTTTACTTGGTCCAATGTCCTGGAGTGTTTTCCCAGTGTCTTCTTTTAGTAGATTAATAGTTTGAGGTATTAGATTTACGTCTTTAATCCATTTTAATGTGATTTTTTTATATGGCAAGAAATAGGGTTCTAGTTTCATTCTTTTGCATATTGATATCCAGTTTTCTCCAGCACTGTTTATTAAGGAGACTGTTCTTTCCCCAAAGTACATTCTTGGCACCATTGTAAAAAATGAGTTCACTGTAGATACATGAATTCGTTTTTAGGTTCTGTGTTCTTTTCCATTGGTGTATGTGTCTGTTTTTATGGCAGTACCATGTTTTGGATATCATAGCTTTGTAGTATAATCTGATGTCAGGTAATATGATTATTTCAGCTTTGTTCTTTTTGCTTAGGATAGCATTGGCTGTTCTGGGTCTTATTTTAGGATGGCTTTTTTTCTATTTCTGTGAAGAATGTCATTAATATTTTGATTGAGACTGCACTGAATCTGTAGACTGCTTTGGGTAGTATGGATGTTTTAACAAAATTGATCCATCCAATCAATAAGTATGAAATATCTTTCCATTTATTGGTGCCCTTTTATATATCTTTCATCAGTGTTTTATAGTTTTCATTGTAGAAAAGTTTCACTTCTTTGGTTAAGTTAGTTCATGGATATTTTATTTTATTTGAAGCTGTTGTAAATGGGCTTGCTTTCTTGATTTCATTTTCAGATTATTCCCTTTTGGCATACAGAAATGCTACTGCTTGTGTATATTAATTTTGTGTCCTTCAATTTTACTGAGTTTGTCTATCTGCTCTAATAGTGTTTTGGTGGAGTCTTTAGGTTTTTCTAAATACAAGATCATATCATCGACAAACAAGTATAATTTGACTTCTTCCTTTCCAACTTTGATGCTTTTTATTTCTTTCTTTTGTCTCATTGCTCTAGCTGGGTCTTCCAGGACAATGTTAAATAACAGTGTCTTAAATGGCATCTCTGTCATGTCCCAAATCTTAAAGGAAAGGCTTTCTGTTTTTCCTCATTCAGTATGATGCTAGCTGTGGGTTTGTTGTATATGGCTTTTATTGTCTTTAGGTATGTTTCTTCTTTACCCAGTTTTTAAGGGTTTTCATGATGAAAGGATGTTTAATTTTATCAAATGCTTTGTCAGCATCGGTTGAAATAATCATATGGTTTTCACTCTTTATTCTGCTGATATGATGTATCACATTGATATGAATAAGAAAGAATATTAGAGGGGAAGGTATACCTTCCTGAATTCAGAATATTAACTTATGTACACCAAGATCTTTTACTGAATGTATTTTTTTATATAACAAGAAATGAATGCATAAAATTAAAAACAAATATTTAAAATAAAGGTAAGAACTCAGTTATTTGGCACTGTAGGAATGCACTGATTTTGTTCAAAGTAGGATGGAAAGAAGAATACTGGTGTAGTATCAATGGAAAGTATGCCAATATGCAGGATGGACACTCAAAGGGATATCATTTAAGCAGTGTCTTGATGGATGAATAAGACTTTCCTAGGTATAGGAGGAAAAACAATATCTCAATTAGTTTATGCAAAAATATATTACTTTATTCCAACTTGTATTCAAACCCTGTTCTTAGACTGTTCTGCAGTCTTTATACAAAAGTCCCAATTGTCTTCAGTTCATAAAGGCTGACTTTCCACTATCAGCTTACTGCTGATACTGGAATGGTCATATTGCTATTCATATCTTAAATATAAACGACTTACCCAGATGAAAAAATGATGTGAAATTAGATTTTCTTGCAATTATTTCATTGGAATTACTTTATTTCTCAGGAATCTTGTGACCAACATATTTCAAAGGGAATTCATACATAATTTGGCTAATTTGCTAATTTTCTGTACTTTGTATAATATTTAATTCCTTAAATTTTATAAATAATACACTTCAGTTTGGAGTTCAAAAGAATGATTCAATCTTAATCAGGAAAATAAATGAAAGGCATGCCAATTTTTGATATTATATTAGTATATTTATTGATATAGATTGTCACAAAGAATGTTCAATGTGTAAAAAGGTGATAAAATACTTATATATAGTAACTACACATACATTATATTTTCTGGAAACTTTTACATATATTTAAGTGTGAAAATCTAAAATATAACATTCATTCAATTTCATAGCATTAAATTTTATAAAGTGACCAACACAAGTAATGACCACCCAGTACAAATTATAAAAATATTAACATCAGCCAAGAAGAAACCCTTATAGTCCTTTCCCATTAATTGCCACTGTTAATCTATTAAGACATCTATTAACAAGGCTAATTGTGCATGTTTTGGAAATTTATGTGAAGGGAATCATACAGTGTATATATATATATATATATATATTTATGATTTCTTTCTATTAATATGTTTTTGAGATTATGTATGTTGTTGAATGTAACACTGACAGTACCTAATATATATTATATGTATGATTCAGCTGAATAAATATTATTCAGTGAATATGTACTTTCTAATATTGTTGATGGTATTTGGTTTTTTCCCCCCCATTTTTGGCTATTAAGAATAATTTTTTTAGACATTATTGAATTATTTAATGGTTAAAAGAGTGGGATCTGAAGTTATATTGCTTAACTTCAAATCCCAATTCTACATAATATCTGCATCATCGTTGACAAGTTATTTAGCTGCATTTGCCTCAGTTTCTTCATCTGTAAAATTAGTAATTACATCTACCAGCATTTAATATGTTAAGAAATGCAACAGCCCTGAAAGAGTGCCTAGTACATGATTTCTGAATATCTATGTTTTTCATTTACTCTTTTATGTTTGCCTTGGATTATAGGTCTATTATTTATGTTGCTATTCTTATGTGTGTTATTTTTATTTCTGTAGTACATTTTTGTCCACTTCCTTTCCTTCAACCATTCTGTTAGATTTCATTATTTTTTATAGTCTTGCTAGAATATGTCCATGTAAAATTATTTTAGAATAAGGTTGTGGGTAGTAAACTTTTGAAATTCTTGAATGTCTAATATTGTCTCTATTTATAGTCAGTGCCATAAAATTTGAAGGTAGTTTGATTGGATGCACATTTCTAGGTTCTAATGAGCATTTTTTCCCCTAGAACTTTATTATCCTTTTCTTAATTACCTGGTGTATTGTCCCAAGTGTGCCCATTTTCCCAGAGCCCACTAGCTATTCCCTTAGCACTACCCAAGGGTTCTGTTAGACTCTCAGCTTTGAAGCCTCTTTCCAAGGCATGGAATTGCAGGTGTCTTAGATTCTTGGGCTTCCATTTCCAATTGGAGCCATCTAGCAAGTACACATTTCACGGAAACGCACCTTTTTACTTCCACTGCTATGAATTACACTATATGTTTTTCTTATTTCAGTGGGGTTTGAGTGTAAAGAAGGATAATATTTGAAAAAGAAATAGTTTTTTTTTTGAAAAACAAAAACAAAAACAAAAACATAGTCCTTAAGCATTTCTTTATTTTAGTCCTTATAATTAAATACTGAGAATAATGTGAGATTTTATTCCTAGACTGTTTCACACTTTAGCTCTGCCTCCATAATCATTTGTGCCCACCAGCAAGTCATAGATCCCTCTCCTTTTCTTCAGTCATCTTTATCTCTAACATGCCACTAGTTATCATGCGGAGGTAACACATTTACAGAAAAAAAGCAGTCAATTAATTCAATGTCAACCATATGTTCTTTTAAACTTTGTGAGAAATGGGGGTGGGGTTGTGGGAAGACACCACAGAGGGACTTGAAAGCTTGGGATTCTTATTGTAATTAGCATGATCCTTGTTTTGTGACCTTGGATATGTAATTCCTGGTTTTTGAGCCCCAAATTTTCCTCGTTTTTAAATTAAGAGATGTATGTGTGTGTGTGTGTGTCTCTGTGTGTGTATATATATATGTATATGTATGTATACAAAACAATTACAATCACTTAAAATCTTTGAAATCTCTTGTAGTTCCAACAGTCTATGTTTCTAAGCTTAAACTGAGCTGGCACTATTTAACTATTCCTAAGTTAAAGTATATTTGTGTTTATATTGTGTGTGGGTATCTAAGTGTATGTGTGTGTGTATTGTGCTGTGTATGCATATGGGGGCTCCTGAAGGAAAATTTATCTTCAGTGAAGATGTTATTTTTGGTGTTGAAATTAAACGATTCTTTTGGAATGATTTTAGCTTTGATCTATTTATTTATGTTGGCAGAGCTATCAGGAAGTGTACTAAGTGGAGAATGGGACTGCTGTACTGTTTGCACAGAAGCCGTTTTGCATATTTATCTGTCATCTCTCTGGCCCTGGGGAAGCCTGACACTTCTGACCAGCCTAATTCTAATGTTGGACAATTTCAGGGGCTACCCCTTCACTTGTTTTTCTCTCTTTTCTCTTGGTATTTATTGATATTTTGAGATATTTTAAATGTTGATTTTGGAAAGATTCTATGCAATACAGTCATTGATTATATTTTCATTCATTTATGATTCTTAGATAAAGAAGCAAATTAGCATTGCTTCTTTAAGTAGGTAATTATAGAAATTTCCCTTATACATATGGTATAGCTAAAACAGATCTCCCAATCTTACTTTACTGTAAGAGAAAAAAAAGTATGCACCACAGGTTTCATCACATTCATTTGAAGTTAGCTGGTGGTACCTGGACTGCTGTTTATTGAAATCCCTTTTTTTTTTTAAATTTATTATTATTATACTTTAAGTTGTAGGGTACATGTGCATAATGTGCAGGTTTGTTACATATGTATACTTGTGCCATGTTGGTGTGCTGCACCCATCAACTCATCATTTACATCAGGTATAACTCCCAATGCAATCCCTCCCCCCTCCCCCCTCCCCATGATAGGCCCCGGTGTGTGATGTTCCCCTTCCTGAGTCCAAGTGATCTCATTGTTCAGTTCCCACCTATGAGTGAGAACATGCAGTGTTTGGTTTTCTGTTCTTGTGATAGTTTGCTAAGAATGATGGTTTCCAGTTGCATCCATGTCCCTACAAAGGACACAAACTCATCCTTTTTGATGGCTGCATAGTATTCCATGGTGTATATGTGCCACATTTTCTTAATCCAGTCTGTCACTGATGGACATTTGGGTTGATTCCAAGTCTTTGCTATTGTGAATAGTGCTGCAATAAACATACGTGTGCATGTGTCTTTATAGCAGCATAATTTATAATCCTTTGGGTATATACCCAGTAATGGGATGGCTGGGTCATATGGTACATCTAGTTCTAGATCCTTGAGGAATCGCCATACTGTTTTCCATAATGGTTGAACTAGTTTACAATCCCACCAACAGTGTAAAAGCGTTCCTATTTCTCCACATCCTCTCCAGCACCTGTTGTTTCCTGACTTTTTAATGATCGCCATTCTAACTGGTGTGAGATGGTATCTCACTGTGGTTTTGATTTGCATTGAAATCCCTTTGGATTGTTATTTCATCTTCTGTATTCTTGGCTGCTTTAGAAATATCTTCATTTAATTGATATTCTGAGTCTACTAATTCTGTCACTAAAGCCTATATTTAATCTTTCGGTATATTTTTACAGTGCTCTTTCTTTGCCAATACAAAGTTTTGTAGCATTCATTTATTCATTTTTAATTTAAAAAATTTATGAGGCATTTTGCACTGGGCCTACTTGAAGAAAACAAATATGTGCTTGCATCTATGGAGCTTAGATCTTAATAAAAATCCAGGAATAAAGAATTAAGCATACATATGTATATGTAGTTACAAATTCTGATAACAGCATTGAAAGAGAAGAACTGGCTGCTAGTAAATAGAATAAGATAGTTGGGAAGTTACTTTATTATGTAGTCAGGGCATCAGGGAAATCTTCTCTGGACATAGCATTTAAAATGGAACCTGAGAATGATGGTTTCCAGCAGCATCCGTGTCTCAGCAAACTATCGCAAAAACAGAAAACCAAATACCACATGTTCTCACTCATAGGTGGGAATTGAACAATGAGATCACTTGGACACAGGAAATGTCACCATCTGGAGACATTTACGATGATCACAAGTTGGAGAGAGGTTATTACCATTGGGGATGCTATTGACATTTAGTGGTTATAGGGACACACCGGGTCCTATTGTGGGGTTGGGGGAGGAGGGGAGGGATAGCATTAGGAGATATACCTAATGTAAATGACGAGTTAACGGGTGCAGCACACCAACATGGCACATGTATACATATGTAACAAACCTGCACATTGTGCACATGTACCCTAGAACTTAAAGTATAATAATAATTTAAAAAAATAAATTTTTTAAAAAATGGAACCTGAAAAATGGGAAGAAAACAGTGAAGTGTAGAGTTAGGATAGAGCATTCCATGCTATTTCAACATATAGGAAAGTGCCATAATTCATCTCCCAATTAATTCTAATATTTAGAAAAACATCCTGGTAAGTCCAAATGAACCTTTTTAGCTGATTATGGTGTGATCCTATTGGACATAGATTGAAATGATGGGTTGCAAAAACGTGACAAAACATAGCTGTTCTATATGCTAACATGAGATCTTTGAGTTTATGAAATAGGGAAAGGGCAGTGAAAAGAAACAGGAGAGGAGAGAAAGATATGAGTAGGGTCTGGTGGTGGGGCACATATCAAAAACAGAATTTAGAAGAAGCATAGAAAGATGACACATAAAGGAATTCCTAAAAGAGGGAAGAGCCCCAAACTTTACTGACACCATGATGATTAATGTTGAATTTGAAATTGTTTCTTGCTCTTTGATGTAATTATTCTCTTTCATCTATCAATGTTTTATATAATCTGTCAAACACATCAAATTTAGATTTAGAGGTACTTTGAGAAGGATGAAGGAAAGCAGTATCATCAACAAGCATAAGAGCTAGGGGTGATTTTAGCAACCAGGTAATAGTGAAAGCTCAGGCCGCAGCATGGATGGGAAAAAGAACAACTTAAAGTCCCACAAGCAAGGAAACTCTACGTTTAATGGATGGAAGCTGAAAATAATGATTTGGATACTCAAAAAAAAAAAGGTCATTCCAGAAGTCTGGATAATTTGGAACTATCTGAACCAGTGGTTCTTAACTTGGGGTGATTTTGCCTTCAAAGATATTTTTCACCATCTGGAGACATTTACGATGATCACAAGTTGGAGAGAGGTTATTACCATTGGGGATGCTATTGACATTTAGTGGTTATAGGCCAGGGATGCTTCTAAACGTCCTGTGATGCACAGGAAAGTCCATATCCCCATCCACACACACAAAAATTATCTGGACCCAAATGTCAATAGCACCATGGCTGAGAAACCCTGGTTTAGACCAAAGACATTTTAGTCATACTAATTTCCTTATGTTTTTGAACCAAAAAATAGTTTTAGAGAATTTATGTGATCCCTGTGTCACATACCCCTGTGACACAATTTACTTCCCACAGTCTCTAAACAAAAATATGTATAAAATTACAACTTAAGAATTTTTATTCAAAAGCTTTCCTGCTAAGTTTCAACAGAGATATCAGTTTGGTCCTAGTAGGTCTACAGAACATCGTGGATATTTAGATGAAACCCATTTCTACATACAGAAATCGATTGAAAATGGTAGTTTTGTTGATAGCATATTCACATAGCCCATACGAAATGACATGAGCTGAATTTTCAAAGATGAGCAAGCTTGAGCTCTTTGAAGTAGGACATGGAGGCACAGAGCATCTGTGTTATATAGAAGGCAGTGTGGTACATATATTGAATGAGGGAACACAGAGGAAGGGACACTAATGAAACTATTGCAGGATGTCTGGTGAACTTGGATGAAAGTCCTCTTTGTTAGCAGGAATCAAGAAGTATCTGGAACAATGCTGTGTTCAAATAACAGTTCTTGAGTAAGTGAAGAAGGAGAATTGTATGGTTTGGTCATAAATAAGGCATGAGGCAGCAAAAATAATCTTGGATGACTCAGGTGTTGCTGAAGATGGGCATTAAGTGAATCGTGTGTGTAGTATACAGATGTGAGAGAGCAGGTGTGCAAGATGAGGAAGATTTGTTCAGAGTGGGAGAAGAGCTGAAGTTACCTAGAGAATATCCACGTTGAAACTGATGGTAGTTGGATGGACATAAAAGTCTGGAATTCCGGCCGGGCGCGGTGGCTGAAGCCTGTAATCCCAGCACTTTGGGAGGCCGAGACGGGCGGATCACGAGGTCAGGAGATCGAGACCATCCTGGCTAACACGGTGAAACCCCGTCTCTATTAAAAAATACAAAAAACTAGCCGGGCGAGGTGGCGGGTGTCTGCGGTCCCAGCTACTCGGGAGGCTGAGGCAGGAGAATGGCATAAACCCGGGAGGCGGAGCTTGCAGTGAGCGGAGATCGAAAGAAAGCTCCAGGTTAGAACTAAAGATTAGGAATTATTTGCATGACAAATGATGACTTGGAGAAGACTAGATAGTCATTTTACTGAGTCTTCAGCTCATTAACAGAAACATCAGCTTAACTTGCCAATGTGTTCAGGGAAAATGACAAGACAATTTAAATAATTACTTTTGCTTGGTATTACCTCAGATGTTTTTAAACAACATTGGCTAAAAACAAAAACCATTACTTCCTTGGAAGCAGGTGCCTCAGAAACACAGCACACTTGTTATGACAATGCTGCCAGTACTCAGTATTTTTAGATTACCTCCTTAAGGACGCCATAGAAATTGTACAAATCTTCTCAGGGTAAATCAATTTTCAGAAATTAATTTAAATACATATGATTTTTGGAAAGTACAAAATAGAAATAATAACTCATGTTGATTGAGTGCCTAATATGGGATATAAACAATATTAAGTGCTTAATGCAAATAATCATATTTAGTCTTCAGTATCACTGAATGAGCTAAGTATATTTACTAATATTTAGTTCAGAAAAGAGGGTTAGGGGAGTTGAAAATTATTTGCCCAATGCCACAGGGTCCATCCACTCTAGTCTTAGAGCAAAATCCTTTGAATAGATTGAGTAATAATAATTTAATCCTAAAATACAATGATGGAATAATGAAACTAATTTCCTAGGGTATCTCTGGAGAACTCCCCTTCCCACTCAAAAACAAAAAGAGAAGGAATTCTAGACATCTCTGAAGTGTGTAGCCTATTAAAAGCTTATTTTGAGGAATAATCTCCAGTTAGGTTACATTGTTTGGGTAATATTCATTTGGTTAATAATTTTTATTATTTTATATTTATTCATTTTATTCAAATTGTAAAAATAAAAAATAATGTATGATTCTTCCATTCATTTGGGATTTACTCACAAACTCCTTTTATTCTTAATTTTTCAAGTTTATTCCTTTTGTCTTCTATAGATGTATGGTCCTTGAAGCAAGTGACTGACTTTTTAATTCTTCTGTACTACAGAATCCTAGCAGAGTATTTTGTATAGAAAAGATTCAATTAAATCTTGTTACTTAGATGGATGAAGTTAAAATATTCATTACGTTCAAACACAAAGAAGCACATACACATACACCTCTTCTTGTGCATGCCAGGAATGAATCCATTATGCACCTTTGGTATACTGTAATTTCCTTCCATAAATAAATTTTGCAATGGATATCCAGGAAATTATTTACAGGTCGGGCACAGTGGCTCACACCTGTAATCCCAGTACTTTGGGAGGCCAAGGAGGGCAGAACACGAGGTCAGGAAATCGAGACCATCCTGGCTAACATGGTGAAACCTTGTCTCTACTAAAAATACAAAAAATTTGCTGGGTGTGGTGGCACACACCTGTGGTCCCAGCTACTCAGGAGGCTGAGGCAGGAGAATTGCTTGAACCCAGGAGGCAGAGGTTGCAGTGAGCCGAGATCGAGCCACTGTACTCCAGCCTGGGGGACAGAGCAAGACTCCATCTCAAAAACAAAAACAAACAAGTAAAAAAATTATTTACAAAGGTTGGTAACATGATAAATTTTAATTAATAAAGTGAATAGCTTCTAAAATCAATGGTTTCATTAAAATGTACAACTAGAAAATATCCGTGGGTGCTCATTTGATATTAAGCTGATAATGTCTTATTTTGTGCAGGGCTCATGATGGAGGAGAAGGTTCATCTATACTTTTCTGCTTCAGGGTGGCTTAGTTTTATGAAGGTAGGAGGAAGAGATTATCAGTCCAAAGAAAACAAGAGAAAATAACTCTGACCCCTCACCCCTAAAATCCTAATTTTCATCATCTTGGCCTTTCCCATTTTCAGATTAATGAAAGAGGAGACATTTAATGTACATGCTGCCTGAAAAGTCAGACTTAAAAAAAAAAATCCTGAAAATGTCTGCAGCAGTAAAAGAAATTATCAACAGAGTAAACAATCTATAGAATGGGTGAAAATTTTTGTAAGCTATGTGTCCAACAAAGGTATAATATCCAGCATCTATAAGAAACTTAAACAAATTTACAAGAAAAATATAACCCCATTAATAAGTAGGCAAACGACACGAACAGATACTTTTCAAAAGAAGACATCACGCAATTAATAATCATATGAAAAAAAGGTCAACATCACTGATCACTGAAATGCAAATCAAAACCACAATGAGATACCATCTCATACCAGTCAGAATGACTATTATTAAAAAGACAGAAACTAATAGATGCTGGAGAGCTTGTGGAGAAAAAAGAATGCTTATGCACTGTTGGTGAGAGTGTAAATTATTTCAAACATTGTGGAAGACAGCGTGGCCATTCCTCAAAGACCTAAAGACAGAAATACCATTCGACCCAGTGATACCATTACTTGGTATATACCCAAAGGAATATAAACATTTCATTATAAGGATGCATGCATGTGTATGTTCATTGCAGCACTATTCTCAATAGCAAAGACATGGAATCAACATAAATGCCTATCAATGACAGATTGTACAAAGAAAATGTGGTCCATATACAACATGGAATACTATGCAGCCATAAAAAGAACATACTATGTCCTTTGCAGCAGCATGGATGGAGCTGGAGGCCATTATCCTTAGCAAACTAATGCAGGAACAGAAAACCAAATACTGCATATTCTCACTTATAAGTGGGAGATAAATGATGAGAACAGATGGACACAGAGGGGAACAACACACACTGGGGAATATCAGAAAGTGGAGGGGGTGAGGAAGGAGAAGATCAGGAAAAGTAACTAATGGGTACCAGGTTTAATACCTGGGTGATGAAATAATCTGTACGACAGTCCCAATGACTTAAGTTTACCTATGTAACAAATCTGTACACATACCCATGAACTTAAAATAAAATGAAATAAAATCCGCAGTTCATTTTTGTTACCAATTGTTATTAAAATATGTGTTGTCCCTGTTTTTAGGTGATTTTGTGCACGTTTTAAGGATTAAGGTATAAAGATGCCGAAAGCTCACACTAGGTGATAATCTAGCTTATTTTTGGTGGATACTCTTATTATTAATTACCTGAGATTGTTAATGGTAAAAGCATGGTTAAGAATGTAGTAGAGTTACCTTTTGGGTTATGGGGGACTCAACAAATAGACTGACTTTTTACCATGGGCACCTATACAGTTATTTTTTAGAGATTCTACTAAAAGTCTAGGCTCTATTTAAACAAAATAAATATAAATAAATAAGAATTAGTGCAGATTAGCCAAACACGTTATTGACTTGTTCTATATACCCCAGCCACAGGGCCCTGTTAGTTCTGGCTGCTTACATTTAGTGCAATTCAGAGGTGTATAACCTAGTTGATCATGAAATAGAACGTTCACTCTCATTATTATTGATCTTCTTTCATAACTAAAATGGAGGTGACGTGTGTTTTGTAAAGATTGTTTAATATGTTTGTACAATATTGAGGATAGTTGAAAATGGTTCATGCAAAATGTCACAAAGATAATTCAATAAAAATTATAACTATTAATTGCATTCGAGTAACCAATTAGATTATTGCAACTGACAGCATTTCTTGAAGGTTTAATGGGTATTTACTTTAAAGTGTAATAATGAGAGATCAGGAAAACTGGATGTTGAGTCACTGGTAAACATTCATTAAAATACAAGCAAGCTATTAGTATGATTTTTGTGTGATATACTTGGGTCAGAAAAGGCCAGAGATGTCACTTAAAATTCAGATGGAAGTAACTAAAAATATATGTAAAATCTGTGGTACTTCCTGACCAGAAGAAAGAAGAAAGAAATACAGAATTTCATCTGCACAGTTCAGTTTGTAAATTTCAAAATTCAGAAGCATTGCATGAACCGTTTAAAGGAATGTCATCATAGTGTCTTCAGAGACAGGCTAGAGGACAACAAAATGTCATAAAGAAGCCAAAGAAATGCAAAGTCATAAGAAAATTAATCAAAACTAGATAAGTAGGTGGAAGATTAAAGTCAGATGGACTAGTTAGACTAATGTGTGACTTTAATATAGAGTATGAGGACTGTAAAACCAAGCACCTTTTTAAAATATGGAGTCTGTTTAGTGATTATGTAGACTTCAGTGTTTTCCAGTTTTACCTTGGGGGAAAAAAAGAAAACAAAATAAAGCAAAAAGAAAAGAAAAGAAATCCCAGATCCCTGCCAAACATTTCTCTAGTTTATAGACAGTGTTACTTCGCAAACTTGGAAATTCCAGCTTGCTTGGGAAATATAACAGTTTCTTAATTGGGTAAATATATTTCATCAAAGGTTAATATAATGAACTAAGTCAAACATAGAGTATTAATATTTTATGTTAGGAGAAAAAAAATCCATATTTTGGGAAAAGTGCTTGCACTGTTTATTTATATTTTGGGGATATGTTACCATATCTAACCTATAATATCAATTTAAAAATGTTTAAAATAGATATTAGTATTAGAAATCAGATTTTAATTTGAAAATAGAGAAACAAACTTACTGTTTGAAACCAGAGGAATAATTAAGAGCATTAATTATATATTGCATTTTACTTTTTAGAAATAATTACTTAAGGATTTGTGAGATCTCTGTTTTTTAGAAGAATTTTTGCTAATCTTTTCATTTAATGCATATATAGATACAGGTGCTGCAGGCATCCAAGTTCCCATGCAGCCATCCTAAGGGCTGAGGAAATCCCTAAACTCTATAATTCCTGGACATCATACCAATACACTTTTGCATCTGTATTGAAAAACTCTCAGTGAGACATTTAAATTACTTATAAAAATCGAATGTTTAAAATTGAGAAGGCAGCTAAATATTTTAAATTGGGTAAAATATTAATCAAAATCTACCTTTAAAGTTATTATTAAATATTTACTGGATTTACAATTAGAGGATGACTGTAAATTCACTTTAAAAAGTTTAATGGGTAACTTAGTCACAGGGATTAAAAATACTTTCCTGCCTGAAACAACAGAAAAACCAGACAAGCGATATGAAACAATGGTTCCCAAGAAACTTGACATTAGGCAATGAAGGACAGTGGTTCCTAAGAGACAGGAAGCAAATGAGAAGAGCCCTTTGATTGCTCCTGTTTATCTTCTGGAGAAAGTTTCTGGGTTGTGGCACAAGAAGCTCACCCTGCAGTTTCCCTGAGTTGAGGGGACCAAAGCAGCCACAAGTTTGCAGAGCAGACAGAGAGGAGACAGCTGCCCAGAGAAACAGCCAGAGCCCTGTGCAGGGACTCCCCGGGGTTTTCAGTTGAGTTCTGATCAGCACAAATGTATGAAGAAACTATTGAAAGCTGAGAAAGAACCATCTGAAAGGATTAAAGGGAATAATACCTAGAACTCACACAGAGTGGAGAACAGTGCTGTTCCCAAGAGCCAGAGTAGAAAACCTCCTACAGAGTGTCACAGTGCATGAGGTAGATTACTCAGTTTCCTGAATCATTAGTGGAGAAAATTGATCCTAGATTAAACCTTCATCTTGCTAAATAAAGCTTAAAGGATGACCTAAAACGATCATATTGTTTTCAAGTAATTTAATGGATTTCCATCATGAAGCTCAAGAATATTATAGGAATACAAATACATTCAGCATTCTAAAGATAAAATTCACAATTTCTGGTATTCAATCTAAAATAACCACATTTGTAAATAATCAGAAAAGTATTAACCATAATGAGAAGAAATATCAATCAAAACTAATCTAGAATGATACAGATAAATTATTAGATGAGAAGCAAGAAAACAATAAAAATCAAGTCATTTTTTATTTTAAAAAATCCTCAGTAAATTAGAAATTGAAGGGAACATTCCCATTTTGATAAAGGATATGTTTGAAAAACCTACAGGCCGGGCGCGGTGGCTCAAGCCTGTAATCCCAGCACTTTGGGAGGCCGAGACGGGCGGATCACAAGGTCAGGAGATCGAGACCATCCTGGCTAACACGGTGAAACCCCGTCTCTACTAAAAAACACAAAAAATTAGCCGGGTGAGGTGGCGGCGCCTGTGGTCCCAGCTACTCGGGAGGCTGAGGCAGGAGAATGGAGTGAACCCGGGAGGTGGAGCTTGCAGCGAGCTGAGATCTGGCCATTGCACTCCAGCCTGGGCGACAGAGCAAGACTCCATCTCAAAAAAAAAAAAAAAAAAAAAAAAAAAGAAAAACCTACAGCTAATAACCTAATTAAAAAGCTACAAAGGATTTGAACTGATAGTTCACTGAAGATGAGATTAAGATAACAAATAAGTGTAAGAAAAGATCCACAACATTCCTTAGTCATTGGGAAATGCAAATTGAAACCACAAAGAGTAACTCCTATATGCTTAGTATAATTAAAATTAATCTAATTAATCTAAAATTAAAAAGACTGACCATACTATAGAGTCCCCACTTCACCCCTCACTTTCCTTCTGTGTCTTGACTGAAAACCAGAATGATTTGACAGTTCTGTAATCCAGGAAGCTGCAGGGTTAAGGCTTGAACCCACAGTGGGGCCTTATGCATTCCCAGGCACTGAAAAGGTATTTAGATTGTTGTCCAAAATACTGAAAGAAACTGGACCCATCCCTGAGTCAAATTCCTTAAACCCTCATACAAACTCTATGCTCTGACCCCTCACTGGACATACCTAAGTAGAACAACCATTTTCTCTTACTGTTCGTCACTAGAACATGCTATACCACTCTGTAATAAGTTCTAAATGATGCTTTGGACTGATCACCCTCGAGTTTAGGGCCTCTTTCTTTGGAATCCCAACCAACTCCATCTCAGGACAGTTTGGGGAACTCCCTTGTGGGAATTCTCCTTTGTAGTTTCTGGGGTGACTCTAGCTTCAGATTCAGCAGGATGAAACATACAGCAAGTGTAGGTAAAAATGTGAAGCATCTGGAACTCTCAAGAACTGCTAATGGGAATGGTGCAAACTGGAAATGGTTAACTTGGGAAAATATTTGGCACTTTCTTTAAAAATTAAACATATATTTGCCATATAACTCTGCTTTAATATTTATAGGTATTTAAGAGAAATGAAAACATATGCACGTGACAGACTTATATGTAAATATTTATATCAGCTTTGTTTGTAATGGCCAAAATCTGGAAACAAAAGCCCATCAACAGGCAAATGCAAAAATCACTTGTGGCATATACATACATGAAAAGCCACTCAGCAATAAAAAGGAATGAACTACTGAATATAAAGAATGAACACACCTAATATGAATGTCTCAAGTTTATCATTTTCCATAAAAGAGGCCAGACATCTCTCTCTCTAAAATATATTTAAAAAGAATATTTCCCTCTAAAATATAAAAAACAGTACATTTTGAGCCGGGCACAGTGGCTCACGCCTGTAATCCCAGCACGTTGGGAGGCCGAGGTGGGCAGATCACCTGAGGTAGGGAGTTCGAGACCAGCCTGACCAACACGGAGAAACCCCATCTCTACTAAAAATACAAAAAACTAGCTGGGCATGGTGGTGCATGCCTGTGATCCCAGCTACTCAGGAGGCTGAGGCAGGAGAATTGCTTGAACCGAGGAGGTGGAGGTTGCAGTGAGCGAGATTGCGCTATTGCACTCTAGCCTAGGCAACTAAAGTGAAATTCTGCCATAAAAAAAAAAAAAAAGAGTACATTTTATCCTATTCCATTTATACAAAATTATTGAGATACAACCAATATTTAGTGTCTGAAAGCAAATCAATGATTGCCTAAGGATGAGAGGAGAGGTCCAGAGAAGAGAGAAAAGGAAGGATTACAATGGGAATAAGGACACTTTTGGAGATGATGGATTTGGATCTTTATTTTGGTGATAGTTTCTTGGGTGTATATAGATGCAAAAACTTATCAAATGTATAACTTAAATATATGCAACTTATTGCATGTAAATTATACTCCTTATTTTCCTAAGGGAAATTTGGAGTTCCGAATTAATTACTTTAATACATTGATTATTAATTTAAAAAATCAAAGTATTTCTAAAACATCTTCTCTGTAAGCAAAAATCTGTCAAATGCACCAAAAAGAATGCGTACTTTCAGGCACATATCAGAGTTATTAAAACTTTGGATATGGGATTCAGAAATTTCTCTAATTTTAATAAGTCCCAGTTGATTCTTATAACCACTGATGTTTGAAAATCATGCCTTAGAATGATCAATAGCTTTAAAAGTTTTACATTTTGCACAAATAAATTGAGAACCTTTTAATTCCCCTAATAATTAAATAATTTTAGCTTAGAAGTTTTTCAATGGATGCATAACAACTGATTTGTTTTGGGACAAATTGGATAGGACATATTCTATCTAATAAGCAAACATAGTCTTCTATGAAATAAGCAAGAATAAATAAGCAAACAAACTTTTTTGGTACTCTATATTCATGCTGGAAAAACTTTAGAACTGATTACTCAAGAAGAGGGAAGGGTAGAAGCAGAGTGAGGGATAAAAAACTACATATTGGGTACAATGTATAATACTCAGGTAATAGGTGCAGACTTCACCATTATACACGTCATCCATGTAACCAAAAACCACTTGAACCCCAAAAGCTATTAAAATAAAGAAATACATATTTTAAAGAGAAACACAGTATTGAAGTTCTGTGTGGCAAATATCACTCCATTGCTTCAAATTCTTCTCACTAATACAGCAGAGCATAGTGGAAAGGGAAATAGCAGCAGAAGATACACAGGCTGAGGCTCCTTATTTCTGCTTCCTAATTTAATATCCTTGTGAAGAACAGGGGCATTGGGCAGTTATAAAAAGAGAGCTTAGAGAGATAATAGAGAAATGTCAAGAGTAGAGCAAGCAGAACACACTATCTCAGTGCCAAAAAAGGAGAGTCTTAAACATACATAGAGTCCTAGTATGTGATTATATGATTTATTGTTGTATACAGTTGTTTTTTCTCCCTGCCAAGAAGTCCAACTGAATGATTGATTGTCTCCTCAATGACTTAAGAAATTTTCTCTTCTGAGTTAACACAATAATACTCATATTTATATACTTTTTAATTGGTAATTTTGTGTGGTTTTTTTTTTTTTTTTTTTTTTTACAAATCTGGAATAGAAAAATATACTAATTTAATGTGATTCTGATGGATAGTCTGTTTATTCTTTCTCGTTTCTGAGGTCTAAATGGGAAGTACACAATTTCCCCAAACCAAGGAGCTATCTTTCAGAGAGTTCTGATTTTAATTAAGAGGGGTAGCTAGCAGAAAGTGGATACTTCAATTGCTTACAGATTCTCTCTGTTGAATAAATGTTGTTGAATTTGTGGTAGAGACCTTGTAATCAGGTTAATTCAGTGAAGGATATTTTCTCCTTATTAAATAATAAACCTTGTCGTAATAACTAATTAATGTAATGCATGCAAAGTACTTCACTATTGCTTGGAACATGGTGAGTATTTAATAAGTATTGACTATCAAAAATATGGAGGCATATTGGGTACAATGTACAGTACTCAGGTAACAGGTGCAAACTGAAAGTCACTAAATTATGATGCAGAAGACTAGGGTACTAATCTTCCCCCAGGTATACAAGTTGAGAAAGTTTCTTATCCCACTCAGACTTCCTTTATTTCGTGGATAAAATGACTTTAATACCATCTCTGATGGAGAACTAAATGAGCTGGATATGTTGAGGCTCTTTCCAGGCCCAGGTTCTACTAGAACAGGACTCAAAATAACAAAATGAAAAACCCTGAGAGGTCAGTCAGAGACATATTGGGAAAAGCTACATGAAAACAACACTCATGAATTGTATCTTAGAGGTGTTGATTCTATTAATCCTGTTGTGTTGTGTTTTGCCACTTGTCCTCAAATAATTCTTTTTGAAATATTTTGTAAAAATATATACTCACAATAGAGACAAATAGAGAGAGAACGCTGCACTTGGGTTGTGTAAGGAACATCAAAATGAACAAAAAAAAAGAGAAAAGCAATGAGTTGAAGAGAACCGCTAAACAGATTGAGTACTAAGGTGACTGATCCATTCCTGATTCCAATTAACTTTAATTTGTTTAAAGGCTCAGCAACACCAAATGAATCTAACTGGCCAATTAGCACACAGCAACATGAGTTCAGCTCACCAAAGGCTGTTTATCAACTGGATATGATGAGGGTAAAATTCGGTTAATTCTGTGATAAGTGTCAGGGCATGGCTCTGTCTTGTAGAACTCTTTAACTTGGGAACTATAAAACATACATCCTCTGAGAAAGTGTAGGGATTGCTGAAAGAATGACCTGCACTTCATTTGGGATTTTATTAGCAAATACAACTGCAGTTACTTACAAGTGAATATTAATGGGAATATTGCCTGAGCCCGTGGGACTTAGACTATGATTAATTCTTTGCCACGTACAGTTCCTAGCAAGGACTTAGTGTTCAAAAAATGCTAATGGAGATGCTTATTTTGTTTTTAAGCTTACTATTTCCTCAGTGAATATTCATTGCTCTTGCCAAAAGTCCATTCCACCTGTTACGGTAAAAATATGACACTGTTTATTTTAAAAACAGGACTTCGAAACACTTTTTTTGTTTTGCTAACTTGTTGAGTGGTATATTTTCCTCCTGGGAAGCTATCATCTGATCTTCTGTTTAAAGGTGAAATCTTTTGGTCAGTATCAGGGCAAGCTGAAATATGAAATTTATTTAATAGCATTATTGGTTACTAAAACTGAATTTCTCATATCCAAAATTATTACCATAAATACACAAATTATATTTGCAACAGATGGTTGAGCCAATGAAAATTAGGCAGAAAGTGGACTTGAGTTCTTATGAGGATAAGAGAGAACCTGGTGAGGTCTTAAAATGAGAATGGGAAGCAACAACTAATTCCAACTCTGATAATAACTTGATGTGTAGCCTCGGGCAACTCATTTAATTTCAGGGTGCCTCCAGTTTTGTCATGGTGATAATGTATGCCTACCTCCCAAATGTGTTGTGGGGATTAATTATTTAATGTTTACCAAGTACTTTGAAGATGAAGAATAAAGACTTGATGCTAAGTTTATTACTTGCAATAGAATGTATCAGGCAACTGCAATCTATTTTTACCAGTGAGTGCTGGTGTGCAGTGAGGAGAGCTTGATGAAAGAGTGGCTGAAAGTGTAAAAGAAATGAAGACGAAACAGTCACTGCTCAATGAATCAGAATATTTTTTCTGTCCTCTACACTTTGAAGACATGTGTTTGACAGCTAAGCATAGCAGGAATGTATTTAAAAGTTATGTCCAGAAAATATCTTCAGGGCCAAAGATATGTCAACTTGATTTTCAACCATACCTGCATTAACAGCATAATGAGTTCCCATTCTAAATAATGGCTCTCAGACAACAAGAACTTCTGACCATGAAGAAAGACTTATGTTGAATCTACTTTAAGAAACTGAACAAATTTAAATTGTTTATTTGAGTGTAGTTTTAAATTAGGAAACAGAACTAATTTAAAAAGATTTCAAAAGCATTAGAAACTAAAAGAATTTTTTTAGATAAATTATAAAGTAAACGGAAAATCCTATTAATCAGTTTACCACCTCATGCCCATTTCTTTCCTAGACATTGAAATGTGCAAAGAATTTATTCTAATTGTATAGATTTGACTGTTAAAACGATTCCTTATCCTATTGGAAGGATTCTACAGGGAACTTTACAGCTAACAAAAGTAAAAGTTAATGATTGTTCACTTGGTTAATTCAGGACTTAAAAAAGTAGCACTGTGTTTTAGATATTATGAGTCACTAGCCACAGATTGAGTGACCAAAGCCTTAAAATTGTTCATTTCTGGCAGGGCATGGTGGCTCATGCCTGTAATCCCAACATTTTGGGAGGCCAAGGAGGGTGAATCACTTGAGGTCAGGAGTTTGAGATAAGCCTGGCCAATATGGTGAAACCCTGTCTCTATTAAAAATACCAAAAAAAAAATAAAAAATTATCCGGGCATGGTGGCAGGTGCCTGTAATCCCAGTTACTCAGGAAGCTGAGGCAGAGGAATTGCTTGAACCCAGGAGGTGGTGGTTGCAGTGAGCCAAGATAACACCACTGCACTCCAGCCTGGGCAACATAGTGAGACTGCATCTCAAAATGAATAAATAAATAAAAAAGTTCATTTGTTATACAGCTAAGTTCTGGACTACTACTATAAAAATCATAGAAATACGGAAAAACAATTTTACATTATGCAAATAAAGAAACCAAGACCCGGCAATTGAAATGACTAGATCAAGTTTCCATTGCTAATTAATAATTCAACAAATATTCAAATACATATATATTATCTTTCCTACATACTGAATCCAATAAATTACATTCTAATGTCTTAAAATAACAAAAATATAACAGAACAGATTTACATATATATGTCTGCACAGATGATAATCTTAATACTAGGGGAACACAACAGGGGTTTGCCAAACCATTATTCATAGAAAGTTCAACACATTTAGTTCTACAGAAGTTTTCAAAGCACCTTAATCCCAAAAACTGAATGAAAAGACACCTTGTGATATTTTCATATCACAAGGGCCAGGTGGTGCTTTTAAGATATTTAGCTCCCAACTTAGGGCTGAGTCATCCTCAGATGTTATGGTAAATACGAGTTGCCATTTAATGACCTCTTTTTTCCTATCACACATCTCTATTGACCTACCAGTCTAACTGTTCCACGTATGTCTCTGTGCCTTCTTCTTCTCCTTGTTTGGGAACACTTTTGACTGTGAAGGTTGAACCTTCTAGGAGTTCTTCATCTCCTTTATTTCCCTCTGAGTGGGGTAAGAAGTAAAGGATAGAGAAAAGAAGAGGGCAATGAGATAAAATTGTGGGAAGAAAAAGACAGAAAGACATTGTAAAAGAATGAAAGACTTCCACATCCTTTGTCTTTGAATTAGGGACTTATTATTGTAATAAAAATGAATAACCTTTATGAAACCTGTCATTCTGCTGCCGAACCCTTTATATGCCTTCAATCCTCATTACTATGAACAGGGTCCTATTTTACCCCAAATGGCTTGTTCTAAATAAAAAATTAGTGTGAGAGCTACAATTTTAACTTAGATCTTTATTACTTTAAACTATTTTATATATAAGTAACTGAAATTAATTAGAGACTAATAAAAATAAATTGTTTGAAAAAGAATGTTATCAACTCTAAAAAGAAAGATGTGTCAAAGGAAATATAAGTAATGACAGCTAATCACTGGATGCTATCAATCAGTACCTGCTCCTTTTCTACATGTCCCTTAAAAAAAATGGTTACACATTTGAAAATCTGTAAGATTGTGTTTCTGCTTTTACTCAGTTCTCACGACTTCTAAAGCATCCTCTTAACTACCCTTAAATAGAAATATAAACATATACAATTATCATTAATATGAAATTTTAATTGTATTTTAGAGTTGATTAAATTGGACCCTCAACATTTAGTCACTCAGATTCTCTTTAAATTCTTTTTTTTTTAACTTCTAGTTCTACAAAGCTCTCTTTCTCTGTGATCATGTGGTTTTGCATGCTGCTGTCTTTAAATTGGGACTTTAAATTGTTTATATTGGGACTAGTATTCTAATTCCACATTTGGCCTGTTCATCTAAATCTACTGCAAGCTCAGTCTTGGAGGGAGGAAGTTCAAACTATGCAACTGTAGCTTTTGTGCTTCAATTTCTTTTTAATAAAGCAGTGTCTTTACAAAGTCGGTTCCTGTATATGAGCATTTTTGTGTTTATTCTTCACTGTGACAGTGAAGGACTTTTCTGAAAATTGTGGTATGAGAGTAAGACTTACCTAGGACTTTCTAGATTTGTGCCAAAAGACAAAACCTTTCAGTTTGAGGGCCACCTGAAAATATCTTCCTCATTTTGTTCCCTTCCTGCATTTTTCTATCAAACATTCCCCTGACTGCTGTAACCCCAGATTGGAAAATTTTCAGTTTCAAACCCTATTATATATTCTCATAAAAGAATATAGTAAAAGAATACAGAGAAACAATAAAAATATTTTAAAGAACACCTCATTGAATCATTTGTTGGTCTAATCTCATTTCAGCCCTAAATATCTACAGAATCTTAGACACAGCCATGTTATCTGTGGCATATATCTACTCTGTTAAAGTAATGACAGTAATACTTCCAATTAATACTTGCACAGTGGTTTAAGCTAACTAGACATGTTAACTAAACACATTAACTAAACAGTTTTTGCTCTCAAAAATTATAACAAACCAAGTTTGTATTATACCATTTACTCTTCACAATAATTTTTTAGGCTTAGTTTTATCTACATTTAATGATAACATAATAAACCAGAATAAATCATAGCTGTTGATAGAATAGTAATGAGAATGTTATAATGGAATAATTGTTATGACAATTATAATTTAGTGCTTACTATGTGCCAGTCGCACAATTATATGATAAAAGTTTATTGCTGATTATATTTTACAGTAGAATAAATGAAGTTCTAAAAGTCTAAGATTACATAGATATTAATTCATAGAGCTGGATCCAAATGCAGGTCTTTCTGAAATGGTACAGAAGTTACTGAAACATAGATTTTCAGATGTCAAATTTTCATACTTTTCACCACACTGTTTTGTATTTTCTGTTTGTATTGCAGACATTACATGATTTATTGACTCTTTATGAGTCATCTTTCATGTGTATTTATCTCCTCTTCCAAATAAGACCTTTAGGTCTCTGAAAGCAGAAACTGCCCTATTCAACTGTGTCTTCACAGTTCCTAAGTTGTTATCATTAATAGTATTAACAAATGTGCTCCTAGGCAATTTGGGGAAATCCAGCAGAAGCAGTGAAGATCTTGCAGTAGCCAAAATCAAGCCATATAGGTAAAGATACAATAATATTAACTGAAGTCATTGTCATTAGAAATATCATACGATGGGTTCTGTAATGGTCATTTTCATGTGTCTACTTGAGTGGGCCATGGGGTATGCAGATATTTGGTCAAACATTATTCCAGGTGTGTCTGTGAGGATGTTTCTGGACGAGATTAACATTTGAACCTGTAGACTTAAGTAAAGCAGATTGCCTTCCCTAATATGGGTGGCCCCAATAAAACCCACTAAAGGCCTAAATAGAACAAAAATGCTGACCCTTCCATAAGTAGGAGTGAACTCATCCTACTTAACTGTATGAGCCGGGGCTACAACTGAAAAATAGACTCTTTTTGGATATGGAGCACACCAGCTTTCTTCAGGAACTACACATCCACTCTCCTGGGTCTCCAGCTTACTGACTAAAGGTCTGGGACTTCTCAGCCTCTACAATCCCAGGAGCCAATTGCAGTTCCGTTTTTCTGGAGAACCCTGACTAATACAGATTATTTTGACAAATCTTAAGAACTAACTCTGTTCAAGCACTAACTTCAATCATATCTACCGAGTGCATGCTATGTATAGGATTTGTATTAGTACCTGGAGAAACAAGCAAGTAAAAGGTACTCTTTCTGCTCTCAAAAGCTATAACAACATATACATAAAATATAAGCAGCACTCAGTAGCATATGGTAAATGTCAAATAAGTAAAACCTGTAGTAAATACTATTAGATTGTTAAAGGAACGGTGTTTGCTTCATGGATAATTTGGCCATTCATCCCTGTTTAGTAGGGATGGTTGGTTTATGCCTCTCGTCTCAGCCCTATTATTTATAGCACCATTTCATTATCAACAGTGTTCCAGTTAAGCAATAAACTATAAGGTCACCTTACTCACAGATGAGGATAGAAAAAAAGTTTTCTTTAAAAGGTGAATTGTGGGCCATGTCCTAAAGGAAGTAACGGGCATGAATCACAGATCTGGTATTTTGAAATGTGTCTTTTATCATTCCTTAAATTTGCAGTCATGAATTGCTTCAATCCTGCTGTCTGCCTTGCCTTCATTCTGGAGAGTCCTGTGAGAAAATAAGACATATTTTATAAGAAGAGAACAGAATGTTTCATTGATGTCTCAGCTGTCCTTCTCCAGAGGATGACAGTTCAAGCTCAGCATCGCCGTGCCAGTGTGTTGTAGTAGGGAGGCATGTGGTGTCATAAGCCTCTTTGTCGTTATAGCTGATACTAAAATTACTGACTAGAAATTAATACTAACTGGAGTAGATTAGGTAAAAATGACACATATTTAACTTTCATTCACTCAAAATAATTGCCCACTAAATTAAAATTGGCTCACATTTAAGAAAATAATGTAAAAATGTCTTTAGTGGATGTATTTTAATGCTTATCAATACAAATGGAAAAGGGAAGCATTTGGAGAATGCTAATAAAACATTAAAGTAGGTTTTCCATGAAAATCATGTTCAATTTTTCAAAGCAATATAAAGATGCAACCCTTGGCAACTAATGTCACACCCCCTTCTAGAGCTGGCTTCTGCATGAGCATTCAATAAGATTAGAATTTTTAAAGCCAAAAATGATAGTAAAGATACGTTTTTCATGCAAGAAGAGAAGTGTATTGTAGTCTTTAGGAATACAATTATATGAATTCAAAATTTAGATTATATGATTTCACAGTAAGAGGACCACACTATTTGCCAGATCAGCAGTGTCTATTTTAGAATGTGAACATTTTGAGAACAGCTGCCTTTCTATGTTCATCTTGGTATCTCTCATATATAATAGAGTACCTTGTATATAGTAAACACTTGAAAATTACCTGTTGAATTAGCTTGAAAGGATTATTTATTTTTGATGACTAAACTGTAGACAAAAGTAGGTTTGAGTGGTAATCGATTTATAAAATAAATTTCCAGGAGTTTTCTGTGCACATACTTGACTTTTGGACATACATTTAAGCCATATACTTATACCTACTTATCATAGACTTACGATCACCAAATGCATACCCAGAAGCTAGTCTGGACACATTTAGGAGAATTAGTAACGAGGGATTAATGGAGAGTAAGTCAGAGGACACTTCTTAGTAGTATACAGAGTTTTGCCTTTCAGATCCTCAGAAAATCCTAATCTTAAGTTTTTCTAGGAGGCCTAATAAAATGACAAAATTCCTGGATGTTGGCAAATTCTGCCTGCCTATGCATACTCAGATAAGCAGTCTGTAGAGTACTGATTAACACTCTTAAGTCACACAGCATATTTTAGTAACAATGAGTGAATTGAGAGCCAAAAGTCCTATGTTATAGTCCCAGGTCTGCCATTGAGGTGCTGTGTGATCTCAGGCAAATCATTTAAGGTCTGTGAACATCAGTGTGCTCCTGAGGGTTTTTCTAATGATCTTCTTATCTAGCATAGATTACATGAGTGCAGTAATTTCAGGACACAGTCATGGAATAACAGGTCAGTAGATTGTGCAACATCTTTCAGGAATGTATAGTTGAAGAAAATGAAACAGAAATAGATACTTCACATACTTAAATGAAAGCTAGCATTTTGGAAAAGGTTGGAATATAATTTTCCTATTCATAGTTTCCTAGTTATTAATATTTGTTAATTAGAAGCCTGGAATATAAAAAAATATTCCAGCCAGAAATAAATAAGACTTAGATGAGGAAGTTAGAGGATATCACGGTAATTTATTTTTCTATATTGTGAGGATAAACTAATGATAATAATGGGTTATGATGAAAATGTTTTCCTATGATGAACCAGCATGTTGAATTACATAGTTTGGCAGTATGTCATGAAGAAATACAGCAGAGAATTGCCAAACACTCACACCATTTTGTGCTTTCATGGCACTTTGTGTGGCAGTAACTCTTAGCCTTTTTTGGGGATAACAAAACTCATTTGAGAATCTGATCAAAGTTACTGACCAGGGTGTTAATTAACTTTTGTTACATTATGCTGTGCAAACTAAAACTCCCAGATGATGATGATGATGATGATGATGATGATGATGATGATGATAATTATTGCACTAACAGCACAAAAAGCATTTAGTTATTTCTCAAATATCTTGAAGTCTTGAAGGTTCACTGGGATTATGCTCGATGCTGGTGACTGATGTAAGTCTGCACCCACATGACTTTCCATTTCAGGACCAAGTGTGAAGGATCTGCCCTTACTCTGAGTGCTACAGATTGAATGATTTTGTACCCCCAAAAATCATACAATGGAACCTAACCTCCAATGTGATAGTATTTGGAGGTGGAACGTCTAGGAGGTAATTAGATCATGAGGCTTGAAGCCTCTTGAATGTAGTAGTGAAAGGACTGATAAGGAGTGAAAAATTCTTGAGTAGCAATTATGTCTTAACCTTAGGAAATAAGTTGTGACTATTTATTCACATTGTTTTTCTAAGTAAATATGAAAAGTGGCACACCAATTATCAGGTTAGTATGATCTGACAGAACTCAAATTATTCTTATTAATCCAAGAATTTGGATCAGGTCTCACTAGCTTCAAAGCTTATAAAACTTTAAGAAAAAAATCATATTATGCTCTTTGAAGAGAGTAATGGACTGATCCTACGCAGTTGAAAAATCCTATAGTTGAATAATTTGAGAGTTTTCAGCAGCAGTAATTCCTGTTAATAGCAGTCATAACCAAAGTTAAAAGTTTAAAATTTCCAGAAGACCAAAGGACAACCGCTGCTAGGAGGTACCAGATCATACTTCTAACATGGAGTAGAGTTTATAAACTAGGCTAACGATATTTTTTGAAGTTATATCTACATTATGTAGTGCAAAGTTTTAAAATGACTGTTTTGTGGATGTAGGGTCAAAATAGGCCTGAACTGTAGAAATTGTAAGAAGGCTGGGAACGGTGGCTCAGGCCTGTAATCCTGCCACTTCGGGAGGCCAAGGCTGGTGGATTGCCTGAACTAAGGAGTTTGAGACCAGCCTGGGCAACACAGCGAAAGCCTGTCTCCACTAAAATACAAAAAATTAGCCAGGCGAGGTGCTGTGCACTTGTAATCCCAACTACTCCAGAGGCGGAGACAGGAGAATCACTTAAACAGGGGAGGCGGAGGTTGCAGTGAGCCGAGATCGCCCCATTGCACTCTAGCCTGGGTGACAGAGCAAAACTCTTTCTCAAAAAAAAAAAAAAAAAAAAAAAAAAGAAAAAAAGAAAAAAGAAAAAAAGAAAAAAGAAAGAAAAGCAGACTTTGGCTTAATTTCAGCATTTTCTAATTTATTAACTTAAGTATTATATACCCTTATATACTCTTCTTCATTAGGAAAGGTCTTACCATTTTCCAGGAAGCATTTTTTTTATTAACTGGGTTGGGGCCAAGTGTGATGACGTCTTAAACCACTTTTACTACTGAGATTTTGCCTTCCTTCCGTCCTTCCTTTTTTTCTTCCTTTTCCTTTCCTTTCCTCTCTCTTTCTTTTCCCTTCCCTTCCTTTCCTTTTCTCTCCCCTTCTTCCCTTCCCTTCTTCTTCCCCTCCCTTCCCCTCGTCTCACTCTCTCTATTTCTCTCTTTTATTTGACTCTCTAAAAAATTAAAGCACAGATGAAAGCATATTTTTCCCCTCACTGAATACATCTGCTGTTTTGGTATAACTTAACCAGATTGGTAAGTATATGATCTTCAAGTACTCTTGTTTAAATAATTTCTTCTATACTACCAAGGGATCTTTTTTCTTTTCTTTTCTTTTCTTTTTTTGTTTGTTTGTTTTTTGAGACAAAGTCTTGCTCTGTCGCCCAGGCTGGAGTGCAGTGGCGCCATCTCGGCTCACTGCAAACTCCGCCTCCCGGGTTCACGCCTTTCTCCTGCCTCAGCCTCCCCAGTGGCTGGGACTACAGGCGCCCGCCACCAGGCCTGGCTAAATTTTTTTGTACTTATTTATTTATTTTTTTTAGTAGAGACAAGGCTTCACCGTATTAGCCAGGATGGTCTCCATCCCCTGACCTCGTGATCCGCCTGCCTCGGCCTCCCAAAGTGCTGGGATTACAGGCTTGAGCCACCGTGCCTGGCCGGGAAATTTTTTCTTAGCTAATTACTTTTAGAAGTCCATTTTACATTTTCAGTTTCTTATAGATTTAAGATTAATTGTATACCTTAGTCAATTTTGCATTTTCAGTTTCTTATAGATTTAATATTAATTGTATACCTTAAACATTTGATTATAAAAACTTCTATTGAAGTTTTTTAAATGAATGAATATGAGTAATGAGAGAATTTGCAAATCTTATTGATTTGGCAATATCACAGGAATCTTCACTTGAAGCCTAAAGTGACACAATACTTTAGCAATGCATAGTGTTGAATTGAATCATAGTGTTGTCCAGTGGACTTGATAATATAATTGATTTCTATAATTTAACCACATCTAGTCAAAAGTAAGTTGCTTTATGCTAACTACATGAATCACCAATTTTGAAGAATTAGAAATCAATAAACTCTACTTAATACTAAAGGATTCTTAATGTCTTTGATGTTAAAAGACACTTAAGGACCTTAAAATTAGTACTACAAGGTCCAGTATAGGTTCTATAAAAACACATTCTCCTTTTTATATTATTACTTCTTTTTTAAGTTCTTGGGTACATGTGTAGGATGTGCAGGTTTGTTACATAGGTAAATATGTGCCATGGTGGTTTGCTGCACCTATCAACCTATCACCTAGGTATTAAGCCCAGCATGCATTAGCTATTTTCTCTAATGCTCTCCCCCTTCACCCTCCTTCAACAGGCCCTTGTGTGTGTTATTCCCCTCCCTGTGTCTATTTCTATTTTCTTCTATTCTTGAAGAATGAGTTTCTATACTTTAGTAATGTGGACATATTTTGTTATAGTCTTTATTTCCAATTTTTACGTGTCCTACATTTTCAGCTTTACCAAGATTTTGATGCAAACATGGATACGTTTTCAAATTCTAAATATTTTCCATTTTTTCCACTTGGTATAAAATGTGGCCAATATAAATTAATACATGGGCAGGTAGGTGAATGAATGATTTCAGCGGTAACACAATAGAGAGTGGTGGTGATGTGGACTATGGTGGGATGGGAGCATGCCTGTCCTGCCTGAACAAGCCAGTGACTGCTTAGTTTCATTCGCCAGTCACCATGTAGACAAGTGGGTCCTTGTTGTCGGATAATCACTTTTTCTTTTTTTTTTTTTTTTTTTAAAGAAGACACAAATATGGAATTCTATGTGACATCTTCAAATAATAAATATCATCCACTAACATTTGTCTCTTCTTATCTTAGCCATACAAAATACAAACGCCATACAAAAGCCATAGAAAATACATGTAAGGCAAAATCCAGCTGGCAGTTTCAGACACCTTTTTATATGCATATTAATATTTACTTGTCCAAAGTTCTAATTTCAGGATTTCTTTTATGATGACATTTAGGTAATGAGATGAACCAGGCAATCATGGTTATAATAACCTCAATTAATCACTGCATGTCCAGCCCAGTGAAAATAAAAGCATATTCAATTAGTCTTTGAACATAGATGCTCTGTAGTTTGAATAATGATAATGCTATTTGGGAATTTTTCAAACCAAATTAGTCATGTCATATTTTTAGATATTTGCCAGTTTCCAAGAATTAGTGCAAATCAATTCTTCACTTTGATTATGTTTAATGCTTTCTATATTTAAAAGATAGGGGGTACTGACACTATAGTTTCAACAATTTTAATGATAAGGTTAAATTTTGACATTACCCCTGTGCCTCCTGTAAGTGATTTGTCATTACTGAATATATGTGAAACAGCATAAGATTAACATATATTGGCTGGGCATGGTGGCTTACACCCATAATACCTTCGCTTTGGGAGAACAGGGTGGGCAGATCACTTAAGGCCCAAAGTTTAAGACCAGCCTGGCCAACATGGTGAAACCCTGTCTCTATTAAAAAATGTAAAAACTAGCTATGTGTGGTGGAACACACCTAGAGTCCCTGCTCCTTGGGAGGCTGAGGCATGAGAATCACTTAAACCTGGGAGGCGGAGGTTGCAATGAATCAAGATCCTACCACTGCACTTCAGCCTGGGCAACAGAATGAGACTCTGTCACAAAAAAAAAAAAAAAAAAGATTAAAATACATTAAAAATAAAAATTTTGAATTTCATTGGAGGACCAGGTTCTTGAATAAATCCTCTACTAAAAATAATTTAAATGCTAGATAAAATTTGAAATTCAAAAATGTATTACTTTTTTATTTTAATGCACCCATGAGTTGTCAAAATTCAAAGAATGCACAGGACAGGGAACTTTGGGTTCCAAAGAGAGCATGTAAGTAGACTAACATTGAAATAATATTAAAATAATTTTTTGAATATCTGAAATTGATTGTTCCCTTTCTTGGCTTATAATACTTAATATACAGGAAGTGATTTAGAGCCTTTGTCTTCTATTGTCTTAAGAAGGATGCAATAACAAATATTTCTGAGTGTGCATTATGCATTAAAATGTATAGTTTAAACAGCCCCTGGCTTAATTACAGAGTGTGTAAATTAGTAAGGAGGGTTAGTCAATATCTCACATCTGTATTGATGTTTCATATTTGACCATAGATTTGAATTGCAGTATAGAGTTTTTGTTGAAGAGATAAATTACTTTACACAGAACTCTGAATATCCTTAAGAAATTTTAAAATGAGAAGGTACAAATTTAAAAAACAGATAAGAAATTATTATTAAGTTTTCAGAAAACTACTTTCTTTTATAAAGTGGATGACTATGCCCATTTTGTTATAAATCGCTTTCTACATTGGAGTTGAACATTTATCTAAAGATGCTGGATTAGTGGACAGCAAGGAAGAGGACAGAAAATCTTAAAGCATTAGTAGTCACAGGAAAGCCAATCAATAGATATTTATTGAACATTCACTTCCATAAAACACAATGTAAATATAGAAAAAGAGCTAAACACGTGTTCTCAAGAGAATTATCGTATAGTTGGGTAATAAGTAACTTCAAGAAAGTTAAATACAACAACATAAGACATCCAGAAATAAGTAATATGAGTTAGTAGAAGTGATAGATGTGGTTGTGAAGGACATTGAACATATGATGACCGAATAAAGAATTAAGCTTAGCAGATTTTATAGACTGAATTTTGTAGCCTGCAATTTCGTCTGTTAAAGTTCTAACCCCCAGTAGCTTGGAATGTGATTATATTTGGAGAGAGGAGGTAATTGTAGTAAAGTGAGGTGATCTGTGTGGGCCCTAATCCAATATGACTGGTGTCTTATAAAAAGAGAAGATTAGAATAAGAACACACACAGAGGACAGATCATGTAAAGACATCAGAAAAAGACAGCTATCTACAAGCTCAGGAGAGAGGCCTCAGGCAAAACCAAACCTGCTGACACATTGATCTTCAATATCTAGCGTCCAGAACTGTGAGAAAATAAATTTCCGTTGTTTAAGCACCCAGTGGTACCCTTTTATTGAAGCCCTAACAAACTCATACAACTGGCAGGCAACTGGAAACACAGGACAAAGAGTCCTGCCATTAGTGGCTTGCTAACTATTAAGAGATAATTACCTCTTAGTGTAGGTAAAGAGAACTCCATGGAGGTGATGAAGTGGAAAAAAATAAAGTATAGGTTTATTATGTTTACATCAATTTAAGAGAGCATCTTATGTGAAAACAGGAGGCTAAATTGCATTAAAATTTATACTATCAAGGTACTGAATAATATAATTTGATTCAATTCGTATTTATTAAACTGAATGCTTTGCTCATTTATTTTCATTTTTCTTTGTGCTATAAACACATTGAAGCGTTTTTAAAAAATCCAACTTTAGTTGAATTTCCTACGTTTTAAAATATGCATAATATTTGGTGTTATTTTAGAATTCAAATTTTCACATGTTCTTTAAATTAAAATAAGTCAAAGCTTTAAAGACATTAAGTGAATGAAAGTTGTTGATGGTGCTACAGAAGTGAAATGGGCTTTACTTGAAATTATTTTGGAGACATAGGATAGGATTGTTATCTTGAACATTTCCCTCCAAATTTAATATCCTGAAATCAGATAAAATATTATTAGCAAGAAACTTTATACATTGAAAGATAAAAAGAATAAATGGTTATGTAGTCCTATTTTACCATTATTTAAGTCATAATTCTGAGATTTGATTAGGCATTACTTTTCTACTCTGCAGACATTACTGAAAAAAAGTTCTTTTCTTTATTCATTAATACTTTAGGCTACTTGATTATTGAAAGCTTTGTCCTTGAGACAAATTATTGTACCTTTTAATGAAATACAATATTCTACTTTATTTAACTATTTATTGTTTTGAAGTGGCCCAACTTATGACAATACCAGAGAATTATGCATTAAATGGCATCTAAGATATCTGTCCTTCCCATATACAAATCTTTTCAGCTGTCTAACTGGGTCCTCGACCAAACAGAATATAATTGTAAAAACTACTGGCAAGAAACCAACCTAGGGTGTCCATACAATTACTGCAAAATCCATCCTTTGTATGACTTCAATGCACAATCCCAACATAAGAATATGTTTCAAAACCCTTCGCCAGGAACATATAGTCTTATTATTAATGATCCCTGGGACCCTCAGTGGGCCCAGGGAGTTAAAGGTGGACTATATGCATCATCTGTTTCCTCATATCCTACTGCAACCATCCAGGTAAAGAGAGTATATGTACAGCAAGTACATCTCCCTAAAGGTGTACAGGCCCTACAGAATTTAACCTCAGCCACAAAATCTCATGAACAAAAACTACAGAAGCAGTTAGGCCCCCTAACAATGAGGACCCATTCTCATGGTTAACACTTATTCGCCAAGGACTTGACTTAACCCAGGCTGCCGGAGTAAACAACCTCTCCCACTGCTTCCTTTGCACTGCACTCGGAAAAGCTCCCTTAGTGGCAGTCCCTCTACCAACTGCTTTCAATATCACCACCGACTCTACCAGCTCCTCTCAAGCAACATCCTTGCCTCAAGTCCAATTATACCATAATCCATAGAGTCAAACCCTTCCTTTTTGCCACTCTACTCCAAACTCTTCATGGTGTAATTGCACTCAAGCTCCCAGCAAGACCCAGATGGCCCCCATTGGAGGCTACTTTTAGTGTAACCGAACTCTATCTAAAACTCTTAACCATACCCTCATCACCCAATCCCTTTGCGTTCCAGTATCTTTAGTGTCTAGCTTAACCCTATATAGCGAAGGAGAATTGTCCGAACTAGCTTCCCAGCTTAGCCCCAGCAATAACATCCAAAAGCGGGCCGTTTTTCTTCCCTTAATTATTGGGGTTTCCCTAGCATCGTCCCTAGTAGCCTCAGGACTTGGAACAGGGGCCATCACCCACTCGATTCAATCCACACAGACCCTCTCCACTCAGGTCCAGGCAGCCATAGAGGCTTCAGCTGAAAGCTTAGCCTCTTTACAATGTCAAATCACCTCGGTGGCCCAGGTAGCAGCACAAAATAGACGGGCATTAGATCTTCTTACTGCTGAAAAAGGAGGAACATGCCTCTTCCTAGGAGAGGAGTGTTGCTACTACGTAAATGAATCAGGCCTGGTTGATACCAACGTCCAAACATTAAACAAGATCAAAAAGGAGCTTCAACAATTTAACTCCCCTTAACTCCCAGACCACCGCTATGGCTGCTGCCTATAGTACAGCAAATGCTTCCATTCCTAACTCCCATACTAATCCTCTGCCATGCCTTATGTTTTGCTCCCATTTTAATAAAATTTCTCCGAGCCAGGGTCCAAGAAATTACCTGAGTCACCTTCAATCAAATGCTCCTGCATCCCTACACCCAACTGCCAACCTCAGACCCTAACTATGCCCCCTAACAGCAGGAAGCAGCCAGACAGACAACAGTGCCCCAAATTCTTATAATCAATAAGAGGTTGGACTGTTTGGGTGAGGGAGAAAGGACAAGATGGAGGAAGGTGAACAAGAAGGCACAATCCATGTTGCTTCCGGGTTTTTCCTCACCAACTTTCCCGCGAGTGGGAAAATGCAGCCCGCGCCCAGGAAGATGCAGATCAACCAAGCATGCGCCAGGTGACATCAATCCGAAGAGATGGAAACTTACCCGGCCACGCCTATGGAGATGCCCCTATCACACCCTTATCCCGCCCACTGCCCTCCCCCTTGCAGTACCAATGCATAAAAGTCCGCTGCCAGCAGGAGCCGGCGTGACTTCTTCGGCCCCTCCTACTTGTGGACTGGAGAACCTCACCCCAGAGTGCCGGCATGACTTCCCTGGTCCCACACCTGAGGACCGGAGAACCTCGCCCAAGAGTGTGTGCATATTTGCAATAAAAGACTGCCGCTTTCTTAGGTACTTTGGCCTCATGTTTAATTATTTAGCTCTCCTAAATTAAGTATTAAATTAAGACAATTATTAAATTAAATTAAATTAAGACAGAAATAAAGTCTTTGCCTTGAAAAAGAGAAATACTTTTCCAAGTCATGTTGCTTCCTGAGAGACCCCTGGTTCCAATCCTTGTTCAATCTCTGAAAAAAGAAAATAACTGAGTAGTAAGAATATTTCACATAAAGGCTTTGAAGAAAATTCCTAGTAGATTGAACCTCTACAACTGTGCCAAAGGAATGAAGTACTAATAAGTTGACATCCAAATTGAAACACTCGTGAATCAATAGTTAGGGGAAGTATTTAGGTCAAAGAGTGAAAAGGATGACCCACATACAATTTTCAATACAAAAAAAGGAGAATTCTGATTAAGCATATATTTATTCCAATGCTAGAGATGTTAGTCAAACAGCTCTGGAAATAATGCTATACAGAAAAATGTGTACTAGATGGCAGTCTAAGTACCCTTTTCATTTACATCTCAGTCTGATTTGTGGATTCCAATCCAAATGAGTAAGGGAGAAAAAAGCGTATTTTTAATTATTTTGCCAAATAAATGCTTTTATTATTACACAGTAGCATAGTGTATAAGCAATTAAACAGATGAGTTGTGATGCAAGTTTAAAATGTCATAATGCATCTTTTACTGGTACACATGCATAAGTATAACCACATCTAAGTTCAAAAATACCCTCTGAGACACCTTGACACAAGTTAAAATTGTGTTTGTTAGATCTTTAGCATCCTGTCATTTAAACAATTCATCATTGCTTATCCTCACTGTCTTGTTTTAAATAAAAAATAATAAAAATTTAGGAGCAAAATAGACTAATATTTTATAATTTTTCAGAGACTTCAGGACTCTTAAGGATGCAGGACAATTAAATTGCAGCCACATCTGATATTAGTGAGTGTTTTAGTTATATGTATGGATTTACGCTATCCTTACAGCTACAAGACCTCATTTTTATTCTTATAATCTGATGTTTATTCTCGTTCTCTTATTTCAGATTGGTGCAGAATTTTTCATTCTTATTTTCTTTATATAATTTCCAGGTTTCATTTTTTTTTTTTTTTCCTGAATGTCATACAGGATTAAAATATATCTAAATAGAAAGCTAAAGTCACACCTTTGGAACTACTTTGCTTTCACTGTGTTTGATCATGAACTTGACTTTTTTATTATTTTTACGGAAGGTGTTGGAATCATTTTTTCATGTGTAATCAATGCTGGCTGTTTAAACCCAATTTGCATACTTGTTTTAGAGATGTTTGGAAAGCCACAGACAGCTCCTCTTGTCCCATTTGCATAAAAGCCCCAGAGCACCAAGGTGCTGGGCAGTTAGGACACTGGATTCCAAATTGTTCAAGCTATTGAAGAAGCTGATAACTTTAGGGGGAATGCCATACTTTTAAGCCTGGATCTGAGAAGATAATAACAATAATAGCCAACACTTCTTTTGAACTTACTAAATGCCAAGTACCACAATAAGCTCATTACATGGATTATTTCAGTTAACATTTAATCTTTTGAGGTAAGTAGTACCATTCATCTCACTTTATAAATCAATAAACTGAGACTCAGCTTACATAACTGTCTAAAGTCAGAAAGACAGTAAGTTCTGGAGGCAAAGTTTGAATCTAGACAGTCTAGCTGCAGACTCTAAACCATTCCAAATATTTTTAACCACAAAGCTATATCGCCATTGTACAAATTACAGGATGCAAAGCACTGTAAGATTCTAGGTAGAGATAGTACTTGAAATTAATTTAAATAGCAACATTATGGTTGCTGATAGTTCAGTCTCAAATACGGCTCAAAGATTTATATGAATTGAGGGCAGAATACGTAAATCCCAGAGACTGGTGCTACCAGGAATTAGGCAAGATGATTGACTGGCAAGTTGACAACTTTCAGCAGGACACACAACTGATTATCATGAACTGAGGAAGTGATCCATGAATAAATATATAAATATATATAGCTGCCAGACCTACTGATCGTTTAATAGTTGTACAACAAATGACTAAATAAAATGCCACATTGCTATCTGAAATGCAGGTTTGCATATACTCTGTGTGGGGAAAAAAAAAAAAAAAGAGAGAGAAGGAAATTGTTCCAAGACTTTGTTAGAAGCAGTGGAACCACAATCCTGCTCCACGTTTCCCACTTCACAGAGGCAACCACTTGCAATTCTTATTCTTTTAGTATTTCTCTTTATTTACCACTTTTTAGTATTAGCATTATTAATTAATTTCCCAGTTTTTTTTCATGTATAGCCCCATCATACCCTCCCCCGCCCCTGCTGTTCTATCTCCCCATCTTGCAATTTTCCTTATATCATAAACTTGGAGAGATTAATATTTAATATTAGCATTATTATAACTATCATGATTACGTGACTGACTCCCAGCTAAGCCTTGTGATATGCCATGATTACTTTTTATTCTGGTGCATTATGTTTTTTTTTCTTAGACTTAATAATACCTTTTAAAATAATTAGGAGGCATAGGTGGGTGGATGACTTGAGACCAGGAGTTCAAGACCAGCCTGGACAACACGCTGAAACCCCATCTTTAATAAAAAAAAAAAAAAAATAGAAAAATTAGCTGGGTGTGGTGTGAGGCACCTGTAATCCCAGCTACTCCATAGACTGAGGCATGAGAATCGCTTGAACTCAGGAGGTGAATTACACCACTGCTCTCCAGCCTGGGTAACAGAGAAAGACTCTGTCTCAAAAAAAAAAAAAAAAAAAAAAAAAAAAAAAAAAATAAGCGCTTATCACTAATTAATTTATCCCTAATTTGTCCCCTAATTTTGTAATCTCCTCTCATTTTATTCAGTCACCTCAGTTATTCTATCAATTTCTTATTTTTGAAAAGTTTTGTAAAAGTAGTTTCTTGTTCCAATCTAGATTGTTTCTCTGATGGTTTTTAAATTGATATCTCCACACACCATCACACTAAGAATTCTCTACATCTCTCCTAATTTAGATTTCTGGTTTCCTGGCTTCCATGATTTCCACATTTCAGTTTTCCTTCCTGATGTTGCTGGATAAAATCCCCAGGAGATTTCTAAGCACCAATGGAGGTACATTAGTTGACAGCTTGCTGTCTGAAAATATCTTTTATTTGTTTTATTTTCTCCTTACATTATTGTTTGGCTTCTTATGGAGTTATAAGTGGGAAAGCATCTTTCTCTTAGAATTTTAAAGACTTGGCTGGGAATGGTGGCTCACACCTGTAATCTCAGTACTTTGGAAGGCCAAGGTGGGTGGATCATTTGAGGTCAAGAGTTTGAGACCAGCCTGGCCAACATGGTGAAACCCTGCCTGTGGTAAATATAAAAAACAAATTAGCCAGATGTGGTGGTGGGCTCCTGTAATCCCAGCTACTCGGGAGGCTGAGGTAGGAGAATTGCTTGAACCTGGGAGGCGGAGGTTGCAGTGAGCTGAGATATTGCCACTGCACTCCAGCCTGGGCAACAAAGCGAGACTCCATCTCAACAGCAACAACAACAACGACCAACAAAGCTTTTTAAAGACTTATTCACTGTTTCCTAGCTTTCAGTATTATTGAGAAGTCTCATGTCTTCATATGAAGCCTCTACTACCCAACTGCTGCCTCAGAATTTTATGGGAACTTTGCTTCATTCTGTTTTGTAAAATTTCATAATGGTGTAGATTGCTGAAAAGGGCCATTGCATTGCAATAAGCCAGGGCAACATCACAGAAGGCACCAAGAGGTTCATTCACATTATAATTTACAATGTTGTCCATAAAGTTGGGCAGTTTATAGCCGGTATGGTTATATGAGAAAACCTATTGTGTAGGATTATTTTCATCAATTACCCTGGATACTCAAGTGAATATTTCAGTGTGGAAAATTATGGCTCTTACTTCTGGAACATTTTCTTTAATTCTTCTTTTTTTTTTTTATTGTACTTTATGTTCTAGGGAACATGTGTACAACGTGCAGGTTTGTTACATATGTATACATGTGCCACGTTGGTGTGCTGCACCCATTAACTCATCAATTACATTAAGTATATCTCCTAATGCTATCCCTCCTTCCTCCCCCCACCCCACAACAGGCCCCTGTGTGTGATGTTCCCCTTCCTGTGTCCAAGTGTTCTCATTGTTCAATTCTCACCTATGAGTGAGAACATGTGGTGTTTGGTTTTCTGTTCTTGTGATAGTTTACTGAGAATGATGGTCTCACCACCCCTATTCAGCATAGTGTTGGAAGCTCTGGCCAGGGCAATCAGGCAAGAGAAAGAAATAAAGGGTGTTCAATTAGGAAAAGAGTAAGTCAAATTGTCCCTCTTTACAGATGACATGATTGTCTATTTAGAAAACCCCATCAACTCAGCCCCAAATCTCCTTAAGCTGATAAGCAACTTCAGCAACATCTCAGGATACAAAATCAGTGTGCAAAAACCACAAGCATTCTTATACACCAATAACAGACAAACAGAGCCAAATCATGAATGAACTTCCATTCACAATTGCTTCAAAGAGATTAAAATACCTAGGAATCCAACTTACTAGGGATGTGAAAGACCTCTTCAAGGAGAACTACAAACCACTGCTCAATGAAATAAAAGAGGACACAAACAAATGGAAGAACATTCCATGTTCATGGATAGGAAGAATCAATATCATGAAAATGTCCACAGTGCCCAAGGTAATTTATAGATTCAATGCCATCCTCATCAAGCTACCAATGACTTTCTTCACAGAATTGGAAATAATTACTTTAAAGTTCATATGGATCCAAAAAAAGAGCCCGCATTGCCAAGACAATCCTAAGCCAAAAGAACAAAGCTGGAGACATCACGCTACCTGACTTCAAACTATGCTACAAGGCTACAGTAACCAAAACAGCATGGTACTGGTACCAAAACAGAGATATAGACCAATGGAACAGAACTGAGCCCTCAGAAAGAATACCACACATCTACAACCATCTGATCTTTGACAAACCTGACAAAAACAAGAAATGGGGAAAGGATTCCCTATTTAATAAATGATGTTGGGAAAATGACCAGAAATATGTAGAAAGCTGAAACTGGATCCCTTCCTTACACCTTATACAAAAATTAATTCAAGATGGATTAGAGACTTAAATGTTAGGCCTAAAACCATAAAAATCTTAGAAGAAAACCTAGACAATACCATTCAGGACATAGGCATGGGCAAGGACTTCATGTCTAAAACACCAAAAGCAATAGCAACAAAAGCCAAAATTGAAAAATGGGATTTAATTAAACTAAAGAGCTTCTGCACAGCAAAAGAAACTACCATCAGAGTGAACAGGCAACCTACAGAATCGGAGAAAACTTCTGCAATCTACTCATCTGACAAAGGGCTAATTATTGTTTTCTTCCTCTCCATTCCTCTATTGTCTCTTCTTGAAACACCTATCATTTGTATGTTAAGAGGCCTACCTTGGTCCTCTAAGATGCTTACTTCTTTTCTTTTCTATTTTTTACTTTCATTGTTTTACCTTCTTCTCAACTTTTGTCTTCCATTCTTCCTACTGAAATTTTCATTTCTAATATCATATTTCTAATTCTCAAAGACTCATTTTTTTGCTTTATGTTTCTTTTTTTCCAGCACATTCTTATTTATTTGAAAATATTAAGGTTTTGTGTGTGTGTGTGTGAATGTGTGTGTTTCCTTCATTATCTTTAGAACTATTCTCCTGGGTTGGCCAGACTCCCCAAAAACTCTTTCAGTTTGGCTACAGGACATAGTTATGGCTTCTAGTTCTCGAATCCTACTGGAGTGACACAAATAGTATCTAAATTTCCTCTCAATTTCCTTGTTTTTAGTATAGCATTCTGGTTTCCAACTCTGATCAGGTATATTCTAATTTGCCATCTCCTCTCGATAAACCACCATTCATCTGCCTGATCGGTATATCAGTGAAAGGCTTAGGGTGGAGAGAGGTAGCAGAGCCTTAGCTATGTAGAGGAAGAGAGGTACTCAGGAGATCTAAATAAGCTTTCAACTGATTTTAACACTACCTTTTTTCCAACTTCTGTAAGTACCCAACATTACCAATTCCTAAGTCGGTTTTTTTTTTTTTTTTGGAATATATAAAGGTATTTGGAAAATTCTGAGGTTTCTTCATTATTGCATTAGGACTCAGTTGTCTTGAATCTGTTAAATCTATTACTATTAATATTTTCCACTGCATTTCAGCTTCCAGCATGTTTTTCTCTTTATTCTTTGGGTATATTTCTTTTTTAAAAAATTACTTTTTTTTAGTGGGATTTCAGAAAGGAGTGGTGGGTACTAGTCGTTTTAAATTTTTCAACTTTAACAGGCATTACATTGTTCTATTTTCTAAAACATATTTTACCTGAATAACAATTAAAAATAAGTTGCGCCAATATATCTTATTTTTCTTTTAATGATTTTGAATGTATTTTGTATTTGTTAAAATTACATAAAAGTATTATAAGCATTTATCCTTATAAATTGAGATATTTATCATAACTAGTGTTTTCCTTTTTAATATAGATTCCATGTCTTTCTTGACATTTTCCATTTCTTCATGCATGTTGTACAATTTTTTCACTAGCACTTTTAGATTTTTATCATATTTCATTAAAGTGCATCTGAGCCATCTCTGTGTCTGCTTTCATTGACTGACGCCTCTCTTGCTCATGAATCACATTTACTTGCCGTTTTTGTTGTTGTCATTTCTTGTTTCTTTTTCTAAAGATAAAATGGACATAAATATCTTCTCATCTATTAAGAGTTTGGCACTTTCTGGAGTTTATTTTAGTTATGGTCTCTATGTCATCAACTCTTTAGTGAATTTTTTAAAGCAATGATTTTGTAGCAATTATTTCTTGAAAATTTTTACATCCAGATTGGGCATGCACCTTGTAAATTATTCTGAAAAGTACATTTTATGTAAAACTTGTATTACCTACAAATATGCTAATGTACTTTTCACACTAAAAAATGATTGTGATGCTTTCAGGCTTTGTAACTTTGGGGAGTTACAAAGTGGGATAGGATGAAATGGACAAATAGATCAATGTTCGATTAGCAAACTCTCACAGTAACAACATGGATGGCCACAGCAATCTGAAAGAAGAGCGTTATACTGGAAGCATAGATTGTAAAACAGTTCAACCGAAAGGATTTGGCACTGGAGACACAAGCAGTTTTCTGCTTCTGTTCATAGGAGTTCATGTTTAAAAAGGTTTGCTTCAACTTTGTAATATTAAATCAGCATTTGGAGCTCTTGATTTCATGCAGTTCGTAAGTATCAGAGAAGGACTGTTGTTGATTTTGAGTCATATAGGATAAACAATTTGATGGTGAAAAAATCCCATATATAAACATTTATTTTGGAAAACATTATTAATATTTAAAAAACTGAGTCAGAAAGACATTACAGCATTTATGAATGTTTATATAATTCTTTGATCACACCCCAAATAATGGCCTTCTAAGCTCTTTCCAAATGCATCAGCAATATATGTGAAATTGGAATTAAAATAAGATAACTTAACATAATTGCATACTTTAGCTAGTTCAGTGAGCAGAAATTGTTGGCACCATCTTGCCAGATTTTCCAAACTGAAGCTGCCATGTTTTGTATTATGAGCAGTTCAGCAGCTTTGTGCATCTGTCCCTCCCCTCCAATTTAATTAGACTGTCTGTTGCAGACAAATCAGACTGTGGCTTTTTTTTTTTTTTTTAACCCAACTGCTATAAATGCCAAGTCAAAATATGAATAAGATGAAAACAAGATGTTCTGAAAACACATGCCACTTTATTGGGCAAAAACATGATAGGTGGATCTGCTCTCACTCTCCATCAGAGATGAGACAAGTGAGGGCTGGAGAACGAGGTTATAAAAGGGTCAGATTGATGCTATTGTCTTTGTCGGCTCCAACAGAGCAGGGACTTGATTCTTCCCCCAGTGTAATCTTGCTTTGACACTGCAGCCAACACAGATTTATGATTACACGTTCACCTATTGCAAAGGGAGTGAGAATCACAGCAGAGGAAACACAAGAGACAAGTAAGCTAGAGATTCTTGGAGAAATTTATAGTCTTATATGCTTTGCATTCCTGTGACTAGTTTGAACCATTATGCCCTAGTAGGTCACTATAATGTCACATTTTAGTCGTTTTAATAATCTGTAATAAGGTTGAAAAGTTGTTACTCTTACAAAATGAAAATGTTATCTACAGGTAGCAATTAGTTACATTCCACGAAGGACAATAGCTGAGTTTCATGGAATACCTTTCTCTAGCTTATTACCTGAGTTGAGCAGTGATCCATAGAAAAAACTGAGTCCTAAAGTTAAGGTGTCACAAGCAGCAGTAATGCAAAGGTAGAGCAATAAAGTAGAAAAGCTTTCAATGGGTAAGTAAAAAGTGGTGAGATATGTCAGTAGGTAGGTGACTGGGAGCAGGGGCCAGGCACTGCTGTGAGCTGGGATAAATGAGGTCAGGCTGTTGAAGTCCAAGGATGCGGGATGTCCTGGAATACAAAAGGGTCATTACGAGAGGACAGTCACATGAGAGAGGTGAATACAGTTCTTTTGTACATAGTCTTGATAAAGATTCACGTTTCCAATGGATTTTATTAAAAAGCCCTGTAAAACTGGGTCTTCCTTTTTGAGAACCTGAAGCTATAGTTGGTTATTAAATTATACTACTGCTCTCTTGAAATTTTTTTTTATAATAATTGTAATGAATGGCATGAGACTATCCAGACGTTTCCTAATCCATTTCCATGGACATGTTTGTAAAACATTTACTGAAATTGAGGTTTGAGTTTGCATTCATGGAAAAAAACTGTAGATAATTTGTTTATCCTTAAATTTATTATTTCTTAGTTTGACTTTGTCATATGTATGATGTGCTTAATGATGAACTCTTTGACTGCCCCTGAAATATACCTCCTCACTATTTCTTCTTGTAAACTTCTTCTAACCACTGAAGAATACAGTACTTCTCTTACGAGCTTTCCTAATTCTCAAAGAATCAGTAACTCCATAACAACTTTCACACATAATTCTACTATAGTCACTATTATTGCCAAGAGCTTTCTCCTCCATTCACACTGAGTCATGGTTCTGAGGTAATGCGGAGATAAACATCTGAATGGCCACTGGCATCCTGAGGAAAATCACACACCCCAAGGTGAATGTGAAAGAGTAGATCTTTTATCCACTTATTATGAGCAGTACTTTGAGAAAATATCTTCTACACCAACTCCCATCTTGTCCCTCCTTCAATCACCTTAACAGATCCTTTGGACAAGTGTTAAAAATGGTAAAAGAAAGAGCCTTTTAACATTCCTTTTTGGGAATTCCGTCTTATTTTCTAATTTGTATTCTATAGGATTTTGTCTTCTTATTATAGGCAACATCTAGACATATATGCTATACATGTTTCCAGGGGACCAGATACTCCCAAGATCTTGGAACAAAGTGTCAAATTAAATCCACTTGTGTCCATCATACACACATAAAAACATGGCATATACTTATATAAACTTTCATAGCCAGTTAGGGAAAGGTAAAACTTTTCAACTTGAACAAATAATTATACACATCAAATTTGAATCATCTAGGAAGCTATCAAAATTATCTGGGTCAAAAGAGAATGCAGAGTGCCACCAATGGCCCCACTTTTAGATAAGGAAATGAAAATGTATGAGAAGATGAGAAGTTCTCTATTCGAAATGATTCTTCTGAGATGGAAGGCAGAAGAAAGCAAAGTAAATTTGTCTGAGTTTCTTCCCTTTCATATTCACCCTGCAATTAACTTTACTGTATTGAAACAATATTTGCAGGCATTTGAACTGTGAATATAATAATTACTTACTAAATTTCTATGGAATGAAAGAATTGGTAAATCTGGATGGCATGGAGAATTAGGAAGCTTATGACATACAGCAGGTCCTTGAGTTTGCATGTTCTCCCTATCTCTACATGAGTTTCCTCTGCATACTCCAGTTTCCTTCCACACACCAAAGCTGTGCATGTCCAATGAGGTTTGTTACAGTATCTAAATGGTCCCAGTGAAGTAAATGTGGCTATGTGTGTTGAGTGCACCCTGCAATGGAATGATATTCTGTTTAGGGTTGGTTTCCACGTTGCAACCCTGAGCTACTGGGATAGGCTCCTGCCACCTGTGACCCTGAACTGAAATAATCATCTTATTTATTTTTAAGAACCCTTCATAAATATATATGTAGCTCACATTTATTTCAATGTTTGATATTTGAAGTGTTTGGGGTCTTTATTTAGAAATTTGGTGATGTTTTTGTGGCCAAAAATATGCTATATGAACTTGACTTTTGTTTATATCAATTAGCTTATGTTAAATTGCTTTTATTATACGTTATTTTGCTTCAAGTCAGTTTCCAAGAACCTACCGACCATGTTAAGTGAAAACTTCCTGTATTATCCTTTGTTTGTATCAAGGATGTAGGCAATTACTATTTTCAATTTGCAGTAGAGGACTTTGTAAATTGCAAAGCTGTTAACTGGAGAGAAATTAAAAGAAAAGTTACAGGAGATTTTTTCTATCATTAAAACTGATAACAAAATGCCAGTCTCTCTAAAGGACAAAAAACTGAATTAAAAAAAATCTGAATATTAATAGCTCCATTACTTGAGATAAAGGGTTTAGTTTTGTCAGGTCCATGGGCTTGCTCATTAAAATCATGTGCTGAAATATTTGAGATAATTATATTATCAGAATTCTGGCACTCGTTTCTGAGCAAGAAAAACAAGGCACATATGCTAGGCAATGTGCTAAAATCCAAAATTTTGTGGCTATTTTTTGCATTTTAGGTATATAACACATATTTATCATATACCACATATGCCACAATATTAGTCTGTGGAGCTATAAATGAAAAAAAAGAAGGCTTTAACATTCTTCAAGGAATTTATGTTTTTCTTAAAATTTCAGTTATTAAGAAGGCTTCTACTTTCTAAAGGAAATCTCCTATCAAATTTTATACCATCGTGAAGTAATTTTTCCTTGAATGATTTGTGTTATTTGGTATTTGTTTGAGGTGACAAGAAGTTTTAGAAAAGGATATTACATAAGACAAATATTAGTCTACTTTTAGGAAACATAAAAAGATGTTGAGTATGTTGACAGCTTAATGCCGTCCTTAGGAAAGCCCTAAAAAGAAAAGAGGACAATAATATTGGAGAATAAACCTCATCATATTTACCTTTACCTTTAAATATCTCTTTCATGTGTTTATTTTAGTGACAGAAAATTCATTTTAACAATGACATATCAGCATTGCATATTGATAATTTCCTAGTATTTTTCTCAACATTTTAATAAATATTAAATAAGATTATGGTATCCTTTTAATGAGACAATTCTGAACTTTGATTTATAATCTCTTCTAACATTAGACCTTTCTAAATGGCTTTCTTTGGCACACAATTTGTCTCACTAAACTCCTACTCTTTTACTAAACATCATTGTATTTTCCCATTTTTTTTTGTTGTTGGATTTCCTAATATGAGTCTCCAGACTGGTAATTTTTTCCTTGCAGACTTCTAAAATGGAACTGTGTGGGCATTTCCATTCCAAATTCAACTTCTATAATGGACCACCTAACTTATATGCATGTTCACTGGTGACTAACTGCATGGACCTTTGTCTCCCCATTCCTCCCCCTCCTCCCAACACATGGCTCACCAGATTTACTCATTATGTCCTGCATTGTTAGATCTAAAATATATTTACACACGAAAATAATGTAGGCATTTGGAAGAGAAAATTAAAGGATTTGAATATTTAGTCTTACACCTGTTACCCTAAAAATTGCATTAAAAATGTATATAGTATAATTTAAGCATTTTAATCAAATGTGTATCTTTCATCATTTTTGGAACACTGTTTCTGTCTAAGATCTATCTCTTTTATTTTGGTTTCAAGAACAGCCCTGATAATCATCCACAGAAATGTGTATGAGACCCACACATATGGTTCTGATCCCTGTCAGAAACATCTGTGCACTTGGGACATTCAAGCAGTTTTAATCAGAATATAATGTGGACAGTGATATATTTAGATATCATATCATATCTCTGTCTATCTCTTGTATCATCTGTCTATATTTCTATATATATTATATATATATATATGGTAGAAATCTTCTGAGAGCAAAGCACTAAGGACCATTTAAGCCTTGAATTGCTAGAAGAAAACTCTATACCCCTACATGGACAGAGTCATACAGAGAATGAAATCAACAAAGAAGGAGAACTGAAAGATGGAGGGAAAGTTTCAAAGCCTTGTTGACAGCTTTCAGATCCCTAGATTCTGCCTTACTTGAAAACTATTTCTGAACTTATCTGCTATATAAGCCAAATAATTGTTTTCATTATTTACACAGATTTCTATTACATTTATGTCGCTAGCAATTAATATTTTAATAACCAATATTTCTCATACTGATATCAATAATGATAATAATAACAACAGCAACAAAGTAACAGAGATTTAAGGAATCATTTTTCTTCCCTTACCATGAAAGGAAGAAAAATGATTTACCATTAAATGAGGAAATAACATTTACCATTTATTTTTATTTTTATTGTTTTCAAATGGTTTCTTCTTAAGCTGACTTTTTTTTTTTTTTTTTTTTTTTTTTTTTGAGACGGGGTCTCGCTCTGTCACCCAGGCTGGAGTGCAGTGGCCAGATCTCAGCTCACTGCAAGCTCCGCCTCCCGGGTTCACGCCATTCTCCTGCCTCAGCCTCCCGAGTAGCTGGGACTACAGGCGCCCGCCACCTCGCCCGGCTAGTTTTTTGTATTTTTTAGTAGAGACGGGGTTTCACCGGGTTAGCCAGGATGGTCTCGATCTCCTGACCTTGTGATCCACCCGTCTCGGCCTCCCAAAGTGCTGGGATTACAGGCTTGAGCCACCGCGCCCGGCCCTTAAGCTGACTTTGCAGGGACATTGTCAATGAGTCTCCACAACCAATTAAACAATACGCTATGTAAAATATTGTACATTATGCTCAATTCTTCCAGAGCAGGAGTATCTTTAGCAATGAACATATAATTATTTCTTCTTAAGTTTCAAGAAGAGAGTGTTCAAAAAGTACTATATTTTTTAGAAGTCTCAACTCAGACTGAAATTCTACTTTTATTTTAAAAAAGCAGCAGAGACTTAATTGTAGATAATGTTTAGAACATTTATGTAAAATCCTCTGATTTTATCTTTGTTTTATCAAAGGTAAAATGGGTGATAATATTTACATGATAGAGTGAGAACAAATTAAATGAAACAACCCATGTGGAAGTAATTGTGTGCCTGACACATTGTAGGCACTTGATTATAATATTTCCATTTGTTATGGAGCTTTGAGATCAGATCCAGTCTGAAGCAGAGGTGTAGAACAAAGGAATAGTGCCTGTGTGTGTGTGTGTGTGTGTGTGTGTGTGTGTGTTTTACTTGTAATTAGTGTATGAGTCACAGTTTGTAATATGATGTTTTTGTTTTTCCTTTATTTGATCTGTATTGCCAACTACAAACACAGGGCACTTCTATGTCAAAAGGTGAAGAACACAGCCTTCTTAACGGCAGCCAAGGTATTCTTTCCATAAGATAGCATACAGGCTTCAAACTGATTGATCCATTAAGCCTTTGCACATAGTTCAAGAGAAACAAAACAGAAAAAGAAGGCTCTTGTTATACTCAAAATTATGCCATGTAAAGTGCATAAAGACTTCACAAACTTTAAAGACACTTAGATACTAGCTGGTAAGCTTCCTCAAGTCCTAATCTCTATTATTATGATAGACCCTATCCGTTAAAACACACATTAATTTATTTAGTGCCTTGACTTCTAAGGAAATGGATTAACAGCCAAGGTAAATTAGACCATAAAAAGTTTTAAAACACTTTTACCATTAAGACAAGAAGAAAAAGCTCAACTTGGCCTGTAAACAGTATCTGGTGGTTTATGAAAAGTCAACAATAGGTAATTTATGATCAGATATAAAAGAGATTCCACTTTCCTTTGTACCATTTGAGAAAATGCCTATGGGATGAGGTAGCATCTAACAGAACCTAGACAAAGCATACAGGTCTAAGCTTACTTTGTGTGAGCTTGTATGGTCCTTGAGGTCAATTAAGAAACGTAAACCTCATCACAAGGTTTTTCTCATAGGATCTAGGTGAATGGACATACATCTTTACCAGAAGAAATTTGATTTTCTTGAGAACATTAACAATATCCTTTCCCTGAAACCTTACCCACAAAAGCTTGGCTAAACATGTAGAAATGCAAAATAGTCTTGCTTATTTCTACAGACAGACCAGTGATTTATTGCATTTATCAAAATGTATGTGTTATATTACTATAAATCACTGTTTCATATTCCTCTGAACTTGCAGGATATAAAATAATACTAATGTAAAAAATAACACTTCAATAGTCCTTTATCATCTGCAAAGAGCTTTCATATGTGTTCTCACTTATCTAGAAATAATCACAACTCTTCAAAAAGTTCCACGTATTTCTTCACATTCATTTTTGTTACATAATATAATTAATTATTGATGTTTCCCTTTTGTATCAGTTCCATTCAAACAATATTGATTATGAGCTTACTCAATGCCAGGCACCATACATTGGGAAGTTGTGTTGATGATACTGATAATTATGATCCTGTATTGATGACCATGATGATCACAAAGACAGTAATGCTGATTGCTATCATTTATTAAACAGTGTCCATGTGCTATGTTTTCATATATGCTAGAGTCTAGTACTAGATCCTCTAGTTTGTTTCACTGTCTTATTTTTCTATTTCAGTGTCAATAATGTGTTGATTTAGAGACACCATAATATATTGTGATATCTGATGAGGAAGTTTCTGTTCACTATTTGTTTAAAAAAACTTTTTTTTTTTATTATTATACTTTAAGTTCTAGGGTACATGTGCACAACATGCAGGTTTGTTACATATGTATACCTGTGCCATGTTGGTGTGCTGCAAGCATCAGCTCGTCAGCACCCATCAACTTGTCATTTACATCAGGAATAACTCCCAATGTAATCCCTCCCTGCTCACCGCTCCCCATAATAGGCCCTGGTGTGTGATGTTCCCCTCCCCACGTCCAAGTGATCTCATTGTTCAGTTCCCACCTATGAGTGAGAACATGCAGTGGTTGGTTTCCTGTTCTTGTGATAGTTTGCTGAGAATGATGGTTTCCAGCTGCATCCATGTCCATACAAAGGATACAAACTCATCCTTTTTTATGGCTGCATAGTATTCCATGGTGTATATGTGCCACATTTTCTTAATCCAGTCTGTCACTGATGGACATTTGGGTTGATTCCAAGTCTCTGCAATTGTGAATAGTGCCAAAATGAACATACGTGTGCATGTGTCTTTATAGCAGCATGATTTATAATCCTTTGGGTATATACCCAGTAATGGGATGGCTGGGTCATATGGTACTTCTAGTTCTAGATCCTTGAGGAATCGCCATACTGTTTTCCATAATGGTTGAACTAGTTGAAAATCCCACCAACAGTGTAAAAGTGTTCCTATTTCTCCATATCCTCTCCAGCACCTGTTATTTCCTGACTTTTTAGTGATTGCCATTCTAACTGGTGTGAGATGGTATCTCATTGTGGTTTTGATTTGCATTTCTCTGATGGCCAGTGATGATGAGCATATTTTCATGTGTCTGTTGGCTGTATGCATGTCTTCTTCTGCGAAATGTCTGTTCATATCCTTTGCCCACTTTTTGATGGAGTTGTTTGTTTTTTTCTTGTAAATTTGTTTGAGTTCTTTGTAGGTTCTGCATATTAGCCCTTCGTCAGATGAGTAGATTGCAAAAATTTTCTCCCATTCTGTAGGTTACCTGTTCACTCTGATGGTAGTTTCTTTTGCTGTGCAGAAGCTCTTTAGTTTAATGAGATCCCATTTGTCAATTTTGACTTTTGCTGCCGTTGCTTTTGGTATTTTAGACATGAAGTCCTTGCCCATGCCTATGTCCTGAATGGTATTACCTAGGTTTTCTTATGGTATTAGGTCTAACATTTAAGTCTCTAATCCATCTTGAATTAATTTTTGTATAAGGCGTAAGGAAAGGATCCAGTTTCAGCTTTCTACTTATGGCTAGCCAATTTTCCCAGCACCATTTATTAAATAGGGAATCCTTTCCCCATTTCTTGTTTCCCTCAGGTTTGCAAAGATCAGATGGTTGTAGATGTGTGGTATTCTTTCTGAGGACTTTGTTCTGTTCCATTGGTCTATATATCTCTTTTGGTACAAGTACCATACTGTTTTGGTTAATGTAGCCTTGTAGTATAGTTTGAAGTCAGGTAGCGTGATGCCTCCAGCTTTGTTCTTTTGACTTAGGATTGTCTTGGAGATGCGGGCTCTTTTTTGGTTCCATATGAACTTTAAGGCAGTTTTTTCCAGTTCTGTGAAGATACTCATTGGTAGCTTGATGGGGATGGCATTGAATCTATAAATTACCTTGGGCAGTATGGCCATTTTCATGATATTGATTCTTCCTATCCATGAGCATGGAATGTTCTTCCATTTGTTTATGTCCTCTTTTATTTCACTGAGAAGTTGTTTGTAGCTCTCCTTGAAGAGGTCTTTTACATCCCTTGTAAGTTGGATTCCTAGATATTTTATTCTCTTTGAAGCGATTTTGAATGGAAGTTCATTCATGATTTGGCTCTCTGTTTGTCTGTTACTGGTGTGTAAGAATGCTTGTGATTTTTGCACATTGATTTTGTATGCTGAGACTTTGCTGAAGTTGTTTGTCAGCTTAAGGAGATTTGGTGCTGAGATGATGGGGTTTTCTAAATCTACAATCATGTCATCTGCAAAGAGGGACAATTTGACTTCTTCTTTTCCTAACTGAATACCCTTGATTTCTTTCTCTTGCCTGATTGCCCTAGCCAGAACTTCCAACACTATGTTGAAGAGGAGTGGTGAGAGAGGGTATCCCTGTCTTGTGCCAGTTTTCAAAGGGAATTTTTCCAGTTTTTGCCCATTCAGTATGATATTGGCTGTGGGTTTGTCATAAATAGCTCTTATTATTTTGAGATATGTTCCATCAATACCTAGTTTATTGAGAGTTTTTATCATGAAGTGATGTTGAATTTTGTCACAGGCTTTTTCTGCATCTATTGATATAATCATGTGGTTTTTGTCCTTGGTTCTGTTTATATGCTGGATTACGATTATTGATTTGCATATGTTGAACCAGCCTTGCATTCCAGGGATGAAGCCCACTTGATCATGGTGGATAAGCTTTCTGATGTGCTGGTGGATTCGGTTTGCCAGTATTTTATTGAGGATTTTTGCATGATGTTCATCAGGGATATTGGTCTAAAAGTCTCTTTTTTTGTTGTGTCTCTGCCAGGCTTTGGTATCAGGATGATGTTGGCCTCATAAAATGATTTAGGGAGGATTCCCTCTTTTTCTATTGATTGGAATAGTTTCAGAAGAAAAGGTACCAGCTCCTCCTTGTACCTATGGTAGAATTCAGCTGTGAATCCATCTGGTCCTGGACTTTTTTTGGTTGATAGGCTATTAATTATTGCCTCAGTTTCAGAGCCTTCTATTGGTCTATTCAGGGATTCAACTTCTTTCTGGTTTAGTCTTGGGAGAGTGTAAGTGTCCAGGAAATTATCCATTTCTTCTAGATTTTCTAGTTTATTTGCGTAGAGGTGCTTATAGTATTCTCTGATGGTAGTTTGTATTTCTATGGGGTCGGTGGTGATATCCCTTTTATCATTTTTTATTGCATCTTTTTGGTTCTTCTCTCTTTTCTTCTTTATTAGTCTTGCTAGCGGTCTATCAGTTTTGTTGATCTTTTCAAAAAACCAACTCCTGGATTCATTGATTTTTTGGAGGGATTTTTGTGTCTCTATCTCCTTCAGTTCTGCTCTGATCTTAGTTATTTCTTGCCTTCTGCTAGCTTTTGACTGTGTTTGCTCTTGCTTCTCTAGTTCTTTCAATTGTGATGTTAGAGTGTCAATTTTAGATCTTCCCAGCTTTCTCTTGTGGGCATTTAGTGCTATAAATTTCCCTCTACACACTGTTTTAAATGTGTCCCAGAGATTCTGATGTGTTGTATCTTTGTTCTCATTGGTTTCAAATAACATCTTTATTTCTGCCTTCATTTTGTTATGGACCCAGTAGTCATTCGGGAGCAGGTTGTTCAGTTTCCATGTAGTTTGGTGGTTTTGATTGAGTTTCTTAGTCCTGAGTTCTAGTTTGATTGCACTGTGGTCTGAGAGACAGTTTGTTATAATTTCTGTTCTTGTACATTTGCTGAAGAGTGCTTTACTTCCAATTATGTGGTCCGTTTTGGAATAAGTGTGATGTAGTGCTGAGAAGAGTGTATATTCTGTTGATTTGGGGTGGAGAGTTCTATAGATGTCTATTAGGTCTGCTTGGTGCAGAGTTGAGTTCAATTCCTGGATATCCTTGTTAACTTTTTGTCTCTTTGATCTGTCTAATGTTGATAGTGGGGTGTTGAAGTCTCCCTTTATTACTGTATGGGAGTTATGTCTCTTTGTAAGTCTCTAAGGACCTGTTTTACGAATCTGTATACTCCTGTATTGGGTGCATATATATTTAAGATAGTTAGTTCTTCCTGTTGAATCAATCCCTTTACCATTATGTAATGGCCTTCTTTGTCTCTTTTGATCTTTGATGGTTTAAAGTCTGTTTTATCAGAGACTAGGATTGCAACCCCTGCTTTTTTTTGTTCTCCATTTGCTTGGTAGATCTTCCTCCATCCCTTTATTTTGAGCCTATGTGTGTCTCTGCATGTGAGATGGGTCTCCTGAATACAGCAGACTGATGGGTCTTGACTCTTTATCCTGTTTGCCAGTCTGTGTCTTTTAATTGGACCATTTAGTCCATTTGCATTTAAGGTTAATATTGTTATGTGTGAACTTGATCCTGTCATTATGATATTAGCTGGTTGTTTTGCTCATTAGTTGCTGCAGTTTCTTCCTAGCCTCGATGGACTTTACATTTTGGCATGTTTTTGCAATGGCTGGTACCAGTTGTTCCTTTCCATGTTTAGTGCTTCCTTCAGGGTCTCTTGTAGGGCAGGCCTGGTGGTGACAAAATCTCTAAGCATTTGCTTATCTGTAAAGGATTTTATTTCTCCTTCACTCATGAAACTTAGTTTGGCTGGATATGAAATTCTGGGTTTAAAATTCTTTTCTTTAAGAATGTTGAATATTGGCCCCCACTCTCTTCTGGCTTGTAGAGTTTCTGCTGAGAGATCTGCTGTTAGTCTGATGGGCTTCCCTTTGTGGGTAACCCGACCTTTCTCCCTGGCTACCCTTAACAGTTTTTCCTTCATTTCAACTTTGACAATTATGTGTCTTGGAGTTGCTCTTCTTGAGGAGTATCTTTGTGGCATTCTCTGTATTTCCTGAATTTGAATGTTGGCCTGCCTTAGTAGGTTGGGGAAGTTCTCCTGGATGATATCCTGAAGAGTGTTTTCCAACTTGGTTCCATTTTCCCCCTTACTTTCAGGCACCCCAATCAGACGTAGATTTGGTCTTTTCACATAATCCCATATTTCTTGAAGGCTTTATTCATTTCTTTTTCCTCTTTTTTTCTTTAGACTTCTCTTCTCACTTCATTTCATTCATTTGATCCTCAATCGCTGATACTCTTTCTTCCAGTTGATTGAGTTGGTTACTGAGGCTTGTGCATTTGTCAGGTATTTCTCATGTCATGGTTTTTATCTCTGTTAGTTCATTTATGGCCTTCTCTGCATTGATTACTCTAGTTATCCATTCTTCCATTCTTTTTTCAAGCTTTTTAGTTTATTTGTGCTGGGTACGTAATTCCTCCTTTGGCTCAGAGAAGTTTGATGGACTGAAGCCTTCTTCTCTAAACTCGTCAAAGTCATTTTCCGTCCAGCTTTGATCCGTTGCTGGTGATGAGCTGTGTTCCTTTGGAGGGGGAGATGCGCTCTTATTTTTTGAATTTCCAGCTTTTCTGCCCTGTTTTATCCCCATCTTTGTGGTTTTATCTGCCTTTCGTCTTTGATGATGGTGACGTACTGATGGGGTTTTGGTGTGGGTGTCCTTCCTGTTAGTTTTCCTTCTAACAGTCAGGACCCTCAGCTGTAGGTCTGTCAGAGATTGCTTGAGGTCAAATTCAGACCCTGTTTGCCTGGGTATCAGCAGCAGAGGCTGCAGAAGATAGAATATTGCTGAACAGTGAGTGTACCTATCTGATTCTTGTTTTGGAAGCTTCATCTCAGGGGTGTACCCTGCCGTGTGAGGTGTATGGTGTTGGTCTGGACCTAGTGGGGGATGTCTCCCAGTTAGGCTACTCAGGGGTCAGGGACCCACTTGAGCAGGCAGTCTGTCCGTTCTCAGATCTCAACCTCCATGTTGGGAGATCCACTGCTTTCTTCAAAGTTGTCAGACAGGGTTGTTTGCATTTGCAGAGGTTTCTGCTGCTTTTTGTTTAGCTGTGCCCTGTCCCCAGAGGTGGAGTCTACAGAGACAGGCAGGCCTCCTTGAGCTGCTGTGGGCTCCACCCAGTTCGAGCTTCCCAGTGGCTTTGTTTACCTACTTAAGCCTCAGCAATGGCGGGCGCCCCTCCCCTAGCCTCGCTGCTGCCTTGCAGTTAGATGTCAGACTGCTGTGCTTGCAATGAGGGAGGCTCCATCAGTGTGGGACCCTCCCGGCCAGGTGTGGGATATAATCACCTGGTGTGCCCCTTTGCTAAGACCCTTGGTAAATCGCAGTATTGGGGTGAGAGTTACCTGATTTTCCAGGTGTTGTGTGTCTCAGTTCCCCTGGCTAGGAAAAAGGATTTCCTTCCTTCTTGTGCTTCCCCGGTGAAATGATGCCTCGCCCTGCTTCAGCTCTTGCTGGTCGGGCTGCAGCAGCTGACCAGCACCGATTGTCCAGCACTCCCTAGTGAGATGAGCCAGGTACCTCAGTTGAAAATGCAGAAATCACCCATCTTCTGTGTTGCTTGTGCTGGGAGCTGGAGACTGGAGCTGTTCCTATTTGGCCATCTTGCTCCGCCCTCCACTATTTTTTTTTCCCAAAATTTCTTGATGATTTCTAGGCATGCAGTCTTCCATGTAAACTATAAGGATTTGTTGTTGTTGTCTTTTCTACCAGTTTACCTCAAACTTCTCTTTTTCCTTCCCCAGAAATCCAGCTCTCCTGGGATTCTACTATATTAGCATTTACTCATGAATTTTGAACCACTGGCATATTAATGATAAGGCTTCTTGTTCAAGAATATGATCTGATTTTAATTGGCTCATGTGTTCTATGTCATTCAATAAGATTTTATGCATATAGATCCCATGCCCTTATTATTATACTTCTTCATGTGCATTTTATAATTTTTATAGTTAATATGAATGAAAAAGTGTTTTGCTTTCTTCTTCTGCTGAAAGTTCAATACTAACTTAGAAATTGGTTCATTACTTAGAAACTTCCATTACTGATTTTTATTAAATGTTCAAGCAATTTGTCATCTATTTTATTCTATCAGTTTACCTTTTGACAAGAATATTTTGGTTTTGTATATATAGAATATCATCCTCAAAAGTCTTATTTATTTTATTTTATATTTAAAAATATTATTTTATTTCTTTATTGCAGTTTCTATAAGCTCTGAGGCAATATTGGATAATAATGGTGATGATGGGCACCCCTGGATAGTTTTTGAATTTAAATAAAATGGTTTTGGTATCTCTATTTATGGTAATAATTGTTGTTTTAGTAAAGTCTTTGTTATATTTAAATAACTTTATTTTTCTTCAATTTGATTATAATTTTAATTAGAAGTTCAAAAATTATATATGTGTTCAACATCTATTGGTATAGTTGGTTCATATCTATTTGTATAGTTAGTATAGTTGGTTCAATAGATGTTGCTTCAACATCTATTGGTATATGTGTTCAACATCTATTGGTATATAGCAGCAAACATTGACAAATGAGATCTAATTAAACTAAAGAGCTTCTGTAGAGAAAAACAAACAAAACAAAAACAAAACAAAACAAAACAAAAAGCTACCACAGAGTAAACATATACTTACATAATGGGAGAAAATTTTTGCAAACTATGCATCCAACAAAAGTCTAACATCCAGAATCTATAAGAAACTTAAACAAATTTACAAGAAACAAAACCAAGTAACCTCATTAAAAAGTGGGTAAAGGACATGAACAGACACTTTTCAAAAGAAGGCATACATGAGGACAACAATTTTATGAAATAAAGGTCAACACCACTGATCATTAGAGAAATGCAAATCAAAACCACAGTGAAATACCATCTCACACCAGTCAGAATGGCTAGTACTAAAAAGTCAAAAAATAACAGATGCTTTTGAGGTTGCAGAGAAAAAGGAACACTTATACACTGTTGGTGAGAGTGTAAATTAATTCAACCATTGTGGAAGACAGTGTGGCAATTACTCAAAGACCTAAGGACATAATATCATTAGACCCAGCAATCCCATTACTGGGTATATACCCAAAGGAATAGAAATTGTTCCATTATAAAAACACATGCTTGTGTATATTCATTGCAGCACTATTCACAATAGCAAAGACACGGAATCAACCTAAATGCCCATCAATGACAGATTGGATAAAGAAAATGTGGTACATATATACCATGTAATACTATGCTGTCATAAAAAAAGAACAAGATCACATCCTTTTCAGGGAATGAATGGAGCTGGAGGCCATTATCCTTAGCAGACTAACACAGGAACAGAAAACCAAGTGTATTAGCCTGTTCTCACACTGCTATTAAAGAGATACCCGAGACTGGGTAATTTATAAAGGAAAGGGATTTAATTGATTCACAGTTCAACATGGCTGTGGAGGCCTCAGAAAACTTATAATCATGGCAGAAGGGGAAGTAAACACATCCTTTTTTGCATGACAGCAGGAAGAAGTGCCAAACATAAGAAGGAAAAGCACCTTATAAAATAATCGGATCTCGTGAGAACTCACTCACTATCATGAGAACAGAAGCATAGGGGTAACTGTCCCCATGATTCAATTACCTTACATCAGGTCCCTCCATGACACATGGGGATTATAGGAACTACAATTCAAGATAAGATTTGGGTGGGGATAGAGCCAAAGCGTATCATCAAGTATCACATGTACTCACTTATACGTGGGAGCTAAATGATGAGAACACATGGACATATGGTCAGGAACAACATGTACTGGGGCCTGTCAGAGGGCGAGGGCTGGGAGAGGATCAGATAAAATGACTAATGAACACTAGGCTTAATACTTGGGTGATGAAATAATTTGTACAACAAGCCCCATGACACAAATTTACCCACTACACATGTGCTCCTGAGCTTAAAGTAAAAGTTAAACAATAAAGAAAATGTAGAGAGATTTGACAAATAGTAGCTAACACTTACACAGTACTTTGGATAGGCACTGTTCTAAACACTTTACATGTAGAATTTGATTTAATCCATACAACATCTTTGTAAACATGTTTGATGTCCACATTCTGTAAGTGAGAGATGGAAAGCAGAGGGAGTTTAATTTTTCTCAGTGCCACACAATTATTAAGTGAAGGAGGTAGGATTTGAACACAGGCTTGTGGCTTTTATTCCTCTCTGTGACAGTAGAAGAGGCCAGGAATGTTCAAGGAAATCTTTCCTCATGGAACTAGGAGTAAAGGGTCACCCTGGTTTTCGCTCCAATAAAAGCATGGGGTTTGATAAAATGGGGGCCTATCATCTCTCAAGGAAAGTGATTAGCAGTGTGCTGTATTTGGACAGTCTCTCATTTTCAAGATGTCACTCCAACATACTAACCACTGTTCTTTTGAGCATTTCCTTGGGATCAGATGTGGACAATATAGAGCTTATCTCCAAAGTTCTGAAATGGATTAAAATCATGTATTAATGAAACGCAATCTAAGGCCATTTAATAACTAAGGTCCAAGTTCACTGCATAATCTATTTCTATTCAAGATTTTTTCTGGCCTATAACATAATATATTAGAGATTCTGTAGTGAGATTAAACAACATTAAGATATTTCAAGATGCCAGTGTCAAGATGCTAATTTTTGTATGCAAAATTGATCCCTTTATTACCTTCTCAGAGAGAAATTAAAGTCTAAATATATTAGCCACTTTCATAGTACAAAAAATCAAGTTCTGTTACTCTTTTAATCAAAATTCAAAGAAATAAAAGTACAATATTGAATATCTTCAGCTTCTTCAGTTTGGTCCCAGCCAGAATTATTCTTCATGCTGGAGTAGAACTGATTTCTATCAGCAGTTACATTGTTTTTCTCTAGCATAAGTAAAAAATGTTTAATGGTCTGAAAAGTATTTGTAGGGCCTCTCTTTGTAGAGTTCAAAGAGTTAATAAGAAACAAAAATCATTATATCTTTCCAATTAAAGTAAGAAGTGAATAGCTAAAGCTGTTATTCCAGGAAAAAAAATGTTTGCAAAACTAAGTGTTTAATGATGCCAAAGTCCAGAGAGGAAATTCCTTTTGACTGGAGAAGGTAATTGTTTTGGTTGTAGTCTTGCCAGGATGCCACTCAGATTGTTCCAGGTGTTCTAAATTCTAAACCATGACTTGTAAATTTAAACTCAATTGGGAGAACTCTCCTACCAAGAAGTTAATTTTGGTGTCCTGCAATCACATTTCTGAAGGGATAATCAGTTTATGCACTGGCCTCTTGTCTCCAAAAGTGACACGCAGTCTACTTACAAAGTTTAGAAGTTTTCAAGGGTGGCTACTCAGTTGCCAGGTGCGTACTCTTGTAAGTACATATTTTCAGTCTTATGCCAGAATGGTTATTTCCAGTGCCTCTTGCCAAGAAACCTACTCCTAACAAAATTTCCTCCTCAAACTGGAGATGTCCAATCCAGTGCCACCATAAAACCACGAAATAGCAAATTGTTTTTTGAGTTTATGGCATTCCTCATGATATGCCCTCCTACTATTATTTTCTTGACCCTACATGCAGAATGGAATTTGGAGCATCTGGTCTAGAGATGTCTGTCAATAACAGTTTAAAGCTAAAACATCTCTAATACTCAGAGACATATGCAGGACTTCACTACCCAGCAATTTAAAAGCAGCAAAGACTGTTTGTCTGCTATGATCTAAGAGGCCTATTCCTTGCAATGGAACATTTGCCTCAGCCATACTTCCTTAGAAAGAGCTGCACCTGAAGAAGGGTCTGCAGCATCCCAAATCTGGATCCCTATTCTTGCTAAGGCCCTGGAGCTTTGACTCTTTCTGATAGAGTCTGCCTCTGCTGAGAGCTGAGTGGCCTCGTCGATCCTAGCTGAGGCTCCCATCTTCTTTTCCCCGTTTCAAATCATCTCTCATTGGCACCCCCCTTGTAGTCTTTCCTTAGATCCAGGGGCCTTTGTTTAAATCTCAATAGTGTTTTTTTCCCTTGGACAAAAACACAGCGAGTTGCAATCAACTACCACAGTCGAAATACTATGGGATGGGGTTAAAATTTTCAATTTGGTCAATGTCAGGGTCTTAAAACCCATCTGGACCTAAAATTAACCTCTGAAGATTACTAATAAGAGAAGACCAAGGCCCAAACCACTTGTCTTTAAGCTACTAATTGCTTCTCCAAGTGTATGTTTTGCTACCCCAAATTCTACTCTTTGGTTTTATTTTTTAATATTTCTGGTGTATGTATTTAGGGTTTAGGGTCAATAAAGCCACTTAAAATTATTATTTCACCCCCTCATCCCTGGTAAAAACTGAACAAGTTAGGAGGAAAAAATCAAAATGGAAGCCAACATAATGTCAGAGACTGGGTTGGCAATTGTACCTCTAGGTTGGTTAGCCAAGCGCACTACTTGGCAATTCAGAATTTGAGAAATAGACATCCTCTCCCATTCATGGGTTGCATAGAGAAAAGAAGAAAATGTATTCTCTTTGAGGATAGACTTATTAACCAAAGAAAAAAGTGAAAATAAGCCAAGAAGTTATAGTTATTCTTCCCAAAGTTACCCATCAGTTTTCACTTCACTCCCACTAGGGTAGAATAAATGAAGGACTGAGGAAAGTCTATAAGTATGCTTTCCAAATTTCTGATCTTGGATACCTGGAGTGAGAAATGGCATTTTCCTTTAATAAGTAAGGGTTAAATTAATAACGATTACTACTACTACTAGATAATATTATTAATGCCTAAACTTGCAACTTAAGGGCATAACTGTGCTACATGGGAAATAAAATGTTACACACAGGAATACTTTTGTTTATTTATGCAAAGGTATATTTGCAGAAATACATTCTTTTGCTCCAGGTTCTGTTTATTTCTAGCACAGAAAAATCCTTTGATCAATGCATGCAACATATTGGGAGCAATTTCTAAATGATGTATGCAAGACACTATCACAGTTCCTCAAGTGTGGAGATAATGTTTGCCCCTTTTTATTTCTGAATCCCGTTTATTTACTGGCAAACTAATGGATTAAACTAATATTATTTTAAAAAACTCTTGTTTATTATGTCCTTTATGAGACTAAAAAATTGAAAAACATTTTAAGGATGGTGGAAATTTGCCAATAATGGCAGAATACCTACTTTGTGCCAGAGATATTACATATCATAGCCCGTGTTACTCTCGTGTTGACATTACTGATTAGATATTATTTTCTCTATTTTGTGGAAAATGCATTTGAGGCCAGAAAGGTCAAATAACATATCCAGTGTCATATAACACATGGAAGGAAACTATCTGAATCAATGGATGTCTGGTTCTCACACTGTTTTCACAGTAGCCCACCCTCTTTGTCTGTTTGCAACTTAACAACTCAGTCCCGTGCCTTATTGGAATTATTAGATTTGTTACCACAGTCATGATGTTACATTTTAAATATAAAATTATATTTACTTATATCTCAAGAAATACCTTGCTAAGTTTCCTTTGTTTCCTATAATTGTGTGCTCTGAAGTCACTGGCAGATTTTGAGTTTAAAGGCAGCATTATACATTTAATTATTTTATTATATGTTTTGTTCATTTGATTGACTAGGGATTAAGATAACTTTCTTGGGGTGTGGGCAACATTCTGGGGCTTCTTCAAATGATTAAAGTTATTTCAAATTACAGTATTTCTTAATCCAGTCTGTCACTGATGGACAAATGTGGCACATATATACCATGGAATACTATGCAGCCATAAAAAAGGATGATTTTGTGTCCTTTGTAGGGACATGGATGCAGCTGGAAACCATCATTCTTAGCAAACTATCACAAGAACAGAAAACCGAACACCGCATGTTCTCACTCATAGGTGGGAACTGAACAATGAGATCACTTGGACTCGGGAAGGGGAACATCACACACCAGGGCCTATCACGGGGAGGGGGGAGGGGGGAGGGATTGCATTGGGAGTTATACCTGATGTAAATGACGAGTTGATGGGTGCAGCACACCAACATGGCACAAGTATACATATGTAACAAACCTGCACGTTATGCACATGTACCCTACAACTTAAAGTATAATAATAATAATAATTTTTTTAAAAAAGACACATGCACAAAAAAAACCAAAAAAAAACACAAAAAAAACAAATTACAGTATTTCATATTCAAGAGTTATTTTAGGAGTCACTTATCCTGAGTTTTCAAAATCATGTCAACTTTAAATTAAAAAAATATAGAACTAATATATCGGTCCTATATCCATCTTGTTGAAACCTCACTTTCTCCTATGAGATAAATAATATTGTTCTCTTTGGCAGAGGTGAAACTGAAGCTAAAAGAAGGTAAATGGCATTTCCAGAGTCATACACATAAGAAATGGCATTTGAAGACTTGAACTGAGTTTATTATGACTTCTAGCTTAGTGTTTGTCTCATGACATTAGGCTTCCTCCATGCCACAGGCACAATAGACACATATGGGCTAACAGTCTGACAATATCAACTTCTGCTTCAGGAGAGAACACACTAGCTGGTATTGGACTTAGCCTGTTGATGTAAATAACCATACAACTGCACACAACATATAAAGTTTCTGTTTTCAGACACTGGGTAACAGGCGACACCAGAATGAGACCCTTGAGAGAAGGAAAACACATGGCATGAATTCCATGTTATCCTTGGTTTTGTCCTGGGATGCTTTCCAGAACATGGCACAGGGTCGTGAAGCGCCATGAAGATTGGCAGTCTCTCTGGGCAGTAGAGATAGAGCTTCCAGTTTGACGATGTTAAAGCAATTGGAATTTGCAAGGCAGAGTGCTGAAGAGGAAGAAGACCCAGAAATGAATAAGCAGAAATCTGCATGGAGGTTATCCTTGGGTTCTAGCTGAGGTCTGGGTTGTGTACACTCAAAGGGTAGAATCCATGAAACATAGCAGAAAGCAACTGTTAGAGGATCTGAAAGGCAAACAGAGGTTTAAAAATACTTGATAGACTGATTAATGCCCACTTCTGACTAAGATGAAATGTGTCCTCATATAACACATTTCTCCGAGTTCTCTGGAAAGACAGACTATTTAAGTGTGGTTCAACATTCTCATAAAGGTTCATTAATGCATCTGGAATTATTTTTCTTCTAGATTTATCAGACTAGCAATGCATTATTTCAACTTATTTTCATAAATTTCATATTACTTCATTAACATAACCAAAAAGCCTAGGAAGGCAATAGGTGCTTTTTGAAGATCCCCCCCAATAAAAGTAGCATCTATTTTCTGGAGCTCTTCTGTTAAAGACCTTCCCATGGTGACGTGACTACAGATTTTAGTGTAAATAATAATTACCAAAAATATTTAGTTAGTAGACTATTAAAGAATCATTTGCATAATTGGTAGAAGATAAAGTTTTCTTTTGGCTCCTTTCTCATTTTCAGGTTTTCTTGAAGAAAATGAAGAAATTATGAAATATATTAAAATGCAAACTCAAAATGCATTTATATTTTAAAACCTCTGTACTTTGAGCTATATTTTTCATAGGTGAATATAACACTTATTTCTTGAAGTATTTATCATAGGAAACCAGGGTCTTGAGTTGAATTCTCACTCAACAATCATGGAGAAAACTGTGAAGTCAAGTCATAGCACTTCATTTCTTAGGGCTCTGGTTTGCTGATTTATGACATGGAGTTAGGAGTAGTCATTTGATGCACTCACATGTATCTTCCATGATTCATATATTGAGTACTGCTGCTGTACTTGCTATCTCAAATTCACACTCTAGAATCATGGAGATTATCATCCATCTATGATTGTTGCCTTTTTTATTTACGCCATTTACAAGGCAGAATTGCAACTATGGCTTAACCTGAATATTGCAGAAAAATATAATGGCCATCCATTTTCTCAAGAGTCCTTGAAAACAAGATGAAAGAACGATGTTGTTTTTCAATTGTTCATGTGAAAAAAAAGGACTTACAGATGTAGAAAAATTGCATTCCCTAAACTACTCTCCAGTAGAGTTGAAGACAAGAAGATTGTGCTCTTTAGAGAGAGAGAGAGTAAGGTGCTCTTGAAAGGGACTTAGACCTGATAGTATTGAATAGGCTTCTGTTGCTCATCGTCTTTGATGTTCGGCCTCTAAAGACTTTTTGTTTGTCTTATGTAAGGAAATAATAATGCCATTTTTTGGGATGTCATCAGCAGTTTTTTTCCCCTCAAACTTGTTTGTGGGAAGGCCCTAGGAAAGCCTGAGAGTTTTAAAATTTCTGGAGCCTAGAAGAAAAGAATTAGAGGTATAATTATCACATTGCCATCTTTCATTTCCATCTCTGATTCTACTATTTTTTCATCTCTATGATGTATTTTCTGTTTTCTCAAAGAGTAATGAATGAGCAATGAGTAAATCTGAGACTGCATAATACACAATGGAGAAAACAAGTGAAGAAAACCTCGATGGGGGCAAGCAAAGCTAAAATGCCTAGAAAAAAAGGAAAATCTGTATGCAGAAAAATTATAAATCAGATAGGTCAATGCAAAGTATTGAAATAGTCCCATGAAAAGTATGGCATAAGTAGCCCTAGTTGCCACAAAACACCCATGAAAAGAACTAGAAATGACAATGAGGTGAGCACATTATTTAATATTTATACTTATAGTGTCAATGATATAACAGACACCCCACTATTTAACCTTCACGTTGTTGCTGAAAACAAAAGGGATGAGAAAGGTCATCATTTTCTGCTTGGTGTTGACTGGTCTCACTCAGGCTTATTAAGCATAGCTTTATCCTCTCAGGAGACAGGTTATATACCTGGTCTGAATTAGAAAAGTTAGCAAGTGAAATGAGATTTCCCCTAAGCCCCTAACAGTGTTCTTTGGAATATATTTCAAAGCTTATCCTTTAATATAGTAGTATTCCTTTCTCTACAGCTTTATTACATTTACTTTTCAATTGAATGAAATCCCCACAGTCAGCACAGAGGCACATAATGAAACAGTATCTGACTACCTCATGAAGAAACCTATGGGTGCTCACACACACATGCACACACACATACACACACACACACACACATGCAGACATACATTCTCTCTCTCTCCCCACCATCCTCCCCACTACCATCCTCTCTCATATACATACAAATACTCTCCATATATTGCCAAGAATTCACCTGGGAAACAGAGGAAAGAAGAATCAGATCCAAGCCTAGAATTCTGGCAGAGTTAGACCTCAGTTGCATATATCCTATTATTCTTAGTGAAGTTCAACTTACAAAACATTTATGTATACACCATTATTCATAGATTTTCTTCAACTAGAACAACACTCTTCACCTTCTCAATCCTATTCATCTTCAGGAACTAAGATTTTTTATAACCCCTGAAAGTTCTAGACCATCCCAGACATAAAGATATATATCCTTTCTAAATTTATAGTAATTTCTAATCAAAATTGATCATTTACAAATATACCAGGCACTTCTTGTGATACCCGTGGAACTCTCTTTGAAATGCTGTTCTAGTTCATTTTAATTTTTATAAATTAGGACTTATTTGGTTCTTCCTGTGTATATTAGTATCTGAATAAAACTCACTGCTATAAATCAACCATCATGTCATGAGTAATAGCTCCAGAAAAGTGGTTTCTAATGCTTCATGTGGTAATGAACTTTTACATTTTCACTAAGGCAGCAAACAGAAAAAAAGAAAACACTAATAATGCAGGAAAAGGGACTGAGGCAAAGAATAAAGGCATACTCTGGAAAAAAATCAAACATCATATAAAGGTAGAATTCAGGAAAGTAGAGCTCTGAATTGAGAATGTATGAAGGCAACAGAATTAATAATGGATTCCAGAGTGAGAAATTGAGCCTTAGTGAGAACCTAGCAGGGAAACAGGGATGCAAGTGCACAATAGCTCTGAAAGCAGGGCTGGGCCTAAAGTGTCTCTGCCCACTAGAGATGGTAGGTGATGGGATATGTAAAACATAGACATGTAAAACCTTGAGAGTTAGCAAAACGTCCAGTGTTACAACAAGTAATCTCTTGAGTTGATGTTTGGGACTTTTTCCCCTACTAATCTTTCTTCCACACAATGTTAAGACCATTTGCAAAAAGGAATTGGTTTTTTTACTCAAATGGCATATTTCCCAGATATACATAATGCAAACTCTGGCTTACACAATGGGATTTTCCTCAAATAACTAATTTGAGTTTTTAGCATGGAAGTATATGTATTTGCAAGTTATGGTTCCATAGAGTTATGCCTTGTCTACAACTTGATGGTGTAATCCTTGAGGTCAGCAACTGTTTTCAGTCATCTTTGTATTCTCGCAAAATCTATTACAATATTTTCCGTAAAGTAGATATTCAACTACTGATGAATTTGTCCTTCTCAATCATGCACATTTACTATATAATGTTATGGATATTCAAATACTCTTTTCTAAATGATGTAACTTTGTCCAGTTAATAAAAAATCATTAAAAGCACATTCACATCATTAATGTATCTTGGGTTCAGTGGAAAGTCAGGTGGGCAGAACTGATAATACATTAAAAACTCCTTTTTCACCATTATTTCACAGTTTTGAGCTATGTACGGAGCTGCCTTTGAAAACATTTGTACTTCTCATTTAGATGAGCTATGTGACATGCAGAGAAAGATGAAAAACAATCTCTGTGTGAAGTCGCATATGGGGGGTTAGTTCTAAATTTACCAGCTACTAATTTTCCTTTGAGCGATCATATTTGTTCTTTGATTACACATAACCTTACTGATTTCAAAGCAAAAGAGCAGGAGGAGATGAAAATACTTGAATCACACAACAGCCTCAGGTGGTGCCTTTGGAACTGAGGAGCTGAAATTCCATTTCCAAGTCTCAAAATATAAGAGACATAACTAGACTGAGCAAATGTAATGCAACAGCAAAAGCCCTTGGCAAATCTGAGCCAAATATCAAGTAGAGGACACTATTCGTGTGTATAGGAACCCATGCAACCCAGACAAGGAGCATTACTGGATGACCTAGTAGCTCCTTGACTTACTCTTTCCCAGGGAAAGTTTGGTACTGTCACACAGGAAGTACCATGGTGGCAATGCCTCCAAACCATGGAAAGCTCTTTCTCAAACAAGAGGAGACTGTTCTTTCAAAAAGGGGATTACAAATCTTGCCTCTTATTGACTTAATAAAGAATTATATTCCCACAGAGTGGCTGGTGATAGACACAGAGCCCTCTAACAAAAGACAGAAAGTTGCAGAGGATACTAGAGAAAACAAAGTCTCTCTTTGGAATTAACAAATAAATGTTAAATACTTCATGTCTGATATGGAGAAAGTACATAAGCTTAATATATTAAATTATTTTATCCTATAAATATATTATTTCTTTTTGGCTCTTACACTACTTTACATTTACTGAATGATTACTGTATGCCAAGTACGGAGTTGAATATTTCACAATCTTATTGCTTTTAAGCCTCATAATAAGGATGATCATAAAAAATATGTACAGTTAATCTCATTTTTTTTTAAAAGGTGAACTGGATCTTGAAGAATTTAGGTAAGTCACTCAAGATAACATAACTAGTGATTTCAAGACTGGGACTTGGAGCCAATCCTGACTAACTTCAAATCGTATGCTTGTAATTATTAATCTGAAAGATTCCTGAAGGAAGAAGAAGACATTTAGCATAGACAGCAGATGTCTGTAGCCAAACCATGCACTAAGAAGAAAATTCAGAGAGGACAACATTTGTTTCTTGATAATGTTGGATTAGAGACCATTGTTAGGAATCAGAAATTATTTTTTACTCCCTTTTCACTAATTATATGTACATATAGTGTGTTTCAATTAGACACACCCAATTCTAAGGAGTCTCAATTTAGTTTTAGTTATTCTCAAAAAATTCATTATAGATTTGTGAGTTAAAAGAGGCCTACAAGATGTCGTATAAGAATACTTAGGCTAGGGGATAAAGATTTTAGTACCAAGAGAAGATAAAATTAATTAACAGTTAACAACAACCTGTGCAGAATACTACATTCTTAACAAGGTTTTTTTATTTTCTTTCCCCTGGGAGTGCTCTGAGCTATACCTCGAAATGTGAGCAGTCAGCTAATAGCATTATTAACAATGGCTTCTGTGTTTTCTAGTTTGCAGAAATTCAATTAATAAGTAATTCCACATCTTTGCCCCCTTGTGTAAACAAATTGCCTTCACTTTGCTAAACTTATGGCTGGTGGACCCACAGTGTAAAAGTATCTTGACATTGGTAAATTGTATTAAAGTTTTCCAGTCTTTTTCCCAATCCTTTGCTGAAAACCTTGCATTCCTGTATTAACTCATGTATTCATTCATTTAGTCATTTCACAAAAGTATGTAGAATGCCTTCTCTATGCCAGGCATATTTTACATGCTAACAAAGAAATGATGTGCACACAGGTAAATTTCTTGGGCCTATGTGCAAACACATAAACATAATGCCAGTAATAAGCGGAGTAAGAAGAGAGAGTGTACCTGGTAGATGAGGGTGGAATTTAAAATAGGGTGTTCAGATAAGACTTTGCTGGGGAGATGCCACTTGAGCAACACCACAATTAAAACAGTGATGCAAGGGAACACACTTGTGAGGTAAGAACACTCTAGACTAAGTAAAAAGGGGAAGCACCCTGAAGTGGAGGCCTGCTGAGTATGTTTAAGCAAGGTTCAGGGAGGAATTTAGAGTTCTGGAACAAAGCGAGAAATAAGGAATGAAGTCAGAATAACAACTAGGGGCCAGATCATATGAAAGCTTTCATGCTGTGGCTTTTGTTCTTAGCGATAAGAAGTCACTGGGAGTTTTCAGTAGGCTATGGCAAGATCTGAATTGTGTTTTAAAATTTATGTTTTTATTATGTACAACAGATTGTACTTCCTATAGATAAGGTCACACAACTCTGAAGTTAAAAAAAAAAAAAAACTAACAGAAACATTATTTGCCCTTTAGAAGAGTGTTAGTGTAATTCTTGAATAGAATTATATCATTGTCATTTGCTCCATTGTTAACTTGTTTTTCTTTCAAATTTACTGAATGTAATATCTATAAAGAAACTCACATAAATTAGAAATACACAGCTTAATGAATTATCACAAGGTGAAGAATGTCCATAGTGATTATCTAAGCCAGGAAACAGTTGTGACCTGTCTCATGTTATACACCTTCCCTCCTCCCGTATGGACTACTAACTTGCTTCTGAAATCATAGATTAGATGTGTCTAAATTTCCCTTTTTATAGGTACTTCAGTCATATTGAATTAGGGGTTCACTCTACTCCAATGTGGTTTCATCTTAAGTAATTATATCTGAAATAATCCTATTTTCAAGTTTGCATTTTGAGGTACTAAAGTTAGGACTTCGACGTATGAATTTTTGAGGGACACGATTCAACCTATACCATATCAGATAAAAATTTGGATTGTTTTTCTAAAGCACTTCCATTAGCATTTATTACAGGTATAACCTACTCGTGATGAAATATCTCACCTATAATTTATCCAAAACTATCATTGTTTCACTTTCATTTTTGAAGTATGTAGAATTTTTGTTGATGTCTTCCTTCTTTTGTCATTCAGCAATTTAAAAATGACCTTCCATTATGTTTTGGTCTTCATCGTTATGATGAGAAATCAGCCTTTTTTTCTAGTCATGGTTTCCCTGAATATAATGTGTCTTTATTTTTTTCTTCTGTATACTTTTTAGATTTTCCATTTGTTGTTGCTTTCCAGTAGGATAATCACAGTGTACCCAGGTGTTGTTTCCCTTATATGTATTCATTTTAGCATTTGCTCTACTGCTTGGATTTGTGCATTGATGTTTCTCACCACATGCTATAGCTTAAGTGTGTCCCTCAAAGTTCGTATGTTGAAAACATGATTCCCAATGAGGAGGTGTTGGGAGGTGAGGCTTAAAGGAATGAGTGTGGGTCATGGGGGCATGGCTTTCATGAATGGATTAACGCTGCTATTATGGGAGTGGTTTGTTATCATAAGAGTGGGTTCCTAGTAAAAGGAAAAGTTTGACCCCCTCTTGCATGCTCTCTCTCTCTCTTTTCTCTCTTTGCACTTTTGACTTTCTACCATGGGATTTATCAGCACAAAGACCCTCACCAGATGTGGGTCCCTTTCTTTCTGGAGAATTTCAGAAGCAATAAGGAAACTAAAATAGAACCAAATGTAAGACTTGGAAATAAAAAACTATGAATAAATAAAAATGTGAAAATATAAACAAAAACTTGTTTTAACTTTGACAGTACATTATTTATAAGACAAGAAAAGATTTGTGAAATTAAGTACATTTGAAAATAAATTATTCACACTGAAGCATAAGTAGAAAACTGATTTCAAAAAATGAACACAATCTCAGTGAGCTACGAACAGTAACAAGGAGTTTAACATCTAATTTTTTTATAAGTTCAGTAATTTTTTATTGTGTTCTGGACACTGTTATTGATACATTTTAAGGAGTTTATATTATATTGTGTCATTTTAAAGGTTTTTGAATTTTGTATGACAATCAATTAAATTCTCTTGATTCTGTTCGGCTTGATTTTAGGTTTTATTAGGGTAAACATAATTCTAAGTTGTGGCTTTAATTCTAGGATACGGCTCTTTCACCTAAATCATGACTTTTTGAGGTTCAGCTGCATGTCCAATGTGCTCAGTGCAGACTTTCACTCTGGGTTGAGTAGAACTCCAGTGTTTCCAGGCATGGTGAACTCCAATATTTTCAGACACTGCATGACCTTTTTAAACCTGTTTGGCTTTCAGATGCTCTAACAGTTGCTTTCTGCTATGCTTCATGGATTCCACCCTCTGAGTATGCACAACCCATACTTCAGTTAGAACCCTAGGATAACCTCCATGTGAATTTCTGCTTATCCCTTTCTGGAGCTTCTTCCTCTTCTGCACTTTGCCCTGCAAATTCCAATTGCTTTAACGTCTTCAAACTGAAAGCTCCACTGCTACTACCCAGATAAATTGCCAATCTTCACGGTGCTTCACTTCCCCTTGCCATGTTCTGGAAAGTGTCCCAGGATAAAACCAAGGATAACATGGAGCTCGTACTGTGTGTTTTCCTTCTCTCAAGGGTCTCATTCTGGTGTTGCCTATTACCCAGTGTCTGAAAACAGAAGCCTTATATATTATGTGCAGTTGCGTAGTTATTTACATCAATAGGCTAAGTCCAATACCAGCTAGTGTGTTCTTTCCCAAACCAGAAGTTGATATTGTCAGATTGTTAATTTTGGCAATTCTGGTTTATGTGCAGTGCTTTCCATTATTGTTTCATTAGTATTTCTCTCACTACTAATGACGTTGTAATGCTTATTTCCCATTTAGATAATCAAGTGACTCTTTTATTTATTTATTGAGCTGTCTGAAATTTTCTTCTTGATTTACAGAAGTTCTCTCTTGTTTATTCTGAGGCAAATATTTTCTCCAGCAATATAGAAGCCCTTTCACTCTTTCCATTCTCTCTTTTTTTTGTTGCTACCTTCTAACTTAGAACTCATGACATCTATTCCCTTTCTTACTTTTCAGGTTCTTGGCTTGTTTTAGATCAAAATTATGCTGGATTAATTAAATAAGTTGGAAGTTATTTTCTTTTCTTCTGTTCTCTGGGATAGTTTATGTGTATAAATCCAGGTATATTATTTTTAAAACATTTGATAGAATTTTCGGGTAAAACTATCTCGGCCTGGAGTTTTCTTTGCAGAAGAATTTTAAATTATATATTTGACTTTTATTTTTTAGTAGTTAGGGGACTATTCAGATTTTTCTCTTTTATTCATTTGTGTATTATGGTAATTTTATATACGAATATGTTAATTTAGCATACATTTTCCAATTCATTTTTATTAACATCACTTTTTGACCTTTTAAGTGTCTATAGAATCTATAAAGTTACATCATTTTTATTCATAATATTATTTGTGTTAAGACTCTATTTGTCTTGATAAATCTTACTAGAGATTTAACAACATATTTATATTTTCAAAGAACCTTAGTTTTGGTGTCGTAGACACATCTCCATTGTATCTTTATTTTCTATTTTATAAATTTACCTTCTTATCTTTATTACTATCTTTCTTCTACATTCTTTTGTTTAAAGTTTTAATGCCAAATGCTCTGTTTTCTTTCCCTCTTATTCCTAATATTCCAAAGATAAGGTACTTTTTGATCCTGAACCTGAACCTAAGATGTTTACCACAGCCTCTGATTCTTAGTACAGCCTCTGATTCTTAGTGGGTGCTGGACTACAGTTTTTGACTTTGCTGTACATGAATCTGTCAAATGTTCTGTTTGGCTTCTCAGCTTCTCAGTAATCTGTGTAATTGGCATTCGCCTTTAGGGATAATATGGCCTCAACTTCTCAATTTCTTTCCATAGTCTTCTCTTCTCTCCCAGACCTTGGCCTTATGATTTCTCTCTGCCTTGAGAGTTCTTTGGTATAATAAAACAGATTCGTTTTTTGTTCCAGCTTTTTCTAGGTCTTCTCAGCAAGAATATAGAAATAAACAAATGGATTTACCTTTATGAAACACATTTTGATAAAGTTTTGACCAGTTTTTAAGACACATAATATTCTAAATGTCTTGAATTTGCTGTAACTGTTATTACCAATTTAACATTTTATGGATTATTTTTAAGTGGAACCTCTTGTATTCACAATAAATTAGCTTTTCATAACATTTAAAAACTGAATAATTAATTGTAAAGACTTATTTTCACTAATGTAATTCCGGAAAATTTTCAAAAATATACATTTAGGATTTCTAAATGCTGATTTTAAAATTATGTTTATTTGAAAAGAAACTTAGACTCTAACCATAATTTCTGCAAAAATATTTTTATAATTCAGAAATAAATGCTCACTTTGTCAACACACATACTAAAATTGGAATAATACAGAGAAGATTAGCATGGCCCTCTTCAAGAATGACAAGCAAATTCATGAGACATTTCATGTTTTTTAAGTCCTCAAAGCAATGGCAACAAAAACAAAAAGTGAGACTAATTAAACTTAACTTCTGCATAGCAAAAGAAGTTATCAACAGAGTAAACAGACAACCTACAGAATGGGAGAAAATATTTAAAAACTATGCATTCAACAAAGGTCTAAAGCCAGAATCTATAAGGAACTTAAACAAAATAATAAGCAAAAAACAGAAGACCTCATTAAAAATGGGCAAAAAATGTGGACAGACACACAAGCAGTCAACAAAAAAGAAAAAATGCTAAACATCACTAACCATCAGAGAAATGCAAATCAAAACCACAATGAGATACCATCTCACACCACTCAAAAGGATTATTACTAAAAAGCCAAGAAATGACAGTTTCTGGTGAGGTTGCTAAGAAAAGAGAAGGCTTGTACATTGTTGATGGGAATGTAAATTAGTGCAGCTACTGTGGAAAGTAGTTTGGAGATTTCTCAAATAATTTCAAACAAAACTACTGATATGGTTAAACTTTGTGTCCCCACCCAAATCTCATCTTGAGTTGTGATCCCCATAATCCCCATATGTCAAGGGCAGGAACTTGTGGGAAGGGATTGGATCATGGGGGTGGTTTATCCCATGCTGTTCTCATGACAGTGGGTGAGTTCTCACAAAATCTGATGGTTTATCACTATTGTTTTGAGATTGAGTGTTGCTCAGTTGCCAACTGGGGTGCAGTGGCACCATCTCAGCTCACTGCAGCTTCCGCCTTCCAGGTCCAAGCAATTCTTCTGCCTCAGCCTCCTGAGTAGCAGGGATTAAGGCATGTGTCACTACGCCCTGCAAATTTTTATACTTTTAGTAGAGACGAGATTTCACCATGTTGGCCAGACTGGTCTTGAACTCTTTTTTTTTTTTTTTTAATTTATTTATTATTATTATACTTTAAGTTGTAGGGTACATGTGCATAACGTGCAGGTTTGTTACATATGTATACTTGTGCCATGTTGGTGTGCTGCACCCATCAACTCGTCATTTACATCAGGTATAACTCCCAATGCAATCCCTTCCCCCTCCCCCCTCCCCATGATAGGCCCCGGTGTGTGATGTTCCCCTTGCTGAGTCCAAGTGATCTCATTGTTCAGTTCCCACCTATGAGTGAGAACATGCGGTGTTTGGTGTTCTGTTCTTGTGATAGTTTGCTAAGAATGATGGTTTCCAGTTGCATCCATGTCCCTACAAAGGACACAAACTCATCCTTTTTTATGGCTGCATAGTATTCCATGGTGTATATGTGCCACATTTTCTTAATCCAATCTGTCACTGATGGACATTTGGGTTGATTCCAAGTCTTTGCTATTGTGAATAGTGCTGCAATAAACATACGTGTGCATGTGTCTTTATAGCAGCATAATTTATAATCCTTTGGGTATATACCCAGTAATGGGATGGCTGGGTCATATGGTACATCTAGTTGTAGATCCTTGAGGAATCGCCATACTGTTTTCCATAATGGTTGGACTAGTTTACAATCCCACCAACAGTGTAAAAGTGTTCCTATTTCTCCACATCCTCTCCAGCACCTGTTGTTTCCTGACTTTTTAATGATCACCATTCTAACTGGTGTGAGATGGTATCTCATTGTGGTTTTGATTTGCATTTCTCTGATGGCCAGTGATGATGAGCATTTTTTCATGTGTCTGTTGGCTGTATGAATGTCTTCTTTTGAGAAATGTCTGTTCATATCCTTTGCCCACTTTTTGATGGGGTTGTTTGTTTTTTTCTTGTAAATTTGTTTGAGTTCTTTGTAGGTTCTGGATATTAGCCCTTTGTCAGATGAGTAGATTGCAAAAATGTTCTCCCATTCTGTAGGTTGCCTGTTCACTCTGATGGTAGTTTCTTTTGCTGTGCAGAAGCTCTTTAGTTTAATGAGATCCCATTTGTCAATTTTGACTTTTGCTGCCGTTGCTTTTGGTGTTTTAGACATGAAGTCTTTGCCCATGCCTATGTCCTGAATGGTACTACCTAGGTTTTCCTCTAGGATTTTTATGGTATTAGGTCTAACATTTAAGTCTCTAATCCATCTTGAATTAATTTTCGTATAAGGAGTAAGGAAAGGATCCAGTTTCAGCTTTCTACTTATGGCTAGCCAATTTTCCCAGTACTATTTATTAAATAGGGAATCCTTTCCCCATTTCTTGTTTCTCTCAGGTTTGTCAAAGATCAGATGGCTGTAGATGTGTGGTATTATTTCTGAGGACTCTGTTCTGTTCCATTGGTCTATATCTCTGTTTTGGTACCAGTACCATGCTGTTTTGGTTACTGTAGCCTTGTAGTATAGTTTGAAGTCAGGTAGCATGATGCCTCCAGCTTTGTTCTTTTGACTTAGGATTGTCTTGGCAATGCGGGCTCTTTTTTGGTTCCATATGAACTTTAAAGCAGTTTTTTCCAATTACGAAATGAAGGCAGAAATAAAGATGTTCTTTGAAACCAATGAGAACAAAGATACAACATACCAGAATCTCTGGGACACATTTAAAGCAGTTTGTAGAGGGAAATTTATAGCACTAAATGCCCACAAGAGAAAGCAGGAAAGATCTAAAATTGACACTCTAACATCGCAATTAAAAGAACTAGAGAAGCAATAGCAAACACATTCGAAAGCTAGCAGAAGGCTAGAAATAACTAAGATCAGAGCAGAACTGAAGGAGATAGAGACACAAAAAACTCTCCAAAAAATCAATGAATCCAGGAGTTGGTTTTTTGAAAAGATCAACAAAATTGACAGACCACTAGCAAGACTAATAAAGAAGAGAAGAGAGAAGAATCAAATCGACACAATTAAAAATGATAAAGGGGATATCACCACCGACCCCGTAGAAATACAAACTACCATCAGAGAATACTATAAACACCTCTACGCAAATAAACTGGAAAATCTAGAAGAAATGGATAGTTTCCTGGACACTTACACTCTTCCAAGACTAAACCAGGAAGAAGTTGAATCCCTGAATAGACCAATAGCAGGCTCTGAAATTGAGGCAATAATTAATAGCCTACCAACCAAAAAAAGTCCAGGACCAGATGGATTCACAGCTGAATTCTACCAGAGGTACAAGGAGGAGTTGGTACCATTCCTTCTGAAACTATTCCAATCAATAGAAAAAGAGGGAATCCTCCCTAACTCATTTTATGAGGCCAACATCATCCTGATACCAACGCCTGGCAGAGACACAACAAAAAAAGAGAATTTTAGACCAATATCCCTGATGAACATCGATGCAAAAATCCTCAATAAAATACTGGCAAACCGGATTCAGCAACACATCAAAAAGCTTATCCACCATGATCAAGTGGGCTTCATCCCTGGTCTTGAACTCTTTACCTCAGGTGATCCACCTGCCTTGGCCTCCCAAACTGCTGGGATTACAGGCATGAGCCACTGTGTCTGTCCGATCTGATGGTTTTATAAGGGGCTCTTCCCACTTCACTTATTAACACGTCTTCCTACTGCCATGTGAAGAAGTTCCATGCCTACTTCCCCTCCCACCACGATTGTAAGTTTCCTGAGGCCTCCCCAGCAATGCAGAACTGTGAGTCAAGTAAACCTCTTTTCTTTATAAATTACCAAGTGTCAGGCAGTTCTTTATGGAAGTATGAAAATGAACAAATACAACTACCACTTGATCCAGCAATCTCATTACTGGGTATACACCCAAAGGAATATAAATTATTCTACCATAAAGACATGCACATATGTTCATTGTAGCACTATTTACAACAACAAAGACAAGGAGTCACGGTGGATTGAATAAAGGAAATGTGGTACATATACACCAGGAAATACTACACAGTCATTAAAAAAGAATGAAATCCTGTCCTTTGCAAGCAAAATTAATGAATCTAGAAGCCATTTTCCTAGGTAAGGAAACACACACAAAAAAGAAACAAAAAACTAATTACCACATATTCTCACTTATAAATGGTGGCTAAACATTGGGTTCTCATGGATATAAAGATGGCACCAACAGATACTGGAGACTGGTAGACAGAGGAGGGAGGTATGAGTAGGAATCATTGAAAAACTACCTATTTGAGTACTATGCTCACTACCAGGGTGATGGGATGCATCATACTGTCAACCTCAGCGTCATTCAATATACCCATGTAAAAAACCTGTATGTGTACCCTCTGAATCTAAAATAAAATTTGAAAGTATGTTTAAAAAGAAATAAAGAAATATGTACTATAAATCAATATAACTTGATGAAACTGGTATACATTCTTTTATACCAGTTTAATACCTGAGAAAATATTTTAGAGAGATCACTTATACAGAGATGAAATTAATTTTTAAGATTATTTCATTTTTATTATCATTCTTTTCTAACTTCAAAACTGAGGTTAAGAGAGAATAAGTGACTTCTATGTGTCACACGACAAATAAATAACAGAGGCAGAACATGCCTCTTTTGACTGCTTCAAACATTCTTAAGTGTCTCATTACTTTCCCATACCTTTAATGCTATGCTCCTGGCTAGTCATTATGCTTTCCCAGCCCCGTAGTTGATAATGACATTTGTTGAAAATGAAAGCAATGGTTATTTTCTGAACTTCTTCACTTCCTGACTTCACAGTCTGATCTGTTAAGCATCATGCATATTTCAGGTTTTGCTATTTTTTTCAAAACCAACCAAACAAACAAATAACAAATAACTTAAATCAATAAGTCAATATATTAAAATTAGAGAATGGATTCCTGCTTTGGCTGAAAGGCTGAACAAATTATTTCAGAATTACATTCCAAGTTCAATACTAGGTAATAGCTCTCTTCAAAATGTTTAATTTAAAAACAACTTGAAAATAATTTAAAAATATTATATGTGATTTTTATTCAAAAATATGTAGTATTAATGTTCAAACTACATTTATACCTTTTTTTAAAAAATTTGTGTAAGCACACCATGAATCTTTATGACTGTCTTTTCTTTCTAGTTGCCTCTTACTTTTCTTTTGTTAAATATGTGTATTTTGTTTTGCTATAAATAGTCTATCTTTTGAGCCCAGCCAATATGGCATCTGATTATGGCCTTGACATCAATCAGCAGTGCACTTCTCTGAAGGAAGTGGTGTAGTCTATGTGTAATTCATATTTTCTTTGTGGTGCATGAGTGCCTATACAGTAATTAAAGCAAGCAGCTAGTGAAATCATGGGTTATTAGGAGGAAATGCTTGTGATTAGAATAAAAGATGATTGTTGCATTAATATTTCAGATGGCAGAGTCTGTATGAAGGGAAGCTATTTCTGAAAGGACTTGGGGATTCTGCCATTTGGGTGCCTGTGCTAATTCCAAACCCTGTTACTAAAAACCTACCTACATTAATCCAAATAAGCCTGACTACTTGAGATTCACTGGATGTACAGAGAAATAAATTGTAGAGTATAATAGGGAAGAGGAGAGTGAAATCAATAAATACTGAGCACTCCCATCTATATGTAAAGCAACATGCTAGTTGCTACAGGTTACAGACAGAGATGTAGAATTCTCTGCCTGACCTCAGAGAGCTTGTATTAGCTGGGGAAACAAGACCATGTACATGGTTGTATTTGAATATCACAATATAATACTGTGTTAATTTTCTATTGCTGCTGTAACAAGTTACCACCAACGTAGTGGCCTAAAACAACTCAAGTTATGATCTTACAGTTACATGGCTTTGAAGCCTCACACAGTTCTCACTAGGCTAAAATCAAGATGTCTGTAGGGCTGCGTTTCTTTTTGGAAGCTCTAGGGGATAATTCATTCCCTTGCTTTTTCCAGTTTCCACAGGCTATCCACATTATTTTCCTAGAGTTTCCTTCTTCTAACTTCAAAGACAGCAGTATCGAATTTCTCTCTGACCTGTCTTTTATCATCTTATCTCCATCTGAAGCCAAAAATAAATGGTTATCCATTTTTAAGGGCTCATATGACATTGAGTCTACCTGGATAGTTCAAGATAATCTCTCTACCTCAGTGTTCTGAACCTTACTCATATTTATAGAGACCCTTTTGACATGGAATGTAATCTATTCACAAGTTCTGGAAATTAGAGCATGGATATTTTGATGGGGGTGCATTATTCAGCCTACCATAAATACTGGAAGGATAACTTAAAAATAAACTTTAAATTAAGATTTAGAGAAAGGGAGAGAGGGAGATCATTGTGAGCAAAATGCTAAGATAAAGGTTTATCACGATAAGTTCATCTTTGAAAAGTAGACTATTTGCTTCTTGATATTTTCTTCTCCTTTTGAATCAATTTTACTTCTAGAAAATCAATTACTTCAATATTTTATAAGTTATTACCATGAGTAATAACATTATTTATATTACCTCAATTTATCCTCAAAATAACACTATTAGAGACATATTAATGTTATCCCTGTTTATTTAGATGAGGAAAAACTAGGTTAAGTAAATTGCCCCAAATCACATACCTTGTACATTCAGAAATTAGAATTCAACCTCACATAATTGACACCTGTGCCCACAAACTTAACCACCATAATCTATCCATCTTATTTTACATTTTCCTTCAAATTTCTAATATTTTGTTGCAGTATTTTTAATCAGGTTTTTTAAAGAGGTATATATTTCATTTAACACTTTATATTTTGCCACTCTTATATGTTATTTTCAAATATACCTATTTCTCCTTTCAGGTTTATAATATTCTTACTAATTTTTTTCAAAATGTATTTTTCTTTTAATATCTGATCTTGAATGGTTAATTATTTTCTTCAAAAACCTATAAGGTATGAGGTTAATTTCAGAGTTAATTACGATTTGGCCAAATCTCACAAATATTAAAAGGCAGTGTTTTTATTTTAATTATTTTAAGATAGTTTATAATTGAATTTATGAAGTTTTCCCTCATGATTATTCCTGATTACTACAGAAAAATAAAAATCAAGAAAGCGAAAAGAAAATAAACAATCTTCTATCTGGAGATTAGAGATCTTAAAAGTTTGGCTAGTTGATTGAATAGCAGCTTTTAGGATTTTGGGGGGAAGAGGATGTATATTTACAAAAATAAGATCATAGTGAACCTGTTTTTAACATTTCACTTTTCTTGCAGAAATGTATGAAGGATATGTTACTATGTTAACAAAACTATCTTTTTGAGTCATCACTTTTGCTAATTGTATAGAAGGCTTTTGATGTGGATGTTATTTTTAACTAATTCTCTATAGTGAGACTATGTTTTTCCAACTTTGTATTGCTATAAACAACAAAGTAATGAACATTTATATACTTGTAGCTCTATGAATCTATGAATCTATCATCTATTCATTCTCTTCTTGTATCTATTATTATTTGTCTTTCTGTTTGATTACATCATTTGTAAGGTAACATAGTGTATTGTTAAGTTTTGGCCTCAGATTTCCTGGAATTGAATCTCTTCTCCAGCACTCAGATTTTCTGATTTCAACTCAGAAAATGTTTAAAAGATGACTTCCCCTGAAATAAGCTTCTCATTTTTTAAAAAAACAACATTAGAGTTAAGGTGCTTTTTATTTCATGATTTTAGACATTGAATCAGAAGAGCAGTTCTAAGGTAATATTTCGTTTAACAGAGAAGAAAGAGATGTAATACTTTACCACATTAGAAATAATAGAAAAAGCAGTAAAATGAAAATCTAGACATAGTTTATTAATATTCAATATATCTCTCTAACTGTTCTGTTGTTTTCAACCCAGTTAGTGCCCATATTGTACTATGTGTATAATGTCATCTTATGGAGACATTTCAACTCTCTTTGTACAAGCATTAGGAAAATTTTAGTTAAAATTAAAGCTGTACTTCAATTAATAAAAGCATTGCATTAATAAAGGCTGCTTGTATTAAAGAAGGGCAAAAATAACATCTGTCTTTATTTTGTTAATCCTATTAATACACTCAGCCGTTGAATATAGTCCAAGTGAATATTGTCTGCTGGCTAGCTCTCCTCTCAAGAACAGATATAAAATTTCTGTAGATAGAATATGTTTTAGAGAAAACACCTATAACGCAAAGTTTATGCCATGAGTCCTACCTAGTAATCTGAATAAACATTTCTTGAATTGAACATTATTTATTGCCAAGTGGTTGGGTCTATTGTTGTGGGTGACCTGTGGACAACTTCTGGAGACAGAGTGATTCACTGACATTGGGCAGGCTGTGAATCTAAACATAGTTATGTTCATATGTAGTTCTCATCAATATCAGCATCAGCTAAAAAAATACAAAGCCTTTGTGGTTGAGTTATTCTCTAATTCAATTTTACTTAACTAACTAAACTTAAAAAAGAAAAATGCTGTGAAATGAAAGACATTTGAGGAGAGAGTATAAGCAAAGAGTATAAAAGGAAATCCCAAGTTTGTTTCCTAAATAATACAGCTGAGCCTTGAGTATAGACCTAATACTTTTCCGTGTCATCATCTTTCTTATGTTAACTTCGGACCAGTGAGCTACATCTATTTTATTTCTGAGTTGTGATGTTTAATATTGAGTGTGAACTGACTGGATTGAAGGATGCAAAATATTGATCCTGGGTATTTCTGTGAGGGTGTGGCCAAAGGAGGTTAACGTTTGAGTCAGTGGACTGGGAAACGCAGACCCACCATCAATCTTGGTGGGTACCATCTAATAAATCAGCTGTCAGTGTGGCCAGAATAAAAGCAGACTGTGGAACGATTAGACTAAGTTTTCTGGCCTCCATCTTTTCCCCATGCTGAATGCTTCCTGCACTCTAACATTGGACTTGAAGTTCTTCAGTTTTTGGACTCTTGAACCTACACCAGTGGTTTGCCAGGGGCTCTTGGGCCTTTGGCCACAGACTGAAGGCTGCACTGTCAGCTTCCCATCTTTTCTGGTTTTGGGAATCAGACTGGCTTCCTTGCTCCTCAGCTTGTAGACAGCCTATTGTGGGACTTCAACTTGTGATTCTGTGAATCAATACTCCTTAGTAAACTTCCTTTCATATATACATTTATCCTGTTAGTCCTGTCCCTCTAGAGAACCCTGATTAATACAGATTTTGGTGCCAGGATTGGTTCTAGAGGAAGAGAATTTTGAGAATGTAGATTTTTAGTTGTTTGGGGGTTTCTGGAATTGGTTGCTTAATATGATTAGACCCCAAAAGGCTAAGGACTCTACTTCTAATAGTGTGGAGAACACTGATAGGTTTTGGGGTGAACTGGTTAGAGAATTATGCAAAATAAATGTATTTGATACTCCTGATTCACCGCTCTTGAGAGGCAAGAAGTTTAGCGACTATACATAACTTTGACCATATGCAGAGAACCAAGGAATATAATGAAGTTGTTTGGTTGCTCCTAAGTTCAGTGGACAAAGGGAAGAAAGAAAATGATGAACTTAGAGATTCTGTCTCTCAGTTCCCGAAGCACATACTGAGCCTCAAATCTTCTAAGACTGCCCTGAGTAAGAATCTTATCTCCTGTGGAGAAGGGGCTGAAATTGTGGAAAATCAGACACAAGCTCTTATTGTGCAAGTGGCTGACCTGCAACAAAAGATGTATGTATAGCTTCGCCAGGTGTCCACTGTTAAAGTGAGACCATTGATCGGAAAAGAATGGGACCCTGCAACTTGGAGTGGGGCCCTGTGAGAGGACCCTGATGAGGCTGGGGGCACCGAGGTCCTAAATTCTGATGAGCCTTTTTTTTTTTTTTTTTTTTTTTTTGCCGGAGGAAACAGCCTCCCCACCGCAAGTGGTAGAACATCCCCTTCATCACCCATGCCGCCATCAGCTTTCCCACATTTGTCTGAAGAGATTAACCATGCACTGCCTAGGGCAACAATGATGGCCTCCTCTGAGGCACTTGACAGGCAAGACAACGCTAATTCTCCTCAGGAACCACCCCCAACACCTCTGTCTGCTTCTAGACCTACAACTAGACTCAAGTCCCAGCAGGCTCCTAGAGGTGAGGCTCAGAGTGTGTCCCACAAGGAGATGTACTATACTCCTAAAGAACTGCTTGAGTTTACTAACTTATATAAGCAGAAATCTGGAGGGAAGGCACTGGAATGGATATTTAGGGTATGGGATAATGGCGGAAGGAACATAAAGTTGGATCAGGCTAAATTTATTGATACAACCCCACTAAGGACTCTGCATTTAATGTTGCGGTTTGGGGAGTTAGAAAAGGTTATAATAGTTTATTTGCTTGGTTAGCTCGAATATGGATTAAAAGCTTACTTCACTGTGAGTGAGCTGGAAATGCCTGACCTCTATTGGTTTAAAGCAGAGGAAGGCATCCAAAGGCTTACAGAGATTTGGATGCTGGAGTGGATTATTTAATTTAGACCTACTCATCCCAGCTGGGAGGGTTCAGAAGACATACCCTTCACCAATATCTTATGAAATAGATTTGAGAGGGCAGCATCTGTATCCTTGAAGAGCTGTGTGATGACTCTTTTCTGTATGCCAGTTCTTACAGTGGGAACTGCAGTCACTCAACTACAAAATTTAAATGTAAGGGGAATAATTGGATCCCAAAGTGTCAGGGGCCAAGTGGTGGCACTCAACCCTCAAAGGCAAAGTGGACATAGCTACCATAATGGACAACAGAGGCAAAGCAGTAATCAGAATAGTCTGACTCAGGTACAGCTCTGTCTTTGGTTAATTAATAATGTTGTTTCTAGAAGTGAAATTGATAGGAAGCTTATTGCATTCTTACTTAAATTATATAAGCAGAAAACTTCCAGGTTGAGTGGACAAAATACTAATTTGAATTACAAAAACAGGGAATCATAAGCCCCTCAATCACTTTCCAGACTTGAGCCAGTTTACAGACACAGAATGCCTTGAATAAAGGGGAGGTCATGTCTCTTTGAGGAAGAAGCCCACTGCACTACCAACAATTCATGCAGTGTTTTTTTCTCCCATCTTTCCCCAGGGAGACCTCTGGCCTTTTGCTGCAGTAACTTTACATTGGGTAAAGGAGAATGATCAGACTTTTGGGGAACTACTGAATGCTGGCCATGAGCTGACGTTGATTCCAGGGACTCCAAAATGTCACTGTGGTCCTCCAGTTAAAGTAGGGGCTTATGGAGGTCAGAGAATTAATGGGGTTTTAGCTCAGGTCCAACTTATAGTAGGCCCGATGGGTCCCTGGACTCATCTTGTGGCCATTTCCCCAGTGCCAGAATGCAGAGTTGGCATAGATGTACTTAGCAGCTGGCAGAACCTCACATTGGCTCTCTAACTGGTAAGATGAGGGCTATTATGGTGGGAAAGGCCAAATGAAAGCCATTAGAGACGTCTCTACCTAAAAAACTAGTAAAGAAAAACAATGAAACAATGTCACATCCCTAGAGGGACTGCGGAGCTTAGTGCCACCATCGAGGACTTGAAAGACACAGGGATGGTGCTTCCCATCACATCCCTTTCAACTCTCCTATTTGGTCGGTACAGAAGACAGATGGATCTTGGAAATTGACCATGGATTATCATAAGCTTAACCAAGTGATGACTCCAATTGCAGCTGCTGTATCAGATGAGGTTTTGTTGCTTGAGCAAATTAACACATCTACTGGCACCTGGTATGCAGCCATTGATTTGGCAAATGCTTTTTTTTCTCCATTCCTGTCCATAAGGTCCCACAGAAGCAATCTGCCTTCAGCTAGCAGATACATTCACTGTCCTACCTCAGAGGTATATCAACTCTCCAGCTTAGTGTCACAATCTAGTTCACAGAGATCTTGACCTCTTTTCCCTCCCACAAGACATCACACTGGTCCATTACATTGATGACATTATGCTAATTGGATTGAGTGAGCAAGAAGTAGTAAACACATTGAACTTACTGATGAGACATCTACACGTGGGAGGATGGGAAATAAATCTGACTAAAATTCACAGAATTTCTACCTCAGTAAAATGTCTCGGGGTTCGGTGGTATGGGACATGTCAAGATATTACTTCCAAGGTGAAGGATAAATTGCTGCATTTGGCCCCTCCTACAACCAAGAAAGAGACATAATGTTGGCTGGGCACTGTGGCTCACGCCTGTAATCCCAGCACTTTGGGAGGCAGAGGCAGGTGGATCAAGAGGTTAGGTGATTGAGACCAGTCTGGCCAACACAGTGAAATCCCGTCTCTCTCTCTCCTTCTCTCTCTCTCTCTATATATATATATAATTAGATATATGTAATATAGATATATATAATATATATAATATTTATATATAATATATTATATATAATATATAATATAAATATATAATTTATATATATATTATATATATAAATTATATATATATTTTATATATATATAAAATTAGCCAGGTGTGGTGGCACACACCTGTAGTCACAGCTACTTGGGAGGCTGAGGCAGAAGAATCACTTGATCCTGGGAGGCAGAGGTTGCGGTGAGCTGAGACCATGCCAGTGCACTCCAGCCTGGGTGACAGAGTGAGACTCCATCTAAAAAAAAAAAAAAAAAAAAAAGAGACGTAACATCTAGTGAGCCTATTTAGATTTTGGAGGAAACACAATCCTCATTTGGGTCTGTTACTTTGGCCCATTTATCCAGTGACCCTAAAGGCTGCCAATTTTGAGTTGGGTCCAGAATAGAAGACTCTGCAACAGGTCCAGGCTACTGTTCAAGTTTCTCTGCAACTTGGGCCATATGATTAAGTAGATCCAATGGTGCTTGAAGTGTCAGTGGCAGATAGCGATGCTGTTTGGAGCCTTTGGTAGGCCCCCGTAGGTGAATCACAGTGGAGGCCTTTAGAATTTTGGAGCAAGTCCCTGCCGTCTTCTGCAAATAACAACTCTCCTTTGGAAATACAGCTTTTGGCCTGTTACTGGGCTGTGGTAGAAACTGAACAATTGACGATGGGTCATCAAGTCACCATGCAACCTGAACTGCCTATCATGAAGTGAGTGCTTTCTGAACTGTCTAGCCATAAAGTAGGTGTATACAGCAGCATTCCATCATCAAATGGAAGTGGTATATACATGATCAGGCTCGAGCAGTTCCTGAGGGCACAAGTAAGTTACATGAGGAAGTGGCTCAAATGTCCATGGTCTCCACTCCTGCCACCCTGCCTACTCTTCGCCAGCCTGCACAAATGGCCTCATGGAGAGTTCCCTGTGATCAGCTGAGAGAGGAAGAGAAGGCTAGGGCCTGTTTCACAGATGGGTCTGCACTATATGCAGGCATAACCAGAAAGTGGACAGCTGCAACACTACAGTCCCTTTCTAGGACACCCCTGAAGGGCAGTGGCAAAAGGAAGTTTTTCCAGTGGGCAGAACTTCAAGCACTGCTTTTGGTTTTGCACTTTGCTTGGAAGGAGAAATGGCCAGATGTGTGATTATGTACTGATTCTTGGGCTGTAGCCAATGGTTTGGTTGGATGGTCAGGGACTTGAAGAAGCATGATTGGAAAATTGGTGACAAAGAAATTTGGGGAAGAGGTATGTGGATGGAACTCTAAGTGGTCAAAAACTCTGTAGATATTTGTATCTCATGTGTTTGCTTACCAAAGGGTGATCTCCGCAGAAGAGGACTTTAATAATCAAGTGGATAAGATGACTCATTCTGTGGATACTACTCAACCGCTTTCCCCAGCCACCCCTGCTACCACTGCCCAATGGGCCCATGAACAAAGTGGCCATGGTGGCAATGACAGAGGTTACACGTGGGCTCAGCAACATGGACTTCCACTCACCAAGGCTGACCTGGCTATGGCTACTGCTGAGTGCCAATTTGGCAGTAGCAGAGACTGACACTGAGCCCTCGATATGGCACCATTCCTTGGGGTGATTAGAAAGCTACTTGTTGACAGGTTGATTGTATTGGACCTGTTCATCATGGAAAGGGCAGTGGTTTGTCCTCACTGGAATAGACACTTACTGCAGATATGGGTTTGCCTATCCTGCACACAACTGTTCTGCTAAGACTACCATCTGTGGATTCACAGCATGCCTTATCCACTGTCATGGTATTCCACACAGCACTGCCTCTGACCAAGGCACTCACTTTATGGCTAAAAAAGTGTGGCAGTGGGCTCATGCTCATGGAATTCACTGGTCTTACCATGTTTCCCTTCACCCTGAAGCAGCTGGTTTGATAGAAGGGTGGAATGGCCTTTTGAAATCACAATTACCCACCAACTAGGTGACAATACTTTGCAGGGCTGGGGCAAAGTTCTCCAGAAGGCCGTGTATGCTCTGAATCAGCATCAAATATATGGTGCTGTTTCCCCCATAGTTGGAATTCACAGGTTCAGGGATCAAGGGGTGAAAGTGGAAGTGGCACAATTTACCATCACCTTTAGTGACTCACTAGCAAAACTTTTGCTCCCTGTTCCGACAATATTATGTTCTGCTGGCCTAAAGGTCTTAGTTCCAGAGGCAGGAATGCTGCCACCAGTAGACACAATGATTCCATTAAACTGGAAATTACAATTGCCACCTGGACACGTTGGGCTTCTCCTACCTCTAAGTCAACAGGATAAGAAGAGAGTTACAGTGTTGGCTGGGGTGACTGACCCAAACTATGAAGATGAAATCAGTCTACTACTCCACAATGGAGGTAAGGAAGAGTATGCATGGAATTCAAGAGATCCATTAAGGCATCTCTTAGGATTACCATGCTCTGTGATTAATGTCAATGGAAAACTGCAACAGCCCAATCCAGGCAGGACTACAAATGACCCAGACCCTTCAGAAATGAAGGTTTGGGTCACTCCATCAGGTAGAAAACCATGACCAGTGGAGGCGCTTGTTGAGGGCAACGGGAATACAGAATGGTTAGTAGAAGATGGTAGTTATCAATGCTAGCTATGACCACCTGACCAGTTGCAGAAACAATGACTGTAATTGTCATGAGTATTTCCTTTTCCTTTTGTTAAGAACATATTTGTGCATATATACACTTGTGCTAAGAAAATATCTTTATTTTATTTCCTTTATCATGTGACATAAAATTTACTGTCTTCATATCAGCATTTAAGTGTTAACTTTATGTAATAGCATTTAGTTTAAGGATTAGTGTGCTTCCAGTTGTGCGAAGGATAGCTGTATTACATTAGGCATAATTAAGAGCTTATTACTGTCTTTATTTGAGGCTTATGTATTATTTCAGAAAATTCATATGGGTTCAAGTTGAATGGATGAACTCATGATGGTTAATATTGAGTGTTGACTTGATTGGATTGAAGGATGCAAAGTATTGTTCCTGAGTGTGTCTGTGAAGGTGTTGCTAAAGGAGGTTAACATTTGATTCAGTGGCCTGGGAGAGGCAAGCCCACCCTCATTCCGATTAGTTCGTGTACACCATGTAATCAGCTGCCATCGTGGCTAGAATAAAGCAAGTAGGAGAAGATAGAAGAGCAGAATTAGAGTCTTCCAGTCTTCATCTTTGTCTTTTCCTAGATGCTTCCTGCCCTCACACATCAGACTCCCAGTTCTTTAGCTTTTGGACTCTTAGGCTTAGACTAGCAGTTTGCCAGGGCTCTTGGGCCTTTGGCCACAGACTGAACACTGTACTGTTGGCTTTCCTACTTTTGAGGTTCTGGGACTCAGACTGATCCACCACTGGCTTTCTTGCTTCTCAGCTTGCAGAGAGCCTACCATGGGATTTTTCCTTGTGATCATGTGAGTCAATTCTCCTTGATAAACTCCCTTTCATGTACACACATATACATATATTCTATTAGTTATGTCCCTCTAGAACTCTGGGTAATACAGAAGTGTAGTGACTGTATTTAAACTTAGTTTTATTATTAACACTGAATATTCTTTTACGGTCATGAGAAAAAAATACTAAATACGGGAATTATACCTTCACACAAAATGATATCATGATATGTCCCACTAAGGACTGATAGTATAAAATGTGCTTTGGAAGAATTATCTTCTCATCTGGCACACTGAAACAAGAGGACACTGAGAGAAGACCATGTCATACAGCAGCAATATCAGAGTTTATCACACTAAATTAACATTTTACAGTAAAAAAATCAATTGGACATATAGCTTCTTTTTGACTAAACTGTAAAACTTTTTAAGGTTATACAACAGCAATAAACTAATGGGTTTAGAGCTAGTTTTCCATTTGTATGTATCAAAGAAATAATTTAACCAAGTCAACATGAATTTGTTCTATTTGAAAAGAGTCCAAACATCAATTAACTTAGAAACTAATAAGGCTATTGTTAGTTGAAAAAGAAATTCCTAATAGATTGTGAGGCTCCAAATGATGTCTGGGAACTTTAGATGAGACACTTCAACTCAAAGTGTGAAAAACTATATGTAATCTGTGTTTTTTGGTAACTCCCCCTTTTTCCCCCTTCATTAATATACAATTGTTCTGTGTCCCATTTGCTTAGGGTTTCTATGCTACCTAACATAATAAATTTATCCTTGCCAGAAATTTCAGTCCAATAACTGTAGGGAATGGAGATTTAAGAAAGATCTCTTGTTACCATTATTAGAAGCATGCTTTCTAGTTAATGTATTTCACTGATACGGTATCAGTACAAAAGTATACAGAACAAGCTTATATTCATTGGCTGCACAGAAAAGAAAACAATTGTAGGTAAGTTAAATGAAAAAATGATATATCAGGAGTCTATGAAATGACAATAAGGCAAATTTCTGGTTTTAGAACGAAAAAACTAAAAAAAATAAAAATAAAAATAGAAACCAAAAGAACTATACCAGGCAGGGAATGAGAACAATAACTTCAGAATATCACAACTGAACTGAATGCGTTCTTACTAACCATGTTCTGGTTATTGTTTCTTCATCAAAAATGCCCATACTTAGCAGCTTACATGTGTGTTTTTTTTTCATTTTGTTTTTGAGATGGAGTCTCTCTCTTGTCGCCCAAGCTGGAGTGCAATGACCTGATCTTGGCTCACTGCAACCTCAGCCTCCCTAGTTCAAGCAATTCTCCTGCCTCAGCCTCCCCAGTAGCTGGGATTACAGGTGCCCGTCACCACACCTGGCTAAATTTTGTACTTTTAGTAGAGATGGGGTTTCACCATGTTGGCCAGGCTGGTCTTGAACTCCAGACCTCAGGTGTTCCACCTGCCTGGGCCTCCCAAAGTGCTGGGATTACAGGCATGAGCCACCGCAGCTGGCCACAAAATATTTTTAATCATCTCCTGAAGTCCGTATGTCATGAATTCAAGCTAAGAAAATCATTTGTCTCTGCCCCTCTCCCCTCATGTTGAGACCTTAGCTGGAAAGACTCATCAGCGAGGTGGGGTGGGTACTCTATGGCTGGATGCTGAAAATATCTGGAAGCATCTTCCCTCTCAACAGACAGTTGATGCTAGCTATAGGCTCAGACCTCAGCTGGGCTTTTCATCTGGATCATCTTCATAAGGCTTCTCTATGTGGCCTGGGCTTCCTCATAGCATCGTGTGGCCTTAAAATAGTCAGATATTTTAAGTGGCCTCTGAGGATGCAGTGCAAAATGTCCAAAGAGAAAAGACAGAAGTTTTTCTGTTTATAATAAACTAGTCTGAAATGTCACATAATGTCATCTCTACAATATTGTGTTGATAAAGTTAGTCACAATCCCTTCTAGATTCAGGGGGAAAAGACATAGTCATCACTTTTCAAAGACTTGTTGCCATGATCACATAGCATGTAGAAGACCATGAGGAATGAGAGATGTTGTCATGGTCACCTTTGGAAAATATCACCTGCCAACAACTCTTTTTATCTATATACTAGAGCATATTTGATTCTAGTGGGCATATGAATGGACATGTTTTATCTCTATGTGTTTCTGTCCAGGATCCCACCTTTTTTTTTCAACCAGGAAGAAGGTGCTTTGTGGAGAAGCGGGTCTTCAGAGTTAGAGAAAGGAATGCATCAGAGGGAAATGGAAACTGGAGGAAACACTGAGAAAAGACTTTGAATCCAATGTGCCTTTTTGTATAGAAGTCACAGCAGCAAGGACTACAGACCATGTACAGTGAAACTATGAACTTTGTAAGATTTCTTAAAACTCCAAATGCCCCTGTGCTTGTCCTTGTATTATCTTCTGACTGTTTCCCCAAAGGAATATGCAGTAAAAACTTGAAAACCGAAAGGATATGTATTTGGGTTTGAATGCACCAAGAAAAGTTTAATCTGGAGAAAGGATAAACCACTGAGGAGGCAAATGTGGGAGGGAAAGGAGCCCCAAGGGAATGACTGTGTATAGTTAAAGAGGAAGGCAAAGCAGACTGGGTCCATGGGGACCACACAAGGAAAAAGAAAAGCACAGAAAACTGGTCTTCACCTTAGATAAACCCTGGGGATTTTACCATCTGAAATCCCTAGTAGAGTGAGATGGCTTAAAGCGAGCCCACTGTAACTATAACAGCTAAATAAACACTAGTTCCAAAAAATTTAAAAAAGAAATGAAAAGTATCAGGATGGAAACCAGGACTGTTGGCAGTGATCAATAAAGTATTGTGGATTCTTTTTTTTTCTAATCCTTTCATCAGTTCTACTTGTCTATTTTCTTCTTTATCTCTCAGTTATGTATGCTCCTCACTTTTATACTGTGCTTATTTTTGTCATTTTTAGTATCTGCTTCTCTTTTTACATTTAGTGAAAAAAATAAAGAAAAAGGAAAACTTCAAAGATCATCTAATTCAACACTCTCATTTTAACCAAAAGAAAGCTCAAGGGACATAAGGACATGATCAGTGTTAACAGGGATTATTGGTAGTAGCAGAGCTGGGGATGAACGTTGCTCTGCTGACTCTTTGTGTGTTTCCCACTATATGAGACTGCCTTTCTAGCCTAGCCTGATGCTGAAATTTCAGTTAAGAACAATCACAAATGTATCAAAAGGTCCTTGTGTCCATTTGAGTTGTCAGGGAAGCTGATACCAAGATAGAATGAGATTTACTGGGGGAGGCACCTATGAAGAATAAAGGAGAGCAGAACAAAAAAAAAAAAGAGAGAGAAATGGCTTTAGACCACAAGGACTATCTGACACTGGCAATAAGAGAGGGAATGAAGGAAGAGACTTGAACTGCTATGGAACTCTGAGAAAATCTCAGCCAGGTTCATAGGGAGTCCCAAAGAGGAGTCCCACATTAAGCAGAAATGTCTCTACTTTAATATCATCAGTCATTGCTTAGTCATTGGCTAAGAGTTCAAATGTGGTGAGCAGTGGGAACACCGAATGGATCACCTGCCTATGGGACCTGGTAGTTTTGGTTCATTACGCTCTGCACAGTAGAGTAATGAACCAAAACTCTGTGAACTTCATATTGCCTTTAAATACAAAGCCAACCCTGCTTAATAATTTTGCTTCTTTATCCCGCCGCCATGTCTTCGGAAGCTGAAGTCCACTCTTGCAGGTTCTGTCTTGAAGCAGATCTAACTTGTATACTCCTATGACCTCCTCGGTTCCCTCCTATACAACTTACTTTAAATGGGTCTCTAGTAAGATGAGTGAGTATATTTGCTGTCTATTGCTATCTAACAAATTACCACAAAAATAGTGGCTTAAAAATATGCATTTATTTCATAGTTTCTGTGGGTCAGGAAGTACAATTTACCTAAGTCTTCTGCAAGGCCACAGTCTGTGTTGGCTGGGGCTGGTTTCTCATCTGAGGTTCCACTGGGGAAGGATTTTCCTCCAATATTGTATGGCTGCTGAGTGAATACAGGACTTCACAGTTTGTGAGGTTGAAAGTCTCAGTTTCCTGCTGACTGTTAGTTTTTTTGGTTTATTTGTTTTGTTTTCTTTTTTTTTGTTTGTTTGTTTTTTATACTTTAAGTTCTAGGGTACATGTGCACAACGTGCAGGTTTGTTACATATGTATACTTGTGCCATGTTGGTGTGCTGCACCCATCAACTCGTCAGCACCCATCAACTCGTCATTTACATCAGATATAACTCCCAGTGCCATTCCTCCCCGCTCCCCCCTCCCCATAATAGGGCCCAGTGTGTGATGTTCCCCTTCCAGAGTCCAAGTGATCTCATTGTTCAATTCCCACCTATGAGTGAGAACATGCGGTGTTTGGTTTTCTGTTTTTGCGATAGTTTGCTGAGAATGATGGTTTCCAGCTGCATCCATGTCCCTACAATTTGTTTTCTTTTTGAGACTAAGTCTTGCTCTGTCACCCAGGCTGGAGTGTAGTGGCGAGATCTTGGCTCACTGCAACCCCTGCCTCCTGGGTTCAAGCAATCCTTTCACCTCAGCCTCTTAAGTAGCTGAGATTACAGGCGCCTGCCATCCCACCTGGCCAATTTTTGTATTTTTAGTAGAGACAGGGTTCACTATGTTGACCAGGCTGGTCTCAAACCCCTGACCTTAAGTGGTCCACTCAGCTCGGCCTCCCAAAGTGCTGGGATTACAGGTGTGAGCCACCATGCCCGGCTTTGGCTGTTGGTTATTGACTGCTCTCAGTTCCTTATCATGTAGCCTTCTTCTTAGGGCAGTTCGCAACATGACAGCTTGCCTCTTCAGAGCTAGCAAAGAAGACAGTTTTCTAGCAAGATAGACATTACTATCTTAGGAAATATGACCATGTATATGTAATATTCTGTGCTGTATTCTGTTGGTTAGAAGCAAATCACAGGTCACACTCATACTGAAGGGGAGGGGAAGATAGCAAGGCCTGAGTACCAAGAAGTTAAGATAGTTGTGGTAACTTTAGAATCTGTCTGCTATGGTGGGAAACTGTTTATTGGGCCAGAAGGACTGCTGAGCATTTATACACATGAGCATTTGGGTTCTCCCTTCTGAGACTAAAACCTTGAAGAAGATAAGCATAAGAGTGTCCAGCATCTCAAATTATCTTGAACATTCTTGAAAAGGACTGTCCTACAAGATCAGTGCATTCATTTATTGTATGGTGTATACATTATCAGAGTGGATCTCATGGGGAATCTCATACTTAGGAGATGGTGATTATGTGAGTTTTCTGAGAACTGAAGACACTTATTCTTGTTCGTTATACTCCAGGCTGTCAAAATACTCTTTCTTCTGGGTTCATGTAAACTTAAGCAAGGCATTTAACTTTCTTGAGTCTCAGTTTCCACATTCTAACATTCTCCTGATCCCATCTTAGAAGTTTAAGCTTATTCTCCCATCCATGAATATTCTCTGTAGATATATGCATGACTTCTCCATCCCCTTCTTCGGGTCATTGCACAAAATACATTATCTCAGTGAAATCTGGTCCATCCGTTTATTTAATATTGCAACCCACCCCTCCCTGCAACACACTTGATTTTCTTTACTCTGTTCAACTTTTGCTTTTCTCATCATGCTTATTATTTTCTAGTACACAGTATATCATTACTCATTTATTAGGGTTATTGTTTCTTCTTTGTCTGGCTATGATTTCTAGAATATAAGCTTCATGATTGCAAAGATCTTTGTTACTTTTGTTTGTTTATGTATCTCAAGTACAACTAAAGAAAAATTACCTATAGAATGAGTTTAATCTTTTAAAACAACTCTCTGTATTAGATATTATCATTATTCCCTTCAGCCCACAAATGAAGAAACCTGTCAAACAGACGTTAAACAGCTTACTCTGATGATTCAAGTAATAATTGGTATAGTCTAGGATCAGGTGCAGACAGTCTGACTAGAGAATCTGAGCTCATAAAACCAGGCAATAGTGTCTTGCACTGAAAAAAAGGTAAACCTACATGCAAACCTTGAACTTCATTCTGTCTGTGAATACAAAGCCAACCTTGCTTAATAATTTTGTTTCTTATCCCCATTACTATGTCTTCAGAGTTTAATTCTACACTTTCAGAATTTGTAGAAAAATATAAATAACAGCAAACAATTCCTTCACAGAGATCTATATTTTGCTTTGTATTGTTGAATTTTCCCCTGGAAGAATATGAGCATTACCTCCTCCACCCCCTAAAATTCTAACATATTTTTCAGCAACTGAAAATATTAAAACTTGACAGGAAGCAAATAACTATTCATAAGAATCCTTTTAGTACATCTTCCTAGTTAATATGACACATTATCATGTAGAATAACTTAACAGATTTAAGTAAATGACTGTTCAGAAGTTCTCAGATCTCTTTATAGATCTCTATATTTGGTGTAGTTAATTATCCTCATTGGATTTTACTCTCTTTCACTAAGATACTCCTTTTGAGTTATGTTTCACATCAAAATCTGTGTCAAAATCATTGACCCTGAAAGAAGCTACAAAAATGAAAAGATAATGGACATGATTAATGTCTAGGAAATTTCTAGACAAATTTGTTGCTATTTAGGAAGCTTTCAGTAAATAAATAAATAAATAAATAAATAATAAAAATAAAAAATCACAAGATACTTTTCCTAATAACCAACTACAAATTATGAAAGTTGCAATCGAAGAGTGCTGGGTTAGGAGACAGAGGACCCAAGCCTGACACTGTCTTATGGTGTGGCCTCCTGTCAGTAACTTTTCCTTTCTGTGCCTAGGATATTGCATCATTGAAGAGAGTTATGGTATGGCCTCTATTGTACCTTCTAGGCCTAGTAAGCTGTATGAGTCCCTGGATACGTTTTGAACTCATAGTAACCTGAGACATTCACCTTCAATAATGAAGTAATATAAAGCTGCATTCCTCACTGATTTGGACAATAAGTTTGACGCTAGAATCTGAGTATGTCTTAAGAATCGATGAACAGATGGCTCTCAGTTGTCTATTCGGTTCATTTTCTTTACATGGATGGTGGAAAGGACCTGAGGATGACAGTTGTGTGCATTTATCCCATATGGTATCAGTTGGCCATGACCAACAATAACATTATGTAACAAACCACTGTAAAACTCAATGGTTTACAACAAGAAGCATTGATTCATATGCTCAGGAGGCTGAATGCAGTTTGGCTAATCTAAGCTGGTTCCTCTGGGCAATCTACTTCAGACTGTGGGTCAGCTGGGCCTATCTCCAGGTAGGTTGGGTGTCAATTTACCCCACGTGTGTTTATTGTAGACACCAGATTGATAGGGCATCAGTTACCAGGAGAAGTTCTTCTCACAGCAGATCCCTGGGGCACAAGAAACAAAGCAAATCCTGTAAGGTCATTTAAGGCCTCTACCTCTGTTGCATAGGCCAATATCCCCTGACCAAGGAAAGTCACACGGCCAAGCTTAATGTCAAGGATCAGGGAAGCATACTCTGCCCATTCTGAGGTATAGTACGGATATTGGTATAGAGTAATAAAGAAAAACAACAATAGTCCAATGCATCACAAGGGCGGGATAAGCCAGGAAAAAGATGTTTCTGAAGCTGGTCTCATAGGCTTGATCTTAGCCTTATAAAATAACGTTTCTCCCAATTTTGCCAAATCTCCCAGAGGTCTTGTTCACGGGAAATCATTATAGTTTTGTATTTGGTATGGAGGTGTCTGGGGGGCAGCATTATGGGAAAGGAAGGAGTGCCATGTAGGGCAATGGCAGCAGTGCCCCTGGTGGTCTGTAGCTCACAAATGCTTCTTTAGATGGTGGCCCTCATTTAGGAAGCACAGGACCTGAGCAGATTCGTTAATAAACAGATACTTCATTTCCTTGGGGCTCTCCAAATTAAATGGGGAACATACCAGATGTGTGGCCCGAATTGTGTCACCCTTCCAAATTTATATGTTGAAGTCCTAATTCCTAGTACATCTCAGAATATGACTGTAATTGGAATAAGATCTCCAAATACAGTATATGTCTGTATTGGAAAATATTTTCAAAAACTAAATGAAAGGAAAACCAGTCACATATGAAAATACCACTTAGAGGCTACTGTTAAAGTTCTTTTTTATTTCACATTAGCATATTAATAAAATTTATATTACTCTTTAAATAAAATTATATATTTTGTTGCTACTCTTAACATTTTGTTGCATTTTCCCTAGGTAGTAAGCCCTAAATTATTTAAACAAGTATGTGTGTGGCATTCTGTTTATCTGTATGCTAAAATTTACTTCTCCATTTCTTCTTCCTCTTCTTCTCATCTTCATCCTTGTCCTCTTTATTATTCATATATGTTTAAAATTTATCTGATTTTAATTTTTTCTTACATTGAAGTCACTCTTGGATATTTTAAGTTTTTGTAGTTGTCGTGAATATGTTTTTGTCTCCAGTATATTTTATTTTCATAATTTTCATAAACTAAGTAGTCTATATAATTTACTATAGAGACTTTTTTTTAAAATGCAGAAAATTCTAAAGAATAAATAAAAATCATCCACAATGTGATCTCTTTTAATGTTTTAATGGTTAATGTTTTCAGCATAATCTTCCAGATTTGGGTCTATAGAAATAAAATAGCACGCTTTTATTGACTGTATTGAATTAGCACATTTTATAATTATTTACTTGAATAAAATAGAGTATTGCATTTATTTATTTATTTATTTTGAGATGGAGTCTTGCTCTGTCGCCCAGGCTGGAGTGCAGTGGCCCCATCTCGGCTCACTGCAACCTCCGCCGCATGGGTTCAGCAATTCTGCTGTTTCAGCCTCCCGAGTAGCTGGGATTACAGGCACTTGCCACCATGCCCAGATAATTTTTGTACTTTTTAGTAGAGATGGGGTTTCACCATATTGGCCAGGCTGATCTTGAACTCTTGACCTCAAGTGATCCACCCACCTCGGCCTCCCAAACTGCTGGGATTACAGGTGTGAGCCACAGCTCCCAGACTGCATTTTTCTATAGATAGCTTGCATATTCCATTATCTTAGTTACTGAGATTTTTTCTTAAATGCCTTATTTTCATTTATTAAATTAATCATTTTATTCATAGTTCACCAATTGATTAATACCAAACTAGATTTATAGGTTTTCTGAAATAGCAATCTCCTTGAGTTTCTGGGATAAAATGTATCTATTCATGGTAAGGTATTCCTATTTAATTTGTGTAAATTTACATAGATATTCAACAAACTGCTACAATTGCAAACTTCATATGCATTGTATTTCAAAAGACTGTTCTTCTTCACTTATGAGAGAACCCTCTGGTAGAACCTAATAATTTCTCTATTTCTGTTTTGTTGTTTGTTGTTGTTGTTGGTTTTGTTTTTGAGACGGAGTCTCCCTCTGTCACCCAGGCTGGAGTGCAGTGACGTGATCTCGGCTCACTGCAAGCTCTGCCTCCCGGGTTCACACCATTCTCCCACCTCAGCCTCCGGAGTAGCTGGGACTACAGGCGCCCACCACCGCGCCTGACTAATTTTTTGTGTTTTTAGTAGAGACAGGTTTTCACCTTATCAGGATGGTTTCGATCTCCTGACCTCGTGATCTGCCCCCCTCGGCCTCCCAAAGTGCGGGGATTACAGGTGTGAGCCACCGCAAACGGCCTATTTCTGGTATTTTAATTCAAAGACCATGTCATTTTTTGACCTTTCCATGTCTCACTTTAAAGTCAATTTATATAAGATTATAAACATAATTTCATATTTTTTGCTATTTGAATAGTGGCACTGTATGGAATTTACTATTCCAACCAGTGATGTGTTTACCAACTAGATCTTCAGAAAAACAAACAAATCCTTATTTTCCATGGTACACATGGAAAAACTGGTAAGTTTGGCTGGTTTTAAGCTACAAATGTGACATAACTGAACAGGGATTTGGGAAGCCACATACCCAATTGCCTTTCACGAACTTATAGGATCCAGTTATGGCACTACTAAAACTGATGATGCACGAATTAGTCATTGAGATGGCTGAATATGAAAAAAGTTTTAATAGTCTTAATAACTATAAATAGAAATGGCCTTATGCTGTAAGATAGGATTTTCCATATCCATATGAATAATTCAAGAAGCTTTTGAAAGCTGGCTCACTCAACATATTCCAGTAAAAACATACTGGAACAGGAGCAGGAGACCTAGACATCAGTTTACCACTGACTAGTAGTAATTACCAGAGCAAGTAGCATAGGTTTTCTGAGTTTCTGTGTAGTGTGTGTGTATTCATAACTTTAAATTCTGTGAGACACAAACATATACATTCCTTCATAAACTATACAAATTAAGCTTTTTTCCTCAGCTGTTTATAGAAATTATAACTACCTTTCACAATCATATTCAAGTTCGTAAGTCCTTTATCAAGCCTTTCCTGACTGTATTTAGTTTTTCTCTTCATTCACTTTCATTCCCTTTTTTTCATATACATTCATTTTCTCTACCACACAATACATGTGAATAAATATCATTTGAATTATGCACAGATTCATTGGGTCTTAATCTTTACTTCAGATGGATTTAAACCCCATAATGGGTGAAATCATAATGCACTCAAATATTTAGCAGTTGTTTAGTTAATAACTGCTCACAAAATATGAAAGTAGAATATAACACTGAATTTGGAAAAACAAGAAAACACCAACAAATCATTGTGCAATGTTAATTCAGACCCATTTGTATTTTTAAACTTGAATTATTGCCATGTTTTTTGTTGATAGCTTAACCCAATAGCATCAGACAAATTATTATTTATAAAAGTTTTACTACATGGCAACAATCCTACTGAAAACTTTTATCTTCTTTCATCTTTATAGTAGCTCCAGTAGAATAGTTCATTTCATCCTTTATTTTCTAAGCAAGGAAATAGTATCTGAGAGAGATTAACATGTTCAAGGTTATAAAGCTTAAATGATAGATCCAGGCATCAAATCCAGGTGTGTCGAATTCCAAAGTCTGTCTTATAATATTGTACCACAAGGGATTTTCGTTCAGCTAGCTAAAAGTATCTTCTGGAAATTCACATAGAAATTAAAAATATAATCAAACATAGGGAAAAGAGAAATGAAATGCTCTGGGTCTAAATAATACGAATGGTTGGCAATACAGGAAATAATAAGACAGCTACTTGAAGTTAACCTTACCCTAGAAAGAGCTCCAATTCTAGCCAGAAAAATTGAATCAATCATTAATAATGCAAGGTGACATGCAGAGAAAGACTCAGCCCATAAAAATGATTGATTCATTTACCGTCTTTCGGGAAATAACATTCCATTGGGGCACATCAATGCCGCAAGCTGCTACTGAAGACGCTACGTATATAAGCCAAAAATCATTGACGTTCACTTTTAGTCTTTGATTGTGATTCTAAAAGGTACTTGGCAAATGTTGCAGGATGTTCTGTACAAGGAGGCAAATGGTAATAATTGGAAAAAATTGGGTATTCTACATGACTGGACCTCAGAAGGATCCATGGCATTAAATTTATTTTCAGACCCTTTTATATGTTTTAATTGAGGATTAGCAATAAAACAATTTTAAGAAATTAAAGTGTTGTTTTAAATGCTAACCAAAGATATCTACTCAAAAGATAAAATGAATATTATAATAAAATACTCTTATAAAAAACAAACACTTAAAACTTTGAGGGTATATTAATGCTTATTTCCTTTGCATAAACCAAGATTCCTTTATACATAAGATAAGCATTGGGGTTTGCTAAATTTTGAACTAGCAGAAATGATGTGGAAAAGTTCAGATTTTTAAGTCATTCAACTTGCCTCACACATATTAGTTATTGAATAAGTGTTTGTTAAATGAATAAATGAACCTCTGCCTGTGAATATATGTATATGTGTGCATATATATGTATATATACATATTTCTATACATGTATGTATTTGCACTGGAAGTATTATAAACACATATATATTCATAGACTGAGGACTATATACAGATACATAAAATGTGTGTATATAGAAATATACATATACATATGTATGTATGTATGAGTATTTTTGAAATATAAGATGAGTCAGAAATATAAATCTCTGGCTATTGTTTGCTCTGTGGGAAGAACATAGATGTTAAGAATAAACACACTGGATTTGAATTCTGGTTCTACCATAATCCACTCTCTAACCTTGGGTAATTTATCTGGTTTACAAGTCCCTGTCTTACTCTCTCAGTTCACAGTAATGCCTACTTTTTCAGATTTGTTGAGATAAATGCACCAGATAAACCCAGAATTGTGTCTGATACAAAACAGCATTTTCCTTTTTTTCTTCTCTTCTTTCATTACATAAGAAAACTTCTCAGTATAGTACTATTATATCTAGATTGATTGGCTTGGTAATCAAGTTCTTCAAAGGACTAGCTCACTTTATCCATTCCCATGAATGCATTAATACTCCCCAATATCATCTCTACTATACTACTGTATTCTATGAACAAATCCTGCTTATTTTTATTATGGAGACAAAATTTGTACCTTTCCCAGCACCCAAAAAGCAGGTTCTCTCATACATACCAGGGTAAATTTCCCACATTTTTCTCAGTCCATCTCAAAATTTATTTCAACTCTACATAATAAAGCTTATATCTTTAAATCAGTCCTCTCAGCCTTTGTGTCTTAGTTCTACATAATCTTCCAGTATGTTTTTGTAGGTTTTAGACCTGAATATTTTGTTATTAGTGTGTTTTGCTTCCCAATAAGACTACTATGTAAACTTTTCAAGGAGATGGATGTGACTTCAAACTTCTTTGGTATGCCTCAGAATGTAGTGGACTGCTGGAATATGTGCATAATAATAATAATGATAATAATAATAAGCAAATGAACAAAACACCCTTTAGATAAGGACTGAGAACTTCTGAATTGCATAGAGTAGATTTGCTCAAGCCTCTACTTTATAATTTCTTGGATCCAGTCACCTCATTGATAACTGCTGTCTTGGAACATGTGACTCACCATTAGCTATATCTGCGTCAACATACCTGGGTTGGGATGAGGAAAGTCTCCACTGAGGTTTTATTCTTATCATGAGAATAGGATCCTGACCACTTTAAAGTACATTTTTAAGACTGACTGTTAAGTGTCAGCAGAATGCCTGGCATATAGGAAGAATTCAGTACATGTTAATAATTTTGTTTTTGAACAAACCTCTTATACTCAGCATTTATGCTTTCCTCTTGTCATAACAGCAGGATTTTAAATAAGAAATATTAAAAAATCCAGATGATCATAACATTTTAATGTTATATGGTCTTAAGTTATGAATTCACTTTTAAATGACATCTCAGCATTTCAACATAGCTATTTGGGGCTTCAGTTCCCGCATCTGCTGTACCTTTTAAGAAGGATTGATTTGGTCTTGTGTGACTTATTCTATAATGATATTTTTAATGAAATAGAAAAAATACATATTTTGTTTATAAAACTTTCTTCTTTAAATCAGAGTTCTCAGCCTTTGGGTGTCTATCTGGTTCTATACCAGCTGGAGAAGAAAAAGGCAAACCTTGATGCTCATGTAGATCAATGTAAGGAAACTATTATCTTTACTCCAATAAAAATGGTCACATTGTGGGTTGGATGTATATTGTTTGCATCAAGATACAAAAGCTGAATTACTTAGTTTTTGGTTTGCACACAACCTTGTAAGTTCAGATGTAATTTCCTTTTAAATACTTATACATTAGTTGTTTTCTTGCAAGAGATTAGGTTGCTTTACTTCATGATAGGGTGTGATTCCAGACATTCTATCAAATTAAATGGACTTGGAGAGATATCAAATGCATAATTCAATGTGGAAGCAAATATTTAAAGATAATCTAATTAGCTCTTAAAATTTTACAAATAAGCAGCAGAAGTTTGGAACCGATAAATACATACTCTGATTCCCATTGCAGAATATTAAAAATAATATTATAGAAAAACCAACTAACCATATAAGTGGTTTCAATTGGGCAATAACAATTTTCTTTGCTCATCTCTTATTGTGAATAAAAGTAGCACTGACAAAGCTCTGGTTCTCATTATATTTACTGAATTATTTCCAGCTGTATATATAATTTTCTTAAGATTTCTAATTCCAGAATAGTGGACTGCAATCTTCCCTACATCTGCCTAACTCAGAAACAATATAACAATTATAAAAATAAATGAATAAGTATGTGTTATTCTTGAAAATAAGAAAGGGAAAGATCAATAAACAAGAAACGGAAATGAGTCCCTCACCCCCCCACCAAAAAATAAAAAATAAGGGAAAGTAGCAGGGAAGTAGAATCTCTAATTCCATGACTACCATTGGAAAAAGAAAATACACATAGCCTATGTCATCTGGTAAAGCCCACAGCTGCACAAGGAAACTTCAGTTCAAATTATACAATACAAGTTCTAGAAATCTGCTGTGAAACACAGTGCCTATAATTAACAATACTGTATTGTATACTTATTTTTCAAAATGTATAATTTTTGAAATATATTCTTATTAGTTTTGAAGAAACTTCACAGGAATGTAGTAACTGGACTTCTTTTGTTGTTTCTTTGTGTTTTTAAAATTCTCATTCTTTGTTGTTTTGTTTTTCGTTATTTCTTTTTTAGCTTTTTGTGGGAGGAGTCTGAAACAAAAAACCTTTTTTCTTCATTCATTAAGAGGTTTCATGAATTTGCATGATTACTTTGTCTTTGTGAGTTACAGATTTGGCTCTCACTGCTATTCTGTATTCTGAATGTATAAATAAAGGCTAAATATAGAAAATTAGGCTCAAATGCTTTAGGTTGAACATTCTTCTACTTCTTATGATTACAATACGATGATCTAACTCTTTGATGTCAGCTTCAATTTTAATACTCATTACATTTCTTTATTTTTTCCATCTTGCTCACTTGTGAACACCACTTCCTCGGCAATCCCCTTAAGCAATTTACAAAACAGACTCCACTTTCAGACTGATTCTCACCTTTGAGTTTGTGAAATTCCTTTTTATTTCCCTAGCTATACTGTCTTCTGAACAGAATTAGCTTATCTTGTGAAATCTGCTTCATTCCATGAAGACTTTGGTGCTGTGTCCTTGATTCCTATTGCAGGCTTGGCACCGAGCACCTACTGGGCTGCTTTTAGATTCCCTTGGACTACCTAGTTTCTGAGCCACCATTTGCAGCTGAAAGGCTACTCAGAGTTTTTCTCTGGTCCTAGTAAAATTAGTTTGCTTTATTTTACAACGGAGCCTAGGTTTCAACATGCTAGGCTCATTTTGTGTTGGTTTATTTTATTCTTATTTAGATGAAAATACTTACCCAATATAGAAATTTGGAACTTCTAGAAAAACATTCAGTCACAAGTAATACAGTACAAATATATACATATACTCACAGTCACTTGTCAGAGCACTGGCACTGAATTGTAGTAAAAATCTTGGATTTTAGGAAGATTTTGAAGTCATCTGATACTTTGATAGCTTTGAATACGGTGACACAGAGCCTGATACCTCATGATCTCTGGTGTTTATTGACTAAATGAGATCAATATGGAAGCAATATAGTCAGTTGAGGGAAAAAGACTCACTTGGCAACATATTTCATTCATCAATTATAAAATTATGATAAATGTTTTTATTTTCTTTTATTCAAATATTATTTTAAATTGACTTTTCCAGCTGACTAAAAAAAACTCTGTGTTACAAAGACGGGTTCTGTATATCAGTACATTCCAAAATTTAAAATTCATATAGAATAATAAAATACAAAGTAAGATAATGCAAGACAATCTATAAAATACTAATTCTAATAATATAAAATTACATGAGAGATCACAGTCAACAAGGATATTGTATTATTACTTAAAGAACAGAAAGATATTTTAATTTAATTCTACAGTGGTACTTTAGGAAGAGATTTATATTAAAATATTTGAACATTAGGTACTTGAAGAACAATGTATTTAAGGTTAAAATTGATTTATTAAAAGAATGTTTAAATACCTTGGGCAGTATGGCCATTTTCACGATATTGATTCTTCCTATCCATGAGCATGGTATGTTCTTCCATTTGTTTGTGTCCTCTTTTATTTCACTGAGCAGTGGTTTGTAGTTCTCCTTGAAGAGGTCCTTTACATCCCTTGTAAGTTGGATTCCTAGGTATTTGATTCTCTTTGAAGCAATTGTGAATGGAAGTTCATTCCTGATTTGGCTCTCTGTTTGTCTGTTACTGGTGTATAAGAATGCTTGTGATTTTTGCACATTAATTTTGTATCCTGAGACTTTGCTGAAGTTGCTTATCAGCTTCAGGAGATTTTGGGCTGAGACAATGGGGTTTTCTAAATATACAATCATGTCATCTGCAAACAGGGACAATTTGACTTCTTTTCCTAACTGAATACCCTTGATTTCTTTCTGTTGCCTGATTGCCCTAGCCAGAACTTCCAACACTATGTTGAATAGGAGTGGTGAGAGAGGGCATCCCTGTCTTGTGCCAGTTTTCAAAGGGAATTTTTCCAGTTTTTGCCCATTCAGTATGATATTGGCTGTGGGTTTGTCATAAATAGCTCTTATTATTTTGAGGTATGTTCCATCAATACCGAATTTATGGAGCGTTTTTAGCATGAAGGGCTGTTGAATTTTGTCAAAAGCCTTTTCTGCATCTATTGAGATAATCATGTGGTTCTTGTCTTTGGTTCTGTTTATATGCTGGATTATGTTTATTGATTTGCGAATGTAGAACCAGCCTTGCATCCCAGGGATGAAGCCCACTTGATCATGGTGGATAAGCTTTTTGATGTATTGCTGAATCCAGTTTGCCAGTATTTTATTGAGGATTTTTGCATCGATGTTCATCAGAGATATTGGTCTAAAATTCTCTTTTTTTGTTGTTTCTCTGCCAGGCTTTGGTATCAGGATGATGTTGGCCTCATCAAATGAGTTAGGGAGGATTCCCTCTTTTTCTATTGATTGGAATAGTTTCAGAAGGAATGGTACCAACTCCTCCTTGTACCTCTGGTAGAATTCAGCTGTGAATCCATCTGGTCCTGGACTTTTTTTGGTTGGTAGGCTATTAATTATTGCCTCAATTTCAGAGCCTGCTATTGGTCTATTCAGGGATTCAACTTCTTCCTGGTTTAGTCTTGGAAGAGTGTAAGTGTCCAGGAAATTATCCATTTCTTTTAGATTTTCCAGTTTATTTGCGTAGAGGTGTTTATAGTATTCTCTGATGGTAGTTTGTATTTCTGTGGGGTCGGTAGTGATATCCCCTTTATCATTTTTAATTGCATCGATTTGATTCTTCTCTCTTCTCTTCTTTATTAGTCTTGCTAGTGGTCTGTCAATTTTGTTGATCTTTTCAAAAAACCAACACCTGGATTCATTGATTTTTTGGAGGGTTTTTTGTGTCTCTATCTCCTTCAGTTCTGCTCTGATCTTAGTTATTTCTTGCCTTCTGCTAGCTTTCGAATGTGTTTGCTCTTGCTTCTCTAGTTCTTTTAATTGTGATGTTAGAGTGTCAATTTTAGATCTTTCCTGCTTTCTCTTGTGGGCGTTTAGTGCTATAAATTTCCCTCTACACACTGTTTTAAATGTGTCCCAGAGATTCTGGTATGTTGTATCTTTGTTCTCATTGGTTTCAAAGAACATCTTTATTTCTGCCTTCATTTCGTTATGTACCCAGTAGTCATTCAGGAGCAGGTTGTTCAGTTTCCATGTAGTTGAGCGGTTTTGATTGAGTTTCTTAGTCCTGAGTTCTAGTTTGATTGCACTGTGGTCTGAGAGACAGTTTGTTATAATTTCTGTTCTTGTATATTTGCTGAGGAGTGCTTTACTTCCAATTACGTGGTAAATGCAATCCCCATCAAGCTACCAATGAGTTTCTTCACAGAATTGGAAAAAACTGCTTTAAAGTTCATATGGAACCAAAAAAGAGCCCACATCGCCAAGACAATCCTAAGTCAAAAGAACAAAGCTGGAGGCATCACGCTACCTGACTTCAAACTATACTACAAGGCTACAGTAACCAAAACAGCATGGTACTGGTACCAAAACAGAGCTATAGACCAATGGAACAGAACAGAGTCCTCAGAAATAATACCACACATCTACAGCCATCTGATCTTTGACAAACCTGAGAGAAACAAGAAATGGGGAAAGGATTCCCTATTTAATAAATGGTGCTGGGAAAATTGGCTAGCCATAAGTAGAAAGCTGAAACTAGATCCTTTCCTCACTCCTTATACGAAAATTAATTCAAGATGGATTAGAGACTTAAATGTTAGACCTAATACCATAAAAATCCTAGAGGAAAACCTAGGTAGTACCATTCAGGACATAGGCATGGGCAAAGACTTCATGTCTAAAACACCAAAAGCAACAGCAGCAAAAGCCAAAATTGACAAATGGGATCTCATTAAACTAAAGAGCTTCTGTACAGCAAAAGAAACTACCATCAGAGTGAACAGGCAACCTACAGAATGGGCGAAAATTTTTGCAATCTACACATCTGACAAAGGGCTAATATCCAGAACCTACAAAGAACTCAAACAAATTTACAAGAAAAATACAAACAACCCCATCAAAAAGTGGGCAAAGGATATGAACAGACATTTCTCAAAAGAAGACATTCATACAGCCAACAGACACATGAAAAAATGCTCATCATCACTGGCCCTCAGAGAAATGCAAATCAAAACCACAATGAGATACCATCTCACACCAGCTAGAATGGCGATCATTAAAAAGTCAGGAAACAACAGGTGCTGGAGAGGATGTGGAGAAATAGGAACGCTTTTACACTGTTGGTGGGATTGTACACTAGTTCAACCATTATGGAAAACAGTATGGCGATTCCTCAAGGATCTAGAACTAGATGTACCATATGACCCAGCCATCCCATTACTGGGTATATACCCAAAGGATTATAAATCATGCTGCTATAAAGACACATGCACACGTATGTTTATTGCAGCACTATTCACAATAGCAAAGACTTGGAATCAACCCAAATGTCCATCAGTGACAGATTGGATTAAGAAAATGTGGCACATATACACCATGGAATACTATGCAGCCATCAAAAAGGATGAGTTTGTGTCCTTTGTAGGGACATGGATGCAGCTGGAAACCATCATTCTTAGCAAACTATCACAAGAACAGAAAACCAAACACCGCATGTTCTCACTCATAGGTGGGAACTGAACAATGAGATCACTTGGACTCAGGAAGGGGAACATCACACACCGGGGCCTATCATGGGGAGGGGGGAGGGGGGAGGGATTGCATTGGGAGTTATACCTGATGTAAATGACGAGTTGATGGGTGCAGCACACCAACATGGCACAAGTATACATATGTAACAAACCTGCACGTTATGCACATGTACCCTACAACTTAATGTATAATAATAACAAATAAATTTAAAAAAAAAAGAATGTTGATTCTCGTATTGAATATTATCATATCTCTCAATTGGCATGGCATATAAGTTACTAATTCCTTACCTTCTCTTATAGAGAATTCTCTTTTATTTTCTTATAAGAAAATTTTCTCATTATATGTGATATTAAATATAAGAAAATATATTTTTCTCATATAAAAGAATAAGCATTCTCTTACATATTATTTTTACATAGCTACACAACAAACACATATCAAAGTTTGTTATGAAGACCTACTTCTCATGAAATTAGTACATATTTTAGCAATTTCCTCTATACTACATTTTCTTCCAAAATCCTGCTCACTCACTATGTTTCCTGGAGCACTTTACTACTATATGTGCTTTACTAGTAAATGACTCACCTGTTTCTTGGGGTGAATTATGTTGCCTTTTCTACTTAACAGTTGAAAATAACTAAATAGTACATAAAATAGTCCAACTGGAGCTTTCTATGTCAGCATTGCTTTGGAAGTGTGCCAGCACTTTCTGAGTATTAGCTGGTCTACTAATGGTTGTCTAATTCTCCAAATTGCAGTTTGAATTCCAGCTATTTTAGACCTAGAGATATAAGAATCTAGATTTTTCACAGGGATTTGGAGAATTGCTTTTCCAAGAAAATAGGGGTTACTATGTCCTAGAAGAGTAAGTACGTTTGATATTGTGTGTGGTTTAATAAGGCCCAGAGAAAGCCAACAGGATGAATATTATTATATCTGTACAGAAACTTCATTATAATGGTCTTTAAAACTGTAGTTTAATTCCTTGATTTTCCCAATAATTTAATTTGCTTATCTTGCTTCCACTCACCAAAAAGGAATATCTAATTCATTCATTGGAGTTTGTCTTTGGGAGTAGTTCAGTGGTGGGGACAATATACTAGCCCTGTCATCATGGTAACTTCATTTGAATTCACTAATAGTTTCAAGTTCATTTTATTTTTTTAAGACATAAAGTAAACTATAAAATGAGGCCATCTTTTTCTCTCAATGGAATTTTTAATGAATAGTTTAAATGCCACACTAATTTGTGTTTTCTTTCCATCCTCGGAGCAAAGACCTAAGAGCAATGACCCAAGAATCTGTATCATGATCTCATTAATCCCTCTGGTTCCAGCAACTCTGGAGAAGAGCTCATCATTGACCTCATCCTTTTTCTTTCTTTCTTTTTAAGCTATCTGCTGATGCTCTGCGGGGTAGGAATGGAGAGGTGCCAGCTCTAAATATGGTTTTAGACCTCATTTTCAATAATGGTGTAATTCCCTATTTTAAAAAGTAACTAAATGAATAGAAAAAAATGCTGATTAGGACTTGTAGTATGTTCAACAAACTCTTAATTGATGTATGATAGACTATTAAAAACATTGAGTTCATAACCTTGCACATTTCCTTTTTTATAACAATAAGATCAACTTTCAAATTTACATAATATTCTCTTTTAAGATAACTAAACATGAATTTAATCTTTTGCTAGAAACTCCATACCTAGAAAGCCATTCTTCTACATATATCTGTGGAACATCTAAAAGGATACATACTTAAGTTAGGTGACCATGTACTTTATTGCCCAAATAGGGACACTTGAGAGAAAAATGTTATGCTATATTAATTAAATTAGCCATAAATGAGGATGTTCCAGGAAAATGGAGACATGAAATTACCCTAAAAATAAGGATACAGTAGGCCAAATATATTACTGATCTTGACTTTTGGGAAGTAAAACCTAAGTTCCACCATGATTACTAGAATTCTCTAGAGATTCTCTTTTTATATATTTTTAGACCTACTTGAGTGAAATCCCAACTCTGCTATTACACACTTTTGACAAATGAAAAATTTGCTCTAAGGTTGTCAAGAAATATACTCCAAGAAATCTCTTGCTTGACTCTCACGGGTTTCTCTTTGTTCTTTTCTAGTAAATTTGTTTTGTTTGTTTTAAATTAGGTTCATGGTGGTATAAGTTACATAGAGTAAAATCAATCATTTTTAGGTGTACAGTGGCATGAATTTTCCCACCACCATCACGACATAGAATATATCTATCAGCCTAAAAAGTGTCTTTATGATATTTAGTAGCCAGTCAGACTCAGGAACTGGCAACTACTGACCCATCCCTTTTCAGAATGTGATATAAATAAAACGATATAGTAGGTATGTTTTTGAGTCTGGCTTATTTCACTGTGTGAAATGCATTTAAGATTTCTCTGTTATCAAATGAACCTGTAGTTCGTTGCTTGTTATCGCCTGTTTTGTAAAGTAGTTTTCCACCATTTCTCTATTTACCATTTATATTTGTGTTGCTTTCTGTTTGGGTAATTATGATTACAACTACTGCAACTTTCATATACAGACCTTTGAGCAGACATTTGCTTTTATTTTCTTAAGTAAATAGTTAGGATTGTTGTGTTGTGTGATAAGCACGTGCTTAATTTTATAAAGAACTACAAATTTGTTTTCTAAAGTGGCTGTACTATTTTTCGTTCTGCCCATCCCCCACAGTGTATGAGAATTATAGCTGTGCTGTATCCTCATTAGCAAATGTATTGCCATTGAAATTATTTTTTATCTTTAATTGTAAGAGCGTAGTAGTATCTCAATGTAATTTTAATATTTATTTTCCTATTGGGAGTAATGTTGAGATGTGTTTATTTATCATTTATGTATCTTCTTCGGTGATGCATCTGTCACACTGTTTACCTATTTTTAATTTTTGCCTTGTTTTCTTTTTATTGAATAAAGAGACTACGTATTTTACAAATCAAACCTTTTTATATGTTTTGCAACTATTTTCTCAGTCTGTGGCTTGTTTTCATAGTTTCTTAGGTGCCTTTTAAAAACAGAAATGTTAACTTTGATAAAGTTTATCAGTAATTTTATTTATTATTAACACTTTTTGTGTCCTACCTAGGGAATCTTTGCTTGTCCAAGCTTGTAAAAACTTTCTCTTATATTTTCTTTAAGGAAACTTAGATTTTTGTATTTTACACGTATGTGCATTATCTATTTTGTGTCTTTTCTTGCGTATGAATGTCCAATTGTTCCAGCACCAACAAATTTCCTAAATTTGTTTATTGTTGAAAATGTGTCAACTTCCATCGTATGCCCTTGCCAATTTTTCTTTTCCTTTAATCCAACAAGGATGTAAATGTATCACTTAAATTCCCATCTTCCTAGATAGTGAACCTAGAAATTTCCAGCCTTTTTCTCTTGATTACTCTGAAAAATATAAATAAACATCTAAGAGAAAAAAGAAAAAAGTATAGATACTTTGTTCTTTATTTGTACCTTAAATTACAGGATTTGCCTTGTCAAAACAATTAAAAAGTAACTATGATTTTCTTTTCTTCTTACCATGATTTTTCTCTTCTTCTCTTTAGACATTTTGCCAGAAAAAGAGACATTGATCTTTTTCCTCTGAGTTTTGTTTTTCTGAATGAATTTGCTAATCTACCCCTGTTTGGTATTGTGTCATATCATGCCCATTTCTATTGAGAGACTGCAGATAAACTGTTGCCTTGCCGTGCCGTCCTTGGTTTTTAAATTGCCTTCTTTATACTGCTAAATGAAATGCACCATAACTTGGGGAGTAAAATCTGGAGACATCAGCCTTTGGTATTAAAAGAAAATTAAGAATCGCCATACTAGTGTTGGCCTAAGCACTTATCAAAATAGTGCCCTAAGAGATTAATTAATTAAAATCAGATTCAGATCTTGTCTCTTTGAAAGAACCACTTCCACTGAAATAGCAATAAAAGTTAGCTATAATCTTGAATTCACCTTGGGAAAAAGTAATCAGTTGTGTTCTAAATGCCAAATCTAATAAACCCTTTCTCACTGAAACTTTTTATTAATCACTAGATACTGATAAAATTGTTTATCAGTATTTTTCTTTATTATTCATACTTTTTGTGCCCTACCTAGGAAATCTTTGCTTATTCAAGATAGTAAGATTTTTCTCTTATGTTTTCTCCAAGAAATCTTAGATTTTTACTTTTATATTTATGTGTATTATCTATGTTTTGTCTTTTTTACTTTTGCTTATGGATGTCCAATTGTTCCAGCACCAACATTTTAAATTTCTACCAATAAAGTTATACAAATTTACACCAATGTATAATAACTTTGCTCATTATTTTCTTTCTTTATAATTATTTTTCTATTATAGAAATGACACTTGATAGCTTTATAAAACATGGAAAATACACAAATACAAAAAAGAGCACAATAAATGAATTGGTTAAAAATCATCACTTAGAAGTAATTAAATTTTTGTGTATGCACATGGCATGCATTATATATATCATTATATATATGCACACTGCATATGTGATATAATATTTATATTAAGCTATATATGACATATGATATAATAAATATTCAAGATTATACTAACATATATTATGCATTATATAATATATTAAATATATATAAAGCAAATGATTAAAAGTAATAGATATGTATTAGTAAGTGATTTGTATGTCCAATATAGTGTTTTCAAGTATTATTATAGAATTATAAAATAATTATTTTCATGGGGAAACTCTTTTTAATATATAATTGTATTCTTATAAATATTTAAAAGTGGGATTATTAGGTTAAAGAACATATATGGTTTTAAGACTGGGCATATTTTATTAAGATTACTTTCCCAAATAGTTGTACTTCTATATTCTTCCAACATCAATGATAAGAATACATGTTTTACAGCACTTGGACGGTTCTGAATAATGTCATACTTTAAAACAAGTGTTAGTGATGAAGACACATAATTCTTGATTATTGCTTTTACGTAACATATCTTCCATTATTACTGAAAGTGAATATTCTTTCATATGATTATTGGTCTTGTGGATTTTTTCTCCTGTGAATGGACTGTTTATGTCTTTTTTGTTTTTTCCTTCCTGGTGAATGTATCTCTTTGAGACATACTCCTACTTTCATTTCTATAAAATAATATTTTGACTTTCTCTCTAGATCTGAGAAGCTTATACATCAAACTCAGTATCAGTTGACCTTCCTCGGAATCAGTAGTGAATCCTATTATTTTGTATGTGTGTATGTTAAATTTGAGGGAAGATACTTGAATACCAATCAAGATCTTCTCCAAAATTTACCTTCCATATTTGTATGTCATTTAAAAAGCATAGCATTTTGATTTGTGAGAAGTAGACTTTTAGAATAGGAGGTGGTATGAGTTCTAAAGCCTTGCTTTGCTTGTCAGATATTAGCTCTTTAAGAATAGTAGTGTGAAGTGTGTGCCATCAATGGTGAACAGGAAAGCAACAAGATAATTCTGCCCAGGTTACCTAAAATAGGATTAGAAACATGAACAAGAGGGAAAGCCACTAGTATGTGACTTTGAGAAGAGGTATTATGTCCTTCTTCCCTCCTATGGGAGTACACTAGAACACTAAACAAGATTGAAGAATCTTGAATAAATGCAATCTGGGACTAAAGTGTTCCTCACTTTCCAAAATGTGGCCTGAGGATCTTAGTAAGCCTTGGAGAAAAGCCCAAGATCAAATGAGACACTGTACGAGGAGAATACTGTATAGACGGTTGCCTGAGGCATTGAGTTGACAGGCCTAGAGACAACCTCGCAGAGTTCTGTTTACTGCAAAATTCTGGAAGTTACAACAGAAATACCCACTACCCTGGAAAAGAATACAGACACAAGTAGGGAGAGAAAGAGATTGAAAGCATACAGTAGGCCACCTGTATTGGTGCTATAGTCACTCCTGCCTGGAAAGACATTTCCAATGTCGCCAACCCTGTTCTATATCAACACTTAGATACCATATTTGGAATTTTATTTCAATTATTGTTCTCATTTTCTGGTCTTAGATAAATCCTAAGCTCATTAAGAGCAAAAGCTAAATTCCATTCACTTCTTAAAAAACTCTCATGACTTAAATCTTGTCTGTAACATAGTGGGTATTCAAACATGAAATATCTTAAATTTAATGCAGTTTTTTGGGCAAACTTTTAAGGGGAAGAAACATCTGATTTGACTGTGTCTTCATTCCATCAACTGCTTTCAAGGCTCCAGTCTGACTTCATGATGAAGACAGATTAGAAGGTAGGAAATAGAATATATGCTCATGTTTTTTAAACTTAACTACTACCAATATAGCCTGGTGAATATCTTAGGACTCTCATCATCTGAATTGCCAACTTCTATCCTAGAAGAGAATCAGGAAAGGAATAGGCAGATGTAGGACCAGTGGGAGAAGGCACAGAAATATTATTTCCCCTTTGGATATTATTATTCCTATTTAATAGCTTAGAAAGCAGAAGACAGAATATTGTCATTTTATCACAATCACAGAGCTATGCCATAGCAAAGTCAAAATGCAAACCCTGATTTATCTGGCCTCAAACAACATACACTTGCCCCTACATGAGGACTTCTAAGTAAGTGTAGGAATAAATAATAGGTGGAATGTTATGTCGATTTGATTCTTTCAGCCCTAAGATCAGCTAGACAAAGCATAGGGCAGTTGGAATCCCTGGCTTATTGTCTCTGACATGAGTTGTCTCATCAAATAATCCCAGAGTATACAAATATTATATTTTTCTGTCTATCTTGATGTAAAAATTGCTGAAAGTCATCACATACCATCATACTGCATTTCCAATAAGTTTTTAAGTAAGTATAAGGAATTGAAGAAGCAAAACCTGGCTACAAAGTGTATACTAATAGATAAACAGAGAAGAGATAGAATTGTAGACAGAATACAACCAGAGCAGGTGTATTTTTCTGATATACACAGTAGATGAATGGCAGTTTACCAGTTTGCAACATGTGTAAATTGAGTGAGTGGAAAGCAGTGGAACTTTAGCTAGGTGACTCTAAAATTAAAAGGAAGTGAGAAGTCTGTGAAAAATATTTACTAAAGGATCAGATATTACAATTAGTAATAATGTTTCAGGGTCAGGAATAAGGTTTTTGCCAACTTGTGACTAATATCAGGATCCCTACTTTCTATGGATATGTTACTCTTCTAATGTTAAATATCCTCATTGGAATCTTATTTATGCTATAAATGTTCTTTGCAGAGCTTATACCATATATGTATAAAATTCAAAAACTTCAGATTTTAAATGCCACACATTTCAGATGATGATAGCTAAGCAAATGAAATGTAAATTTCCCTAATTTTTCTAATGCCATACTTTATTTTTTTATGTCACTTAGGTATCTGGGGACACACAAAGAAGATAGGTTCACAGACCTCCAAGGAATGGTACTTATTCCGTGGATAGTGGAGGCTTCTCAGAACAGACTGACCCAAGATTCAGGTATTGTTAGAGTAGACAGCTAAGCAGACATGAGCAGGGAGGAGAGGGTCCCCACCACCCAGGAATGTCAGGTGATCATCGGGTCATGGTCAGGTTGCAGCAGGTGCCAGGGAAAGATAGTGTCCCAATAGATTAAAAAAAACCTGGAGTTGGTGATCAGCAGCTTCTCTAAGATCTCAGCAGGTGGGCAAGTGGGATCAAGCATGCACATCTCGGCAAGATGATAGAGTTTAACAGATATATGACCTTTCCCTAGGAACACTTGACTGGTGGGGGGAAAAATGCCTCAAGTGAGCATGTGCACAACTTCAGTAAACACACTGTGCAGGCAGCCTCTCCCAAGAGCTGGCAGGCTAACATGCATGACAGCCTGCCCCAAGGGAAAAATCAAGGGAGGAGAAATACAAATCCCAGAGCCATGCCAATGTATAAAACTCCAAGTAAAGGGCTGAACAGGGCACTTGGATCTCTCAAGGCACCCATTTGGCCTTCTTCCTAGAGTACTTTGCTTCCTTTTGTTCCTGTTCTAAAACTTTTTAATAAACTTTCACTCCTGCTGGAAAACTTGCCTCAGTCTCTCATTCTGCCTCATGTCCTTCAGCCAAATTCTTCCCTCCAAGGAGGCAGGGATGAAGTTTGTTGCAGATGTGCCAGATTCACCACTGGTAATATTGTGATTTGGAGAAGGAGATTTTCATTAAGATGATTGCAGTGAGCTTCTGCCCACCACTAGGATATTGTATCCAGACTCCCAGCAGTTACTTTGTCCCTGTTTCTAAAATAATTCTCATCTCTTGGAAAGCCATTTTACATAGTGGACAAGAACAGTAGAAATAAAACCAAACTGCTTGGATTGTATCCTGGCTGAATAATCTCGACAGATAACTTAATCCTTCCGTGCTTCAATTTATATCAAAATGGAAATAATTATTATAGTACTGCTAATGGAAAAACAAATCTCTGTAAAATATTGTAAAGAGGTTTATTCTGAGCCAACATGAGTGACCATGGCCTGGGGAACAGTCTCAAGAAGTCACGTGAAAGTCTGCTCAAAGTGGTTGGGTTACAATTTGGTTTTATACATTTTGGGGAGATAGGAGTTACATGCAAAGACATCAATCATACATGAAAGCTATACCTTGGTTCAGCCCCAAAGGCAGGACATCTCTGGATGGTGGGGGAAGGGTGAGGGGAGTGGGGAGGATTACAAGTCATAGGTGGATTTTAGGGATTCTTTGGTTGACAATTGATTGAGAGAGTTATGCTTGAAGTCAGTAGAAAGGAATGGTTGAATTAAGATAAGGAAGTTGTGGGGACCCAAGGCTCTTGTTATGTAGATGAAACTTCATAGGTAGCTGCCCTGAGAGAAAATAGATGGTAAATGATTATTTTCAGACCTCAAAGTTGTCAGACTCTCAATCTTTACTATACCTGGCGAAGTCCTAGAAAAGAAAATCCTGGAAGCACTGATGGAGATTTAATGATGTGAGTTTTCTCCACAAAAGATGGCTTTGCAGAGTCATTTCAAAATGTGTTAAAAAATACATTTTAGGGTAAAGCATTTTGATTTCATTCAGGGTCTGCTATCTTTCATGTGGTTCTATACGAGTCTGTTTGGAAAGTAAGCCACATTTTACTGGGTTAATTTAAAAGAAAAACATTTAATGAGATTTTATGATTGGAAGGGTATGACTTAACCATTGACTTGCATGATATTAAGTCCTGTTCATGATTTAGTACTTTATTGCCACAAAGAGTCTGTTTTGTCAGACTTATGATCTGTATCGTAAGATCGTAATTAATTCTGGTCAGTTGTATGTAACTCCAAAAGGGAGTGGTTTACAAGGCATATCCAACTTATCTTCTTGTCATGGCCAAGAATTGAAACTTTGGGGTTTCTCTGGGGTCTCCTTGTGCAAGAAGGGGTCTGTTCAATTGGTTGCAGAGCTTAGGATTTTATTTTTGGTTTACAGTACATACCTAATCATGTTATTATAGGAATTAAATAACTTAATACATGCAACATGCTGAGAATTATCCCTGACATAGAGTAAACCTTTAACAAATGTTAACTATTTTTAATATCACCTTATGAAAAGCAGCTAGAGTCCTTAACCAAAATGCAGGCTTTAATGTTGAATTTTTGGGAAATACTGATTTTTTTATTACCATTTCATGATCTAAAGTCCTAGCGATTAATTTACAATCTACAATCCTCCCAAACTTCTTTGCATCCCATAATATTTTAAGTGCATATGTGTTCTCCAGTAGTCACTGTTCTAGTCAGGGTTCTCTAGAGGGACAAAACTAACAGGAGATATATATTGTTGTGTCTCCTGGTGGCAGTGTTCCTCCCTCTGGAACTAAGACCTTTAGGCCAGCAGAATGTAATGTTTCAGTAACAGGAAGCAAAAATTTTGCTAGTGGATCACTAGGGGTGATGGTAAGTGGTGCCACTTCCACTTCTGCCCCTTGATTCCTGGACCCGTGAATCTTGGCTATGGGAAAAACAATACCATGTATTGGATGCTGATTCTGAGCATACACAGCCTTCTAAAGAACTATGCTCCAGCTCTGCAAAGTGTTGTCACCTAGTTGGCCTAATTGTGATTTCAAAACACTATTCCACTGTTCTATCAATCCAGCTGCTTCAGGATGATGAAAAACATGGTATGACCAGTAATTTCATGAGCATGAGCCCACTGCCTCACTTCTTTAGTTGTAAAGTGAGTGCCTTGGTCAGAGGCAATGCTGCGTGGAATACTGTGATGGTGGACAAGACACTCTGTGAGTCCAGAGATAGTAGTAGTATTGGCAGATTCACTGCATGTGGGATAGGCAAACCATATCTGGAGTAAGTGTGTATTCCAGTGAGGACAAATCTCTCCCCTTTCAATTATGGACGAGGTCCAATAAGATCAACTTGCCACTAGGTAGTTGGCTGATCACCCCAAGAAATGGTGCCATATCAAGGGTTCAGTGTTGGTCTCTGTGGCTGGCAAATTGGGCACTCAACAATGGCTGTAGCCAGGTCAGTCTTGGTGAGTGGAAGTCCATGTTGCTGAGCCCATGAATGACCTCCATCCCTGCCAACATGGCCACTTTGTTTATGAGCCCATTGAGTGATGACAGGAGTGACTGAGGAAAGAGGCTGAGTGGTGTCCATAGAACAGGTCATCATATCCACTTGATTAATAAAATCCTCCACTGCTGACATCACCCATTGGTGAACACTCACATGGGATACAAATATCTTCACAGTTTTTTACCACTAGGAGAGAGTCCAACCACATATCTCTTCCTCTATTTTGTCACCAATTTTCCAGGCATGCTTCTTCCAAGTCCCTGACCATCCAGCCAAACCATTGGCTACAGCCCATGAATCAGTATATAATAGCACATCTGGCCATTTCTCCTTCCATGAAAAGTGCACAGCCAGGTGCACAACTTGAAATTCTGCCAATTGGGAAGATTTCCCTTCACTTATGTCCTTCAGGGATATCCAAGAAAGCGGCCATAGTGCTGCAGCTGTCCACTTTCTGGTTATGCCTGCATATCATGCAGAACCATCTGTGAGCCAGGCCCTAGTCTTCTCTTCCTCTATCAACTGATCATAGGGAACTCTCCATGAGGCCATTGGTGCAGGCTGGAAGAGAGAAGGAAGGGTGGCAGGAGTGGAGACAATGGGCATTTGAGCCACTTCCTCAGGTAACTTACTTGTGCTTTCAGGACCTGCTCAAGCCCGATCACATATATACCACTTCCATTTGATGAAGGAATGCTGCTGTGCATGACCCAATTCATGGTTACATGGGTCAGAAAGTACTCAGTTAATGATAGGCAGTTCAGGTTGCATGGTGACTTGATGATCCATCGTCAAATGTTCAGTTTCTACCACAGCCCAATAACAGGCCAAGAGCTGTCTCTTAAAAGGAGAGTAGTTATCTGCAGAAGATGGCAGGGCCTTGCTCCAACATCCTAGAGGCTTCTGGTGTGATTCACCTACGGGGGCCTGCCAAAGGCTCCAAACAGCAACCTTATCTGCCACTGACACCTCAAGCATCATCGGATCTGCAGGGTCACATGCGTCAAGTGGCAGAGCAGCTCACACAACAGCCTGGGCCTGTTGCAGAGCCTTCTCCTGTTCTGGATGCCACTCAAAACTGGCAGCCTTTTGGTTCACTGGATAAATGAGCTTGAGTAACACACCCAAATGAGGAATGTGTTGCCTTCAAAATCCAAATTGGCCCACTAGGCATTGCCCCTCTTTCTTAGTTGTAGGAGGGGCGAAATGCAGCAATTTATCCTTCACATTAGAAGGAATATCTTCACGGGTCCCACACCACTGGACCCCTAGAAATTTTACTGAGGTTGAAGGTCCTTGAATTTTAGTCAGATTTATTTCCCATCCTCTGGCATGAAAATGTTTTACCAGTAAGTCCAGTGTGTTTGCTACTTCTTGCTCAAGGATTCCAATCAACATAATGTCATCAATGTTATAGAGCAGTGTTATATATTGTGGAAGCAAAAAGTGGTCAAGTTCTCTCCAAATAAGATTATGGCACAAAGCTGGAGAGTTGATATACCCCTGAGGTAGAACAGTAAATGTATATTGCTGACCCTACCAGCTGAAGGCAATTGCTTCTGGTGACCTTATGGACAGGAATGGAGAAAAGGCATTCGCCAAGACAATGGCTACATAACAGGTACCAGGAGATGTGTTAATTTGTTCAAGCAACGAAACCGAAACTGGTATAGCAGCTGCAATTGGCGTCACTACTTGGTTAAGCTTATGATAATCCACTGTTCTTCTCCAAGATTCATCTGTCTTCTGCACAGGTCAAATGGGAGAGTTGAATGGGGATGTGGTGATAATCACCACCCCTGCATCTTTCAAGTCCTTGGTGGTGGCAGTAATCTCTGCAATCCCTCCAGGGGTAGAATATTGTTTTTGATTCACTATTTTTTTAGGTAGAGGCTGCTGAATGGCTTCCATTTGGCCTTTCCCACTATAACAGCCCCCACCTTACCAGTCAGGAAGTCAATGTGGGGGTTCTCCCAGGTGCTAAGTGTGTCTATGCCAATTATGCATTCTGACACTGGAGAAATGACCACAGGATGAGTCCAAGGACCCACTGGACCCACTGTAAGTCAGACCTGAGCTAAAATTCCATTAATTCCCTGACTTCCATGAGCCTCTACTTTAACTAGAGGACCACAATGACAGTTTGGATCCCCTGAAATCAACATCAGCTCAGAGCCAGTGTCAAGTAGTCCCTGAAATATCTGACAATTTCCCTTTCCCCAATGCACAGTTGCCCTGCTAAAAGGCCAGAGGTCTCCTTGGGGAAGGATGGGAGAAAAATTCACTGCATGAATTGTTGGTGGTGTAGTGGGGTTCTTCCTCAAGGGGACCCAGCCTGCCTTCATTCAAGGGATTCTGGGTCTGAAAACTTGCTCAAGTCTGGAAATTGATTGAGGGATCGTGATTCTATGTTTTTGTAATCAAATTAGTCTTTTATCCATTCGACCTAGAAGCTTTCTGCTTGTGTAAATTAACTAAAAGTGCGGTAGGCTTCTTATCAATTTCACTTCTAGGAACATGGTGTCTAATTAGCCAATGCCAGAGCTCTACATGAGTCAGACTATTCTGATTGCCGCTTTGCCTCTGCTGTCTATTACAGTAGCTATGTCCACCTTATCTTTCACAGTTAAGTGCTGCCACTTGGCCCCTGCCACCTCAGGATCCAATTATTCCTATTGTATTTAAATTTCACAGTTGAGTTACTGTAGTTCCCACTGTTAGGTCTGACATATAGAGCAGAGCAATTACAGGGCTCTTCAAAGATGCAGGTGCTGCTCTCACAAATCTATTTTGCAAGGCGTTGGTCAAGGGTGCATCTTCTGGACCCCCCTGGCTGGGATGAACTGGTCTAAGGTGACTAATCCACTCCACCATCTCAATCTCCCTAAGCCTTTAAATCCCTTCTTCTGCTTTAAATCAAGAGACATTAGGCATATCCAGCTACTTCACAGTGGGACATCTTTTAATCCATATTTCAGCTAACCAAGCAAATAAACTATTAGAACCATTTTTAACTACCTGAGCTGCAACATTAAAAGCAGAGACTCCTGGAGAGGATGTGGAGAAATAGGAACAGTTTTACACTGTAGGTGGGATTGTACACTAGTTCAACCATTATGGAAAACAGTATGGCGATTCCTCAAGGATCTAGAACTAGATGTACCATATGACCCAGCCATCCCATTACTGGGTATATACCCAAAGGATTATAAATCATGCTGCTATAAAGACACATGCACACGTATGTTTATTGCGGCACTATTCACAATAGCAAAGACTTGGAATCAACCCAAATGTCCATCAGTGACAGACTGGATTAAGAAAATATGGCACATATACACCATGGAATACTATGCAGCCATAAAAAAGGATGAGTTTGTGTCCTTTGTAGGGACATGGATGCAGCTGGAAACCATCATTCTTAGCAAACTATCACAAGAACAGAAAACCAAACACCACATGTTCTCACTCAGAGGTGGGAACTGAACAATGAGATCACTTGGACTTGGGAAGGGGAACATCACACACCAGGGCCTATCACGGGGAGCGGGGACGGGGGAGGGATTGCATTGGGAGTTATACCTGATGTAAATGACGAGTTGATGGTTGCTGACGAGTTGATGGGTGCAGCACAGCAACATGGCACAAGTATACATATGTAACAAACCTGCACGTTATGCACATGTACCCTAGAACTTAAAGTATAATAATAATAAAAAATAAATTAAAAAAAAAAAGCAGAGACCCTACTTAGTGGGCCCAAATCAATAAATTCAGCCTGATCCAACTCTATGTTCCTTCCACAATTATCCCATACCTTTAATATTCTTTCCCAGGCCTGTTCTCCTGATTTCTGTTTATATAGAGAATTCAAACTGTTCTTTTTGAGTGTAATGCACCTTCTTATGGGTCACACTCTCAACTTCACCTCTAGGGGCCTACTAAGAGCTTCGTTATAGGTTTAGAAGCAAACAGGGATGTTGGGAGTGGCTCCTGAGGATAATCAACATTATCTTACCCAGCAACTGCCTCAGGAAAGGCCATCACTATGGCTCCAGGAAGCACAGGGTTTATCTCCTCAGACAAAGATAGAAAAGCTGATGGCAGCATGGGTCGGTGGGATGGGGGGAGAGGGGGGATGTTGCCGCTACTGGAGATGAGGAAGCTGATCCTTCTGGCAAAAAACGTTCATCAGAGTTTACAAACTCAGTGTCCCCAGCTTCATTAGGGTCCTCTCATACATCTCCATTCCAAGTAGCAGGGTCCCATTTTTTTCCAATCGATTCTCTCACTTTAACAGTAGACACCTGACTAGGCTGTGCATGCGTCTTTCATTGCAGGTCAGCCACTTGCATGATAAGAATTTGGGTCTGTTTTTCCACAATTTAAGGGCTTTCTCTACAGGAGATAAGACTCTCACTCAGTGCAATCTTATCAGACTTGAGGCTCAGTATCTGCTTCTGAACCCGGGAGACAGAATCCCTGATTTCATCATTTTCTTTGATCACTTTGTTCACTGAACTTAGCAGTACCCAACCAGGTGCATTATATTCCTTGGTTCTCCACATATGACCAAATGTATTATGTATGGAGTCACTAAACTCCTTGCCTGGTACCACTCTTGGTACTAAACCACTTCTGGTACCAAAATCTGTATTACTCAGGGTTCTCTAGAGGGACAGGACTAATAGGATATATAAAGGGTAGTCTATTAAGTATTAACTTACATGATCACAGGGTCCCACAATAGGCTGTCTGCAAGCTAAGGAGCAAGGACAGCCAGTCCGACTCCCAAAACTGAAGAACGTGGAGTCTGATTTTTGAGGTCGGGAAGCATCTAGCATGGGAGAAAGATGTAGGCTGGGAGGCTAGGCCAGTCTCTCCTTGTCATGTTTTTCTGCTTGCTTTATATTCACTGACAGCTGATTAGATTGTGCCCACCAGATTAAGGGTGAATCTGCCTTCCTCAGACCACTGACTCAAATTTTAATCTCTTTTGGCAGTATCCACACAGACACACCCGAATCAATACTGTGTATCCTTCAATCCAATCAAGTTGACACTCAGTATTAACCATCATAGCCACACATCAAAACTTTTCAGTTATAGACAAACTTGAGAACTTTCTTGTTTCTATGCCTTACTTAGATAAGGTGCTAAAGTACAAAGTCCATAAACTGTCTCTTAAAATGTGAAAATTTCCTGAATATGGTGGAGGGCTTGCAATGCACTATACAGAATAAAACCAAGGAAGGTCATTAAGAAATGGCAAAGTCATGGAAAATATAAAACTTTATGAAGATTCCAAGTTAGAATGAAGAAAAAGAGAGAGGAAGTTGAGATTCACAAGCTATCTTCTTTGTAGTGCGCTTCACTGTAAAGTCTGTTGAATAGCGTCATGCCCATTTTTAATATTGGTTATTTGCAGTATAAACAACTCTTAACCATCTTTCTCACATGATTGTGTGGGGAGATATTTTTCTATGCTATATAAATGGCAGAACACATTTTTTGGCAGTGTTCCTGAGTGAGTCACAAATAGCCCATTGTCCAAAAGCATCTCCCCTCCTACACAATCAAAGATAATTATTTCTACAGTATGTTATCTTTTCTAACTTTATATAAGTGAAATGAGAAACACAAGAACTTAAAGACAGACTTCTTACTTCACAGCCTGATCTAGGCCTGACTTTCATAATTACAGTGAAATTTTCTTTACTTTGAAGGGCTCAAAAGAGTCAATCGTGTCACCTCAGTTAGTCTCTCTGGGAATGCTAAAGGGTAGAGCATATGTTTCTTGATCTACAATGGAGGACTGGATAAAGTTATTACTGTTTTCACAGTCACCTTATAGACTGAGAGTAAGGCACGCACTAGGATGACTGTGAGCTGGTGTTTTACTGGATGCTCCAAGGACTGCCCTGTGCAAATATTTCCATAATGAAAATGTAAACAAAACCTAAGCCTAATAAACAAACCATTTACTTTAAAAGATGCATGAAATCAAGGGTAATATCAAGACAGCCATGGCTAGGCTGGAGAAACTGTGAACTTCAACCTATCAGAGTAACTTGGCACCCTTTTGAGGTAGGAAAATAGGGTCTGGAGGAGAGGAAGAGAAGGCTGAATCACACTTCAGCTATGACAGGAAATATCCTTTCCATAGGGCATACACTGAGTAAATGACTTTGAAACTTTACTTCATCCTTTTCATTTACATAGGGTGTACTCCAAGTAAAGGGTATTTAAACTTCCAAGAATTCTGTAGTGGGGCCCTTGAGCCCCTATGCTCAGGCCCGCTTCCACAGTGTGGAATGTACTTTCATTTTCAATAAATCGCTTCATGCCTTCCTTGCTTTGTTTGTGCATTTTGTCAGATTATTTGTTCAAGATGCCAAGAACACTATTAACACTTCATTACATACTATATCCTTATAAAGTTGTTACTGAAACCCTATATGGGGAACTAGCTTATCCTTATACAGTTTCAGACAAGATTAGTTCCTCTGACAAATGTACAAGTTGTTTGGAGAAATAATATTGATGTACATAAAATATTATCAGGATGTCTACAATAAAATGTATGCAACTTGATAACACCTATTAGTACTCCATAAATTCATACCAGAGGAATATCATTAAGCCACAGAGAAGATGATGGAAAAGGGTAGACTAAGTGACTAGTTTGAAGGAGGCATGCTAACTAGGCAAGAGGACTGTTCCTTAATTAGACTCTTCTCTTGCCTGGGTGTCATGCCTCATCACTTCCCCAGGAAAGTTTAAGAATTTCTATGGACCCATAACTGCTGTACATGGCCTATTCTTCTCCTTTTCAAATGTGAATATTTATTGATACTATCCTGTTCCTGTACTACAGTTGTCTATTGGGGATGTCATGTCATGGGCATAAAATTAACATTAATTTTTTAGTTAATAAATTTGTAAATCAAGAGCAGTCATATCCTGACATGATGTCAATATAGAATATCATATGAACAGACTTTGAACTTAGGCATTACCTCTCTTGGAGATGGAGTGAGTATATTTTGTGAGCAGAAGGAAGTAAAGTCGTTATTTGTGACAAAGACAGTAGACTGTAGTAAACTAATAATTTTCAAAATATTAGCTGTTTTTCTTCATGGAAGTATTGTACATTCCAGTTCCTTTAACAACATGTTTAGCGATCGGATTTGCTGTGCCCCTCCATTGAGGAAAAGATACATCCCCATCCTACTAATATTAGGTTTCACCATGTGACTTGCTTAACAAGGGTGGCAGGCTTTGCCTTGGTGGAAGGGAAGACCATCTTGATATAGCAGGCAGGCATGAGTAAAGGAAAAACACAAGACATTTTTGAGGAGCAATGAGGAAGTAAGGCTGAATAGAACAGAAGTGTTACAAAGAAATGAGGTGTCAACATTTGTGTGTAAGTCATTTTTAGGGAATGAGAAATCTGAAAACTAGGCAAGGGAAGGGGGTTTATACTTCATACTATAACATTTATGAACATTCACACTTTTAGGCAGGGGCTTACAAAATGAAAATACATGTAATAACAATTAATTTGGCTGTCATAAGCCAGAATGATTGGGTGAGGAAGCAACAGGAATTCTAGAAAAGTGAAAGAGTTCAATTGTGGGTGAAATAATAAAACCCATATTTAAATGTTGTCAGTGGAGACAGAAAGGAGGTAAAGAACAAAATAATTATTTCAAGTGGAACTATGGAGTTCCTGGCCATGAATGAAATATAGAGAATAAAGAAAAGGAATGAGTCAAAGATGACTTTATAGTCTTATATCTAACGGGCTGGGAAAATGGAAACACCATGAATAGAGGTGGGTAAATTAGAAGGACTAATTTTAGGTAAAAATGTAGTATGCGTGGAGTGGATATATTTCCTTTTTTTATTTGAAATGAACCATCCAGTGGAAAATTGGAAAGCTCTACTGCCAGGATCAGAGATGAGGTCCCATGATGAAAATCTGTGAGTCATCTACACAAGGTTTATCACTAAAGCCAAGAAAATAGATGAGTCTTCTGAGACAAAGACTGGAGCAAAAATAAAGGAGCTTAAATGAGAAGCAACGGTCAGGGGTCAGAGGGAGCCAGAGATGTCATAGTATCAAAGAAGTTAGATATGCATATATACTAGACATATATATGTCCGTATATTCATTTTTTACAAAAGATAGTTTCTTTAGGATTGTCTGAAGCATGAGATAGAACAAGATTAGACAGGATAAAAAAAGTTCTTTGGATACAACAACTCTTATTTTTTGTTTAAAGTGTCATTTAGTGATGAAGAGAATTGAGAAGGCTCTTGAAGTTTAAACATGGCATACCATAAGCATTGGAAATCAAAGATACTGAAAAACAGATGAAAGAGGATAAGTGTGAAAGAAGTAAAATTTTTTTATCTACTGAGAATGAATGCAGTGAGGGACACAGGTGGAAGGAATAGTTTATGTGGATAGTGTCTCCACTTTATTTGACTGCGTCTGTGTGAAAATATTATAAATAGTCAACATATATTGAGTCCTTACTATGTGTGAAGCATTGAATGGAACACTTGACTATATTTAGCCATTTTAGTCATGTGAATAACGTTATTGATTAAGTAACTTTATTATTATCCCCCACTTAGAAAAAAACCCAAGGCAGTTAAAAGTAAAAATTAACATAGATTACCAGTAAGTGGAAGAATTGGGAGTTAAATCCATGAGTTAGGATTCAGAACTACTAACCTAAATCACTATTTTAGGATGAAAATAATTGTTGTTGAATTTGAAACTAGGAAAATTTAGTGAGGCCATTAAAAGAAGCAAATTGAGGTGACTAGCAGGTTTTTAATCAAACTCTAACTAAATGAATGTATCTGTTCTAGTACCTCCCATTTTAAATACTAGAAATTTCATAATAAAAGAAACATAAGTTTTTTACATAGTAATTGAGCATAATTCTTCAAAATTTATGATTTCCTCTACTATCTCATTTGACATGATTCTTATAGCAAATTATATAAAATACAATATTGGCAATCTTTTTTTATCTTTGCAGATGAGAAAAATCTGAGGAGGGGGAAGAGCTTAAGTTTGCCAAAGGTGCCCTGTTAGAATGTGACAGAGCTGGAACTCAGAGTTACTTTGTTAACTGCTCTTCTATCAAGCATCTCATTCAACTGAAGTTAGCAGAAGATATACATGCATAACATTTCACAAACTCCTCTAGTTTTTTCTAGTTATTCCTGAAGAAAACATTACATAGGAATTGGGGAAATCTAACTCTTTAAAAGATGCACTTCCACTCTGGACTGACTTACTGACTTCTCTTTTCTTTAGACAAAGTCCAGTTACTGCATTTAACCCAGAAATATAGATTTAACCCAGAAATATAGATAATTCATTTATAGATAATTCTTCAGAATTTTTTCTCCATTACTTTTGAGAACAACTTCCTTGAGGCAGTAATGAAACTCTGTGTATCCCTTTCATCATGCCATCCGAGATGTAGAGTATTACTTTTAGCATTGAAATTGAACATCGCTAGGGCTGGAAAGGCGTAATTTGTCCCATGTTCCTATGAGTCACATATTTTAACAAAGCCCAACTTGTAATCTTTTGTCACGATGTAAAAGCTTTTCTTTGGTATTATTATTGCTCCTGCTTAAGTTATTAGCAATAATCTAAGTTATGATTAAAAATAACATTTAGGTCTCCATTTTTCAAGTAGACACTTTACAAATTATTGTTATTTACTTAAGTCCAGTACTGTGAAATCACCAGCAGATGTTAGGGATTTGGTGAAAACAAAATAAATTATTTACTCACAACATCATCCAGAAAAATTAGATTCATTGCCATTTTCTCTATTTTTCCTCCATAAGATTGGCTAAAAGAAATTTAGCTTCAAGTACTACCATTCTTCACTTTGGAAAAAAGGTCCCACAGAATTTGTTTGTTTACTTGAGCTTAGATGTTTGGGTTTCATGATTAACAGTATGTAAAAAGTGAGCATCCATGAGCAGATATTGTTCAATGTCATATACGGAGTTTTGGCATGCTGACAGTGCAGTGGTCCAGATTCTGGCTCCCTCCCAAGAGATGGCATAGGGAACTCTGGCAGTATCCTGTTAAAACAGTGAATTAAGCTGGAATTACCTTACTATGTCCATGGTTAACTATGACGAGAAAACGTGGTGCATGTGGTTATCTCAGATTTTAGATCAATAAATAGGGGTCTGTAGAAAGATGAACCATTTCACTTCTGCAAGGTAAAAGAAGTCTATCCAAAAATAGCTCTTTCTCCTAAGAGTAAGATAATACTAACTGAAACTCTATTTCCAGGTTAATTGGACTAGTGTGTCATCTGTTAAAATGCACATAGCCTGGACTAATTAAGGGGTCAATAACATAGTGGCAAAAATATTTGAATCAGGTAAGTATTTTCCCCAACACAAAACAAAATTCATCCATGCTGAGGACAGTAAAAAAACCAGGCTTCTGGCTGGGTGCAGTGGCTCACGCCTGTAATCCCAGCACTTTAGGATGCCAAGCCGGGTGGATCACCTGAGGTCAGGAGTTTGAGACCAGCGTGGCCAACATGGTGAAATCCCATATCTACTAAAAACTACAAAAATTAGCACTGTGTGATGGTGGGCCCTTGTAATCCCAGCTACTCGGGAGGCTGAAACATGAGAATTGCTTGAACACAGGGGGCAGAGTTTGCAGTGAGCCAAGATTGTGCCACTGTACTCCAGCCTGGGAAAAAGAGCGAGACTTTGTCTAAAAACAAAAAACCAAAAAACCAAAAAACAAAAACATAAACAACAACAAAAAAGGCTTCTGAGGATCTTAAAAAGCAAACAGACTTTGTATTTGATAGGTTAAGCAATACTGAACCACCTATTTCCTGTGTAGGAGTAAAAAATAATGTTTAAGAAAAACTAGGAGGGCAGAGCAAGATGGTCGAATAGGAACAGCTCCAGTCTCCAGCTCCCAGCGCGACTGACACAGAAGACAGGTGATTTCTGCATTATCAACTGAGGAACGCAGCTCATCGCCAGCAACGGATCAAAGCTGGACGGAGAATGGCTTTGATGAGATGAGAGAAGGAGGCTTCAGTCCATCAAACTTCTCAGAGCTAAAGGAGGAATTACGTATCAACGCACAGAAATTGAAAAGCTTGAAAAAAGAGTGGAAGAATTGATAACCAGAATAATTAATGCAGAGAAGGCCATAAACGAATGGACAGAGACGAAAACCATGACACATGAAATAAGTGACAAATGCACAAGCTTCAGTAACCGACTCGATCAACTGGAAGAAAGAATATAAGCAATTGAGGATCAAATGAATGAAATGAAGTGAGAAGAGAAATCTAAAGAAAAAAGAAGGAAAAGAAATGAACAAAGCCTGCAAGAAGTATGGGATTATGTAAAAAGTCCAAATCTACGTCTGATTGCGGTGCCTGAAAGTGAGGGGGAAAATGGAACCAAGTTGGAAAACACTCTGCAAGATATCATCCAGGAGAACTTCCCCAACCTAGAAGGGCAGGCCAACATTCAAATTCAGGAAATACAGAGAATGCCACAAAGATACTCCTCGAGAAGAGCAACTCCAAGACACATAATTGCCAGATTCACCAAGGTTGAAATGAAGGAAAAAATCTTAAGGGCAGCCAGAGAGAAAGGTCGGGTTACCCACAAAGGGAAGCCCATCAGACTAACAGGAGATCTCTTGGCAGAAACTCTACAAGTCAGAAGAGAGTGGGGGGCCAATATTCAACATTCTTAAAGAAAAGAATTTTCAACCCAGAATTTCATATCCAGCCAAACTAAGTTTCATAAGTGAAGGAGAAATAAAATAATTTACAGATAAGCAAATGCTTAGAGATTTTGTCACCACCAGACCTGCCTTAAAAGAGACACTGAAGGAAGCACTAAACATGGAAAGGAACAACTGGTAACAGCCATTGCAAAAACATGCCAAAATGTAAAGACCATCGAGGCTAGGAAGAAACTGCATCAACTAACGAGCAAAATAACCAGTTAATATCATAATGGCGGGATCAAGTTCACACATAACAATATTAACCTTAAATGTAAATGGACTAAATGCTCCAATTAAAAGACACAGACTGGCAAACTGGATAAAGAGTCAAGACCCATCAGTCTGCTGTATTCAGGAGACCCATCTCACACGCAGAGACATACATAGGCTCAGAATAAAGGGATAGAGGAAGATCTACCAAGCAAATGGAGAACAAAAAAAAGCAGGGGTTGCAACACTAGTCTCTGATAAAACAGACTTTAAACCATCAAAGATCAAAAGAGACAAAGAAGGCCATTACATAATGGTAAAGGGATCAATTCAACAGGAAGAGCTAACTATCCTAAATATATATGCACCCAACACAGGAGCACCCCGATTCATAAAGCAAGTCCTTAGAGACTTACAAAGAGACTTAGACTCCCATACAATAATAATGGGAGACTTCAACACCCCACTGTCAACATTAGACAGATCAATGAGACAGAAATTTAACAAGGATATCCAGGAATTGAACTCAGCTCTGCACCAAGTGGACCTAATAGACATCTACAGAACTCTCCACCCCAAATCAACAGAGTATACATTCTTCTCAGCACCGCATCACACTTATTCCAAAATTGACCACATAATTGGAAGTAAAGCACACTCCTCAGCAAATGTACAAGAACAGAAATTATAACAAACTGTCTCTCAGACCACAGTGCAATCAAACTAGAACTCAGGACTAAGAAACTCAATCACAACCGCTCAACTACATGGAAACTGAATAACCTGCTCCTGAATGACTACTGGGTACACAATGAAATGAAGGCAGAAATAAAGATGTTCTTTGAAACCAATGAGAACAAAGATACAACATACCAGAATCTCTGGGACACATTTAAAGCAGTGTGTAGAGGGAAATTTATAGCAATAAATGCCCACAAGAGAAAGCTGGAAAGATCTAAAATTGACACTCTAACATCACAATTAAAACAACTAGAGAAGCAAGAGCAAACACATTCGAAAGCTAGCAGAAGGGAAGAAATAACTAAGATCAGAGCAGAACTGAAGGAGATAGAGACACAAAAAACCCTCCAAAAAATCAACGAATCCAGGAGTTTGTTTTTTGAAAAGATCAACAAAATTGATAGACTGCTAGCAAGTCTAATAAAAAAGAAAATAGAGAACAATCAAATAGATGCAATAAAAAATGATAAAGGGGATATCACCACCGACCCTACAGAAATACAAACTACCATCAGAGAATACTATAAACACCTCTATGCAAATAAACTAGAAAATCTAGAAGAAATGGATAATTTCCTGGATACTTACACTCTCCCAAGACTAAACCAGGAAGAAGTTGAATCCCTGAATAGACCAATAGCAGGCTCTGAAATTGAGGCAATAATTAATAGCCTACCAACCAAAAAAAGTCCAGGACCAGATGGATTCACAGCTGAATTCTACCAGAGATACAAGAAAGAGCTGGTACCATTCCTTCTGAAACTATTCCAATCAATAAAAAAAGAGGAAATCCTCCCTAACGCATTTTATGAGGCCAACATTGTCCTGATACCAAAGCCTGGCAGAGACACAACAAAAAAAGAGAATTTTAGACCAATATCCCTGATGAACATCAATGTGAAAATCCTCAATAAAATACTGGCAAACCGAATCCAGCAGCACATCAAAAAGCTTATCCACCATGATCAAGTGGGCTTCATCCCTGGGATGCAAGGCTGGTTCAACATACACAAATCAATAAACGTAATCCAGCATATAAACAGAACCAAAGACAAAAACCACATGATTATCTCAATAGATGCAGAAAAGGCCTTTGACAAAATCCAACAGCCCTTCATGCTAAAAACGCTCAATAAATTCGGTATTGATGGAACGTACCTCAAAATAATAAGAGCTATTTATGACAAACCCACAGCCAATATCATACTGAATGGGCAAAAACTGGAAAAATTCCCTTTGAAAACTGGCACAAGACAGGGATGCCCTCTCTCACCACTCCTATTCAACATAGTGTTGGAAGTTCTGGCTAGGGCAATCAGGCAAGAGAAAGAAATCAAGGGTATTCAGTTAGGAAAAGAAAAAGTCAAATTGTCCCTGTTTGCAGATGACATGATTGTATATTTAGAAAACCCCATTGTCTCAGCCCAACATCTCCTTTAGCTGATAAGCAACTTCAGCAAAGTCTCAGGATACAAAATTAATGTGCAAAAATCACAAGCATTCTTATACACAAGTAACAGACAGTGAGCCAAATCATGAATGAACTTCCATTCACAATCGCTTCAAAGAGAATAAAATACCTAGGAATCCAACTTATAAGGGATGTAAAGGACCTCTTCAAGGAGAACTACAAACCACTGCTCAATGAAATAAAAGAGGACACAAACAAATGGAAGAACATACCATGCTCATGGATAGGAAGAATCAATATCGTGAAAATGGCCATACTGCCCAAGGTAATTTATAGATTCAATGCCATCCCCATCAAGCTACCAATGAGTTTCTTCACAGAATTGGAAAAAACTGCTTTAAAGTTCATATGGAACCAAAAAAGAGCCCGCATCTCCAAGACAATCCTAAGTCAAAAGAACAAAGCTGGAGGCATCACGCTACCTGACTTCAAACTATACTACAAGGCTACAGTAACCAAAACAGCATGGTACTGGTACCAAAACAGAGCTATAGACCAATGGAACAGAACAGAGTCCTCAGAAATAATACCACACATCTACAGCCATCTGATCTTTGACAAACCTGAGAGAAACAAGAAATGGGGAAAGGATTCCCTATGTAATAAATGGTGCTGGGAAAATTGGGTAGCCATAAGTAGAAAGCTGAAACTGGATCCTTTCCTTACTCCTTATACGAAAATTAATTCAAGATGGATTAGAGACTTAAATGTTAGACCTAATACCATAAAAATCCTAGAAGAAAACCTAGGTAGTACCATTCAGGACATAGGCATGGGCAAAGACTTCATGTCTAAAACACCAAAAGCAACAGCAGCAAAAGCCAAAATTGACAAATGGGATCTCATTAAACTAAAGAGCTTCTGCACAGCAAAAGAAACTACCATCAGAGTGAACAGGCAACCTACAGAATGGGAAAAAATGTTTGCGATCTACTCATCTGACAAAGGGCTAATATCCATAACCTACAAAGAACTCCAACAAATTTACAAGAAAAAAACAAACAACCCCATCAAAAAGTGGGCAAAGGATATGAACAGACATTTCTCAAAAGAAGACATTCATACAGCCAACAGACACATGAAAAAATGCTCATCATCACTGGCCATCAGAGAAATGCAAATCAAAACCACAATGAGATACCATCTCACACCAGCTAGAATGGCGATCATTAAAAAGTCAGGAAGCAACCTGTGCTGGAGAGGATGTGGAGAAATAAGAACACTTTTACACTGTTGGTGGGAGTGTAAACTAGTTCAACCATTATGGAAAACAGTATGGCGATTCCTCAAAGATCTAGAACTAGATGTACCATATGACCCAGCCATCCCATTACTGGGTATATACTCAAAAGATTATAAATCATGCTGCTATAAAGACACATGCACACGTATGTTTATTGCGGCACTATTCACAATAGCAAAGACTTGGAATCAACCCAAATGTCCATCAGTGACAGACTGGATTAAGAAAATGTGGCACATATACACCATGGAATACTATGCAGCCATAAAAAAGGATGAGTTTGTATCCTTTGTAGGGACATGGATGTAGCTGGAAACCATCATTCTTAGCAAACTATCATAAGAACAGAAAACCAAACACCGTATGTTCTCACTCATAGGTGGGAACTGAACAATGAGATCACTTGGACTCGAGAAGGGGAACATCACACACCGGGGCCTATCATGGGGAGGGGGGAGGGGGGAGGAATTGCATTGGGAGTTATACCTGATGTAAATGACGAGTTGATGGTTGCTGACGAGTTGATGGGTGCAGCACAGCAACATGGCAGAAGTATACATATGTAACAAACCTGCATGTTATGCACATGTACCCTAGAACTTAAAGTATAATAATAATAATAATAATAAAAAAGAAAATGTGGCACATATACACCATGGAATACTATGCAGCCATAAAAAAGGATGAGTTTGTGTCCTTTGTAGGGACATGGATGCAGCTGGAAACCATCATTCTCAGCAAACTATTGCAAAAACAGAAAACCAAACACCGCATGTTCTCACTCATAGGTAGGAACTGAACAATGAGATCACTTGGACTCGGGAAGGGGAACATCTCACACCAGGGCCTATCACGGGGAGGGGCGAGGGGGAGGGATTGCATTGGGAGTTATACCTGATGTAAATGATGAGTTGATGGGTGCTGACGAGTTGATGGGTGCAGCACAGCAACATGGCACAAGTATACATATGTAACAAACCTGAACATTATGCACATGTACCCTAGAACTTAAAGTATAATAGAAAAAAATTTAAAAAACACTAAATAAAATACTTAAGAAATTAAAAAATTTAAAAAAAAGATTAGTTGCTAATTGAATGAATGAAAAATAAGTTCAGTAGTTGAGACCAAGTTAGCATGCATTTTAAACTTTTAGACTGAATATCCTTCAGTGATATTTTCTCAATATTTCTCTCAGTTGATTTCTTAATAACCTATAACTGGAGATTGAATTTTGATGAGGACCTGGATGATAGCTGTATAAGTCCATATTCATACTGCTATAAAGAACTACCTGAGACTGGGTAATTTATGAAGAAAAGAGGTTTAATTGACTCACAGTTCTGCAGGCTTAACAGAAAGCATGACTGGGAGGCTTCAGGAAACTTACAATCAGGTAGAAGGCGAAGAGGAAGCAAGCACGTCTTCGCATGGAGGAGGAGAAGAGAGAGAGAGAGAAGGGGGAGGTGCTACACAGTTTTAAATGGTCAGATCTCGTGAGAATTCACTCACTATTATGAGAACAGTAAGAGGAAAATCCGTTGCCATGATCCAATCACCTTCCACCAGGCCCCTCCTCCAATTCTACATGAGATTTGTGTGGGGACACAAATCAAACCATACCAATGGCAATCTGGGATTACTGGCTGACAGTGGATTTCTGGTGGACAGGGATAAATTTGTCACCTTGTTGCATGACTTGAATTTTACCTGGATTCTCACCTAATGGAAGGCCTTTTGGTGAAAGGCCATTTTAGCTTTACAGAGAGGCATGGGTGGTAGGAATAGCAGAAATTGTGGTATATTCATCTGCCAAAGTTTTTATGAATTTTGCCAAATAATGTTTTATAGAACACTGTCAGTGGTATATATTCCATTTTCCAGTAGTATTTGGGATTCCAAACCATGGGATAAATGCATAGTTATATTAAGAAATTTAAGCAGCAGAAAGTATGGGTCAAGGCCAGGCATGGTGGCTCACACCTGTAATCCCAGCACTTTGAGAGGCTCAGGAGGATGGATCACCTGAGGACAAGAGTTCAAGACCAGCCTGGCTAACATGGGAAACCTTGTCTCTACTAAAAACACACAAAAATTAACCGTGCCTGGTGGTATGTGCCTGTAATCCCAGCTATTTGGGAGGGGGAGGCATGAGAATCACTTGAACCTGGGAGGTGGAGTTGTAGGATGCTGAGACTGCACCACCTGCACTCCAGTCTGGGCTACAGAGCAAGACTCCATCTCAGAAAAAAAAAAAAAAAAGGTCAAATATAAATCTATGCTAAGGACCTTAGTTAAACAAAAATCACATATTACATAATTACCTCATATGAATTATATAGGCAAATTTATGGATAGCCATTGGCAGCCAGAAATAAATAATAGCAATTCCTTTTAGCAATATATAAAATTTGTAATTGTTTCTGGTTGTCACCATGACCTCACATTTTTCATTTTTGGGAATGTCTTTCTTTGTCTGTTTGTGTTGCTGTAAAAGAATACTAGAGGCTGGGTAATTTATAAAGAAAAGAAGTTTATTTGGAAAAAAAAGAAAAAAGAAAAACTAGTCAGTGAGGTATATGGGATATGGATTAATTTATTACAAAATAATAGACAAATGTGATCTCAGGCTCATGAGTCAGTGTCCCTGCTTTGTCATAAACCTATGCTATTATTGTGGGCAATCACCTTATTTTTCTTAGTCTCATTTTTATTACCTCTAAAATTATGATATTAAGCTAGATTATTTTAAGGTTTCTTTTGTCCCAAATTAAAAATCAAAATAATCATCATAGTAGAATTAAAAAACCATAAACACTTAAAATTAGAGCATACATCAGCGATCACCTCCTACCAAATTCAGGAATTCTTTAATTTCATTAAGTAAGTAATCCCTAGATGAAGACCGACTCTGAGAAGCAGCTCTCCATTATCTATAGCAATGGTTCCCAGCCTTTTTAACACCAAGGACTGATTTCATGGAAGATAATTTTGGATGGTGGGCTGGAAGAATGGTTTCAGGATGAAACTGTTCCACCTTAGATCATCAGGTATCGGATTCTTATAAGGAGAGCTCACCCAGATCCCTCGCGTGAGCAGTTCACAACAGGGTTTGCATTCTTTTTTTTTTTTCTTTTTCTTTTTTTTTTTTAAGTTCTGGGGTACACGTGCAGAACTTGCAGGTTTGTTACATAGCTATACACGTGCCATGGTGGCTTGCTGCACCCATCAACCCGTCATCTACATTAGGTATTCCTCCTAATGCTATCCCTCCCCTAGCCCTGCCCCCCACCCTCCAACAGGCCCCAGTGTGTGATGTTCCCCGCCTTGCATCCATGTGTTTTCATTGTTCAACTCCCACTTAGGAGTTAGAACATGTGGTATTTGGTTTTCTGTTCTCGTGTTAGTTTGCTGAGAATGATCATCTCCAGCTTCATCCATGTCCCTGCAAAGCACATGAACTCATCCTTTTTGTGGCTGTATAGTATTCCATGTGCCATATTTTCTTTATCCAGTCTATCATTGATGGGCATTTGGGTTGGTTCCAAGTCTTTGCTATTGTGAATAGTGCTGCAATAAACATAAGTGTGTGTATCTTTACAGTAGAATGCTTTATAATCCCTTGGGTGTATACCCAGTAATGGGATTGCTGGGTCAAATGGTATTTCTACTTCTAGATCCTTGAGGAATCATGACAATGTCTTCCACAATGGCTGAACTAATTTAAACTCCCACCAACAGTGTAAATGAGTTCCTATTTCTCTACATCCTCTCCAGCATCTGTTGTGTATTGTTGGTGTATAGGAATGTTTGTGAGTTTTGCACATTAATTTTGTATCCTGAGACTTTGATGAAGTTGCTTATCAGCTTAAGGAGATTTTCGACTGAGACGATGGGGTTTTCAAAACATACAATCATGCCATCGACAAACAGAGACAAATGACATCCACTCTTCCTATTTGAATGCCCTTTATTTCTTTCTCTTGCTTGACTGCCCTGGCCAGAACTTCTAATACTATGTTGAATAGGAGTGGCGAGAGAGGGTATCCTTGTCTTGTGCCGGTTTTCAAGGGGAATGCTTCCAGCTTTTGCCATTCAGTGTGATATTGGCTGTGGATACATGCAGAAAAGGCCTTCGATAAAATTCAACATTCCTTCATGCTAAAAACTCTCAAAAACTAGGTGTTGATGGGTTTGCATTCCTGTGAGAATCTAATCCCACGCTGATCCGGCAGGAGGTGGAGCTCAGGCAGTCATGCTCACTGGCCTGCTGCTCACCTCCTGCTGTGTGGCCTGGTTCCTAACCAGCAATGGATGGTTCAGGTCCTACAGGTCTGCAGCTTGGGTTTTGGGGACTCTGATCTACAGCAGCTTCTTCTAAGAAAGAGGGAGGAAAGCACATAGTTAACAACGTGAGCTTGGGAGTTACATCCAAAAGTTTGAATGCCTGCTCACCTAGCTGAGTGATCTTTGGAAGATCAGTTAATCTCTGTAAACCTTAGTTTCTTTGTTTATTAGAAAAGATATTATTATTACTATTACTCTTGTGCCAACTTTCTCCTTGACCGAACTTTAGTCAGGCGCCTCTGAGCACTCTTCTTGATGTGTTAGCCTTGCTGAATCCAATTTTAACAAGAACCCTGTTAACATTTATTTAGCGAGAATCCCCCCACTCTGGCCTGCCTTCAACAGGAATCTCATTACCTTAGTAAGGCCACAGCCACACTACCCTTGATGTGTCTCAGTAACTTTCCATGCATTGATTCCCCTCACTCTGCTCATTGGCAGTGGCATCACGTTTGGCACACAAATACTGATAGAAATCTGAATTTTCTTTCACCTTGAATTTTTGCTGGTGGTTATTTTTTAACAAACTAATTGCAGTATTTAATAATAAGATGGGATTATTCCAAATAAGTTTCCAAAAAGACAATTTCCAGCCATCTCATTAAATACTGATGGACATGTGTCTTGTGAAAGAGATAATGGACACTATAATGATGAAAACTGAATATTGTTAATGGCATGATGGAATAAAGAAATGCATGGAGATAGGAATTAGCAAATAGCTTGTGGGTAATAAGGAAGCAAGGAAGTGAATAATTTTAAATCAGCTTTTAGCTGAATCATTACTTCTTTTGAGAAATTTACACCCTCTTCCCAAAGATTGAGAGATTTGTCTCCAGTGCACCTAGGACCTCGAATATGCCAGTTATTGAACTGTAAGTTTTCAACATGTGTTATTTGTTATTTTCCTGGAACATAAAAACTGTTCATTAGAGAGGATTTTGAAAAGGCAGAAAAGTGTATTTGATCTTAATTTTATATCTATCTATATATTCCATTGTGACATAAATGATAAAAATTTATTTTCCTTCTTAACAATTCCATTTCCCTCAGATAACGATTTGCCATTTACTTGTCTGGGTTCATTCCCCTTTTAGGCTATAAACTCCTTGAATATGTAAAGTGAGTTATCTTCAGGATTGTTAATCCCATGATTAAAGAAGTCTGTATGAAGATGAGATCCTGTAGGTATTAAATCCTGCCAGGCAACATTTTAATATGCGGTCAGTATTATATGTGATATAGAAATAATACATAAGGGTGGAAAGAGGAATTCTCCCTAGTAAGGAAAAAGATGACTCACCATACATGAGAGATTGGTAAGGCAGACTTTATTCAGGACTATTGTAATAGGTATAAGGGCTACAGCAATGGGATTTTGTAGTAGGGGAGAGAGATTGGGGTTAACTTTGGATACAGCAAGAAAAAATGTGGATTTGTAGCCAAGGATTAGTGTAGTTGGTGGGTAGAAAATTACTAAGAGGAAACATCAGGTATGAGAGGAGATTTTGTAGCTAACAGGATTCTTGCTGATGGCAGATCAGACATTATGTGGAGGATGGTGGAGGATGAGGACTCTGATTAGATACCCACAACGTTCAACTATCAAGGATGAGGGATTTTGGCTAAATGGAATTTTTGCTAAAACTGGACTCTTTAGTATGTGTCTGGGTATGGAGCACAGTTGAAAAAGAGCTTGGCAAAGCCTGAATGAAGTTTGGTCAAGGATAGAATCTTTGCCATCCTCCATAGCACAACTACCAGACAAATGAGAATACATTTTTATTTGGCAAAAACTTGCCTGGCACAAACTAAGAAATTCTGAAGTCATTTAGTTTTTTAAAAATTATTAAGGCAAATAAGTTTAAGTTTCACCATGATAGAAGAATTTTGTCTGAAGACCCAGTGTTGTTAGCCTTTTGTGTCTCTCACCAGCATGCGACAGTACTAAAAATGAAAATTAGATTTAACTATAGCAACAAACATCATCACGTAGAGTAGATAGAACAAGAGTAACCAGGAGAACAAGCTTTAGAGATGATAAAACCTCAGTATCTTGGCAACATTTTGCGTTGGGTTATTTTTAAAAAATGGATAATATTGTGCTCTAGTTCTAATTTATTCAGCTACTTGCTGAGTGATAGCAACATTACGACTACAGAACCTGTATGTCATCTTGACATTGTAAGTATTTCTTAAATACAGTAATACGGTAATACTTGTTTTATTTTTTCTTATTTAATTTTACTGTTGTGGGAAGAAACACTTCAAGTCATACCTAACTTGATTATGTCAACTGTGGTGCCTTGGTGACAAGTTAGTATTATATCCAATTTTTTCTTTCTTTAAATTTGAGAATTATTTCTAGTGTTTACTGTTTTTATTAGAGAAAGATTTGAGAAAATATGACTTTAGTGTCCCTGTGTCAGCAAAAAATACCTTTATAAACACATTCTGGGATTTAATTTATTAGTCTAGAAGTGTCTGTGAAATATACTTACTGTGGCAGAAAGGCATAAGTAAATAAAGGGTTACTAAAACACAGACAAATACTTAAAAATAGTTAAGTTCTATAAATATTAAATGCCATTACTATGTTGGGCACTGTGCTGGGGACTGTCTGTGTATGTATAGATGAATATTAAAAAGCCTAGTCCTTGTGTGGCCAGTAATAAATAATAATCCCTTATAATTTTCATGATTTAGATCTTTTATATCTACCATGAAGTGAATAGTTTACAGTTTATTTATGTATGATTCATAAGTAGCTCTTTGTTAAGTGCATATATTTCTGCTTCTTTGCCTCCACCCAGGGCTCTAAATTGTGGATGGACAAAGCAGTTGAAGGGCAAATCAGAGGTCTGAGTGAAATGTCTCCCTTCCTTTTTTCCCCTCAACTTCAACTTATAAGTTAAGTCAGAACATGTATACCCTTCCCGCAAATGTGTGAAAATCGGATCAGCCATTTTTGCAGGAGGCTGTAACAGACATGCAGTGCCATAATTTTCCTTATATAGATTTTTATCTTGCTATAATCATCATCAAGCATATTATAACTTAACTTAATGAAAACAAATGTGTGTCATACTCTTTCCCTTTTGTTTTGCAGATTTACTTTCCCAGTTATTTATTCTTTTATCTCACAATGCTTAGCTTAGTAAATATATGTTAAATTTATAAATGAATGAATTAATATTTCAGTCTTTCTGCTATCTCAGAGAGCATTTGTCACCTTTGTTTGCTCTTTTTAAAATTTTCTTTTGATAATGTCCCATAAACACTATAATTACAACTGGAATTTCCATCCTATGTCACATCTCCTCCATAACCGAGTGGATTAAAATGTTTTCTGTTATATCCCTTTGTCTCTTCTTCTCAAATTTCTCATGCTTGGGAGGTAGTTGTTTGTTTTGTTTTGTTTTGTTTTTGTTTATTTGTGTATGAAATATTCTGTGGATAATAATATCTAATAACTACATAGAGACATTTCTGAAGCCCTCAACCTCAGATTGTTCAGTTTGCTTTAATATTTCAATGTGTCTTTCTCCCTGTTTCTGAGCATTTACATTTTAAAATGCTACTTAACCTAAAATCTACAAAAATATTTAAGCACGAATGTGTGTATATGTTACACCATAACCGTAGGAGGCATATATATGTAATATATGTATAAAACAAATGCATACATTATTATGCATCTGTATTATGCATATATATGAATATATTAATATATTCATATATATATGAATGCTAATGTTATCCTCTTTTTATCCATGAAAAGAAAATATGAAAACAGAGATTCCAGTTGGGTAAGGAAGTGACCTGGGCTTACAGATGGTGATTTTATAGCCTGATTTCAAAGGGGCTCTGTGATTTCCAAAGTTGGTGCTTTCCTATGGTGCCTCAATATCTCTGCCAGCATTTGCCACTTTCTGCCTTCATACATTTGAAAGAAAAAAATATTAACTGATAAAATACTTGGACATTGACCATTCCGTCTTTTCATGAGAACTACAGAGCCTCCTATTCAGTGTTCTTGCCTTGCTGTTTCTGAGAACTTTATAATGACTCATTAATGAGGGAGCTGCGTGTAGTTGTGGAGAGTGGTAATGTGTGCAAATATAAATTGGCACTAAGCAATGCTTAATTACATATACCCTGCTTCCTAATAATTTTCAAATCCCCTGTGTCTATTTTCATCTTCTGATCTCTCATTTTCATTGCACCAAAGTCATGTGCATCTTCTTTCCAGAGCAAGTCAAACATTGCCAGTGGCCCAGCCTGCACTTTGATATGTTCAATATGATCAGATCTGCCTGTTTCTCATTTTATAGACCTGTGTTTGGCTGTCTCTTGTTGCAGCTTTCCTTGAGTCCTCTTTATAGATTTTAAATATTCTCATCTTTTGGCTTATATGCTATTGTGAAAATGATGTTAGGTACTTGGGTTTATTAACCTATGATAGCATCTCTTTTTTAAATTGTGTTCATTTGTCTTCTCTCAGATTTGTAATTTATTTATTTTTAAATAATCTACTGAGAACACATGAAAATAAAGGACTATGAACTAAATGGGGTAGACTTGCCTCACTCTCCTTCTCACATTAATTTATTTCTTCCTGCACCCATTGACTATTAGAATGCAGGTCACTTTGATACCTAACATCCTCACTTATTTCAACAGCTTATCTGGCAATACTAGATCCACTATTTGGGATCCAGATTTAAGGAAATAACATTGTTTATGTTTATTTATCAAAGCCATATTTTTGAATAAACTGGTTAATAACTTTCTCACCACTCCATTTTGGCCTGTTTCAGATTGCCTTCAAAATTAACCATCAGCTATTTTTGGCCCTCTGGCATGTCATTTGCCCTGTGTGTCATGCCTTTTCCAAACTTCGCCAACCTTTTCAGAGAGATGCCTGCATAAGCGTTGTGATCAGGGTTCATGTTAGTGGTCTCCAGATTCTAGTAATTTTTCTCTCTCCCTTTTAATTATTATCAGTCAGTGTCCTTGTTCTAAGATTTTACCTTTTGTGTATATACTTTTAATTCAAACGCATCCTTAGAGTTCTTTTTTAAGGGGCTGAAAGACTCAGAAGAAAACCATCAAATACCAAACACTACAAAAAACACGAAATTTTACCTTGATCAATCTGCTCAATTTTTGAGATGATGTATCTGCTATAGAACAATTTTTAACCTTTTGATTAATTCCTTGCCATTGCTACCCATTACTTCTGTTTTATATGACATGTAATTGTATTCCTTAAATGATCTTTTCTTTATAATTTCTCTTTTTCTGTGCCATCTTATTGTCTATTTTTAATATCTAAATCTACTCTTCATCTTCCCATCTCTGAAATATCCTGTTTTCTGTCTTTTTTCTTGTTTGACATTTTCCTTACACTTTTTACCTTGATGATATAGCAAATTCTCTCACGTGTACTTTGATTTTTGTTGTTTTAGCTGCAATTTCCTCCCATTTGTTTTTCTGCTTTTGCTCTCTCCACAAAATATTTCTGCTGCCTTATAAAATATTGACTTTCTTATTGAAAGCCTTACCTTTACTCAGTCACTTTTAAAATCATTCTTCATATGATTTTTAACTTTTTCAGTCATTCTTCAACATCTTGAAAGGGTATCTGAGCCTCATTCCCTAATTCCTAAATTCTTCTTATTCTAACATCTCATCCTCCATTTACCATTATAAGTTAATTCATTTGGCTCTGAAATTGGCCTACAAATTTCTTCATGAGAGTTTTCAAAGTACAGATTATCTACTATTGACTATAAGAGAAAGCAAGCAAGAGAAATTTCCAGAAGTTAAGTCTGAGTCTAAGATAGAGGTTTTTCTATTAAATCTGCTTGGCACTCTGGAATGATTGTTTCTGTCTGGCAAAAAAAAAAAAAAAAATAGTTCATTCAAATATGCTTGTACTTTTTCTTACAAGTGGGGCTTTGGAAGCAAGTCAGACATCACCTTGTTGGAAAGAATTGTAAGGGAAGGACTGAGTCTGCAGTTTTAGCAATTTGACTCTAAGAATGAGTTTTCTTAAATAACTGAGTGCATGCTCATCATCTGAGAGAGAGGTTTAGTGAACTTTATTTCCTTTCTCAAATGGACCGGATCTTCTCTTCCCTCACCTTGATGTACTCACGCTGTATCCACTTCCTGAAACATTTTGATTTCCCATCTCAATATCCCACTAACTCTGCTTTATACTACAGGTTTCAGTTTAGGGGTGCTCTGATTTCCTGAGTGGGATACTTTTCTTATATGTTCCCACACCACTTTATATTTACCCGACAACTGGTTTTGTCACACTTCCTTGTAACTATCAGGTCCCTTGTGCCAGTTTCTATAAGTTTCTGCGAGCACAAGATCATCTCAGAGCCATCATCAGCATGGTGGCTAAGGGCACAGACTGGAGTCATGCCATCTGTGACCTTTATTAATGCATGATTTTGAAAGAGTTGGTCACCCCTCTATGCCTCATTTCTCCATCTGTAAATCCAGGATATTATTAGCATTTGCCTTATAATTTTTTGTTTGTGAGATTTAAATACTTAGAGCAATTCCAACTCTTACTCACAGTAAATACTTTGTAAAATTTGGTAGAAAGTTTACTATAATTATTAGAATAATAATTATTATTATTAGTCACAGACACATTTCTAGGATCTCTGACACAGTATCTGTCATACAGTAGTACTCAATGCTTGTTGAATAAATGAACTAATGAAAGAATAAATGATTTTGAAAATAATATACTCAGATAAACAATCTAGCAACACAAAAGAATCTGTATAAACTGGAATATGTATAAATGGGAACTTCCCAGATGCTGGATAACTCTCTTTTTTCCTTTCTGACTGGCAGATATATCTAGAAAGGAGTAAACCTTCCAAAGGAAATTTCATGTAAAAATAGATGGGCACTGATAATTAGTAAGCACTTTAGAGATATCCTTTGTTATCTCCAGAAACTTCCTTTCTGGCCTCTTCCCAAATTATACTCCTGCCAAATTTCTCAGCTTTTCAGAAATTTCTGCTTTTGCCATAGCATAATAAAAAAAGGGAACTTCTTTCGTATTTCACAAGCTGAATTACTTCTTACACACAAATCCTATACATTCCTCTATCACATCTCCTTTTTACTTTTTTTTTTATTATTATACTTTAAGTTCTAGGGTACATGTGCATAACGTGCAGGTTTGTTACATATGTATACTTGTGCCATGTTGCTGTGCTGCACCCATCAACTCGTCAGCACCCATCGACTCGTCATTTACATCAGGTATAACTCCCAATGCAATCCCTCCCTTCCCCCCTCCCCATAATAGGCCCCGGTGTGTGATGTTCCCCTTCCCGAGTCCAAGTGATCTCATTGTTCAGTTCCCACCTATGAGTGAGAACATGTGGTGTTTGGTTTTCTGTTCTTGTGATAGTTTGCTGAGAATTATGATTTCCAGCTGCATTCATGTCCCTACAAAGGACACAAACTCATCCTTTTTGATGGCTGCATAGTATTCCATGGTGTATATGTGCCACATTTTCTTAATCCAGTCTGTTACTGATGGACATTTGGGTTGATTCCAAGTCTTTGCTATTGTGAATAGTGCCGCAATAAACATACGTGTGCATGTGTCTTTATAACAGCATGATTTATAATCCTTTGGGTATATACCCAGTAATGGGATGGCTGGGTCATATGGTACTTCTAGTTCTAGATCCTTGAGGAATCGCCATACTGTTTTCCATAATGGTTGAACTAGTTTACAATCCCACCAACAGTGTAAAAGTGTTCCTATTTCTCCACATCCTCTCCAGCACCTGTTGTTTCCTGACTTTTTAATGATTGCCATTCTAACTGGTGTGAGATGGTATCTCACTGTGGTTTTGATTTGCATTTCTCTGATGGCCAGTGAAGATGAGCATTTATTCATGTATCTGTTGGCTGTATGCATGTCTTCTTTTGAGAAATGTCTGTTCATATCCTTTGCCCACTTTTTGATGGGGTTGTTTGTTTTTTTCTTGTAAAATTTGTTGCAGAGCGTTAACATAGGCGTGCAAGTGAACATTCTATAATCCTATGCTGTTTCTCGTCGTTTCTAGCTATTTGCTTGTGTAGATCATTTATTATTGCTGTCATTGTTTTTGATCCTATTACCTTTATGGTAAGGTAGCCAAAATCTGCTCAAATGGTTGGATACAGAGAAAACAACAGGGTGTTTGTTCATTCCTTCTTCCTTCTTCCTTTTGAAGTAGATATACATTCATGTCTAATCACACATCAAATTGCTCCTGGAATTACTCCATTCTAAAATGCTAAATATTCACAATTCATTTTTGTATTTTTTCCTCACTGACTTCACATCTATTGAATACTTGCAATGGGATGTAAGAAGGCATAGGAAATAGGTCTTTTTAAGAAATGCATAGTATAGTATAATATAGCATAGTTTTTTTGTAATGTTTAATAATTTGATAATGTTTTGCATACAAGAATAATAATAATTCTAGTAAAATCGAATATTTACTTAGCACTTCCTATGTGTCAGGTATTCTTCCAAGGATTTTATACAGAGAAACTCATTTAATTTTCACAATAAGTCTAGGAGTACTATTAGTATTCCTACTCTACACATGAAAAAACGGAGCAACACATATCCAGAGATAACACAATTATTGCACATATATTTGTTGAGCAAAATAGGTATATAATTTAAACTAAAAAGTTAACAATTATTATGAATCCAATGAGAGAAAAAAATTTGCTTTTTAATGTGGAATCTATAGAAATCCAGGAATAGAATGAGCATTGTGATATGTGGTGGCTGGAAATAAGTTTTGAATTATCATTAGTTTGGGCATTGAAGTGTAGATTATGTAGATAAGATGTGAAATAGGCATGAAAAAAAGAATTAAAAAATCAAAGGTAAATGGGTGTGGTCATTGCATTTGACACCGTTCAAATATTTTACACTTATTATGTAATTTAAGCCTCAAAGTATTCTTATAACATGGGTCCCATTTTTATCTCTGTTTTACAGAAGAGGAAATCAAGGCAAAGAGAGCATAAGTACATTGCTTAGAGTCACAGATTGATTAAGTAATGGAGGAAGATTCAAATCAGGCACTTCCGTTAGAGAGATCCACTTGTCCACTGCACACAGATTCTCTTGCTGAGGAGAATATTTCCTTTTACTGGGGACCATAAGTAAGAGAAGAATGGGTGCTCACACACAAAAAGCATGAAACAGAAGGTAAAAATACCATGTTCAAATAGGATAGTTGAAATTTACAGGCATAAGACAATAGCAGTAACCTCTTTAATTCCCAATATTGTCATCAGATATAATAAAATAATAAAATTGGGCTTTAAAATGTATTTATAGCATTGCCTGTATGTTTTTGCCTGATACTTCTAGATCCTTTTATACTTAACCTTTGATAGAGATACATAGCTGGCAGTCAAACAGTAGGATGATGAAAGAATTCTAGACAACCAGGTTACCCTCATAATGGCCTCAGTTGAAAGTACAGTCATGCACTGCATAATGACGTTTCAGTCATTATGGACCTCCTTTATGATGGTGGTCTCGTAAGATAATGCCATAATTTTACTGAAGCTTTTCCATGTTTAGATGTGTTTATATACACAAATACTTAAACTGTAACAATTGTAAATCAGTACAATTAACATGCTGTCCAGGTGTGTAACCTAGGAGTAATAGGCTATCCCTACAGGTGAGGTAGGCTGTACAATCTAGGTTTGTGTAAGGGCGCATTGTGATGTTTGCACAATGATGAAATTGGCTAATGAGGCATTTTTCTCAGAACATATTCCTTTCATTAAGCAACACATGACTGTACTTTATCTTGAAATGGATTTGAACTTAACTGGCTGGGGTGACCTAAATGTCTTTTCTTTGTCTGTATTAAATATTACTAAATATAAAGTGCATAAACCAGACTAACTGGGCTGCTGAATATAGACATCCCAGAACCTTAAACTTTTTATCGTTATTATTACTAAAATTATACCCTTCACAGTCACTCAAGGCTTCTTAGGATGTTTTTCGTTCTCCAGATGCTATACACTATTATAAGCTTATTGTTTTTTTTTTTCCCTAGCTCTTATACAAATAAATCTCATTTTTACATCTAAAAAAATAATTTCCAAGGAGATTAAATAGTATTAGTTTCCTATTGCTGCTGTAACTAAGTACCACATACTTAGTGGCTTAAAACAACACAAATTTATTATCTTATAGTTCTGAATGTTATAAGTTCAAAATGGGTCTTACAACATCATTCAAGGTGTTGGCCGAGCTACATTCCTTCTGAAGGCTCTGAACCTTGCTTTTTCCAGCTTCTAGAGGTTGCCTGAATGCCTTGGCTAGTGGCTGCATCATGCTCACCTCTTCTTCCATCATCACATCTCTTTCTTTGACTTTGAACCTTTTACCTCCCTCTCATAGGGACACCTATAATTACATTAGACACATGTCGATAATTTCCCCATTTTAATATCCTTAATTTATTTATATCTGCAAAGTGTCCTTTGCCAGGTGATGTATCACATTCATAGATTCTGTGAATTAAGATGCAGACACATTTGGGAGGTCATAATTCTGCCTACTAGAAATACCAAAAATATGCTGATGAAAGAACAAAAGTAAAAGATTAGCAAATATGAATTTGTCTTGAGATGGGAAAAAATATTGTACAAACGGAAGTATTCATAAGGAAAAGAAAGACTTAAAACAAGTTTAAAAATCTACATATGTGGAAAAAGCATAACACAGTAAGCACCATAACAGGCAAACGAATTCTAGAATAGTAAATGCAGCAGATAGGGCGAAGGGTAAATAAACGACATTCGTAATTATTTTAAAAAAGAGAATTTTGTCAATGAGGAAGTAATAGGTGAATATGCCAATAAAAGAATGAGCAAAGTATGTACACAAAATATTAATTTAAAAAGGGAAATTCAAGAGGCCAAGAAAAATGTAAAAAATATTCAACCTTACTAGGTAAAACAGGCAAATTATTACAAAAAAGTATCATTTTCCATATCACATCAAACAAAAGTTAAAAAAAATAGTGACTAATGTTAATGAAACGTATGGCCCAGCAAGAATTTTAATTGTCAGAAATTTTAGGATAAATAGGGAATACACATCAATAATCCTTAAAGTATTTAAAATTTTATTGCAATGACTACATTTCCAGAATTCATAATACATAAATGAAAATAAAATATTAATATTTCCAATATTTTCATACAGCTGAACTTATATTGAACAAAATTGGAAGAATAACTCATCTGGAAACTAATTACATCATTGGTAAAATACGTTATAGTGGATCCTTATAGAATGAAAAGTTATATTGTCATAAATATGCCATTTCCAAAAATGATTTTCAGAATATATTATTAAAGGGCAAATATGAAATACAAATATTGTATTAGTAAAAGTAGGTTATCCTCAGTAGTAAACATCAAAATTTCAGAGGCTTAAAAATAAAGATTCACTTATTGTTCATGCAAACTATACTGTGGATTCAGCAGCACCTCATGGCAAATGGTGGCTCAGGGCCTCAGTCTGCTTCCACGCCATGTCCCTGCCAGCTCAACCTGAGACTACAAGGTTCACTCCCCCTCTTTAATGTCTTGAACCAGTAATCTCAACTAACCATATGGTTCTGGATAACTGCAAAAGTGGTAGAAAATTCTCTTTTCTTGTGCCTGGAATAAGACAAATATTAGTGAGAATTAGAAGTGTCTGAAACTTTGGGAGACCGAGGCAGGCGGATCACCTGAGGTTGGGAGTTTAGAGCAGCCTGACCAACATGGAGAAACCCTGTCTCTACTGAAAATACAAAATTAGCAGGGCGTGGTGGCACACACTGTAATTCCAGCTACTAGGGAGGCTGAGACAGGAGAATCACTTGAACCCAGGAGGCAGAGGTTGCTGTGAGCCGAGATTGTGCGTGCCATTTCACTCCAGCCTGGGCAACAAGAGTGAAATTCCATCAAAAAAAAAAAAAAGTGTCTGAAATGGTATATATTGTGTGGTATAAATTTTTATTTTTATTAATTTTTACTAATTGCTTATACCACGAACATATATGTAAATAGAGGGATATAACTATATCTGCATCTATGTGCCTAAACTAAGAGTCAACTTGGTATGGCTCTGGCCAAATCTGACCTGCTGCCTATATTTGTACAACTCACTAGCTAAGAATGATCTTTAAAATCTTTAAATGGCTGAAATATATCAAAATAATAATATTCCATGATACATGAAAATTAAATGAAATTCAAATTTCAGTATCCATAAATAAAGTCTTATTGGAAACACAGCCAAGACTCCTCATTTACATATTGCTTATGGCTGATAACAAGGTACAACAGCATAACTGAGTAGTCTAGACAGAGATCGTATGAATCATAAAGCCTAAAACATGTATTATTTAGGCTTTTACAGAAAGAATTTGCTCACCTCTGGTCTAAACACCTACAAAAAGTAAGCATTAAAAAAAATTATCATAATGGTTACTTGTAGGTTTGGGATTTTATTTTCATAGATTCCTCTATTTACTAAAATTTCTATAAGGAATGGATACTATGGCTATATTTGAGAAAAATTGGAAAAATTTTTAAAAAGCTCATAGGTAGTCTCCTAGTAATATTCATACACCATTAGTTCCAGATAGTTGCTTTTTTTTGAATAATATAGCCTAGCACAAGAGACTAGGAAATTACTACTAAAAACAGGGCCCTTGCTTCCTTTACTATCTCTTCTAGTTCTTTTCAATTCATTGAATTTTCTAACCCTACTTCCTATCAGTTCTGCTAATAAAACAAACACATTCTGTCATTGCAGTCTCTACATTTGCTTTTCCCTGGAGAGCCATTCCTCTAGATTTTCACATGGCTGAAAACTTTGTCACTAATATCTTAGCACAAATGTCACCTCATGAGTGATCTTTCCTGACTCCCCTGTGTTATGTTGTACGCTGCCACAGTCAACCTCTATCACATTTATGTTTTATTTTCTCTGTACACTTATCACTATATGCCTTATTTCATTTATTTGTCTGTTTTCATTCTTGCTGTCTAGTATTCCCATTAGAATTTAAGATCAATGAGAGCAGACTCCTTGTCAGTCTTCTGTTATTGCTATATCTTAGAACATTGAAAAGCCAATAGTAGATGATTTTTTTTTAATTGGCTAAATGAAAAATAATCATGTCAAGTCAGTACCACAAATATATACATACATACATTAACATCTTAGGGAAGCTCAATGAAAAGCCAAGTATGTGGAGTGGAAATCCTCTTAGGCAGAGCAAAATTCCTTTGTGTTAGTCATTTATTAATACTTGAATACAACTGTGCCAAAGATAATTAAAATGTTAATGGTTCTTATATATCAGACATGACATGCTGTTGATTAAAGAATAATACATAACTCCAAAAGAATTTAGTGGAAATCCTTGAGAATAATTTCTTTGAAAAATCATGTAATTTGTGGATCCACTAATGTTTTATGATTTTCCCGACAATATGCTTATACGTGGGCAAAATGTATAAATATATACACAAATAACATCAACAGCATGTATTAGATATCTGATTTGTGAAAAGATAAATGAGCAATGTTGCTTTATTCAATAAGCATATAGAAAAATGAGGGAGACCTTTATAAAAGAACTATTACAAAAGTGAAAAACATTGTCAATATAAATTTAAGATGCTATAAAACCAAATTTATGTTATGAGAATCATATTACCAATTTTTTCTTCCATTAGTTTTATTGGTACAAAATAATTATACTTTTTGGGGGGTTACTCTTTGTATTTTAATACATGCCCACACTGTGTAATGATTAAATCAGGGTAATTGAAATATCTATCAGCTCAACTACTTATTATATCTTTGTGTTGGAATATTCCAAATTTTCCTTGTTAGCTGTTTTGAAATATATAATAAATTATTGTTAACTACAACCACCCTATGGTGACTAGAAAACTAGAACTTTATTCCTTCAATTTAATTGTATTTTTGTACCCATTAACCACCTTCTTTTCTCTCTTGCTCCCTTCTATTCTTCCTTGCCTCTGGTAACCGTTATGCTACTCTCTACCAACTGTGTTGCTGCAAATGACAGAATTTCATCCTTTTTCATGGCTAAATATTATTCCATTATATATATAAATATTATATATTTATATATATATCACATTTTTCTTAAGCATTCATTGATGGACACACATTACTTTCATATCTTGTCTATTGTGAATAGTGCTACAATAAACATGAGTGCAGATAAATCTTCTATATGCTGATTTCCTTTCTTAAGGATATATACTCAGCAATGGGATTTCTGAATCATATGGTTTACTCATTTTTAGTTGTTTGAGGAACTTTTATACTATTCTCCATATGGTTGTATTAATTTACATTTCCACCAGCAGTGTACTAGTGTTCCCCTTTCTTCCCATCTTCACCAGCGTTTGTTAGCTTTTTCATTTTGAAATAGTCATTCTAACTGAGGTGAGATAATATATTATTGTGGTTTTGATTTTTATTTCCCTGATGATTAGTTATGTTGAGCATTTTCTTCATATGCCAGTTGTCCATTTATATGTCATATTTTGTGAAATGTTTTTTCACATCTTTTGTCCATTTTTAGTAGGATTATTTGTGATTTTTGCTATTGAGTTATTTGAGTTCCCTTATATATTCTGGTTATTAATCTGTCCTTAGATGGATAGTTTGCAGATATTTTATCTTATTCCATAGTTGTACTTTCACCATGATTGTTTTCTTTGCTGTGCAGAAGGTTTTTAGCTTACTAGAATCCTGTTTTGGTTTTGATGCCTGTGCTTTCGAGGTCCCATCCCAAAATATTTGCTCAGACCTGTGTCCTAACACATTTCCTCTGTGTTTTCTTCAACTACTTTCATTTCAAGTATTGCATTTAAGTCTTTAATGCATTTTGAGTTCACTTTTGTATATGGTGAGGGATGTAGGTCTAGTTTCATTCTTCTTTGTATGGATAGTCAGTTCTCCCATTACCATTAATTGAAGAGAATGTCCTTTCCCTATTGTGTTTTTTGGCACCTTTGTCAAAAATGAGTTGTTTGTAAATGCATGGATTTATTTCCGGATTCTGTATTTTGTTCCATCAGTCTATGTGTGTGTCTTTATGCCTGTATCATGCTGTATTTGTTCCTATAGCTTTGTAGTATATTTGACATTTTGTAGTGTGATGCTTCCAGCTTTGTTCTTTCTGCTCTAGATTACTTTGACTATTTGGGGTTTTTTGAGGTTCCATACAATTTTTAGGTTTTTTTTTTTTTTCTATTTCTGAGAGAAAATGTCACTGGAATTTTGATAGTGATTGCAGTGCATAGCACTTTCGGTAGTATGGACATTTTAACAATATTAATTCTTCCAATTCATAAGTGTAAATTATCTTTCTATTTTTTGTGTGTCCTCTTCAATTTCTTTCATCAGTGTTTTATAGTTTTGTTACGAGATCTTTTACTTCTTTGATTGAATATATTCTTAACAGAAAACCAAATACCACTTATTTTCACTTACAAGTGGGAGCTAAATGATGAGAACACATGGACACAGAGAGGGGAACAACAGATGCTGGGGCCTGCCTGAGAGTTGAGGGTGGGAGTAGGGAGAGGATCAGAAACAATAATTATTGGGTACTAGGCTTAGTACCTGGGTGATGAAATAATCTGTACAACAAATTCCCATGGGATGAGTTTACCAGTATAACAAACTTTCACAGGTAACCCTGAACTTAAAAGTTAACAAAATTCCTAGGTATTTAAATTGTTTTGTAACCATTACAAATGGGACACATTTTCTTGATTTCTTTCTCAGATTGTTTTCTAATTGACACATAGAAATGCTACTGATTTTTGTATGTTGATTTTGTATCCTGAAATTTTACTGAATTCATTTATCAGTTCTAAGAGTTTTTGGTGGAGTCTTTTAGATTTTTTAGTATAGCATCATGTTACCTGTAAAGAAGGATACTTTGGATGCCCTTTATCTTTTCTTTGCCTAATTGCTTTGACTGGAACTTCCAGTATAATGTTGAATAAAAGTGGTTAAAGTGGACATTTTTGTCCTCTTCTAAATCTTAGAGGAAAGGCTTTGCATTTTTCCACATTCAGTATGATGTTGGCTGTGGTCTTAATTGTTTTGAGTTATGTTTCTTCTGTACCCAGTTTGTTGACAGTATTTATCATAAGTATGTTAAATTTTAACAAATTTTTTTCCAGCATCTATTTAAATTATCATGTGGATTTTATTATTGACTCTGTTAATGTGATGCATTACGTTTATTAATTTGCATATGCTGAGCCATCCTTGCATCCTTGGGATAAATTTTACTTGATCAAGATAAATGATATTTTATCTTCTTGTTATATTTATTTTGCTAGTATTTGGTGGAGGATTTTTGCATTTATGTCCATGAGAGATATTGGTCTGTAATTTCTTTTGTGTGTCGTATCTGTGTGTAGTCTTGGTATCAGCATTATACTGACCTCATAGAATGAGTTTGCAATAGTCCTTTCTCTTTAGTTTTTTTTCAATAGTTGACTCAGAGTTGGTATTAGTTCTTGAAATATTTGGTGGAATTCAAAAGTGAAGTCTGAAGTGCTAAGCTTTTCTTTTTTTCTTTTTCTTTCTTTTTTTTTTTTTTTTTGAGACAAAGTCTCTCTCTGTTGCCCAGGCTGGAGTGCAATGGCACAATCTTGGCTCACTGCAACCTCTGCCTCCTGGGTTCAAGTGATTCTCCTGCCTCAGCCACCTGAGTACCTGGGATTTCAGGCGCACTCCACCACACCCAGCTAATTTTAATACTTTTAATAGAGACGGGGCTTCATCATGTTGGCCAAGCTGGTCTCGAACTTCTGACCTCAAGCTATCCACCTAACTTAGCCTCCCAAAGTGCTGGGATTACAGTCGTGAGCCACTGTGCCCGGCCCCTAAGCTATTGTTTGATGAGAGACTTTTATTATTTCTTTGATCTCATTACTCATTATTGGTCTGTTCAGGTTTTCTGTTTCTTTGTAGTTCAATCTTGAATTTCATATGTTCAGAAATTTATCCATTTCTTATAAGCTATCTAATTTCTTGGTGTATAGCTATTCATAATTGTCTTTAATGATCTTTTATATTTCTGTATCACTTGTAATGTCTTCTTCATCTCTGATTTTATTTGTGTCTTCTCTCTTTCTTAGTCTAGCTAAATGTTTGTCAGTTTTATGCTTTCAAACCCACCTATTCCTTTTGTTGATCTTTCTTTTGGTCTCAATTTTATTATTTTGGTTCTGATCTTCATTATTTATTTCCTTTTGTTCATTTTGGGTTTTGTTTTTGCTTTCTTAGCTCTTTGAGCAACTAGAAATAGTTCTATTTATTTTATTTTTTTATTTTTTGATGTAGGCTTTTATTGCTATAAACTTCCTTCTTAAAACTTCTTTTGCTGGGTCAAATGGTATTTCTAGTTCTAGATCCTTGAGGAATATACCCAAAGGATTATAAATCATGCTGCTATAAAGACACATGCACACTTATGTTTATTGTGGCACCATTCACAATACCAAAGACTTGGAATCAGCCCAAATGTCCATCAGTGACAGACTGGATTAAGAAAATGTGGCACATATACACCATGGAATACTATGCAGCCATAAAAAAGGATGAGTTCGTGTCCTTTGTAGGGACATGGATGCAGCTGGAAACCATCCTTCTCAGCAAACTATCACAAGAACAGAAAACCAAACACCACATGTTCTCACTTATAGGTGGGAATTGAATAATGAGATCACTTGGACACAGGAAGGGGAACATCACACACTGGGGCCTAACGTGGGGAGGGGGGAAGGGTGAGGAATAGCATTAGGAGGTATACTAATGTAAATGATGAGTTAATGGGTGCAGCACAGCAACATGGCACATGTATACATATGTAACAAACGTTGTGCACTCGTACCCTAGAACTTAAAGTATAATAATAGTAATAATAATAATAATAATAATAATAATAAAAACTGCTTTTACAATATTCCATACGTTTTGGAATATTGTGCTTCCATTTTCATCTGTCTCAAGGAAGGTTTATATTTGATTTTTAATTTCTTTGTTGACTCATTTGTTGTTCAGGAGCATGTGGTTTAATGTCTTTTCTTTTTTTGGTTTTTTTTTTTTTTAGTTTTAAATTTTCTTTCTGTTACGTATTTCCAGTTTCATTGCATTGTGGTCATAAAAGATACTTGATGTAATTTTTATTTCTTAAGGTTTGTTGAGTTGTTCTGTGACCTAATATATGGTCTATCCTGGAAAATGTTCCATGAGTTGTTGAGAAAATTTGTATTTTGCAGATGTTGGATGAGATGTTCTTTAAGTGTCTGTTAGGTCTATTTAGTCGAGTGCCATTTATCTCTGATATTTCTTAGTCGTCTGGATAATCCGTTCATTGCTAAACGTGGGGGTGTTGAAATCCACTACTATTATTGTATTGCAGGCAAATTCTCCCTTTAGGCCTACTAACACTTGTTTTATATTATTTGTGTGTTCCAGCGTTCGTTGTATATATATTGACAATTGTTACATCCTTTTGCTGCAATGGCACCTTTATTATTATACAATGGCCTTGTTTGTCTTTTTTTGTTCTTGACATAAAGTCTAGTTTATCTGATATAAATATAGACATTACCACACCTTTTCTGTTTCCATTTACATGGAATAGATTTTTTCTATCCCTTCACTTTCAGTCTGTATGTCTTTATAGGTGAAGTGATTTTCAGGTAGACAGCATATAGTTTGGGCTTTTAAAAAAACCCATTCAGGTACTCTATGTCTTTTAATTGGAGAATTCAATCCATTTACAATCAAGATTAGTATTGATAGGTAAAAGTTTATTAATGCCATTTGGTTACTTGTTATCTGGTCGTTTTGTAGATCTTATCTTATTTTGTTCCTCTCTTACTGTCTTCCTTAGTGATTAAGTGATTTCTCCTTAGAAATACGTTTTGATTCCCTACTATTTATTTTTAATACATCTATTATAAGTTTTCGCTTTGTTGTTACCATGTGACTCACAAAAACTTTAACAGGTTATTTTAAACTGATAATGGCTTAAATACGGTCACAAAGAAAAATAACAGAAACAAACTATAACGTTATCACCCCTCACATATTGTCTTTTTAATGTTTCAGTTTATATCTTTTTATATTGCCTATGTCTTAACTAATTGTTTTTACAGTTTTTAATAGTTTTGCTTTTTTTTTTTAACATACCTAAGATATGAGTAGTTTAATAACCCCATTACAGTAGTGGAGAATTATTAATTTTTCTGATTTCCTTCTTTTATAATAGTGAGTTTAATACGTTCAGATGCTATTTTGTTACACATTACCATTCACTTTTTTTAGGTTAAATAATTCTTTTCAACATTTGTTGGAAAGCAGGTCTGGTGTTGATGAATTTCCTCAGCTTTTGTTTGGCGGGGAACATCTTTATCTCTCTTTCATGTTTGAAGGACAGCTTTGCTGAGTACAGTATTCTTAGTTAGCACATTTTTTTGTTTGTTTTTGGCTTTTGTTGTTCCTTTAGCACTTTGAGTAGAGCATCCCACTTTCTTCTGGTCTTGTAAGATTTCTGCTGAGAAATCTACTGAAAGCTGTATTGGAGTTCCGTTGAATGTGGTATGTTTACTTTCTCTTGCTGCTTTGAGTATTCTTTATTTGCCTTTGGTTTTTGCTAATTTGATTATCACGAGCCTTGGAAATGTCTTGTGTGTGTGCTGGGGAGTGCTGAATTTGATGAACTCTAAGCTTCCTGTACCTGGATGGTGTCATCTTTCTCTAGACTTAAGACATGTTAAGCCACTGTTTTCTTAAATAGTCTCTATAGGCCTTCTTCTCCCTTGTCATCTTTGGGAAATTATTATGTGGAGGTTTGTTCACTTGATGGTGTCTCATAATCCTTTTATCTATCTTCAATCTTTATTTTTTCTTTTTGCCATTCTGATTGGATAATTTTATATTTTCTGTTTTCAAGATCGCTAATTTTTTTTCTGTTTCAAGTCTGCTATTGAAGCTTCCTATTCAACTTTTTGGTTCAATTATTGTATTTTCTACTTCTGGAATTCCTATTTGTTTGAATTGTTTCTATTACTTTATCAAATTTCTCACTTTTTTCCTTCTTATTTTCAAAATTTCATATAGTTTTCTATTTGTATACTCTTGTGGATGCCTGAACTTCTTTAAGAGGATTATTCTGAATTATCTGTCTGACATTTTATAGACCTTCAATTTTTCTGGGTCCATTGCTGGAGTGTTTTGGTTTCTCTTGATGATGCCATATATCCCTGAGTTTTTACAGACCTTGTGTCTTTATGTTGATCCTTGCATATTTGAGGAAAAAGTCATCTGTTTAAGTTTCCGCAGGTGTTTTCTGGTGGTGTTGGACCTTAACTGCTTTTACTTGAAACTTATATGCTGGCCTGTTGTTTCTTCACATTCTGGGGATTACTTATAGTGAGCACCAGAACCAAAACATTGCACTGGAACTAACTCATTAATTTGCCATTGTTTCATGGTCTGGAGAAAACTTACAGTGACCTTCAGAATTTAAATGCTACTCTGGAACTAAAATGCTGCTCTGTTTTTCTTTTTTCTAGTCTGATGAAGACTTATAGTGAGCACTGGAAGTTAAACTTTGCTCCAGAACTAGATTAGTGGCCTGATGGTGTTTCCCAATCGGAAGAGTACTTAAGCAGGCACTGGAACTTAATCCTGAACTTTTGGTTAATTCTAGGCCAGAGGAAGACTCCCTGTGAGCATCCGGGCTTTGTGGAAAATCCATCAAGGAATTCAGACCTTCCTCAGATTGTGACTTCTACAGCAATATGGGTCTTGGCCAGTCTCTTCACATGTTATCCCTGCAGATCAAAGTGCAGAGTAGCCACCATAATTTCTCCTCCACTTGCTGTAATCAGCATGCCGTTATTTGTCTGCAGTTGATTTCAGGTGGTTTAGTCCTCCTGGCCATCTCAATGCTTCCCATGGGACAGGACTGGCATGGGCTTCTTGTAAAGGTTTACAAACCAGTGGGAACATTAAACATCCACCTCCAAATCCCTACTTTTACCTCAAAACTGTGGGTCTAGGAAAATCCTCTGTGATAGCAGTAATGTTGGCTTGGAGAAGGAGGAGGCATAGTCTGAAATGACCTTTTTCTTACTGATCACAGCTTTTCTCTGTTCTGTGGGCCTTGGGAATTTCCTAGCTTCTCCTCTTAGTTCTGGTGAGCTCAGGGTGGTATTTTTGTATTTGAATAGTTTCTAGTTGCATTTTTGTAAGTGCAGTTATGCTGTGGGATCTTCTGTTCTGCCATTTTGCTGACATCACTCAATATTTCTGATTCTTAACTGCTAATGCAAGAAAGTTAGATATTCCTGAAGGTCAAAACTAAGATCAAGTTTTTAAAAATTACAAAATAAATATTTTAAAAGGCAAAATACTATTTTAAAAGTTTCTTTAAAGTTAACATTTTGTCTATGGGATTTCAGAACTTTACTTTTAGAATAAAGACAGATGACTCAATAGTTTAAATGAAAAGTAAGTTTCCTTCAAACCTCTTTTAATATGGACTAAAATCTGATTCTCTTCTTCAAGCTGTAGTCTTGGGAATGTTATATCTGATCTCTCCTTTCTTAATACCATGTTTCATATGACATTTTAAAAATTACTGTATAAGTCAGCTATTGTCAAAACAGTTTTATTCAGTTTGAGGCATTCAATAAAATAAAAAATATATAGAAGAAAGAAAACTCCATATATGCAGAGTAGCTATAGAATTTTGTCTCCTTTCTAAAGGTTTTTACCTGCCATAGATCCTTACATTTCAACTTCTTACAGTTCTCATCTAATGTTTTGTGTTCGGATTTCACATACACTAACTTAGTTTCAGTATCACTCCTCTTAGTGTTAAAGGACACTCCTGTAAAGCACAGATGATTAAGGGAGGGGAGTACACTATTTGCCAAGGGGCAAAAAATACCTCATAGAGGAAAGACGGCAATTGTTACTTGCTTCTCCTAGAAAATGTTTTGATACTTAGTACAGTGTGAACAATCTTCTCCTAGAAAATATTTAGATACTTAATACAGTGAGAAAAATCGTGGTTTGTTTGTGTGGAGACAGATAAATTGTACCACCCAAAGGTGCTTTAAATCTCACCATTGTTGTCATAGAGGGATATTTAAAGCCTTTTCATAATGACTTTTACAGATCAAGTCTTTCATCTGTATTATTTGCTAATTTCTTTCATATAGAATATCCATGGTAAAATTTGAAATAATTTTTATTAACCCAACAGTATGATTTATCTTCACTGTTACTGTATTTGCTGTGTCTGTTAAAATTCATTTTCTATTCCTCCTGAAAATACAATAAATAAGTATGCTTTATTTCCCTGTCAGCACTGTAGTCAGATAAAGCTACAAGACTATACTTGTCAAATGAGATGTGGACTGAAGTGGAATATCACCACTTTGAGACTTGGACCATAAACACCTTCACCTTCACCATTTGCCAACTGAACGTTGAATCAGGCTGCAGAAGATTTATTGATCAACATATGGCTCCCAAAGCCTCTCATCCATGAGTAAAGGCATAGAGCAGAGAAGCCCTCATTCCACTCACTGCCTATGAAGTTCAGTTGTCTGTAAAAAATATACTGCTATTTTCATAAATCACTGATATTTTAGAGATTTTGCTTTATCATACTTTCTTATTACATTAAATAATTCAAAACTCTATAACAATATACCTAACAGTATTGATACCTCGCTCTTTCCCATGGCCATACATAACTCTCTTTTATTTACTGTTGGGGGCACTTGCCAACATGGACTCAAAAGACAGCCTGGGTAAGAATTTATGCATGGAGCAATATAATAGATGAGAAAGAACATCCACCTATCTGTTCAACAAATATTTATTAAACATTTCCCTCATGATAAACACTATGTCTACTGGACAAATAAAGATGAATTGCACATGTGCTGGCATGTACTTTAGCCATGATCATGTGGTTCTGGAGCCAGGAGCCTTAGTGTTAGTTTGCCGACTCAGGTAGGCAGTTCTATGATGTAGTAGCTGCAGCTCTCTTAGATGCTTATTTCTGTAACATTTTTGGGAATCATCTATTAGAATATATTTTGTTAGACCTCCTGACGATTCTTCAAATCATTTCATAATACTATGTACTAGATTATTTTCCACTTGAACCTGATTCAGTAGCTTCCATTCTCTGAAATGGAGGCCTGGGCCCCAAGTATTCATCTTTCCAAGAATATATTTACAGATGTCTCAGTCTTTGGGCTTCAGTTTGATAACATTTTGTTTAATGTTAAATGTTATTTTAGCATTCCACTTGGTAAATAGTGTGATTGCACTCCCAAATTCCAAAACAGGAACTGAAACTTGTTCAATGATAAGGCGAAAATTCAGATAATTCAGAATAGGTTCATACAGTTTATTAATAAAATGTAGTAAAATAAAAAAGTATGTATAATGATGTAAGAACCTACTAACACCCATGGTGCTACTGATCCAATATTGAAAACTGCTGGTGAGATACATATAGGTATGTAGGGCTTGGCAAAGTCGAAGAAAAATCAATCAAGTGTTAAGTAATTTTAATAATAATATTGTTATTCTTAAATACCAAAAGAGATAATAACATAGAAGTACTTTGTAAAGAGATAAAGTGCCATACTCGTTACTGGTATTATCTTCTACATACATGCCGTACATTTTTCAGTGCCATTTAAAGACAATGATCCAATGTCATATTGTAACTGAAGGATGATGCACTGTATGTTTTATCTACTAAGGGTGTAGATGGAAATTAGATAAAGGACCCTTCACTCTACAGATGAGATTTGAATTAAGTAGCATTATTGTAAACAAAAGAGGAGTTCAACAGTTGAATGCCCATAGTGACTCTATAGGTCAAGGTAGAGACCTGTCTGTGAAACACTTTAAATTACTGCTTCTCATGTTCTACTTTACTTTGGGAAACTTGAGCTGCCATTATAACACCTTTCACCAGACTGAACTTGTAATTGAAAATAAATCAATCTTGAGGTGATTGAAATTATTATTGCTGACTTCTTTCACTCTGTCATTCCACAGGAAGCCAGTTGGCAGTGGATAGAGAGAATTAACTGACATTTCTCCTTTCATTTTATTACATCACAAACTTCCACAAAAATTAATTATAGTACATTTTTTCTGTGACTTATTAGAAATTGTAGTATATATTTTCTATATTTATTTTACCTGCATTTTCCCCACCTTATATGCCCTCTCAACTCAATTACTAAAATCTCCTTTGCCTTCCAGAAGTTTTCAAAAACATTTTTAAACATGTTTGACATACTGTTGATATATACGTATATATAAAATGTTGTTAGCATATGTTTTTTTGTACAAATAGCATGGATTTATATAGTTTTCAATAAATACATGACACACATTTCATGGATTAAGTTATTAACTAGTTAACTATATTCTACTTTATTTGAATTTTCCACTTTTATTTATTTATTTATTTATTTATTTATTTATTTTTTTGAGATGGAGTTTTGCTCTTGTTGCCCAGGCTGGAGTGCAATGGCATGGTCTTGGGTCACCACAACCTCTGCCTCCCGGGTTCAAGCGATTCTCCTGCCTCAGCGTCATGAGTAGCTGGGATTACAGACGCCCGCCACCATGCCCAGCTAATTTGGTATTTTTACTAGAGACGGGGTTGCTCTATGTTGATCAGGCTGGTCGCGAACTCCCAACCTCAGATGATCTGCCCACCTTGGCCTCCCAATGTTTTGGGATTACAGGCATGAGCCACAGCACCTGGCCTACTAATTTTACGTTTACCCTTCATAGCATGTGCATATTCATTCACAGGACTTAATTTTTGCCCCCCACGGACTTCTTTAAGCTCTTTTTGCTTTTTGAAAACAATAAAGAGAAAAAAGCTAGTAAGTAGCTTTTACTAACTGTTTTTGTCTCTCCTTTTTGTTCACTCTTTTATATCCAAGCGATCAATATGTTCTTTTCATTTGCCTCATTATCCCTTGGACTGCATCTTTTCTCATAATTCCCTCTGCCCCAGGTCTCATCCTCATGACCTCACAACTGCACCAGGGCATTAGCTGCCCTGCCAATTTCTGGACACAATTCCCCCTTCTCCTCACTACCTCCACATACTTCCTCCACCTAGATTCTGCTTCTAAACAATGATTTTTACCATGCTACTTTCTTGTTCAAGCATCTGTGCTCATTCCCACCATCATTTGCAAATTTTACCAACATAAAAAGTGTTCATCTTATGAAAAAGAGTTCAGTGACTTAAGTGAACCAATGTGAAGAAGTTTCTCTGCCACACAATAGCATAGTAACAATCATATGATAATACTGTAAATTGCCATGAGGGCATATATTAGCTAGCAGTCCCCCAGTACAATGTATTATTACATTGAAAGGGAATGGAGTTAGTATCTAACTCCAAACTAACAGAACTCCATTCTGTTACTTAATATCTAACAGAATACCAGTGTTTCACAAAATGCCATGAAAATAATGCTAATCTAAGGAAATCATTTTGAAAAAGCCTTTTGTTAAAGTCTGGCTCTCAAACAGCTGACTCATTTTCAAAAATCTCTTCAATGATTGTGATGACCCACAGTCTAGTTGGTGTTACAATGTGGTCTGCGTAAGGCTGGTTCATTTCCACTTCTGTGACTTTTCTGCAGGCTGTGTTTCCAGCAAACAACACCTCTTTATTCCTCTTCACATGTCCAGAACCACTGTGATTTAGGTAAAGATTTCCCTCCCACAAAAAGTCATTTTAAATTGTCTTGATTATAAGCCATTATGCATTTATTTAAAAGCCATAGTAGATAGGCAAAATTTTCACTCTCCTATCTAAGAATTATATCTTTTTTGTTGTTGTTGTTTTTGACACAAAGTTTCAGTCTTGTTGCCCAGGTTGGATTGCAATGGCACATCTCAGCCTACTGAGACCTCCGCCTCCTGGTTCAAGCGATTCTCCTGCCTCAGCCTCCTGAGTAGCTGGGATTACAGGCATGCACCACCACACCAGGTTAATTTTGTATTTTTAGTAGAGACAGGGTTTTTCTATGTTGGTCAGGCTGTCTCGAACTCCCGACCTCAGATGATCCGTCTGCCTCGGCCTCCCAAAGTGCCGGGATTACAGGAGTGAGCCGCCGTGCCCGGCCTATATCCTCTTATATGTAAATCAATCATGTGTTTTTCGATTGCGGTGTATTCTTCTTTTTGAGGTGTGACATTCCTAATTTGTTTAATTAATTCTTAGTATTTGTTTATATGTATGGCTCTAGGATGAGTTATGTGATATAATATTTTATGTGTTTTTTTCTTATATTTTGTTTGTATCTACCTACATAAAATATCATTAGGCTGCTATACTAAATAAGCATGCTGTCAATATCCCTGGATATACTTCAATGGACAGTGGCAACATGGTCAGTCAACACCTGATGGTAACAGTGTGGCAACAGGGACTCCATACTTTCATATCAATGAACAGTATTTCTGGCGACTTATGCATGATTCCAGAAGACAACTTCCGAAAATGATGGAGAGGAGTACCAAGTGGCTTTCATGGGAGAATTTATTTGTACATTTTTATAAACAGCTTTTTTGAGAGATCATAGACATATAAAATTATATATACTTAGTACAACTTAATGTTTTGATAGACACACACATTGTGAGATGATCACTACAAGCCAGGTAATATATCACCTCTACATAGTCATCGTGTGTGTGTGTATGTGTGTGTGTGTGGTCAGATGATTTAAGATCCATTCTCTTAACGAATATCAAGTATACAATATTCTTAATTATCATCACCATTTACATGTAATATTTTATGAGCAAAAAGACAATATATGCATTTACAATATGTATAATATAAATTATATGATATTTAAGTAGTAAGGAAGTAATTATTTAAAAATGAAATATATTAAAATGTTAACCTTTGTTAATTCTGAATAACAGAAATGTGAAGGACTATCATATCCTTTTGCAAATGTCTATACATTCATATTTCTTAATAAAGATGGAGACAGCAATGACCGTTCTACATAATTAAAAAGACATTCTGTGAGGTCAATAACAATTTATACCTTGATTTTTTTATTTGAATCATGTGGATTATCTTATTTCAATTCAATATTTTCTAATTAGCTTTCTGATTATAATTGCCCTGACTTACTGACCAAAGTATACTGCCTTGCATGAAAGTTGTAGTTTTAATTTTAAAAAATACTTCAGCATTTTGTTACATACCTTGCTCCCTGTGAACTCATGAATTCATGAGTTACATACATTTTTTTCCTGTGAACTTGTTTGTGATATGAGTCTACTCCAGACAGATAGATCCATAGTTAATGAACTTAAAATCGTTTCAGCTTTCTGAGGCTGCCAGGTCGAGAGTCAGACCCTAAACCGATGGTCCAAGGACAATCTGCAGTGGAATCACCTGGGTAAAGGTCATGCATTTAGGTCTGGTAAATGGGGGGTCATTGTGCGTGAATATGGGGCATCTGTCCCCCACGTTCTCACACACATGTGGAGGAACATTGTCCTTAAACCATTGAATATATGCTACCTTCTAAGATTTCTTGTTCTGTGAGCATCAGGCTTTTCCTGGTAATACTCCAATCTTAGTATACTTTTTTTTTCTTCCAACAATAAAACCTCAGGACAAATTAATACAAAATTCCCCATATAGTCTACCATCAAACATTAAGAACATAAAACTCTTCTATGAAGAAGAACATTCTACAACTATACATCACAATTTTATTGGAAATACTTCATTTCTTATTATTATACTTTTGGAATAATGATTTTTTTAATGATGTGTCTTGTAACTTTATATGTTGTAAGACCAATCATACACTTTCATAATTATTGTTTAATACAATTGTCTTTTAGATCAGGTAAGCATATGCTTAAGCAAATCTAAACTTCATGATTCAAAACTTCATGATTCAATCCAAATCATTTCTATAGAAAAGGTATCCCTTACTAAGTGAATAACTTCACAAAAATTATACAGAGGCCTAGTTAATTTTTTATGATATTAAGCAAACAATGAAAGTAATGTAAAGATTAAAACCTCTATGTTTAGGTTTTAATTGTCTTAGTGTCTTAGTTGTCTTAGTGTCTTGGACTTTATCCAAATATTCATTCAAATTTGACTCCTCCTTGAAAATGCATATGCATAGAATAAAATAGCAAATTTCTTTAAATATTTTTATAGGGATATTATTCAAGGCATATTCTGTGGAGAGTGAGTGGACTCTCTGTATTCTGAAAGATGATATTTAAGATTTCATTATTTCATGTTTGACTAACCTGTGATAAAACCAATTAGCATTGTTCTATTTTCTAAGTGTCTTCTTGCCTACATGCTGAGTTAGAAGGGCAAGAAATAAAAAAGCTATGACGGAAACTGTTCTCAGAAATATTCTGCTACTGTGCCTACATATGTAGTCCTTTCTTAGCTGAAGAGTATACCTTACATAATTTTAAGTGGAGTAGACATTTAGCAAGTTTGTTGCTATTAAAACAACAAATGAGATAATTTTAATCAATAGGAGAATGTAGATGATGGATTTTTGGCTTTAAAGATCTCTTTGTAGAGATATAAAATAGCATGATTATTATATTTATTTAAAATGCATTCATTTCGGTTAAAAACCATCTTAATTCAATGCTCGCACTCGCTCTGAGTGCTATATCATGATTTTCCCATTATAGATCATTGAATAACACTAACTTATGACTTAAGCCCTTAAAGAAAATATTTTCAGTCTTAAAGTTAAGTACTTTGACGAGTTGAGAGAAGAAGGCTTCAGTCGATCAAACTTCTCAGAGCTAAGGAGGAACCATGTAATCAGCACAAAGAAACTAAAAACCTTGAAAAAGGAATGGATGAATGGATAACTAGAATAATCAATGCAGAGAAGACCTTAAAAGAATTTTAAAATATATTATATAACTTAATAAAATATTACCCTTTGTGGTGAAATCTATATATTTCTCTGTGGTTTAAGGTCAATATTTAGAAGACTCTTTTACTCAATAATATTGATGTTTATCATTGTTTGAAGGAGACTAAAGTAACAGTTGCAAGTCTGTCTTCTAAATTTGTAGTTTGTGAAGAAACATGGAAGGTAAGTACCAATGAGACTGAAGTATCTGTGCAAATTGAAGGAGATCATAATTTAAATGCCATGTATCACTCATCTTCAGTGAGAACACAGATAGATGAACAGATAGAGACACTACATATACTCTACAGATTCATGTATTCATGATCATTACTTACATACGGATATGTTTTACTTGGTACCTGCAAACAAGACAAACGCTTTTTTTTGTTGTTGTTGTTCTTTCCTTCTTGTTCCTCTTCTATCCCATTTTCTCAGGAGCAGGAGAGTAATTTAAACTGAATCCTCAGGCTCCAGCGTGTCATCCTCATTTGTCGATAAAAGGCCCCTCTCCTATTTTATTCCACCCCTGTCTCTGATCTTTATTCACTTTCCTCTTCCCCTTTCCAAAGATACCATTCACAATGCATTTGATTTGCTTTCCAGAATATATCAAGTGACTAAAATTTATTTTAATTTTTAAAGTTCAATTTTATTAAGAAGTTAGAGTTGTGAATGACCATGTCTAAACAAATGATTTGTTGCTCATTTTGATGAAACTAACCTATAGCTATCATCCAATTCAACATTTACCAAGGCCTTACTCAAAGAAATGCAGAAGCCACAATGTACTGCTTTAGGCACTTTCCAGAAATTTTCTCCTTTAATTTTCACTGTAATTATAATTTGTTTTGATTATTCATATATTAGAGATGTGAAACCTGAGGCTCAGGATTGTTAAATAACTTTTTGTAGTTAAATAAAGCAAAAAACAATAGTAGTGCTGAGTAATTTCATGATAAATTCTTTTCTAATGAATAAAATGTTTGCATGAATAAATAAACAGATGAATTTGACACATCAGTCCTTAATAGGCTTATGTTTAACATCTGGGAAAATATTTACCACCTAAGGAAAGAAGAACAATTGTGAAAGAACAATTGTGAACAATTGGAAAATTCAAGGCTGACTAATAGTAAAGGTCAAGAGTACTATTTAGACAATTAAGGATATATTGAATTCCCTAGGGTGAGATCATCTTGAACTGGAGTTTTCAGGTTGCAAACATGCAGGCATTTGTAAGTTTGTGAATGAAGTCTTCGAAGTTAGGTTGGAAGCACATAGACACTATTAGAGAAAAGTAATGTTGTTCACTTGTTTGTTTTCTGCCGTGTTCAATATGCACAAAGCGAATACTGCTGATTGAAGCTCACTTGGGCCTAAGTCAGTAAAACGGATGGCAGGATAGCAAGCAAAACCTTTATGACTCACAATGCTAATTTCATAATCAATAGTAATAGCAACAGCTTCAGTGACTGGCATTGACTACTAAGATGCGCAAAATGAACCATGGAGGCTGTTTACTACACAGATGTGTTTTTTCTCTCCCTCACATAACCATGGTCTAACAAAGTGAGATAACTCACTATTTGACTGAACTTAACCTTTACTAACCATCCAATTATTCAAATTGTATAAAGATATTTATAAGAAAAATCTGTGCGCCAGGCTCTGGTACGGATACAAATTAGTCCATTTAAAGACCTCCCGACAAGTTTCCTACATAATTTCTGTACATTACTATGTTTGCATAAAACTTTTTATTAAAAGAAGAATAATAATATTGGTTTTGCTACATGTAGAGTTGAGTGAATTTATCTGTATAAATTGACAATTTATATAATATTGGAATATGCAATGAAAAAACTGTATGCATATAAATATGTAATTATTTATATATTAACCTTCACATACATGTTTAAAAGCTTGTGGACGTAACTTTATATCATTCCTCTCACCTATATTTTAATTATTATCTATGGTTTCATAACCCTTGATAAAGTGAAATAAGCCTTTTCTAAAGATGTTAAATAGCATATCAGTTTAGAAATGGGATCTGGCATCAGAAAAATGGGGCCTGAATTCCAACTATGTTATGTACTAGCTTTGTTGGAATATGATACACTGTTTAATTTTTAACACATAAAAAAACAAAAAAAGTAAGAAGTTCATATTTTGGGGAGGAGTTTAAAAGAGATAATACATGTAAAGAAACGCATTATCACTTATCACAGTATTTTATACAAAAAAACTCAAAGATGACACCTACTAAAACTGTTTTTATTATTATTCCATATATGTAGACTATAGTTCATTCACAACCAATAGGCAAATAACAATTTATAGGAAGTGTTTGAAGTTGAAAAACACCATTTGGAAAATTCAGATCTTAACAATTTGCATCTGAAATACAATGATATTAAAGTACAGACAAAAAAATCAATTGCCCATTTCAATTTACTGTCTGAGACATGGCCTAACTTAGTTAAAATGTAGTCAGACAGACAGACAAAATATGCACATTCATAGAAAAATTATCATCTTGGTTTTGTATTATTCATTCTCCCTCATTTGTTCTTTAGCACTTGACGTGCCTTTAATGCATTTTTAGCTGTGCATTTCATTAATTGAAATTTCAATAAATCTAAAGTTATCTAAAAAGATTGGAAGCTGCCAAATTTGTTTTTTTTTCTTTGAAAACTACATTGTGCAGTAATATTCATAGCTACACCCACTCTCCAGCAATTTTGAGTTGTGTGGAATGAGTCATACAGACATATGCATGTATATTTTTATCTGGCTAGAAAATGTCATGCCCATCGAATTTTCAGTCTTCCAAATACATGCATTTCTGGGCCTGAGTTATCTTTCTCACATGCATGGAATGCAAGATAGGAAATCCTATACTGTAATGTATGTAAGTCAATTTTTAAACCACCCAGTCAAACTTATTTGAAAAACACTCTTTTAATAAAACTTACCCTAGTGTTTACAATTTGTTAAATATTATTTTTATAAAATGTAAAATTAAAAATAAAGGCTCATTACTTAGAACACAAAATACAAAACTGCCTATTAATTGAGATATTTTGGTATCTGTGTTTAATTTTATAAACCATGTAAAATAATAATAAATGTATGCAAAAATAGATACCTTATGTTTGGATTTTCTAAGAAAGTTAAATGAAGAAATAATCAGATTAACAATTTTTTTGAGACAGAGTACCACTCTGTTGCCCAGGCTGGAGTGCAGTGGTGCCATCTCGGCTCACTTCAATCTCCGCCTCCAGGTTCAAGTGATTCTCCTGCCTCAGCCTCCAGAGCCGCTGAGACTACTGACACGCCATCATGCCTGGCTAATTTTTGTATTTTTAGTAGAGGCAGGGTTTCACCTTGTTGACCAGGCTGGTCTCAAACACTTGACCTCAGGAGATCTGCCCGCCTCAGCCTCCCAAATGTGCTGGGATGACAGGCGCGAGGCACTGTGCCCAACCAATATTTTTGAGCAATAAATTGTTAAAGTTAAAAACTCTAAATTGGTTAATGAAATAACTGTCAATTATCCAGTATTTTATTGTAGAGTACACAACAGATTGATTTGACTATTATATTTAGTCAAAGCAACTACTTATGGGTCAGTGTTGATTACTTTTATTTTTCGAAAATAACTACATACGATTAGCTTTCATTAAAGTTCATGTGACATTTCCCCAGTCTTGATACTTCTTAAAATCTGAGAAACGCATATACTTTAGTTGAAGACTGGCTCATAGTTCACATTAACCCTTGAGTTATTTGAAGCAAACTGATGTCACTGATCTTGCTATAAGTTCTAATTGTCATAACCATGCTGATGTAAATCCCCCTGAACAAACAAATATAGCTTATTTCTTCAGACAGAATATCATCAAAACATAGTGAAAATAGAGTCTGTGCACCCACAAGCACATACTCTGTCCCCACCATCCCTTACTTTACCCCCACGCTCTAGGCTAAAAGTCAAACTTTGTTGTCTGAGACTCAAGTTCCTTTGCAGTCTGGCCACAACCACCTTCCCTGTCTGGTTCCTACTAGCCTGCAGGCATGATTCACCAAAACTCACTCAAACACTCAACACTTCCCAGCTTTTGCACATGTATAGCCCTTTGAAGCAAAGCAAAATTGTTAATTTGGCTGAAGTAATGGTTGTATGGCTGGAAATGTGTGAAAGATAGGGCTAGAAAGATAAATTGCATCCAAAGTATAAAAGTTTTGACCTTTTGGCCATAAAATTTGTGTTGCTTTTATTAATCAATGCGAATATATTTATGATATTTTAATAAGCAGGTGACTTAGAGCTGTGCTGTAGGAATATCAGCTAGGCAGCAACATACGAGAAAGCTTAAGATAGGATAAAAACGTGATAAAATACTGAATGAGGAGAATGAATTTCAATAGAAAGAAGGTGAAAGAGTACACGATAGTGGTGAGAGTATAAATTCATATTTCAGCTCCCCTGCATGCTAGATGCATGGATTTGGACAAATTATTCACTTGCTCTAAGCCTTTCCTCATTCGTAGAACGAAGATAATGAAGGTACTTGCTGCATATTTGTATGGGAATGAAGGTTTAATGAAAATAAAAACCTACAAAGTATTTAACACAAATCCTTGCTCATAGTAAGTGTCAAGGAATATTGCCTATTTCATCATTATTATTATATCTAATGGATTTGACATCATATTGACTCTGATTGGCAAGACAGATAAAGTAATTTAAAAATATTCTAAGATACCTAATCAGTATACTGAAGAGCTATGCACTCCGATGTTAGTTGCAACACCATTCACAATAACCAAGTTAAGAAGCAGCCTAAGTATCCATCAACAGATGAAAGGATAAAGAAAATATGTTACATATACACAGTGGCATACTATTCAGCCATAAAAAAAGAATGACATCCTGTGATTTGCAACAACGTAGATGGAACTGGAGGTCATTATGTTAAGTGAAATAAGCCAGGCATGGAAAGACAAACTTCGCTTGGTCTTACTTGTTTGTGGGAGTTAAAAATTAATACAACTGAACTCATGGAGTTAGAAAATGGAAGGATGATTACCAGAGGCTGAGAAGGGTACTGGTGGAGGGATGGTTAATGGTTACAAAAAATAATGAAATAGAATGAACAAGGTTTAGTATTTGATAGCATAACAGGCAACATGCTATATTCATGTATAATTTATTATACATTTAAAAATAACAAAAAGAGTCCAACTGGATTGTTTGTAAAACAAAGAAAGTATACTCCATTTACTCTGATGTGATTATTACATATGATATTCCTGTATCAGAATATGTCATATATCCCACAAATATATATGCCTACTATGTACACACAAAAAAAAATTAAAACGATTTCTAGGCCGGGCGCGGTGGCTCAAGCCTGTAATCCCAGCACTTTGGGAGGCCGAGACGGGCGGATCACGACGTCAGGAGTTCGAGACCATCCTGACTAACACGGTGAAACCCCGTCTCTACTAAAAAATACAAAAAACTAGCTGGGCGAGGTGGCAGGCGCCTGTAGTCCCAGCTACTCGGAAGGCTGAGGCAGGAGAATGGCGTAAAAACCCGGGAGGCGGAGCTTGCAATGAGCTGAGATCCGGCCACTGCACTCCAGCCTGGGCGACACAGCAAGACTCCGTCTCAAAAAAAAAAACAAAAACAAAAACAAAACAAAAAAAAAACAAAAAAAAAACGATTTCTAAGGTTTCTAGCTTTAGTTCCTGGAATAGGAATGATCTCGCCGGGCGCAGTGGCTCAAGCCTGTAATCCAAGCACTTTGGGAGGCCGAGACGGGCGGATCACAATGTCAGGAGATCAAGACCATCCTGGCTAACACGGTGAAACCCCGTCTCTACTAAAAAATACAAAAAAAGCTAGCCGGGCGTGGTGGCGGGCGCTTGTAGTCCCAGCTACTCAGGAGGCTGAGGCAGGAGAATGGCGTAAATCCCGGAGGCGGAGCTTGCAGTCAGCTGAGATCCGGCCACTGCACTCCAGCCTGGGCGACAGAGCAAGACTCCGTCTCAAAAAAAAAAAAAAAAAAAAGAATGATCTCAATAGAATCATTTATGAGACTATAGGGTAAAAAGGAGCTGGAGAAGGGAAGATAATAAATAAGCTACTTTTTTTTCCTTTACAGCTTTTATTTCAGGGGTTGGCAGAATGTCCAGGTAGGACACATCCAGTAGGAAGTTAGAACTGTGCTCGGTAGTGAGCCTCCTGCTCACCATGATATAAATAGACTATGACAAAATCTGATCAGGAAATTGTGCTTTGATTATTATTCAGTAGATAGTTTTCATTAAAATGACCATTACAGTCATATGGGAATTTATGTATATCTTTAACAAAATATAATCAAAGAGATAAACTATTTTACAAACAAGTCTTGTAGTTTCACAGATTCTGAGTCATTTCCTACATTTATATAATCATATTGTATGTTTATTTGAAAAAGGAATTCAGACATAATTTTGTTTATTTTCATCTGTAGAAAAATGTTTTAATTACCTCAGAACACTAAAGATGACTCAGGGAATCTCCCCATAATCAATCCAAGGAATTTTCCCAATGTTGATGACTCCAAAATTGAACTGTGTTGTTTGGTTCTAGCCGGGTTCTCAATGAAACTAACATTATTCCTATTTTGGTGATTTGCCAACACAGTCACCGTAACGTTTATTCTCAAAGTTCCCTACTTCCCTCAAACTCTCCATTCCATTGTTTTGCCTGTCCATTTCAAATTGCCACATTTCCTATTTCTTATGAAAATTTAGTGTGATTTCTCAATCTGGCCTGTTTTATGTAGGAAGATTGGTGTGATCTCTCTCATCTAACCAAATATTTACCTTGCTTTAAGATAACTTTATGATTTTTTTTCTGCCCATTTATAAGGTACGTGTTTTGAAAATACGCCCTTCCCATACTGAACTCCTTCAAGATCTGGCTTTCCAGTTGTCTTCATTTCAGTGTCTTCAGTCTCATTGCCCCTGCCCTTAAACACATCAGATCTACGGTTTCTGAAACATTGTACAGTGAAAATGTATCATATAATTTAAAAATAACAAAATAATTTCCCCCAAGATTAAAATTGAAAGGATAACTTGGTAGTGAAGCAAAACAAACAAAAGTTATTCACATTAGCCTTCACCCCTACCCCTAGAAAAAAGTGTTTCTTCTTCCCCTTAACATCTCTTAACATCTTTGTATTTTTTTAGGTTTTTGTTTTTTGCTTCGTAAGATGCTTGTCCTATGATGCTTTGTGTTAATTTAATTTTACATTCTTTGTCTTGCTACATAGCAAGCACCTTGAAATCTGATTTCATTTTTCATACATTCTTATATAGGCATTGATTGTAATATAAGGGATAGATGAAAGGTGCTGGAAGCTTATATGTGTTAAGATTTCTAGTTTTAAAAGAAAACGTGACAATGAAGGCTATACACACCACAATAGCTGAGATTTTTATGGTAACAAAGAACACAGCAATTCCCATCATCATATTTTTAGGCATGCTGGGGAAAGAAAGATAAATAACTCTTTATTCTTGTTTGAGTCCTGTCATCTGATTATGTATGCCTTCTGATTTAATCATTCCATAAATACATCAAGATAGGGCTGGGAATTCGCCCTTCCTCCCTATCACCATTATAGATTGAATTTTTACCATTAAAAATAATTTCTTTTGGGCTGGGTGTGGTGGCTTATGCCTGTTATCCCGGCGCTTGGGGAGGCTGACATGGGTGGATCACCTGAGGTCAAAAGTTTGAGACCAGCCTGGCCAACAGTGAAACCACATCTCTACTAAAAATACAAAAATTAGCCGGGTGTGGTGGCATGTGCCTGTAGTCCCAGCTACTCGGGAGGCTGAGGCAGGAGAATTGCTTGAACAAGGGAGGCAGAGGTTGAAGTGAGCTGAGATCACTCCATTGCACTCCAGCCTGGGCAACAGAGTGAGACTCTGTCTCAAAATAAATGAATAAATAATAATTTATTTTGGAGGAGAAGAGGAAATGGAGGGATTTCTGTTCAGTGGGTATGGAGTTTCAGTCATGAATGATGGAAAAGCTCTAGAGATCAGCTGTACAAAACTGTGTTTACAGTTAATATTATGCTATACACTTATAATTTTGTTAAGATGGTAGATCACTTAGATGTTTTTAATACAATAAAAAATAATTTTTAAAAACATGTAGGTCTTTTAATTTTCACAATTTACTTATGAAATGCAAATGACCCTAAACTGGAGTGCATTCTATCTCTAGTAAATTATATTAGTGCTCAAAATGTGGTCCAAAGAATTGTGTTCATCTGTGAACTACTTTTCATGGATCTGTGATAAGTACAAAAATTGAGAGTAAGTGCTTAGACATTTTTACAGTAATTTGACATTGTCATATTTTCAAATTTTATTCAGTAACAGTGTCACTCTGCAATACATTAGAGGTAAAAAGAAAAAAGAAGTGGTCTTTCCTCATAGATAATTTGAGAAGCAGCACCCTACAGTACTTCTCACTGGGGACTTGTTCCCAAGCCCCTGTAATGCTAAAAATTGTGTATATAATTTGATTTTTAAAGGATTTTTAGTACAAGAAAATGGAAATAATTACTTTCTATAATGGAGAACATCTTTGTGGATTTCAATGCCCCAGAAGATAGCATAAGCTGGAAACCTAAATAGACATAAAAGATGTAAATCATTTTAAAGTTGGTGGATCATTATGCTGTTGTATCCAAGGTTTTGATGAAGAATGGTTCAGGATTATTGTCTACCTTTAGAGAAAATATGGGGGGTCATGGACTTCTTTGAGAAACTGGTGAGAAATATTGATTCTTCCCTAGAAAAAAAGTTGTAAAAGGTGCATATAGATAAATATCTGCACAATTTCCACCATGTTTGCTGTTTTAGTAGGGAATAGTCTGGTTAAAAGTAATGCCCAGGATGACTATTGGCATTCAGGTTTCTATCTAATGGGTGTTTGTTTGAACATTGAACTGGAATTATTTTTTCACTATACAGTGAATGTGATGAAACATGCTTGTTCTTGCTACAGCTTGATTAGACACATAGGTTGCTGCTTAGGGGAATGGAAAATACAAATATAAGGGGTGAGAAAGCAAGAAGCCTTGCAAAGTGAGAGAAAACACCGTTCAGCAAGAACTCATTATCAGCAAATATCTTAGAAAAAATTATCCTCTCTCCATAGGCTCTGCTCTTAATTTCTCCTATCTCCACCCATCAGTCAGACTCTGTCTTTCATTTGTACATAATAGCCTCCCTTCCTTATAGCTTCATTTGCTTAGATGACCTTTACTCATTCTATATGACAGCATCATGATGATGGTGATGATGATAAAACTAACAATGATAATAATTGCTAGCATTCATTGAGTGTTTTGTTTATCAGATAGCAGTCACTACACACAAACACATATGTATATAAAATTTATCTTTACAACAGACCCATATGCAGGTTATCATTTTACAGATGAAGAAAGTATTGCACAGAAAAGTTAATTAATTTGCTCAATATCACACAGCTGTTAAGTAGTAGAAGTAAATCAGAGATAATCTTTGCTGACAAGATTTTCAGGTGTTTTGATTGATGAAAGTTATTTCTGTTGTGTATAAGATAATAAAGCAATGTTAAGTTTGACAACTTGAGGCAGATCCTGTAACAACAAATTAAGAGCAAAATTCAGTTAAAGTGGATAAAAAACCTAAATGTAACACCTGAAACCATAAAACTCCTAGAAGAAAATATATACAGAAAAACTGCATGACACTGGTCTGAACAATTACTTTTTGTATATCTGAAAAAGCTCAGGCTACCAAATGGGACTATATCAAACTAAAAAGCTTCTGCATAGTAAAGGATCAACAAAATGAAAAGACAGTGTACAGATTGGGAGAGAATATTAGAAAACCACATACCTGATAAAATGTTAATATCCAATATATATGAAGAACTTACACAACTCACCAGGAGAAAAAAAAGTAACCTAATTAAAAAAAAAAAAAAAGTCCAATGACCTGAATAAACATTTATCCAAAGAAGACATAAAAATGGCCAACAAGTATATGAAAACATGCTCTATCACCAGGGAAGTGAAAATTAAAACCCCTATGAAATATTACCTCACACCTACTAAGATGACTATTCTCAAAAATCAAGCAATAACAAGTATTCATGAGAGTTAGAAGAAAAGGGAACCCTTGCATACCATTGGTGAGAATGTAAATTTGTGCAACCATTATGGAAAACAGTATGAAAGGTCTTAAGAACATTAAAGAGAGAACTGCCACATGACTCAGTAATTCTTCTTTTGTGTATGTTCCAAAGGAAATGAAATCACCACATCATAAAGCTATCTGCTGTTCTGTGTATATACCCAATGAACATGAAATCATCATGTTATAGAGATATTTACACTCCTTTGTTGATTGTAGCATTATTCACAGTAGCCAAGATATAGAGACAACGTGTCAATTGATAAATGAACAAAGAAACTGTGATATTATATATATATGTATAATGGAGTATTATTCAGCCTTAATAAAGAAGATCCTGCCATTTGCCACAACATGGATGAATTTTCATTATGCTAAGTGAAATAAGCCAGATTCAGAAAAAAAATACTACATAATCTCACTTATGTGTAGACTCTTAAAAAATAGCTGAATACACAGAAATAGGGAATGAAGTGGTAGTTACCAGGGATGAGGTAAGAGGGAATGGGGAGATGCAGGTCAAGAAATACAAAGCAAGGAATATAGGAAAAATAAATCTAGAGATCTAACAGAGAATGTGAGGACTATAGTTAATGATATAGTATTTAACTGAGTATTTTTACTAAAAGAGTAGATTGCAGGTGTGTTTGCCAAAAAAATAAGAAGGGTAACTACAAGAGATAACTAATATTTTAATTGCTTGAATATAATAGCTATTTCTACATGTATAAAGATATCAAAACATTATGTTTTACTCCTTAAACATATAGGACACATAAAAACAATGGAATGCGGGACTATCTGTCATTGATCTCCATTTTTCTCTTGTACCAACTGGAAACTCTTAGTTTGTGATTGAGCATGAACCTCAACCACAATGATTATTTCCAAAAGGATAAAGCCAATCAATGTCTTGCGTATCGATCTACATGTTATCAAATAACTTGCACTGGGTTTCCTTCTGGTACTGAATTGTCAACTCATTTAGATCAATTTAATTCTACTTAGTGACAGCCTTGCTTAATGATGTAAACTGTAAATATAACTTTTTTCTCATGACAACAGTGCTGCAGTGACCTATTCACAAGCACCCTGCTGCCAATCCTTCCCTTCTAATTCCACATACAGACACAAGGTTTCGCTTACAAGAAGATTACTTTCACCGTTGTACTTCCCTGCTCAAAACCTTCAATTATTTTCTCATTTTCAGGATCAAGGTCAGATTTCTTAACCTGGTGGCCAAGGCTTTCCACAGTCAGTTCAACCTTACGTGCTCCAATTATATCTGGTTTTTCTCTTGCATCATCCTTCTGTTTTATGATCTCTGTACATTTCTTTCTTAATTCAGCATTCTACCATGCAGAGTTAAAGAATAACATTGGAAATTATTTCCTCTTCCTTTCAGAATCTCCGTATTTTCTAATAGTCCTAATATATATTCCATCATCTTGTCCTCCACTTGTTTAACAGTCCTAATATAAACTCCATTATCTCTGAGTGTTCCAGGTTATGCTGATTTTTTCCCTTCTTGGATTGTGGAATTCATTTTTTATATCATTTATTTGGCATTTGGTTTTATACTATCTATAGCATTCTTTCTTCCTATTTTTTTTTCTTTACTCGTGCCTTCTTTTCTTAATTTGATGGTCAGTGTCATGAGGGCAGAGAACATGTCTTAGACTCATGCTGTATTTCATATGATCCATACTTTCAATAATGAATGACTGATAAATAACTGTTGAAAGTATATACTTATGCGATTGGGGTGAATGTTTGGTGAGAAGTTCCCAGAGCAGCACATTATTCCAGACAGGAAACTTGCCAGGCTGAGTCATTCAGCAGCTGCAACATGTTTGCAATTTATTTTCTTATCTGGGTGTGAGAATTAGGAATAAAAAAGTCTCAGTTTGAAGTGTAGTGAATAAGCTTGGGTTTTGTACCTGCTGTAGTTAAATAATCCCTTTTTTAAAAACTATTGCTGTATATGATTTTTCCTTTTGATTTTAAAGCAAAGATTTAAAATTTCCCATGTCTTGCTAGCTGAAACTGGGTTATGTTCTCACACCAAGACCAATAAATGGAAGGAAGGATTAGATCCCTAAAGATGTAATGTATAATAATGTGACTATGATTAACAATACTTTATTGATACTTAAAATTTGCCAAGAGAGTAGAGTTTGTGTTTTCATCCCCCCAAAAATTGATACTATCTGTTGTGATGAATATGTTAATTAACTTGATTGTGGTGATTATTTCACAATGTACATGTGTATCAAACTGTCAAATTGTAGGCCTTAAGTATATAAAATTCTAATTGTCAAATATACCTTAATAACATTTAAAAAAAAAAAAAGAATTCTTGTTACCTGAGGTGGCAGGATAGATAGCAGAACAAAACAAACTCTTCAGTAGGTTAAAGGGGAAATGACTGCTTTCAAAATAACCAAACCAATTTTAACCAATCCAACATTAGCCAATAACCCCCCTCAAAAAGGTAGGCAATGCTCTCACCCCTCCTATTTGTTTCCAAAGGACTGAATAAGGAAAAGCATTTCCTGACTCTGGGGGATATCATCCAGCTGATTAGTGATTGGAATCTTCTGCCAGAACATTTTAATAGTTTTAATGACTATAAAATATATATATTGTTTGCATTAAAATATTGGCTGTGACTAAGCCCAGAGATTTCTCTATGACACCTTTTAAAAATTAGACTAGATGCCTTCATAAGCCAACTGGTAAAGGAGAGAGATCAGTTATCCCCACCACCCCTTTTTGCTCCTTTCTTTTACCTAACCAGGTCACTTGAAATCTTTCTCCAGTGACACAGAGCTATGTCAAAACCTGCTCTTGGATGCGTTCTCCTGCCAGTAAGTTACACTGGAAGGGAATTTGTCACGTGTTAGGTTTACCTTACACAAATGGATTAAAAATAAATAGTAGAAATAAGGATGTTTTGGTTTTATGTGCCAAAATTGTAGATATCAGCTACAGGGTGTGTATAGTAATTTAAGTGATACTAGGAGTTCTCTGGCATCAAAAGCAATTGAACATACGTTTGAAGCTGTGAAAACATATTTCAATTAACCAGGTAGTGTGCGTATGTGGGCATGTGTGTGTGCGTGTGTGTATGCATGTATAAGTGTGTATGCATATATGTGTTTTGAGGTAGAATGAAGGAAACAGTTTTGAGATGCGTGTTTTATATTGTAAACTTAATTAGGCGTATATATACTATTGCCATCCATCAGCTTATAGAAGTTTTACATCAAATGCATGCAATATTTTCTACATAGAGAAAATAAACAGTATGGTGTTTTAAGCCACTTGGAAATAATTTTGTTTCTAATCAACCGCTTCTGAAAAATATTTTCTCAAAGATTATAAAAAAGTAATGTGACTAAAATATTTTCCCTCTTCATTATTTTCTTCTTAAAATCTGTTTCCATCATATGATCTGCTTACTTGAGCTCAATGCCATACATACAACACCCACAGTCACTACAGTTTTCAAAATTGCCTATATACATTTTATGTGAACATATCTTTAAAATTTAAACTCAGTTTATGTCAGATTTATGATCATGTGTTCTATCTAACTACATTATTATTTTTCTCCATTTCCTTTGGATAGACATATAAGAAAACCACTTGTGTCAAATCTGTCAAGGAGAAGCAACACTAATTAAAGTAAGATTTTCAATGGAATATAAATAATGATTTCTAAGAATAAATTATGATTTCTTCATCAAGTTACTTATAATAGATTTAACAACATATGAGTTTTAGCCAAAAGACTAACTTGACACAAGTATCCTTTGTGAAGCTTTCTCCAACATGGTTACATCTAGCACAGTATGACCATTTTCTAATTTGGATTTCTACAAAGTATTTATGGGGCTGGTGCTTCAATTATTTTACTTACCACAGTGCACTACATTTATTTCTGCATTTTCTTAAACTACAAATATTTGAAACTTAGGGATCGTTTCCAAATTATCTCTGTGTGTCCAATATTCAGCCAAGTGCCAAGCTCACCTAAGTGCTCAATTCCCATTAGAAATGCCTTGCTCATTTCTGGCTCTTTTGTTTGAACTATGCTGGGTACTCAGAATTGAAGTAATGCTGAACTGCCCATGTGAGGGGAAAGCAGTAAGAAGTCAAGGCCACCTTGTTCATGTTTTACTCCTCTTTTTGATCTCAGACACTATCAGAGTGCTTTCATACTTTTCTCTTCCTTATATCTGAATCCATTCATTTAAAATATATTTATTGCTGGGCGCGGTGGCTCAAGCCTGTAATCCCAGCACTTTGGGAGGCCGAGACGGGCGGATCACGAGGTCGGGAGATCGAGACCATCCTGGGTAACACGGTGAAACCCCGTCTCTACTAAAAATACAAAAACTTAGCCGGGCGAGGTGGCAGGCGCCTGTAGTCCCAGCTACTCGGGAGGCTGAGGCAGGAGAATGGCGTGAACCCGGGAGGCAGAGCTTGCAGTGAGCTGAGATCCGGCCACTGCACTCCAGCCTGGGTGACAGAGCGAGACTCCGTCTCAAAAAAAAAAAAAAAAATATATATATATATTTATTAGTTGTCTATTAGTTGTCTCCTACATTCTCTTCACTACTGCAGGCTCTGGGGTCCATCAGTGAATGAAACAGACAAAATACTGCTCTTATAGAGCTTACATTTAGTAGGTAGACAGCAGAAGAATGATCAAATAGATATAAAATATAATGTTAGGTAGTGATAAGTATCATGATGAAAAATAAAAAGGGATAGAGAGTTTCCAGAGATGTTATTTTTAGATAAAGTGGTCATCACTCTGAAGTGATAATAGCTGATCAGAGACAATGTATATCTAGTGATTGAATGTTACAAGCATAGAATGGCAAAGTCAGGGGCCAAGACAGAGCATGTGTGATATGACTAACACACAATAAAAAGAATCATGTGGTTGTAGCATAGTAGGCAGAAGGAAGTATGGTAGAAAGAAGAAGTGAATGTTTGATATTGTGGGATCTTGAAGGAGTATTGTAGGACTCTGATACTGTAGGGCCTTGATATTATTGTGACATGTACACACATAATTATGTATTGATATATTTGCACGTTATTTTAATATAAGAAACTACTTATGTTTGAATAAAGAACGGACAAGATATGATTTATCTTTGAAAGGATTACTCTGACTTTGTGAATTATAAACTGAAGAATAGCAAGAGTAAAAGCAAACAGCCTAATTAGAAGGCAGTTGCCCCAATCCAAGGATGAAATGATTATAATGTGGATTAGGATAGTAATTGTTAAATTACTAAGTAAGAAATGGTTAGTTCCTAGATTTATTTTAAAGTGAGCTAATGGGAAATGTGAATGGATTATATGGAGGAGATGGAGGTCGAGGAAAGTAAAGAATGGCTCCATAAAATTCGGTCTGAGCTACTGATAGAACAATAGCATTATTTAGAGAGTTAGGAAGCACTGTAGGGTATGCAGAAGGAAGGCAGAGAGGAGTTGGTTTTAAAGTACAGCAGGAATCATAAATTCATCTTGGGAGAGTCTCTTAGTCCATTTTGTGTTGGTATAACAAGATATCTGAAATTGCATCATTTATAAATAACATAAGTGTATTTCTCACAGTTCTGGAGGCTGGTATGTCCAAGATCAAGGTGTCAGCATCTGGTGAGACCATCTTGCTGCATCCTTAAACCGTGGAAGGTGTAAGGGCAGGAGATAACTGAACACTGCATGAAGCCTTTTCTATAAAGGCATTAAATCCATTAAGCAGGGAGTAACTCTCATCACCTGGTCTTCTCGTAAAGGCCCCTCCTCTTAATACCACCACGTTGACAATATCTGCATTTTTGAGGGGACATTCAAACCATAGCAAAGATTTATTTCAAGTTTATGATGCTTATCAGACAACTAAGTGGAATATCCTAGATTTCAGAAAGAAATGGGAGAGGCTGGAGGTTAAAATTTGGGAGTTATTAGTGACTTCAAGCCATGGAATCAGATGGACTCACCTAGGAACTAATTATAGGAAGAAAAGTGGGGGAGACAAGAGAATGGAGAAATGAAGTTCCAACATTTATGGGTCAGAAAGAGGAAGATAATCCAGTAAAAGGAACTGAGAGGAAGAGAAGAAAAAAGAAAAAGAAAGAATAGAAAAAAAGCATTATCTAGTTAGAACCTGCTTTTCTTTTTGCTTTGAATGTTTTCTTCTCATTTTCTATACATCTCCAAAAGTGAGATTGATCCTGTGATCCAACCTATGTATTAAAATTATTCAGGCAGGGTGTGGTGGTTCACACCTGTAATCCCACACTTTGGGAGGCCAAGGCTGACAGATCACTTGAGGCCAGGAGTCTGAAATCAGCCTGGCCAACATGGTGAAGCTCTGTCTCTACTAAAAATACAGAAGTTAGCCAGGTGTGGTGGCATGTGCCTGTAGTCCCCGCTACTTGGGAGGCTGAGGCAGGAGAATCGCTTGAACCCAGGAAGCAGAGGTTGCAGTGAGCCTAGATTGCACCACTGCACTCCAGCCTGGGTGACAGAGTGAGACTTCATTTAAAAAATAAGTAAGCAAGTAAGTAAGTAAGTAAATACATTTGTTCAAACTGAGGCCAACACATCCATTTTCCCCAGTGTGTAAAGTGATGTCTAAAGTATCCATCATGGGTCATGCCATCCCTGATTCCATCCGTCAGTTAGCTATCTCAGCTGACAGTTACCCCTTATTTTACTACAGAAGAAAGGAGCTGTAGGGTGGAGGCCCAGATGTTTGGATTATGTCCATTAAATTTATTCAGACCCAGACTCTGAAGAACATTTTATCTTATTAAGGTCAATTTTGCTAAAATTTATAAATGTTTTGAAAGTAATTACAGTAAATGCCTTCTTATTTGGCCTGTTAACAAGTAGCTAAGAATGTTTCCCATCATTTTCTTAAAATATAATGACTAATATCCACAGATACCAATTGCTCCCATACATACATAGGCTTCTCTTCCACTGTATCTAGAATGCTTTCAAAATTTTTTGTTCCCCTACCCATTTGTGCCAATTGTACTAATCAGGGCAATACTCAACTTAATGAAATACTTGTAAACTGGTAAAATATGAAAACAAAATTAGCCGCTTTGCTAAATATTGATGAATGTGAGTTATTATATGATACTAAAATAATTTTGATAATTTTGTGTTGTAGAAACAACTAAAAACTACAGTGAAATTGTAAAAATTTGTAAAGAATTTGTAACTAAGTTATGAATATAGATTTCTCCACCTGCCTGTTTAAGCACCCATGTAATGGGAGGAAGAAAGGGAAGAAGGAAGGAAAGGAGTGAGGGAAGAAGGAAGGAAAGGAGGGAGGGAAGAATGCAGGGAAAGAAGGCAGGCAGGCAAAAAGAAATACATAAAGAAAGAAGAGAGAAGAATTTTGAAAAAAAAAAGTGAACTGTAAGATGATGCATTTTGGATATGATTCATGTAAAAGAGATAATTTAAAACTTCAGTTAAGCCCAAGGAAAACATTATATGTTGGCATTTCTATATCAAAATATTGGCAAATAAATGGATACGCATGTGATTTAAGTTAAAATGAAAATGTTTATGTATTGTAAGTATCATTTTTATTGGATGCACCGTAAAATAGATTTTGATGTCCACCACTGTTTTTCTTATTACTTTGATATTTATGAATATGTATTTATTGTGGCTCAGAAGAACTGATTAGTTTTATTTTAAAACGGTCAAAGTTCCTGCAAAACAACCCAAGCAAAGTGCCTATATCTTTTCCAAATAGCTTATTATCATGATATAATTTAAGAATCAGCTGATCTGCATATTTTGAAACTTCCTTCCTATTCTCGATATTACATATTTAATTAAATAAACTTTAAAATTAAATTTAAAAATATGGCATATTTAACAAATTTGACTTTAATAGTATAAAATCAACATGACTTATCAGTGTCCTATTTAACTTTGAAAACTATAATAAAAATAACGTAATTTAAAATGCTTATTTGGAAAACAAAATGAAACAGGTGAATCTTCTAAAAAAAGAAAGGGAAAATCAATTTAGAAGAAAAAAATAACAGAAATAACAGAGAGGACTATGAAGCAGAAGATATCTTTTCAGTATCATTTTCACATTCTCAGAATAAAATGGATGTACATCTTGTCATATAGAGAATTGTGCAGCTTTCTATTTCTTCTTAGTATGAGTATCTGTGTTAACTGACTTCTATATGATTTAATAAAAAGAGAACACCCCAGTTCTAAGCTTAGTTTTACCATAAGCTCCCTATGAGATATTCACACTTTTCAAATATTTACCCCAAGCCAGGCACTATGCTTCCCATTTAATCCTCTTAATAATCCTTCCAGGTAAATTTTGTCAGCCTCATTTTTTTAACATAGAAATACAGGCTTAGAAATGAATTAATCACACAATCAATGGTGAAGCAGGGGTGCCCGCAAATCTCTGCCTGATGACAAAGGCTGTATGTTTAACGCCACCCCTTACTGTCTCACCTCACTCATTCATGTGTCCGTTTCTTCTTCTTCTTTTTTTTATTTTTTTTATTTTTTTATTTTTATTATACTTTAAGTTCTAGGGTAACATGTGCGTAACGTGCAGGTTTGTTACATATGTATACATGTGCCATATTGGTGTGCTGCACCCATTAACTCGTCATTTACATTAGGTATATCACCTAATGCTATCCCTTCTCCCTCCCCTCACCCCATGAAAAGCCCCGGTGTGTGATGTTCCCCTTCCTGTGTCCAAGTGTTCTCATTGATCAATTCCCAACTATGAGTGAGAACATGTGCTGTTTGGTTTTCTTTTCTTGCCATAGTTTGCTGAGAAGGATGGTTTCCAGCTGCATCCATGTCCCTACAAAGGACATGAACTCATCCTTTGTTATGGCTGCATAGTATTCCATGGTGTATATGTGCCACATTTTCTTAATCCAGTCTGTCATTGATGGACATTTGGGTTGGTTCCAAGTCTTTGCTATTGTGAATACTGCCACAATAAATGTAAGTGTGCATGTGTCTTTATAGCAGCATGATTTATAATCCTTTGGGTATATACCCAGTAATGGGATGGCTGGTTCAAATGGTATTTCTGGTTCCAGATCCTCGAGGAATTGCCACACTGTCTTCCACAATGGTTGAACTAGTTTACAGCACCACCAACAGTGTAAAAATGTTCATATTTCTCCACATCCTCTCCAGCACTTGTTATTTCCTGATTTTTAGTGATCACTATTCTAACTGGTGTGAGATGGTATCGCATTATGGTTTTGATTTGCATTTCTCTGATGGCAAGTGATGATGAGCAATTTTTCATGTGTTTGTTGGCTGCATAAATGTCTGCTTTTGAGAAGTGTCTGTTCATATCCTTTGCCCACTTTTTTATGGGGTTGTTTCTTTTTTTCTTGTAAATTTGTTTCAGTTTTTTGTAGGTTCTGGATATTAGCCCTTTGGCAGATGCGTAGATTGCAAAGTTTTTCTCCCATTCTGTACGTTGCCTGTTCACTCTGATGGTAGTTTCTTTTGCTGTGCAGAAGCTCTTTAGTTTAATGAGATCCCATTTGTCAATTTTGGCTTTTGCTGCTGTTGCTTTTGGTGTTTTAGACATGAAGTACTTGTCCATACCTATGTCCTGAATGGTATTGCCTAGGTTTTCCTCTAGGGTTTTTATGGTTTTAGGTCTAACATCTAAGTCTCTAATCCATCTTGAATTTATTTTTGTATAAGGTGTAAGGAAGGGATCCAGTTTCAGCTTTCTACTTATGACTAGCCAGTTTTCCCAGCACCATTTATTAAATAGGGAATCCTTTCCCCATTGCTTATTTTTGTCAGGTTTGTCAAAGATCAGATGGTTGTAGATCTGTGGTATTCTTTCTGATGGCTCTGCTCTGTTCCATTGGTCTATATCTCAGTTTTGGTACCAGCACCATGCTATTTTGCTTACTGTAGCCTTGTAGTATAGTTTGAAGTCAGGTAGTGTGATGCCTCCAGCTTTGTTCTTAATGCTTAGATTGTTTTGGCAATGCAGGCCCTTTTTTGGTTCCATATGAACTTTAAAGTAGGTTTTTTTTTCCAATTCGATGAGGAAAGTCCTTGGTAGCTTGATGGGGATGGTATTGAATCTATAAATTACATTGAGCAGTATGGCCATTTTCATGATACTGATTCTTCCTATCCATGAGCATGGAATGTTTTTCCATTTGTTTGTGTCCTCTTTTATTTCATTGAGCAGTGGTTTGTAGTTCTCTTTGAAGAGGTCCTTCACATCCCTTGTAAGTTGGATTCCTAAGTGTTTCATTCTATTTGAATCAGTTGTGAATGGGAGTTCATTCATTATTTGGCTCTCTGTTTGTCTGTTATTGGTGTATAAGAATGCTTGTGATTTTTGCGCATTGATTTTGTATCCTGAGACTTTGCTGAAGTCTCTTATCAGCTTAAGGAGATTTTGGGCTGAGACGATGGGGTTTTCTAAATGTACAATCATGTCATCTGCAAACAGGGACAATTTGACTTCCTCTTTTCCTAACTGAATACCCTTTATATCTTTTCTCTGCCTGATTGCCCTGGCCAGAACTTCCAACACTATGTTGAATAGTAGTGGTGAGAGAGGGCATCCCTATCTTGTACCAGTTTTCAAAGGGAATGTTTCCAGTTTTTACCCATTCGGTATGATATTGGCTGTGGGTTTGCCATAAATAGCTCTTATTATTTTGAGATACGTTCCATCAATACCAAATTTATTGAGAGTTTTTTGTTTTTTTTTTTTTTTGCATGAAGGGCTGATGAATTTTGTTGGAGGCCTTTTCTGCATCTATTGAGATAATCATGTAGTTTTTGTCTTTGGTTCTGTTTATATGCTGGTTACATTTATCAATTTGCATATGTTGAATCAGCCTTGCATCCCAGGGGTGAAGCCCACTTGATCATGGTGGATAAGCTTTTTGATGTGCTGCTGGATTCGGTTTGCCAGTATTTTATTGAGGATTTTGCATTAATGTTCATCAAGGATATTGGTCTAAAATTCTCTTTTTTTGTTGTGTCTCTGCCAGGCTTTGGTATCAGGATGATGTTGGCCTCATAAAATGAGTTAGGGAGGATTCCCTCTTTTACTATTCATTGGAATAGTTTCAGAAGGAATGGTACCAGCTCCTCCTTATACCTCTAGTAGAATTCAGCTGTGCATCTGTCCAGTCCTGGACTTTTTTGAGTGGTAGGCTATTAATTATTGCCTCAATTTCAGAGCCTGTTATAGGTCTATTCAGGGATTCAACTTCTTCCTGGTTAAGTCTTGGGAGAGTGTAAGTGTCCAGGAATTTATCCATTTCTTCTAGGTTTTCTAGTTTATTTGCGTAGAGGTGTTTATAGTATTATCTGATGGTAGTTTGTATTTCTGTGGGGTCTGAGGTGATATCCCCTTTATCATTTTTTATTGCATCTATTTGATTCTTCTCTCTTTTCTTCTTTACTAGTCTTGCTAGTGGTCTATCAATTTTGTTGATCTTTTCAAAAAACAGCTCCTGGATTCATTGATTTTTTGAAAGTATTTTTTGTGTCTCTATCTCCTTCAGTTCTGCTTTCATCTTAGTTATTTCTTGCTTTCTGCTAGCTTTTGGATGTGTTTGCTCTTGCTTCTCTAGTTCTTTTAATTGTGATGTTAAGATATCCATTTTAGATCTTTCCAGCTTTCTTTTGTGGACATTTAGTGCTATAAATTTCCCTCTACACACTGCTTTAAATGTGTCCCAAAGATTCTGGTATGTTGTATCTTTGTTCTCATTGGTTTCAAAGAACATCTTTATTTCTGCCTTCATTTCATTATGTACCCAGTAGTCATTCAGGAGCAAGTTGTTTAGTTTCCATGTAGCTGAGTGGTTTTGAGTGAGTTTCTTAGTCCTGAGTTCTATTTTGATTGCACTGTGGTCTGAGAGACAGTTTGCTATAATTTCTGTTCTTTTATGTTTGCTAAGTAGTGCTTTACTTCCAACTATGTGGTCAATTTTGGAATAAGTTCAGTGTGGTGCTGAGAAGAATGTATATTCTGTTGATTTGGGGTGGAGAGTTCTGTATAAGTCTATTAGGTCCACTTGGTGCAGAGCTGAGTTCAATTCCTGGATATCCTTGTTAAATTTCTGTCTCGTTGATCTGTCTAATGTTGACAGTGGGGTGTTGAAGTCTCCCATTATTATTGTATGGGAGTCTAAATCTCTTTGTAAGTCTCTAAGGACTTGCTTTATGAATCTGGGTGCTCCTGTATTGGGTGCATATATATTTAGGATAGTTAGCTCTTCTTGTTGAATTGATCCCTTTACCATTATGTAATGGCCTTCTTTGTCTCTTTTGATCTTTGTTGGTTTAAAGTCTGTTTTATCAAAGACTGCGATTGCTACTCCTGCCTTTTTTTGTTTTCCATTTGCTTGGTAGATCTTCTTCCATCCCTTTATTTTGAGGCTATGTGTGTCTCTGCACGTGAGATGGGTCTCCTGAATACAGCACACTGATGGGTCTTGACTCTTTATCCAATTTTCCAGTCTGTGTCTTTTAATTGGACCATTTAGCCCATCTACATTTAAGATTAATATTGTTATGTGTGAATTTATTCCTGTCATTATGATGTTAGCTGGTTATTTTGCTCGTTAGTTGATGCAGTTTCTTCCTCAGATTGATGGTCTTTACATTTTGGCATGTTTTTGCAGTGTCTGGTGTTGGTTGTTCCTTTCCATGTTTAGTGCTTGCTTCAGGAGCTCTTGTAGGGCAGGCCTGCTGGTGACAAAATCTCTCAGCATTTGCTTGTCTTAAAGGATTTTATTTCTCCTTCACTTATGAAACTTAGTTTGGCTGGATATGAAATTCTGGGTTGAAAATTCTTTTCTTTAAGAATGTTGAATATTGGCCCCAACTCTCTTCCAGCTTCTAGAGTTTCTATAGAGAGATTCGTGGTTAGTCTGATGGGTTTCCCTTTGTGGGTAACTCTGGTTGCCCTTAACATTTTTTTTCCTTCATTTCAACTTTGGTGAATCTGACAATTATGTGTCTTGGAGTTGCTCTAATTGACGAGTATCTTTGTGGTGTTCTCTGTATTCCTGAATTTGAATGTTGGCCTGCCTTGCTAGGTTGCGGAAGTTCTCCTAGATAATGTTCTGAAGAGTGTTTTCCAACTCTTTTCCATTCTATCTGTCACTTCAGGTACCCCAATCAGATGTAGATTTGGCCTTTTCACATAGTTTATATTTCTTGGAGGCTTTGTTCATTTATTTTTACTCTTTTTTCTCTATACTTCTCTTCTCGCTTCATTTCATTCATTTGATCTTTAATCACTGATACCCTTTCTTGCACTTGATCGAAATGGCTACTGAAGCTTGTGCATTTGTCATGTAGTTCTCATGCCATGGTTTTCATCTCTATCAGATCATCTGAGGACTTCTTTGCATTGGTTATTCTAGTTAACCATTTGTCTAATCTTTTTTCAAGGATTTTAGCTTCTTTTCGATGGGTTTGAACTTCCCCCTTTAGTTCGGAAAAGTTTGATTGTCTGAAGCCTTCTTCTCTCAGCTTTTCAAAGTCATTCTCTGTTCAACTTTGTTCCATTGCTGGCAAGGAACTATGTTCCTTTGGAGAGGGAGAGGTACTCTGATTTTTAGAATTTTTGGCTTTTCTACTCTGTTTTTTCTCCATCTTTGTTTTTTTATGTACCTTTGGTCTTTCATGATGGTGGTGTACAGATGCGGTTTTGATGTGGATGTCCTTTCTGTTTGTTACTTTTTCTTCTAACAGTCAGGACCCTCAGCTACAGGTCTGTTGGAGTTTGCTGGAGGTCCATTCCAGACCCTGTTTGCCTGGGTATCAGCAGCAGAGGCTGCAGAAGAGTGAATATTGCTGAATGACAAATGTTGCTGCCTGACCATTCCTCTGGAAGCTTCATCTCAGAGGGGTACCCGGCCATGTGATGTGTCAGTCTGCCCCTACTGGGGGGTTCCTCCCCGTTAGGCTGCTGGGGGATCAGACATCCACTTGAGGAAGCATTTTGTCTGCTCTCAGATCTCAAACTCTGTGCTGGGAGTACCACTACCCTCTTCAAAGCTGTCAGACAGAGACATTTAAATCTGCAGATATTTCTGCTGCCTTTTGTTTGGCTATGCCCTGTCCCCAGAGGTAGAGTCTACAGAGGCAGGCAAGCCTCCTTGAGCTGTGGTGGGTTCCACCCAGTTTCAGCTTCCAGGCTGCTTTGTTTACCTACTCAAGCCTCAGCAATGGTGGATGCCCCTCCCCCAGCCTCGCTGCTGCATTGCAGTTAGATCTCAGATTGCTCTGCTAGCAATGAGGGAGGCTCTGTGGGTGTGGGATCCTCCCAGCCAGGTGCAGGATATAACCTCCTGGTGTGCCATTTGCAAAGACCTTTGGAAAAGCGCAGTATTAGGGTGGGAATGACCTGATATTCCAGGTGCTGTGTGTCACAGTTTCCCATGGCTAGGAAAAGGAATTCCCTTACCCCTTGTACTTCCCGGGTGAGGCAATGCCTCACCCTGCTTCGACTTTTGCTCAGCAGACTGCACCCACTGTCCTGCACTGACTGTCCAACATGCCCCAGTGATATGAATCCAGTACCTCAGTTGGAAATGCAGAAATCACCTGTCTTCTGTGTCTCTCATGCTGGGAACTGTAGTCTGGAGCAGTTCCTATTTGGCCATCTTGGAACCGCCCCCCCCCCCCATTTCTTCTCTTGTGAATTGAAGATAGAGACATTTGCCTTCCCTGGAGTAGGTCCAATCCAAATGTCATGCAGTGTTTATTGTTAATAACATCTCTCAGAGAATATTAGAAAACATTAGGAAAACTGGGTAGAGGTGCTTTCCCTAGAAACATGGAATCATGTTCAGTCCTGAAGCTAAGCCAGTGCTTCTAGTCGGCCCTGTCCTGCTAAGCCACGCTCCAAGCCAGGGCTCCTTTAGGCTACATAAATTGTCTTACATTATTCTACTGCTTAGAAGTGGCTCAAATAGTTAGCAGATTAACTTTTCAAACAATTTACTTTTGCATAATGGAAGAACCAGAAATTGCATAAGTTTCAGTTCTGATTTTAACAGGGGCCAGAGGATTGATGGCCAGTGACCAGCTATCAGCAAGCATGCCTGCTTCAGATACTTGCCCAACTCAGGAGAATTGCCTAATGACAGGAAATGATAAAACAAATACTGCAGAGAGTCACTGTATTGTCTTTTAGGTCAAAGGTAGGAATTCCCTTTGAGAATAAATTTTGAACACCTGCCTGAGTATTAACATGTGACCTCAACGACGAGACATACATAGTATTCCTTAAAAAAAAACTGGATTTATTTGAAAAAAAAATTTTGAATGCAACATAAGGAAAATGTAGTGCCTTTTCTAATGAAGTTTAACGAATCAGTTTTAAAAATTTGTCACTAAACTAAATAGTTCATGATTATATTAGCAGCAGAAACATCAAGGGATTAGAAATTAGAATGGATGACCGGATAGAAAGTGGCTTAGGGGTAATTATTAATTGACATTTCACTGAACAGGATTAAGATGATGTTCCCCAAGAGTGAGTTTTAGGGCAACCAATGTGAACAGTAATGGTATGTAATTGATTCCCAGGAAGAGACTTAAGATATTTGATAGAAGCATGTTCTTCAGGAAACCTAAGAATACAGTAAATCTGTATAAATATTTTTTACCAAACATAATGTGTTAGTTTTCACTCAATGAGCAGAGGGGCTAGAAGAAGATAGTGGATAGATAAGAAACATACTAAATAAATAATTTTAAAAAGTGAAGAAGTATATATTCAAATTTCCAGCCTGATGTGCTTGATTTCACAGTGTCAACAGATGGTATTTCTTCTAGTTTCACACAGTGTCCTAAATGAGAATGTTTTCCAAGCTATCTAAAAATTAGGTCCTTTAAATTTAAAATTCAAGTCCAATCACAAAAGAAAATGAAAACAATATTTAGAGGTGAACCTTTATGATATTTCTGACTCATGAAAGTGCTGTGATAAAACTGTGAAAGATGTTCCAGCTATGAAATTCTCCAGTGGTGATGTTCTACAAGATTTTATTAGGAAAACATGTAACTGGGCAGCACGTTTAGGAATCTGTATTTTTGGTTCTCTTTTGGACACTCACGATGCACAAAATCATGCTATAAAGAAAATGGTCTAGCCTTGCTGGGTTTGGTATTTCCTGTATTTTTCTTCCCTTCAGTAGACTAAATGTTTTGTTTTTCTAATGGAAACTAAATAGTAGCTTCCTGCATATTTAGGGATGAAGTGGTGATGTTTTAGGGATAAATCATTATATGTCTTACTGTGTACTTGTCTGTAAGCACTAATTACGTGGGTAGCAAATATTTTTGCCTATCTCTTCATTTATAGTAGTATGTTTGGCATCTAGTAGACTGCCCAGCATGTAACAGATGCTCAATAAATAGCTGTCAAACTAAATGGAATGAGGAAAGTTATTACTTGATTGATATTTAGTCAGATATGTGGTCCTATTAATGAATTATTTACATGTAACGCACACAAACATACACACAAGTACTCACACATGGAGCTGAGATTTTAATTGTAAGTTAGAGTTTATAAAATAGTCTCATGCATTAAATTTAAAAGTGGATGCTCATATTTTATTTCCATAAATACTTGTGAAATAACTTCTATTCAACAGAGTACTGGAGAAGATGGTTTGCTTTCCAGCAAAACTTGCATTTTTTCACTTGTAATACTATGAAAGTAAAGTAGTTGCTGGAAAGTGACTAAGTAGAAATGATTTCTCAGTCTCCCTCCATCCCTTATATTTTTATGTGACTATTTTTCACCAATGTAATATGAGTGAATGTGAGTCCTATCACTTCTGAACCAAAGCTTTTTTTTTTTTTTTTTGAGATGGAGTCTTGCTCTGTCGCCCAGGCTGGAGTGCAGTGGCATGATCTCCACCTACTGCAAGCTCCACCACCTCCCAGGTTCACACCATTCTCCTGCCTCAGCCTTCCAAGAAGCAGGGACTACAGGTGCCCACCGCCACGCCAGGCTATTTTTTTTTTTTTTTTTTTTTTTGTATTTTCAGTAGGAACGGGGTTTCACCATGTTTCCCAGGATGATCTCGATCTCCTGACCTCGTGATCTGCCCGCCTCGGCCTCCCAAAGTGCTGGGATTACAGGCATGAGCCACCGTGCCCAGCCTGAACCAAAGCTTTTAAGCAACGTGTGTCCTTCTTTGTGCTCCCATTCCCCTTCTGCTACTGCATAAAATAGGCAAAACTGCCATGTGGGGAAAACTTGGGTCCATGTATTGTGTTGAGTAAGGTTGATTACCAGCCTAGAGAAACCACATTAGGCTGTTAAGTGTGCAAGAGGAAATACATTGTTGGGGTAAGCTATTGATACTGGCTTTATTACAGCAGCTAGTGTTACTCTGACTAATTAAAAACAGATAGCACAGGGATAGTTTAACATATGCAAGCCAATAAATGTGAAACATTACATATGCAGAATTTAAAACAAAAATCACATGATCATCTCAATAGATGCAGAAAAGGCATTTGAGAAAATCCAGCAATCCTCTATAGCTAAAACCCTCAGTAAAATTGGCATGGAAGAGACATACCTCAATGTAATAAAAGCCATCTATGACAAACCCACAGCCAACCTAATACTGATGGGGTAAAGTTGAAAGCATTTCCCCCGATAACTGGAACAAGACAAGGATGCCCATTCTCACCACTTCTATTCAATGTAGTTCTGGAAGTCCCCTAGTCAGAGCAATCAGACAAGAGAAAGAAATAAAGGGCATCCAAATCAATAAAGAGTGAGTCAAAGTGTCACTGTTTGCTGATGATATGATTGTTTATCTAGAAAATCCTAGACTTCTCCAGAAAGCTCCTAGAACTGATCAATGAATTCAGCAAAATTTTAGGGTACAAAATTACTGAACACAAATCAGTAGCTCTGCTATAAGCCAATAGCAACCAAGCTGAGAATCAAATCAAGAACTCAATCCCTTTTAAAATAGCTGCAGAGAAATAAATAAAATACTTAGGAATATATTTAACCAAGGAGGCGAAAGACCTCTACAAGAAAAGCTACAAAACATGGCTGAAAGAAATCATAGATGACACAAACAAATAGAAACACATCCCATGCTCATGGATGGGTAGAATCAATATTGCGAAAATCACCATACTCCCCAAAGCAATCTACGAAGTCAATGCAATTCCCGTCATAATATCACCATCATTCTTCACAGAGCTAGAAAAAACAATCTTAAAATTCATATGGAACCAAAAAGAGCCCGCATAGTCAAAGCAAAACTAAACAAAATAAACAAATCTGGAAGCATCACATTATCCGATTTCAAACTATACTATAACGCCATAGTCACCAAAACAGCATGCTACTAGTATAAAAATAGGCACATAGGCTAATGGAACAGAATAGAGAACCCAGAAATAAAGCAATATACTTATAGCCAGCTGATCTTTGACATAGCAAACAAAAATATATTTAAAAAATTGTTGAATAGAGAAGAGGACACCCTATTCAACAAATGATGCTGGGATAGTAGGCTGGCCCCATGTAGAAGAATAAAACTGGATCCTTGTCTCTCACCTTATACAAAAGTTGACTCAAAATGGATCAAGGACTTAAGTCTAAGACCTGAAACTGTAAAAATTCTAGAAGATAACATCAGAAAAATCCTTCTAGACATTGGCTTGGGCCAAGACTTCATGACCAAGAACCCAAAAATGCAGCAAAAACAAATGCAACACAAACAAATAGATGGAACTTAATTAAACTAAAAACCTTCTATACAGCAAAAAAAAAAAAAAAAAAAAAAAAAACTATTAGCAGAGTAAACGGACAACCCACAGAGTGTAAGAAAATCTTCAAAATCTATACATTTGACAGAGGACCAATATCCAGAATCTATAAGGAACTCAAACAAATTAGCTAGAAGAAAAGAATCTCATCAAAAGCTGGGCTAACAACAGGAACAGAGAATCCTCAAAAGAAGATATACAAATGGCCAACAAATGCATGAAAACATACTCAACATCACTAATAATCAGGGAACTGCAAATCAAAACAACAATGTGATACCACCTTACTCCTGCAAGAATGGCCATTAAAAAAAAAAAAAGATGTTGGTAGGGATGTGGTAAAAAGGGAAAACTTTTACACTGCTGGTGGAAATGTAAACTAGTACAACCACTATGGAAAATAATGTGGCAACTCCTTAAATAACTAAAAGTAGAACTACCATTTAATCCAGCAATCCCACTACTGGGTATCTACCCAGAAGAAAAGTAGTCATTATACAAAAAAGATACTTTCACACTCATGTTTATAGCAGCACAATTTGCAATTGCTAAAATATGGAACCGGACCAAATGCCCATCAATCAAAGAGTGAATAAAAAACGTGGTATATGTATGTGTGTGTGTGTACATATATGTGTGTATATACACAAATGTGTAATATATATGTAATATATATGATATATATCAAAAATATGTGTGCATATGTATGATGTTATACATGATAGAATATATATATATATATATATATATATATATATAGTGTGTGTGTGTGTGTGTATATATATGTATGGTAAAATACTACTGGGTCATAAAAAGGAATGAAATAATGGCATTTGCAGCAACCTAGATGGAATTGGAGACCATTATTCTAAGTGAAGTAACTCAGGAATGTAAAGCCAAATATCATATGTTCTCACTCATTCATAAGTGGCAGCTGAGCTATAAGGATTCAAAGGCATAAGAATGATACAATGAACTTTGGGTACTTGGGGGAAAGGGTGGGAAGTATGAGGGATAAAATACTACAAATTGGGCATGGTGTATGCTGCTCAGGTGATGGGTGCACCAAATTCTCAGAAATCACCACTAAAGAACCTAGTCGTGTAACCAAAACCACCTGTTTTCCAAGAACCTATGGAAATAAAAATAAAAATACCTTAAATTTAAAAACCTCTTTCACATTGTATAAGCCATAAAAGACTCGTAAGTTTGACTACATTTTAAAAGACTTTTATGTGTTGAAATAAAATAAAAACAAAGGCAAAAGACATAAAGAAACCAACAAAAGTGAATCCCACAAATGTGTTGAACTAAAGGAGACAGACACAAGAGAATGAAGCAGTATGACTTCATTTTTATAACTACAATAAAAGCAACACTAATATGTGTTGTTAGAAATATCAAGGAGTTGGGTTAGAATGGGAACCCAAGAGGTGATTCTGGGGTGCTAGTAATTTTCTACCTTTTGTTAAAATGCTGGTTACAAGGGTTTGTTTAATCTGTGAAAAGTCAGGAAGTTGTATACACTTTTATGTGTATATATGAGTTACTGTACCATACTCAGTGTTTTAAATGTTAAAAATAAAACAATGGTTTACTTAATGGTAGTTTACTGATTTGGGGATTTTTCTAATGTGCTATAATTATGTAAATATTATAAGAAGAACCTAAGCGATGTTACATGGGACCTCTTTGTGCTACTTTTGTAACTACTTGTGAATCTGTAATTACCTTAATTAAAAATTTATTTAAATAGAAAAAAATTAAAACATGAAAAAAGCTAGTGCTATTATAGCATATTAGAGAAATTGAAATGGGAAAAAGTCAAATGACTTAACTAATATTAGTCAGTGAAACGCCAAAATGTCAAATCCAAGTCCTTTCATTATAAAGTCAAAGTTCTTTTGAATGCTTCATGCTGCCTCTCAGCCAGATATTCATCTGGGGTGGCCAGGCAGAGTTATTGATGGAAGAGCTTGTCCTTTCCAAAGTACCTTGCATTTGTGAAGCTGCTTTGACAATTCAACATGAGGATAATATTTTAATGATGATAATAATAATATTATCATTAATTTTGGGTACTTTTTAGTTGATAAAGTATTTTCTTAGATATCTCATTTAGTCCTCGTAATAATTCTGCATGCTATATAGATTTGCCATGTCTGTCATAGGTGATAAAACTGAACCTCAGATAAATATTTTTGTCCAAAATCATATCATCCAGTTTACAACAGTAGAATGAAGACTCCAGAAAAAAAGATCTTCAGGGGGAATAAAAAGAGGTAAAGAGAGAGGCTGTCTCAGAATTCCAATATAATAATTATTTGAAAGAATATTTGAGAATATAATCAAGAAAATGAGAGGTAATTAAAACATGAGGTGAAAATAAAATACTTAAAAGAAGGAAAATGGAAAACAATTACTCTGCTTGGCTCTCTAGTGAAAAATATATACCTAACCATAATCATGTATGCACTATTTATTCATTAAAATATTAAATAGCAATAAAACCATATAGTGCCTATGAGATAGATTAGTAGGGTAGAGCTGTAAAAGAACTAAATCCTCCTCCAAAATAGCAGAGACTCTGAGGATAATATTTGAAATAAATGAGCAAAGGGATATCAATGTATGTATGTTGTTTTTATAGAAGGAGGTAACTGCTAGACAAAACGATTAAGAGAGTTAAAAGTTGTTACCTCTGAGGTGGTGCAACTAAGGGGTGAGAAGCAGGGTTTAGGTTTTTGGTTTAGCTTTCTGTGATACTTGGGTTTTTGATCATACACAACTACTGCTCTGATTAGAAATGACATTTAAATGGCTATAAAAAGTCTTAATACTATTGAGAATGATATATATAGACATGGTGTCCACTTTTTATCCCCTGAGGGCGAGGTCAGCTGTTAGCTCAGTTCCCACGCGGCTGGGGATGAAAGTGGAAGCTTCCACACAGAGATGCAGGATTACAGGGAAGGGACTATAGGGAAACATGAATGAACGCAGAGGGAATATTTAGGAGCATTTACCATCACCCAAGTCAGGGAATTTAGGCCTGGAGTAGTTGTTGTGGTACAGTCAATGAGAATGGGAAGGATTCTGCTATGTTTTGAAGGTAGAAACAAAAGATTTGCAGAGTGATTGGATATTGAGTGTAATAATAAAAGGTAGTAAACAAGGACTTTAAAGTTCGGGTCTGAACAATGTGAAGAATGAAATTGCTGTTTTATGGATATGAAAAAGAACACGTGAGGAGGATTTGGGAGATGGAAATCAATATTTCAATATTAGACATGATAAATTTGTTATACCTATTAAACCTCCGATATGGTTTGGATTAGTGTCCCCACCCAACTCTCATGTCACATGAGAGGAGGAGCCTGCTGGGAGATGATTAGATCTTGGGGGCAGATTTTCCCCTTGCTGCTCTTGTAATAGTGAGTGAGTTCTCGCGAGATCTGATTCTTCAAACGTGTGTGGCACCTCCCCTCCCTTCTGTCTCCTGCTCCACCATAAGACGTGCTTGCTTGCTTTTCACCATGATTGTTCTAAGTTTCCTGAGACCTGCCAGTCATGCTTCTTGTTAAACTTGCAGAACTGTGAGTCAATTAAACCTCTTGTCTTCGTAAATTACTCAGTCCCACGTGGTTCTTCATTGCCATGTGAGAACAGAATAATACAAACTCCAACTGGAAATGCCATGTAACACTTAGATATATGAGTCTGTAATTCAGGAATAGTTCTAAAATGGAGCTTTTGACTGGAATATTAGCATATAGATGGTATTTAAAGCTATGAATGGATGAGGTCACTTAAGGAGTGAGCACAGAGAGTGAAGGAATCTAGTCTCAGGATGGAGTCTTATTTTCTCTGAAGGTTAGAAGTAAGGAAGATGAGAAGGAGCCAGCAAAGGTGACAAAGAAGGAATGGCTAGAGAAGTAGGATAACTAAACAAAGTGGGGTGTCCACGTAGTTAAGTGAGAATAGTATTTCAGGGAGGTAAGAATGAACAACTGTTTCAAACACTCTTGAGGACTTAAATGAAGACTGAAAATAAATGATACTTGCAGCACGGCAACATGAAGATTACATAGCATTTTAGATTTGTTAGTGGGAGCGTGTGAAAACTCTCTCATCCGTTTTGCTTCTCATTTCCCTGGAGAACAAGAAGCAAAATAATCAGCCGAGTGAGGCAAGGAGAAGTTGTGGATACTTGATGAGAGAGAAGAGGTGTGAAATAACCATCTAGCAGAGTGAGAGAGAGAAAGCTGCCTATAGAAATATGGTAGGAATTCCCTGAAGTGATAAGGTCATGATACTGTGTATTCTGTCTAGCCACATGCTGCTGTTCCCCAGATTGTCAGATTTGGCTTCAAACAGTGTTGGTGTTCTCCTAAATTAGTCTGACAAAGTAAAAGAGGAGTAAGGGAGAAGGAGTCTCTTCAGGGAGCGATTATGATTATTGGAATCTGGATCAGGTAAAAAAAAAGACAAGAGCATGGTCAATGATGCTCATGGTTAATAGGGTCTCACGTATTTGTAGAATTATGGGAACTGAAATACTAGAAAAAAAAGGATAAAAAGATAGAATATAGGAACGACAAGAAGGGATAAGGGGTGATGTATTCAAGCAATTAACTTCAAAAAGATGAGATAATGAGGTAGAAGGAAAGGACAATGAATGGTCTCAATGCCACAATGGGCAATAAGTAAGAGACCTACCCACCTTTCCTTCAACATCCATGACATCTGAGTGCTCCATGGGATGAATACAAGAGAAAAAATGGCCAGTTTAGGAGGGGCATAAGACATTTAGTCTTCTGCATGGATGAACAAAGTTCAGAGTAACTGACAAGAGAAATCATGCACATATATCTTAGAATATATGTTTGAATTTAGGATTTAAGTATACAATATGTCACACTTTTTAAAAATTGTATAAATATATATAATAATTTTTTCTAGAAATAAACACTTCTACAGATGTTTTTCTGATTTTTCTTCTATGTAATCTATATAATTTTTAATAATATAGTCATATAACTATATAATCTATATATATGTATCTGCATATCTATGCGTTTGTTTTCTTCTATTATTTTATTAAAAAAATAATAAAAGGGAAGCAACAAAAGTCCCAGGAAGCATTAATATTAAGCATACACTCTTTGTTTGTCATGGCTACTTTTTCTCTGAATTTCTTTAACTTAAATCTTACCCGTTAGCATAAGTTTAACATACTCTTTTTATCATTTAAATATTCACCACTCAGCATTTTGGAAATGACTTCGTAGTATTTTGTTAGCAATAACTTTCTTTGGCTCTTTTGCCAAGTAGTTGATATCCAGATGCTCGTAAGCACAATAATGTGTTGGCATAAACTAATTATCTGCCATGTGCAACTATTTATATGTCCTCACTACATTAGTAAGATATGAAAGAGATTTACAATTTCCTTTAAATAGCCACATGCACCTGCAGGCAGTTTTGGTTCAATAACACAGAAATGAATGATAAAGATATGTTCTTTATGGCTTTAAGAGTTCAAATGACTGCGAATAAAACATTTCCTTTCCTTTTGCAGCGTTGCAAATACTGTGACTTTTTTCGTTTTCTTTCTTTCTTTTTTTTTTTTTTTAAATCCTTAATTCTGGAGTGTTACAACTTGGAAGCAAAGAAATTGGAGTTCTACAAACTTACAGAATTTAGACTGGGTAGATTGTGACATTAGTATTTTAAAAATCATTTTGAGAGAAGTGGGAAACATGTGAGGTTCACAATTTGACAGTGGCTGAGATGAGGGGAATGCATAGAAGGACGTCACTATTGGACACATTCCATCAGCCCTAGTTTGAATCCTGTCTCTGCAGGGCCAACTTATTTATTAGGCACAGTAGGCACAATGCCAAGGTCTCATGATTTTGGGGGGTCTCACAAAATATTTTAATTTTAATTTATTTTGAATTCAAGAAAAAGAAACAATTGAATATAATAATAACACATATGTAAGACTAAATCCAGCCTGGAATATAATTGTCTTCATACTTAAGCAGTTATAAAATACAATTTTTGTTTTTCAATGAAGAAAGGGGCCCACAAAGACAAAAGTGCCTAGAGCTCATAAAAGTGATAATGCTGCTCTGAGTGGCTCAGTTGTCTTGAGTGAATAACTTGGAATAACTTAAATAGCTTGAACTTTTCTCTTTTAATCTTTAAAGCAGAGATAATATCTGAGAGGGCTGTTACAAGAAATCCATGAGACACTGTATGTAGAGTTCTCTGTAGAAGGTCCTGCATAGAGTAAGGGCTTAATAAATGTGAGTTATTGTCAAGCTTTGCTAAAAATGGAGACTTTGGCACTATTACCACAGTCAAAGTGGCTTAAGGAGTTCTTTCTTTCCTTTTTTTTATATCCCCAAAATGACATTCTTTGCTACATTGCTGCTTGATGAAACTGATGGTAAGGTTTGGTGAATTCAATCAGGAACAGTTTCTTGTAAAGATTATTGATGGCTTTATAAATTTACTGCTGATCATAACCACTCAGGCATTAAACTGAAATATCTTGGGCAACAACCAGGTTCCTTGGTTTATGTAGAGCTTATGTACCTTGTGTACATTTACATTTATTTTTCATTTGAGTATTTACAAATGAGTAGAAAACTATGTTTTTGACCATACTCTTAAATATGGGACTATAGACAATCTGTCTTAATTTGAGAAAAAGAATGCTTATAAACACTTTTACTATGAAAATTTTGGTAGAATTCCTATGAAAAATAACTAAATAAACAAAAACAAAGTCTTAGTATCACTCTTTCCCTGGCACCCAGTAATAATACCCAGGGTTTCAGTCACATAGAAAGAACTGGAATTAGGCCAGGTGTGATGATTAGGGGTAACCCCAGAGCTTTGGGAGGCTGAGATGGGAGGATCCCTCCAGCTCAGGAGTTCAATACCATCCTGGGCAACATAGTGAGATCTCACCTCTAAAAAAATTTTAAAAATTAGCTGAGTTTGGTGGCACATGGCTGTAACCCCAGCTACTTGGTTGACACAGGAAGATCACCTGAGCCCAGGAGGTTGAGACTGCAGTAAGCTATGATCACACCACTGCACTCCAACCTCAGTGACAGAGCAAGGCCCTGTCTCAAAACAACAGCAACAACAACTACTGGTATTGTTTCCAATTTTTTTCTGCTGATTTTGGAAAACGACAATGTGAAGTGAGGTGACAGAGGATCCTGAGCATTATATAGTCGGACATAAATGTAAATCTGTAAGTGGAAACAATGTAGACCTTCCCAAGGTCAGATGGTCTGCTTGATTTTATATTCTTGCAATGTTATAGCCTTCCCAGCCCTGGTTATTAACTCATTAATCTTGCTCTCCGCCCCCAGTAGAGAATCTAATGGAATCTGTTGATTCCTTGGCTAGTAGCATAGACTTGCTAACCTTTCAGCTGTCTTTTGAGCTGTAATCTATGGCTCTAAATCTGTGATATTTCTGTCAGCAAACAGAGAGGGTCTTTAGGAATTATATGAATTTAATCAAATTTAACAATCAGCCTGTCGTACAGCATCTTGCCCTGAAGTCTGTTTTTCCCCAAACCCTGTGTGGAGTATAATCACCTTGTTGGTTGGAACCAGTTTCTGACAGACTCTGGCAACTTACAGATGGACCCTAGTGAATTTTCCTCATTACATTGCTAAAATATCCACCCCAAAGGAGTTATAGCTTTATTACCATAACATGCAACTTATGTACTGGCAAAATGACTCACAACATCTGTACAACTGGGACCCCTACTCTCCCTTATCTACATGTGATGATGTATTCTCTCCCCTGTCCATAATCCCATAAAATCTTTTGTTTCTTTCCCTCAGGAAAACACTGCTTTGGAGAATACTCTCAGTGTCCTCTTCCTTAACACTCCTATTGATGAAAACTCGTGTTCTCGAGATCAGTCATTTTTTACTCACCAGGTGAATGAAATCTGTTTTTTTACTGGTAACATTCCCATTTCAGTCCTATTCATGCTAGTGTGTGCCATTGAAACCTCCCCCCACAAGGTTAACAAGAATTGCCTGCTGGGTTCAACCCAGAAGGCAGAGTTGCAATGAGCCAAGGTTGCACCACTGCACTCCAGCCTGCGTGACAGAGTGAAACTCTATCGCAAAACAAAAAACAAAATTGCATGCTGGGTTCTGGACATAAATATAGTTAGTCATAATTACATATTAATCAGGCAGCACTCTGGTCCACTTCCTTGTTGCCAAAAGTCACATAGCACTAGATACTGACCATTTATATCCCCTTTGTTCCTATAGATAAGAACTTGAAAATGAGGGTCTTAAAAGTGCTTAAGACTTGATGCATTCTCATTGTTTCTATAGATGGCATCTCTGACATTGGACTCATAAGGCTTTTAAGGGTTGCTTAGAATGATTTGCAGGACTAGAATTCCACTAACCAGTTTGAAGACCTCTACAGAGGAGTAAGAGCAGCATGAGAATACAGCTTCTTCATCTCTCATCTCCCTGTCCCATGACTTCATCATGCACTCTTAGACCAATCAATGATCTCCACACTTCAGTCCAACACCCTTAGAAACTTTAACCCCAAGTTCCTTTGGGAGATGGATTTCAGGATTCTTCCTATCTCCTCATTCAGTGACCTACAATTAATCCTCTTTCTCTGCTGCAACCCAGTGTCTCAGTGTATTGACTTGCTATGTGCATCAGTCCATAAGCCTATTACAGTCACATCTTAGTGGTGATCCTACTAAGAGGCACTTCTTGTCAGTATCTGCCCATGGCTAGTGCCCCTTCCGTTTTGGAGGGCCCAGAGATAAGCTCAAGTAGCTGTTTGGCTCCTTTAAGCCAGGGGCCATCTCTGGAGCCTTCCTTGCCAGTGGAGCGTTGCCAACATTTGGCACATAAGCTTGCTTACGGGAGAAAATGACTTTGAGTCTGAAAGATGACTTCTGATTCTGGTGAGTAATCTCAAGTGCAATGAACACCCGTTTTCCCTTCTCCTGATATGTTGACCTTTTCAGAGGTCTGTTACCTGTTATAAGGTGCTGTTGACTCTCCCTACCCTGTAGGAAAAGCCCTGTTTAAGAGGACTTTCTCCAACTGAAAAGATAATAAAGAGCACTGTTGGGAGGAAGTACTCCTGAATGCTTTGAAACTCAGTTCTGAAATCTGGTTTTAGAATTCAGACTTGTAAGAGCTCATGCCTAGTTTTGTTCCATTTATGTGTGGGGAGTTCTGAAGGAGTCACTAGCAAAAGCTCAACAGGCCTGAGTTGTGGGCAACCATTTTGTCTCTTTTTCTAGGTTAAAACTCAGATACCGAGAGGAGTGACTGGTATTGTGTCTTTGTTACATCTATAATTTTGTCTTTGCTCCTATGAGAAATGATAAGTTGATTTTTCTAAGCAGGCTGTTGGGCTGTGTATTACAAAATTGGGCATCGTTCACCTAAAAATCCATGAAAAAGAAGAAAATGATTTACATTTGTAATGCAGTCTGGTCCCAGTACTTATTAGAATATGGGGAAAGATGGCTAGAAATGGTTCCTTTGGTTACAATACCTTCTTTCAGCTAGACTTGTTCTTTAAAAAGAAGACAAGCAAGATGAAGTCTCTCATGCATATAGTGTTTTATATTGCTTTGGAAAAACAGGCAATAAAGAAAAAAAATGTAAACTTCAGATATCAGAGAATGTTAATAAACCTGTACTAGCAGAGTCCCAGTAAAGAGATGGTGATGCTTTGCTAATTTAGTTAAATAAGTGGTCAGCTCCACTTCTCCTATTATATGGGGGAGCCCTGGCCACATCACCAGCTCCTGAACCATAGTTCCTGCCTCCAAGAGGCCAGAAATGAGGGGGATACAGGATTGGTCACTTCTTACACCTATCAGGGAACCCTTCAGCCAGGGTGCCACTTCAGCTTCAGTAGGGGAATTCTGCCTTTGGCAGCTACTTATGGGAGGTGTTGATGTCAATGCAGGGAAACCTATGGGGCTGATTTGCATATACTCTTTGTTCTCTACTTCTGACTTATTCAATTTGAAAAACAATATGCCCACTTATTGTTTTCATTTATATTTCCAATTCATAACCCCACCTGGGCCAATTTTCAAAGCTTGTTAAATATACTTCTAATATTTGAGGAGTGGAGAATGGTCTCAGAAAGGCTAGAGATGAAGCAGATCATTTGCATATTGACTTCCTGATAACCCTGGTATAGGCGGCATCCCAGATTTCAGTGCCTATAGTCAACGCTGATGGAATGTTAACCCTGGAGACAAGCCTAAGCTTGAGCATCATCGTGATTGCACTCTGGCTAGACTCCATAAAGAGGCACTGAAGCAAAGAAGTCTTAACAAAGATCAAGAAGTAATGCAAAAGCCCAATGAAAGCCCCCTCCCCCAAGTTCCTGGGATGCATTTTTAAAGTGTTCAGGCAATACACACATGTTGACCTCACTGTTCCAGAATATTTAAACATAATAAACATAACATTTATTAGCCAAAGTGCTTCCAATATTCTGAGAAATTTGCAAAATGTCAAAGGGGCATTGGGCATGTCTTTGTCTCAATCAGTGGGGATTTCTTTCAAAGTATTTACCAGCAGTGACCAGGTTCAGAAGCAGAAACAGCTTCAAAGAATCCAACAAGTCACCTTGCTGACAGCTGCTCTAACCCAAGGAACTCTTTACCATGTCAAGGACCCTGCTTGGGCACCCCACTTAAGATAAGACCCGATTTTCCCCATGCTTCCAATAAGAAGGGGCACTCCACTGCAGATCCTGACCAATGTGCTTATTGCAGACAGGAGGACCACTGGAAAAAACATTGTCCAAACCACAAAGGGGCAAATACTGAGAGAAATCTACCTCTCATTCACCAAATGCATTTCCTGCTACCTGCAGGCAAGGGACTTGAGGCTGTGAACTTTGTTGATGAGAGACAGGAATTACAGGACTGCGGAAGCTCCTTCTGATCCAACCAACAACCTTCAGTTTTCCCACACAGAGTGTTTCCCAGGTTGTTATGACAGTGGAAAATAGACATCCTAGTAGATACTGGAGCTACTCATTGGTATTAAATACATACCTGTACAAACTGTCTTCAGAAACCACAAAAGTGATTGGAGTCACAGGGAGGACCCTATAAAGACCACTTCAATCCCTAGATTGCCAACATAGTTTCTTATATATGCCTAAATGCCCCATTCCTCTCTTGGGACCTGATCTCTTGACTAAACTGAATGCAAAGGTTGCCATTTCCCTGGATGACTGAATATCAGCATGTCCCCATATGAAGTTTGCACCTAGCAAGCTGAATTGTTACAAGAAGCTCATAAACCTGAAGAATTGCTACAAAGGGTGAGCCACCATACTTGAGCCAATGGGAGACAAGAGAGGGATAAATCCAAAATCCCAGTACAGGTTAATGTATGTGTAGAAATGGTACTGCCGAATCTAAAACAATATCCCTGAGGAAAAAAAGCACAATAAGATATTGAACCTTTGTTACCCATTTGCCTCCAATTTAGGCTCATTAGACCTTTCTGATCCTCATATTACACACCTACCTTGGTGGTCCGGAGGCTTGGGACTAAAGAATATAGGGTTGTTCAGAACTTGAGAGCCATTAACCAAATTGCAAAGGACATTCACCTCATGGTTCCCAATCCTTATACACTACTCACAACTTTAACTGGTGAACCTTGCTGGTTTACAGTCTCAGATCTGAAAGATGCTTTCTTTTTCATTCCTGTGAGTTTAGAGTCACAGAATTGTTTGCTTTTGAATGAGAGGTTCCAGATACTAAGGAAAAACAGCAGTACTGTTGGACGGCTCTCCAAGCCTTTAAAAAACTCTCTAATCATCTTTGGGGAAATTCTTACTAAGCACCTTCAGGACCTTCAGCTAAAACATGGGACTCTGCTCTAATATGTTAATGACATATTAGTTGCTGGTACAAACAAGGAGACTTCTAACCAGAGCACCATATTAACTTTAAATTTTCTGGCCAAAGAGGGATATGAGGCATGCAAGAAAAGGCAAAATGTTACAATCCTCAGTTAAACACTTTGGGGCTAATCTTTTGCAGGGACAGAGAAACCTGCTCCTTGACTGGAAGTAAGCTCTTTCTAGAGCTGCCAGGCCTATGACATGGCAGCGACTAAGGAGTATTTTAGACCTGGCTGGGTTATGCCACATTTGGATCCCCAACTTCAGACTCATAGCAAATTTGTTGCATTTTTTTTTTAATTTACTTTAAGTTCTAGGGTACATGTGCAGAACATGTAGGTTTGTTACATAGGTATACATGTGCCATGTTGTTTTGCTGAACCCATCAACTCGTCATTTACATTAGGTATTTCTCCTAATACTATCCCTTCCCCAGCCCCCCACCCCATGACAGGCCCTGGTGTGTGTTGTTCCCCATCCTGTGTCCATGTGTTTTCATTGTTCACCTCCTACCTATGAGTGAGAACAAGGGGCATCTGGTTTTCTGTCCTTGTGATAGTTTGCTTAGAATGATGGTTTCTACCTTCATCCATGTCCCTGCAAAGGACATGAACTCATCCTTTTGTATGGCTGCATAGCATTCCATGGGGTATATGTGCCACATTTTCTTAATCCAGTCTATCATTGATGGACATTTGGGTTCATTCCAAGTCTTTGCTATTGTGAATAGTGTGGCAATAAACATACATGTGCATGTGTCTTTATGGCAGCATGATTTATAATCCTTTGGGTATATACCCAGCAATGGGATCACTGGGTCGGTATTTCTAGTTCTAGATCCTTGAGAAATCGCCACACTGTCTTCCACAATGATTGAACTAATTTACACTCCCACCAACAGTGTAAAAGCATTCCTATTTCTGTGCATCCTCTGCATCTGTTGTTTTCTGACTTTTTAATGATTGCCATGCTAAGTGGCATGAGATGGTATCTCATTGTGGCTTTGATTTGCATTTCTCTGATGGCAGGTGATGATGAGCATTTATTCATATGTCTGTTGGCTGCATAAATGTCATCGTTTAAGAAGTGTCTGTTCATATTTTTTGTCCACTTTTTGATGGGGTTGTTTGGTTTTTTTTTTGTAAATATATTTAAGTTCTTTGTAGATTCTGGATATTAGTCATTTATCAGATGGATAGATTGCAAAAATGTTCTCCCATTCTGTAGGTTGCCTGTTCACTCTGATGATAGTTTATTTTGCTGTGCAGAAGTTCTTTTGTTTAATTAGATCCCATTGGTCAATTTTGGATTTTGTTGCCATTGCTTTTAGTGTCTTAGTGATGAAGACTTTGCCCATGCCTATGTCCTGAACGGTATTGCCTAGGGTTTCTTCTGGGGTTTTTATGGTGTTAGGTCTTACATTTAAGTCTTTAAGCCATCTTGAGTTAATTTTTGTATACAGTATAAAGAAGGGATCCAGTTTCAGCTTTCTACATATGGCTAGCCAGTTTTCCCAGCACCATTTATTAAATAGGGAATCATTTCCCCATTGCTTGTTTTTGTCAGGTTTGTCAAAGATCAGGTGGTTATTTCTGAGGCTTCTGTTATTACTGAGGCCTCTGTTTTGTTCCACTGGTCTATATATCTGTTTTGGTAAAAGTACCATGCTGTTTTGATTACTGTAGACTTGTAGTAAGTTTGAAATCAGGTAGTGTGATGCCGCTAGCTTTGTTATTTTTGCTTAGGATTGTCTTAGCTATGTGGGCTCTTTTTCAGTTCCGTATGAATTTTAAGTAGTTTTTTCCAATTAGGTGAAGAAAGTCAGTGGTAGCTTGATGGGGATGGCATTAAATCTATAAATTACCTTGGGCAGTATGGCCATATTTTCATGATATTGATTCTTCCTATTCATGAGCATGGACTGTTCTTCTATTTGTGTCTTTTATTTCGTTGAGCAGTGGTTTTTAGTTCTGCCTGAAGTGGTCCTTCACATCCCTTGTAAGTTGGATTCTTATGTATTTTATTCCCTTTGTAGTAATTGTGAATGGGGGTTCACTCATGATTTGGCTCTCTGTTTGTCTATTACTGATGTATAGGAATGCTTGTGATTTTTGCACATTGATTTTGTATCCTGAGACTTTGCTGAAGTTGCTTATCAGCTTAAGGAGGTTTTAGGCTGAGACAATGGGTTTTCTAAATATACAATTATGTCATCTGCAAGCAGAGACAATTTGACTTCCTCTTTTTCTAATTGAATACTCTTTATTTCTTTCTCTTGCCTGACTGCTCTGGCCAGAACTTCCAAAGCTATGTTGAATAGGAGTGTTGAGAGAAGGTAACCTTGTCTTGTGCCAATTTTCAAAGGGAATGCTTTCAGTTTTTGCCCATTCAGTATGCTATTGACTGTGGGTTTGTCATAAATAGCTCTTATTATTTTGAGATATGTTTCATCAATACCTAGTCTATTGAGAGTTTTTTGCATGAAGTGCTGTTGAATTTTGTCGAAGGCCTTTTCTGCATCTATTGAGATAATCATGTGGTTTTTGTCATTTGTTCTGTTTATGTGATGGATTACGTTTATTGATTTGCATATGTTGAACCAGACTTGCATCCCAGGGATGAAGCTGAATTGATCATGGTGGATAAGCTTTTTGATATGCTGCTGGATTCGGTTTGCCAATATTTTATTGAGGATTTTTGTATCAATGTTCATCAGGGATATTGTCCTAAAATTCTCTTTTTTTGTTGTGTCTCTGCCAGGCTTTGGTAGCAGGATGATGCTGGCTTCATAAAATGAATTAGGGAGGATTCATCTTTTTCTATTGATTGGAATAGTTTCAGAAGGAATGGTACCAGCTCCTCTTTGTACCTCTGGTAGAAGTCAGCTGTGAATCTGTCTGGTCCTGGAATTTTTTTGGTTGGTGGGCTATTAATTATTGCCTCAATTTTGGAACCTGTTATTGGTCTATTCAAAGATTCAACTTCTTCCTGGTTAGTCTTGGGAGGGTGTATGTATCCAAGAATTTATCAATTTCTTCTAGATTTTCTAGTTTATTTGCATAGAGGTGTTTATTAGGTCCACTTGGTCCAAAGCTGACTTCAAGTCCTGGATATCCTTTTTAACCTTCTGTCTCATTGATCTGTCTAATATTGGCATTGTGGTGTTAAAGTCTCCCATTATTATTTTGTTGGAGTCTAAGTCTCTTTTTAGGTCTCTAACAACTTGCTTTATGAATATGGGTGCTCCTGTATTGGGTGCATTTTTATTTAGGATAGTTAGCTCTGCTTACTGAGTTGATCTCTTTACCATTATGTAGTGGCCTTCTTTGTCTCTTTTGATCTATGTTGGTTAAAGTCTGTTTTATCAGAGACTAGGATTGCAACCCTTGCTTTTTTTTTGCTTTCCCTTTGCTTGGTAGATCTTCCTCCATCCCTTTCTTTTGAGCCTATGTGCATCTTTGCACATGAGATGAATCTCCTGAATACAGCACACTGAAGGGTCTTGCCTCTTTATCCAATTTGCCAGTCTGTGTCTTTCAACTGGGGCATTTAGCCCATTTACATTTAAGGTTAGTATTGTTATGTTTGAATTTGATCTTGTTATTATGATGTTAGCTGGTTATTTTGCCTGTTAATTGATGCAGTTTCTTCATAGCATCTATGGTCTGTATGATTTGGCATTTTTTTTTTTTTTTTTTGAGACGGAGTCTCGCTCTGCTGCCCAGGCTGGAGTGCAGTGGCCAGATCTCAGCTCACTGCAAGCTCCGCCTCCCGGATTTAAGCCATTCTCCTGCCTCAGCCTCCCGAGTAGCTGGGACTACAGGCGCCCGCCACGTCACCCAGCTAGTTTTTTGTATTTTTTTAGTAGAGACGGGGTTTCACCGTGTTAGCCAGGATGGTCTCGATCTCCCGACCTCGTGATCCGCCCGTCTCGGCCTCCCAAAGTGCTGGGATTACAGGCTTGAGCCACCGCGCCCGGCCCAGATTTGGCATGATTTTGCAGTGGCTGGTACCGGTTGTTCCTTTCCATGTTTAGTGCTTCCTTCAGGAGGTCTTGTAAGGCAGGCCTGGTGGTGAAAAAAATCTCTCAGCATTTGCTTGTCTGTAAAAGGATTTTATTTCTCCTTCACTTATGAAGCTTAGTTTGGCTGGCTATGAGATTCTGGGTTGAAAATCCTCTTCTTTAAGAATGTTTAATACTGGCCTCCAGTCTCTCCCGGCTTGTAGGGTTTCTGCTGAGGGATCCACTGTTAGTCTGATGGGCTTCCTTATGTAGGTAACCCAACCTTTCTCTCTGGCTGCCCTTAACATTTTTTTCCTTCATTTCAACCTTGGTCAATCCGACAATTATGTGTCTTGGGGTTGCTCTTCTTGAGGAGTATCTTTGCAGTGTTCTCTGTATTTCCTGCATTTGAATGTTGGCCTGCCTTGCTAGGTTAGGGAAGTTCTCCTGGATAATATCCTGAAGAGTGTTTTCTAACTTGTTTCCATTCTCCCCGTCACTTTCTGGTACACCAATCAAATGTATATTTGGTCTTTTCACATACTCCCATATTTCTTCGAGGCTTTGTTCATTTCTTTTCACTCTTTTTTTTTTCTCTAATCTTGTCTTCTAACTTTATTTCATTAATTTGATCTTCAATCACTGATATCTTTTCTTCTGCTTGATCGAATCGGCTACTGAAGATTGTGCATGTGTCATGAAGTTCTCAAGCTGTGGTTTTCAGCTCCATCAAGTAATTTAAGGTCTTATCTACACTGTTCTAGTTAGCCATTCGTCTAACCTTTTTTCAAGGTTTTTAGCTTCCTTGCGTTGGGTTAGAACATGCTCCTTTAGCTCAGAGAAGTTTGTCATTACCAACCTTCTGAAGCCTACTTCTGTCAGCTCATCAAACTCATTCTCCATCCAGTTTTGTTCCCTTGGCGAGGAGCTGCGATCCTCTGGAGGAGAAGAGGCATTCTGGTTTTTGGAATTTTCTGCTTTTCCACTCTGGTTTATCCCCATCTTTGTGGTTTTATATACCTTTGGTCTTAGATTTTGATGAACTACAGATGGGGTTTTGGTGTGGATTACCTTTTTGTTGATGTTGATGCTATTCCTTTCTGTTTGTTAGTTTTCCTTCTAACAGTCAGGCCCCTCAGCTGCAGGTCTGTTGGAGTTTGCTGGAAGTCCACTCCAGTCCCTGTTTGCCTGGGTATCACCAGCAGAGCCTGCAGAACAGAAAATATTGCTGCCTGATCCTTCCTCTGGAAGCTTCATCCCAGAAGGGGACCCACCTGTTTGAGGTTTCTGTCGGCCCCTACTGGGAGGTGTCTCCCAGTCAGGCTACATGGGGGGTCAGGGACCTGCTTGAGGAAGCAGTCTGCCCATTCTCAGAGCTCAAACACCACGCTGGGAGAATCACTGCTCTCTTCAGATCTGTCAGACAGAGATGTTTAAGTCTGCAGAAGCTGTCTGCTACCTTTTGTTCTGCTATGCCCTGTCCCCAGAGGTGGAACCTAGAGAGGCAGTAGGCCTTGCTGAGTTGCGGTGGGCTCCACCCAGTTTGAGCTTCCTGGTTGCTTTGTTTACACTGTGAGCTACTCAAGCCTCAGCAATGGCAGATGCCCCTCCCCCCGTCAAGCTGCAGTGTCACAGGTTGATCTCAGACTGCTGCACTAGCAGTGAGAAAGGCTCCATGGGTGTGGGATCTGCCGAGCCAGGCATGGGAGGATATCTACTGTCTGCCGGTTGCTAAGACCATGAGAAAAGCACTGCATTTGGTCAGGAGTGTATCATTTGTCCAGGTACTGTCTGTCACAGCTTCCCTTGACTAGGGAAGAGAAATCCCCGACCCCTTGCACATCCCGGGTAAGGTGATGACCCACCCTGGTTCAGCTCACCCTCTGTGGCCTGCACCCACTGTCTAACCAGTCCCAATGAGATGAACCAGGTACCTTAGGTGGAAATGCAGAAATCACCTGTCTTCTGCATCGATCTTGCTGGGAGCTGCAGACCAGAGCTTTTCCTATTCAGCTATCTTGGAAACGACCACAGACCACAAGATGTCTTAAAGGGGGGATATGATAACCCAGACTCCAAGATGTGCTTATTTCACATTGAACACCTGTATCAAAATATCTCACATACCCCATAAAAATATACACCTACCGTGTACCCCCCAAAAATTAAAAAATATGTATAAAAAGGGAATACAACAAACAGCTAGAATGGACTGGGGATTGCCAAAAGGCTTTTTTGACCATTAAAGAAAAGTTGATAACACCTCCGGTATTAGGACTCCCCGGTATGAGGAAGCCCTTTGACCTATTTTTGCATGAAAGACAAGGAACAGATTTGGGAATGATAATCCAGGATTTAGGGAACATCAAGAGGCCAGGTCTATACTTCTCAAAACAAAATGGGTACTGTCACAAGGGGATGGTCATCTTGCCTTAGGATTATTGCTGCCACCTGTGATTTTCTTTAGGAAGCAGAAAAGTTTACTCTGGCCCAGCCAACTACAGTGCACACACCCCACTATGTATTTCCTTTACTCTAACAAGAGGAGGCTGTTGGCTGATCTCTAGAAGCCTATGTCAACATTATGCTATTCTCCTGAATAACCTAAATGTGATATTGAGAGCTGCTGTTACTTAAAATTCTGCCACCTTGCTTCCTCAGATGGCATCTAAACCTATGCATGACTGCTTACAAATTATCCAACGAATTAATTCTAGCTGGCCAGATTTTATTGTCATACAATTGGAAGATCCAGATGTGGAGATTTTCACAGATGGAAGGAGCTTTATGGATCAGGAAGAAAAAAAAAGGCTGAGTATGCTGTGGTGATACACTGGCAAGTTTTGGAAGCTGAGGCACTTCCCCCAGAACATTAGCACAGAAAGCAAAACTCATTACCCTCACCCACATCCTCCAACTAGGTAAAGACTCACAAATGACTATCTACAGAGATTCCAAGTATGCCTTCTCTGTTATCCATGCTCATGGGGTTATTTGGATAAAAAAGAGGGTTTTTTAACTTCTGGTAACAAGAAATTAAATATGCTAAAGAGATTTTAGCTCTCCTAGAGGCAGTCATGGTCTCCTAAGAAGTGACTGCAGTTCATTGCCCTAGGCATCAACAGACAGACAGTTTGGTGGCAAAAGGCAACAATCAGTTAGACAAGTCTGCAAAGACAGCAGCAAGAGAAAAGGTCCTCCAAACTTTACTAATGCCATTAACACCTGGAATAATCCTTGACCTTGAACTACCTACATACTTAGAAGAGGAGGACCTAAAAGAGCACTCAATTGGGGTTTGACCCCAGTTGAAAAACGCAGGATGGATGGATGCATAACCACGAGGGGATATTCCTAGTATCTGAATGCCTCATGGACGGCATTGTTGGACATACTCAGGGAACCACTCAGTATAGGTGGGATGCCCTTCTCCATTGGAGTCAGAGATATATTGTTCACCCACGTGCGCATAAGATTTTTCAAATGGTCATACAGAAGTTTCTCTCCTGGGCCTGGAATACCCAGCTGGTCCTCCACCCATGATACAAACGGTCCAGGCACGGAGTGAAGGGCCAACTTGGGACTGGTAGATTGACTTCACCATGATGCTGAGGGTGGCAGGAAACTTTAAATATCTGCTCATGTTTGTAGATTCTTTTTCAGGATAGATTGAGGCATTCCATTGCAGAACAGATAAGACATCTGAAGTTGCTAAGGCTCTGCTTTAAAAACAATCATCCTTCAGTTTGGCTTGCCCATTTCTAATCAGAGTGACAATGGTGCCACTTTTGTAGCCAAAGTCACTAAGGATGTCTCTCAAGTCCTTGGTATAACATGGAAATTCCACACAGCCTGAAGGCCCCACAAGGAAGAGTGAAAAAATGAATCATGTCCTGAGAAAAGGCTTTAGTTAAGATTTGTCAGGAAACCAGCTTGACCTGGGATAAGGCTTTGCCTATTTCCATGCTCAGAGTAAGAGTGGCTCTTAAAAGCAGGCTCAAATTTAGTCCTTTTGAAATACTATATGGGATGCCCTTCCCATGCTCCACCCTTTGAATAAAAGACAACATACATAAAAAGGAGCGAGACACTGCCAGGTGTGTGCAATCCTGAGGCCTGATTCTACCTATTATTCATAAATTTGCTTCTAGCAGACTGCTGTTTCCTACAGATATGCCCTTTCATCACAGCCAGCCTGGAGATTGGGTGTTATTGAAGACCTGGAAAGCCAGAATCCTGACAACTAGGTAAAGCCTCAGTAGAACAGATCACATGAAGTGTTGCTAGAAATTCACTCCTCCATAAAGCTCATGGGGATTAGAACTTGAGTTCAGCACAGCCCCATCTGACTGAACAACCAAAGTGCAGCCTGATTAATGCTTAATTATAACTACTTTTTTATGCCCAGAATCCAGCATGTAATTCTTGTAAACTCTATGGGGGTGGTTTCACCATGGTGAGCTTTCTTTGGGGAAAGATGCTAAACCTTAAAATATCTCTGGCTCAGACTTGGGTCAGAGCCAAGCTCTGAGCCTACCAGAAACCAGGCTCAAGAGTTTCTTTCCATATTACCTACAAGTGTTCTAGAAATAAAACACCTTTTCTGCTCCATGCCCTTTCTTCCTGTGACATAGATTTTATTTTCCAAGGGAGGCCTTGTCTAAATTGAAAAACTTAGGTTCAGGTGTGAGTGCACCTTTCCTTTCTGTACTAGCTTCAGCCAACTTGTGTCACTATTGCTACCTTTACTCCTATCACAACTAAAGCCCTAGCAACACTTCCTTAAATAACAGCTGCTCTTTCCTTGTTTTCTCATTTTCAGACTCTACAGATCCTGTGAACAGTTCTAGATCCCCCAACTATGCAAAACCAATTTGATCCTTTAGTGATTGTCGGGTTCTTCTGGTAAACATGAGTAACCACCACTGATTAGAGGTAGTCTCTATCCTACAATCTCTTCACTAGATGTTAACTCACAATGAAAGCAGGTCTCAGGCGAAAATCTTCCAAGCAGAATACATTTATTAACAAGCAGGTATAGTCATGGAACTTCTTAGATTGGGAAAAGTTCCATTCATTTGCCCTTAGTTCCATGGAACAGCATCTTCCATGAAATATTTACTTTGAGTGTTACAAAAGAGAGTCTGATGGCAAGATCGGCTGGTCTTATAATTGGATCCAGGGGCAAGATGTCTCCAGGTCAATGTCTCTGGGGTTGACTGTGGCACTCTGGACATTGCTGAGCTTGCTCTTTGTAGACCTTATTCATGCAAGGAGTTTGGGTCCTCTTAAAGTCTTCCTAGCTTCAAATCCCATTACTATTACCATCAAAAGGTTATTTATTATAGGTCTTATGCTAATTAGTAAGCCGAAAACAGGTTGATTTATGCTGAAAAATTTCTTAGGTTAATTAACTAAATATTAGTTAAACTTAAATTGTCTATATAAATATGTCTACTACTTATACTAAAATGTCTACAGTTTGTTGCACCCAGAAAATATCATAAACCAGCTTGTGGTGGTGTTAGAGTGTTTGAGAGGGCGCCTCAGTGAGCTCCTAGGTGACTTGTAAATTCAATGGTTTCTTGAAGTTAGTCAGCTTTATGGCTCAGACATAGCCCTAGGTAGAAATAGATGGCAGGATTGGTTTCGATGCCAAAGTCCCTTAAAACACTTCAGGCAATGATTTTCTAATGTCAGTGTTCTTCTTTATCCATCAAACTTTAGTCCTATATCCTAGCTAAATAATAATAGATCATTCTATTTTAGGCAGAGATACTAAGGCAAGATTTGATGGATGTCAGTTCCTGAATACTGGCAATAACCTACATGCAGTTTTATCCTTTGAAGCTAATAGTCCACTGGCCTCTATCATTACCACCTACATTGAATGGCTCATGCCTGTAATTCCATCACTTTGGGAGGCTGAGTGGGTGGATCACATGGTCAGGAGTTAAAGATCATCCTGGCCAAGATGGTGAAACCCCATCTTTACTAAAAATACAAAAATTAGCCAGGCATGGTGGTGGGTGCCTGTAATCTCAGCTACTCGGGAAGCTAAGACAGATAATTGCTTGAACCCATGAGGCACGGGTTGCAATGAGCCGAAATTGCACCACTACACTCCAGCTTGGGAGACAGCAAAGCCTGGACTCAAAAAAAAAAAAAAAAAAACTTCCTTATTGTGAACCAAATACATAATTTCCTTTTGTTCCTTTTGCTGGCCTACCTTGATTGAATTTCTCTCCCACTTTTTTACCAACACAAAATGTGTCCGCTTCTCATAAGTGTAGAGAGGCAGTGACATTGTCTTCAGCTCCTAGTTCTCCATAGGCTCTTTATGACAGTAGCAACAATCCAAATAATTGGACTATAGATTTAATTTTAGGGACAGGAGATGTTAGCTTTGAAAGTAACATTATACATCACATTCTGAGTTTGTTATACATTTATTCTTTCATTTTTTAAAAAACAATGATTTATTGCATGCTTACAATGAATCAGGCAATGCACTAATTCAAGGATGCACAATGTTAAGTAACAATAAGCGGGAGACCTGAACTCATGGAATATATAGCACTGTTGGTTAACAGATGTTAGTAAAATAATCACACACAATGATTAAAAAATGGAGACAAGATCTCTTAAAAAAAAAAAAGCACATTTAACAAAGGAACATAACAGAGACTGGGGTGGTGAGGTTACTGTGTCAGGGAAGGCTTAAGGAAGTGCTTCCTAATTTTTTTCTAAGACGAATGAATAGGTGCAAATCAGGTAAAGGAGGTAGGAGGCTTCTGTCAGAGGAAACATGTGCTATGATGCCCTATGGCAGGAAAAGAAATGCCATTAGGGAGTCTGGCACATTTCAGGTACTGAAAGAAGGTTGGTGTTCATGGAGCGAGGAAAATAATGGCTCAAGACCAGATAGGAGCCAAGGTATACAAGACACTAGCCATATAAAGAATCTAGTCTTGAATTTAAGAGAAATAGAAAGTGTTTAAAGAATTTTAAATTATGCAGTGACATGATCAGCTCTGTATTGCGGCAAGATCACACAGCCTACTGCATTGAGGCCAGGCTAGAGAGGGTCAAAATGGAGAAGGTGAGAACAGGTGATCTACTATAAATGACCTTTAAGAACTTTTTGACACAATCTTTCATTGATTTGTTAATTTACTCACATTTATTCACTTGCCTATTGTACTTTCTATTAATGTTTATTGAGTACTTACTGTCTGGAAAGCGCTGTGAGGAATATAAGGAGAGAGAAACAGTGTCTGCTCCCTCAAGGGCTTATTAAAGACAAGTACATTTTTCTTCTCACAATTTGAATGTTAAATTGTCTCAATGGTTTGATGTTGATTGACTAGCTAAAAGCAGTTTAAACCCATAAATTTTTGCTCCAGTGAATTGTGCAATGAAAACAAAATAGTCCATATTAAAACCTGTAACTAACTGGTCTTTTCTACCTTGTCAAAAATCTCTGAAAATGGCCTCAAAGTTCTCATTATATTTTTAGGTCAGAGCCAATTTCTTTTGTTTTTGTTTATGTAGTGAAAACATGGAGATGCTTTCCTAATATGCATTTCTACTCAGAACTGTTTTTTTTTAAATTATCTCTCTTTCACTTTAACATCTAGCAGTTGCTGTCACATCAGTCCTCTTTTCCTTATCCCTTCTTTTTAAATCATTTTCTTTCCCATTTCTAATACCTGTCAGATGATTTGATAATCAGAGTTCCTGTTGGGACTCAATGAATATCATCCACCTACCCAATGTCTGTGCCACTGTAAGGAAGAATGAAACAGAGATTTAGAAGAAATGTTTGTCAGGAACAATCTCAGACTTTTTCTCAACCCCTCTGGGTGTTTAAGTGGAGGAGAAATAAAGATAAAAACAGTTAAGAAATGGGAAAAAAAAAAGCATAAATACAACTAAAGACCAATGAAATCATTTAATTTAGGCTTAGGCAAGAAGGTATTTATGGGCTGTGATTTTTGGATCTTTTAAAAAATCTTCTTTGCCAGAAAAGATTTTATATGTCACTTCACCAATCAATATTTGGTATCAAAACAAGACAAAAAAAAAAAAAAAGAAAAAAAAAAGAACCCCTTGCTTTTCTCTTCATATTTCAGCAGTAAGGATAGATTGAGTTATTCTGTAGTAGATAGTACCCCCAAATTTTAGAGGCTTAAAGCAGCAAATATGTATTTCTCGTCCATGCTATATGTTCAGTGCCAGTCAGTTAAGAGTTCTGACCTTTGTCATCCTCATTCAAGGACCCACTGAGGAACCATCACTATTTGGAGCATCATTGGTAATAACCAGATAACAGGGAAGGAGTAAACATGGTGAATCAGACACTCATTCATCCGGTTTCCATCTGGAAATGGCCTAAGTCTGTTTAGCTTCCCCATCATTGGTCAGAGCAATTTTCACTGGCAACTCTAATTTCAAGGAAAGTGAGAAAATTTGATCTGTTCATACCTCCATGCTGGAAACTGGCAATAGTTGTTGGACAGCACTAATGTCCATCATTAGCCTCTTTAAAAACATCTCTCTCCCCACCAAAATGTTTTGGAATAGTTTGTTATTTTGTTTGTTGTCCTATTTTAAGGATAATTTGTTAACTCTTAGTTTATAATGCAGAAAATTTTCATATTTCTCTTTTCAAACTGAATACATACTGGATATCCAGAAGTCACAGGAAAAGGAAGGGCAACTTTTAACCATATTTGACTCTAGGGCACGGGTAGGAAGGGCAGCTGGACGCCTCCACATTGACAAATGAATTTAGCTCTCTAGGTGTTACAGATTTGGGCTTCATTTAAACATGTGGCTTTAAAAAAGTATTTCAGGCAAATCAATAGCCAATTCAAAAAATAAAGCCCCACTTGACTTTTCAATTCAATTAATATAATGGATCAATACTATACATTTGAGTGGATTTAATAGTATTGCTTATACAGAGGACTTTACCCAGAAACACAGGCAGGGATGCCCGTCCATGTGCAGCATAAGCACCCACATTCTCATCTGCTTAAATAGACACTGTCTTCTTATCTGTATACACTCTTACAAACACACGTTTTTCCATATGCCAAAAGACAAGGGCATACACAAATGCAGATATATACTATGTAGGAATACTAATGAGAAAGAGGGAGGAAAAGGGGACATTAGAGAACTAACGAAAGATGGAAACAGTCCGAGCTGGAATAAAAAGGAGGGCATAGGATACTAAAAGGAGGACAGGAGGAAAAAAAAGAGCAGAAAAAAATGGGGGAATGAGGGAAACAATGTATTCACGAGAAAAAATAATCTAATGCAGCATAAGAGAATGTAGGTATATGTGCTGGGTTCTGACAGGTCATTCTCTGAAGGTGGGAGCTTGAATGTGGGTGGGAAAGAGTGGATGGGAACTGTCTAATCCAAAGCTAAGAGCCAAAAGATTCAACAAATTCAAGGGCTGTGCATGCAACTAAATCTCATCAACTGAATGTGGAGGCAGTGATCTAACAGCTTTCAAATACTTCAGTAACACCAGCAAACACTGTGTAGTGTTGTCTATGATTCATGCGTTGCTCTGTGCACATATATCAACTCATAAAATACCTGTGATGACCAAGAGTAGTAGGTTCTACAAATACTTTTATTCTTCAGGTAAGAAAACTAAGACAAGATAAGGCTAAGGAATTTGTCAAAGGTTGTATAGTGAGTAAGTAGTAGGATTAGGATTTAGAACCAGAGTCTGAGCTCTTAACCTCAACTCTCTGTAACATCTCATTCCTCTGAAGGAAGGATTATGATTCCCATATACATATTGTTTTAGTTCATTTTGCATTGCTGTAAAGAAATACATAAACCTGGATAATTTATAAGAAAATAAGTTTATTTGGCCTATGGTTCTTTAGGTGCTGTACAAAAAGCAGGGGACCAGCATCTGCCTCTGGTGAGGGCTTCAGGCTGCTTTTACTCATGGCAGAAGGCATAGGACAGAAGGCATCACATGGAAAGACAAAGAAAGAAAAAGAGAAAGGAGGCGGTGCCAGGATCTTTTAACAATCAGACCTCAAGGGAGCTAATAGAGGAAGAACTCATTCATTACTCAGGGAGGGCACAAAGCCCTTCATGACAGATCTGCCCCCATAACCCAAATACCTCCCACTAAACCCCACTTCCAATACTGAGGATCAAATTTTAACATGAGATTTAAAGGGGACAAATATCCAAACTATATCACTTATGAAGGTACAGATGCTCATGTCCTCAAGAATTTCCTGAAAGATGATATATGCTTGATTCGCCTGTGCATGTAGACAGTAAAGATAGCTTAGATGAGTCTCCTTCTGCCTTTAAATGGCTCACAGTTCAATAGGGTGAGTGCTATGATCTGAATGTTTGTGTTCTCCCAAAATTCATGTGCTGAAATCCTAATCCCTGTGGTATTAGGAGGTGAGGCGTTTTGGGAGATGCTTAGGTCCTGAGAGCAGAGCCCTAATTAATGAGATTGGTGTCCTTATAAAAGATACTCCAGAGAGCTACCTTCCCTTTTCTACCATGTGAAGACACGGCAAGGGGGCACCACCTATGAACAAGAAAGCATGCCTTCACCAGACACGGAATCTTGCAGTGCCTGGATCTTGGAGTTCTTGACTTTCAGAATTGCGCAAAGTAAATTTATGTTGTTTAAAAGCCACACATTTTATGGTATTTTGTTATAGCAGTCCCCAGTGACTAAGATAGTGTGATAGAAAAGTTAATAAATAAGTTCAGTTGAATATTTAGGCTTAATGTTAAACGCCTGTGCTAAGTTCAGCAGGAGTACAAAGTAAGGCATGGTAATTTTATCTGGAAGAAGAAGTAGTTTACAGGGCTGAAACTTGGAGTGTTCATCAGGTAGATAGGGTGAACACGGCATTCCAGTAGGAAAAGACAGTGATAAACAAAAGCATAGAGGCATAAAACCACTGGCTCTTGAGAGAAATGCAATGTTATGATTGCAGGAAGCATAGAGAAAAGAATGATGCTTGAAAAATGAATGCTGGTTATGGATGTGTGTGCATGTGTGTGTATGTGCACACACATGCATGAATATGTGTGTAACAAGGAGTGTGCAGAGAGAGCAGAGTTGAGGCTGGAGGTATAAGCTATAATTTGAACTCAGATGTGATATGCGAAAGAGTTTGCACCTTATACTGTTTTCAAGAAAACATTTTAGATGACTGAGTGACACTATCAAAATCAGATGTAGAAATATTTTTGTTGTTCCAGTGGAAGACAGATTGGAGAAAACGGAGATCAGAGGCAGAGAAACTAATTAGGAGGCTACTGTATATTGATATTCCAATATTTCAAGTGAGGATAGAGATAAGGCTATGGAATTGGTAATGAACAGAATGGTTTAGATAATGGATAGATAGGAGGTACTTTCTCAGCAATAGTAAATGTGTGTGTGTGTGGGTGTGTGTGTGTACGGTACTGGCGGGTGGTTGAGAAAGAGTCTACACTGAATATCTCCCAGTGTTCAGGATTTCGGTAGAGGAAAGGTGATAAGATAGAGAACACTAGAGTAGATACCTTTTGAGGAAAAAAGGTATCTAAGCACTGATAGTCAGTGATGGACAGAGATAGAACTCTAAGAGGTAACAGCATATGCCATAGCTAAGACTGCCCAAGGTCAGGCTCTGGAACCAAGGCTCCCAATTTGTATTCCAAAGTGCTTAACTTTACAAAGATCAGCAATTATTTATTGAGCATCTATGAGCAAGCCACTCTCTCAAATACAAAAAGTCTCTACCAAAGATGAATGATCTATATTTGAAGTCATTTGATATCTATAATTAATTTGCTATAGTATTATTCACTTTTTCTTAGAAATAATTGGGTTCTATTTTCTCTTTCATTTTGCACTGATTGACCATAAAATGCCCATACCCTGATTATATTTTTCATTTATTTCTTCACTATATATACCCTCTGTTCCTCTTAAGATGCAAGAGTTTTGATGCTATAAATAATGATATTGGAATAATCCTTCAGTTGGACCAATCTTATCCCACCTGAGGTGTTTATAAATGGGTTCAAATTAGGTCCTGGACTCTCTCTGTTTTCTGATTTTGTTGTTATTGTTGTTGCCTTTGTCTGACTAACTGCTCATGATAAGGTGTTAATTCATAGAGTATAGTAGTTATGAAAACTCTGGAGCCATATTGCCAGGGCTCTACTCCTTCTGCCAGCCAGCACTGTGAGATCTTGAGTCAGCTTAATATTTCTGTGTCTAAACCTTCTTATCAGTGAAATGGAATAATAATAACTTCCTACTTTTGAAGATTATATGAGTTAATACAAAACATTTAGAATGGGATCTAAGCTGTTATACCAATGAAGACATTACAGGTCTCCTTTTATTCTTGTCATTACTATGAATATTATTTAAAGGACATGTCTCACAGGTAAAGCTGCTGATCATTTAGCAGCTTATACTTCATTAACAAGCATAATTTTCAATGAGGACATTTTTGGTTTGAATTAGCAGAGTTTTATCTTTGTTTTAGGAAGCAATTCATTAACCTAAAAATAAATTATACCTATAATTTCACAAAAGGAAAGCAAAATAATTTTCTTACAAATAATTCTTATGTGTGTCATGATGTAAATTGTTTTAAAAATCTCAGAAACCACCAGGATATCCTGAATGCTTGATATATTCAATTTGCAAGTTGGATGAGAATTTGTAAAATTACTTTATAAACAGAGTTACTAATTCTATTTGAAGAAGTTAATGTGCATAGTTTATCCAAGCAAGTATACATATATATATATATGTGTGTGTGTATATATATATATATGATGAAATGTGACCTAGATCCATGAATGTAAGAGAGTAGTTTTGGTATTATTTGTTTGTGAAACTAGTTACTTCCGCTTCACAGCTGTTTCTTCTTTTAGAACCTTCGTGCCTAAGCCTCCATCTAAATGCAATATATGGGAAAAATAGTTCTTGACCCAGTTCTGATTTTGAATTGATAATTGTCAACTAAGAAATTGCACCAGTTTTGTTTTGTTTTGTCTTTTGGTAATGTGGTGAATATGTGAGAACTGACATATACTCCAGGTCCATTTTGAAATTAGTAAATCATTCAATGGGAAAAAGTAGAAGATAATATTTAATTGTTTGAAAACAGAATAATCTGTGCTTCAGTTCCTAATTTTTCATAAATTTGTATTCTCGTTCAAATGAATGAATCACAAAAGAATGTATGTAGTTAAAATATACACAAATTTATTATATGAAATATGTACTGAGAGTTTTAAAAGTTAAATATAGTGAGATGCTATTCTTGTTGAAGTAATTATGATATTGCTCTTCAAAGCATGTAAAGATCATCATGATTCAATTCATGTAGTAGTAAGATTAAATGTATTTTGTAGAATTGTGATATTTAAATGCTATTCTTATTAAAATATTCATGTCTATTTTTATTAGTTCTGATATATGTTTATCTATCTACAGATATATTAGTATATTTGCATATATGTATGTATGCATATAAGTGTACAAAAATATAGGTGTATTATATATACATATGTAATATATATACTTATATACACATATCAATCTATAGGAAGCTTAAAGATTAAGTCTTCAATAGGGCATATAAAGTAGTAGCTCTCTATAGCAGTAACGCTAGGCTGAGCTCTAAAAATGGAAGCTGTACAAAATATCTGTTCAAGAACATGAACAGTTTTTATAACAAATCTTAAAATTGTACAATATTGTGAGACATCAGCTCATAAGAAATCAGACAAAACCAAGATCTCCCAATTCTTCAGCTTTCTTTTATTCATGGTCTTTATGTGGAAATTTCCTTAGGGATTTCAGTGTTGGGGTTGGGGAATATGTAAGAAGTGACCACCTCCACCCACCAACCTAATTTGTTGATCAGTAATTCAAACTGGTTTGAAACAGAAGATTTTGTGCTGCCCAAGCCTGAGTGGGAATGGATTTACTGGCAGCCAATTAGTTGTCAATTCTTCCTCAGGATTGGTTGCCTTAGGACATGCTCTAAAAGGAGTGGGTAGGAAGAGCTTAGTCACGACCCACACAGGCTGGCTCAGATCTCAGGCAGTTAACCTGCACTCTATCACAAAGAGCAGAGAATAAAATCTGGTTGAGTTTGTCAGACGTTTGAGGAAGCTGGATAATCCTCCAAATTTCCAGAGAAATTTGTCTGGGCTAGTAATACAACAAAATAACAGTATAGATATGGCTTAAGCAGTAGAAACCTGCTGCCCACAAGCAGCTTTTCTAGTTCCATTTCCTTTAATGTGCTTTGAAGTTTAAGTTACAGCTATCCAACATTTAAAATTGTAAAACGTTTTGTGAGGACTGAAAATCAAGGTTTTATAATGAAAAAAATTAAATTTAGTTTTTACTTTGGGTCTTTCTCCAGTAAATGCATCTCCAAATCTGTGCGATGTAGTAACATACACTTACAGAAAAAAATCAAAATGGTGAAAATCATTCAAAGCAGCTTGAACTTTGTGAAGTGTCATGTAAGAGGGTCATATGTCATTGAAATTACACATTTAATAAGGGTGCTAAAGGGAAAAGCTAATTTCTCAGAACAAACCATTCCCATTTAGATAAATGTTGAATGAAAAAAATTAAAACTAACATTTATAATTTGATATTACAATCCAGGATAAGACCATATAAGTATTAGAATAATATATGAATATATTTACAAAAATTAAGACATTCATTAAAGAAAAATTTTGTTGAAGAATAGCAATTAAGGCTGGGAAGAACCATACACTGCTTAACTTTCATTATCAAAATATCAACAATTTATTAATAATATAAATGGAGAAGTGATAGAGATCTTAATGAAGATTGACTCACAGAAATGGAAAATAGGAAAATACAGTAGGAAGTGAACTGTTCATGCCAAGTATAAGACACTTAAGGTTCTCTGGTTGCAAGGTTTTAAATGGCATGCTTTTTATCTTTGTGAATTTCAATTAGGCTCTGCAATGGGCAAGTCAGGAAAGGAATATTAATGATGGAGGAGAGAGCTGGGTGGTGTTCCACTCTTCACAGAGCAAGCTAAATAAGAGAGTAAATGTTTGTTTAGGTTGTAACATATTAAATGCTCATCCAGAAAGTGGTGATTAATAGGTTAAAAAGGACAGCTGGAAATATTTACAATGTAAAGGTTTTACTCTCCTCCCATAATCTTCAAAGCAAAGCTAAAATTTACTGTAGATTAGCAGTGCCTGTTAGAAAAACTGCTCCATCTAGGAAAAACATCTGAATTTTTGGTGCATAACTAACAAAATTGAAGTGTTTGGCACATATTGACTCTGAATGTAAAATGACAGAAACATATCAGCATACTTAACTCTCTCTCTCTCTCTTTTTTTCCTTTAAAGTGTCTAACGTTTATAACAACTTCTGGAGGAGATAAACACTGACTCTGCTTTGCCTTAGTAGAATGTGCATAACATTTTGTCTTATGTGCAGTACAAAAAGGAAAATGTCTCTCTCTTTTTTTTTTTTTTTTTCTGTTCAAGTTGCACGTTTGGATTTTGTCACCTCATATAAAATAGAACAGAAATAAGATAGATCAAACACACAGTGCTGAAAGTGTAAGATGGGACTGGAATTCCAAGTCCCTTTGCCAGTGAAAAGCCCTAAAGGGGGAAAACCTCAAACCTTGTTACCTTTCCTCCCCCTGGGGAATGAGTTGCAGAGGTAGTAGAAACACAGCAGGTCCCTTTTTGCTCCGGGGTAATGTAAACTTTTGGAGCTGTTGATTGAGTTTGATCACCTGCTAGGGAGGGCGCCTGTGAAAAGAGGTTGGAAAAGGATTGCTGGAAGTGAGCGGGAGGTTTCCCAAGGTGTGTGTGTAATCTGCAAATGGACTTTACTGACTGGCTCAAGGGAATTCTCCAGCTTTAGAGCTTTCAGGGGAAATCGGTCTTGATTGCAGGAGTGTGAAGGAATGAATGATACATCAGGAGGGTTCAGGAAATCAAAGAAACTTCCTGCTGTCTGATTTCACGCAACATGCTTTGAACTTGGTCCTGCGTGGATGCGCTGATGACTAAGTAAAGGCGTGATTAGTCCCCTTGCCCTCCAGCGGGAGCGGAACCTCTTTACCTCTTAGCAGCCACGTCGCTCCACAGCAGGGTGATGTTGGGGGACGGGCGGCAGGGCGCGGCCCCAGGGATCTAGGGCATCACAGCCACACTGCATTTCCGACTTCACATCAACACCCACCAGCAGCCCTGCCAGGAACCTTGGGGGCTCTCGGGAGCCCCAGAAAGCGACCTCGGGGGGCAGCCCGGGGCGGCGCGTGGGCTCAGTTCCTCCTGCGCGGCGTGGGCGAGGGGAGCTGCGCTCCGAGCGCACCCGGGCGCCCGACGCCGCCCGGGTCTGCGCCGCTGGTAGTGCCAGGCGGGCGACGGTCGGTTTCCAGGGATCGAGGCGGGGGAGTGGGTGTGTAGGGGGGGGTCCCTGCGTTCCCGGGAACCTCCTTAGCCCTGCTACCCGGCCTGACTCCTCCTCCTCCAGGCGCGGGGCTCGTGCCCGCCACCGCCGGCGCGCACCGCGCCTCCGCCAGCGTCCCCCCAATTCCCCCCCTCCGCCCCAGCTCCTGTCATCGTTTTCCCCCTCCTCCTCTTCCTCCTCCTCCTCTTCCTCCTCCTCCGCCCATACCGCCACTACGAACGCCTTTGCCTCCCTCTACACCTCACGCCGCCGCCGCCGCTCCTAGCGCTTCTCTCCGGCTTCCACCAGCCCATAGCTCCACGCTCGCTTGGCTGCTGCAGTCTCAGTCTCAGTCTCTTTCTCTCTCTCTCTCTCTCTCTCTCTCTCTCTCTCTCTCTCTCTCTCTCTGTCTCTCAAGTTTCCTATCTCGTCAAGATCAGGGCAAAAGGAAGAAAACACCGAATTCTGCTTGCTGTTTCAGGTAGGGTCGCACACGTTGGTCCTGATAGAGACCCTTTCCTGTTTGTCTTTGCCTCGCGTGCATGCCTCATCTCCCCCACCCCACTTTCAGAGGCTCCCTGGAAACGGAGGAGGCTCAATTCCCGCACCTCCCTCCTACCCAGCGCACTTAAAAAATAATTTCGATACTTATCACCAGAAGCATATTTGCAACTACAATAAAATCCAGGACACCTGCCCGGCAGCACGTTAGCCTGGCTCTTTTATAGTCTTCAACTTTGCACACTGTGATTACCGCTGCCTGCCTGGCTGATGTTTGCTGCCGGAGCCTCAAGCTCCTTCTCTTATTGTGATCGTTGGCTCCGGAGCAGCTGTCAAACGCGTCGTTTCGCAGCACTTGATCCGAACCCGGCTGCCTCCAAGACTTGGTCTTGGGCAACCGTGGGTGGGCAAGGAAGGATGTTATTTTATTTTATTTTGTTAAGGGGAGTGAAGAAACGAAAACGTGAGGACTGCAGTTCACTGTAATGAAAAGAATAATTGCAAAAGTGGGCTGCCTGCCCCTAGCTTTTCCCGCTGTGGTTGCGGAGGTGGTCTTGGTTGAGGGGGTTGTGGCGTGAAGTACCCATCTCTCCTCTCCTTTCCTCCCCTCCCCTCCAACCCATTCCCTTTCCAGCTGCTATGTCAATTTAAAGTCCGGGGTGTTATTATTACATGTGTGCGCAAAACAGTGTTTGCTGACGATGAGGTTGGGGGACATTCCTGGCAGAGAGAAGTCTGATTACTTGGTCATCTTGCTGTTAAAAAAAAGAAAGAAAAAAAAAAAGAAAGAAAGAAAGAAAGAAAGAAAGAAAGAAAGAAAGAAAGGAGAAAGGAAAAGGGTGGGGGTGGGGGTCGATAAAAAAGAAATCTTCTCTCAATCATCAAGTCCCACACACAGTCCAGGAAGTAATCTCCGTAGCTTTAACACGAATCCCTAACTAAAAGGATATTCTTTGGGGTTACTTGGATAGTGGAACTGAAGGCAATTTTAAGTGTATTTTGTTTTTCCTTTCATGGCTTTGTAAAGAGCGGCGGTGATGAAGACGAAATTGAACATCTACAACATGCAGTTGTTGCTTTTTGTTTTCTTGGTGTGGGACCCTGCCAGGTGAGATATTTATTGTATTTGACTATTTTAATTCAGGGTAAAGATGTGTTTCTTGTATGCCATTAATGCTTTTGAAAATCAAGGGTGTTTTAAAGAATTATTTCTCAGAAAGGGGGTGTATGGGGAAAGTGAACTATGAAGTAGTAGGTTATAAAAACTTCACTGCTTCTCGTTCTTAGTGATAAGATCCAAAAGCAAACAGAAGCATTTTCCATGCAGACCATTCACAGAAGAAAAGAAAATCCTTTCAATGGCATATTCCTACAAGGAATTGAAGTAATTAAGTATAGGCACTTATAATATAACACCAGGATTCGGTAAGGAAGCCAAGTTTTCCTTCAAGCTGTCAGAAAAGTACCAGCTAAGTGATTTGAGTGTTAACTATTTTTTTTTTCCTTTTTCTTTTCTTTTTTTTTTTTTTTTTTTTAATGGTATGGCTCCTTTAGTCACCATAGAAAACCCAAATGATGTGTGAGTCTTAAACCTCTAGGTGGAGGTAGAATGCAACTTCACAATCACAAACAATAAAACAAAAGCTAGATTTATTAATCATCAACTTTTTGCATTATTAAGATTTTTTTCTCAAATGCTTACAATCAGGAGTACTGATTTAAAATATGTAATGAATTTTCTTTTGCCTATGCTATAAAAACATGAAATTAATTTTTATTGCTTTCAGTAACTTCATTTTATTTGTAGTCTTTCCTGATTTTCATCATCAGTGGGCATCTTTTCTTTAATGCCTTTAGGATATGATTCTCATAATATCAGAAGACCTAAGATACAAGTTTTATAAGAATGTTCTTGTAACTATTTATTTTTAAAAAACTAGTAAGTCTTTATTATATCTTTATTTATCTTTTAACTTTTTATTTTATTGCCCGAGTAATGGTCAAAGTATGAAAACATTTCATAGAATTGAGACACCATCTATCTCATAAAGCTTGTTTTTATTTGGAAAATATCTACTAATTTAATGACTGCATATTGGTTTGAGAAAGAAAATACAAAATGTGATTAAAAAACACTTTCAAGCGAAAAGCTCTATGTGGAACTTTATGAAAATCTTACTTATTGGTTTTAAAATTAGCTACTAAGTAGGCAATACAGAAACTTTTGAGGCTAGAGGGTATAAAGTGATACACTTATTTAATTTGTAGATGTTTATCTTCATTTCAATATTTTAATATTTTCTCTGCTCTTAAGACAATATTTGTTTGAGGTTGGTTACCAGTTTTTGATGTATTGTGACTGCTTATAGCCACTAGCTCTGTTATCATTTAAATGCAAATGGACACTTTTGATAATATTTTATACAATGTGCCTTGATCAGAATGTAATTATATATTACTTTTATTTTAAAAGAGTGGACAATCCATGATCAGTTAATAATCATTGAAAATCTTAGTGTTTAACCATATTTCTCTCAACTAGTTTTCTGTTCTATATTTGACCAGTAGTGCTTATGCCAGTCTTGTATTCTATTATATAAATGATTCCTTTTTGGGGCCAGTAATTTAAATATCTGATTCATTCTGAGGAAAAAAAAAAGACAATGAAAATGGACATTCTGTTTTATACATTTAGTTGCTTCTGCAACAAATTACTGCATGTGATAGAATCAGGGTTTGGCTTTATGATGGAGAAATAATGGAGAAAATCACAATTTCTAAAGCTTTTCTGGTGATATTTTGAGACCATTTGTTCTTTCTACAAATTTATCACCAAAACAAAATAACTAGGCATTTTAATCTTTACAATATTGCTCTTCTCAGAGACCAGTCAGGAAGAACTAGGCTCTAAGGATCTCTGCAGCTGTGTATGTGTTGCTGATGCTTTCAGAGCCCACCTCCCCTCCACCTCCTGGCTACATGGAGCCTGGCACATAGCCAGTGGAGTTTCCCTGATGTCTATATTGCACTTGGCCATTGGGTGGAGGTATACCCAAAGTAAGGAAAAAATCCTGTTTTAAAAGAGAAAAAGACATACAAAAAAGAAAGACTCTTATGAGAGAGATAGAAAATATATTTACCTTCAAAAAGCAATTTATTTCCCAATTAATATTGAAAACAGTTTTTCACGAGTCTGATTACTGGAATTTTCTAACTATAGAATAGCAATGCTAATAGTGTTTGCATGTGTTAATCTACAATCATAATATATCCCAGGAGATGGGTTTAGAAAGAAAATGAATAGTCCACATGAAATGTTAAAGGGATAAGAATCTCAAATAATGTTAACATGAAACTTCTGATAATCTACTGTTTAGAATCTATTTCAATTTCATGTTTACCTTGTTTGCAGACATACCAGTATTTATAGAAGTTAACAACAACAAAAAAAGGGGGAAAATTGGTGTTACTAATAGCCCAGGGGGGGTTAAAATTTAAATTAAGGAAGAAAAGCAGGTTGGCATTTGCAAAACACACGTATGTGTATATATAAGCTTTTAAAATTATCTGTTTAGGTTGGTGCTGGCTAACATCCAAGAAGATGAGGCTAAAAATAACATTACCATTTTTACAAGAATTCTTGACAGACTTCTGGATGGTTACGATAATCGGCTTAGACCAGGACTGGGAGGTAAAAATAGTTTTCCTTTTTTAAAACTCTCATAAAATAATGCCTTTAAAAGTTAAGGGTAATATTCCTATTTTAATACATTTTGTATATGAATGCATCACTGTGTCTATAAAATTATAGAAAATAGAAAGTAAGATATATGAAAAAACATTATCTGTGATTCCTTTTATACATACATAATGTATTTAACGTATCTTTCATAGAATGACTAAAGTCATATGGAGCCCAGACTTTCTGCATGAATAGTTTTTAAATTAACTTATTTTAAATGGCTAACTTTCTTACACTTAGAGTATGTTAAAATCTAGCATTATTGAGCAGATATACATATGAAAGTATATTTCATATGTAAAGAAAGTATACTTCCTTTGATCATATTTTCATATCAGCTCAGATACACAGAAATAAGGAACATAAAAATATAAGAATATAGTGGTTGTATTTTAACAAATACACTTTTTAGCATTCTATGATGATGCTTCTTTACACTTGCATGTGATATTTCTAAAATACGCACAAGTTTGTTGTTTTTGAAACTTTCAAAGACACTTCAGATATACATTAGACATAAGTCTAAATTTTTAGATTGTGGCACAGTTTGATTTCAAATTTAAACATTAGTTTTCTATTCAGAAAAATGTATTTTTACTCAAAAAGGGAAAGAAAATTTGGCTTGGGTAATATGTTAAATTTTAATGATTACAATTATCACTTGTTTGTTTCATAATCATTAAGATGTTTGGTCTCACAGTTAATTCAAAATTAAGACAAATTAGTTGAACAGTTGATAGTAATCGAAGATTTATATAGTTAATCTGGTTATTGCAAGTTTTAGTGACTTTGCAATCCTTAGTTGCTGGAAAAGATTTGTATATATATATATTTGCTAACTGTATGGTTTGAATTGTCCATGGGTAAGAAAAAAGTTGGAGGAGGCCCAACTGGTTCAATAATATGTCATTTAATTTCTATTAGTTTTTTTACTTGAATCCCTGAGTGATATCTTACATTTTAAAAGAGAAATTCCAGAGAGGAATAATGTTCACAGACATGACACATTGTATCCTGAAGGAAGGATTCAGTTGCTTAATATATGCTTAGTTTCTAATAGGAAAAATAAAAAGGAAAAGAATATCTGATTAGTAATTAATATGCCTAATAAACATGAATATAAGGATTACTATCCATGTTAACATATGTGACAATGAACTATTGACCAAACTTGTATAAGAGAAATAAGCCTAGTAAGTAAGAAGTAAGGCTCTCATAATTCACAATCGTGGTTTAAGAGGTAGTCTGCACTAAGGCAGATTTTTTTCCTAAGGCATAGATTGTATTATTTTAAAATAAATCATCTGCTGTCAAATTTTAAAATATCGAAGTTAGCCTGTAGCCTTTGTCTCTTTGAATTTTTAAGAGGAGTATTTATCCTCTGGGTATACAGTTGGGTAGTAGAAACTACCTGTTTTAGGACTTAGGTATTGCCACTGATCTCCTTTATTTCTTTTGTAAAATCTTGCATCCTTTTTATTTCCAATGCTTTCATTCAAATAGAGATTTATGTTACCTTGTTAGTTGGGTTAATACAATACACTAAGTGGCTTTTCTTGAGTTATTCTCTTCCTTCCTCAATCCTCTGATATTGAACATATGCTAATATCTCACAGTCAGGTCAGTCTTCTTTTAGCTTTATACTGCTTTTCATATGTCACTCTCTTCTCTTGATCCAGTGCCAACGGTGTCTTCCCATTTCCTTTGGTAGATGGTGGTGAGGGATAGTGGAAGGAACATATTCCTTGGAGGAAGACAGGTCTAGACTGGAATTCTGCTCCATTCACACACAGAGCTGTGCCTTGGCCATATCACCTGTTTCTGTGGCTGTGATATAGTTACCTTTAGAGTTGTTGAGTTGATTATATAAACAAAAACTGTACATAAAGCGTGTGCTACATATTGGCAGTTCAATGATATCAATTCTTTCTCTCCTCCCTTAGATTGCTAATTTAACAAGGATTTCCACAGGCTACTTCTCTGGTTTCATTTACCACTTTACCCCACCTCCCATTCTTCCTGCCCTTCAAACACATCTATTTATTTTCTCTTGATAATTCATTCTCATCTATTCCCTTGGCTTTTAGTCATATGATCTCCTCTGATTGGAATCATTTTTTCCTCATCCCCTCTGCTGATCTAAACCCTACCTTTCCTATGAAAATCATCTTAACACTAGTCTTTTTTAGTAAAGATCTTTCTTAACTGAATTGAAGCACCCAGATTAAATTTTCTCTTATTTTTTTTTAACCAGTCATTGGCACTATGTCTACTGGTACATATTATATGCTATCTTGTATGATATATTACCATTTTATGTTTCTCTTGTTACCTTATTAAGATTTGAAGCTCATTGAGTCAAGATATTGTAAAATAAATCCTCTTTTCTCAGCAACTAAATATTGATTTGCATATTGTGGTCATGAAATAAATGTTGATGCTTGATTAACTTTTCTGTGACCAGCTCATTTCTGGAAAATGGGACTACCTATATCTGGCTGACCTTTTAGTTAGGAATGTTGAGGTTGTAAGTTGAGTATCGCTCTGCAGAAGAGCAGCGTGACTTAATGAAGAGAACCTTGCTTTAGACTGGAGATTTAGCAAAATCCTGGCTCTGGGTCTAAGCAGTTGTGTGACCTTTCAATCCCTAGCCTCTCTGGATCTATATTTGTCATCTGTGAAACAGGATTTCTAATGACATTCTTAAATTTTTTTGAATTTTAAATATGACATATGCCATGAATTTAGCATAGAGACTGGCATTTAGTGGACAGTTAATAAATGATAATAGCTAAAAGACTTTGAAGAACTTTCTAAATGTACTGTTGCAAGTTTAAATTATTATCATGATTACTTCTGTATCCAACATTTTTAGTCTGAATGCACACATGTCATTTCAAATAGAAAGCTCAGGGAAATTACCTGTATCATTATTTCCCAGAATTGAATAATAAGGGAAAAATGGGCTCAATTCGATTTTAATGTCTCAAACTGAACTTCTCTATTGATCAATAATCTAGTTAATTAATCTCAGTTACTATTTTCTTTCCTTTATAACTATGACATAAATGAGTACATAGAAAAGAGGAACCAGTTTTGAACTATGAGTTAGAAAAAATGTTCTTTTCACCTGGCTCTATCATTACCAGCTCTTATTCTAGACATTTTGAGCCTGGATATTTTCTTTGGGAAAATGGGAATAATAGAATTTTATTCTAAGAGGAGGACACTCCACTGTGATTCATTTATATGACAAAAATTATATAATATATTGAGTAAAATATCTTAAGGTATTTAATGATTAATAATAGATCCCTTTAAAATTTTAAGTCAGAGCATGCCCCTCAACAGCTCAGATCCTTGCAATGGTGTCCTATTCATTCAGAATAAAAGCTGAATTTCTTGCGGTAGCCTGCAAGGCCTTGCAAAGTTTTTCTCCCCACTCTTTCTTTAACCTCACCTCACACAACTCTCTCTCTTGCTAACATTGCTTCAGTCACATTGGCTTCCTTCCTGCTCTTTGAACACACTGGGATACTCTGTGGAGCCTTTTCTCTGGTTGTCTTCTCTTCCCTGGTGTATCCACTGGTCTCATCTTCTCAACGAGGTCAACGCTGACCAACCTAATGAAACCCCAACCTGTCTACCCATCAGCAATCCTGATCCTCTTTGCCCAATTTCATTTTTTGTTTGTGCTTCTTTAGCACTATATATATACAAATATATATACATATATACTTTATTTATTGCCATTATATTAATTGCACATTTTTATCTCTTTTGCTAGAATGTATGCTCTATGAGCTCAGGGATTTTTTGCTTGTTTAGTAGCTTGATTCACTGATATATCTATCCTAAGCATCTGGAACCGTGCCTGGCACATAGTGAGTACTCAACAAGATATCTCTTGAATGACTTTCCATTTTATTAGTTGATTTCATTTTTGTTTTCAATGTGCCACCATGAAAATGATCAACTATAGAGTTTACTTCATCCTTAAAATCAATGGAATGATTATTTAATTACTACACCAACCTCTCACTATTAACACCAACGTATTTTAAGTTGATTTCTTGGTGAATTGGGATAATTATTATACCAATTACTTAAACTCCTGACTTACAGTACCTGTGATTCTGCCCCAAACTAACTGTGTGATTTTGAGTGATTCATTTTTCCTATCTATGACTTAATTTACTCATCTGTGAAGTGGGAGGAGGAGTTCTACTTATTCTATTTATATCTCACAGGGATAGTATATGGCTCAAGAACATTGAAATTCTTAAGAAAGTGCAATGTGACATAAAATTGATAGGTATTAGTATTTTTAGGTATAGCAGAGGAGAATTCTTCAAGGAGAATATTATGTTAGAAAGTAATATTATTTGAAAAACATGTCAAGAAAATATTGGTAGGTCTTATGCGTTTGGTAGTCTCACTTCATTGTGGGCCTGAAAACTTGACATGGCATTGCCTCAAAATCTTATCTAACAAGACCGTAGATGCAGATTAGCCAGAACTAATAACTGTATCAAGTCTTCTCTTTGTCTTCAATTTAGTCATTAGAACTAACAAGTAGGGGTACCTCCCATGGATGTTTATATTTCAGAGGAGGCTTTCACACTGTTAAATGAATAAAAGGAGCAACAGTTGTTTTTTGGGGCCAATTTTATAAGGTCATTGGAAAACTGAATGCGAAGACAGGCCTCATATATTTATGAAAGCTGACATCCACATGATCAAGAGTAACAACTATTAGCTATGACAAGCCTTGGAATCTAAATTATAGATTCAGCCTGGAAAATCTAGATTGAGTACCATGCTTAACTGCACATTGAAAAGCTGTTTTGAGGAGGTTGGCTAGTTAGAACCACCCTCCCCCAACCTGGTAGTTTTGTTTTATACTCTGAAACCTTGAAGATGCTTTATGCTTAAAAACCATGAAAAACATGAGGTCTGAACACAGACTTAGTGTCTGATGGTCAGTTTTCAACTTCATTCTTGGATATTTATCCTCAGGCTGTGGAGAGATATATGATAAAATATTTCCGTTGATGTTATTACTCCTCAAATTTACAAAAAATGAAATAGAAGCTATTGAGTGGGAAAAAGTTAATACCGAAAAATCTGATCTCTCCCAGAACCTACGAGGAATTCTGACCTCAAAAGAGCATTGTATTACTTCATAAAGTAATGGTTAAGATCAGTGCCTGCTTTTGAATTCTGTTCCTATTGTATATACTTATATAACTTTCAGCACATTGCTTAACCTCTCCTTGCTTTGGTTTCTTTATTTGTAAAATTACAAGGCTTATTGGTTTTTTGAGGGCTTATTTTACTTTTTACATCTAATCCCTTTGGACAGTGGCTGGCAAGCAGAGTAAGAACTCAATACATGTAGAAATTATTATCGTTATTGTTGGTTCTACTACCACTTCTACTAGAAATGAAATAGAATATATCAACCCATGTCACATTTAATTTATAAAAGCTTTGACTTCTGAAACACGATAAACTTGGAGCACACAGGATCCAGCTTTAAAGAAAGAAGTTATTTGTGTGTTTCTTATGCATTCAGTCTTATTGTGGGCACATCTTTGTACATGAACAAAATCCCTGAAAACAAAACCAATGAAAAAGATGATGTATTTATCTTTCATGATTACTATCATGACATATAAAAATTTGGCATCATTAATTCAAGATAATGAATTTGTCTATAGAAGCAAAGGTGTATTTACAGAATATAAGCTCATCATATGATATAAATGATAATTTTAGGGACACATCATAAAATTGAAAGCATAGTCACCACCCTAACCTGGGATGTACCAGACACTTCAACAGCAAAACCTCTGAGTCTTGAAACTTTAGAGTATATATCCTAATGCTTGATCACATCATACTTATCTTTATGATTATGGGGGTGGAGACATCAAGAGGGAGAGAACATGCCAAAAGTGTTTTGAGATCTCAGTATATAAAACTGAGGAGGCGAGGGGAAGATAGGGAAAGGTAGGTTGCAAGATGGTTGGAAAGAAGAGATCGAGCAGAGCTGTTAAGTAGTTCTAGTCTCAGATGAAGGCAGAGTAAACTCCAGATGTTAAAGCTTCTGCTTCTTTGAAAAGCTGTGATGTTTGGCATTCTCCTCAATCAGGCAGCTGCAGTCAAGGCTGATGCTCCTTCAGAAGCATGAGGCAGCTGAGAATCTAGTCTCCCTGCCTTTCAGACTCAGATTCCTGGGTTCTCCTAAAGTTCACTGAGTAGGATAACCTTCAGAATAAGCCTTCTGCATAAGCAGATTTCAGAGCCCTTTCATGCTCCGCACGAGAGCCACCCACTAGACTGCCTAAAGGTTACAGGGAACACTGCATTTTATTATTTCATGAGTGAGAAAATGAAAATAAATTGGGATGATTTCACACAAGTGTGTAAATAGCTTTTGATAAAAGTGTAAATGACTGATATCAAGTAGTTTGTCATTTCCTATTTATTTAAATTTACTTTGTGGGAGGCATGAAACATGTAATGGCTGCCTGAAGTGGGATGGGGAGGCTGGAGACTTGTGGACACAGCTTTCAAAGTCAGTTTCTTGAATTGTGTCTGGGGGCTATCCCACTTCTCTCCATATGGCATGAAAATAGCATGCTGATGGACTTTAACACAGTGCATGCTAGGTTAAACTAGAAACATATTAATGTTAGGTACAGCTTTTTGTGATGCTTTTTAATATTTTGAGGCATGACTAACAAGCATCTTAGTGTTTCTGCACACCCTCATTAACACTGTGTGTTGCTTGCCCACTCCTTGTTGCAGAATGGGACTAAGATAGACTTCTTAGGAAGTAATTACGGTGAGGTAGTTTTGCAGAATTTTGTCTCAGTTGGTTGCTTTAACCAGATATATAGCATGTGATTGTTTTTATAGAAAAGACAGACTGAATGTATGAGAGCACTGGATGCATTATATTGGATAGTAGCACTTTCTCTCCATACAGCAAGTGTCAGGCAAAGTTTAAGGTGATGTCAGTAAAGTGCATGGCCCAGAGAATATTAACTATTTTTTTTTTGAGACAGAATCTTGCTATGTTGCCCAGGCTGGAATACCATAGACTCAGTCTTAGCCCACTGTGGCCTCCACCTCCCAGGTTCAAGTGATCCTCCTGCCTCAGTCCCCTGAGTAGCTAGGACCGCAGGTGTGTGCCACCACACCCAGCTAATTTTTAAATTTTTTGTAGACACAGGGTCTCACTATGTCTGGTCTTGAACTCTTGGCTTCAAGTGATCCTCCCACTTTGGCCTCCCAAAGTGCTGGGATAATAGGCATGACCCATTGTGCCTGGCCGCTACCCATGTTTTAATGAACTAACACTAGGGCTTTGTTTTCATCTGAAAACATTTTTGGTTAATAGCAGTTGGTTCTTTCAACCATCACTATTGTGAAGGTGTTGTCCTCAGTCATAATTTTGAGGGATGCTTATTTTGGCTGTTTCAGGCACAAGCATGCCTCACTCACTGTATTTTTTGCCTGTAGCACTTCAGCTCAGATGCAGTCAAAGTTTTTCTTTCTCTCCCCCTTAATACACAGTGGATAAATTGGACCATAAGCATGACTGATCCATTTGTTTTAGTGTTCTATTTTGATTGCTACAGATAAATCACCTTGTAGAAATCTATATTGGTAGTGAAGATAGTGAAATGAACAGATTGGCCAGTAAACAATTCATTGCTTCTCAATGTGTTAACACAGAAAGAGTCAAATTAAATTATTCTAGTATTTTGTTCCTTAAAATGTGTATTGAAAGTGTGTGATATGCCAGCCACTGCACTCTGCAGGATATAAAGACATACAAGGTGTGGTGTTGGTCTTCCTGGAAATGAAGTCTCTCAGGGGGAGATGAGGCATACACCCTGTCATTCTCAAAATAGCTTGAAACCACACAACACATGGTCCATTATAAGAACATTCTATTGAAGTTTAGAGAAGTAGGAAATGATTTTTGCTTGTACCATTTAACTGGAGTTAGCCAAGTTTTGTAGTTGTAAGTATAACTCATTCATTCAACTGTTTCTTACTAAGGGCTTAGGATTTGCTGGGTACTATTTTAAATGCTAGAAATCCTATCATGAACAAGATCCAGTCTGCATAAATTCATATCACACCATATTTTGGCTTGTTCTGGCTTTCATGTGTTCTAGGCACTGGTTTCTTCTTTCTCTTCTTAATTAAGAATTGTATATAACCACTCTGTGTTTTCTTTATTGAACTTTAAGTATTCTGTCATAAAGGGAAGAGTGATTTCTGGTATATTTACTGTGAGACAGAGAATTATGATATATACAGAAGAGAGTAAGACTCAGAGAGCACATTTTTCTATGTCTGTAGCAGGGATGTCGAGGGTGTTTAAGTGTGGCATTCCCAAAAGTACTAAGACAGTGTTAATTCCAATAGAAACTTCGTATACTATTCTGTTACCTTCTTTAGAAAAACTTATTTGTTTTGAGCTACAGGTGAAAGAAAGAAAACTAGAAATGAACAGCAAAATGAAAAACTTTTAAAGAGTTATGTGATGAGAATTATGTTTATTTCTTCTAAATTTTTAGTGTTGTTAACACAGAATTCTGGAAATTTTTGTTTTTCAGTTAAAATACCCTCAACCCATGAGGTACAGATCTTATCATTTACAAATAAGGTATTATAAAACTAAAATTAATCTTTAAATATTAAATGATTATATACAGAAGCTCATCAAATTAAGGATATCAACTTATCACCATATACAGATCCCTTCAAATTCTCCACTAGATTTTGCAGTGTAAGTAATTAGCATTAGTGGTAGTTTTGGTATCTTGGTGTTTTTTGTACAATAGTACCTTTTTAAGGTGTAATCTTAATTTGATATATGAGTTAAATCTATTTCATCTTCTCTATATTTCTTGTTGTTTATTTCAGTATTAAAATATGTTAAAAAGTAAAAATAGTTTCACATAATTTTTTTAAATAGTATTCTGCGATTTAATAAATATTTTTATTAACATTCAGATTGTCACAAGCTTATTAGGGGAGTGAATGCAAAATGTTTCGGGGATATATGTTATGCCTTTTTTTTTGTATAGAAGCATATCGTTTTCTTAGAGAATGTGATTAATTAGGGCATTAATAATTTGATTTAAAACGTCATACAAAGTAAGATGTTCCTTCTGATATATATAAATATGCATATAGTATCCATCAAAAATATACTAAAAATAAGGTCATAATATTTTTAAATGTTCGGTGGAGATGTAGCAAAGCCTAATAACTTCATGAATATTTCAGGAATATACTGAAATACATGAGTATTTCAATATAATGGGTAGTACAATTGGATTTTGTTTATGAGCAGAGGAGTAGAGTTACATCTCAAGGTTAAGGAAAGTTGAAGAAGGGATAAAAATTATAAATGTCTCCAAGTAGTATTACAAAATACATTATTTAGATTGTGTTTTTTAATGGGACCTAACATATTTTAGTAAGTATTGCATAGGCATTTGGTTTCCATTAAGTTGGCAAAAGGATCGGATGCTTTTAGAATTAGGTATGTTAAAAACTTTCCAGGACAGAAGATAACTCCAGACTTGAACTGGAGGAGTTTAGAGGAGGAAGACAAATGTCACGGGGGACTTTTAGAAAGTGATGGAAGATTTCCTGTTTACTCTTAATTACTTGTGAAGATTTTAGATTTTGTAGCAAAAGATGCTGAGTTACTAGGATTTTTTGGTTGGAGAGTTCAAATTTTTTCAATTACATGCATTTTTAAGGGTCATTACAATAGAATTCCACAAGTTAGCAATAGTCAGAGAATCAGGGTAAACATATCAAATTCATTGTTGTTACTGTGATTATATAGAGAAACTCTTCAAAATTTTCAGGAAAAAAATAGTGGGCTAAAATGCTACTTAGGTTTGCAAAGAAGATTAAAATTTGGATACCACAAGAGAGTACTTCCTAATTAAAAGAAAATGGAATTGCAAGGCTGGTGTTCAGGTCAGGTAGAAGGGAATATGGGAGGATAGATTTAATTAGTTATCTAGGGCATGTAAGGGTAATCACTGAAGCAAAAAATGGGAAACTGATGATTCGTGCTTAGTAGAATTGCAAAAGAATTGTCCAACACATATTCGAGTAAAAGAAACTTCAGAATCTTAAGAGACTAAATGGGGCAGGCTTACATTGTAAAAATATTATAAAAGAATTAGAGTTAATGTAGAGTCACTTTTAAGGAAGCAGAGGATTTCTAAGACAACAGTAATTAAAACTGAGGATCCTTTTATCATTTTGAGTAGTTTTGGCTTAGTGGCAATTATAGAGTTGCAGGATCAGAGATAACTAACAAGAAAACCATATATAGAACCATGTTATTAGTAATAATTATATTAAAATATGTCACCATTTAAAAAGATTAAATGTCGTAAGTTGACTTCTTATTATTCAGGTACATACATCAGAATAACAGTTACCTGAACTCTTAAGGGAGAAAAGACAATGTAGTAGTGAGGAGAATATTCATGCTGTAACAGATTCATTTCAACTTTCGTTCCTTCAAGCTTCCCTGATAATCTGCAGGGTTCTAGGAGGTATTTTTGACTGCTGCCAAATTGATGGCACAATTAATATCTTTAACAGGGAGGGTCATTTAGGATTTACATTATGATCTGTGAAATATAGGGGTGATGAAAAGTTCCATGGAATACAGTTGCTGACTCAGGATGAGGACATTTACATTCATATGCCTATTACACAGATGTTGACTGCGTTTGCCATTCTTTTTTAGCTGCTACCACATCCATTCTGGTCTTTGTCATTTTTGGTGACAGCTTCTAATACAGTCATCTCAGCCTCAGATATCTGACTGCCACCAGTTCCAGGGGGCAGCTGCAATTTCTGACTGTGTTGCCACTGCATTGGAACAGCTGGGATGTTAAGCAAAATCTATCAACACAAGGAAATTGGGCAGGTGCACATTTAAGTGACTGGATCTGAAAGTTAGCGGGGTGAAAGCAGATGTCTCTTCATCATATCCCTTCCCTTTAGGGAACAGTTTGTGGCCTCTTATATCTGTAATTTTCCCCACCCGCTTAGAGAGGGTGGTGTAACACTTTACATACTTCTGTCTGAAGACATTGGAAAAGGATATAGTAATCTCAAGTGACTTTTTATACTGCAAATTTAATGCCAATTGGAAACAGGAAACTTTGCTCTCTAGCATTGGAATAAAATTATCAAATATAGGTAAGAGAAGAATTATCATAGTAGCCTTCATCGGTTAGGGATGTGTTTGCCTGAGTGTAATAGGAAATTCCACCTACAGTGACTTCAGTGGGGGTTAATTTTTCTCACGAACAAGAATTTTACAGATTGGTGGTTCCTAGCACTAACTGAGTTCTTAAAAAAGGTGGCTTAAATAACATAGACTCTTTATTTTTTTCATCACCTTCCTTAGTGTTTCCTTCTCTTTATGCTTGTCACCTCATGATCTCAAGATGACTGCTGCAGCTCCAACTATCCTATCTATGATTAAGGCCAGAATAAAAGGAAGGAATGGAATCATCTGTTCCTTATGTCAGAAAAATAAGACTTCCAGGCACTTGCAGCTGATTTCTGCCTTTACCTTCATAGCTCTTTTCAGCTAGGAGGACATCTGGGGAAATTAGTGTCCTGCTTGGCATTGGGCACATTTCTGCCCTAAATAAAATTGGATTTATTAGAAAGGAGGAGGATGTATTTGATCAGAAAGCTACTGGCAATGCCTGTCACATCTGTTAACTCTCTAACAGAAAAGTTACTTATTCTCTCTGTGCCTCCATTTCCCGCTTTGTAAAGTGTGCATATGAATAACCTGGTTGGTGATTATTAACATGCATATGTTGATTCAATACATTTATGTGGAACTCAAGATGCTGCATTTCTAACAATCTCCTAGGTGATGCCAGTGCTGCTGTTCTGTGTGCCACACTTTGTGCAGCAAGGAAGTGATTAGCTCAGGCTACCATGTTGTACAACCGCAGGGGAAATTCAGAAAGAATATAATGTAGTGAAGAGAAGGGGCCCTTTAAGTGCTCACTAAATATTATTATGATATCAATTTTTTGACACTTAGAGATTTATAATTTTTATTTCTAAATGTTGGTGGTGATAAACTTTATTTTTAGCAGAGTATAATCATAAACACATTTATTTCTTATACTTTTACAAAATTGTTGGTAAATATAAGACTGACCCTTAATTTAGGTGGATATGATGCGTAATATTGAATACAATTTCTCTATCCAGTCATGACTGCACTTTACTTATATCATCCTCTACGAGTAAAAAAAAACATATCTATATCTGTATATAGGTATGTAGAAAAAATTAAAACTAGTCTGCAATAATGCTCAGTAATATTTGAACCTTGCTTTATAAAAACTGTATTGGATACTGCAGTTAATGAGTTGTGGGAAGAAAAAATCGAAATGAAGGTTTTGAACAAAATCTGCATAAAAAATGGATTATAAAAATAACTAATTTAAATCTGAATATGGTTTTATGATAAAAAAATTACCACACTTAAAGTTTTGGCAGAAATATAATAGTACTCTCAATTTAAATTATTTTATGTTCTATTTAACATGTTCTAAATTTTCCCTTTGGAGAGATAAAAAGGGTGATGTTCTTTAGAACAATATTATATATGATTTGTATCAGAGCCTGACAAAGACCACTTTATAAATCTAGAGGATCCTGAATTGGTGAAAAATATTGTACTTTAATTTTACTGACTTGCTAAGAGGAGAAAGAGCCTTTAATTTGATCAGAGGATTTTGTGATGGCAAAGCTGTGTGCTAGAGTACAAAACAAACGCTAGTTTGTATATAAATTTTTTTTGTGTAAAAGCTGTGTGACTATGGACCAGTATTATCTCTGTGACTCAGTTTCTGGAACACGAGTATGAGGGGACTGTTGTTCAATAACCTACAATGCCCCTTCGATCTAAAATTTCTCCTGTGGTTTTGTGAGTGTGTGAGTGTGTGAGTGTGTGTGTGTATCTGTGGCTTGTTTCAAGGCAAATAGAGTAGAAAATAGCGTTCTTGGAACAGAAATCTAAACCAATTTTTTCTTTGTAGAGAAATAGACAGAGTATAGAGTTGAATACAAGCAGAATAAGGCTGCAAACCTCTAAAGTCTGTCCAGCCTGGAAGGACACAAAGGCTGCTTTGGTTTTCTGACTCCTAGCAACTAGGAGTTTGTACAAAATTAGGTGCTCCCATTGCATGAAAATTCCAATTAAGAGCTTCTTTTAAACCTGAGTAAGGTTTGATTAGGAAGTGACTGGTGTAAGTAAGATAGTAATAAATGCATTAAATTATATTTCTCAGCTGTTTATGCTTCTAAATGTTGCTCTATATTCTTTATACATGGTATGTGAATGGCAACATCTCTTCAAATTCTCTGTCCTGTTGGACTTCATAGATCTATCTCCACTTGATACTCCTCTTCCTGTTTTTTTTCCCCCCTCTACTATTCTTTATCAGGTTTTTTTTTTTTTCCTTTGGCTTCTCTTTATCTTCTCTCTTCTGAAGTATATGGGTGCATTCCAATGTTCTATACTTTTAACTCTTACCTTTTACTTTAATGATTTTCCCAAAACAGTTTAATTCAATTTCATGACCTTAAATATTAACCTATATGTAGTTTATTCACGAATTTTAATTTCTATCCCAGATGCTTTTTTTTTTTTCTGCTTTGCTTATTATTGTTCAGATGAACTCCTTTCTATGATTATCCACTACTTTCATGATTCAGGGCACTTAAGGTAGCTCATGTAGCCAATGGCGTCTGTTCACTCTTTTTGGCTCCATCTCTTACTACTTGTCACTAATTTTGTTTGTGGTGGTCCAGATTCACTGAATTAATTTCATCTTTTATGTTTTAGTAAAATTTAAAAATAGACTTCGGACCACTAGCCTGTGAGTCATTATGTAGACTATTGCTTCTATTAGGAACCACATTTTCCTATTTTTAGGTTTTAGATTAGATGTCACTACCATCTAGAAGCCTAAATGACTACCATCCACTTAAATACACACATTTCCTTTGGAACAAATCTCCCATTACTATATTTAATATAACTCTAACATGTAGTTTTGTATTTCTATCATACACCCATTGGAATCTAAGATCTCTAAATACAAAGACTTATGACTCTCTGCCTGTTGATTTATCCACAATACTATATGTAATATTGTTAGGATATAACAGTAATCACATATTTTGAATAGATAGACGAATGATGAACCGTGCCCTTTCATACATGGATTTCTCAAATTAAGTTTCTAGGAACTAAACTCATAATTCTGCCACCTAAAACTGTTTTTTCAGCCTGTAGTTCTCTTGCATGGCTAATGGTATCTGTATTTGTCAAGCTACAATAACTAAAAATCCATCTGAAAATAATTTTTCAAATTCTCTTCACTCCTATCCAGTTTCTTGCTTCTAATCTCCATCCTCTAATCCACAGGTATCAACATAATGTATTGGCCTATTCTTGTTTTTAAATAAATAATTAACTTAAAACATTTGGAATCCAATAAAATGTGAACTTCTGTCTTCTCTTTTAAAGATGACAAATCTGGTGACCCCAAGCTGAAATTCCCGATGACAGTAGCTCATTGAAATTCGGTAATAGCTTCCCTGATTACAGGGGTGTGCCCTTTAGATTTAGCCAGAGATCCATCCAGTGTATGTCACTCAGTCGAGTAAATTGCTTGACCAGGAAATATTGTGCTGCCCCAAGGAAACGTTTGAGTATATTAACCTAGCCCTACCCTATTTTCCATATTGCCAGATTTCTAACTTTTAGTTAGATTTGATTATGTAGTTATTTTGCTCAACATCTTTAATAGCTTTCTTCTTTCCCAGTTTCCAGAGTGGAATCTCCAGTCTGTGTAACATAGCCTTCAAGAGCCAGAACAAAGGGGCCCAAACTCAAATGCTCTCCATGGGCAGAACAAATAAAGGAATGAGTGGAGCATAATGGAGATTGAAGAACTAGAGAGCACATTTCTTGTACAAAGGATGTTGAGTTTTATCTGATTACTGCCATATAAGTGTTTAAAATCAGAGTTGCCAAATATTCCAATTATTTTTTAAAAGTTGTTGAAGATCTCCATTTTTATAGAAAGTTTTCTTAAGCCTTAAAGGTCAACCAATTTTCATTTAAATCAAAGTAAACACATTCTGTGCTTCCCAAACAAATCACACTTGAGTATTAGTTTGCAGTCTCTGGCCCTAAACCAATACTTCTCATAAAAGGTATGAAAAAATCAGTCAGAAAACTTGTTAAGTGCAAATTTAACAAATCATCAAAGACTCATTCAGATTTGGTTTGGTCCCAGAACTATATTTCATCAAATGTTCTTGATTCTGATGCACGTGGTCCAAACACTGGACTGAGTCATCTGTTTTCAAGGTTCTGGTTAAAAATGATGGTTTCTTTCTTCTTTCTCTCATAGTTCTTTATTTGAACTCTTAAGTTAAAAGGGAAAAATATATGTGTATAGTAAGATTGGTCTGTTACCAGATGAGTCTAGCTAGCATTTTCCTTAAAACCTCAAAGAGAGACCTTTGTCCCCCATTGTTATGAGCTGGCTATCAGTGTTATAAGGTCAGAGTCCTACTTTTGTTTAGTGATTGGATTAGTCAGAATTAACTGACTTATGTTTCAGTAGTAACTATCCAGTTTTATCTCTCTCTCATGTATCTTGCTCACAATCCAACCTTGTCCACTGAGGTTGGATGGCATGTAGGAATGAGCTCGTTTATGTCTTCCTCACTTATGGTCTCAGGTTGATGGACCTCCACTATCTAAAACATTGCTAGCCACTGTGTCCAAGGGAAAGATGTAGCTAGGTGCACACTGTCATTTAAAGTTTCTGCCCATATGTGACACAATGTCCCTCTGCTCACAGTCCATTGTTCAAAGGAAGCCATATAAACATGTTTAACTTCAAGGGGACAGGGAAGTGCAACCCTACCATTTACTCAGAAGTAGAAGAACTAGCAATATTTTGCAAGTAGCTTAATGACTACCACACTTGGCAGGTAGAACCCATTTCTCAGGGTGCAAGTCATCTTCCATAGTGACTGATTATACAAACTGTTTGGTGGCACAGGTCATATCTCATTTTAAGATATATAATTCTGCAACTATGTTTTGTCTGTAGCATGCATAGAATATTTACGAAGTTAACTATTATATAAAATTAATTATTATAAAGATATGATGTTAATAACAACGCTTTTCTGGATATAGTCAACTTTATATACCTTCTCTTTTCTTGGTGTTAGAAGTCAGTGCTGTATGCTCTTTATCCCAAGCTCCCAGGAATAAAGAGCTTTTCCATTTGTGCTGTGAAGAGATAGTTCCAGTTGAAGATATTTAAAAAGAGATAGTCTTTGAAGTGTTAGTCTGAAATTTCAACCTCTGTGACAGTAATTGCCAGGGAGAATGGAGTTAGATAGGTGAGGAACAGAGACCATGTATGGTTTGCTACTGTGTCCTTAGTGCCTGGCACAGGATGTAGAATTCATCATTTGTCAATTGATTATGTATGTGAATCCAACACTCATGTATGTAAAAACAGACATATCTGTACTTTGGAGAGCTACTTATTTTGGGTTCTCAGAAACATTTTTGACATTCAACAGTCAATTTTGTCTGTATATTTTAGTGATTTAGACTTCTGACATTGCTAACAATGAGTCATCCTTTTCAGAAACAATGTTTGTTGCTTGATAGGTGGGTTAAATTGGTCTGCTGAACCTTAAATTCAGTAGTACATAAAATTAGAACCATTGGGTTGAACTTGGATTTAATATAGTGAAATGAACTAATTCAGTAGCTCTTGCTGTTACTGCATTTCAGACCATCTGAGCAGTGATCATGAACAAAGGCTCTATGGTTTCAGTTGTCTGTAATGCTTACGGCACTGCCTTCTAACCCCACAACAAAAGTTTTGGAAGAGTCACTAGATGCACATGATAGAGATAAAAACAAAAACTATAAAGATGTATTTTAAAAGACTGAGAAGCATAAGCCTAAAATGTCTCTCTATTTTGAGATTTTGCAAAACTATTAGTTTCACACAAACCATTTACATTTTTTCAGTTGTCTTGCAGAGGCTGTTAATGAAAAGTTATAAGATAATGGAATCATACTAAATTATAATTTCTAACAGGTTTTGAGATTGAGGTGCCATGCTAATTACTTTACATATCATTTAATACTCATTATCACTCCCATGAGATAGATAAATTGATGACCCCTACCTTACAAGCAAGGAAATGAGAGCCACAGACCAATTACTTGCCTTTGGTCACCTGATTATTTTGTGATGGCATGGATGTTCTAGTCAATATAATTTTCTCAAGAGCCTTTATCCAGAGTCTTATCAATCAGGAATTAAGCACCTACAAATCTAACAAAGGTGGGGTCAATGAGTATATGTATGCTTTGGAGGAGGAGGTCATTATTTGTTACATTTGTGTAATCATTAGCCTCTGGATAAGTACCTCTGGAAGGGGAAGGATGGTGTGCAGTTTCATTCTTCTATTTGTTTAAGTGTTCTCACTATTGCATTTCTTGGTCAACCTGACTTTGACATGTATCCAGACTTGAAAATAGGTTTAGACATGGAGGATCAGAAAGCACAGTACAGTGGTTAGCAGAAAATCTATTAGGGCATTGTGAATTAAAGCCAGAATCTTTTACTCTCACTACTGATTTTACTCCCTTACTGTGTAAATCAGAGCTTTTGGTATTATTATGCTGGAGAATAGCTAATGAGAAGGAGACAAGAAGACCATGTGATCTAGATAGATAATCTCAGCATTTCTTGGTACATAGTACATTGGTACTTGGGTTATTTGTAAAATTAGTAATACAATGATGCAATTGTTCATATAAATTTCCACCATGCTAAGCTTATTATAAGTGATATTGAAGGAATATGGTACATGAAGAAGGGATAAGTATATGAAAGGCGAATAGATGAAGGCATATTAAATGCAAGAGCCCTCTTTCCAGATGCATTGGGTTACAGCTGCTTCATTTCCCTTTGTTCCCATTTGAACCATGTACATCTTATGAGACACAATATAGTGTACTTTGGAAAAGACCAGGCTTTGGAGCTTGAAAAACCAGGTTTTGTATTCTGGTTTGAGCAAGTTCTTACCATGTGCTTTTTGTACACATGAATTGCCTTCTCCCTGCCTCAGTTTCTTCATCAGTAAAATAAGTATAAAATAATTAATATTTATAGCAAGTTTACAAAGATTAATGAAATTATTTGTAATGTTCCTGTAAAAGTACCCACCACATGTTGGGTGCTCATTAGTGGCCAGTTTTGCATGTGCTCTTTGATTTTTGCAAACATGTCATAATGTGGAGATTTGTTCATAATTTAGGAAATAATGAGTGAAAATGAGAGATCCTTTAAAAATAGGACATGAGATAGTTATTTTTACTAAGAGAATTCATGGAGTTTGATAATCTTTATTTAACTGTGCATCCTAGGGTTACATGTGATTAAACTTCTCCTTTGTGGGATGCCCTTTGAGTAGAAGTTTATTGCAAAATTATCCATAGAATTTTTAAATTGCATGATATTTCTTGTCATACACTAGAATTAAATGAGAAGAAATTGTTGGATTTTGAGATTACATATACGGAAGTACAGAATCAAACAGGAGAAAAAGGTGTTTCTGAGAAAACCTGAGCAGTTGAATAAATGATAGCTTAACTTCATCTGTGTTTTCTTTAGAAACTTAGACTTCCATAAATATGTTGTATTTCCCTTGTATAAATATTAGACATTGGCCGGGCGCGGTGGCTCAAGCCTGTAATCCCAGCACTTTGGGAGGCCGAGACGGGTGGATCACGAGGTCAGGAGATCGAGACCATCCTGGCTAACCCAGTGAAACCCCTTCTCTACTAAAAAATACAAAAAACTAGCCGGGCACGGTGGCGAGCGCCTGTAGTCCCAGCTACTCGGGAGGCTGAGGCAGGAGAATGGTGTAAACCCGGGAGGCGGAGCTTGCAGTGAGCTGAGATCGGCCACTGCACTCCAGCCTGGGCGACAGAGCAAGACTCCGCCTCAAAAAAAAAAAAAAAAAAAAAAAAAAAATTAGACATTAGTGATATAATTACTTGTTAGATTTCTAATCATGATTACTTATGATTTCTTCAAAATTTAAAAAAGGTAACCTTTTAAAATGATTGAAAGTGTTATGCAATAGACAATTTTTCAAACATTTACTGAAATGAGTAGGAGATAGAATTCTAGGTTATCCCCAGATTTCGTGTCATGTGTTTTACATGCTCTGTATAATTTCTGGGACTGTGACTGTGATTTCAGTCTGATGATTAGGTTTTGTTATATGGTACAGTTGACTTTAGGAAAGGGAGATTATCTGGGTGGGTCTGACCTAAACACATGAGCCTTTAAAATCTAAATCAAGAAGTCAGAGACAGAAAAGTCCGGGATATTTAAAACATGAGGGAGATTCTTCATTGCTGGAGGGGGCCACATGACAAAGAACACAAAAGCCTCTAGGAGATGAGACTTAACAGCCTCTAGGAGATGAGACTTGACAGCCAGCAGGGAAAATGGGAACCTTAACTTTACAGCTGCAAGGAATAGATGTGGCCAACAATCTGAAAGAGCTTAGAAACTGATTCTTCCCTAGAGGTTCCAGAAAGGAGCACAGCACACCAATACCTTGATTTCAGCCATGTAAGAACCTGAACAGAGAACCAAAACATAGCATGCTGGACTTCTGACCTACAGAACTATGTGCTAATCAATGGGTATTCTTTTACATTGTTAAGTTTGTAATAATTTGTTACACAATAGAAAACTAATATATCTACTATTACTAATTTTTAAAAACACATTTTTTTTCAGTGTTTAACCTGTGCTAGGTATAGTGTACTTTACACCCACCATCTCATTTAATTATTTTAAAGTACTGTAAGATAGGCATTATAAGCCACATTTAACAGATAAGAATATTGAAGCACATACAAGTTAAATAATATGCATAGGATCATGAATTATTAGTGTATAACTCTGAATTGAATTTAGATCTCTTTGATTCCAAGGCTTGGGATCTTACATGCTCCTTTATTATGTAGGAATAGATATTTCATGAAGATGGTAACATGCCATCTACAGAATATGATATGGCATTGATGTGACACTTTACCTACAAAATATCTTATTTCTGAGTCTTCAGCAAGAGAAAAAGCAATTTTATTTTTATGTGACAAGATTACTAGTTGTGGATATTACATTTTTAATCAATTAAATGTAAGTGTATTCTTCCTTTAAAATTGCTATGGAAAAGTTTAATTATTTCCAACAGGATTTATGGCTATCAGTTACACCTCAAAGTTGTCATTAACTGAGTAAAACTACACATTCCAAAATGATTAACTCTTAAAGTGCATTACCAGTACATTCATAATGTTTAGTTTTATTTTTATCATCCTTGCTCATATTGAATAAATGCCTTTTAAAACCATTTTAAGATTGTTAATGTTCTTATATCTTTATTAAAATTCTTATTAAAAATTCTCAAAATGTCAACATTATAGCTGAAAGGCTAAACTATTACACCTTAGATTTTATATAATAAAGTTTATTTTTCCTTAAGCCTTTTATTGCAAAATTGCTCTTTAAACTAAAAGTCATTATGTATTCTCAAATAGACCACTATCTTGTCTTATGTTTTAATAGTAGTAGTATGTTGCTGCCTCTTTCTTCTCTGAGGACCTCCTCTCTTTCCCTTTCAATCCATGTGGCTATCTCTTGCTCTCATTTTTATTCTTGGTGCTCTCCTCCTTTCCCATGGATTTAGCTGCCCTTCTGTGTACCTGGTTCCAAAGTCTTTCTTAGTCTGGAGACTACCTTTGTGGATGTTAATATCTCCTAGTTCTATCCATTAATGCTTAATTGTCACCTGTCTCCACTAACTCTTAATACTCACCTGGCCACTTTATTTCTTCTCTGGCCTATTGAAGTACATCATTCACTTATTCCCTACATTCAATATTTCTTTCTTATCTGTCCTATCCATGTCTCATGTATTCATATTTTTTAAGAAACATGATTTGGTGTATGTCTTGCAGGGAATGGGTATATAACTTGTTAGACTAGATGAAGTTAGAGAAAGAAAAATCAAGATTCAAAGGATATTGACATAGGCAAGGGGGTAGAAACTTTAATTTTACTTAAATAAGAAAGATTTGAATTATATTTACTATTGTACATGCCATGATTATCTGAGTAGATTACACATTTTGTTAGTAGAGATACAAAGTCTTCTTGTTTTATCTCTACGGCACTTGGCACAGCATCCTGCGTATAATATCACCCAATAAATGTTTAACAATTGAATACACCAGTTTAACTTTACTGTCTTTTGCCATTTTGCAAACCATTGCTTTACTGCATGTAAATCAGCTAAGAATTTCTTTCTTAATAATGACCAGCAACCATATGGCAGCTGCTTAAAGCCTGTCATTAAAAGTTCAAAGACATAATCTCAAATCATTTACTTAGTTCTTTTTGTGGTTCTGTTATCGTCATTTCATTTAAATATTTTTGAAGCTAATTCTATTTCCAACCTGAGTTTTTCTTATTGAATGAAATGTAAGTTAACATCTCCATATAAAACAGTATATTTAAATTTATTTTTAGTTTTTGTGTTTCTTTTTTGAATTGATTGAAATATAATTTGTATTAGTCTGTTTTCATGCTGCTGATAAAGACATATCTGGGACCGGGCAATTTACAAAAGAAAGAGGTTTAATGGACTTACAGTTACACATGGCTGGGGAGGCCTCATAATCATGGTGGAAGACAATGAGGATTAAGTCACATCTTACATGGATGGCAGCAGGCAGAGAGAGAGAACTTGGGCAGGGAAACTCCTGCTTTTAAAACCATCAGGTCTCATGAGACTTACTCACAGTCGTGAGAACAGCATGGGAAAGACCTACACTTATGACTCAGTTACCTCCAACTGCATTCCTCCCACACAGCCAAACCATGTCATTCCACCCCAGCCCCTCCCAAATCTCATGTCCTTACATTTCAAAACCAATTATGCCTTCCCAACAGTCCCCCAAAGTCTTAACTAATTTCACCAGTATCTCAAAAGTCTGCGACAAGTCCATTCCTCCTATGAGCCTGTAAAATCAAAAGCAAGTTAGTTACTTCCTAGATACAATAGTGGGTACAGGCATTGCATAAATACAGCCATTCTACATTGGAGAAATTGGCCAAAACAAAAGGGCTACAGGCCCCATGCAAGTCTGAAATCTAGTGGGGCAATTGGATCTTAAAGCTTCAAAATTATCTCTTTTGACTCTATGTCTCACATCCAGGTAATGCTGATGCAAGAGGTGGGCTTCTGTGGCCTTGGGCAGCTTGGCCCGTGTGGTCTTGCAGGGTATAACCCTCCTCCTGGCTGCTTTCACAGGCTAGTGTTGAGTGTTTGCAGCTTTTTCAGTTGCATGGTGCAGGCTGTTTCTGGATCTACCATTCTGGGATCTGGAGGATGGTGGTCCTCTTCTCACAGCTCCACCAGGTGGTGCCCCAGTAGGGACTCCGTATGGGGACTCTGACCCCACATTTCCCTTCCACATTGCTTTGGCAGAGGTTCTGCATGAGGGGCCTGCCCCTGCAGCAAACTTTTGCCTGGACATCTAGGCATTTCCATACATCCTCTGAAATCTAGGCAGAAGTTCCCAAACTTCAGTTCTTGACGTCTCTGCACCCATAGACTCAGCACCATGTGGAAGCTGCCAAGGCTTGGGGCGTCCACCCTCTGAAGCAACAGCCTGAGCTATAACTTGGCTTCTTTTAGTCATAGCTGGATCAGCTGGGATGCAGGGCACCAAGTCCCTAGAGTGCACACAGCAGGGAGACCCTCAGCCAGGTCTATGAAACCATTTTCCCCTCCAAAACTTCTAGGCCTGTGATGGGAGGGGCTCCCAGAAAGGTTTCTGACATGCCCAGGAGACATTTTCCCCATTGTCCTGTGATTAACATTGGGCTCCTATAGAAATTACTAATGCAAATTTCTATAGGTGTCTTGAATTTCTCCTCAGAAAATGGGATTTTCTTTTCTATTGCATTGTCAGGCTGCAAATTTTTTAAACTTTTATGCTCTGTTTTCATTTTAAAACTGAATGCCTTTAACAGCACTCAAGTCACCTCTTGAATTTGCTGCTTAGAAATTTCTTCTGTCAAATATCCTAAATAATCCTTCTCAAGTTCAGAGTGCCACAAATCTCTAGGGTAGGGGCAAAATGCCACCAGTCTCTTTGCTAAAACATAACAAGAGTCATCTTTTCTCCAGTTCCAACAAGTTCCTCATCTCCATCTGAGACCACCTCAGCCTACATTTCATTGTCTGTATCATTATCAGCATTTTATTCAAAGCCATCCAACAAGTCTCTAGATAGTTCCAAATATTCCCACATTTTCCTGTCTTCTTCTGAGCTCTCCAAACTCTTCCAACTTCTGCCTGTTACCCAGTTCCAAAGTCATTTCCACATTTTCGGGTATCTTTTAAGGACCACCCCACTCTACTAGTACCAATTTACTGTATTTGTCCATTTTCACACTGCTGATAAAGACATACCCAAGACTCAGCAATTTACAAAAGAAAGAGGCTTAATGGGCTTACTATTTCTCATGGCTGGGGAAACCTCACAATCATGGTGAAAGGCAAGGAGGAGCAAGTCACATCTTACATGGATGGCACAAGGCAGAGAGAGAGCTTGTGCAGGGAAACTCCTGTTTTTAAAACCATCAGATCTCTTGAGACTTATTCACTATCATGAGAACAGGATGAGAAAGACCCACCCTCATGATTCAATTACCTCTCACTGGGTTCCTCCCCAAAAAAACTGGGAATTGTGGGAGTTACAATTCAATATGAGGGGGGGAAACAGCCAAACCATATCATAATTAACACACAAAAATTAAACATATTTAATATATACATTTTTATCAATTTGGTCTTATGCATATACTTGTGATGCCGTCACCACAATCAAAATGGTAAATGAGCTTTAAGAAATGCTGGCTTTAATATTATTTAATTTCCTGGATAAATCAGGAGGAATTAATATATAGTTTCATTGCTCCCTAGATAGTAGCACAGAAGGAGTAACCCCCTTTTTACTAGTTGGTTTCCTTCTCCTTTCCTGTCTCTTTTAGGAATGTGAGTGGAGCTATCACTGTTTTTACAGTTCTTTAAGTTTTGATTTATTTTGCATTGTAATGTAAAAAAAAAATCACTATGAAATAATTAACTTCTCTCTTAAAGGTAATTGTTATTGAAAAACATATAGAGTACTGAACAATAGAGAGCTCACTAAAGATATTTCCATTATTAGTTGGTACAGGCAATTATAGATATGTTGTTGTGGTTACACATTTCTGAGTAAAGAAAGATATGGTACTTGTCAATTATCTTATCCTTGACAGTTTTAGAAGGGACTGACAGTACCTTCTCTTGAGTTCTACAAAGTTAAGTATAATGATTATAATGAAGATGGGCTCCAAAGTGTCAGAGAGTGTGAAGTCCTATAAAGATTTAGTTTAAGAATATTTTCTTAAATTTAGAGTGAGTGATTTTCATTAGACTTTACTATGTAAGTAGACTGTGTTGGTTAGTGTTAGGCTCCAAAATGATTTAGTTTAAGAATATCTCCCTAAATTTGGAGTGATTTTTATTAGACTTTACAATATATTTGGGCAAGTTTGGTAAACTTTGGCAGACCAGTGTCAGACTTTAGGTCAAGAAGAATATTTTTGGTTAACACTTCTGCTACTTACTGTCTTTATGACCGCATGTACGTTATATGTAAATTCTCCAAGTTTTGATGTCATGTCTGAAAGTGCAAATAAAATTACAGATCTCAATATTTGGTATAACAGGTGTGTGTTTATGATGGTGGAATGAGTGGACGAAGATATGATCTCTATTTGAAAGTTATCCATTTCCTGTGAAGGTAATTCGTCATTCCTTATGTATAGAACATTAATGTGGCTGAGATGAATGGCTTGATCACAGATGGTTAATCAGGTATCCAAATGGACAAATTCTACCAAGTGGCCGAGTTAGTGCAAAAGATCGTCATAACTGGGATGACATGTGGATAAAAGGACTCTCTGATAGAAGATTGCTCAGAGATATTTAATCTGAAATGAATCCTAGATTAATTGCATCAGAGACAGTGGCTAGGTATCAATCTAAGTTCAACCATTTCCATACAAGAACTAACACAGCAAACGTGTGATCCTTGAATTTATAACCATCCAATGCATGCAGTTAAAATAATGATTATTCTTAAAGAAGTGCAAATTCTGTGTGACAACATCCTTGTTTACTTCATAAATTATTTAGAGTCCTACCATCTATAAGAAGACAAAAGAAAATAATTTTTCAATATTGCCCATCAGAATTCAATTAACAATATGATATACTATATGGAACATCAGTATTGCAAAATAAAACAAAATGAAAGCCCTTTGCTTTCAAAGTCAGAAAATAATTCTACTGACACAGTATAGCAGTTTAAATAACAGTATCCTTTAAGGAGCTGAGTTCAGCATTAGAGAGTGGAATTTAGAAATCAGAAGATGTAACATATTTTTATGTAAAGAATCATCATTGCCTCATGGGACATCCTGAAGCTCAGAGATAATCACAGAGAAAATAACTACGTTAATAACACAGGTTGTTTGGTTAGAGCTGGCACTGCTTCCCTCAGTGAAGCAAAGATCATCATCCTCATCACCTGTTGAGTGCTTACTATATCCAGGAAACACTGTAAGTGTGTCTCCTATACTAAGCTATTTTATACTCATACTAACATTATGTCCTAGGATTATTTCAATTTTACTGTATGAAAGCTTCACAGCTGGGTATGGTGGCTCACACCTGTAATCCCAGCACTTTGGGAGGCCGAGGTGAGTGGATCACGAAGTCAAGAGATCGAAACCATCCTGCCAACATGGCGAAACCCTGTCTCTACTAAAAATACAAAAATTAGGTGGGCATGGTGGAACATGCCTGTAGTTCCAGCTACTCGGGAGACTGAGGCAGGAGAATCACATGAACCCGGGCGGCAGAGGTTGCAGTGAGCTGAGATTGCACCACTGCACTCCAGCCTGGCAACAGAGCAAGATTTTGTCAAAAAAAAAAAAAAGAAAGAAAATAAAAAATAAAAAAGTTTCACAAAGGCAGACATTTTAGTCTATTTGTTTACTGTGTATCCTTAGACCCTAGAACAGTGCCTGGCACGTTGTATGTGCTCATTAAATATTATTTGAATACATGATTGAGGAAACTGAGGGACTAAAGTTAAATAAATTGCCCAAGGTTATACACATATTAAGTGACAGAATTCAAATTCAAATTGAGTTCTTTTCACTCCACATAGATCTAATAAAACGAAATGCAACATACTAGATAAGAAGCATGCCTAATTGCTCCTCTGTTGCTGTTTAGGGCTTATGGGGCCTATAATAAGATCCTTTTTCTCCTCCTGAACCCCAAACCAAATAAAAAGTAGACATAGAAAGAGGACTTCGAGAGATCACATTATCAGTTTTATTACTAACAGGCTAGATTGGAGAATGTGGCTTAGATGTATGGTCAGAGTCAGAGTCAGGCTCCTTAATATTTCATTCTAGGAGTACTGGGGCCTGCAGAGAGACAGACATATTCCTGATCACTGTGTTGTGTATGTAGAGCCCCAATAGCACAGCCAGAAAGAAGAAAGGGATACTCTTTCTGACCTATGTCCAGAAGACAGGCTTGTGTCCAAACTTGTGTGCTTATCACAGGAAGAAAAAAAAAAAAAAAAAAAAAGAAAGAAAAAAAAGGGGGAAAAAAAAAGAAGAAAAGAAAAGAAAAGAAAAGAAAAAAAAAACCCAGAAGATAGGACACAGCTCTTCTGGGCAGGGGGATCTTAAATCAGAGAAAGTGGCAAAGCTGATCATGTTCAGTTTCTTTTCCCAATCCCTCTGGTCACAAAAGTTACTATTTCTCCCTCAGGAGAGGTATTTATGGGTAGTGAATAGGGCTGGATACGTTACTTCAAAAATGTTCTCTCTAGGGAGGGAAATGTCCTGTGAAATGTGATAAAAGGGGAATAAGTGTTATTCCAGCAGTAGATCAGACTTCCACAGAGCAGCAGTTATGTCTTGTTCATTATGCTCATCTCAGAAAATAGAATATACTAATCTTGAGGCCATTAGATTAGTTACTGATTGTCCTGCGATAATGTCTGCAGACCCAGGCTTCATGTGAATCTCAGAAGTGATTTTGATATGCGGAGTCTTGGTTTCTCAAAGGCATACTTATTCTGATGCAGCTGCCATGCACCCTGTAATTGCTTGATAAACATCAAAGAGAGGAGCTGTTAGATACTATACATTTGGGAAGCTGTAAAACAGTGGCTTTTTTTTTTTTTCTCAGTGAGTTTACCATATTCCCAGATTATTGCAAGTCTGTTTTCTTCCTGGGCAGGGGTGTGGAGAGACTGCAGCAAACAGATTCTTAAATGGGAGATTCAGAGAAAATCAGAAAATTGACAAATAGATTTGCTTTGGTAAATCCATAGAGGGAGGCTAGACAGAAGGATAAAATTAAAGGTCTTGGGAAAAGGGATTAAAAGCAGAGCAAAAGAAAGTTGATTTTGATTGTCTGAGATGTCCAGCATTATTAAAGTTTTCTGAGGAGCACAATGGGGCAATGGTTGAAGATATTTAAAGAGTTTAAGGAGTGAAGATTAACATGGGCAGGGGCATTGCGTGCCACAGTCCCCTTAATGATTAACAGGGGTATAGTGTTGGAACCTTATGCTCATTAAGAAATACCCCATTTCACCAAGTTCTGTGAAGATGGATATGAGTCCACATGCCTCTTGAAGAGGTACTACATTTGCCCTTATGGGAATATGATTGAGAATGTAAACAAGAGTGTTTTAACTACATTTTGTTTCAAGTGGTCTAATATGTAACCTGATGAGGTGTCTAGTTAGAAAGACCCTTAAAAAGTCTTACTAATGAACTGCCATTTTAATCAACCCAGTGATATTTTAAGGTAATACAGAAAATTATAAATAAATGAAAGCAAGATAGAAAACATACAGCGGATTAGGCTGTAATGTATTTTCTTCTAGCTCTGATAATGTTGTGCTTAGCATAGCCCTGATTATTTGGGGGTTCCTGTGCTTGGCAGAATCTTCGGCAAAGGGAGAATCAGAAATGCTACATATTGAAATGAGCCACCCTGCAGGAAGTGCTAAAGTGAATGCTTTGCTCTTGTAACAACCCTTCTCTAGTTTTCTTTGATTTAATAATAACTTTGATTTAAAAGGAAATTTGATAGTCCATTTAAGAAAAGTTATTTGCAGTTAAAGGGTCTACTGGGGGAAAGATGGAGCATAGCCTGACCCCAAAGGATATATTATCCCTTTACTGAGTTTGCAAAGGAAAGGACAACTGCTGTTTAAGGCACCATTTAGAAACACAAGCTGTTGGAGTATTTTTAAAGCATGATGGATGTTTAATTCTAAAAAATATTGTTTAGTGCATTGAAATGCAAAGAGTCTGTTGACTGCTTATATATTCCTCTATGTTTATAACACAAGACGTGAACAATTACAGTTATAAGGACTATTCAGGTTAAGAAAATGCTGGCAAAAAATAAAGTAAGATATTGGGATTGAAGCATTTAATATAAATTTTTAGCACTGATATGACTCACCAGGCAAATGAGAAAGAAAGTGAAGTGTTGACGTGGGTGGAGGGTGCCTCGGAAGGGAATAGACTAGGATATTTTTATCAGAATGCACATATTAAGAGTCTACTCAGTTCATGGCTGCCTGTGAGGTCTGTATAAAGTGACTTAGTACGTATAATTATATCCAGATCTCTTCTTCTCTCATGGAAGTTTAGAATCTAAGACACAGGTGGAGCCAGCCATGACACAGATGGGGCAAAACTGGATGACAAATTCAAGCTTAAAATAATGTAATGTGTACAAAAAGACTGGCAAGCGGATACGCTGGCACCATGAGTGAGGGAAGTTAAAGGATTTCCTTGCTTTATCAAGCTGGGACCAAGTGCTAGCATTCTTGAAATTGTGGGTGATTTCAAGAGGAACCAAGAAAGTAAGTAGCTGAAGGTCAGCTGATTCCAAGCAAGCAGCTTAAAGGATTTAAAAAAAAAAAAAAAAAAAAAAAAAACCCTGGCTGACTTTAAAATGATGAATTTACCAATATTTTGGTTTTTGTGTTATTTGGAGGTCAAGAACAGAGATCAATCATTAGAGATACTTAGAAGCAATCTCCAAGAGAGAAATGAGAATCAGACTCTGATGAGATGAATGAAAAAGATAACCAATTCAAATTCGCCGTCATTCCCTGTGTTTTTCCTGCTTTTTTCTATAGATATTATAAGCCAGTGTCTTGTTTTGAAAAATTTTCTAAATTAGGATTAGATTCTGGAATAACATATATTTTGATAATTACTTTATGCTTCTCAGTCCAGAACGCTTAAATCCATTCCTACACATAACAGAAACTCATAATTATGCAGAACTGTATAGTAAAACAAGTTGCTACTTTCAACATGTCACAGCAGTTAACATCCAATCCAAGCTTTAGAGCTGAATATGAGTTTCAATATTGGCTCTGCCACTTGCCTGCTGTGTAACCTTGGGCAAGTTACAAACTTTTCTAAATGTTGGCTTCTGCATTTGCCAAGAAGAGGAGTAATACCTTACCTCATAGGGTTTATGAGACAAAATAAAATAATGTGTGCAAAATACTTAGCAAAGCACTGGCAGGTAGAATGCAGTCAGTAAAGGACATTATTTTTTATTAATTCTTCATAAATTTATTTATTTAATACATATTTATTGAGGGTCAAGTATGTGCCAGCAATTGTTCTAATCCATTGAAATTTATCAGTGAACAAATGAAATTCGTGTCCCTGTGAATTTACATTTTAGTGAATGGAGTGGAAATAAATAACAAACATAGTGAAGAGGTAAAATATATAGTATGTCAGGATGTGATGAATGCTATGGAGAAAACAAAAATAAATAAAAGAGCAGGGAGATAAGAAGTGGGGTAACTGGGAGCAAGATGAACAATTTTTTAAGTTTATATGAGGCTGTTAATATTAATCTGATTGTGATGTTGAGATTTTGATGAGGGCTTATAGAAGTTTGAAGGAGTCAGCTATATGGATGCCTGAAAAAAGGAGCATTCTACAATTTGGAAGAGTGCATTCAGTTCGAAAGATGTGAAATAGGAGTGTGCCCAGGAAAAGGAGGCAAAGACACAGAGGGTGAGATTAGCAGGATATGAAGTCAGATATGTAACAGAGAAGACAGCTCAGACTACTTATGGCCTTGCTGGCCATTGTAAAAGCTTTGGCTTTTACTTCTGAGTAAAATCAGAAATTGTTGCAAAGTTCTAGGCAGAGCCATGGCATGATTTGATTTTCTTATATCTTATAAGACCCAGTCTCTTTGCAGTGGTGAGGGTAAACCGTCTGGGCAAGGACATTGGTTAAGAGGGCAGTGCTTTTATCTAGGTGAGAGACAGTGGTGGCTTGGACCAGGGTAGGAGCAGTATAATTCTTGACAGGTGATAGAAATCTGGACATATTTTGATGACAGAGTCAGCAGGATTTCCGATGGATTGAATATGGGCGTGAAAGAGGAAAGTCAAGGATAATTACAAGACTTTGGCTTAAGCATCAGGAAGGATTATCATAAATATGATTATTGTTATTTTATAATTTGTGGCTTCTTGTTTTCCACACTAAGAAGAGAACAGTGAACACACTTGTACTTCTTTATATGCTCCATAGAACTTATTAAAAATGATAGGCACAAAATTGGTGCTGAGTAAACAATAGCTGAAATTTTAAAGGTTAGGGAGACAACTCTACTGCTGAGAGAAAACAGTAAGATGTGAAAAGACAGTGAAGCCTTCCAGAGATAATTTTTTTTTTTCCTTTACAGCTGGGTTAAACTTACTCTGGTCTTGAATTTTCATCTCCCATTAAATTGTCTGATCCAAGCACTTTACCATAGACTTTCTCCAAAATCAATATGGATGCCCACATCTTTCTTGATTGCAGAAAATGGTCTTCCCTTTTAAGAGCCTTAGAAGTGATGTAACCTCATTGTTCTCTGGCTACATAGAGGCAAGTACTCTACAGTCAATGGAAATGGACAGTGGATACAATCACCTGACAAAATAAGCCCCAAAAGGTCTGTCTAAAATTTTTCTTATGTGGACAGAAGTGGATCTCAGTTCTTCTCTTTATGTGGTAATATATCCTTAGGAACTGAAGAGAATTGCCACAAGTCTTTCAGGAAATTATGCATTTCATTTTTGTATTGGATTTATATTCTTGTGAACATTTACAGATGGAATATATAAAAACGTTCACACCGAGAGGAGAAGCAGACATTATTATTTCTCGGAGGACCAGAGGAAAAATAAATTATGTAGCTTACTTATAATTTGTTTTTTCTTCATAATCTGTGAGTCACAAATATAAACAGAATGTTGAGGCTCAACAGTTGTAAACAGAGTTCAGAAATGTCATGCCAATTTCAAACAGGAGAACTTGGGTGAGGAGTATCATGGAATACCCTGATTTAGTTGTAACTGTACCTGAGAGTACAAACTGGATGTGTTTTCATTACATGAAGTGCAAAGCCTCATTTATAGTGTTTCTCTGCCCTTAGAGCAAAAGTCTAACCATCCCACGTTCTGAGTTCAGTGAAGGCAACCATGGAGTGAATTCTTTGATCTAGTAGCTGGGGTTGTACCATAGCTGCCTTTAAAAACTGCCTGGAGAGCTGAAACAGCAGCTTAAAAGACTACCAGGAATGGCAGGAACAAGTAAGAGTGGACAGGTTAAAAAAAGAAAACAAACAAACAAACAAAAAAACAAAAAAACAGTTTTTGGTAAAATCCCAAATGTATCACCCTGCAAGTTTATATAACAAATACTTTTATAAGAAGAAATGGTGGAAATTGAATTTAGGGTAGGAAAAAAATGATGAACTCTTCCTAACAGTGTATCAAAACAGATAAAGAAATGGATAAAATTTGAGTGAAAATGAAGAAAGAATAAAGGAACTTGAATGTTTACATTAAAATGTTTCCTATGGATATGATCATGCTGTGAAATTAGAGATATGTTTTACACTGATAAATAGTAAATACAACTTTTTATTTCAGACGTAGTCTGTAATCATTTTTCTTGGAAGATTATTTTCTTTTCTATGTCTTCAATGTTATTACCCATTCATGTATCTTTAAAAAAATTTGTCTGTAGAAAATATATTTCTTGCCTCTAATTTTTTTTTAGCAGGAAATGTCTAAAAATATTTTATTGTCTGAAAAAGGTATGGACATAATTAGGATTCAGAGACAGATTTAGAATAAAGTAAAAGTGTTGTAAATTGCAAAGAATGCTGAGTTTGAGAACTTGCATTAAATTAAAAAGAATATTTTATGATCAGATCTAGGTGTAGCCTCCAAAACAATTTTGAAGAACCATTAGAACATTCTATCATTAGCTTAATTTCATAGTTATCTTTCTTTCATCCTTTCATCTCTCTCCCCTGTCTAGTGAATTTCTTTTGTTAAATTTCTTCTACCAATTTCTGCCCTCACTTTGAGTCCCAAACTCTATACTGCATCTGTTTTCTTTCCAAGTAAACTCTAGATCTCCTAGCATTTAATCAAAGTAATATGAATACTTATCATAAGTATTAACATTCACTATGGTTAATAAAACCCCCTCTTTCTTTTTTTTTAAGCCTCCAACAATGACACCATGTAATAAAAAAGTGATAGAAGGTGAAGTCTCCTAAAGCAGAAGAAAAATTAACAAAACGACACATGCGTTATAGATATAAGGATGGCCTGGAAAGTCTTTTTCTGGGAAGCTTCTCTGGCTCCCCAGCTTTGAGTTCAGAACCATGTGCCTCCCCTTTCCCTATCTCTTACCTCCTACGCCACACCATTGCACTTTTGATTATTTTTATGATTTATGCACACTTCATGGATATAATCTGTCTACTTGTTTCTTTTTCCTTCATGACTATGGTATCTACATACTATGTTTTGTATTTGTCTTTTATCTAAGTATATTAAATAGTATAATAGACACTCAATTTTTTTAAAATTCTTTTTTTGGAAGGAGGAAAAACAAGAATGAAATAAGAAAGGACGTAAGAAAGAACATTCATTTATCCATTTATCAGTGTCTTCATGTAGCCCTCTTTGGAAGTTTCGGATTTAAGATAAAGTGGTATAACTATTTTAATTTAAGTTTGAGGCAGTTCAACCTCAAAATTAAGATCTAAATATGATAGAGACATATATACATAGATGCATGTATATTTATATACATGTATGTATGTGTATATACATAATATATGTATGATCTATGATATAGACCAAAGATGATATATACATACATATATGCATATCATATATATAATGAGATGAAAATTTTAAATGTTATGTTTTCATAACTAGCATTGACTACTTAACTGGACTATAAGTTTCTTTAGTATTATCTCTATATTATCTCCAAAACATTTAACATGAGGCTGTCCCATGAAGACTGTGTGGTACATATACATGGTTTAACTATACTGGGACTACTCAAGATACTGGTATAAGCTAAATAAAAATCCTTTTACTGGTTGTGTTTGTGAGTCGCATTTTATTACTGCAGTGATTAGGAGAACGGGATTTCATGTCAGAGTAAAATATTTCAATGCAACTCCATCTCATATTAGCTGTTGAATTTGGATGATGGTAAAATGAATATAATGACAGTTCATGGGGAATCATGAAGATAAATTTTGATCATATATAAATTTAATCTAGTTCAGGCACACAGTAAATGCTTAATAGGTGGTAAATTCCTTTTACTATCACACATTTGGAATTCAAGATATATGACAAGTAGTACTTAACTGTTGCTACTTAAATTTCTAAAAGTTCTTAATTACATGTTAAGTATGGAGTAATCATAATATTTTCCAATATATATACATTCAAGAAACAGCATCCAGTAATATGTGGTAAAGTTAATTACTTTAGTAGATTTCATTTTTGCTTTTATACTATTTTAAGCTAAATTTATTTTTAGAAAAAAGTGATACTATCATCAAATTAGAATATCAATAAGCTGTGTGTTACAAGTACTGAGTTTCCTTTTGAGGCTGATCCAGGAGATCCAGGGAAAGATAGCAAGGGTTTGTACTATTGCCAACAAGGCTCTGAATGCATTTTACTTTGGAATGATGTAGATGAAAAATATTGGATTGTTGAAAGTGAAAACTGAACTCTACTTGAAACAAAAGCAACCAATCTTAAAACCTACGTTTTTTAGCATCTAAATCTAAAACATTGCTTTAAATGTTTTCCCATATATGATTAATGTAATTCAGCAATGTACCATCGTAAAAATTTTCCTACATGTAAATTATACCAATTATCCGTAAGTTATAAATTTGACTTATTTCATATTTAAGTGTGATAGGATTTGTATAGCCTTATACTTGATTATAATATGCTATCCAACAAGAAGGAGATAAAAACAAATTCCCTACATAAAAACCATATTTCAAAGATAATATAACTACAGGCATACCTTAGAGATATTCCAGGTTCAGTTCCAGACTACCTGAATAAAGCTAATATCTCAATAATGTGAGTCACATAAATTTTTGCTTCCCAGTACATATAGAATTATGTTTACACTACACTATGGTCCATTGTATGACATAGCATTATGTCTAAAAAATGTACATTAACTAAATATACTTTATTGCTAAAAAATGCTAACCATCATCTGAGCCTTCAGCAAAGTACAATCTTTCTGTGGGTGGAGGGTCTTGCATGAATGTTGTTGGTTGCTGGGTCATCAGGGTGGTGGTTGCTGGCTCATCAGGGTGGTGGTTGCTGAAGAGTGGGGTAGCTGTGGCAGTTTCTTAAACGATGAAGTTTGCCACATTGATGAACTCTTCCTTTCACAAAGAATTTCTCTGCAGCATGTGATGCTGTTTGATAACATCTTACTAACAGTAGAATTTCTGTCAAAATTGCAATGAGTCCTCTCAAACTTTGCTGCTATTTTATCAACTAAGTTTACATAATATTATATATTATTTGTCACCATTTCAAACACGTTTACAGCATCTTCACCAGGAGTATATTATATCTCGAGAAACCACTTTCTTTGCTCATCTATCAGAACAAACTCTTCATTAAAGCTTTTATCATGGGATTGCCACAATTCTGTCCCATCTTTAGTCTTTACTTTTAACACTTGTTCTTTTGCTATTTCTCCACTGAAGTCTTGAACCCCTCATAGTCACCTCTGAACACTGGACTCAGGTTTTCTTAAACCTGTTAATGTTGATATTTTGACCTCCTCCCATTAATCATAAGTGTGCTGAATGGCATCTCAAATGGGGAACCTTTTCCAGAAGATTTTCAATATACTTTCCCCAGATTATTTCAAGGAATTACTATCTATGTCAGTGGTAGCCTTACGAAATGTGTCACTTGAGTAATAAGAATTAAAAGTCAGAATTACATGCTGTGTTAAGCAGGCATGAAAACAACATTAATCTACTTGTACATCTTCATCAGCACTCTTGTGTGACTAGGTGCATAGTCACTGAGCAGTAATGTTTTGAAAGGAATCTTTCTTTTTGAACAGTAGGTCTCAATAGTAGTCTTAAAATATTCAGTAAAACATTCTGTAAACAGATATGCTATCATTAAGACTTTGTTATTCCATTTATAGAGCAGGGGAAGAATAGATTTAAGGGCCCTGAGATTTTTGAGATAGTAAATGAGCATTGGTTTCAACTTAAAGTCATCAGCTTCATTAGCCTCTATCAAGAATCTGTCTATTCTTTGAAGCCAGATATTTATTTTTCCTCTCTAGCTGTAAAAGTCCTTCTAGCTGTAAAAGATGGTATCTTCTACCAATCTAAGACAGTTTTGTGTACATTTAAAATCTGTTGTTTAGTGTAGCTGCCTTCATCAGTGATCTTAGCTAGATCTTTTGGGTAACTTGCTGCAGCTTCTACGTTAGCACTTGCTGCTTCACCTTGTACTTTTATTTTATGAAGGCTGTTTCTTTGCCCAAACTTCATAAACCAACCTCTGCTAGCTTGATTTTTTTTTTCTGCAGCTTCATCTTTCTCAGCCTTCATAGAATTAAAGAGCGTTAGGGCCTTGCTCTGGATTAGCGTTTGGATTAAGGGAATGTTGTGGTTGCTTTGAACTATTCAGCCCACTAAAACATTCTCCATATCAGCAATAAGGCTGTTTCACTTTCTTGTTATTTGTGTGTTCACTGGAGTAGCATTTTTAATTTCCTTGAAGAATATTTCCTTTGCAGTCACAACTTGGCTAACTGGTACAAGAGTCCTAGCTCTCAATCTCTCTTGACTTTTGATACGACTTTCTCACTAAGCTCAAGCATTTCTAGCTTTTGATTTAAAGTGAGATGTGTGACTTTTCTCTTGAACATTTTGAGTCTATTGTAGGATTATTAATTGGCCCAATTTTAAATATAAGAATATGATTTTTTGTCTCTGAGAATGGGGAGGTACACACACAACATTCATGAATTAAGTTTGCCGTCTTATATGGGTGTGGCTTGTGGCCCTCAAAAACAATTACAATGGTAATATCAATGATCACTGATTATAGATTACAATGACAGATATAATATTAATTAGAAAAATTTGAAGTAATATGAGAATGACCAAAATGTGACCCAGAGACATGAAGTGAGCACATACTATTGGAAAAATGATGCCAGTAGACTTGCTGGACACAGGGTTGCCACAAACCTTCAATTTGTTATGTCACAGTCTCTGTGAAGTATAGTAAAACCAAGTATGGCTGTAGATGATAGAAAACAGTAAAAGATAAAGTGATTTTTCTCTAGGGTTGCTTGGTATATTCTTTGATTATCTAGGATGCTATATATAATCTATGATGCCATATATGTGTGTGTATATATGCTATATATATCTATGATGCTATATGTGTGTGTGTGTATATATATATATATATATATACACACACATATATGTGTAGAACCGTATAGAACAAAGTACTAGGAGTTATTGGGTGATGAATAGAAAAGAGGACTACATGCCATTTAATATCTTCTCATGCATTGAATGTTACAATGTGAATTATTTTATTTGAAGAAACAACACAATTATTTTATTTGAAGAAACAACACAAATCCCAGAATCCAACAGTAAGACTAATTAAATATCTGATGGATGGCAAGGATAACTCCACAGAGGAAGGATGATTTGAGCTGATTTTTTAAGAACAAAAGTTAAATGAGAAGATATTTTATGTATGAGAAAGAACAAAAGTATGTATTTTTTTTACTTGTATGTACTTTGTATGTACTTGTATTTTATGTACAAAGAAACAAAGGTATGAAGGAGAATAACATGGAATTTGGTGTGGCTAAGCCACACAATACAGAATATCATTGGATTAGGAAGTGAACATGAACAAAGACCCATCATGAGAAGTTTTATGTTCCATGCTAAGGTAGTTGAACCTTAGGCAAAGAAGAGCCATTGAGAAAAATTTTGATTAGAAAAGCGACGCCACAAGACTTCTGAAGGAACACTTGGGACAATATAATGAAAGGTAGAAGGAACTGGCAGGACTAGAGGCAGGAAAACCCTTAAAAGGTCATTCCAGAGGTCACTGCCAGTAGAGATGGGGAGGAAAGAAAAATTCAAGAAAGATATAGAAAATTTAACCAGCAGAACCTGATCAAAAATTAAGATGTAGAATATGAATCAGAAGCTCAGATTGAGTCTAAAAGTTTGACAATTGCCTCAATTACGGTGCCTTTTACCAAGACTGAAAATAAAGGAGGCAGAATTTTAAATGTTTGAAAGGCAAGGCATTAACACACATTTGAAATTATTGGGGTTGTACTTTCAATGTTATTTTTTTTTTAATTACACTGAATTCTTTCCTTCTACAAAAAGTAAAGAAAAAACAGAAAATTATTTTGCAAAGTAAGCAGAAATATTGTTGTCAACAGTAGTATTGTGTGGGACCGGTAGAAATGTAAAAAAATCAATTAGTATGCTTTATCTTATGAACTCTTTTGTAATAAAAATATGGCAAAAATTTTTAGTCTCTTACTATTAGCAGTATACATGAATTGAGTTTCTTAATACATTAAGAGTTTTCACTTTATGTTGATTTATAAATAACATCTTACAAAGATAAAAGTTTGCCCCATTACATGTTGACTTTTAAAGTTCTTTCTCATTAATATGGATATTAGAAACAACATGTAAATTTGTAACAGCAATGTTTTTATTTTTACATTCTCCTAACTCAGCTGTTACACTAGTTTCTATCAGTACTTTAGAGAACAGCATGAGATTTCAGAATGGTGACTAATAAACTACAAATTACTAACTAACCCGGGAATACTAGCCCTGTATTATCCAGTGCTCTGACTAAAGTATAGACTCATAATGTTCTAGCATACTCCATGTGCTCTGATTTCCATCTTTAACAGCTTAAGATAAAGTGGGATTCACCGTGTTAGCCGGGATCGTCTCTCGATCTCCTGGCCTCGTGATCCGCCCGTCTCCCAGCTACTCGGGAGGCTGAGGCAGGAGAACGGCGTAAACCCGGGAGGCGGAGCTTGCAGTGAGCTGAGATCCGGCCACTGCACTCCAGCCTGGGTGACAGAGCAAGACTCCGTCTCAAAAAAAAAAAAAAAAAAAATGGGATTCTATTCTTACTAGGAGAATGCAGTTTATAATAGAAGTTGTGTCTTTGAGAACATCTTCACATCTTCACTCTTCCTTTCCCTTGTCAGAGGCCCAGACTGAGCATGCAGCAATTGCTTGATGAAAGGTTGCCTTGAGAAATGTAAATAACTGAAGGAACCACACATAGCTTCCCCTTGGAAACATTCTCTCCCTTGCCTGTCAGGCTGGGGATGTCTCCAAGTTGTACTTTGTAAGCTCTTGGTAGATATTTGTTAATTGAACCAAATGATCCCACTAAATAGAAGCAAATCAGTGTGCATTCAGTCGCTGCTTCCCTTTCCTAGTTGAATTTTTTCATTGGTGCTTTGATGAGAGAGGGAGAGGTCTTCAGCTCCCTCCCTGGAATAAGCTGAATCACTAGATATTGAAGAAAGACATTTCAAAGACAGAAGGCACTCTAAATCTTCTACCTAGGTGATGGTTTAAAAGCTGGAACAGTCCCCAAATGTATTGGTGATATATAGACTTTGCATTCATTCTTATGTTATATTTATTTATAATTAAAAACCAGAGACTATCATGATGGGATGTCTTTAGTTTCTCCTTCATGAATTTTTTGTATCCTGTCTACAATTGTACAGGCATTCTTTAAAAAAAAAAAAAAAGTAATTTGCAAATAATAACTGTATATATTTATCCCTTACAGTGTGATGTTTTGATACATGTATACATTGTGGAATGAGCTAATCAGGATAATTAACATATCCATCACCTCACATGCTTATTATTTCTTTGTAGCAGGAGTATTTAAAATCCACTCTTAGTAATGTTGAAATATAAAATACATAATTATTAATTATAGTGTCCTTGCTCTCCAATAGATCACCAGAAATTATTCCTCCTGCCTAACTGAAACTCTGTACCCTTTAACCATCATTTTCCCATTTCCTGCCTCTTCTCCCCATCCTCAGCCTCTGGTAACCACCATTTTACTCTTTTATTCTATGATATAGACTTTTTTAGATTCCACTTGTGAGATCACGCAGTATTCGTTTTTCTGTAGCTGGCTTATTTTACTTAGCATAATGTCTCCTAGATTCATCCATGTTATTGCAAATGACAGAATGTTGTTCTTTTTAAAGGTTGAGTAGAATTCTGTTGTGTATATATACCACATTTAAAAAATTAATTTCTCCATCGATGCACATTTAGGTTGTTTCCTTATGTTGGCTATTATGAATAGTGCTGCAGTAAACATGGGAGTGCAAATATCTCTTCAACATGCTGATTTCAGTTTCTTTGGGTATACTTAAAAGTGCAATTGCTGGATCATATGATAATTCTGTTTGTAGTTTTTTGAGGAACCCCCATACTGTCTTCCTTAATGACTGTACTAATTTACTTTCCTTGAAATAGTGTACAAGGGTTCCTTTTTCTCTACATCTTCATCACTTCTTGTTATCTTTTATATTTTTGATGATAGGCATTTTAACATCTTTTATATTTTTGATGATAGGCATTTTAACAGATGTGAGGTGATATCTCATTATGGATTTAATTTGAATTTCCTGGTGATTAGTTATGTACGGCATTTTTCAAATATATCTGATAACCATTTGTATACTTGTTTTGAAAAGCATCTATTCGGGTCTTTTGCCACCCCCTTTTAAACAGAATTGTTTTCCTATTATTGGGTAGTTTGAGTTTCTTTTATAGTGTAGATATGAGCTTCTTATCTGACTTATGATTTGTAAATATTTTCTCCCAGTCTGTGTTTTTTTTCTGTTCCATCTATTGTTTCCTTTGCAGTACAAAAAATTTTAGTTTGAAACAATTCTATTTGTTTATTTTTGCTTTTGTTGACTGTGCTTCTGGGTCATATCTAACAAATCATGGCCCAGACCAGTATTGTATAGCTTTCTCTTATGTTTTAATCTGGTAGTTTGATAGTTAAGAGTCTTATATTTAAGTCTTTAATCAATTGTGGGTTGAGTCCTGTATCAAAGATAAGATAAGGGTCCAATTTCATTCTTCTGCAAGTGGATAGCCAGTTTTTCCAACATCGTTTATTGAGGAATCTGTCCTTTCCCCAAAGTGTGTTCTTGAAACCTTTGTTCAAAATCAATTGACCGTGGATATGTGGGTTTATTTCTGTGCTTTCTATCCTATTCCATTGGTTTATATGTGTAGTTTTAAGCCAGTACTATGCTGTTTTGACTACTATAACTTTATAATGTATTTTGAAGTCAGATAGTGTGATGTCTCCAGTTTTCTTTCTTTTGCTTAAAATTGCTTTTGCTATTCAAGATATTTTGTCATTTTATTCAAATTTTAAGATTTTTTTTTCTATTTCTGTGAAGAACAACATTGAACATTTGATAGGAATTGCATTGAATCTGTAGATCACTTTTGATGGCATGGATATTTTGACAATATTAAATCTTCCAACTCGTGAACATAAGGTATCTTTTCATATATGTGTCATTTTCAATTTATTTCAACAATATTTTATAGTTCTCATTGGTCTTTTAACTCCTTGGTTAAATTTACTCCTTAGTATTTTATGCTATTGTAACTAGGATTCAGATTCTTCATTGTTAGTGTATAGAAATGCTACTGATTTTGTAGATTAATTTTGTAGTTTGCAACTTTAATTTATTTATTAGCTCTGACAGTTTTTTTATGTATTATTTATGGCTTTCTATATATAAGATCATATTGTCAGTGAACAGAGAAAACTTCACTTCTTCTTTTCCTACTTGGATGTCTTTTCTTTTTTTAAGGTCTTCCTTAATTGCTCTGGTTAGGACTTCCAATACTGTTGAATAGAAGTGGTAATTGTGCACATACAGGCATTCTTGTTCAAGATTCCCAAATAGTCTATACTTTAAAAATAAATGTAATGTAATTATTTGGGAAAAGCAAATGTAGAAAAAGAAAACTACAACACCAAATGTAATACATAAATATGCAGCACGTTTTAAAAGCACCATGAATCTTACACTAAGAGGTCATGTAATATACTAAACATGTGTTTATATTTCACTTTTCCAAATCATTACAATTTATGAAAGACAAAACTTAGAACTATAATAAAACATGATTGTACTTAAACAAAATACATGTCCTTTATTATTGTTCTTAACTGTTCCTGCCTTTATGGATCCTTTGTTGACCATCCAAATACAGTACTGTATTGTTTGAGTCATCCTTTTTATCAAATGTATGTTGTCTGCCCACTGGGAGTAGGATACTAGTTAAGGGGCAAGAGTTCCTTAGTGGTAGAATGGAGACAATTTTATTATCTAATTTAATGTTTTTAACTTTTACTAGAGAACACTAAGTACCATATACACAGAAGTCACTTAATAAGTATTTGTTGACTTTAATTCAACTGATGGATGACAAATGGCACATGTAGGTGTTATGGGAATCATCCCAGAAAGCAAAATGTCTTTGTTGTTGCTGAGAGCGTAAGTCAAAGCACAGCAATGACTAACTCATCTTAAAATGTGTGCATGACATTCTAGTTATGATACAAGATGAGCAAAATTATTAGCATCGTGATGTTGAAGGAATGTCATCTACAGCCTGATTTACTCTCAGTATTGTACATTCATGTCTTTACTGATATAACTGTTAATATCTAAATTACAGGAATGAAGACAGTATAACTTATTGCTTGGATGGTTAGCGCCAGTGAATATAATTGATATTTCTCTTGTGTCTATAACTATTGTCATTTTTCCTTCTTAAGGTAAGCGAATGTTGTTTGTAGTTGCCTCTCATTTTCCCCAGAAGCAGACTCTAAAACATGGATTTGTTTGGGAAATGATATCTGGAGGGCCTAGAAGAGGGAGTGGCAAAGTGAGCAAGTAAGGAAAGAAAGCCAATGCAAGGTATCCTAATGAGCAGCTTACTGCTCAGGACAACTGTGGTTTAGTACCACTGTGGACTCTTGAGGAGTAACGTGGAACATGCCTTAGAGTTGTCTCTACTTACGGGGAGAGAAAGCTGAGTTACAGTTCTTCCATCTCCCATTAGTCACTGATAACTAGTTGCTCTCAAGAACATAAACTCTGTACACTTCCAGGCTACCCTCACCACCAGAGAAAGCCCTCAGTCAGAGCATTACAGCTGCAGTAGAATGCCATTGCATGTATAGGAACTGTAATTCTCAAGGGAATATGAACAAGGAGCTGACACTAAATACTAAATTGGTCTTATGTGGTGTATTAGTCCATTTTCACACTGCTATGAAGGCATATCAAGACTGGGTAGTTTATAAAGAACAGAAGTTTAATTGACTCACAGTTCCACAGGACTGGGGAGGCCTCAGGAAACTTACAATCATAGCAGAAGGGGAAGAGGCACATCTCACATGGTAGCAGGTGAGAGTGCAAACAAGCAAAGGGGGAAGAGCCACTTATAAAACCATCGGATCTCGTGAGAACTCACTCACTATCATGAGAACAGCATAGGGAAACAGCATTGGGGATTATGGGGATTACAATTCAAGATGAGATTTGGGTGGGGACACAGAGCCAACCCATATCATATGGATATACAATATTTCATATTTTATTAATAGGATTGCCTAAACTATAAAACTTTTGACCTAGAGTCATTATTTATTATAAGAATGATGTACATATATTTGGCAACTAACTGGAAATTTATCTCCAGGAACATCCTCAACTTTCTTACCACTAGATTAAAAAATCTATTTCCATTTGTTTAAATACGCTCCTTACTCTTTCCTGATAAAATCAAGGATGTTCTCTCTTCCCTCTTCCCTCCGTGTATTAGTTGCCAATCCCTTTTGGTTAATGTCCTGGCTGCATGCTAGAAAATTTTCCTCTGTCATTGATCTTTTCTCTCTCCTGTATATTCAGTTTCTCCCTTTCAACCTCAGTCTTTCCCATCTGCCTTGCCATATGTTCAACTATCGTCTGCCTTAAACAAGCAAAACAAAAAGCTGTCTCTTTTCCTCCACCTTGCCCTTTTGCTAGAGTTCTCTTACCCTTCACAGTCAAACTTCTGAAGGCTTGTTTAACATCTCTTTAGTCTTTTCCTCTTCTCTAATATCTCTCACACCAAGTTGGCTTCTGCACATTCTTTACTCCACTAGTGACTTCAAGATCTCTAAACCCAGCAAATATTCCAGGCCCCAGACCACTGGATCTCTTAGCAGCATCAACTGTACATCACTGTTTCCTTCCTAGGAACGTGAATTGCCTTTGTAGCACTCATCTGTAGTCTTTGAGATACTGTATTCTCCTCTACTTTTGGTTTCACTCTCTCTCTGTATACTATTTTCTAGCCTAATTTTCTGGCTTCCTTTCATTTATAAACTGTTTAAATGTTGGGATTGCATCCTTTTTTATTTCTTGGTGTGTATTCCAATATTAGGTATATTCTTATACTTTTTGGACTCCAATTATAATAGTAATGCTAATAATAGCTAGCATTATGGAACATTATTATCTGGCATTGTTCTATACTCCTTTCAAGCCTTAATCCTCACAGAAACCCAGTGAGGTGGCTTCTTTTACTTTTCTTGCTTTAGAGATAAAGAAACTTAGGTGCCTAGAGGTTAACTAAGTTGCCCAGTTATTATTCAGTGGAACCATGGACTCTGGAGTATGCATTCACAGCCTGAAACTCCCCAATTAAATACAGATATACATAGATGGCAAAATCTTTTATATTACCTTGTATGTGTCAGCTATAAGTGATTTTATAAAGTAACTCATTTAATCTTTATAACAAGACCATAAGGTAGGTATAGTTATTATCTATGTTGAATTATACATATTATACAGATCACACTTGTTGTCCAAGATCACACAATGACAAAGCGTGCATGTTAGCTGTGCCTGTTTCTTCGGATTCACCTTGTACTATGCTTCTACTCCCTTTCTGTTCTCTTTCTGTACTTTTTTTCATTTCCTCATGAGATCCAACTATATTTTATATCACTATCTTTGAATCTGCAGTTTCCCCTATGCTGGGTTAGGCCTAATATTCTCTTATTATGTCTCACTCAAGCTTACACATTTTTAAAAGATCTTTATAATGCACCTTTTTATATCACTGAAATATAATTTGTTTAAGAAATCCTACCCTTCCTCTACCCCAAACTGAGTCAGGCTAAATGGTTGGTTCCCTCAACAAATATTTATTAGAGTCTACTGCGTTCCAGAATTATGTGTTCTTGGAAAATATCAGTAGAAAAAACTATCTTTGTTTTCTTAGAGTTTTTATTTTAAAATATGTATGCAATATGTAGAAGATTATAGGGAATGTTGAAAATTAACGTTATTGTGGAAAAAGTGGGGAAAAGCAGGACAAGTTAAGGGAGATCTAAAGTATTGGGGATAGAGAGAAGGTGAAATTTGAATTACAATGTCCATTTCGGGCTTATTGGAAGAAAGTGATCTTTCATCAAAGTCTTAAATAAGTTAATATTTTTAAAATGCTTAGAAAGTGTCAGGCATGTAGTCAACCCTATATAAATATTTGTTAAACATGAATAAACAGCCAGGGCTTTGTGGCTTATACTTGTAATCTCAGCACTTTTGGAGGCCAAGGTGGGAGGATTACTTGAAGCTGGGAGTTCAAGTCCAGGTTGGGCAAAAAAGCCAGTCCCTGTTTCTAAAATAAAATAAATAAATAAATAAATTAGCTAGGTGTGGTGGTGTGCACCTGTAGTCCCAGCTACCCAGGAGGTTGAGATGGGAGGCTCACTTGAGCCCAGGATTTGGAGACTGCAGTGACCTATGATGTTGTGATCATACCACTGCACTCCGGCCTACGCACCAGAGTAAGACCTTTTCTCTAAAAATAAAATAAAACTGTAAGGTGAGGGAGTAAGCTATGCATCTGTGACAAGGGCCTACTAGGCAGAAGAAAATGTCTGTGAAATATCAGGCATGTTTGATGAACAGTCAAGAGATCAGTGAGGCAGCAGTTAGTGAGGGCAATAGCAGAGAAGAAACAAAGTAACAGGCTGTGGTTATGAAGTGTTATGTGGGACGTGAATATAAGGCCACAGCTTTTAATACTTGGAGTGAGATATAGAGGCATTCGGGAGTTTTGTGAAGAGAATTGGCACAATCTGATTTCTGATTTAAGAAGAGACGGCGGAAAAATACTTATGGAATGGAAAAAGTAAGGACCTCCAAAAGTCTGCTCCTCCATAAAAGCAACAAGAGCAGTGGCAGAAATTATATAATCAACCTTTTCAGTACTCTTGAAATTAACCAAAGCCTTGCAACAATTTGAGGAGCATTTACAAGAAAAATGTCTGAAGCTTGTTAAACACATTGAGCTTTGTGTCATTTTAACTTTCATTGTTTCATCTTCTTTTCTGCATTCTCCATGCTCAACTTAAAAATCAAGTCTTGCAACTCTGTTAATTGTGAAAAGTGGCCATGTAGCAGCCACTGGATTTGACAGCATTGAGTTGGAGCTTCCCCAAAAGTCCCATCACCAGCAAACTGTCACTATTTGACCTGTCTGTCCACTCTCAGGGCTCATCTTTATATGACTTGACTTAGCTTGCTCTTGTGGACAGCTCTATTTCCAGGGCATTTGATGAAAACAATTAGCAGGTATTGTTTAATGTCACAGTAATTTTAACAGAGATATAAGTTGGGGTTAACAAGAAGCTGGGCAAAATCTAAAGAAAAACTGAGCACTGAGATGACAATAGGGGGCTTTTAAAACCCCAAACCTATTCCTGGGAATCTAGAAAGCCTTGCAGAAGTGCCTGAGAATGACTTAAAATGGCCTTAATCTTTAATGTCAGATGGCCTTGAGATTCTGCAAAAGCAGGAAGTGAAGGCTAAGGCAGAGTTATAAACTGTATGCTGGAGTGTTAAAGACATTAATTCCCCCTAATCCTTTCACCCCACAGAACCTTTGTGCAGAGGCTGGGAAACTTATTGGTTCAAAGCATTTAAGAAAATCACTATGCTATTATTTGCTGGACACTAAGCTAATTGAGCAGAGACTTCAATGGCTGCAAAAGACAAAGAATACAGGCTTTACAGAAATAGTCCTATAAAGTCACTAAACAAAAAATAGCAACAGAAACAGCAACACATACACACACACGCACATGCACACGTACATACACACACACCTGGAAGAGTGGAAGAATTTCTTATCTTTAGAGTTATCATATAGTATTTAAAGTTTTAAATTTTCAACAGAAAACTATGACCCATGAAAAGAAACAGGAAAATATGCTCCACATACAGAAAAACCAGGAGTCAATATAAGTTGTCCTTCAGGAAACTTAGATATCATAATTACTAGTCAACAAGTTTAAATGATCTTTTCAATGAACTAAAGGAAACAATGTCTAAAGAATAAATGGAAAGTATAAAAACAATATCTCACTGAAAGAGAATAATGACAAAGAGATAGACATCATATAGTTTTTAAAGGATCTCATAGAAACCCAGGATATAAAAACCAACTGAAATAAAATCTTTGCTAGAGGGATTCAGTAACAAATTGGTACAGTCAGAAGAATCAATAAATCTGAAAGAGGTTAATTGAGATTATTCATTATAAGGAACAGAAGAAAAAAAACCACAAGAAGAAAGGTATACAGCCATAAAGATCTAGAGAACACATAAAGCATACCAACATTTGCATAATAGAATTTCTAGAAGGAAAAGAAAGAAAGGACAGGAAGAATATTTAAAGAAATAATGGTTGGGAAGTTCCCCAATTGGTGAGAAACATTATTCTGTACATCCAGGAAGCTCAACAAAATCAAAAGATAAACTGAAAGATGTATCTACAAAATACTAGCAAATTAAATTCAGCAACATGTAAAAATTATACACTGAACCAAGTTATATTTATGCCAGGAATGCAAAGTTACTTTAACACATAAAAATACATTGCTATAATAAACAATATCAACAGAAAAAGGGCACATGCTTCATAATCATCTGCATAGGTGCAAAACAATAATTTGACAAAATCCAACACTGATTCATGACAAAAAAGTTTACAAATTTGGAATAGAATAGAATAGAAGGGATTTAATTTATAATAAAAATTTCAAAATAGGCAGAGCCATAGAAACAGAAACTGAATTAGTAGTTGCCAGAGCTTGCGAGAAGGGAGAATGGTGAAAGACTGCAAATGGATACGGGATTTGTTTGTGGTAATAAAAGTGTTTTAAGTTTAGAGAGTAATATGATATAACTTTGTGATGATACCAAAATCCACTAAATTGTACTAGAAGGGTGTATTTCATATTATATAAATTATATCTGAACAAATCTATTATTTTATTTAAAAAAGAAAGAGACTGTAGGTGTGAATGAGTGCAAGCAGTATTCCCAGAGACAGATGATGATAGCTTTAAGAGTCATAACAACGGAGGAGATAATAAGTCATTGGATTATACCTATCTTTGAGAGGAGATTTACTATTGAAAAGAGAGAAGCTGTGAATAAAACCAGTAATTGTGACCTAAGAGTTGGAATAAATAAAATACAATAGGGAAGGCTGTAAGTGCTGTGATTTTGGAGAGGAAAATTAGTTTTGTTTGAGACATGATAAGTTTAAAAACTCTATTAGGCAGCTAAGTGGAGATGCCAAGTAAACAGTTGTATATACAAGTCTATATTTTGGAAGAAAGTTCTAGACTGCAAAGAGAAATTTAGAAGTCCTTGACTACATGAAATAAATCATCAAAGAAGTGTAAATACAGAACACCAAAAACTGAAATTTGAGGCATTCCATTATTATTAGTTTAGGAGTTAGGAGTGAGTGAAGGATTTAGGGGAAAAGTAACCAGTAAGGTTGGAATAAAATAAAGTGATTACGATGTCCTGGAGAAGAAGTGAAGGAAATATTTCCAGGAGGAGTTCCCTTATTGTATACTCTCATAGCATATATCATGTCTGCAAATGTATATTTATTTAATTTTTGCATAGTATCTCTCTTCATTAAGCTATAATAAGCTTCATTATGATAGCAGAGGTTATGTCTACTTTAAATGACTGTGAACTAAGAGTAAGAATTTATTTAGTTAACCAAGATTTGCTAAGAACATATACTGTGTCAGGGGCTATTCTGTGCTGTGGCTTTATTTTTCTGAGCAAACAAAACCCAGTCTTCATGGAACTTAACTTCTATTGGGAGGATATAGACAAATACTATTTCACAGAACTTTCTGTGATAACGGAAATGTTCAATTCTTCTATCCAGCTACTATGCTACTCTATGTGGATGTTACTATACATAGCCACATATGGATGAAATATAACCAGTGTACTAAGGAACAAAATTTTAAATGTTATTTAATTTTATTTAATTAAAATTTAATTTAAATGGCCACATGTGTCTCATGTCTACCATATGAGTAGATATATACAACAAAGAGAAAACAATAATAAGTAAATGAACCTATAGAGCTAGGGAGAGATTTGGAGTGGTCATAGTTTAAGATAGAATGACAACTTCATTCACTCACTCACTCACTTACTCATTGCTATGTTCAATTGTGTGGAGACCTATATACCCATCTATAATGAACAACAGGAAACAATAAACCTGATTAGCCTTATAGATGGTGGAAAAAACTTTCATCCTGTCTTAACTGCCTGATCTATATTTTGAAACTGCAGTAGCTTTAAATCGGAAAACTGGTCCAATCTTTCTACTTCTCAGTAGTTGTCTATTTATACTCTCAAACTCCAAGAAAATAGTAAGACTAGAAGGTCAGAAATGGGTAGCAGACATTAGCCACAGAAAATAATACCTTGAGAATTAATCCAAGGAAAAAGTCTATGGATAGGAACAGAGATGAAAGAATCTTTTTTATGGAAAATTGCAACTTTCCAAGATTTTCAATCTTAAATGCCTACAAAAGTCAAATAATTGACACACATATGGACCACAGAGAATCAGATAGTTCTCTTCCCATTTATTGTGGATACCTCACTTTGAGAAGTGATATATTGAATTCCCTGTGATATAATAAATTCCCTGAATTTATTCTTAACTTTAAAAGACAAGTTTTTAAAAATAATAATGAATGCCTGATTTTTATTTTCACTATTATTTAACATAATTATTGAAGATTGGCTAATGCAGCAACCTAAAATAAAAGTAAGACTAGAATAAAAGAGGTTGGAGTTTTTTTCCTAAATATACAGATGATTGTGTACTTAGAAACTTTACTGGCTCATTGCATGTGAATCAAATTATAATTAGTTTTCATGAATTCCACATCATTGATGTGGAGAATATTTTCCTAGAGGAGTTATTTTCCATTCCTAGAATGGCATCATTACTGACTAGATCAAATGATAAATGGTCAATATGAGTTCACTTCTTCTTTCATATGACACACACAAAACCTTTCAGAAATATTTTTATGATTCTCTTTTCAACTCTACATATATACTATTACCACTCTCTTGAGAAAATCAATTTTAAAATGGTGTGTATGTGTGTGTCTATGGTGGAGGAGAAAGAGAAGGAGGATCTGCTACAAAGAATATACGTATCAAATGTCCAGCAGTCATTTACAAAATGATAGGATTTTGCTGTTGCCAAATCTTAGAAATTTTTATTTGGAAAGTTTGCTTGCTATTGTGTGTTATATTATCCAGTACAGTTCAACCACTATTGTGTTTGTCAAAATATTTTTTGACAAGCTTTTAAAAAGAATATTTTCCACTTACTGTCTTCATGTCCTTACCCTCCATTTACTTTCCAAACCTCTTCATTTGTTTTATGCCTTTATAGTTTTACTGAACCTACTCTTTTCCAGGCTCCACACATCCTCTAACACTCAAACCAAAGGGCCTATTCCTGCAATATTACTTTAAAACAAATTTTTCCCTTGACTTCTACCATTTCCTAATCTTGATCGTATTTCTTTTTCTTTGGTCTTAACAATGGCATTATGTTCCACACTGAATACATTGTCTTCAGTCTACTTTGTCTTGGCTCGCCCTATATAAATGTAACATAATATATCTGGTAACAGCCCTAGCCACAAAATTCTCCAAGTCAAAGTCCTTCAGTGAATCCCTTGCTGCCATGTATATAAAGACAATGTTCATATTATTTTGGCATGTCAGGTCTGTTTGATAGAACTCTGCCTTTCTTTACAACCTCATCACATCCTCTGTACATGCATGTTAACCATGTTTATGAGTGAAAGTTAACTATTTGTGGGACTTGACTTTTGCACAAAGGAGTTTCTCTGCCTTGAATCAGGACCATTGAAAATTACAAAAGAGTGAAACCTCCATGTTTTTCTCCAACATGCTTCTATGGGCATTGAGATATTATATTTTGGGTTTGGTTGCAGCAGACGTTTCTTGGGTTACAATTTCTTAAATGTTTCTTTTTCTATTATGTTGTGAATCTTTCACAGGTACATGTTTTGCTTTACTCACTTTTTATCCCCAACCATCTATTTTAAGTGAATCTTGTAAAATAAATCATAATCGAGCATTAATTTTGTTCTTTCTTAGTTTTGCAAAGATTTTTAAAGAAGTTTTTATTGTTATTCTACGCTGCATTTCTGAGCAAAAAGCAATTTTTCATTAATGAAACCCTTCTTGAAATTACTTATATGTGCATTTTGGATATCCTTTCAGGCCATTTATTTTTTCTGTGAATCAGTTTAAAAAAATCAGAGAAGTACACAGAAGAATAAGATTAACAATGACCACCACCATCATATCTTAAGATTTTGTCAAAATTGTTTAGGATTAATTTTAAAAGAATGAAATATTAGGAATACATTATGTGTTCCTCAGTACATGTCTGCAGGCTGTTCCTTGTCCTCTTTCACCATCCTGAATTTGACGATTGCTCTAAGGACTATACGTTCTTCTAGGTATGCCACATACATTACTTATTTTTCCTAAAGTACCTGTTATCAACCTTGTGTTTTGCCTCTGGAGAAATCTATACAGAACATCCTTTTACTTTTGCATATTACTCTTGGTATTTCTCATGTCAACTACTTAGCTGGCAAACCATTATTCTGAGGTAACTAATGGTGGATATTTCTGCTAGGAGCTGCTTAACTGTTCAGACTTCAATTTTGATTTGCAGTGAATCAGTGCTATCTTCAAGTACATTCTTTCCCTTTGCTCAGCTTTGTTACTTCACTGGAAGCCTATTAGTTAGACTCTCGACCTGCCTTTGTCAATGGAAAGTTTGGGCTCTGCCTTCACAAATGACGGGCATCCTTTCCTCAACTAGCAACAGCTGTGCATGATCACTTTTAACGTTGATGAAATATTTTGGAAAAAGATTGATGTTCTACATCAATTAAAATGAGAAATAATTTGTTCAAACATACAACACGTAACATGTGATATACATTGTAGTAAGCACTCGTGACATAATAGTGAACAGAAATGGTGCAGTCTCCTTCTTTGTGGAGCTTAAATCTTGGATGGGGAGACAGACCAAACACAAAACTAAAAGGAAGAAGGATATCTTAAGGCATTAAAAGAACAGCAAGGTTGAAAGTTCCCATAAAAAGAAAGTGTCAGAGAGCAAAAATGAGAGAAGAGGGCTTTATAGGGGATTATGAACTCCTACTCTGAAGAGAGAGCATTTAAACTGAGACTTAAATGAAGAGTAACAATTAACCAAAGAGAAAATGAGAGATAATAGCCATTTTGAAGGCTCTGAGTCAGAACAGATCTTGGTGTGTCAACTAAGAGTGATCAGGGCCAGGCACGGTGGCACATGCCTGTAATCCTACTGCTTTGGGGGGCCCAGGAGTGTGGATCACCTGAGGTCAGGAGTTTGAGACTAGCCTGGCCAACATGGTGAAACCCCGTCTCTACTAAAAATACAAAAACCAGCCGGGCGTGGTGGTGAGCGCCTGTGGTCCCAGCTACTTGGGAGGCCAAGGCAGAAGAATCACTTGAACCCTGGAGGCGGAGGTTGTAGTCAGCTGAGATCACACCAATCCACTCCAGCCTGGGCAACAAGAGCGAAACTCCGTCTAAAAAACAAAAACAAACAAACAAAAATAGTGATCAAGACTGAAGAGTGAATCATGGCACCTAAAATACACAGAGACTCAGGTTGCCACCAGACTATAAATTCACTTGTTTACTCTGTAACATACATCTTTTCAATGGATCAGAATATCGTAACAGGCATTAATAGCACAAATCCACCCTGTTCCAAATCCACATGGGAAAACAAACATAAACAGATGATACTATAAAATGTCTTGACAAATCAGAGTCACAAGATTAGAATAACCTGTATTCTACAGGAAATAGCCTACATTCATATAATCTCCCTAGCCTCCTTTCCCCTCCATTCCTTTCTTTTCCTTTTTCCTTTGTTCACTTCCCTTTCCTTGTCTATGGAAAGCTAAAATATAATCAAAGATTGAGTTTTGATCATAGAATTCTAGAAGATTGTGTTAGATATATTGAATATCTATACTCATTACACTAAAATATTTCATTAGCCCATGTTGGTTGTGCATCCATCCATATTGAAATCTAAATTTAAAAAAAAAGAAAACTCATTGCTAAGAATACCTTTCCCTTAGACACTATTGGATGTTCATCGTCAGTGTTTGGCTTGCTGATTTTCCTTTTTCTGAACTTCCATAGCAGGACAATATCTCCCCAATGCATACATTATTTAGCTATGCTTATGAAGTCAGTAATCCATGAAACCATTTCTTTTTCTAAAAATAACTTTTTATATCTATGTTCTGAGTCTTAGGTGTTTCTCTTGCTGCTTAGAGTTTTGAGACTAACCTTATTTTTCATGTCAGTTCTTAGCTGACACCTCTTTATAGCCACTAGGTACTGATACCCCTTTACCCTTTACTTGCCATTTGACATATAGTGAATATTATTCATATCATTAGCATCAATACATTCACACATTTTTGTAATTTCTTGGACTCTACTACTTAAACTAAGGAGAATCATTTCACTTTCTTCTCTTAGAGTAAAAGCTTACCTTCACATTTTAATTTCTCTTCTCTGGAACATTTTAGGTCAACAGCTATTACAAAGGTTTATCTAGTTACTAATTGAATAAATGTAATAGTGTGACTAATTTGGTGTGGGTAAAAGGAAAACAAAATGTTGGTTCTCATTTCCACGATTGCTTTCTAGTATATATAAATTCAAGAACAGGGCCAGCTACATAATTTGTGATGCCCACTCCAAAATGAAAATACAGGACGCTTTGTTTAAAAAATAATTAAGATTTTTAAAGAAAGTGCAGATAGACCATTAAATTACGCATGGGACTCTTCTGAACTCAGGATCCTATGGGACTTTTTATACCCAGAAAGCTGCTCCTGAGCTGGTCTTTGGGGTAGGTGGCATCTGAAATTATTTCATAAATTTATTTTCAAATGCTTTTACAATAGAACTTCAAAAATACAGTTTTAGGGATGAAATAGTGTATACAACAAAGTTTAATGAACATATTTATTTGGAGCACTATAACAATGCCTTTGGCACGGAGTATTCTGGTGAATAGAAACATGCGTTTAATAAGAAACTACTGTTAGTTTTAAGTTTATCATTGACTATGGTCTGACACTTTGATTTAGCTTGAGTACTAAGAAACTAGATTGCTTGGGTTATAAATCATTGCTCTATCTACTCTGCTAGCTGTGGGTCTTTGGCAAGTTTGCTTACCTTTCTTTGAATCGTTGTACACATGCATAGAGATAACAGAGAATCTACCACATACGTTTGACATTCAGATTATGATATTTCAGGTGCTTTAAAGAGTACCTGTTATGTAGTAGGCATTCAAAGTCTACCCTGTTTTATCAATAGCCTTTCAATTTTTTATTCTTGCCTTAATGGATACAAAATCCCAGACATAGTTTAGTCTCTTTGATGGTTGTAAATTAATGTCTAGTATAATACGAAAAACAATTCTTGTTATTGTTTACGTAGAATTATAAATCTGACAGCTAATGAATAAGACATTTCGCTCATGATGATAAACATTAATGATATGTTTTTTTTTCCTACTACAAGAGCAGTGAAAAGATTTTTGTTTTTCGATCTTTTCTTTGACCTTTTCCCCATCACCATTTGGCTTATTTAAAATTTTGATCTAAATTACCAAGTTAATAGAGCACGCCGGTTAATTGTATTACAGTTATGATGTTACATAATTTTAGAATCCAATTTAGTTCAGTCTTAACATTTCAGACATTCTTAAATACATTTAAAAGCAAGCTTGTTTGAAAGTAATCTGTTATTTTTTTAATTTTTATGTCACTGAATGATAAAGCTTTTTATATTAATTGGAATTATGTTTATTTATAATTACCAAGCTGTTTTGTGCTGTATGGAGAAGATGTACTGATTTACAATCTGTAAATTGAATCTTTACCATCATGAGATACTGAAATGTTTAGTTGAAACATCAAATTTAGGATTATATCAAACAATACCATACTTTATTTTTAGTACTGGTAATATATTTATTATAAACTGTTTCACTTATGATGTTTCCTAAGAAACTATTCATTTTGAGCAATATAAATGAGGATGTGCTAATCAGGTATGGTTTCCAAGTAAGAATGTCATAATACTTCTATACATTTTGCAGTTAGGATGGTGAAAACCAATGAAATAACTGAGCATTATAGTCATTATGGTTGCGAAAGTTGACAAGAAAGTAAAACCCAGTAATCCCAAATTTATGATACAGCTTTCAAACCATACCGTGTACTCAAACCCTTCTCTCTTCTGTGGCTCTTATTATATAATATCTATATTCAATCTCTTTTCTCATATCAGACAGTATTACTGAAGTCTTCACTAACATCTACGTGACCAGTTTTGGCCCTGTCTCAGATACAGATATGGTGAGTTTTTCATTAAATAGTATTTTTACTTCACATAATGGGGAGTGGGGGTAATTTCAAATAAAGTAGCATTTTTAGTGTTACAGAATTATGTATATGTCTCATGTGTATTTAGTCTACCCAAATACATGGATAGTTAAAGATGTTTAGATCTGTGGTTTCCATTTCCAACTTCAGTGTTTGGATTAGTCCTGTGTATTTTATATCATTTTCAAAACATGTCTACCTAACTACAGTGTGATAAACAATTATTTAAATAAAATTAATTGTATTAAGAAGAAAAATTTTCTAGGAGGATTAAGGCAGAATTGCGAACTTCCATAAGGAAAGTGAATATAGTTTCATAGATAAAGACTTCTTACAGAATGAGGTCATGGTCAGTGTTACACATTTAAAAACAACAACAACAACAACAAAACCCTCTGATTGGTATTGAGCAAAGTGATTGCCTCGTTATGCTATCTACATACATACCATACATATAATCTGCACACATAGTAGGTATACATAAATCAACCTAAAAAATTAGAATGTTGGTACTCTTGGATTCTATGGAACTGGTGTTATTTTGTTTTTTCTTTAAAATGAGACAGGCCTGGTGTGGTGGCTCACAACTGTAATTGCAGCACTTTGGAAGGCCGAGGTGGGAGGACTGCTTGATCCCAGGAGTTTGAAATTAGCTTGAGCAACATAGAGAAACCCCATGTTTACCAAAAAATATAAAAAATAGCAGGGTGTGATGGCACATGCCTGTGGTCAGAAGGCTGATGTGGGAGGATCGCTTGAGCCCAGGAGGTCGAAGTTGCAGTGAGCTGTGATCGTGCCACTGCATGACAGAATGAGACCCTGTCTCCAATCAATTAAAATACAATAAGATAAGATAGGTAAGCGAGGAAAATTGGTTTGATGTGTTAGGTACTGATGGGCTAGAATCGCCAAAGATGAATTATTGATGAAGCATTAAAAATTTAATGATAAGTCCTTCACTTTTACTGCTAACTATAGTGCTCTGCAATAGACATTTTTGATGAAAGAGTTTTTCATTCATAATAACTTGTCAGATTCCAGCATGTCAACTGACATTTGCTTTACTTTATATTCCCTTGATGTGCATGTCTCTTGTCCCCTGCTACCTCCCTGCCAAATATGTGGCTCATTCACCCCTCAGGCATCCTTCTCTCTAGGACTTCATGATTCTTTAGACATTCATCTTCCTTATGACCCAGACACTGAGAAGCCCTTGTCCCTTTTTGCCCAGTATTCCCCACTGTGTCATTTCTCCTCAAATTCTTCCCTTTCTCTCATAACTCAGGGGGAAAATTGACAAGTTTGGACATTTTCTACCTGGATAAACTAACAAAACAAAAAGTATTCCATTTTTGCAAGCTTTCATAAACATTACCAGCTAATTTATCAGGAGCTCCCTAGGTTTCCATTAGGGAACCTAAATTTCACTTTTATGGCAAAAAATGTGCTGTTTATTCCATCAGAGCCACATCTCTGACCTCAGAGACCTTTTCTTATATTGACCTGGGTGGCTGAACATGTTGAGGGGTGATCCCCACCTTTGGGGAGGTGGTTGATACTAAATGTTGGCAGTCCATTAAAATTCTTTAAAATGGGAATGTCATGATTTAAGTGCTTTTATTTTTCTCCTTCAATTCTGGGTCTTAGGTACGATTCTGGTACAAGAGGGAAAAATCCTATTCTTCAGTAAACCCTCCTTTTCCCCTTGCATTATTGTATATTTTGACCTGAAATATTAATCTGCCTCTTTCCATGGGTCAATTTAAGTGGACATATCCTTATAATGATGACAAAGACTATTTATTTTTAGTAAGAGTGTGCATTCCAAATGTTATTGTTTGGCTATAAATATAATTTTGTCCTAGTAAATACTCTTTGTCTTAGTGCAGATTGTCTTAAATGTTCCCAAATATTAGAGAGACACAGTGCAAATAAATACCTAACTTCTATCAAAAATTAAGTAGAGTCAGAATTTTGTTAACTACTACATTGAGAAATTAGCATATTATATAAATTGTGACTCTTACATCTGGTTAATTTTTGTCTTATTATCAGCCAAAGCAGAAAGACAAATGATATGACTCCCAAATATCAGTACATTTTCAATATTGTAGATTTTTTTCATGTTGTAAATTTCAGTAGTAGCAGTTACTGCATTGAAATTTTAGCTTTTTTTTTGCAAAGTGAATTATTTTAGCTAAAACATCTCTCTTTCTATATATATATACATATATACATACATACATGCAAACATGTATGTTTCTAGCAAGACATGTTTGATATTTGGGGATTTTACACAAACTCACATCATACTTGTATGCCAAAATATACAAAGTCATTTGTTTTCCAGTGGCGATAATGGATTAGATTAATTCTCTACCTCTCCTTGTTGTGACTATTCTTTGGATCGCTAACATATTTAGAAAATTGGTAGTTGATGTTAGGTATATAGTCATTTGCAATGGAACATATTTAGCTCCTTTATGTCTGAAATGAACTAAAAGCAGTTGTGTTTCATCAGTAAATTGAACCCGAGAACTTTAAAATTTTTTAGCAGACTCAAGATATGCTTTCTTATTTGGGGGGATTCTACCACAAGTTATAATAAACATTAAAATATACTCACACTACCAATATAGGTTGCATTGAGTGGAATTTCAGTTGATAACATTTAAATAAAAAATCACTTACTTTGATTTTTTAGTTTTCTTTTTATATTTCAGAATACATGTGTGTGTAAGTGTGTGTATGCACACCCAAATATAGATGTATTCTCAAAAATGGAATGCATATTCTGCATCTTAGTACGTTTTTGAAAATCTTGAAGGCCCTAGACATTTTCTCTAGTGATACATTTCCCTTAATGCATCTAGCCTAAAAAATTTCTAAGAAATTGCTCTGCTCTTGTCAGATTTCCTACTTTATTTCTGTCTATATTTACCTCATTTAGTCGGGCTTGCCAACAGTTGTTTTAGAGGAAGTCTAGTTAATCACAAACCTACCAAATGGGAGCATACTATGTAAACACAGTCCAGTCATAGAACATCATAGGGAAAATCTGATATAAAGAATTATTAACTAATAAAAGACAGTTAAATTCGTTTTAAAACATGGATAAAAGAAGATTCCAAGCAATACAGAATTAACAAATGCAGACAGAACATCTACTTCTAGGGTTGCAGTGTCACCACTTCCAGAATCAGGAAGAAACTGAGGACTTGAAAGAGCACCCTTTCCCCCTAAGATCTGTGAATTCTGACCTCACTGGAGGGGTGCTGCTGCTACAGGAACATGCAGCTACTGGTGGTGAAGAAACATGTGATGGTATATGCTGAAGCTGGTCTACAGAAATATGCTGCATGGGCTGAAAACTCACAGCATGTCAGTCCTTTGAAGCTGTGCCAAAAAAATGACAATGCACGTGACCCAGAAAGAGACCAAGAAAGAAAAGCACCCTTCTCTTTTGACTACATTGGAGTGTCCCTCCAGCACCCTCTATTGACAAAGCCTGACATTGTGTGAGCTGGCAGAGGAGCAGTATTTATAGGATCCATCAGGTACCACAAAGGAAATGAAAGAAGGGTGGATTTAGAGTTGAGAGGCAAAACACAGATAGCTGAAATATGAATAATGTGTAATACAGAGAAGATATTAATTGAGGACCAGGAGAGAGTTTGATCACTCAACAGGTATTATTGATATTTGTCCAAATCTAGAGAAGAAAGATGCAGCTGGGAAAAATTAAAGTTGAATAACCTATAGACACAAGTAACAGAGACACATACAAATACATCTTTTTACTCACATTGTAAGTCTATTAGGGAAGATGGTGCTCAACTAAAAAAACATATATACATTTTATGGAGAGAAACAATTTGGTCTTCATGATGATCAAAATGAATGATTTCCATGTTGATATTATTTTTACTGGAAATCAAGATAAGTAAGGAGGCAAAGTTTGAATTTATGTTTAGTATGGATGGAGCAATAGCTTGAGCAATGAGACGTGGCTGTGACACTCTAAATAAAAAAGAATGTTATGATGGGAAGGGAAAACGTAGACATAGTATTACCTACAAGTCAAAGTGGATGTGGAGCTATCTAATGAATATCTTACATAAACAATTTGTTAATGAAGAACAAAAGTAAAAAACAAATTTAGTTTTACTTTTAGTAGCTTAGCATATACACTTTTATTTCTAATCAGTGAACATAGTCAGTAGCAAAACCTAAATTCCTAATTTCTTTTATTCAGGTCAGTGATGTAGATTTGTTATGACATTAGCCTGAGAGAAAAAAAAACAGCATAGCAAAAAGAATTAAGAACCAAAAAAATATGCAGACACACACACACATGCACACACACACACACACACACATTGCTTTCTTGGAATCATTAACTAGTGTAATTGTCCCAAAAATGTTGTAGATCTAAATTATAATTAAAGATTATACTTACAGTTTCTGCAACCAAGTTAAAAATATTTTATTTCAATATTTTGAAATTCATAAGGAGGTAATTAATTTTGAAATGTACTAGTAGCTGGCAATTGACCAAGATTGTAGTAGGCATTTTAGCACTTTCTAATTTACTGTACTGAGTTTTTCCCTTTTTCCTTGGTTTCTATAGGAAGTCTTTTCTTATATTAGTAAACATTTTCACTGTGTGTGCATATTCTAATGGTATAAGTGTTATGATTACCAATTATTTAACCTAAACCTAGACTAAGAACCTCAGTTCAAATGGTTGTCTATTGTGAAGTGTTAGGGTTAGAGCTTGGACAATGAAAACTTTGAAGTAATCTTGAGATACCTGATACAGTTAACCATTAGGCTAAGAAGCAGGCAGTGTGGTAAATATGACCTTGGTTTATTGATTATGTTGATTTTTCCAGATAATACTTTTCTTCTCTATAAAAACACAGAGTGCATTATCTCTTAGAATCTCCAGAAGGTACTGGGATATTATATAGTTCAGTAGTTAACATCAAGGAAGTTTAGAGAGTTGTGAGATTTAATATCTGGTCAAAATTGACACTGAACTTAATCTGTTAACTCTTTATCAGAGGTTGTCATTTGTAAATGTAGTTCATTAAGAAAACCTGTGATGAACATGGCAAACCCTTTGTATCAAAAGTAAATTAATAATGTTTACTCCCTTTAAAGTCAGCATGTAGAAGCTGGTTGCTGTAAGGTTATTGACATTTTGGAACGTTAGAAAATAGACACTGGAAACATTCATTCATTCATCAAATATTTTTCAGCACCCTCCTAGAATTTATAATAATATTCCCCAAAATGTGATTTACAGGTACTTGGATTGTAACCATCTGAATTATTTTTTAAAATAGTTGTTTCCTGGGATCTTCCTATGATCTATAGACTAACATTTACTATTTGTAGAACATGAAAGTCTGTATTTTAACATGATAAGGTATTCGACTTTATGCTAAAGGAAGCACGAATCTATTATAAGACTGATGAAGAAGTGGAGGAAGGTAGAGGGTATGTGGCAGAGTAAGAGTTCTATGGTTCAATAATTTATATTAAAGGATTGGGAAAAGGAAGACTAGTTAGAAAGCTGTTTTATTACAGGCAAGAGATTAATGTGAATTGGCCCAGGGCAGTGGAACTGAAGATGGAGAGCATTGAAAAGAATCAAAAGTTATTTGTGGGGTAGAATTGTTGATCTGTTGGATGAAGGGATGGAAGAAGTATAGAATGACATCTTGAGGAATTGGGATATGGAACACAGTAGGAGAAGTTTTGTTTGTTTTTATTTTGTTGCTGGGGATGAACATTTATGTTTTACACATGTTGAGTTTGAAACTTTAATTGGAGATGTCTAGGTAACAGGCATAGATCTGGAGCCCAACAGAGAAGCTTGGAGTATAGATAACTTGGGGGCCATATAATGGTGGTTGAAACCATAGACATACATAAAATTTTACAAGGAAAGAGATTAGAGTGAAGTGGCCATCTTACTTTCACAGAAACTCTAGAACACCAATATTTAAAGGACAGAAAGTGGACAAAAAATGGAAGAGGAAACTGAGAAGGAGCAACTGTGGGTATCTGTCAAAATGAAGAGTGGTCCCATTTTCTGAGCTAGGCTGTGCTTTGATCAAAAAAAAAAAAAAAAAAAAAAAAAAAAAAAAAAAAAAAAGGCAGAGACCACTGTCTTATTCCTTATCAGATGCAGTGCTGTGCTCTCGTCAGATATCTGTGCTACAGCCCTCTGCCGAAATGGGATTCTGTAGAGTTAAGGTGAGATGGCTTATTTGGTAACTGGGTAACTGTATGAACCCATGTATTTTGTGTACAGTAAAACATCACCTAAGGGGTGGGGAAACAGTTCCAGAAGGGCACAGGTAAAAGTAGTTTGACTCCATTCATTACCTTTCTTGGAGAAGGAGGGTTGTAGGAACTTAGTGCATCCAGTCATAGCTCTCTTGGTTTTCTAAGGTCACAAAGTAGTATTCCCTACCATTCTCCCTATTCTTTTGTAAAAACTAAATAAGATTTATTCCTATCAAACTATCAATATAATTTTTAACATAATTAGAAAACAAATTCAAATATTTCAAAATTCACAGGGAGCCAAAGAAAGAGCCTGAATAGCCAAAGCAAACCTAAGCAAAAGAACAAAGCTGGAGCATCACATTACCCAGATTCAAACTATCCTACAAGGCTACAGTAACCAAAACAGCATGGTACTGGTACAAAAACATGTAGATCAATGGAACAGTCTAAAGAACCCAGAAATAGAGCCACACACTTACAGCTAGCTGATCTTTGACAAAGTCAACAAAAACAAGCAATGGGGAAAGGACTCCTTATTCAATAAATGGTGCTAGGATAACTGGCTAGCCATATGCAGAAGATTCAAACTGGACCCTTTTTTTCACAATATACAAAAATCAACTCAAGATGGATTAAAGACTTAAATGTAATACTCAAAACTGTAAGAATCCTAGAAGAAAACTTAGGAAATGCCATTCTGAACCTAGGCCTTGACAACAATTTCATGTTGTAGTCCCTAAAAGCAATTATAACAAAAACAAAAATAGACGACTGGGACCTAACTAAACTAAAAAGCTTCTTCATGGGAAAAGGCACTATTAACAGAGAAAACAGACAACCCACAGAATAGGAGAAATTATTTTTGAACTATACATCCGACAAAGGTCTAATATCCAGAACTATAAAGAACTTAAGTGAAAAACAAACATTCCTATTAAAAAATGGAAAAAGGGCATGAAAGGACATTTCTTAAAATGACACACATGTAGGCAACAAGCATATGAAAAATGTTCAGCATCATTAATCATTAGAGAAGTGCAAATCAAAACCACAATGAGGGACCATCTCACCTCAGTCAGATGGCAATTATAAAAAGTAAAAATAATAACATGTTGGCAGAGTTGCGGAGAAAAGGGAGTGCTTATACACTGCTAGTGGGAATGTAAATTAGGTTAGTTGCTGTGGAAAGCAGTTTGCAGATTTCAGAAAGAACTTAAAGCAGAACTACTATATGACCCAGCAAGCTTATTACTATATACTATATGCTTATTACTATTCTACTTTTTAGCAGAATATCAGTTGTTCTACCAAAAAGACATATGCACTTGTATGTTCATTGCAGCACTATTCACAATAGCAAATATATGGAATCAACCTAGATGCTCATCAGTGGTGGACTGCATAAAGAAAATGTGGTCTATATACACCTTGGAAAACTATGCAGCCATAAAAAATAATGAAATTATGTCCTTTGCAGTAACATGGATGCAGCTGGAGGTCATTTTCCTAAACAAATTAATAGAGGAACAGAAAACCAAATATGATATGTTTTCACTTGTAAGTGGGAGCTAAACATCAAGTACACGTACACACAAAGATAGGAACAATGGACACTGAAGCTTATTTGAGGGAGAGGGAGGGGGAGGGTTGAAAAACTACCTGTGGATACTATGCTCACTACCCAGGTGGCAAAATAATTTGTACATCATACCACAGCAACATGCAAGCTAGTCGTGTAATAAACCTGCACAGATACCCTCTGAACCAAAAATAAATGTTGACAAAAGAAAAAAAAATAAATAATAACTGTGATTTCTGAACATGAAGTGATTTTTTTAAGTAAAAATTTCAGGGGTTGTGTGTTTTTTGTCCTAGGTTTCAAGTTTCGAGACTGTCTTTGGGAAAGCCACAAAGAACTTGTATGCCTAGATTAAGAATAATAAATATTATCTATTGGTCCTACTACCGTATATTTTCTAGGGGATATCAGTACATGTAGATAGCTGACAGGCATCGAAGGTCTCATATCCCATGATGAGGATTTTAGCAATGGTTTCTCAGAGTACCAGGAAAATGTGACTTTAAGAATACCAGTACAAGAGAGCATTACAAAAGTAGGGAGCGAACATTGTATCATCTATTGTGGTAAAACCAAGAAAAGGTTTTTAAATATGTCATTAGATTAAAAACAGAAGTATTTGCTGATTGTGGTAAAAGCAACCAGATTGCGGTGGGTGGAGGCAAGTGGGAGGTGAGGAAATGGAGAAAGAGTGGAGGTAACATTTTTAAGCAGCGTGGTTGAAGAGAGGAGGCAAGACGGAGGGCAGTAGCTGTACGGCATTATAACTATCAGTGAGGCTTTTATTTTTAAAGATGGCATTGAACTTCTCACTGTTCCCTGAACATGTCATTATATTTAACAACTCTCTGGCCGTGCACATGTTTTTTCCTGTTCTTGTTATGCTTACCTCCTCCTTTGCCAACTGGAGGTATTTTATTTAGTCAAAACTAAGTTCAAATTTCATCTGTTTTCTGATTTCTTTCTAGGTTATTCCAAGTCGTCAGTCCTCTTTATCCCTGTGCTCCACCACATGGCGTTCATAGTATTTTTTAAATGACATTGTACATAGGCTTATGAAAATCTTCCTGACTTTTTTTATTTTTATTTTTTATGGCAGTCTGAGATACTAGAAGGCATAACTTGTGTCTGTACATTTCAACAAGATTTCCTAAGTATACACTCAGTGCTTCTCACCATGGTAGGAACTGAAATATGTAAGTGTAGCCCTCAAATTGCTCACAGGATATTGGAGGACAGCTAAGGAAAATAGTTCATTTTACAACGGTACAATAATGCTTTCACTGAAGTATTTATGGATTAATGTCTTATCAGAGGGGATGTGGGTGGTAGATATAGAGTTTGGTACGGATCTTAGGGAAAAAAAGATAGCTAAGAAGAACACATAAAGATTGACTAGCTACACAATGGAAAAGAGTGTTTTAGCACAAATTGAAAGAGCTTGTTGAGTTTAGTAAAATGTGAAAGTTCAGTATAACTGGAGCCTAGAATGCTCTTAGGAATTTTGGGAGAGATGAGGCTAGAAAAGTATTTCGAGCCAGACCATAAAGGCCATAAAGACTAAGAAGATCATAATCACCCCCCAAGAAGTTATAGAGATATGCCCAAATGATACTTTAAAACATGATGCTTTCCGTTACCAGACAACTTATAATTGCATGGCTTTTTTGGTATGTGTTGACTTTCTTTAAAATATTGCTATTATACTATATACGTTCTGTAAAAGGTAACTATTAATATTTTAAAATAACAATTATAGTTAAAATGCAGCTATTCTATAAAATATAACTATTTATATAATTATAAAGTATATTGGTGATTAGTTTAATATAGTTACCTAGATGCACACATGCAAACACACGAACGAAAGTAACTGGACACCTGTGAATTTAAGGATTAGCTTGTTATTTGCAGATTGTTGCCATAAGACATCTGAGAGCTTTTCTGCCATCTGCCTCTGCTAATGATGCCTTTCTTCTTATGTTTCATCAGAAACCTTATGGCTCAGTATCCTTCATACTACATTAAATTTACAATGACTCCCCTTATTCATTTATTCATAGGCAAAGTATTGTTTATTTCCTATGTTCCAAGTAGTTGTTTAGATGCTGGTGACACAGCATTGAAGAAGGTGGTCACGACGTCACGATCCTTGTTCTCAGTGTGGAATGAAAGTTGTCTAGATGTAGGGAGAGGATAGAGAAGACTGATCAACAGAGGTTAGTGAGTTTGCATAGTAAAATGCAGCATGATAAATCAGAGGCCTGACACGTACTTATGTCATAATTGTGGCAGCATAGAGGGGTATGTGTGTTGGGGTGTGGGTGTGTGGATGTGGTGGGGGATTATTGTAGGCAAGGCTAGAGGGGTAGAGAGGAAGAGATCGTGCAGGGCCTTGGAGGCTGTGAGAGTGTTTGTACTTCATCCTAAGGGCTTTAGAGATTCAGGAGACTGAAATCAGCAAGATTTTATTCTTTCAAACTCCCTTCCTCACATTACGGCAATGCTTCAATACATACTATAGCTTAACGAGTCCAGTCCAAACTAATTTCAGCATCAGTCTCTTAGGCCATCTAGATGTTCTCTCCTTTTCCATGCCTTTTTCACAGGTAAGGGATGTACTGTGGGGACAGGCCAAGATCCACTCTTCCTCTTCTTTTTCTGTGTTTTTCAAAGTTGTTGCAAGGGTAAAGGAGAGTAGTAAAAGGTGAATATACCTTTTTACTGAACTGGTTCTATTGTAGTTCTCTGTTAGCAATATATGCTATTTGTATGGTTGGTAGATGAATACTGGGTCTCCCATGGAGCATACTTGTGCTATCTTCTCAGTGACCTCCTTATTGCAGTCACCAAAAACACAGGTGGCTTCTTCTCCAGTGGCATTCTCTGTGGTATCCTGTGTGGCCCCCACCTCTGGAACTTTATGACCTTTAATTACTGGGTGTCTCTACCTTGTCTGGCCACCCTTTTGTTGAGTATGGGGAGAGGGAGAAGGATCTTTGGAAGATGATTTATGCCAGAATATCTTCCTTGGTGTCCAAACCATTTTCTGAGAACTTTGCAAATATTATCTCACTTAATCCTTACAAGAGTCCTAGGAAGTAAGTTCTATTTTTCTTACCATTTTACAGATAAGTCAACTGATATAAAGAAAGGCTAGCCAACCTGCTTAAAGTCAGGTACCCTGATCTATCTGACTTGAGAACTCGTGCTTTTAACATCTATTTCTTCTTACTTAATATGTATCACTATTATTATTTGATATTGTGTTTCAGTTAGTTTTAATTGTGCAAAGAAGATTTTTTATCATGCACATTTAAGATGTACAACATTATATTTCAATGCACTTATAATAGTAAGTGGCTACTACAGTCAAGTAAAATTAACATATCTATCCTCTTGCATAGTTTCCTTTTTTTTTTTTTTAACAGTAAGAGCACTTACATTTCCAGTATACAATAATTATAGTCCTTATGTTTTACCTTAGATCTGTAGACATTCGTCCTATGTATCTAAGCTTTATACCCTTTGATTGACACCTCCCTATTTTTTTCCCTCTTCACATCCCACCCCAGTAACTGCTATCATTTTATTCTATGTATTCAACCAACCAACCTACCTTTTTCCCTTCCCTTTTTCCATGTATAAATGAGATCATGCACTATTTTCCATCTGTGTCTGACTTATCCTACTTAGTATAATGCCCTCCATGTTTATCTATATTGTTGCAAATGACGGGGTCTCCTTCTCTAAAACTGAATAGAATTTCATTGTGCATGTATACCATATTTAAATAATTTATTCATACATTGACGGACACTTAGATTGTTTTTGTATATTGGGTATTGTGAATAATGCTACAATAAGCATGTGAATGCCAATATCTTTAAAGGTCATGATTTCATTTCTCTTGGGTATATACCTAACAGAGAGATTCCTGGGCCATATAGCAATTCTACTTTTAACATTTTGAGGAATATCAATATTGTTTTTCCTAATGGATGCACCAATTTACATCCCCACCAACAGTGTACACAGATTCCCTTTTATCCACACCCTGGCCAACACTTGTTATCTCTTGTCTTTTTGATAATAACCGTCCTAACAGGTGTGAGGTGATACTGATTTTAATTTGTAATTATTTGATGATTAGTGATGTTGAGCACCTCTTTATATAATTATTGACCATTTTTGTGTTTTTACTGGAGAACTGTTGATTCAGATTCTTTGCCCTTAGGTTGTTCTTTAACTATTGAGTTGTGTGAATTCCTTATGTATTTTGGATATTAACGTCTTATCAAATTTGTAATCTGCAAGTATTTTCTCCCAATCCATAAGACTACCTTTATACTTTGTTGATTGTTTCCTTTGCTGTACAGAAGATTTCTAGTTTGATGTATGCTCACTTGTTTATTTTTGCATTTGCTGCCTGAGCTTTTGGAGTGATGTTCAAAACACTCAATGCCAAGATCAATGTCAAAGAGCCTATCTTCTCTTCTAGGAGTTTTATTAGTTTCAGGTCTTACATTTAGGTCTTTAGTCTGCCTTGAGTTGATTTTTTGTGTATGGGATAAGATAGATGTCCAATTTAATTATAGTGCATATGGCTATTCAGTTTTTCCAACATCAGGCTTTGAAGAAAATACCCTTTTCAGAGATTCCAAAACTCCAGTCTCAGCCCTATAACTTAGTTCTTCCTGTAACTTCTCATAAGCCATGAGTAATGTCCATTTATTGATCTATGAAAGAAGAAAATTTTATTCTGACATTCTGCCTTCAAGTGTTGTTTTATATATGGTATAATGAAAAGACCATGGTGTTTAGAAACACAGAATTTGAGACCAAATTTTTCCTCTCTGTCTTTTTTTTAAGTAAATATTGCTTTTGAAGTATTTCCCACTTGTGAAATTGGGATAATTTTGCATATGCAATAAAGTTGTTATGAATTTTAAATGACACATATTATATCAAAGTAGATCGCTGTCTACTATAACTATTAATCATGTTGAATACTTTTATTAGATATATTTTAATTATTTTCTGTTAGAATATGAATCTTTAGTATCATTTTCTAATTTGTTAGTGAAATTTGCCTGGCCCCTGGTTCCAAAAAGAATGTCCAAACATCTTACCTCCACTATGTTTTGAATGTGCAGTAGCTATGTTGTTCTGCAACTGTAGTTTGTGTGAACTTCTTTACATAATAAGGCTTGTACTAATTGGGTTTATTGGCCCTTTGCTGATCTGTTCTTAAGATTCTCATTTTTCTTTGTAATTTTTTGCAATGCAAATACTGTGCTAAATTTGTTGTCTAGCCCCCTTTGAGTACCAACTGAAAGTATTTGAGCTTCATTTTTCTTGCATATTCCAAGGGTGATATTTTTTACATTGTTTATAGATCTGCTTCATAGACTACATGTTCTTCATTATAGAAGAAACACACTGATTGGAATTTACTCAAGGGAGACTAGCCTTTATTAGCCACAAGAGTATAATGTAATAAGTTTTACTATTTTTAAATAAATGTAGAAAATCAAAGTAAATGAGAAATCACTCCAGGAGCAGTCCTACAATTTAGTTGTGTTTTAGTGAGTGGATAAGATTCTTCAGGAATTGGCTGCAAGTATTGATTTATAATTAATGTAGTCAGGCAATAAACAATATGGTGCCTTCATTAAGTTAATGTGTCCTTAAAATCAAGTTTATATGATAAACTGTGCAATGGCTTATAGAGAGTGATTTCTTTGTTTCCAGGACAAATAATGAATATAACACTTAAGGAGTTTACTGTATAAATGGAGATTTTTAGTAGTGGCAAAAACATTTGACTGGAAACTGCATCTTTGTCTGGGTTCGGTCACTAACAAACTTGAAAACAGGAAATTCACTGAATTTTTCTATAATCCCATCTGTGAGAGTAGGAAATTTGATTAAATTTCCTGTAAGAAATTTTTGAAATCTTGGAGTGTACGGATTTTTCAACTCTTTAGTGTCACCCAACAGTCAGTCTCACTTCTGTGTATAAGCCATAGGATACATGCAAGCTGATCTATCCTTGTGGTTTTTTGTTTGTTTCTTATTAAATTTGCACTTTAGTTGTATGTGTATTCTCCAATGCATTGTGTAATTCAGCCTTTTGTTATTAATTTCTTTTAGAATCTCAGTTCATGGATCTAAGCCTTTAAGTTTGTATGAAGGAGTTAGACCGTTTTTTATTTTTTTTTTGGTAATTTTCTTATAAAACACAAATCAAGTAATAGCTCTGTTAGTATGTACTCATGAAAAATCTGAAGTTAATTTTAAATGCACTTTTCAAGAATATTCTTTTCAAATACTTAGAGTATTCATTTTATAAGCATTTAAGGGAATCACATGAAAATAATTTATTTGGAAATCTTGTTGTAGTTAGTGGCTATGCAATGCATATTATGTTATTGAAATGAATTTTTCCCCTGTCTTTTTAATCTAGAAAGCAAAACATACAAAAACTAGTTAATCAGCTATATTTATGTATATATCTATACACATATTTTACACTAATATATAAAACTATGAAATATGGACTAAAGTGAACTTTTAAAAATAAATATTTATTTTAAGGAGTAATTATATTTATCAAAGAAATACATTTATTTTTGTTCCCACTTAAAATGTTTATATTTCTAGTAATTAATGTTTAAGTGCAGTTTATTGTTTTTAATATTTTTCTTAAAAAAATTACGTTGTAGCAATTAAAAGATATGATTCTAAATTTATATCACATTAATATTTGCCTTTACAACTATTATAGATTCAACTTTAAGAAGTATGTCATTGGCTATTGGTTACTGAATTATGATGCTCATATTTAAAAATCCACCCATCAACTTTTGATATTTGTCCTTGTGTTCTGGATTTTTAGTTTTTAAAATGACTTATTACTTGCAATGGTCTGATGCTATCATTGACCAGTATTTTAAATTACAACATGTGCTTAAGACGAAATTTATTGCTATAAACAGTGGGTGTAAACCCATATTTTAAATAGCCTCACTGATAATTATAAATATTTTTTGGAGTTTTTTTAGAGTTTGTTTGTTTACTATTTTTTTTAACCTGGCTCCTATAGAGCTCCTATTAGACAGAGTGTTTTATTTCTTTTTCTTGTTTTCCACTTTCATTTGTATAATTATTACTTTCTTCCATGGTATTTTATCAGTAGTCTTCTGAAGCCAATTGCCTATTTTCATTAGAGCTAATTTAATCAAAAGTAAGTATTGTAAATTCACCTAACTAGACACAATCACAGTACACTGAAAACAAATGCATTCACTCCCCCATTTCCTGTTGCCCCTTCTCTTCCCATAGAATGCCTTATAAATATGACCATAATTTACTTATTTACATTCTTACTCTTAATAATGTTTATATAGTTCCATATATTATCTTTTATAAAAGTTTCATTTACTTTTTATATTTTAAGTGATACATAAAAATCGAGATTCTAATATTTTCTTCCTGCACCCAAATGGATATACACACTTTACTTTGTAAGCCGTTGTCCTAAGCTGATTACCCTGCTTCCACTTAAAGGCTCGCTCTTTTCTTAAGTAAATACAGTTGATAATAGTTATATTTACTAAGTTATAACCAACCTGCCTCCCTGAGATTAGACTCATGTGACTTTCATTGAAATTTCAGATGACCTCAAACTCTTTTTTCATTCACCAACATCTTTTACTTTCCTCTCACAGAGGCCTAGTGTGTTCGGTTGCAATGATGAAATACTGGCTCAAGTTCTTTACCCCTTCCTATAGCCACGTTTTCCCATCTCATTTTATAGTGTCCTCTCACTGAGAGTTGGAGTTACCTACTATACCAATTATCCATCAATTTAACTATGTAAATTGCTTTAGCCAATGGGCTGTTAAAACATATCACACAAGCACTAGCTTGGAATGGGCTTGTGCATTGGAGTTTGTTCTTTTGTACTTCTGCCATTGTCAAGAGAAAGAAAAGCCGGGTTAGCCCAGTGGTTTGTGAGGCAGGACAAGAGACAGTTCTTGCTGCGCTGAGTTGCTCCAGCAGCCCTACACAGTGACAGCCTAGATCAGCCAATGGCCACCTAACGCAGAGACCTATTAACAAGCTCAGCTAAGGTCAACTTGAGCCCAGGTGAGAACAACCAACTTCCAGCTTCATGACTTCTAAACTAATAATAAATGGTTGTTTTTTTAAGCTCCTGCATTTTCTTTGTGTGTGTGTGTGGTTTTTTGTTTGTTTGTTTGTTTGTTTTAATACAATAGCTAACCTGTATTAGCTAGTCTCTAGGTTTTACTGATAAAACTAGATTTCCTTTACTGGCATTTAAATGCAGGAGCAGAGGAGAGAACTCTACTCTTTACTCACTTGTACCCTGTGTTCACTCCTCAACTCATTGCATTCTGCCTTCTACACTCTCTACTTCTAAGCCGTTATTACCTTTTAGTAATGTTTGATATTGTTGATTTCTATATACTTCTTACATTTTCTTTTAGTTTGATACTTTTTTTTCCTTATACTTTGTGTGTGCTTCAGTGTGTGTTCTTTTATTGTTTCTTTTAATTTTCTAGAGTTCTTCCTTTATTTTTATTGGTTGATCATGTAAAGTCCAATATGTTCTCTCTTCTATCCTTATAATTTTAATTCACTGCTAAAAACAATACAGCCTGGAAACATGTCCAATATTAGTAATCACAATAGGCATAAATGAACTGGATTATCTTGAAAAGATGAAAATGGTCAGGTTCAACAACAAAAAAATCTCTTAAATGTTCAATGAATTGCAAAAAATTATTTTATAGTGTCTAATATCTTATTATAACTGCAGTAAAATCAAACATTAATGATGAAATATAAATGAAAGAAGCCAATACATTTGGAAATATAAAAACACAGTTAAAAATGTTTTCTATGTAAAGAAAAAGAAAAGCCATGATGGAAATTATAAAATAGCTTCAATTGGACAATAAACAGAATATTGTTAATTAAACCTTATATACAACTATTATAATAATGGCTTTGGAATTTAACTATGGATAGGTACATAATAAAAACAAAATAGAAATCAGAAACAGATCCATACCCATATGGATACTGTATATATTATAGAAATGCCATTGCATATGTATAGGGAAAAAATAAACCAGTCAATAAATGATGCTGATAAAGCTAGTTTTCTATTATTAGAAAAAAAAGTTGGACCTTGATCTCATATCATATACAATAATACAAGATGGATTTAAGGCCTTCATGTAAAAGGCAGAGCTTTTATATCCATTGAAGAAATATGGGAATATGTTTATGATATTTTGGATATCTTTAGTGTGATTCTTGTTAAGTTGTATATTCTTTAAGAAAGTGTTAGTATAGAAACTATATAAATAATTATCATAACTTTGTAAGAAAATGACAGACAACCTAAAAGGAAACTGAGTAGATTAAGTGAACAGACAATTTATAGAGGAGAAAACTAGAATTTTTAACAAACATGAACATATATTATTTGTTACTAATTAACAGAGAAATCCACATGATTACACCATGACCCCTCTCACACTAATCATGTCTAAAACGAAATATTCTGTCTCTACCAAGTTGTACATAAAGAAGAACATTTATCTACTTCTAGTGAGAATGTAAATTTGCACACCACTTAGGATTTCAATTGAAAAACGTCTTGTTATTTTGAAGATGCACATACATGAAATTCCAGTAATCTTACTTATAGATTTAGTCTAGGGCAGTGTCAGCATATTACAGCCTGTGGGGAAAAAAGGCTGTCAGCTGCCTATATTTGTAAACAGTTTTATTGGAACATAGCCATGCTCATTCATTTATGCAATCTATGGTTGCTTTCCATTGCAGTGGCAGAGTTGGATAGTTGTGATACTAACCATATGGCCCACAAATTCTAAAATGTTTATTGACTAACCCTTAATGGAAAAACTTTGCTGACCTCTTGTCTAGAGTAACTCTTCTTATACCTTTGTATTACAAGTGTTGAACAAGAATATTTGTAGCAATATTGCTTGTGACAGTGACAAGTTAGAAATAAGAAAAAAAGGATAAGGAGGCCGGGCGCGGTGGCTCAAGCCTGTAATCCCAGCACTTTGGGAGGCCGAGGCGGGCGGATCACAAGGTCAGGAGATCGAGACCACAGTGAAACCCCGTCTCTACTAAAAATACAAAAAATTAGCCAGGCGCGGTGGCGGGCGCCTGTAGTCCCAGCTACTCAGGAGGCTGAGGCAGGAGAATGGCGGGAACCCGGGAGGCGGAGCTTGCAGTGAGCCGAGATCGCGCCACTGCACTCCAGCCTGGGCGACAGAGCGAGACTCCGTCTCAAAAAAAAAAAAAAAGAAAAGAAAAAAAGGATAAGGAAAAATGACGATGATATTGTGAGGTTTGTCTTCCAATATAATGCTATAAAGCAGTGAAAATAAATCAGAGGGCTAGATATATTGCCATGAGTAAATCTCAGCAAAGTAGCTAAAAGATGCAAGTGTCAGAAAAATATAGAAGGCAATATACAAGGTATGATATACATGTATATCAATGTTTATAATGTGACTCTCTCTCTCTCTCTATATATATATATATATACACACACACACACACACACGTACACACACACACACACTAAATGTGAAAGTACATATATGGGAATGGTATACACTAAACTTAAGATACTTATTTCCTCGGGGACAAGGGGACTGTGATTGAGAAGGGATAAACAGAAGAGGAAGGGCTTCAATAATATTTGTGATGACATTTCTGCTAGGTGATGGTTACAAGTTGTTTGTAATATTCTTTACACTCTTGTGTATGTCTGAGAAACAAAAAGAAAATAAGCACAAATGAAAGCCATGGTTCCTTTCTTGAGGATTTATAAACTGTTTGGGAGGCAGAGAAGCAAATGTATAATTGCAACAGATGATGTTGAAAGAATGAAGAGCCCTATAGAAATACAAAGAGAGCTGGCTATGTTTTTTTTGCAGGTGTTCAAGGGTCTGAGGCAGGTGGAGAACTTGCTCTATTTGAGGAATGGCAAGGAGTGGGGATTGTTGCAGTTGCCTAGAGCATAACATGAGTTTGCATGGTGAGGGTGGGAGAAAAGGACTCAAACTATGTTAGATAGATTGGCAGGGCACACCTTGGGACACTGTGAGCCCTCAAAGATGAATAATAATTCTGGAAAGAATTTTTAAGAAACTTAAATAATTCTACAAGTAAAAGCAAACAACCTCATTAAAAAGTGGGCAAAAGACATGAACAGACACTGCTCAAAAGAAGACATACAAGCAGCCAACAAACAGATGAAAAAATGCTTCACATCACCAATCATCAGAGAAGCGGAAATCAAAACCACAATGAGATACTATCTTATATCAGTCATAATGGCCATTATTAAAATGTTAGAAAAAACAAACAAACAGATGCAGACTAAAGTGAATACTTACACACTGTTGCTGGGAATGTAAATTAGTTCAGCCACTGTTGAAAGCAGTCTGGAGATTTCTCAAAGAACTTGAAACAGACCCACCATGCAACCCAGCAATCCCATTACTGGTTATATATCTCAAAAGAAAATGAATCGTTTTACCAAAGAGACAGATGCATGCATATGTTCATTGCAGCACTATTCACGATAGCAAAGACATGGAATTAATTTAGATGCCCATCAGTGACAGATTGGATAAAGAAAATTTGGTTCATGTACATTATGGGATGTTAGGAAGCCTTAAAAGAGAACAAAATCATAGCTTTGCAGCAACGTGGATGCAGCTGGAAGCCATTATACTAAGTAAATCGATGCAGTAACAGAAAACCAAATACAGCATGTTCTCACTTTAAGTGGGAGCTAAACGTTGGGTACTCATGGACATAAAGATGACAGCAATAGACACTGGGGACTAGAGCAGGGAGAGAGGGAGGAGGACAAGGGTTGGAAAATTAATTATTGGGTAATATGTTAACTCTCTGGATGACAGTGTCCCAGACTTCAGCATCACACAATATACTCATGAAACAAACCTGCACATATGCCCCCATATGTGGTGTGCAAATTTACATTCTCACTAGAAGTAGATAAATGTTCTTCTTTATGTACAACTTGGTAGAGACAGATGATTTATTTTATATCTAAAATAAAAGTTGAAGTTATGAAAAACAAAAATAAATTAGTAAAATATGTCATTAAAAATGTAAAAAAAAAAATCATCTGCAACTTCCTGTTTGTAAACTTTAAGTATTTCCTGTGTGGTTGACCTCCAGGAAATGACTGTCATATCAACAGCTTCTGAAACAGATAAAACATACCCTCATCTTACAGAAATGAAATATAGAATTTGAAGTCTTATAAAAAGTTTTAAAATTCATTAATTTTGCCTGGAAAAGTAAGCAAGAATCATATGTAGTCACGTTAGGCTAGTATTTGAGGAATCCCAGCTAAAAAAAAATACTACATGAAACTTAGAGTGCAAAGACTCATCTCTTTGTTCATTATTTTTTAATTTTAGAGTTCCATTTAATGTTTAGAGTTAAACATTAAAAAAGATAACTAGATGATAGTGAGTGTGGATAAGGTTACGGAATATTCCTTTAAGGATTAACAGCCCAGAACCTCTGTTCATTTCCTACTCACATGCCATTACCTAGGATTTTCACTTGTTAGTATCATCACAGTTTCAAGTTTTGAGGGATCACTGGGATTCATGTATTTGATTCAGATTTGTACAAATGATTTTCTGTTTTATAAGTATATGGCCTTTTTAATCTGTTCTTTTCTGCAAACATTAATTTAGTAAAATTGGCATCACTGCATTGTTTATTTTCAAACATGTAATGACTATGGTTTTGTGCTCAAAGGACAGTTTCTGAACTTCCAATCTCAGGTGTGTAATTGAACATTTTAATTATTTATAGCATGTTTATACAAACATATATTGACAAAAAAATTAACATCCAGTGGATTGTAAATAGTATCTACAATCGTGCATTGTGTATCTCATTTAAAACGTATACATTACCTTAAGAAAGATAGGGTAAAGATAGAGACAGAGGTAAGGAGAGAGAGAGAGAAAGAGAGTTCCACCTAAGTTAAAATTTGGAGAAAAATAATAGAGGACCTGATCACTAGTGGGTCTGTAACAATATTTTAAAGTACATTTTAATATGAGGGAGTTTCCCTGCAAGATAGTCATAATTGAAGTATTCTAAAACTTGTAAAGTGCTTGTATTACAACTAATTTCATAAATAAACTTTATTGAAATTATCTCCTAAGACAGTCTTGCTAACATTATCATGTTCTCACCATTTTTTAGGATTAAAAAATAAATATGATAATTTACAGTTTCTTTGGCAACAGGAGATGATGATTCATGCAGATCTGACAATGTGCTTAAGTGTAGTGGGTTTTTTTTTTCTTTTTAATTTTTAAAAATGTTGTTTATTTATTTATTTATTTATTTGCTACTGGGAAAGCTGCCTACTCATTTTTTCTTGAAATAGGCTATTAAAATAAATCAACCAGACCCTGCCCAAGCTTATCCCCTCTCCAAGCAGTTCTAAACTACAGGATGCAGTGGAGCAGTTTGACTGAGACCTTGTTCAACTAAAAGAGGCCAAAGTGATATTTTTTCTTTTCAGAGGAATATATAGCTAATAGTATACACAGACATACTTTATCCCATAGTATGTGGCAACATGTATTGATAAGACAAAGGAGTAATTTTTCTGATTAAAAATGTTTTTCTTTCAATATAGCTCGCTCTCTGTTTAAATTAATTAGAATATTATTTTGTTGGAATTTTATAGTGTCTTGTGTGTACAACATTTACTATTTTCAAAGAAATTATATTTTTTATTTCAGGAATATACAATTGATGTTTTCTTTCGACAAAAATGGAAAGATGAACGTTTAAAATTTAAAGGTCCCATGAACATCCTTCGACTGAACAATTTAATGGCTAGCAAAATCTGGACTCCAGATACTTTTTTTCACAATGGGAAAAAATCAGTAGCTCATAATATGACAATGCCAAATAAGTTGCTTCGAATTCAGGATGATGGGACTCTACTGTATACAATGAGGTATGTTTTTAGATTTGATGTGATGCATTTATATACTAAGAAATTTTCGTGTATTAAACAACCAGTCAATCTAGCTGCCAGGTATTAGCAAAAGTTGAGTGTTTTCTACCAGATTATTGAAGTACCCATAATATGCTTTGCAAATGTTTTGATTTAAAAAAACTATATAAAATAGCATTTATGAGTTTGAGTCTCATCTTAGTTCTTTAAATGTTAAGAATTGCCTTTATTATTATGAATTGATGTTTTTGGTTATTCTTCACATGATGTTTTTATTAAGTACAGCTTTAGTAATATGACTTGAATTTTATTTGTATCAACATACAGTTTTAATATCTTATCAGATATCCCATCAAAATTTTTGTTATTTCAAAGTAAGACTTTATTTATTTATTTATTCATTTATTCATTTATTGAGACGGAGACTTGCTCTATCGCCCAAGCTGGAGTGCAGTGGTGCAATCTTAACCCACTTCAACCTCCGCTTCCCAGGTTGTAGCGATTCTCCTGTCTCAGCCTCCCAAATAGCTGATATTATAGGCATGTGACACAATGCCATGCTAATTTTTGTATTTTTAGTAGAGACAGTGTTTCTCCATGTTAGCCAGACTGGCCCCGAATGCCTGGCCTTAAGTGATCCAACCACCTCGGCATCCCAAAGTGTTGGGATTACAGGCGTGAGCCTCCATGCCCAGGCTAATCTTATGAAGTTACTCCAAAGGAAAACTAACTATTTTAAATTCAGAGAGAAAGCTTTATTTAATAAGGTTTACAAGTATATTGGATACCATAAACATGTACTAGATTGAACCATATGAAATTGCCATTTTGTAATTCAAAAAGTATCCTATAGCATTGTTTATATGATTTAAACTTTAATAAAATTTTCTTGCAGAATAGTTGTTGATCCTAAAACCTATTACATCTTAAGCATATTCATGAATTAATTTTGTAAAATAAGTTACTTGTATTATATAAGAAAAAAATCACAAATCTAGTAAGATTATGTGGAATCTAAAGCTAAAATGTTTCATAAAAGATTTAAAACAGACATCTGACATCAGCGTTATATATAGACAGAAACACGTATTCCAGTTATTTGATGTGTTGTTATTTCATAAGTGCTAGATTTCGGTTATGAAAGTTATTTAAAACGGGACAACAATACAGTCCTATGCTATTTCTGATCTTCAAAGAAAAATTTCTTGAGGACTCATTACTAAATTGTTCATTGCCTAAATGGAAGTGCTAGTTAGTCTTTCTGCCTCTGTTTCTCTCTCTGGATCTTGCAATGTATTCAGATGCAATGCCCCTGTGGACTTTGTATGTTGATCATTTCTATGAACGAAGGCAATGAATAAAACTTTAGGGTTTAAATAAAATGCAGGCACAGGACACATAGAACTTTGGCATATATTGTCTAAGGTTCTATTTAAACATTCTCTTAGAATTTAAGCCATAACGAATTGTGGTCATATTTGTTTTGCTCATTATAACAGATTTCTCTATAAATTTTATTTAGCACCTGCTATATTCACTTTGTCTTTACATGAAATGGAATAATTGAAAGTTTGCATTGTATCATATTTTCTATGACTACTCTTTGTTGCAATCATGTAGATACAGAAAAATATATATTTAACATTCGTAATTTGTGTTTATAATTTATCCAACAATCTAAACTTGATAAAGTTATTTCTAGGAAATGCATCTGTGTATGTATTTATATCTAGAATTATGTGTATAACTGTGAATATATATGCAGTATACAGTATTAATTCAGAATTCATATATGTTGAAGGGAGCTCCTCTGAACTAATATTGAATCCTTTGATCAATTTTACTATATGTTTGTTGATGAGATAATGGAGACAATAGCATTCTTTTAATGATAGAGTATTTTTTGTCCTTAAGATTTCAAGTGTTAATCATGAGCTTAATGAGAAAAGAGCCCTTCAAAATGAATATGTAATTTCTTCACTTCTTAAGAAACTAAAATGGCTAAATTATATTTTTAATTATTATTTTCATTTATACTAATAATTTGTATATGTCAATGTCTTCTGAGGGATCACCTAAACATGAATGAACAAAAGATTATTTAAATATTAATGAGCCTAATAAAATGCTGTGATGAAGACTCTACCTCTATCGAGTCTGTTGACAGTAATGACGAGTGATTTTTCTTGACTTACCAATATACTTAAACAAATGGTGGAATTTTGACTTTTAGGCTTACAGTTCAAGCTGAATGCCCAATGCACTTGGAGGATTTCCCAATGGATGCTCATTCATGTCCTCTGAAATTTGGCAGTTGTAAGTACAGGGATGAAGGTACATGTTTTGGGTCAATAATATCAGGGAAATTCAGCAGCGCTGCTTAATTGTCTAGTTTTTTTTTCTCAAATTATGAGATGATTAACAATTGTCAATAAGATATGGAAGTAAAAGCCATGCTAATTTTCCTTAAGGAACATCTCTGAAATATTATTATAATTTAATCACGGTGTTAAACAATTATAACCTATTTTTACTGCTAATAAAGAATATCATGTGTTTTAGTACATGTGTAAAATTAGACCAGGAGTTCCTTGAAGTTTAGGACTGTAATTTACCTTCTTTTCCAAGTGCTAGAACATTAAAAACTCAAATGTTACTTTTTTATCAACTAAGAATGAACTGGAAAGTATAGATTCTGTTGTTTATTAAAGTGGAAATCAGCCTGTTGCAAATGACGTGCACAGAAGCTTAGTCTGTGTCATTGTCTTCTGCTGTAACTAATGGAAGGATTTCTTTTTTTATTTCTTAAATTAAAGGAGATAATGTAGCTGCATTGCTACATTCTGGCACCTTCTATGTACATAGGACATTTCAGAAAAGGTTTTGTGCAGTTAGCTCTTCTTTAGGTCAGAGGGGTTATACCTTGTATGTCGAGAAGATGCATTCATACTTCCAGAATAATTGAAAAGGCAGAAGGTCAAATCATCTCCCTAGTCCCACATGACATTCTGGATAGGTTCAGCATAAATCCATGAACACAGCTGAGCAGCCTCTCTCTTGTGTGAGGGTGTCCTATTGCCTGACCTTTTTAGAGAATGATCTTTCTGGCACCCTCATCTTTGTCCCTTCTGAATACCTTTTGACTTTTTCTTCATTGTTGAATAGAAATGCAGTACTCCCACCTGATTAAAACTATGTATCACTGAATGGTGTGCCTTCTCGTAAACTGTATTAAGCAAAAGAAAACGGAAGAATGGTGGCTCATATGAATGCAAAACTCTCTAATTATTTTGATGATCCTACTTCTGTGGTACAATAATTGAAATCTTGTTTGTTCTTACAAAAGGTGTCAGTTCTCAATTTTCTTTGAGAATCTCCTCTTTATTTAACTACAAAGTCTTCTTTTATTGTCATGGAAACCATAACTTCAGTACTGGCATTTCTTCCAACATTATTTAATATAGTCAATCATGTTATACTATGTAAACATGATGCTGGGAAAACCACAGCAGATGCAGCAGAGAAAGAGTTATTTCCATTACATAAGTGGCATTATAGAAAAAACTGAAAAGCCTTGATACCAAAGAAGAGATTAATTCAAGATGTAATCATGCTGTAAGAAGGACTTTTTTTTTTTCTTTTAGTCGACAAGCTATTGTTATTAAGTCATCAAATATAAGTGATGTGATGGATGTCCCAATTCTGAAAATGAAATAAGCACACTTGAAAATATTTAAATAATATTTAAAAATCTCTTATACTGCATCTATGGAGTGCAGAAATATCGCATGCTTGAGAATATAGTTTTCTGTACCCAGAAGGAGCTATGAGCAACAAATAAAGTTTGCTGCTAGGCATTTTTTGTTTAAGTAATTAGCACTAATTTTGTTTTCTTCACATTTATTTTCTGACACACTGAATAAACAATTTTATGTTATTTTATTGTCTTTGCCTGTAGTAGGTGCTTGATGCATAAGTATTAAAAGTATGGACACCAGTGTGGAACAATATACAAGCCAAGCCAAAGCTGACAATGTTGGCATAACAAAGTTTGGCAGAAGCAGCTGTGAATTTTTCTTTTATTCATTTATTCCTTCTTTACTTGAAAGCCGTCTTCTTCCCTACCCCCACTCCACAAAAAGATTGGATTTCAGGAACTTCGTCATTGTCCTCAATCAAAAGAAGCATTTTTTTCTGTGTGCTTACAATTTTAAATTCAGTCCTGTTTTGTTTTATTCCTAGTGCTGCACATCTTTGAATTTTTCCTTGTTGTTTAACTTGATTTTAGAATTTCTGAATGAAAGTCTAGGGATAATCTATTCATTAAAACAAAAGAAGCTGTAAATTGTCTTTCAGATTAAAAACTGATAGGTAAAAATATTTTTGAAATATTTTTCCTGGTTACCAAATATTAAGAATCAGTTGGTATACATCTGCTTAATGCAACAAGGACTCAAAAATGGGTTAATTAACACAAACAAGATTATTTAATGATAGCTTAATTTAGAAGTGGAATTCCTAATGAATTTTGTAAAACTGTCTTTCTCTCCTTTGATACTTTACTGAGAAACATTATTATGACCTCTTGGCTTATATGTGTGTTGATGTATATAACTCCCTTTTTTCGGGAGAGGCTTTAATCTGCACTGCATACATTTTTTGCTGCATTATTTTCACCATACACAGAATCTCAAAACTATATTCTTATCTAACTAATGAAGTGCAGTAGCTGCTTTTTCAAAAGACATATGAAGAATCAGTCACTTTCCTTAATAAACTCTTAAGCTCTTCTCTAGAGTTCCCTCTTCCATAGCAGTAAAGAACATAGTTAAAATATTATGACTTAATTTATTAATCTAGTGAGAGTGAATTGAGAATCTTTCTTCTGTATGTCAGACACTATACCCGGTCCTGGAGGTACAGGCATGAATCAGAGTTGCTGCCTATCAGAATCTCATTAGTGCCTTTAAAATATCATCTCTTTTATAGGGTTTCATTTTTTCTTATTTATGTTTGAAAGAAACATTATAATTCAAAAGTGATGTCGTTCTACTTAAAAAAAAACTTCATAATTTATGGACAACTACAGAGTATTCTGGGGCCCTTCCGACGTAAATTAGATCACTTGATGCATCTTTTTGTTAAATTCTGTGCCATTTAAAATTTTATTGGAGAGTCAGAATATGTATTCATGGGGGAAACAAAACAAGCCACTTGATCTACAAATGAGTTGCTAGTTACTCACATTAGTAATGTTGCTGTTTAATTTTCTCAGTGTAATCAATCATTAATGATTAATGAATTGAAATTAATTAGAAAACTAAACCTTAGAATAATTAAAATTCATTCATATCAAATCATATGAACATTTCTCTGCTATTAAAAGTATATACATATATAAATATATACATATATATACATTTTTAGAATCCTATTTCAAAAATTGCTTCACATAATATAATTTAATTGTGAATGTAGGTGACTATATATGTAGTGGTAATGGTGTTTCACTGATACTGACATTTAGTAGCAACATTCAGAAAACCAGACAACATTGGCATTAGACAATGCCAAGTATGTCATTAGAAAACACAAACTCATAATCATATACTCTATTGTTACTGATGGTTGAGTGGAAATTGATTTGCAATCACAGACTTTATATCAATTTCAGAACCAGAGTCACCACAGTATGGTGCTATTAAAGTTAGGAAAATTATAGATTGCAGAGAATGAGATTTCCAGTGTCCTAGAGAGCTGGAGGTAGAACTATTGCCAGAGACAACTGGCCCTTTCTGTCCCTTAATTGGTAATGTGACTGTAATGTTGAATTTTGCTCAAGAACTAGAGGTAACTATACTTCTAAACATTCTCATGAGTAAAAGTGCATAGAAGTTCTTTAGAAAGTCAGTAGTATAGAAAGAATTACCTGTTATTCAACTGTGGGGGGACTCTGCCTACATGGAGAGGTTATCTGTTCCGCAGTGGTGCATAGAGAGGTAAGAAAATGCCACTGCCAGAGAAAGGCTAAGACCAGACATGTTGCCTGCATGCCAGGTCTGAAGTCATCTTACTTCTGCTAAGTTCTTCATCCAATAAATCAGGAAGTTATGTCTGATCTGGTTGCATTTTTTTCCTCTTCCTGCCAATCCATAGTTAAACTGGGATGCTATGAATGTGTAGTCTAGGATATCTGTGTGCATTAATTCATTTTAAAATGAGCATGATTTTAAAAGGATTTGCAACTTGATGCAAGTATAGCATTATTATTTGTCTTACATGTTTTATAATAATTTTTATTCTAATGAAATGCATTGTATCATGATAGCTAACTCATTTAACTCTTAACTAGGATACATTTATGTCCAAACATTAATATAATTTTGAATTATGATTTTTATCTTATGTGTGATTGCTATTTATAAATAAGCTAAACAGCTTATTTTACCACAGTGTCTTCATATGCTACCTTTGGCCTAAAGGAGATGTTCTAATCATCTCAGGGCCCAGGAATTGTAATAGATTCTAACAAGAAATTTGCTCTTCATCTTTCAAAGTGGTTGCAATAAATATACTGTCAAGGTCGTGATCATCTCTTTTGGTCCACTTCATAACTCTCATACTGAAGTAAATTCAAATGAGACATTTTTGCCCTAAATGTGACGTTTAAGTATTAGTATTGAAAGTATATAGTGACTGTATGACATACACAACCATTCGTGTAGCACTAGATTGATGGTTCTTATGAAAATGCTTAAAATATTATTTTTCCTGATTTCCTATAGATGCATATACAACTTCAGAGGTCACTTATATTTGGACTTACAATGCATCTGATTCAGTACAGGTTGCTCCTGATGGCTCTAGGTTAAATCAATATGATCTGCTGGGCCAATCAATTGGAAAGGAGACAATTAAATCCAGTACAGGTTAGTAAAATTCTTCTTAAAAAAAAAATGGTGCTTAAGAATATTAATAGGTTAAAGGACTTAGAAGTGTGTCAGATTGCTTGAAATCTTTTGCTCTTGAGGTCCAAGAACTAGCAGCGTAGGCTGTGTTTGGGAGCTTCTTAGACATTTGGAATCTTAGGCCCTACTCCTTATTAAATCAGAATCTACACTTTAACAAGATTCCAAGATTAATAGTTGCATTGAAGTTTGAGAAACACTGGCCTAAAATGCACTATGTATTTGCAACATATGTGTCTTCTCAAAGTAATAAATTTTAATTTTTACCTTTTGACAAGTGATTTTTTTTTTTTTTTTTTTTTTTTTTTTTTTTTTTTTTTTTTTTTGAGACAGAGTCTTGCTCTGTTACCAGGCTGGAGTGCAGTGGCACGATCTCGGCTCACTGCAACCTCCACCTCCTGGGTTCAAGTGATTCTTCTGCCTCAGCCTCCCGAGTAGCTGGGACCACAGGCTCGCCACCATGCCCACCTAATTTTTGTATTTTTAGTAGAGATGGGGTTTCACTTTGTTGGCCAGGATGGTCTCGATCTCCTGACCTCGTGATCAGCCTGCCTCTGCCTCCCAAAGTGCTGAGATTACAGACGTGAGTCAGTGTGCCCGACCAACAAGTGATAATTTCTTTAGTGTTCTATTTTTTCACCCCTATTCTAGATAATTTATGATTATTCAACTTTTGATATTGATAATTACTACAGACCCATGTAGAAAGCTGATTCCCTCTCTGAGGGCCACCTTCATTTAAAAATATTAATAAATAAATAAAAATAAAAAGACAAAAAGAAAAAGCTGTGTGGACTAATTATTGAGATTTGGCAATAATTAAAACACAGGGAGCAGAAAGGAAGGTAGATATGAGGATTAGATAGAAGTAACTGAAGCAAATTAGCACAGACATAAAACAGTGAAAAATTCAGAATTGGCGATAGGGTTAAAAGTGGAAAAATGAGGGCCAGAATATCAGTCTTGGAGATGTGGCCAGAGATCAATACTTTTGGAGCCAGAGAGCACTGAGTTAAAACAATCAAAACAGAGACTTGAGGTTTATACCAGAGGGAATGAGGGGCCTAACCAAGTAAAATAAACCATTGGCAGAGAGCATTTATGAATTCTGAATTCCCTTGGTCAATAAGCATGACTTAGAGAGGAAAACAAATACAAATTGAACATCTCTAATTTGAAAATATAAAATCCAAAATGCTCCAAAAAAAAAAAAAAAGAAAAGGAAAAAAAAAACCTTTTTGAGTGCTGACATGATACTCAAAGGAAATACTCATTAGAGCATATTATATTTTATATATTTTGATTAAGGATGCTCAATTTGTAATAATGTAAATTTTCCAAACTCTGAAAAATCTAAACCCTGAAACACTTCTAGTTCCACATATTTAACATAAGAGGTATTTAATCTATACCATATCATGGGATGTGCACTGCAGGTTTTTTGATACTAAAATTTTCTTTTAAACACTCATGCTATGCTAAGGAGGCTTTTAAAGGTGATATAAATTTCCTGACGTATATGTGATATATTATTTTTTTAAAATATCAGTTTTTGTTCTACCTCTGATCCCTTCTATTTCTTAAATGTTCAAACTATTGACTATTACTCTTTGAGCTTCTTAAATTTTTCTTCCAGGTGAATACACTGTAATGACAGCTCATTTCCACTTGAAAAGAAAAATTGGGTATTTTGTGATTCAGACTTACCTGCCTTGCATCATGACTGTCATTCTCTCCCAAGTTTCATTCTGGCTTAACAGAGAATCTGTGCCTGCAAGAACTGTGTTTGGTGAGTGAATATACACTTTCCAGTACAGCACATTATGTTTCATAGCACACTTTCAAAAACACTATCTCTCTTGATCCTCAAACTAATTCTTTGTAGTATATGGGGTGGGGAGTATTGTTTTTGCCTTGTAGCTGAGGTAGTAGGCTCAGAGTGGTAACATAGTGCTATGCTGTTAATAAGGGATATAAGGAAAAAAAGAGTACTCAGATATTCTGAAAACACACTTAGACTTCTTTCTGTTAAATCATACTGCTGTTCAACATTTGTCCTTACTATATTTATATAAGGAGAATTTTCTTAGAAGTTTTGATTTACAGTCTCACTATCATATTTCTAGGCTTTCTATATTTTTCTGTTGTTTTTAGATGAAGAGTGATTATCTTATTATCTTACAACTTTAAGTTAGAAACAGAGGTAGAAAGGGAGGGAAGAAGAGAGACCTCATTCACTTTTGTTAGTGTTTGATTTTCTTGAATAAAACTAGGGAGGGGAATTTTTAAATTTAGAGTATGGAATTCCATATAGCTAGACATTATATGTTTGTTTTGGTTTTGTTTTGAGATGACTAAATATATTAGTACTTTAAATGAGACAGAGAGAAGCTGGTGCAATGCCTCATGCCTCTAGTCCTACCAGGTTGGAGGCCAAGACGGGAGGATCCCTTGAGCCCAGGAGTTGGAGACCATTCTGGGCAATATGGCAAGACCCTGTCTCCCTAAAAAAAAAAAAAAAAGTTAGCTAAGCTTGGTGGCACACCTATAGTTGCAGCTACTTGGGAGGCTGCAGCTACTTAGTTGCAGCTACAGGAGGATCGCTTGAACGTGGGAGATTGAGGCTGTAGTGAGCTGTGATCATGCGGTTGCACTCCAGCCTGAGTGACAGAGCAAGACCATGTCTCAAAAAAAAAAAAAAAAGAAATGCCATGAGTTTATTTAATAACAAAGTTCATTTTCTTGATTGAAACCATGCAGAGGAATTTGGTTACTGTTTTTTTGGATATATACATATATAAATTGGGCCAAGCAGGTTTTGTAACAAAGTAGATTACCTTTGTGTGTTTGGTCCACTCTTTCATTTAGGAAAGTTTTATTGAGGACTTATTTTGTTAGATACTGTACCAGGCCCTAGAGATGCAAATATGACAAAATATAGTCAGTGAATTCAATTACTTGGTATAATGGATGGCACTGTATAACCAAGAAGGGTAATAAGGTAAAGATCTTGTAAAAGAGGCATAGAAAAGTTATCATAGAAAACAGCAACATGGATCCTTCCTAGAGCTGAGTAAGTGGCTGAGTTACCATTTGAACTGAGACTTGGAAGATGAGTTGGAGTTTCCCAGGCCGATGAGATGGGGCAAGAATCCTAGCTCAAAAGAATAGATTGTGCAGTGACATTAAGGGATGAAAGACAATGGTATGTTCATTGAAAGGGAGCTGTTTCAGTGGCAGTGGAGATATAGATAGAAAATAGTTTGAGGCCTAGATGAGAAGGGACTTACAGGTCATCGTAATAAAATGTACTTTTAACAGGTTATACCAAGTCACTATGGTGTTTTGGACCATAACATGTCTAAAGCTGTCAGAACAATGCCTAGCATTTAATAAATGGTATATAATTGTTAGCTATCCTTTTTCAAAACCACTTTGTTGAGGTTGATTGACATGTAAAAATCTGTACATATTTAATGTTGATTGACATGTAAAAATCTGTACATATTTAATCTAGTTGAAACAACTCTTTCAATTTGGGGAATAGAATACATCTGTGAAACTATCACTACCATCAAAGATATAGAAGTATTCATTACCTCCCCCAATTTTTCCCACCTCCTTTATTATTATTGAGTTGTGTGGAGGGAGGAAAGGTAAGGATACTTAACATAAGATGTACTCTCATCACAAATTTTAAGAAGACAATACATTGTTTTTAGCTGTAGCCACATGCTGTATAGTAGATCTCCAGATCTAATTTATCTTGCTTAACTAAAGGTATTATTCTTATTATTAATCTGATCCTATTTGTACTTTAGAAAGATATGACATCTTTGCAGAGGATGAATTGAAAGACAGAAATTACAAGAGGTACGGGAAAAGTTAAGAGGCTACTAACATAGCTCATATGAGAAATTATTAGGTTATTTTAAAAGAAGACAGTAGAAAAAAAGGAAGAAAGAAAAGAAAAGATGTTTGAGAGAGAGAATCAATGGATTCGGTGAAGATATGTAACAATCATAGCAAAAAGAATAATTTAGGCTAACGTAGAATTTTTCTTGGATAATTTAAGTGGATAATGTTGCTATTAATAAAAGAAAACATGAAGAGAGAGGGCAAATAGGAAAACTGATTGTAGTTTGAGTTATGTGTATTTTGATGTTCCTTATACTATCAATTTGATGTTCAGTAGACAATAGAAATAAGTATCTGGAACACAGATGAATAGTAGAAACTATTGATAAATATGACAATCATTAGTGACAAGATGATAGAATTTGTAAGTCTAGAACTTATCTCCAAGAAAAATTAGGTGGGTGAATGTGAGATCAGAGGTTGGAATCTTTAAAAATCCTAAAATTGCAGAATAAAAACGATCTAATTGGAATGACCAGAAAATAAGGAAGGAAACCAGAGGATGACAATTTTCTAAAAGGAAAAGATGTTAATTTCAACATCTCAAAATGCGCGTGCACGCGCACACACACACACACACACACACACACACAGATCCATACTGAATATATGATATCAAATGTGCATTGATAAGTCTAAAATGCATTGAATCCATTTGACTAGTAGAAGGTTACCGATCTTCAGGAATTAAATTAGTAAAGTTGCTTTGGACTGAAATAGGATTGAAATTGAAATAAGAAATAAGAAAGGAAAAAAGCTGAGTATATAATCAATTTGGAAGAAGAAAAAGATTAAGACAACTATACAGAAAGGTGAGTCATTGTCATCATTATTATTGATACATAATTATTAACATGAAAATTTGAACAACATGGGGAACTACTTTATAAGAAGCCACATGCTATGCATGTTGCATACTTCCTTACTTATTGTTTTCCAACAAAGTAGATTATAATATGTCTTTTTTTTCTTTCTTTTTTTTTTTTTATAATATCTCTTCTCTTAGGAGGAAAGAAATGAGGCTCTAAAATTTTAGGTATCTTGTCTAAGACCTTAAAGCAGAGCTTTACTCCAAGGCTTAAGTTCCTTAAATTACATATGCTGCTGTCATGACTCTCCTTTAAGCAGGAGGTATCAAGAAAGAGTAAGAAAATTGAACATTTGTATAGAAGAGGGAAGAATTTCAGATGAACAATTACCTAAAGAAAATACTTGGAACGTGGTTGGGTTGACCAAAAAATAAAAAAAATTAAAAAGAAACCCAATTCTCCAACACGTAATAAGCAACGCATAGCAGACTTTGTTGGTACTTTCCTCTTTCCAAATTTTTGTCTGGCTGTTTAACAAACACATGTTTTTTTAATCTTAGAAAAACGTTTTATATTATTACATTATTGCGGAATAATGTAATATTTTAGAGACTATGTCACTAACTAGAAACATGATTCAAATGGTAAATAACCTCAAGGTATTATATTGAGTTAAAATTGCAACCTAGTTGTGTAAGATTAATAACAAAACCATTTAGCAGACTAGATTTGATGGGAAAATTTTAGAAAGAACTACACAAACACAACATGCATCAGAAATAAAGGAGTAAGAACAGGAGTGAATGAAGAGGATAGTAAAAAGAGCAATTTTTAAAAAGTGAATGCACCTACATAAATTTCTTTTACATTTCAGGAATAAAAACTTTAAATCAGGATATGTCTGCCAAATCAAATTTAACTTAGGGTTACAAACATTTGTTTGTTATTACAATGTCACTTATGTTTCCTTTGTACTAATATTACACATGCTCATAATCTATTCCATTTCATTACAGAATATTTGAAGCATTTCACATGGTGCTACATAAGTTGATTATTTTCCAAATAAATGCTTTGTTCAATATTTTTTGCTCAGTGAACAAGAAGGTGATATTTTCATGACCTATAATTGAATTATGTAGAATATAATTTTAATATTAATAATTAGGATATATGATTCTAATAATCATATATATGTATAATGTATGATCTTTTAAAAACTGTACATTTAAGAAATAATATGCCCTCACTATATTTAGCAGTTAAACCTAGGCATTATACTAGAATTTTATAGAAAATTCCAAGATAATTATAGTCTACAATTTTAGTTTATACACAATTTTCAATGTGTGGCACATACAATATATTAATACACTAATATCTTCACTTGTTAGTGTCCTAAACGTTTCTTAAAAAGCTCCCCTTTCCTTGTTCTCTTTTGGTGCTTTATAAATGCGTATATCATGGCAAAAATTAAATTTCATTATGGTAATTCTCTTTACACAGATTTCTCATTCTCCAGTCAGAGAGTTTCTACACACAGTTATTAACATAGAGCTTAGGACATTTTAAGTGCTATAAAATATATGATAAATAAATGACAGATAAGTTGGTGGAGGGACAATAAAGTGATCTATAGCAATGGACAATCTCTCCAAATTAAACTCTCCAAATGAACAATATCAAAAAATTAGAACAAGTTCAATTCTAAGCATCATCATATGTGTTTCCACTATTGTGAGTACAATAAAACAAAACAAAGCCCACATACACCCATACATATACAGAACTATAAAGATTGTCTCTGTAAGAAAAACACATATTAAGAGTTTTAAAAGAACACATAGGAAATGTAAGCAAAGAACATTAATAAAATGATGAGCACAATTACAAAGAGATAATCTTGGAATAATAAAATTGAGAAACAAGAAAACAGAAGAGACAGTGAAAGAAAAAAATTACAACGCAAAAACAGCAATTACACATTCTTCTCAAATGAACATGAAACATATTTTAGAATAGGACTTATATTAGGCTATAAGGAATTCTCAATAAATGTTAAAAGGTTGAAATAATACGAAGCCTCTTCTCTCAACACATTGGAATAAAGCCAGAAGCAACTGTAGAATGAAAACTGGAAATTTTACCCATATATGGAAATCAAATAACACACTCTTAAACAACCAATGGATTAAATAATAAATCACATGGGAAATTATAAAACTCTTTGAGGGAAATTAAAATGAAAACACAGCATACCAAAACTTACGAGATGCAGTGAAGTCAATGCTCAAAGGAAAATTTGTAGCTATAAATGCTTACATTAAAAAATATGGAAGATCTCAAATAAATAACTTTACATTCTAAGGGAATAAAAACATATGGACAAACTAAACCCAAAGGCAGTAGAAGAAAAGAAATAATAAAGATTAGATCAGAGGTAAATGAAATCTAGAATTAAAAAAAAAATGGCATCAACAAGACCAAAATTTGGTTCTTAGAAAATATCTGTAGAATTGACAAATCTTAAGTTAGATTGCCTCAGAAAAAGAGAGAAAAATCAAAAACTAAAATCAGAAAGTAGGGCATTACTCGGGATTATAAATAATGATATCACACCAACACGTTAAATAATTGTATTAGGGTTCCCTAGAGGGACAGAACTGAGATATATATGTGTGTGTGTGTATATATGTATATATGTACATGTGTGTATATATGTATATATGTACATACGTACACATGTGTATATATGTATATATATGTATATATGTACACATATACACGTACATATACATATATACATGTGTGTATATATACACATATACACATGTACATATATACATATATACACACACACATACATATATCAGTTTATTAAGTAGTATTAATTCACATGAACACAAGGTCCCACAATAGGCCAACTGCAAGCTGAGGAGCAAGGAGAGCCAGTCTGAGCCCCAAAGCTGAAGAATTTGGAGACTGATGTTTGAGGACAGGAAGCATCTAGCACAGAAGAAAGATGTAGGCTAGGAGGCTAAGCCAGTCTAATCTTTTCATGTTTTTTCTTTTTTTTTCTTTTTTTCCTGCTTTATATTCTGGCTGCACTGGCAGCTGACTAGATGGTTTCTACCCATATTAAGGGTGGGTCTGCCTCTCCCAGTCCACTGAATCAAATGTTAATCTCCTTTGACAACACCCTCACAGACATTCCCAGGATCAATACTTTGCATCCTTCAATCCAATCAAGTCGACAGTCAGTATTAACCATCGCAAATCCACCCCTTGTCAACTTGATCCCGTACACATCTCCTGAGATCATACATAATCTTCAAATAACGACAATAATAAGGTCATAATTACACCTAAGTTAATACAACTGTCTTTTGTACAACTGGAAATGCGCCAATCCCCAACCCAAATGCGAATACATCAAGTTAACAATATGAAGTCAGTAAATCTTGTGTCACATGATAAAGGAAAATGAGAACAAAATGAAGGCATTTTCTTTGTACAGGTGTATACATGCACAAACATTTTTAACAAAAGAAAGAGGAAATAGTCATGACAATGAATTCCTTGTATCTGCAACTGGTCCAGTGGTCATAGTTGGTATTGATGACTACCTTCTTCTACCACCCATTCTGTATTTCCTTTGCCTTCAGCAAGCACCTCAGCAGGTGTTTTTTTTTGTTTGTTTGTTTTTTGTTTTTCTGGTGGAGTAACCCAAACCTTCATTCCTGAAGTGTCTGGGCCATTTGTAGTCCTGCCTGGGTTGGGTTGTTCTAGTTTCCCATTAACTTTAATGACAGGACATGGTAATACTAAGAGATGCCCTAATGGATCTGCTGTATTACTTGCATGCTCTTCCTTACCTCTGTTATGGAGTAGTAGACTGATTTCATTTTGATAGATCCCAGCCAATAACGTAACTCCTTTCTTAGTCTGTTGACTTAAAGATAGCAGGAACCCAAAGTGTCTAGGTGGCAATCTTAACTTGTAGTTTAAAGGAATCATTGATGTGTCCTCTGGTGCCAGCATTCCTCCCTCTGGAACTAAGATCTCTAAGACAGCAGAACGTAATGTCGTGGGAACAAGAAGCAAAAATTTTGCTAGTGGATCTCTAGGAGTGATGGTGAGTGGTACCACTTCTACTTCCACCCCTTGATTCCTGGACCCATGAATCCTGGCCATGGGAAAAACAGTATCTTATATGAGATGCTCATTCAGAGCATACATGGTCTTCTGGAGAACTTTGCCCCAGCCCTGCAAAGTATTGTCACCTAGTTGGTTTTGTAATTGTGACTTCAAAAGGTCATTTCACCGTTCTATCAATCCAGCTGCTTCAGGATGATGGGGAACGTGATATAAACAATGAATTCCATGAGCATGAGCCCACTGCCTCACTTATTTAGCCATAAAGTGAGTGTTTTGGTCACAGACAATGCTATGTGGAATACCATAATGATGGATAAGGCATTCCATGAGTCCACAGATGATAGTCTTGGCAGAAGCATTGCGTGAAGGATAGGCAAACCCATATCAGGCATAAGTGTCCATTCAAGTGAGAACAAACCTCTGCCTTTTCCGTGATAGAAGAGGTCCATTATAATCAAACTTCCACCAAGTAGTTGGGCTGATCACCCCGAGGAATGGTGCCACATTGAGGGCTCAGTGTTGGTGTCTGCTGCTGGCAAATTGGGGACTCAGCAGTGACTGTAGCCGGGTCAGCCTTGGTGAGTGAAAGTCCATGTTGCTGAGCCCATGCATAAGCTCCATCCCTGCCACCATGGCCACATTGTCCATAGGCCCATTGGGTAATGACAGGCATGGCTGAGGAAAGAAGCTGGGTAAGGTCCATAGACCAGATCATCATATCCACTTCATTATTAAAATCCTCTTCTCCTGAGGTCACCCGTCGGTGAGCACTCACATGGGATAAAAATACCTTCACAGTTGTTAACCACGCAGAGGGGTCCATCCACATACCTCTTCCTCAAATTTCTTTGTCACCAATTTTCCAATCATGCTTCTTCCAAGTCCTTGACCATCCATCCAAACCATTAGCTACAGCCCATGAATCAGTATATAATCGCACGTGTGGCCAGTTCTCCTTCAATGCAAAGTGAACAACCAGATGCACAGTTCAAAGCTGCCCACTGGAAAGATTTCCCTTCACTGCTGTCCTTCAGGGATGTCCTAGAAAGGGGCCGTAGTGCTGTAGCTGTCCACTTTTGGGTGGTGCCTGCATATCATGCAGAACCATCTGTGAACCAGGCTTAAGTCTTCTCTTCTTTTGTCAACTGATCATAGGGAACTCCCCATGAGGCCACTGGTGAAGGCTGGGAGAGAGAAGGCAGGGTGGCAGGAGTGAAGACCATGGGCATTTGAGCCACTTCCTCATGTAATTTACTGGTGCCTTCAGGACCAGCTTGAGCCTGATCACATACATATCACTTCCATTTGATGATGGAGGGCTGCTGTGCACGACCCACTTTATGTCTAGATGGGTCAGAAAGCACCTACTTCGTTGTAGGCAGTTCAGTTTGCAAGGTGAATTGATGACCCATAATCAAATGTTCATGTTCTACCAAAGCCCAGTAATGGGCCAAGAGCTGCCTCTAAAAAAAAAAAGTAGTTATCTGCAAAAGATGGCAGGGACTTTGCTCCAAAATCTTAGAGGCCTCCCTTGTGATTCACCTATGGGGGCCTGCCAAAGGCTCCAAGCAGCATCCCTATCTGCCTCTGATACCTCAAGCATCATTGGATCTACTAGGTCATATGGCCCAAGTGGCAGAGCAGCTTACACAGCAGCCTGGACCTGTTGCAGAGACTTCTTCTGTTCTGGACGCTCTCAAAACTGGCAGCCTTTCAGGTCACTCAATAAATGGGATGGAGTGACACACCAAAATGAGGAATGTGTTGTCTCCAAAATCTAAATAGATCCACTGAGAATTGTGCCTCTTTCTTGGTTGTAAGAGGGGCCAAATGCAGCAACTTTTCCTTCACCTTAGAAGGAATATCTCGAAATACTGGACTCCTAGAAATTTTACTGAGGTAGAAGTGCCCTGAATTTTAGTCAGATTTATTTTTCATCCTCTGGCACACATGCGTCTCACCAATAAGTTCAATGTGTTTGTTACTTCTTGCTTGCTGGTTGCAGTTAGCATAGTGTAATCAATATAATGGACCAGTATGATATCTTGTGGAAGCCAAAGTGACTAGTTTCTCTCTGAATAAGATTATGACACATAGCCAGAGAGTTGATATACCCAACGTAGGAAAGTAAAGGAGTGTTGCTGGCCTTGCCAGCTGAAGGCAAATTGCTTCGGGAGGGCCTTATGGACAGGAAGGGAGAAAAAGGCATTTGCTGAGTCAATGACTGCATACCAGGTACCATGAAATGTGTTAATTTGTTCAAGCAATGAAACCGCATCTGGTACAGCAGCTGCAATTGGAGTCATCACTTGGTTAAGCTTATAATAATCCACTGTCATTCTCCAAGATCCATCTGTCTTTTGCACAGGTCAAATAGAAGAATTGAATGGGGATGTGGTGAGAGTCACCACCCCTGCTTTTTTCAAGTCCTTGATGGTGGCACTAATCTCTGCAGTTCCTCCAGGGATGCGATATTGTTTTTTATTTACTATTTTTCTAGGTAGAGGTAGCTCTAAAGGCTTACATTAGGCCTTTTCCACCATAATAGTGTTCACCCTACCCGTAAGGGAGCCAATGTGTGGGTTCTGCCAGCTGCAAAGTATGTCTGTGCCAATTATACATTCTGGCAGTGGGAAAATGACCACAGGATGAGTCCAGGGCCCGACTGGACCCACTGTATGTCAGACCTCAGTTAAAACTCCATTAATTCCCTGACCTCCATAAGCCACTACTTTAACTGGAGGACCACGTGATGTTTTGGATCCACTGGAATCAACGTCAGCTCAGAGCCAGTGTCCAGTAGTCACTGAAATGTCTGATTATTTGCCTTTCTCCAATGCACAGCTCCCTGGTAAAAGGTCAGAGGTCTCCTTGGGGAAGGATAGGAGAAAGATTAATGGCATGAATTGTTGGTAGTGTGGTGGGGTCCTTTCTCAAAGGGACCCCCCCTTCATTCAAGGGGTTCTGGCTCAGGAAACTGGCTCAAGTCTGGAAACTGATTTAGGGGCCATGATTCTGTTTTTATAATTCTGAAATTAGTCTTCTGTCCATTCAACTCGAAAGTTTTCTGCTTATATAAACTAAATAGGAATATAAACTAGATCGGAATGCAGTAGGCTTTCCGTAAATTTCACTTGTAGAAACATCGTGATTAGTTAGCCAATGCCAGAGCTCTATACGATTCAGACTATTCTGATTGCTGTTGTGCCTCTGCTGTCCATTACGGTAGCTCCACTCACTTTTCCTTTGAGGGCTGAGTGCCACTACTTGGCCCCTGCGAACTTGGGATCCAATTATTCCCATTATATTTAAATTTTGTAGTTGAGTGACTACAATTGTCACCGTTAGATCTGACATAGAGAGAGGAGCAATTACAGGGCTCTTCAAAGATGGAGGTGCTGCCCTCACAAATCTATTTTGCAAAGCACTGAGGGTATATCTTCTAGGCCCTCCCAGCTGGGATGAGTAGGTCTAAAGTGAGTAATCCACTCCACCATCCCAATCCCTAAGCCTTTAGATCCCTTCCTCTGCATTAAACCAAGGGAGATCACGCATTTCCAGCTCACTCACAGTGGGCCATCTTTTAACTCATATTTCACCTAAACAATCAAATAAACTTTTAGAACCTTTTTTAACTCCCTGAGCTGCAACATTAAATGTAGAATCTTTACTTAGTGTGCCCAAATCGACAAATTCAGCCTGATCCAACTCTGTGTTTCTTCAACCATTATCCTATTCATCAGAGTTTACAAGCTCAGCTTCATCAGCGTCCTCCCACACATCTCCATTCCAAGTTGCAGTGTCCCATTCTTTTCTGATCAATGCCCTCACTAACAGTAGAAACCTGGCGAGGCTGTACATGCACCTCTTGTTGCAGGTCAGCCACTTGCATGATAAGAGCTTGTGTCTGATTTTTCACTATTTCAGCTCTTTGTCTACAGGAGATAAGACTCTCACTCAGGGCAATCTTAGCGGATTTGAGGCTCGGTATCTGCTTCTGAAGCCCAGAATTAGAATCCCTGAGTTAATCATTTGTTTTTCATCACTTTTTCCAGTGAACTTAGGAGCAACCAACCAACTTCTTTATGTTTCTTGGTTCTCCACATTCAGTCGAAGTTATTATGTATAGAGTCCCTGAACTCCTTTCCTCTCTCTAGCCATGAATCAGGAGTGTCAAATGCATTTATTTGGCATAACTCTCTAAACAGTTCATACCAAGGATCATCGGTGTTCTCCATACTATTAGAAGTACAGTTCTTAGCATTTTGGGGTCTAATTATATTAACAACAGTCAACTTCAGGAATCCCAAAACGATTGAAAGAACTCCATCCTTAATATTTTATTCCTCTATAAACACTTCTGACACAAAAGTATGTATTAGTCAGGGTTCTCTAGAGAGACAGAACTAATAGGATATATATATAAAATATATACACATATATATGAATATATATGTGAATATATATATATTTATTAATAGTATTAACTCACATGATCACAAGGTCACACAATAGGCTGTCTGCAAGCTGAGGAGCAATGAAGCCAGTCTGAGACCCAAAGCTGAAGAACTTGGAGTGCAAAGTTTGAGGGCAGACAGCATTCAGCATGGGCAAAATATTTAGGCTGGGAGGCTAAACCAGGGTAACTGTTTCACGTTTTTCTGCCTGCTTTTTAATCTGGCCATGCTGGCAGCTGATTAGATCTTGCCTACCCAGATTAATGGTGGGTCTGCCTTTCCCAGCCCACTGCCTCAAATGTTAGTCTCCTTTGGCAGCACCCTCACAGACACACCCATGATCAATACTGTGCATCCTTCAATCCAGTCAAGTTGAAACTCAGTATCAGCCATCACAATAACCTAGACACATTCCTAGAAAAATGCATTCCTAATAATGGATACATTCCTAGAAAAACACAAATTAACAATCCTGACCAAAAAAAAAAAAAAAATAGGAAAACTCAACAGACCTATTATAAGTGAATAATTTCCATAAGTAAGCAAAAACCTTCCAACAACAACAAGTCGAGCACCAGAGGGCTAATATTTGTTTAATTCTACCAAATACTTTTAAAAGAATTAACACCAATCATCTCCAAACTCCTCCAAATAATTGAAGATTAAATAACACTTCCCAACACATTCTGTGTGGTCAGAATTACCATCATACCAAAGTCAGACAAAGATACCTCAAGAAAACTATATGTTAATATCTGTTATGAATAGAGATGCAAAAATCCTTAACAAAACACAAGCAATGTAAATCCAACCACACATGAAAAGATTATACACCAAGACCTGTGGAACTTAGATAAACAAGGATGGGTCAACATAAGAAAGGCAATCAATATACTATACCCCATTAATGTAATATTTCAAAGGGGATAACAAATGCCAAAAAAACACAAAACTCCTATTTTATGAGGAATTTGTCACATAGTCACAAATTAATGTAGAGAAGTGACATTTCTGAAATATCACTTATCTCCCATTAATTTCCTTATGTTTTTCATTACTACGTAATTATTCCTTGAAATTGTATTCCTGTATTATATATATGCCAAAAGAAACCAAAATAAAAATTACTTTTTTGCTTAAAAACAATTTTAACAATGTTGATCTCGCAATGTTTTAACAATGCGAGATCAATGCACAATAATCAGTTTGATTATTTACATCAGAAGTGAAAAATTCAAAAGAAATTTAAGAAAATATCATTTATAATAATATCTCAAAGAATAAAATTCCTAAAACTAAATTTAACCAAAAAGATGAAAGACTTATCCACTGAAAACTACAAATCATTGCTGAAAGAAAATGTAAAAGATGTAATTAAATAGAAAGACCTTCTATATTCAGGGATTGGAAGATTTAATACTGTTAAAATGGCAATAATCTCAAAAAAGATCTACAGATTCAATTCAATACTTGTGGAAAATTCGGTGGCTTTTTTTTTTTCAGAAATTCAAAAACTGGTTCTCAAGTTTATATGGAATCAAAAGGAGCCTGAAGAAAACAAAACAATATTGAAGATTTAAAACAAAACTGGTATACTCACATTTTCCAATTTGGCACCTACTACAAAGCTGCAGTAATCAAAACAGCCTGGTGCTGGCGTAAGAACAGACACATAGATCAATAGAATAGAATTGAGAGCCCAGAAACAAACCCAAACATATGGACAATTGATTTTCTTAGTTTTTAATGTAACTTTAATTTAAGTTCAGGGGGATAGTGCAGATGTGTTATATAGGTACACTTGTGTCATGGGGGTTTGTTGTGCAGATTATTTCATTACCCAGGCATTAAGCCTAGTACCTATTAGTTATTTTTTCCTGTTCCTCTCCCTCCTTCCACCCTCTACCCTTGGAAAGGCCCCAGTGTGTGTTATGCCTCCCTATGTGTCCATGTGACCACATCATGTAGCTCCCACTTGTAAGTGAGACCATGCAGTGTTTGGTATTCTATTCTTGCATTAATTTTCTAAGAATAATGACCTCCTTATCCACCTATGTTCCTGCAAAGGACATGATCTCATTCTTTTTTGTAGTTGTGTAGTATTCCATGGTGTATATTTACCACATTTTTTTAGTCTATCGTTGGTGGGCGTTTAAATTGATTCTATGTCTTTGTTATTATTACTAGTGCTGCAATGAACATATACAGGCATGTGTCTTTGCAATAGAATAATTTATATTCCTTTGAGTATATACCCAGTAATGAGTTTACTAGGTCAAATGGTATTTCTGTTTTTAGGACTTTAAGGAATCACCACACTGTCTTCCACAATGGTTGAACTAATTTACACTCACACCAACAGTGCATAAACTTTGCTTTTTCTCCATATCTTGCCAGCATCTGTTTTTTTTTTTCTTTTTAATAGTAGCCATTTTGACTGGTATCAGATGGTATCTCATTGTGATTTTGATTTTCATTTCTCTAATCATCAATGATGTTGAGTTTTTTTCATATGATTGTTGGCTACATGTTTGCCTTCCTTCAGAAAGTGGTCTGTTCATGTTTTTTGTCCACTTTGATTGTTTTTTTTTCCTTGTAAATTTGTTTAAGTTCCTTACAGATGTTAGATGTTAGACCATTTTCAGATGCATAGTTTGCAAAAATTTTCTCCCCTTCTGTAAGTTTTCTTTTCAATCCATTGATAGTTTTCTTTACTGTGAAGATGCTCTTTAGTTTAACTGGATTCCATTTGTCAATTTTTACTTTTGTTGCAATTGCTTTTATTGTCTTCATCATGAACTCTTTGCCTGTTCTTATGTCCAGAATTGTATTGCCTAGATTGTCTTCCAGGCATTTTATAGTTTTGGGTTTTCAATTTAAGTCTTTGATCCATCTTGAGTTCATTTTTGTGTGTGGTATAAGAAAGGGATACAGTTTCAATCCTCTGCATATGGCTAGCCTTTACCCTAGCACAATTTGTTTAATGGGGATCCTTTTCCCAGTGCTTCTTTTTGTCAGGTTTGTCAAAGATCAAGTCGTTGTAAGTATGAAGCCTGTTTGCAGTTGACATCATCCTATATCTGAAAAACCTCATAGCCTCAGCTCAAAAGCTCCTTAAGCTAATAAACAACTTCAGCAAATTCTCAGGATACAAAATTAATGTGCAAAAATCACTAACATTTCTATACACCAACAACAGTCAAGCTGAGAGCCAAATCAGGAACATATTCCCATTGAAAATTGCTCAAGATTGCTTTGGGTAGTATGGTCATTGATATGGTTTGTCTGTGTCCCCTTTCAAATTTCATCTTGAATTGTAACTCCCACAAATCCCATGTGTCATGAGAGGAAATCAGTGTGAGGTGATTGAATTATGGGGGTGGATCTTTCTCGTGCTATTCTCATGATAGTGAATAAGTCTCATGAGATCTGACAGTTTTATAAGGGGGTGTTTCCCTGCATAAGTTCCCTCTTTGCCTACTGTTATCCATGTAAGATGTGACTTGCTCCTCCATGCCTTTCACCGTGAAGGTGAGGCCTTTCCAAACATGTGGAACTGTAAGTTCATTAAACCTCTTTATTTTGTAGATTTCCCAGTCTCAGGTATATCTTTATCAACAGTGTGAAAATGGACTAATACAGCTATTTTACTGATACTGATTCTTCCTATCCATGAACATGGATAGCTGGGAATAAAAGTTGAATTCATGTTGAACCAAAAAAGAGCCTGAATAGCCAGGTAAATCCTAAACAAGAAGAACAAAGCCGGAGGAATCACGCTACCTACCAATTGATTTTCAACAGGGTTGTTAAAATTATTCAATGGGGACAGAATAATCTCTTTATCAAATGGTACTGTTATAGCTGGATAACTGCTACATTCAAAAGAATGAAGTTGGACCCCCTACCTCACTTAAGAAACAACAATTAACTCAAATAGATCAGAAATATATGACATCTCAACATAGCACCTAAAATATAAAACTATTAGGAAAAAAAGATAAGGATAAATCTTCATGACCTTGTATTTAGCAATGAAAGAATTCTTAGATTTAACATCAAAAGCACAAACAGCAATAAATAAATAAATATTTTTTATCATGAAAATCTTTTGTGTATCAAAGAACATTAACATTACTGAGTATGTGAAAAGACAGCTTACAAAATATGAAAATCTATTTGCAAATCTTGTATCTGATTAGAGTTTAATATCTGGAAGGCATAATTACCTCATAAACAAAAATATAAACAATTAAATCTAAAAACTGGGCAAAGACTTGAAAAGACTTTTCACCAAAGGAAGTATACAACTGGCAAACAAGCACATGAAATGATGTACAATAATACTGGTCATTAATGAATTACAAATAAAAACCACAGTGTGATACCTTTCATAAACACTAGGTTGGCTATATAGTTATTTAAAAAATATATAGTAATCATTGTCAAGGATGTAGAAAAATAGGAATTCTTGTATATTGCTGGTGATAATTTAAAATGTTGCATCCACTGTGAGCAAGTTTGGTGGCTCTTTACAAAGTTAAAGAATTACTGTATGACCCTGCAATTCTACCTCTATATATAGATTCAAGAGTAATAAAAATATATGTTCACACAGAAACATGTACATGGATGTTTACAGCAGCATTATTCTCAATAGTCAAAAGGTGGACACAATCCAAATTTTCATTAACAGATGAATGTACGAAATATAGTATATACTTACAATAGGTATGATTTATCCATAATGAGAATCAAGTGCTGATATGTGCTACAATGTGGATGAACCTTAGAAATTCTATGATTAGTGAAAGAAGTCAGACAAAAATGGTCATATATTATATGATTCTTTTGTATGAAATATCCAGATGGAAAAATCCATACAGACAGAAATGGTTCAGTGGTTGCCAGTGGATAGGAGTGGAATAAGTGGAGTGATTACTTAATAGACACAGAGTATCCTTCTGGGATAATAAAAAAAAAATGATTTGAAACTAGAGAAAGATATTGGTTGTGGAACATTGTGAATGCATAAATGGCATTGAATTTTATAATTTAATTGTATGTCATATAAATCTCTCCTCTGTAAAAAATGTTTAAAAAGTCATGAGATTAAAATATAGCACTGAATTTCTATTCCAAGAGTATCCCAGGAATAAGAAGAATCTTCTCAAATATCTACTAAAAACTTTGCAAGTTATTGCATCAAAACCGAAAGCATAGGTATGGCCAAACGTGAAAAGAAATGTTTTATGCAGATTACTTAAAAAAACAAGATTGCATGATTTTCAGAGCACAAATAATACAGAAAAATAATTTCAGGGAATAGTTATATAGTAATAAAAAACAGAGAGGAAATAAATGGGACAGAAGTGACATTTTAGAAAGACTTAAATTAATTTGTGACTATATGACAAATCTCTAATAAAATAATGAATTACTTGTTTAATAAAGGTTATGAGGAAAATTAAATACTGCATTGAGGTAAAGACAGAAATTTCCTAGTATAAGTCAAATAGGTGTATATTTCAAAGGGAGCCAACAGGAGACTCTACCAATCCTAGTACAGAGGTGATATAAATAGATGAATAGATATTTAACTTACAACCAGCAGAAGGTGTTTAGTGTCAAGGCTGCCAGGTTTAGCTATAACAAATACACAAATGTTTTTAAAGAATGATGATAAATATACATAAAATAAAAATTCCAGACTATTTGAATGTGCAAATGTTATATGATTCTTTACAATATCACTTTAAGGATTCAAAAATCATACTTTATGTAAGTTGAGGTTGTCAGGTGGTAAAAAGTATTCTACAAGTTACTCTGTGTAAAGCTAGTACTAAATACACATACTCTGTCTGAGTGTATGTGTATGCATGTGTATATTGGAGGGGGCAAGTCAAAGATAAACAAAAATGGTAACACTTGCCTGGAATGAGGCTTGAAAGCTGTCCAGCCTTATTCTATACCTTATTCTATACCTTCATTTCATTATTCTATACCTTTATTTCATCCTTCGCTGTTTTCTGAGTTGTTGTTTTTTTGTTTTTTTGTTTTTTTTTTTTTGAGGGTGAGCATCATCATTGGATTATTGCATAGCAGTTACTTAAGGAAAGTTTCTACCTTCTTTAAATTTCTCACTTTAAATTGACAGGTTTGTACACCCTCTCCCTAATGAGAGAGAATTAAATCTTCTGCACTCCCCCTAAGTCCAAAGCTTTATATAGTGGGTAATCCACACAAGTTTTAATAAAATACTACTTTTTAATTTTTAAATTAATTTTAATGATTTTTAAAAAAAATTAATATGCTCTACAAGACAGATGTCAAATTTTTCAACCTCTGAGGTCTTTATGGCCTTCATGCTCTGAATAGAAAAATAAAACGGAGCAAATAAGACAGTAGGCAGAGAAGTTAAAATTAGAATGTGTATGCCTTGATATTAGAGACTTTGATCCATTATATTGAGTTTTAGCTATTTGTTTTCTGGCATATTTCATTTATCTCATGGATATTTGGAGCCAGCCTAATTTCTTTCAAAGATACTCTTGTATTTTGCAACAGTAAAAGCCTCCTTTGACTTTCTCTGTTTATCCAATTCATTCAATAGCAACAGATACTTACTAAGCACCTATTTACATCCTTGAACAAAAAGTAAGCCCAACTCCCTTCATGGTGACATAGTTGCTCTCTGTCGACAATGTAAGAAAGCACTCAGGAAAACTTATACCTTAGGTGTTCTGCTTTCGGGGTTCCTGAGACTAGACAGTGCATTAATGGTATACAAACCTCATTTCGTTATACATACATATAGCTTACTTTGTGAAGTTATGGCTTCTGAACTTTTTAAAGAACTTTACATAAAAAACATAATTGTGATGAATTTGCCAAGTATTATCTCTATATTTGAAGCAAAATCACTTATTAAGTTTTGGATAAGTTTATATGAATTATGAACTTGTATTTTTTCTTTCTTAATGTTATATTCAGGAAATAACAGTCGGGTGTTTGTTTTTTTGTTTGTTTGTTTGTTTGTTTGTTTGTTTTTCTATTAAGTACTAAAATCAGGCCGGGCTTGGTGGCTCACACCTGTAATCCCAGCACTTTGGGAGGCTGAGACGGGCAGATCATGAGATCAGGATTTCGAGACCATTCTGGCTAACACGGTGAAACTCTGTCTCTACTAAAAACATAAAAATTTAGCTGGGCATGGTGGCGGGCACCTGTAGTCCCAGCTACTCGGGAAGCTGAGGCAGGAGAATGGCATGAACCTGGGAGGTGGAGCTTGCCGGGAGCTCAGATCGTGCCACTGCACTCCAGCCTGGGCGACAGAGTGAGACTCCGTCTCAGAATAAAATAAATAAATAAATAAATAAATAAATAAATAAATAAATAAATAAATGAAATAAAATAAAATAAAAATAAAAATAACAAATGTCGGTTAGGCTGTAGGTTTTTGGTGAGTACAGAGTTCAAATGCATTTTGCTTCATACAAAATTCAAGGTATATTCAAAGACATTAGCTACTTGTCTTATTTAAATTTTAGAGTAATTAAAACTCCAAAAGGAGTTTGGATTAATCATTTTTCTCCTTAGTTCTACAGATAGCCCGGATTCATTTTGACGTTTTATACCAGAAAACCCAAATATAGTGGTTTGAATGCATAATACTTTTCTTTTCCCATGTGGAAGAAGTCCGCAAGTAGTTGGTCCAAGGCTAGTATGGCAGCACCATGGGCATCAGGCATTCAGTGTCTATTTTTCTGTTTTGATATCCTTAATTTATGGTTATGCTTAATTCGTGGGTTAAAATGGCTGTTGATTATTATTATACTCATATTATAGGAAACAGGAAGTCATTATACTCATATTACAGGAAAGAGGAAGAATAAAATGAGGAAGGGCAAAAGACTTCTTCTGCTCTCAGTTTGCCATAAAGTGAGCTTTCCAGGTGTCCCTCTTAATAATTTCTATGTGTCCTTAGCCTAGTGTGGTCTTACAACTGGAGAATCTGAGAAATTGCTATCTTAAATAAATTCAGTTTTCTACTATCATGGGTTGACCATCTGTCAGACTGATAGCCAGTGGTTTCTGCTACAATAAAAATAAGTTGTTATGAAGGCCATAAGATGATTAAGAGCACATACTTGGCAGCCAAGCAGCCAGAGTATCTTGGTTGAAAACCTGGCCTTTTTACTACCAAACTATGTTGCATTTGGCAAGTTTCTTAACCCCTCTGTACCTTAGTTTCATCTCTTTGTAAAACTGGGTTAGTAACAATAACTTTCTTATAAGGTAGTTTAGGGAATTAAAACATATACTTGTGTGTACACAGTCACATTTATTCATATATGGAACACTTAATGGAATACTGGACGTATAGTAAATACTACGTAAGTATTTGCTATTATTATTACTGTTTATTATCTGATGCTAATTCTCTACTTCATGTCAAAAACTTGTTTAAAGGATGGTCTGATCTTGTTTTAGTGTGAATAACAGTAATCATTTTGCAAAATGGCCTGTTTCAGAAACTATGGACCTCTATAAACTTCTGGGAAAAACAGATCTGGGCAGGAATCCAGCTTCTTTGACATCGTATCATTAGTGTTTGGTTTTGGTTGAAGGGAATTTCAGAATCTTTGTCATTCTGTTATTTAAGCAAATTATGCTAGTGTGGGTTCAGTATTAGTAAAGGCTCTTTCAATTGTAGTGGAATAAAATCCATGTAAAGTTGTCTTATACCTCTCTGTTAATTTTATTCTTATTAGTCACAAGTTTGTCTAAGTATATACAAGAAATACCGTCTTAGATATGTCTCCCATCCCAAAGTCCTATTCTTGGGTCTTGTTGGTTTGACATAGGTCACATGCTCTTCCCTGATACAATCGTCATGGCCAGTTACACACCTATTAGCAAGGCTTGGGTCACAGGTCACTCCTTGAGCCAGTGAGAATAGTCAAATTCACCCTGAAGATGAAAGAGGAATATTCCTCCAATGGAAAGGAGAATAAGAGGTTGTCATTAGAAGGATTATCACACACCTTCACTCTGCTATTTGTATATATTTTCTTTGATGATGACCTTGATTTGTACTTCACGAGAAAAATTGAAGCAACTAGAAGAGAACCTCCTTCAAAGCCCACAGCCTCATGTATCCAAGTTCCTACGCCTACATACTCTGCCTAATCATGTTTCTGCATATTGCCAACCCTTCCACCTGTGCACCACAATGCATTCCTTCTCTCCTGCTTGAGAGCATTATTCCAGGAATGCACCTCTCTCTTCCTAATGTCATCGGTGTCTTTGATTTTTTACTTGATCATCTCTAGAAGAAAGACAAATATGGCATTAATTACCCAATGTTCAAATTCCCTTGACTCTTCTAATGCCCTAGCTAACACCTCATTTCTTTGTCTTCCTTTTAAGCTGATTTACTTGAAGTAATTTACTGTTTTTACTGTCCTCAAAGTTTCTCCTTCCATGAGCTCTCAAATCTACCTAATGAAGCTTTTGCCTCTACTACTCTAACATCATCCTGGCAAGGTCTGCCACACTGCTGAATTTGGTCACTGTAGTGGCCAAATCTCAGGCCAACTTACTTGACATAACAGTTGCCTTTGACAGAGTACATTCCTTCCACTAAATGAGAAATATAATGTCTTGAAGATAATTTAATTTCTTTACTCTGTTTCTAGGACAACCACACTCCCTAGATTCACCCCCCACTTTTCATGCCTTCTTAGTGTCCTTTGCTGGTCCCTACCTTTGCCCAGAGCCCCTAAATATTGGAGTTGATCAGGGCTCAAAATTTAGCCACTATTTTTTTCTGTCTATACTCTCTACTTTGGTGATCTCAGCCTTTATTGTGACTTTCTACTATTTATGTGTGGTAATTACCAAACTTAGAACTTTGGTACAGAGCTCCTCCCTTAACTCCAAATACATACATCCAATTGTCTTCCTTATGTCTTCATTTGTATGTCCAATAGACAAACTCAATCTGCACAAAACTTTCAAACTTCTTCCCCTAAAAATCTGCTTTACTTGTAGCCTTGCTCATACCCTAGACTGAACCACTATCATATCTCCTTTGGATTATTGCATGTCTGTCTTAGCCTGCTCAGACTGCTATTAACAAATATCATAGATAGGGTGGCTTAAAAAACAGAAACTTTGTCTTCTCTTAGTCCTGGAGACTGGAAGTCGATGATCAAGGTTCAGGAAGATTGGTTTCTGGTGAGGGCTATCTTTTCAGCTTATGGATGGTCACCATCTCTCAAGGTTCTCATATGGCTTTTCTTTAGTCTATGTGCAGGAAGAGAGTGAGTGAGCTGTCTGGCATCCCTTCTTGTAACCACACTAATCCCATTTTGATCAGGATTCCACCACTATGACAAATTCTTGTATAAATTTATGACCATATTTAACCTCAATTACTCCCCTAAAGGATCCATCTCTAGAAATAGCCACATGAGGAGTTAAAACTTTAACATATGAATTTGGAGGTAACACAGTCAATCAGTCTACAGTACTACACTAGACTCTTAATCGACTTTTGCTTCCACCTTTATGGAACTCTATGCCCAACATTAGCGGTCAGAAGGATCCTTTCAAAATGTAGGTCAGATCAATGTCATACCTGTGCTCCAAACTTTATTGGCTCTCCAATATACTCAAGGTAAAAGCCAAAGACCCTTCAGAAATCATTAAGTCCTTAGGTGACATAAACTCCCTTCCCCTCCAAGTTGAACTTCTGTTACCCTTCCTATCCCTCACTCTCTCTCTACCATCCACACTGGTTTTCTTTGATTCCATGATCATGCCAGACATTCACCTATCAGCTTTGTTTCCTTGTGCCTGCACCTCTCTTTTCCCAGGTATCTGTGTGGCTCACTCCTTCACCTCCTCAGTGCTTTTCTCAATTATCATCTTCTCAAAGCGACCTATTTTCCAGCCTGACTTAAAATTTCAAACTGTCTCACCATTTCTGACTCTTCTGCTCCCCTGGCCCTACTCTATTTTTGTACTCCATTGCATAGATCATCTTCCAACATGATATAAAGATATATATTCTGTTTAATTTCTGTTTTTCCCACTCTATTTTAAATTTCAGGAGGCAGGTATTTTTATCTCATTTTTTTTTTAAACTCATAAGCCTAGAAGAATGTCTGGCATATAGTAGGTACCTAATAAATATTTGTTAATCGCATAGATGGATGCATGCTGGATAAGAAAAAAAATCCATTCCAATACTTATACAATCTGTCAGTATTACTTATACAATCTATAAATAGTGGGATGCAGTTTCCATTTCTACTATAATCCACTATAGATTATAGTATAGTTTTCTGCACAATAGCAATCATGAGTTGGATTATTTAAAGGGGAAGACAGTAGTGAACAGAAACTGTATTAGAATAGTACAAATAATGAATCTGTAAAACTGTGAAGTATATATTTGAATATATGAATATGTGAATATATAAAGACATATTTCCAGATACAATTTTTATGACGTATCAATATGACTCTGTTTAATATAACTGTTTATGTGAAATAACACAGTTGTGATGCAAAAAAGAAAAAAAAAAAGAAAAAGAGATGAAAAGAGATTATCCATTGCCAGATTTTGTCATATAAAACTACAGTGCTTAAAAATTTTATATAGGTGTGAGACAATAAGTAGGTGGAAACTGATTTTAGAAAGTCCTGTACAGAGGTAGTAGATACAGACAGATATATAGAAAAATAAATATAAATTGGCTTATAAATTCATACATAGATGATAAATAAGTAAGTAAACATCTACATTCATCAATTCAACAGGAGTTAAGTCAGCAAGAGCAAATCCGTATAAATGAAAAGTGTACATTAGGTAGTTATCCATAGGAAATCAGAGTGCTGTATCAAAAAGAAATGTTAATAGATATCGGACAGAAAATAAATTAAATTTACTCATTGCAATAGATTCGCCAGCTGTGAAGTTTATGGGAAACACAGCGCACAAAGCTGCTGTCACTCTGACACTAACTGTAACTTCTGGGAGTTCCCAAAATCACTTTCTGTTTTGATAGTTCACTTTATTGTACATATAGTATACATTATAAAATGAAATATTAAATATATAATTGCTAAATTATCATCTTATGTTATCAATATAGCTGCCTCCTTCATACCTTTATTGATACTGTTACTCTTTTATTTCCCATCTCTTATTTTTTACCTTCCCTTCATTCTATTTCCCTCACCATTGTCTAATTCTCGACTCTTAACATTTAATTCTACTCTGGAGCATTCGTTTTTCCTCCCAATAAGTTATTCAAAGCTAGAAATACTTGTTTTCAGTGCAAGTGGTGAGTGAAAGCCATGCTCTTTCACATAGTCCTTGAAATCTATAAGGAAATGGGTTCATATCCTTGTTATATGGAACACAGCTATATATTGTATGTGATCAGAAAAACTGGTAGAAGAAAAAGAACATTTCTTTACAATTTCTGGGAGACCATCTTGTGGGCAGAAAGTCCCTTAATAATGATATTATTGTACCATAAAGAGAGTCATAATCTGAAGTAAGCAATATAGAGTTAATCTTTTAATAATAAGACAAATAGCCCTATCAAGCACTTACTACCTGGTTGAAAGAATATTGCACCAGGAATGAAGGAAGCTTATGTCAGTTTCTGACCTCACATTTAGCTTGAGTAAGTTATATTACCTCTCTAAATTCTAGATTTTCTCTACTGCAAATTGATGTAAGTATATGCTATCTACCCCATAGGGATCCTAAGAGGCTCCATGGAACAATATGTGTTAACGGGTATCTTAAATTTAAAGTCAACATATATCTTTGTTTTTTTGTTTGTTTTTTTATTCAATAAACAGAAAGTTTGGATATTTTCTGAGAACCAAGGACACTGTAGAATATACTATGGATTCAAGTATTGTGTGAGTGTGTATAAGTGTGTGTGTATGTTTTTCTGGAATTAAAATTTCTTTATCCTGGGCTCTTAATCTTCAGAACTACAAAGTTTCAACTACTTTCCATATTTGTATACAAAACTACTTCTTGCATTTTTTATATTTGACTATCTACTGAGTACGATAGAGTTATCTGAGACATGAAAACTGTCTAGCTAGCTAGATAAGTAGATATAGATTATATACACAAAAATACATGTGTGAATTTGCATATGTATATATGCTAATATTTTTCATTGATTAAAAAATAGGCAATGAAAAATCAGAAGACTTGGTAAAGCAGGGACTCATATGCTTGCATTGGCAACCTTCAACTGGGACTGAATAGCAGCAGCCATGTTTAGACATGTGCTCTCTAGCTTACTGCAGCCCTTTTCACACTGTTGCCCACATTACCAGTTTATTTTTCCTGCCCAGTCCCTGTGGACATTTGAATTTGCAGCCCATGGATCAGGGCATGCAGAGAAAGGAAAGGACATTCTGTAAGAACTGATCAAAACAAACTAATGCCAAGAGAGAGACAATCAGAAAGTCACATGAGTTGAGTACAGTTTCAGCTTGTCCAAACTGAAGAGTTGAGGCAGTCTTAGACGGAGATATAGATGTTTTTAATTGGAAAAGTAAGTGAGAAGGTGGCAGCAGGAGTAGAATGCCTGGGTGGTAGCAGGATAGAAAATCAATGAGCACATAGCCTGTACAGGGCAGAAACTCATTCCAAATCCGTCTTCCATAAGTCATGGGCTGGGAGTGCTAACAGGAGGCACACCTGGCATCCCAGAATTGACTTTGGCACAAGACAGCACTTGATAATCAGATGCAAGCTGCCAGCCCACCAGCAGCCCTCCTCCCTGCTGTTGTCAGAGTCTCATTCCAGTTAGCTCAGTGCCATTTAGGAAAGTGACTGAAGCAAAATACATTAATAAGCCATGACAAGGAAAATTAGAGAGCCTTGATTATTCTAGTCTAGAGGCAGCTTGAGAAGTCGTTTCAGGAATATAGGTGGCCTGACTTGATTGATAACATGAATTATTATCTCCTCATAGTAAGGACATAGAGGGGAATTAAAAGTATTCGCTATTTTTTTGATGATTTCTTTTTAATTTTTAGATTTTGACCAGGACGTGCAGATACCACTTTAATGCAGATATGACCATTTAAGTCATGACAGCAGGAAACCCACTCCTACTTCCTACACCAAAATTTATATACTAAAAATGATGAAAAAAATAAAAGTAGCATTTATTGAATACCCTGTATGTACCATATACTCTGTTAGACATTTCAGATTAACTCATTATTTAATTCTGAAAAAAAAATCCCCAGTTAGGAAAGTGACATTATCCCCATTTTTCAGACAAAAACATTGAGACCCACAGGTGTTAAAATCCTACTCTGTTATCAAAGAGCAGGTCAGTATCAAAGAGAAAATTTGACCTTAGGTCTCCCTGACTCTAATGCTTTCACTTTTTCTATTACATAATTATGACATCAAACTACTTTGTCTTTTTCTGGGGGAGGGCGAGGGAGCCTGAAGTCACTAAGTCAGTAATACCCTTGGTGACTTCTTTATATTTCTGTTTGAGAATCAGGATTACTAAATCTCCATCAGAACACGAGGTGAACTTTCAGATTTGAATTCTCCTAATTAATTGTTATCTGTCAGCAGCCACTTATTTAAGGATTTCAGATTCTTTTCCCTGCAGTAGAAATTGTTACTATCAGATGATACTACAGCAACTAATCCTATAAAGTGGCCTTTCCAAGTTCAGTCTTGCCCAGGTGTCATATTCTACAATTTTAAGGGAAATTAACCTAGTTAACTCATGTCTAGGTTAATTTTGCTCTGAAATGCCCATGTCCCTGTAATCTGAGGTGAAGAATTTACTGCTTTTGATTGCATTAAGTAAACCCATTTCTCCATATTGTACTCTTTCTTGGAACTCATCTGTGATAGCTTTATAACTTCATTTAATATATGAAGCAGGTTGCAAGGGTTTCAAGAGAATAGTTTTTTTTTTTTGTTCTTGTTTTCTTTGGATTTGATTATTTTTAGTAAACGTAATGTTTATTTTCTTCATTTAAGTTTTAAGAAATGTGGAAAATATAAACTATTCTACTCTGATTATTCCACTTTTTGTAAGGCTTAGGTTATCACTAGGTAGTAAAATATTTACTTTCACTATAGCAAAATTTTGAGTGCATTTTTATTGTTTGTATCATAACTCCCAAATAAATAATAAAAGCTATCTTTTCTTTTCAAATAGGGTTTTGTATTTCAAAAGAATAATTTCCAGTTGGGTGAATTTTTGTAATAAAAATTCTCTAATGATGTATTATTTATCAAAAATAACGTATCTCCTCAGTTAAATCACCCCAAGGAGTTATAATAAATCATTAAAACTATTAACATAGGACCAGTCACCCTGCATTTTATGGCAATGAAACTTACAAGAGTGAAATAGAAAAATAATTTGATAACAATGGGGGGTTTATATAGGATAGAGTTTTTGATGGTCTTCTGTTATTTTATTGTCTGCTTTTCATTATTATGAATATGTTATTTTAAACTCATGAAATTGGAATATAAGAGTGGTTCTTATAGTCACATCAGGTCGAACCTCTTCTATAGAAGGGCACAGGTACAGGGATCCCAGAGTGATACCCCTGGTCTGCCATCTTTGTCCATATTTAGATCCACCCTTACCTTAATGCAGAATCTCTAGGTCATAACTGGTTTCATTTGATGTGAACCACAATAGATTTATGATTTGATGGGTTATTCTTGCAAGAGATTGGTTAAGATTAAGTCATAAAACGTTAAAAAAAGTCTGCTAAATCCGTTTTATAACATCACTATCAAATTACACCTAATTAAGGAGCTGAATCATATCCTTTTAAAAATCTAGGAACAGAGTAGTTTGGTCATTAAGATGATGGGTTTAATGAGATCAGAAATAGGTGAATCCACTCAGAAGAGATTTTGTGCTTTATTGGAACAATGGAAGAATGAAGGGGAATCCAGTTCAAGGTTTTCCTTTCTTTTACCACGAGAGCCTCATTACATTCTTTACCAAGGTGGGAAATGAATTAACTAAAATAAAACTGCCCAATGCTTCCTAGGCATCCATTTAAGCAGTGCAATTTCCAAGTGTCTTTTGATTTTTCTTAAACCACCACTAGATGGGACTCTTGCATCCTTGGTTTTGGTTTCTTAGCATCTTTGTCTACAATTTGGGGGTATAATTAACTCAGAAATAACAGGGTAGCTATAGGATTCTCTGCTTGACAGGTTCTACGTGGGGCCTCTGCATACATCATTTAATCTTTGGAAGTACATAAGACGCATATTCTAATTCCCATTTTAGAGATAAAGTCACTGAGGCTCAGAAAGAAAGTAGAGAGGGGAGAATTTAACATTTGTGGGCAAGTCTGTATTTAAGACATGTATGCTCATAGGTTTTCTTTCCAACAACTCCCAAAATATCATTTTCGTTTTGCAGATGGAGGAAGATCTGCAGTTTAGCAAAGTCACATAGCTGCTGTGGCAGAAGCAGAATTCAAACTCTTGCCTGCTTTCAGGGACCATTTTTCTCTATGTATAGCCACTTCTTAAGCAATTTAAACACTTTAATATATGATGTAACTTTAAAATTCATAAAGATCTTAGGGACTTCACCAGTAAATCGCTAGGGTTAGATTAATTTTATTGAAAAATACACAATTTAGACATAAGTGTCTTTGAAAAAAAATCTCATTTAGAGATTCAGCAATATAATTTAATAGTAAAGAGTGTGGACTTCTGAGTTAGGTTGCCTGGGTTTGTATCTCATCTCTACTACTTGCTAACAGTATGATCTTCAGTAAAGTGCTATACCTCATGTAAACTCAATTTCTTCATCTGTAAATGAGAATAATAATTACATGGTTACATACATGGTTGTTGTGTGAGCTACATAAATTAACATATAGAAATGTTCTTAGAATAAGATCTGTCCAATAGTAAGTGCTTCTAAGTGATGATTATATATGCAGTCCAGAATAGTGTAATATGAGATTTATGTGCAAAAGGCATCAATTTATATAATTCAAAGTTATGTTTATATTACAATATTGTGATTAAACTTCTGTTTCATTCAAAATTTACTATATTCTTAATCTGTGTATTCCTCCTTATACAATCTGTAAGTGTGGTCCACTTCTGTTACTATTCACAATTTTTTAAATCAATTCTTTCATTTAATGAACCCGGTGATAGTGAGTATTTACCTTTGTCTGAATCTGTGTTAAGTGGCATATTTTTTTGTTTGTTTGTTTTTTAAAAAGCACATGCACACAATCAGCTCAGAATGTGGAGGGATAAGCAGGGATGTAAACAAATATTTGAAGTGAAGTATCATAAGTGCTAGGAAAGAAATAGTCCAAAATAAGCTAAGAGTAAAAAGAAAGGAAACACTGATAACAGAGGAGTCGGAGAAGCTCACTGGGAAGAAGAATCAAGTCAAGCTTTGCAAATTAGCCTAAAGGAAAGGCCATATTCTAAGCAGAGGGTATACAGTTATCAAGAGCAACATGGAGCATATGGAGAACAACAAATTGTGGACTGATGTATCTCTGGCCTGGGGTTCAATTGTTTATCAGCATGGTTAGATAGACTCCAGTTCATGTGCAGCCTTTTATCTCATTCTAAGGCCATGGAAACTACTTCAAGGGTGTTTTAGCCAGAGAGTAAAATGGGTACATTTGAGTTTGAGGAAGACTGCTGTGGGAAGTATTGTATAAAATAGATTGCAATGGGGTGAAAGTGGATACAAGACGACTAGTAAGAGCTAATTGATATCTTTCAGGTGAGAAATATTGAAGGTCTAAAATAGGATCATGCATGTTCAGGGAGAGGGAGTTATAGATATTGGAGACAGTAGGGAGGTAGGATATGTAGGACATTGAGAATCTGAAGGAGAGAGAAATGTAGATGTGGGCTTTGTAGAAAACACGCAGCCCTCTGTGTTCATGGGCTCCACATCCATGGATTTAACTAACCATGGATTGAAATATTAGGGAAAAATGCATAGTTGTGCCCTTAATAGACAAATACAGCCATCTTTCTTGTCATTATTCTCTAAACAATACCGTATAACAACTATTTGCTTAGAATTTACATTGTTTTAGATATTATAAGTAATCTACAGATGATTTAAAGTACAAGGAAGGGTGTACATAGGTTATATGCAGACATGCAATTTTCTATGGGAACTGTAGCATCTGTGGATTTTGGTATCCACAGGGGGTCCTGGAACCAATCCCCCATAGCTACTGAGGAATGACTATACTCCTTGATTTCTAGTTGAGTTGCTAGCTAAAATCCAGTGATTTTTCCTACATTAGAGAGTTACGAAAGATGCAATAGGTTTTGAGTTAGACTATAGATTCACTTGTTAATGTTTACATTTTAAGACTTCTATGAGATCCATTTCTCTTGGTATAGTGTAAACATTTTCTCTGGTTTTCCGTCTCTAGTCTAACATTCCTTCAGCCTATTCTACACATTGTGACAAGAGTAATTTCCTGAAAACTCAAACCTAGTTATGTAACCCTCTCCTGCATGAAAACTTTCAGTGACTCAATTGTGTCTATTGATTAAAACCCTTACCATGGATTACAAGACCTTCATGAGGCCTCCCCAGCTTAATCTGTTATAATTACTCATTTTGCTATGTTAACCTATGTTTAACCTAGGGATATGTTTTATTTTGTGTTGTTTTGCCTTGAACATATTCCTCAGACTTTTTCAAGTCTCCTTTTATACATCAATTCCTCCAGGAAGCCTTGTCTGATTCCAGAGTCTTCACTACCTCTTAAGTAGTCTTAGAGCACCTCATGCTTTATCACTTTTTATATTTACCGTGTAACATGCCTGTCAGTCATCTCCATCTTCCTGTAGGTTATATTCTCCGTGAGCATAAAATTTATGTTTTTCATATACTCATGTCTAACAAAGTGACTGACACATAGTAGGCTGGATACATTTTTAATTAATAAATGATGTCATGTTGAAGGTTTAACAAATGTTGATTGAATCCATGTGGACATATTCAGAGGAAGTGAGTTACTTGGCTCTGGAAGTCATGAGATACATGCTTGAACGTCTTAATCATCTGGGAGCAGGTTGGAAAATGAGAATAAATTAAATTGCCACGGGAGAGCAGTAAAGGAAGAAGAGTAGAGGGACAGTACTGAACCTTGTGGATTACCAACAACTAAATGACTAATGTTAAAGGGAATAAAAAAGAAATGCTCAAAAGATAAAGTGTGTATGGAATAGTAGTGGCTTTAGAATTTCTATTTTGATGAGAGCAAACTGTTTGGAAGTGGGGATTTGGAATTACCTTGAAGCTGCACTTGCATAGCAAGCGTATTGTAACAGATTGAAGGAGGACAATATATGTGTGTTGAGTTTTGTTTGTTAGGTAGTTTGAAATTTTAGAGGGTGATTATAAAACATTTCTTTCTTCTTCTCTCAAATTTGAGCTAATTGATGCAGTCAGTGCCTAGATCAACAACATTCCTTCTGTCAGAGATGATTTCTGTCTCCCAATAACTTACAGAAAAATATAATTCCAGATTTGAGCTGTGTGTGTCAAATCAAGACTACATTTTTTCTGTTCCTCCCTTTATAGCTATAGGAGCTAAGAGATATGAGTAAAGTTCTCAAAGAAATATGAGTACATATTAGTTGTATAATTTTCAGTTTGTGACTAAATCTTAGGGAGATGCCCTTAATCTCAGGAACATCCCCTTAAAATGAATAGATATGCTTCTCCTTCCCTCTTCCACTTTCTGTGTGCTGGAAGGCAGTCTAGTGTTGGCAAGCCTTCCTGAACCTCAGGAACATGGCCAACACCTTAAATATGGCAGAGGTATAATAAATGAAAAGCCTAGGTCTCTGATACTAAGACTATTCTATGCTTGGATGTCTTGTGCCACAATTGTTAAATGACAGATAGAGGAGGAGAAAATAGTGAATGGTCTATATAGAGAGAGACTGTCTAAATATATCTGGAGTGAACGGTGTGTAGACACAAACACACACACACCTAAAGAGAGAGAGAGAAACAGAGAGAGAGAGAGTAGAAAGTGAGAATAAAGAAGAAATATTTGAGGTAATAATGGCCAAGAACTTTCCAAATAAAACCACAGATCCAGAAAGCTCAGAGAACACGAAGAAGGATAAATTTGAAAAACGAAATACAACAAGAATCACGCCTAGTCTTATCACATTCATACTGCTGTAAACCAAAGACAGACAAAATCTTTAAAACAACTAGGGAAGGAAAAACAATACTACCTTAACTAAAAATAAATAATAGCCAAAGTAATATTTTAAATAAGAAATACTGATCACGCCACTACACTGTTTAAATTTCTGTCAGGGGGTAGGGGGCTAAGGGAGGAATATCATTAGTAGAAATACCTAATGTAGATGATGGGTTGATGGGTGCAGCAAACCACCATGGCCTGTGTATACCTATGTAACAAACCTGCACGTTCTGCACATGTATCCCAGAACTTAAATCATAATTTTAAAAAATAGTTTCCCATTGCTCTTGAAAGTAAGTTATATTACCTTAGCATAGTCAAAAAGGCTTTGAATAGTCTGACTCCTGCTTCCTCTTCTGGCCTCCTCTTCTTTCCTGAAACCCTTATTTCTTGCCTTCCTGCCTTGTAGCTTTCTCTCTATTCCTCCTAAATGCCCTGGGCTTCACCATGTTCCTGGGATTTTCTGTGCACGCTCTTTTCTAGTTTAGGATTATTTTTCCTTTCCTGGGTACCCTGTTAACTTTGTCTCTATTTCTTAAGGGAAGTCCTACCCAACCTCCGTTTCAAGGTGGGCTGCTCTATTATAGGTCATCTTAAACCTTGTCCAGTTGTGATGTTGGGTTCTTTTGTACTTTTATTTTTTAATATCTCTTAGAGGGCTCATCTGGCTTTGCTAATATTCCAGTCACAGCTCCACAGTGCTCAGCACAAAGTGGGGACTAAGTTTATGCTTGCTTCATAAAAGAAAGTATAGGTTTCTTGCAATTGTCCTAAAAAATAAATATTTATTGATTATAGATTACTGGTGTAGTGGTTTCAATAAATATTTATTAATTTATTTTAAAAATGAAACACTACCCTCAACTAAGCACCCTTTTACATTTTGGGGAGAAGACACACAAGCTCTAATCCATATAATTTTGGGGGGTATACAGTTGTGCCAACTAACAAAATTTTGAAAAGGACAATAAAACAAAGATATGCTTCAGACCTGGTTGTGTGTTCCTTTAGGAAAGAGATTCTACAGATTGCAAAACCTGAGCTATATATACTGCAGCATTAGCAGAATGGGCACTCTAGGGTGCAGCAACCTTTGCAATTTTGTTAATTGGTGTATTCTCAGTTTTTACAAGAGTACCTGATGTTTAGTAGGCACTTAATAATAATTTATCAAGTAAAGAAATAAAAGGTAGCTAAATACAAAAGAGGTAAACAAGTGGCAGTGGAAAGACTCCAGGTAGAGTAAACAGCATGTATAATTCCCTAGACTGACAACATTTTTATATCTCTGCAGCTTCATGTTGGTGCCAATATGAAAATGGCATCATTTAGATTGTGAAGTCTTTCACTGAGAGAAGGACTTCAGGAAGAAAAGTGAGGAGGGGGAATACGAGTTTTGGATGAATTAAATCCGTGATATATTTAGGTAAATAGAACAATTTCAATTCCTTCAACAGTGTTGTCCACATTATTATTATAGCCTTTGAAACATTTTCTTCTAGATCATAATTTTTTCTTTATTCTCACCAATATTAAAGATGTGAGTTTGAGTTAAGCTTTTTGACAAAATATGTCATCCAAATTCTAATTTCTCTCTCTAGCACATAGAAATTCCAATGATTTTATCATTCAGATGCAGTACGGTTCTGAGTTAAAAATTATAGCCTTTTATAGTACACTTAAATTGTATTTGTAAATGTTTATTTTATTTTATTTGGTGAATAGGATATTTAACAAAATGTCAAAGCTTCTTGCACCTGAGAGTGCACATTCTACTAATGCTGCAGTATGCATAGCTCAGGTTTTGCAGTCTGTAGAACTTCCTTCTAGAGGCACATACGACCTGGTCTTGTGCATACGTTTGTTATATTCTGTACTTTCAATTTTTATCCATTGGCCTGAAGCAGGGGAAACCCAACACATGTTATCAGAGTATCTTTTGTTTCTGCCATTCCTAGCGGTAACCAGCAGGTGGTATCAAACAATTTTACATGTGTTCTAGTGCAGTCTTGCGTGCCTGTTTAGTTTCTGAGACTTTTCCTTCTTAACTTCCACCCCACACCCCAACCACAAATACACAGGAGGATTTTATTTTATTTTGTCTTTCTGGTTTAAATCTACCTTTGCTTTCAGAGTGATATTTTTTGCATACATGCATTGAAGTATTTATTTATTTTTTTATAGTAGGGGCACAGCTTTACGTGAAGAAACTCATTTGGTCTTAGTAACAACACTATTAGAAAGCGCTATTGGTGATCCTTATGTTAGAAATGGGGAAGCTGCTGCAGCAGTGTCAGTCTCTGTGCTAAACTACCTACCTTGGTTTGACTTTCTTCTCAGCGTGTATTTTCACCCAAAACCCTTTGCTTAGACATCATTTGCTCACCTAGTATGAGTTAAAACATCAATTATCTAACATTTTTGGCCTATACCTTGATATAAAAATATTATATAAAATAAAGTGTAAAAGTGCTATAAGTTACGTGTTGTCTATGCATGGGGAATCCTCACATATATTTCACATATTATAGAGAATTTTAGTGCTAAAAACACTTTAAGGCACTTACCTTTTTTATTCTTAACTGACAAAAAAAGCCTCCCAGATAAGTGAATTGTAGAGATCTCACCAGAGGTGATAAAAAAAGAAACAGTCTGTTAAATAAATGCTGAGGAAACATTTAGAGAGTGCCCAACTAGGTGCAGAAAAATGCACATTGTTGGTAGACAGGTACAGGGAAAGTTTGTGAGCTTTCCAGGTAAGTGCACTGTCTCTTTATTTAATGTCCAGTACTCTTTGTTTATAGTGTCATGAGACTAGGCTACGATAAAGCAGTAAAAGAAAAGGTGGCATTTGAGAATCATATTTTTCCAGTAAAAAGACAAAAAGAAAGGGAAGAAAGGAAGAAGGAGGAGGGCATCTAGAGACAAAGTTAATAACATTATTGCCAAATTTCCAAAATCAGATGAAAGAAAATATAATTTAGATATAGGGAAGATTGCCTCACGGTAGATTTGTATTAAAATTGCTGTAATGTTTTATTGCCTAGAATGAATAGACCAAAATCTAATTTTAAACTGTTAATGTAGACTTAGAAACAAAATTCAACTTATGGTTTGCCATCATTTGGACTTGCATTTTATTGTAAATGTTTTCTGTTTTTTAAAAAAGTTAATCAGTATTAGTGCATCCATCAGATATTCCAAAAATTCACATTTGAATTAGAATTGATAGATGCCATCAACTATCCCTGCTTTAAATTAAAATTGTTGTATTATTTTTATCACAAATGAAAAGCAGTTTCACTGCAGAAAAAGAAAATAATATAATCTCACTATTAATTTTCACAAATAACTAATATTACCATCTTAAATTGTATCATTAGAGATTTTATGTTTTAATTTTATTCCTGGTATTTCATTTTAAAATAGCAAAAAATGTAAAACAAAAAAAGTCAGCCACAAGTCCATTTTAATTTTCTTTATTCAATCTAAATACCACATTCTTCCCCAAAGTGGTAACTGTAGGTGTTTCTTTTCTGACTTTTTTTTTTACTACATTTATACAGTTACATGTATATTGATATATAAATCTAGCTGTGTATATTTTCATTCAAATGGAATTATGAAACTTTTAATGCAGAATATTTGTAGTCAATATATAGCACTATTTTATTCTTTGTGGTATTGTCATGGCATTTATAATGTAGGTATTCAACAATTTTTCAGACTATTTCTGCATCAGTTAATAGACCAATTTGCCACTCTGGCTTTTATAAGTAGTGTTCATAGAAGAGTCTTGTATAACATTTATCTCTATACTTTCTTTTTTGCTATCTATTGACACATTATAATTGTACATGTAAATATGGATTACAAAATGATGTTATGATTTTTTAATATAATGTGGAAAGATTAAACTCAGCTAATTAATATATCTGTCACCTCCAACATTTAACATTTTGTAATGAGAATATTAGAAATATTCTTTTAGTGAAATAGAAGTTACCGAACTTAATTAGCAGCTATATTTACCATACTCTGCAACTGTTCTCAAAACAAACATGAAAATTATTCTTCCCATCTGAGGCTTTGTACCCTTTGGCTATCATCTCCCCATTCCATTTCCCTGACCTCACAGCCTCTAGTAACTACCATTCTTCTCACTGCTTCTGTAAGTTCAATTGTTTTAGACTTTACCTATAAGTGAGAACATGCTGCTTTTGTCTGTGTTTGACTTATTTAACCCAGCATATTATTCTCCAATTCTATTCATGTTGCCTCAACTGACAGAATTTCTTCTTTTTCTGAGGCCTAATACTCTTCCGTTGTACACATATACCACATTTTCTTTCTTGATTCATCCTTTGGAAGACACTTAGACTGATCTCGTAAGTTGGCTATTGTAAGTAGTGTTGTAATGAACATGAAAGTGCAGACATCATTTCAATATACTGATCTCAAGTCTTTGGGGTAAATTCGCAGAAGTATGATTGCTGGATCATACGGTAATTTCATTTTCTGTTTTTTGGAAAACTCCCATACTGTTTTCCATAATAGTTATACTAATTCGCGTAGTTCACATTCCAACCAAGAGTGTGCAATATACATCCTTGCCAACATGTGTTCTCTTTTGTCCCTTTGATAATAGTCATTCTAAAATATGTGAAGCGATATTCATTATGGCTTTAATTGATATCCTCTAATGTTTAGTGATGTTGGCCTTTTTTTTCACGTATCTGTCAACTATTTATGTCTTCCCTTGAGGAATATCTTTTCAAGTCCCTTGCCTGTTTCTCAATTCGATTACTTATTTTATTGCTGTAGAGGTGTTTGAGTTTTTTATATACCTTGTAAATTAAGCACTTTTCAGAATTGTGGCTTGCAAATGTTTTCTACCGATCCCAGATTTTTATCATTCTGCTAATTTTGTTTAATATATGGAAACTCTTAATCTTGATGTAATCTTACTCGTTTATCTTTGTTTTTGTTGCCTATGTTTTCACAGTCAAACCTAAAAAATCGTTACCCAAACTAATGTCATATACCTTTTACTCTATCTTTTATTCTAGTAGTTTTAGAGTTTGATGTAGCTCTAGGGTTTTGTTATTGTTGTTGTTGTTGTTTTCTGTCAAATCAGCAAGATACATTTTTTTTAGAATGGCAGTACAGGTTGACTATCCCTTATCCAAAATGCTTGGGACCAGAAGTCTTTTGGATATTCTTGGATTTTGGAACATTTGTAGAATACACACTGGTTCAGCATCCATAATCTGAAAAATCTGAAATCTACAATGTCATCTTGGCACTTGAAACATTTCAGATTTTGGAGAATATTAAATCTGAGATTTTTGGCTGAGGGATCGTCAATCTGTTATAACAAAAGTAGGAAGAATAAAAATAGCTAACAATTACATATTCTGTCTACCCATTAGATGACCCACTAAGCTATTAAAACAGAGTCTTCGGTAGTTCCTAACTAAAAAGAACACAGACTTCATAGAATTAGTTAAGAAAAGCTAATAAACAAACAATAAGTTTGTCAACAATAACAACAAATCCCAGAGAAGGGTCAGAGTCTGATTTCCAGATTTGCCACATTACAATATTCCTAATGTCCAATTTTCAAAAAAGAATATGAGACATACAAAGTAAAGAGACACTATAACCCATTTTCAGGAAAAAAAAAAATTCGTTAGAAATTCTACCTGAGGAAGCCCAGACATTGTACTAACCACACAAAGTAACTATGCTAACTATGATAAAAGAGCTAAAGGAGACCATGTCCAAAGAACTAAAGGAAAGTATAATAATGATATTTCAAACACTTCATCAATAAAATAATATAAATTATTTAAAATTGAAACAATTAGAAATTCTGTAGTTCAAATTATCATAACTGAAATAAAAAATTCACTAGAGAGGCTTACCAGCAGATTCAAACAGTCCAAAAAGAAAAATCAGTTACCTCAATGATAAGCCAATTAAGATTGTTGAATATGAGGAACAGAAAGAGAAAAGAATGAGGAAAATTAATCAGTCTGTAAGACCTGTTGTACATCATCAAGCATATCAACAGATGAATCTTTTGTAGTCAGAGAACAAGAGTAGAGAGAGAAAGGTAAAAAAAAGAATATTTGGGCCATGCACGGTGGCTCACACCTGTAATTCCAGCACTTTGGAAGGCCAAGGCAGGTGGATCATCTGAGGTCAGGAGTTCAAGACCAGCCTGAACAACATGGTGAAGCACTGTCTCTACGAAAAATAAAAATAGGCCGGGCGCGGTGGCTCAGGCCTGTAATCCCAGCACTTTGGGAGGCCGAGACGGGCGGATCACGAGGTCAGAAGATCGAGACCATCCTGGTTAACACGGTGAAACCTCGTCTCTACTAAAAAAAATACAAAAAAAAAAAAAAACTAGCCGGGCGAGGTGGCGGGCGCCTGTAGTCCCAGCTACTCGGGAGGCTGAGGCAGGAGAATGGCGCAAACCTGGGAGGCGGAGCTTGCAGTGAGCTGAGATCCGGCCACTGCACTCCAGCCTGGGCGACAGAGCGAGACTCCGTCTCAAAAAAAAAAAAAAAAAAAAAAAGAAAAAGAAAAATAAATTAGGTGTATGTGGTGGTGCATGCCGGTAATCCCAACTATTCAGCAGGCTGAGGCAGGAGAATTGCTTGAACCTGGGAGGCAAAGGTTGCAGTGAGACGAGACCGTGTCAGTGACCTCTAACCTGGGTGACAGACTGAGACTCCACCTCAAAAAAAAAAAAAAAAAATTGAAGACGTGATGGCTAAAACCTTTCAAACTTGATGAAAATTTTCTATCAGCACATCCAAGAAGCTCAATGAACTAGAAATAAAGGAAACTCTAAGACATCACAACTGGATATATCATAATAAAACTTTGGAATGCCAAAGGCCAATAGAGAATCTTGAAACAAGGAAATGTTACAAGCAAAGTAACATCTCATATAAAAGGGATTCTCAATATGATTAGCACCTAACAAATAATCAAAAACCATGGAGACCAGAGGCCATGGGAAGATATTTGAAAATAAAAATATTCAACCTAGAATTATTCATCAAAACTAAAATAAAATATTAAACATTAACTAAAAATTTTGTTTTATATTTATTTATATTTAAATTTATAAATTTATTTTATATTTATTTTAAATATTAAAAATTAAATACAAAAGTTAATATTTTATTGAAATAAAATATTAAAATATTAAAATGAATACAACTAGACAGAAGATCAGCAAAATGTAGAAGACTTGAATAGAGAATACACCAACTACACCTAACGTACTCTGGTCATAAAAAGCGGAATGCACATATTTCTCAAGTGGGCATGAAGCATTCTCTAGGAAGATAATGCATTAGACCATTAAACAAGTCTCAAGAAATTCAAAGATTGAATTATTACAAAGTATGTTCTGACACTACAATAGAATAGAATTAGAAATCAATAAAAAAGTAAATTTGGGAAATTTATAGTATGTAAACATTAAAGAAGACATTTCTAAATAACCATGAAATCAAAGAAGAAATCACAAGAGGTTTTAGAAAATACTTTAAGATTGAATGGAAGCAAAAAATAATGTATGTTATGGAAAATGACAAAAGCTTGTTCTTAAAGAGAAATTTGTATCTCTAACCACTTATGTTACGAAGAGAAAAAAAAATTCTCAAATCAATAACTTAACCATCTTCCTTGAATGGTAGAAAAGCTAAACCCAAAGCAAGGGGAAGAAAAACAAGAAGTGTTAGAGTAGAGATAAATTGTAGAGAGAACAGAAATAACAAATAGAAAAAATTACCACACAACCATAAGTTGGTTTTTGAGCAGATCAATAACATTGAGTTACTTTTAGCTACAATGACCAAGAAAAAAAGAGACAAAAATCAAATTACTAAAATTAAGCAAGAAGAGAGGACATCACTTCTGACCATAGAGCAAAAGAAATTTATATAATATATATATATGTGGCAAGGCACAGTGGCTCATGCCTGTAATCACAGCACTTTGGGAGGCCGAGGCGGGTGGATCACTCACTTGAGGCCAGGAGTTTGAGACCAGCCAGGCCAACATGACAAAATCCGTCTCTACTAAAAATATGAAAATTAATTGGGCATGGTGACATGCTCCTGTAATCCCAGCTATTCAGGATGCTGAGGCACAAGAATTGTTTGAACCCAGGAGGTGTAGGTTGCAGTGAGCTAAGATCACATTACTGCATTTCAGCCTGGGTGAAATGTCAAGCAAGACTGACTCAATCTCTCTCTCTCTCTCTCTCTCTCTCTCTCTCTCTCTCTGTATCTATATCTGTATCTATATATCTATATCTATATCTATATATAAATTCTGGTAACGATTGTATGCCAAAAATTTAGACAATCTATATTAACTATAACAATTCCTAGCAATGACACATGACTAAAATTAACTCAAGATTCTGAATAAACCTATGACAAATAAAACTATGAATTTAGTAAACTAAATATTCCAATTAAGAAAACCTCAAGGTCAAATGGCTTCACTGGTGAATTCTCCCAAACATATAAAGGAACACTTTTACACTGTTGGTGGGATTGTAAACTAGTTCAACCATTATGGAAAACAGTATGGCGATTCCTCAATGATCTAGAACTAGATGTACCATATGACCCAGCCATCCCATTACTGGGTATATACCCAAAGGATTATAAATTATGCTGCTATAAAGACACATGCACACGTATGTTTATTGCAGCACTATTCACAATAGCAAAGACTTGGAATCAACCCAAATGTCCATCAGTGACAGACTGGATTAAGAAAATGTGGCACATATACACCATGGAATACTATGCAGCCATCAAAAAGGATGAGTTTGTGTCCTTTGTAGGGACATGGATGCAGCTGGAAGCCATCATTCTTAGCAAACTATCACAAGAACAGAAAACCAAACACCGCATGTTCTCACTCATAGGTGGGAACTGAACAATGAGATCACTTGGACTCAGGAAGGGGAACATCACACACCGGGGCCTATCATGGGGAGGGGGGAGGGGGGAGGGGGGAGTGATTGCATTGGGAGTTATACCTGATGTAAATGACGAGTTGATGGGTGCAGCACACCAACATGGCACAAGTATACATATGTAACAAACCTGCACGTTATGCACATGTACCCTACAACTTAAAGTATAATAATAATAAATAAATTTAAAAAAAAAAGAATTAACAACAAACTTTCTCAAAATATTCCAGAAAATACATGAGAAGGAAACATTTCCTGACTCATTTTATAAGGCTGTATTACCAAGACACCAAACTAGAGAAAGAAATCACAATTAAAAACCTACAGATCCATATTCCTTTTAAATATAGATGCAGATGCCCTCAATAAAATACTAGCAAACTAAAATCAGCCATATTTTAAAAGGATTACATAGCGTGACAAAGTGGGATTTATCCCAGAAATGCAAGGTTAGATCAGCATACAAAAATCAAATCAATATAATATAACATATTTATGGAAAATAAAAAAATAAACATGTAAACAATCATGCCTGTAGGTGAAGGATTAAAGTTTCTCCCTAACATCAGAAATAAGACACAGATGTCTGCTTTCACCAATTCTATTCAACGTTATACTACACGTTCTAGCTAGGGCAATTAGGCAAGAAAAACAAATAAAATATGCAGATTGGAAAGGAAGAAGTAAAACTCTCTCTATTTGCATGATCTTATTCATAGAAGACCCTTAACGAACCACGTCAAAATTGTCACAGCTATTAAATTCAGCAAAGGTGCAGGGTACAAAATCAACATACAAAAAGTCAGTTGTGTTTTTGTACATAAGCAATGAACAATCTGAACAGAAAGTTAAGAAAGCCATTCCATTTACATTAGCATCTAAACAAATACAATATCTATAAATAAATTTAACCAAGAAGATGAAAGACTTAAATATCGAAAACTATAGAATGTTGCTGTATGAAATTAAAGAAGCCCTAAATAAATGGAAATGTTTATTATAGAGAAATAGAGAGAGACAGAGAGAGACAGGAGAGAATGAGAGAAAGAATGATCTAGTGGAAATATATCCTGTGTTCAAAGACTGAAAGACTAAATATCATTAAAATGACATTACTACCAAAATATCATGTGCAGATTCAATTAAATATCTATTAAAATTCCAATGACCTTTTTACAAAACTGAACAAAATGACTGTAACAACATACAGAAATGTAAGGGATCCTGAATAGCCAAAACAATCTTGAAGAAAACTAAGACTGATGAATAGGAATAAGAAGGGGCTCAAGCTTCTCGATTTCAAAAGTTACTCTAAAGCTAGAGTCATCAAAACAGTGTAAAACTTGACTAGGGATAGATATGTAGATCAATGATATAACATTTGCAGTACAGAGATATCCCACATATCTATGGTCAATTGATTCTCAACAAAGTGTCCAAGATAATTTAATGGGGAAACAAAAGTCTTTTTTCACACATGGTGCTGGGACAACGGGCTATCTATGTGCAAAAGAATGAATTTGGACATCTACCTTACACCACACACAAAAATGAACTCAAAATGGAGCAAAGACTCACTGGTAAGACCTAAAACTCTAAAACTGATAGGAAATATAGGGCTAATTCTTCATGACCTTGGATTAGACGACAGTTTCTTAGGTATGACACAAATTTGTAAAGCCCTATATCTTCCACACTATCAGGAGAGTATCAATTTTTAAAAATTTTACTAACATTTTGATGATAATATTGCTTTTAAAGAGCAACTATTTTTGGATTACCTTTACTGTTGCTGCTGATTTATTTTCATTTCCTATATTGAGTGTATATACATACATATGTACATGTATATGTATATGTATGTATGTACATGTGTATCTGTCTTATATTCTATTCTTTTGTATGAAAGTCTCAAAGGAAAGCAACGTATTCATCAAAACCTTTCACAATTTAGCACGTGCAAACATAATATGTTTCTGTAAATGTGGTTTTTAATAACTCAGCAGCCAGTGAAATAAAGTTCCTTTTTTCTTTCATTCTTACTATTACAATCATAGGGTATTTCTAGATGCATTTACTCATGCTTTACTGGAATTATTGCTATTTTGAATTGCTAACTGTATTGTAAATGAATGAAAATACTGTTTTATCCTAAAGGAAAATAAAATACAAAGAACCTTCAAATATGAATGAATATTTCTTTAACATTTTCATATTTTCTTTTAATTTAATGTACCTCCAGTGCACATAATTAAACTTATATTGGATCCCTGACAAAACAGGTTATTGTAATGGTCATTTTGAGGACTTATAATGCAGTTTACCTCCTGAATTATTGCCTTATTTTCTCTTATCAATTGTGACTTCCTTACCACTGTCAGAAAAGCTATATGTTAAAAGGAAAGGAAATATATTATTTTAAAACCAAGAAAGTTACAAAATAATTAATTATATTTTATGAGTTTTTGTTTTTAGTGGTTTGGTTCATATTTTATGGATTCTAAGTTATGTTGTAAAAGAAAATTATGTCCTCATAATGCTGAGCAATGCAGAATTATTGATTTAATACTGAAATAGCCAGGCTTGAAGTTTCTTTCTTTCCCCTTCCTTCCTTCCTTCCTTCCTTCCTTCCTTCCTTCCTTCCTTCCTTCCTTCCTTCCTTTCTTCTCTTTCTGTTTCCCTCTCTCTCTCTGTCTGTCTCTTTCTTTTTTTTTTTTTTTTTTTGGAGATGGAGTTTTGCTCTGTCGACCAGGCTGGAGTGCAGTGGTGTGATCTTGGCTCACTGCAACCTCTGCCGGTTTAAGCAACTCCCTACCTCAGCCTCCAGAGTAGATGGGATTACAGGCACCCGCCACCATGCCCGGCTAATTTTTGTATTTTTAAAAGAGATAGGGTTTCACTATCTTGGCCAGGCTGGTCTTGAACTCCTGACCTTCTGACCCACCCTCCTCAGCCTCTCAAAGTGCTGGGATTACAGGCGTGAGCCACCGCGCTGAGCCTCTTGAAGTATTTTTAAATCACGGTTCCTTCATGATTACTTCTGTGGGTTATTGGTCCATTGCTTAACATGATTCAGATAAATGATGAACAAATTAATGTGAGGGTTTTACAAGATTTAAAAAATATATATTAATTGGCAATGGGCCCATTTAAAGTGCCTGCTTTTCCTTGTAGGTAATGCTACTTCAGTATCCCCAGTCTTTTTAACTTCAATAGTACTTAGGAAGAGGAAAAATGATTTCTATACAGAACAAAAATGGAAACCGAAAATATTTTGAGAGTCATTACATCAAGAAATATCATACCTATTTAAGATAATTAACTTTACACTGTATTCTAGCATTTATTCATTTATTTATTATTTTTTAGTGGATAAGAGTAGCAAAAGCTTTGGAGGATGGGGGCAGAAAGAAAAGCTACTTCCCATGCTGTCCTGCCAGTAACTATTGATGTTTTTGGTTCCTATCTTTTCTTTTGCAGGAGTAACAACTGTCCTAACAATGACAACTCTAAGCATCAGTGCTCGAAATTCTCTCCCCAAAGTGGCTTATGCGACTGCCATGGACTGGTTTATTGCTGTTTGTTATGCATTTGTGTTCTCTGCCCTAATTGAATTTGCAACTGTTAATTACTTCACCAAAAGAGGATGGGCTTGGGATGGGAAGAGTGTAGTAAATGACAAGGTAAGTGAGAGCTTCCGTGTTATCATTATTAAGAAAATACCCTAATGAATTCAGCTTGTAACAGATATGTTTCTAAAAATTGACATTAAAGACATCCATATATATATGAATTTAAATCACATCAATTTCTTTTAAAGTGTTCTCACCTGACATCCTTTAGGAGTGCTCGTAGTAGTAATACTTCCATTAAAACCACTCCATAGCATCTGTTGAGCTGTATGTGTCAGGCACTGTGCTAAGTGTTTTACCTATGCTCTCTCACATAATCTTTATAGCATCTTTATGACTGGACTGCCTTCTTCTTCTCATTTTTACTCATGAAGAGTCTGAAACAGTAAAGCTGTTTACTTACCCAAGCTTACACAAATTGTTAGTAAATATACTTGAACCCCGATATACCTGTCTGACTGTTAAGTTCATGGTTTTAACACTACACTGGATTATTATAAAGAGATTGGAAAAAGATAATGGGCATTAGTTTTACTTATTATAGAATTCCAGGCTTTGTCAATGAATTGAGTCCTCTTCACCTGTTCCAATCTCTGTTGATTGATTGTAAAAGCCCATGTAGCATTTTTTTTTAATTTTTTCCCATGTTGTATGGAATAAATATGTCAGTACTGAAATGCCTAGGAATTTTAAATTGTTCAAATGGTCTAAAAGGGAAAAGTTATTTGTTTTTAAGATTAACTTCTTTTGAGATTATTGCTGTCCATATTCAGGTTTCAAGTACTGAATCTAATTAGAGATTTGTGCATTGATATAACAGCTGTTTCCTTTCATACTCTGTAGATTATGTATCTGCCTCAAGAAGAGGCTTAGAATGTATCATAATCATCTATATTCTTAATAATGGTAAAATGTTGTATTCAGAGAATTTCTTTAACATTGTATCAACCTAAATGCTTCTTTTATTAAATTTGGATTAACATACTTGCAGATTTGATTTGTTTTTCAGTTATTTGAATTTTTTTTCATTGCTATGACAATATTGCAGTTTAAATATATAAGCAGTAAATGTTATAGTTTAAAAGTCTTGGTCTTTTTCTTTAATTTTTTTAAGCCATAGAAATTTTAATAAGGCTGATGGTTTATTTCATTTTATGAGTTGTATTTTCTCTACTAACAGAGCCAACAAATAAATATTAAAAGGAATCTGGTCAATTTTGTATACTTAACTTCTGGGCTGTTTCAGCATTTCCATTACATTTTAATATTGATTTATGATTTCATTGCCTATATGGTGTACTGCTTTTTCGTGGTATCTATGCAATTATTTTTTAAGATACATTGGTTACATATGCACCTTCATACTAATTTTTTGGAGATAAAATATTAGACCTTTGTAAATATGTTGCAAAAGACAAATGTTTTGTGCCATGAATTCCCATATGTAAATTTATTGATATATTATTTTAATATTAGAGAGTGCCAAATTGACATTATGAAATGATATGCCTTCTCAACTCTTTATCTTGGAAAACAGAAGTACCTCTAAATGTGAAAAACAAAACAAATAATTGATAATGCTCTGTAAAAGCAATAGCTTACTCCTTGTGAATAGTGGATTTAAGTCTACCCATATGCCAAATTACACATAGCCAGGATAAAGCTATGTCAAAATCACTGAGATTCCAACCTAATTTTCAGGAAAAGAATTAACATTGTTTATGTTATTTTAGGTCTTGTGGTTGACTTCAGGAAAACAATATATCAGGCATTGCTTGTTCTCGTTTCCTTTTCCATAGCTAGAGTGCCCAGCACAGTGTCTGGTCCTTAGCAGGCATTTCATAAATATTTATTGTATAAAAGAATGAATGAGTTTGTGATCTTAAATCTGACTATGTAATACCAGTGGGAGGACTTCTTTGCCTTCATGGAAAGTTTTGTAAAAAAAAAAAATATATATATATATGTGTGTATATATATATATATATGTGTATATATATATATATATTGAATTTATCAGTGGGTTTTCTATCCAATTTCATGATTCAGATGAGTTTGAGAGTTGTTTCATAAACCTACCTTCGGACTAAGAACTAAAATGTCCTTAAAACTAAAAGGAAATCCAGAAGAGTGCCCTAAAGTAGCTTATCTGCTTTTACTTTAATATTCCTTAGACTTAATTTTTAAGTAGAAAATTATAATTTTCTTTAAATACAGAGTTTTTGTCCACAGGCTGTTTGTAGTGCCCTTTCTGACTAACCAGGCTTATGGAAGTCCTTTTTTGTGTGACATTAGTAAACATGAGCAAATGTGGTTATCTATCAACCCAACGAGCAAATGAAAAGTTCTTTGAAAATTCATAAAATACCAAGTATCAATTTGCCCGTAAAAAGAATGATTCAGCTACATATTGATATTGTATGTTTTAAGAAAAAGACATATCTTTAGCCTGTTTACATGTGGATGGCACACTCAACATGTTACATGTAGAATGTGCACTGATACTTAAATTTCGGTTTTGCAAATAAATAAATAAACACTCTCAGTTATATTCATACTACGTTTGAGCTCTATATTAAAAGGCAAAGCTACCTTACTCTGTAGGCTTGGGCAGGACTTTATACTACTTTTAGCCTCAGTTGTGAAATTAGGCAAGAAAACCTTATCATTAGAAAAATACAATGCTGGATCAGATCATCAAACTCCAAATTGTTATGCCTTTCCATATACAAAGGTGTCTATTTATGCAACTCCAGGCTCTTATGGAACCCTTTTTCATATCCAATGTTTTTCCTTTTCTCCTTTTGCTCAATACAAATTCTTTCACCCAGCTCTTGATTTGATCTCTTTCCTTGTTGCTTTCTCAAACCGGTACCATTAGTTATTGTTTTATTATTTTATGTCTTCAAAGCCATCTTATTATTTTCAACTGCCTCCTTTCTTTCAGCTTATGAAGATGCTTAATATGCTTCATTTACCAAGAAGAAAACTTTTTCCAATCCTATGCCACTTTCTTCCCACATCCTCAGTTTCTTGCCTCTTTCTATATTCAAACTTTTTTAAAGCTTTACTTGCAATGTTATCACTTTCAACTTAATTCTCGACCAACTATAATCAAATTTCCTTTTCATTTACTATCTTGTAGCTGAAGAGCACTAATAACCTCCATACTTTAAGATCTGAAAATAATTTTCCTATTTTTCTCAAGGAATCCCCATTAAATTTTTTTTTACTGTTATGCTCCAGAATCGTTCTTCAGGCACAGCACAGCAACTTTTTCTCCTTTTCCTTCTTAAATCAAACTTCGGAGGATCAGCTTTCCTCCCTCACATCCTGGCAGCTGCCACTATTCATTTTCTGTTTTTTGATTCTCTGCCAGAGTTCAGAGTGGACCCAGCTTCCCTGGCATCTGTTCTTGTTTATCCCTAAAGACATTTAATTCTGCTTTCTTTAATGCTGTTTTTGTTTTCAGTATTCACTGTGTGATTCTCACTTTAAGGGTTTTACTGACAATGCTTGCATGAATATCTGCAACACTAAGCATACTGTCCCCCCATTTGCCATCCTTAGCACAAATATCAATTCCTTAGGAAATTTCTGTAATTTGTAAATGATGAGGCCTCCATTATAAGTGTGTACTCTGTTCTTTTGCATTAGAGCCTTTATTGTAGTTTGTAATTGCATGTTTCTGTCTCAGCTCCTTCACTGATTATGAAAATGACCATTTTTGTTTAATACATCACTTCTTTCTGGCATTTTGTACAGGCTCTTACATGTGTTAGGTGCTCAGTAAATATGGTATGATTTAAAGAGGTATTACCCAATCCAAATTTAAAACCCTTGCCTTCATTTCACTATTCAAGGTCATTATCAATAACTATACACCATACCTTTTAACTTACAAGATAGTATATCTAACCTCTTCCTGGAGCATTTCTACCTGAATATAACATCTCAATCTCAATCTCAACATGAATATAACAATATCTGTTTTAGAAACGATACAAGAAAATTGATTTTATATCTTTCCACTGCCCATACCTAGTTATTCATCAGTAATTGGTACTTCAGTTAATGCCACAACCTAATCTTACAAGCCAGCAACTTGGAAGTATCGCTCAACATTTAGTCAGTCATTAAATCTTGTCCATTATTTTCCTTACATATCTTAGACCATATTTTCACCATCTCTCATACTTTTTATAGTTTTTGTTACTCCTTTATATTTTTAATCGTGTCTTCTTCTTATCTATCTCTACATTACTATCGGAGTTATTCTAAATCATAAATCAGATCATTTAACTAACTCTTCAGTTCTTTAATGAACTATTAAAGACAGTTATTCAAGGAGCTAAGCTAATATGGCCCAAGTATACAGTTTTCTCTTATGTTTGTTTTTATGATGAATAATAAGGAAGATTTTTATTATGTTTTTACTTCTATGTGCCTGGAATATTTCTATTTTAGAAATGAAAATTGGTCAATAAAGTTACTTGGTCAGAATCACACATCTAATAGGTAGTGAATCCAGGATTGAGGATAGATCTAAGTTTCATAGTCATATTATTTCTCTAACCATTACTAGCCACCATCATTTCCCCAAACATCCATGCCTCTACACAGCTCCATAACATTAGACCTCCTGACCCCTCTTGCAATAATATGTCTTCTTCTTCTGCTAACTGACAAACTCCTATTATTTGTTAAGATCTATCTGATTTTACATAATATGAAAACTTTTCAGACTAATGTATTTAACTCCTCTCATTCCCAAAACTGTGTTTTGACACCACTTGGTATGAATTATTTTTACAACATCTCATTACATTATAGTTGTATTGCAAATAAGTCTGTTTCTTGCACTAGTTTACAAGATCTGAGTGGACAATGTCTTGCCTTATTCATCATCATATCTGCTGTTACTTAGCACAGTATTTAGTACATATTTTATTGAATTGATAAAAAATGTATTTACTTTAATTCTTTGAGATTGCTTTCAATTCTAAAGCTGAGTCAGTGAGTCCAAACTGGCTAAGGAAAGTATAGAAAACACTAGATAATAAATTACTCAAAACGTAGACATAGGAACAGAATATCCAAACAGTTATGGAATGTGCTATTGTTTTGAGTCATTTTATTTAATTCATAGAAAACATAATATTTTCAAGTGTATTTATTTATTTATTTGTATTCATAAGGTCCTGCCTTGTTCCAAAGTATTTCAGGCAGTTTATCGAAAGAATGTATTCACTTAAATTATAATTGAATAAAATAGAAATAAAATTAGAAAATCAAGGTGAAAGAAAATAGACTCAAATACATTCATCTTTGGGCTAGCACATTAGCTGCAGTCAATTGCAATAGTAGTTAAGCTTCAAATTCTCAGCTTCTTGGTGACCAAAGTAACACCTTGGGGGAGGGAAGAGTTATTTTTCTTTGGAGATATAAATTTTCTCAGAGAAAAACTTGCCTTACTCTGAAATTGCCTTTTGAAAAAAATATCATGTTGGCTTTTTTTTTTTTTTTTTTTTTTTTATTAGGGGAAGCTGGGTACTGTAGCAAGTGATGTCAATTTTTTCCCAATAAATGCAATAATGGATTTCATATTGATGTTTCTTGTAGTCCCCTTCAATAAAAGCTGAAGGCATTATATTAACATACAACTCAGTGAAAGCAATTCTTCAAGGAGCTAAGCTAATATGGTCCAAGTATATAGCTTTCTCATGGCCCAGTTTATTCCAAGAAAAGACTTTAGAGTACTTAGAGAAGTGGATGGACTGTTTAACCTTCAAAGAATCTTCTGTAAGTATCACTTTTCTCAGTCAGGATGATTAGTAGACAGTTAACAATAGCATTATCTGACCAATGAGCATGTTGTTATTTTACAAGTAATGGGCTTTCTAGTAGCCGCAATAACTGTAAAAAGGCAACATGAGATGGTAGAAAAAGCATAGATTTATACTTTGGAGACCTGATTTTTTTCTCCAAAGCCTATTATATTTAGTGTTTGAATGAGAGCCCCATTTCTTTATGTAAGGAACAGTCCCTAAGATTCTTTCTGACTCCAAACCATGTAATTGTTATTTTCATTCAAAGGCCAGGTCACTTTACTCATAGGTGTTTATATGTTAGCTAGAACATTGGCTGAAGTTACTAGCAAATTATTTTCTCTACAACTCATAGGAAGTCAGGATTGTTTTGATACAATGGTGTAAGACATTTTAATTTCTGTAATCCGGATTTTTCCAGACTTCATATTTTAAATATATATCCAAAGACTGCAATAAAGTGATACACTCAAAATATACTTAAGCCTGTTACATGCCATTTTAAAATGGAAAATCAATTTGTGTGGGTTATATTTTTTTTCATTCCACTTCATTGATAACTGAACATTCAACAAACTGTATAACAGCATAGTTTACCCCCACCCAGATAATACATAATATATAATATTTTATGTATATATAGTTTTGTTTATAAATCAAATCTTCACCTTCTGATATGGGTCTAAATGACAAATAAAACAGCTTCCACAAGCTTTGATTTTTTTAAATTGAGCCTGTTTTATTATTTCCCAGTCTTACACATCTGTAGATGGTGAAATTGAAGACATTCAGGAGACTTACATAATAGAATTGAAGAATAAGCTTTTGAATTCTGTATCAATTGATCCAATAAAGTATTTATTATAGTCTATATAACATATTATCTTAAGTTATACTTGATAAGTTATATATACATTTTTATCATAGTAAGCATTTTAGTTACATGCCACTCATTTATCATTAAGCAAATGTTTCTGAGCCTGCTCTGAGCCAGGAACTATGCTAGGAGCTCTGCAATACACAGTCTGTGCCTTCAAAGAGCTTGCAATGAAGTGCAAGGAAAACAAAAGTGAAAAAGATACATACATGTTTCATTGTAGAGGCAAACACCAGGGTCCTGCAGAAAGGCATGAAATGGCAAGGAAGTGCAGGCAGTAGAAAGTGTTATCTCAGTCGACGTGACTCAGAGCTGAATCAGTGTTAGCCTGGTGATAGCAAGGAGGTAACCAGGGGACAATGTGGAGTTAATTATCAGTTCTGGCTGAATTGTGTCACCTGTAGCAAGTTAGGGGTAAAAGTGAGTGTACAGATTTCGGCAAGAAGTGAGAGTGGATGGAAGCTGAGTGCATTTCTGGACATTTGTTGTTTGTTTTAATTACCTGTGGGACATGTAGGTAGAGAAGTCTAGTGAAACTTAGTGGTTAAGAATTCTGGAGAGAGATTGTATCAGTCATTCATGCATAGATTTCAAAAGTCATGAGAATTACTTACAATTAATAGAAAATAGTGTCAGTTTGCCTGCATGATCCCTAGTCTCCTTCCCACTGATCCCATTCTCAACTTGTAACATTACCTTTTTTGAAAATGGACTTCTGAAACACAGTGTGTATTTTTGGCTATACCTGGCCTTATTCTCAAAAATGATACGAAGTGGACGATCTAGGTGCCTTAAAGTAGAAATACAGCATGAGAGGCCGGGCGCGGTGGCTCAAGCCTGTAATCCCAGCACTTTGGGAGGCCGAGACGGGCGGATCACGAGGTCAGGAGATCAAGACCATCCGGGCTAACACGGTGAAACCCCGTCTCTACTAAAAATACAAAAAATTAGCCGGGCGTGGTGGCGGGCGCCTGTAGTCCCAGCTACTCGGGAGGCTGAGGCAGGAGAATGGCGTAAACCCGGGAGGCGGAGCTTGCAGTGAGCTGAGATCCGGCCACTGTACTCCAGCCTGGGTGACAGAGCGAGACTCCGTCTCAAAAAAAAAAAAAAAAAAAAAAATACAGCATGAGATTAGACAATAGGAAGTTAGGCCGTCAGAACTATCAGAACTTTTCTAGTTCTCAAAAGAAACAAAAATTTTTGTATAGGAACATGAGTATAAAAAATTCATTTATGAAAATGAGTACTGTTTTTAATTATTAACACAAAGGTTTTCATTGGATTGTTTCTCTTCAGGTTCTGAGTGTAAGCTAAAAGTTACATTAAATAAAGCAGAATCAGTCATGTGGCCCAAGGATTCAGCCTTCGGATGGTCTGGCTCGATCCAAAGCCTGCATGATATTCAAAGAGGTCTCTATAGTACGATTTCTCGCAACATAGTTATTTTTAATGGAAGTCGATAGTGAATAGGGCCATGTAATACTTCCCGGTTATCATTTACCTAGGGTATGGATATTCTTTGGTACTATCACTATCAAATCTGGGTCTTATAAAGAATATTAATAATATATATTATCCAGACTTAACTTATAGACTCTGCTTTAGAAGATCTTAGAATTCTAAGTCAGCTATGAATTCAACAGTATTTTTTTCTCCATAAACATGGTTTTAGTTTTAAATAAAGAGAAACAGTCTGCTTCACTATAGATTTGCAGTTGTTACTTTCAAATGGACTGAGGGGAGTTATTTTCCCCTTTAAAATAAGACTTTGTAAAATTCTGAGCCAGAAAAGCTTTGCTGTGCTGTGGCTAGGAATTCAGAAGATGTAGCACCATAGGAATGCCCTGCCCTTCATTCAGTGAATTGGTAAGAAATTACAGGTGCCAATAACCGGGTTCTTAACTAAAAATGGTACGTATAGCTGTTGTACTTTGCTTACTTGGTCCTGAAAATGGTAGTTTCCAAGTTACAAGAGAACCAAAACCATTACCTTTTTAGGTTCTGAGCCCTACTCTGAAGTTTACACTGATTCAGAGATTAAAGCCATACTTTAAACAATTATGAAAATAAGGTGAATTTTGTCATTTATAGCTGTCAATAAAAATTACAAACATAACTTGGAACAAGTTTTAACACTGCTTATTAAAGAGTCCACAGTGTTAGCATGGAACAAAAAATGCCAACATACAAATATGCAGGGTTGATACTTGGCTGATATGTGCTGCTTCTCATTTCTAATTGGTCAGAGTGTCTGTTCAGATTGATTAGTCCCTCTGCTCTAAAGTTTTACAAAGATTTTGTACCTGTATTTCTTGTGCATATATGTGCAAATGAAGGGTATTCGGGGGTGGGGGGGCAAGAAATATCGGTTAAAATTAGTATAGGGTTTCTAGCTGGAGACTGCTGTTGCAACAAAAGAGATTTATATCTTATGTTTCTTTGTCTACATGTCTAAATCCTACACCATAGTTCCTCATCCACCATAAATGTCCTACTTCCATCAAACTTTCCTTGAGTTCTTCAACAAAATATTTGTCTTCTTCTACCTAACACATAATAAATTATATTGCCTTAACATCTTGTATACCAATAATCACTGTCTGGCTTGTAATAGTTATGATTTGCAGCCCACTAGGAGAATATGTGTTTCTCAATGTGGTTAGAATAATATATTCACCCACTCGCTTATTACAACAGTTTGATATACTTTTAGTATCATTATCTTCCTCTCGTCAAGTTACGAGCTGAAGAAAAATATTAAGGAAATTTCTCAAGGCCCAGATTCTTTATATGTGCAATTTGATATCATTTTAAATTATGTTTCAATTTGGTTCAAATAATAATATAAACACTATGTATTATATACATTATAAGTTGAAAAATCCTTTTTGAAGATTGACTTATTGGTATAAACCTCAACAAGAATATTTTAGGAAAAAGCACACTCCCATATCTCAAACAGCTTACTCAGACAGAAAATCATATGGCATGGTGTTTAAAAGCAGAGGTTTAGAAGTCAGATACATCTAAGTTTGAGTGCTCTTTCAGCCATTTAACAGGCAGAGACCCAGTCAAGTCACAAAACTTTTTCAGCCTTCATTTTTGAACTTATATCATGGGGTTAATAAGGGAACTTCCTATCCCGTGGTGAGGTTTGTCAGAGAGGTCACCTTGGCTAGCAATCAACCTGACACATTCTAGTGCTCAAAAAGTGTTAGCTATACTTTCCTTATCAGTTTTTCACTTGGACATTATCCTCTATTTGTAACACTGGAAATACTTGCATCATTACTGAAGAAAAGGTATTTTGTAGCTTTTATAAAGTTACAAATGGAGATCTCTCATCCTTCCTTCTTTCATAATTAAGCCAGATCTGGAAGAATGTCAGTAGGGGAAAGAGGAGAGGGAGAAACTCAGGCCAGTGAAAGATGGGTAATCCATGACTGTTTTTAGAATCTCTTGGGCTTTCAGAGCTCCTTTTGTAACTTATTTGAACACTTTGAAAGCTCTTAATTAAAATAACTAAGAGTCAAAATATGATTGTTGACCAATTTGTCCTCTCTATCTGTTGCTTTACACATTGCTCACTATTTTGGCTAATTCACTGCTGTCTCAATTTACTTTGTATTTAAGTAACTAACAATATATTTACATTAGTAAAGAAACAGATAAATAGTATTTATATTTTCATTTTATTAAATGAATTATATATTATTTCACTGACGTATTATGTGGCTAACTTGTGGAAGGCTTCATGCTAAGTGCTAAGATTGCAAAGGTGAACAAGACAGAAGCAGCACCAGCCTTCGTTGAATGAGAAAGCAAGATGTCAATCGAATAATCACATGACTAAGAAATAACACATTTTGAAAAATGTTATAATGGAAACAAATTAGGGTGTTATGAATGAGCATATATGGGGAGCAAAGATATGTTTAGTTAGGATGGCCTTAAGAAAGTCCTTTCTTAGGAAATGGCATTTAAACCAAGACCAAAATAAGAGTAGGAATTGGTGGTCATGTGAAAAATGGGTTGGGGAGAAGGTATTCCAGGTTTTCAAAACTGAGGTCTTCTGGGCTGGGGAACTATCATGTTGAAAAAAGCATGGCACCAAAGCAAGAAAGTATTTTGAAAACTGAGGTTATTTCAGGGGAACCAGTAGGTAATGAGCAAAAGAAAGAAGCCATTGTAAAAAATGTTGTTTCCATTCTAAGTTCCATGAAATAGTCTTTAAGGGATGTAAGCATAGAAGTTAAATGATCCAATTTATGTCTTAAAAAAAGATTCTTTTGGCTTTAATGTGTCTAATGGTTGGACAAAAGCAAGCCAAGCTAGGACACAAAGTGAAGGCAGGAGATAATAGTGACTGAGACCAGAGTTTGTGATAACGGAACTAGAGATTATAAAGAGAAACCGGATGAGCTAAGCAAAAATCCAAGACTTTGTATTTTATTCTTCTTCTATGTTTCTAGGATTTGTTGCACTGCCATCTTCATAAGGTTATGATTTCCCATTATCTGAGTAAAGCATTGCTATATGACTTTGACGTGAGGTGGGAGGGAATCCTGTTACGAAGCTAGAAATGTGGGATCATTCATTGTAGATTATCATTCCTCTTGTTAAAATATTTCTACATTTCAGTTATTCAGTCATTCATTTGACAAATGCTTGACTGGCTCATGAGAAAAGAAAAGTTATATTGATTTTTAAACTTGTACTTTCCATTGTTTATTTTCCATGTCAACCCACAACCAAAATGATTCTCCAGGAAAGTGGTACCATTAATTTTACTCTGGGGGTTTTCTCACCCTAATGGATTTTTAATTTAATAAACACCTTTATTTATTTTTTCCTAATTTCTGGATTTTTCTAATGCATGATCATTTGTATTAGGATACTTTCCTTCAGAATTTGAAGTGGACTTTAGAAAATGTTAAGTTGCAAACTCAACTCACACTCTGTTAATTTTTTTATTTTTCAATAGAAAAAAGAAAAGGCTTCCGTTATGATACAGAACAATGCTTATGCAGTGGCTGTTGCCAATTATGCCCCGAATCTTTCAAAAGATCCAGTTCTTTCCACCATCTCCAAGAGCGCAACCACGCCAGAACCCAACAAGAAGCCGGAAAACAAGCCAGCTGAAGCCAAGAAAACTTTTAACAGTGTTAGCAAAATTGACAGAATGTCCAGAATAGTTTTTCCAGTTTTGTTTGGTACATTTAATTTAGTTTACTGGGCTACATATTTAAACAGAGAACCTGTATTAGGGGTCAGTCCTTGAATTGAGACCCATGTTATATTTGGGATGTATAGCAACATTAAATTTGGTTTGTTTTGCTATGTACAGTCTGACTAATAACTGCTAATTTGTGATCCAACATGTACAGTATGTATATAGTGACATAGCTTACTAGTAGACCTTTAATGGAGACATGCATTTGCTAACTCATGGAACTGCAGATGGAAAACACTCCATGCCAAAACAGCCATTGCCTTTTTAAAAGATTTATCCTAGGACCTGATTTAAAGTGAATTTCAGATGACCTGATTTATTTCCTATTCTTCTAATAGAGATGAAAATGGGGATCCTGTATGACCTTTTGTGGACCCTTTTGGTTTAGCTCTTAAATAGGAGTATTTTCTACTGTTGCTTGATTATGATGGAAGATAACATTGTCATTTCTAGATGAATTATTTGAAGTAACAAACATTGTATCTGCAACATCAGCACCGTTCATGAATGCTCAGAGTCCCTGCTAATGTAACTGGAAGCTTGGCACACATAAGAAAAACTAGAGATTTGAAATCAGCTTTTAATTACTCTGTATAGTATCTATAGCCATGAACATATTACAGCATGACAAGCTCAAATAATTTTGAGTCAGCCCGACAGGATGTTAATTATGCCTACGATTTAGTAACTATTGGAGTGTCATTGTCATTACACTTTTAGCTTCAGAGTTTATTTGAAAGTAATAATTGAAATCCTACAATTAATTTTAGTCATTGGATACTACCTTAATTTTAAAAAAAGAAAATAAATGTGTCTTAATCTTTCCAGGAATGTGTTGTTTTGAAATTGATCAGCTAAATTTTACTGGTGCTGGAGACTGGAAAAAGCATCCAGTTTGGTTGCTGTGGAGCAACATGCATATTGGATTAGAAAATTGTGCCAAAAACTCCCACTGATGAGCATTCACAGGTGCCCCGCACTATGGCAAGCACTTACATGATACTCCTCTTTCCTGTTTACTGCAAATTCTGCCTTAAGGCTTCTTTTCAGGACTCAGAAGCCACTAATTATAAAGGAAAGGGCAGTTAATTGGCACATTTTTCTCTTGTGAAAGCAGTTCTTTCAGATAAGAATTAATGTAAATCTGCTTTTGTAAATTGCAACTTTAAATTTCACTGACTCAAATTTACAACAGCTTTGTATACCAGAAGAGGTTTTGGTAAGGGTTGAACATTTTTACACTGCAGCTTTAAAACATTGCCAATAGATTGTGGATTATTTCACGCGCACAAACATAAACACACACGCACACACATACTACACACACACACTCCTAAATTAGAAACCACAACTTTAAATTTTATATAAGTACTAGCTATTAATGGGTAAAATTCATTTTTCTTTTAATATTTTAAAATATTATTTATGCCCCTGAAATATGCTAATACAAGTTAAAAATTGTGTATTATGCCTAGATTCAAAGTTTTTGGCAAACCTCAGATACTTTTGATTGACACGTATATTAGCAGTTATTAGTTGACTTTTACCAATATATGCACCTTTACGATGGTGTTTTTGTAGAAACATAAGTAGTCAAATAGTAACATTTATTGCAGTTTTGTACAGTATTTGAGCATAGTGCATAAATAGGTATGTTAATAAAATCAATAAAAGGAGTATCTATGGAAATAAGGAAAATCTCAACAAAAATTGCTATTCCTTTGTCTCATTTTTTAAATTTTCTTTGTTTCAACGTGATTCTATTATATGCTTTGCATGATTGTATAAAACCAAGGTCACAAATGCAACTTATTAACGGAATTTGCCAAGAAGACAACGTTGACATTAAAAATTCCCTCACAAAAGGTAATCCATAATCCTTCATAAACTAAAATTGTTACATGAGCCAATAAATGTATTTCTTTAATTCCCTTCCAGTAACACCTTCTTTGTCACCTAGTTTTAAAATGTGCACTTTATTCATACATTGAAATAGAAGATATCCTGTTTTCTTATACTTTTAAATACAGCATAGTTCTTCTGTATAGTTTAAGGATGTGTGCAATTGTATGAGAAAGTACACAATGCTAGAAGGCAAACAATGAAACTGCTCTATATGGTATGCATTATTAGATACTTTAAGAATATTTTGCTTGTAAAGTCCACATTGCCCCCTTAATGTCTGACTGTAAGTTATAAATTTATAAATATGTGTATATATAAAAACCGTTGTAAATAACAGTTTCTGTATGACCACAGAAAAGACTCATCTATACTTTGGGCAAAGAGCTGCTACTATATTGATGGCACCAGTATTATTAGCACTTGTGGCAGATCGAACAGGAAACTTATTGCTGTTACTCTTTTTTTAAATTTCAGTTAAAATTTTATTTGAGTGCAATGACATTCTGGCAGTTTAGATTTTTCAGTGATGGGGATCAGAATTCTCCGTTATTTCTTTAAACTTTGGTGTACTTTTTACATATTTCTTCTTCTTTCAATGTTTAAATAAATCAAAAGGAGCTTCTGCTCTTGTGGGGAGACTAGGGATGCTCCATGGAAATTGCTTTTAAATTATAGGACAAGATTCTTAACAATTATTCTCCTTTCCATGAACCAATTTAAAAACAAATTTAAAAGGATATTGATTTATCACAATCAGGCCAATTTTTCAGGAAATACATTTTATATATACTAACACTGATTTATTTGGCCCATAAGATTATACCTATTTTATGCAGTTGTACAATTACATAAAGAGTTATGGTATGTATAAAATGTAGATAACTACATGTACATATATAGAGATATAATCTCATTATTTTATAGCTACTACTCTGATTTAACTAATATTTATTCAAAAATATTTTTTACTTCCTCTGCCATGCCTTGTAATTGGTGTTGATATCACTCATGTCATACCCACTGAATTTAGTTGAAATTTTAAGTGCATCTCATTCTTATAATGACTTGAAATTAAAGACTACATAAAACATGTAAATTAATTTAGTACTGGGAGTTCTTTAATGATGCCACTAATGTGCTAAGATGGGTGGCTGTTTTTCTCTTTTCTCCTGTTTATGTTCCTATATGTTTGACTATAAAATGGAACAAATATAACCATTTAATATTTTTTTAAATCTTTAGTGATTTTATTAAGTGCCAATCTTAATGTTTAGAAATGTTTTCAGGGATCTCTCTGTTTTGAATTTATCTCAGGTTTGGATAAATGATCCCCTTGAGCCATGTTTCTAATTTTTTTTTCTTAAATAGTTCATAGTTTATTTTTAAAAACAACACAGAATCTATTATTTTACTCTCATTATTTCATATGTATAATTTGCATTTATGTGGCTCTTTTCGAATTCCTGGTTGAGGGACACAAACCCTGCCATGATATAATCATGGATTCTAGAAGAGCACCAAAGCTTTATAGGTACTTTATTTTGGCACGGCCTGTCATCACTCCAATGAAAGAAGAAAGGAAGTAGCTCAAGTGACCTCCTGCGCTGTCATGGTTCTTCGGCATCCATTAATAATTTGTTTAATACATTCTATGCCTGATGCCCTCAGACACATGTCTGTGAAACACAGACATATTTATTACCTACTTGGAAATATCAGGTTATGTTAATAGATTTACTAAACAGATTATTCTGATTATTAGTCTCCTGGCACACCTACATTCATCTGCATATTTTTGAAGCAATGACCAAATTTTTTATTATATGAAAAGATTCAGAATTTCAAGGGGATCAGTACCCGACCCACTGCTATCCTATAGTGCCATTTATTTTCCTTTTAATTGAGGTACCATAGGCACCTCGTGTTTCCCTTTTATTAATTTAAACTACCCAGAAGTGTAAAATTTTAACTGGGGAGGGGTGCAGTTATTTTTGACATCTGCATCCTTGAGAAACGTGGACACTACACCAAAACCACTTGTAACAGTGTGGAGAAGACAAGTTATATTTTTATCCACTGAATTCATGCTTTAAAAATTAAAGTAAATATTTAATATAATTATTTAATATCCATAATATTTTCCTATTAAAATTTATGTTAAAGTTATTAATATTTTCCATCAGTATTTAAGAGCTCAGAATTATTGAAAAGAAGAACCCACAGGAAACGTGAGGTTGTTGTTAATTAAACCAAGTAAGCATTTTTCCCTTTTTAACTTCTGAGAAAATAGATAAATTTTACATATGTAGACACACAAATATTCTAAGAGCTATTATTCTATTGTAGATAAATTATACAAAAGTAGACAAACAAATATTTTAAAAGTCATTATTCTATCATAGCATCATAATGAAAATACTAAAGTAGAGAAAGTTCATGTGAAATCCATTTGGGAAGGTAATAAATTATTCAATATCTACTTATAAATATTATATATCATAATTTTGTTTTTTTGCTAAAATTCTTAATTATCAACATATCTAGATAACTGTGTCTCCAATCTTGTTAAGTTGAAATATTCTATTTTTGTTTGTTTATATATGAAGAAAAACTTATACAGGTAATTATACATCCCACCTCAAACTACTCAATGATGCATTTAATACATAACATTACCTAATATTGCCAATAGGAAAGAATAATTAACAGGTTTATGTTTCAGCTTACAGTAATGTTCCCAAAGATCTTTTAATAAGGTCTTAGCTGTGTGTGTCAGTGATGTGTGTGTGTTTGTGAGTGTGTATGTGTGTAATTCCTAGGTATGTTTGGAATAATATTTTAAGAAATTTGAATAAATTTATGAAATCTAAACAATTTGTTTTATTGATGGATTCTATCACAAATTCAGCTCTTATTAAACTAGCAGTTAACTTACACAATAGAATACCTTTTTCAGTAAATCCATAACAAACTTATTAATTACAATTAGGTTTGAGCTATGCATATGGCTAAAAATATCTTTTCTATGTTGGTGTAAACATTTTTGAATGTATTTCTAGGTTTTTTTTTTTTTGAAAAAAGATTGAATTCAAAATGATCTTGCAATTCTGCTTCATGAGATAGAACAGAAACATCTTTGAATGCCAGATCTCTCAATGGAGGTTTGTGTAAGCTCTTTTAAAAGTTAAATATCTGGTTATTTACAAATACAAAGTTATGTATATTCATTACTGGTTTGTTTCATACCTTACTTTTTGAATTGGAATGGTTCAGTCTTACAGAGAGCCCATCACATACTAGTCAATGTTCTAAGTTTTTTATGCATATTAGTTCATTCAATCCTCACAACAGCCATCATCACGGTGTGATTCTTGAAGCTCTGGAAATCTAGAATTTCTGTATAGTACACCAACATGCCAGTTTATGTATATTATTGGAAGAGTAAACAAAACAAACAAAAAAACCCCGAAAATCTGCATTTTTTCTTTGCTTTAATTCAAATTTATATTTATGCCTTTTGGGGAATATTCATTCAATAAGGAAGCCATTACATGGTTTTCTACACAACAAAACAAACAAGTAAAAAACAAACACTAAACAATAAAACCGTACTGTACAGTAAGCAATACCCATTTTTGTGACGCTAGTTATTTACTAACGTTCGTGCAATTTAGTTTCTGGGAATATATTGCAGTTCTCTTTTTTGGTTCACAAGTAATGATCGTGTATTAAAAGTGATTAATGTTGATTAAGCAAAACTAAGCACTTCCTTCATTTCTTTTTTTTTTTTTTTTCCTAGTTTTGCCAGTTTTATTAGTGGTTGGAGAGATTTGTTTTCATTTGCCATATTGTTGGTTTCATAACATTTAATCTCATTGGACTTCAAGGATTATGTATTGTTTTCATCACTTTGTTGTAAGCTACAGTTTATAGAATGAGGCCTGAAATGATTCCAATGGATGCCTTTGGTGGGATTGTAATTGTTCAATTAGCTTACTAGGTTTGAAAATGTCAGTTTTCCATGCTTCTTTTTAGAAGACTTTACCATAACATGATGCCAAATGCAAACTATATTGCATTGGCTATATAAACTATATTATTGGCTATACATGTATATTTCCAACAAAGTTTATTTGTAAAAACAACTGATGCTAAGAAATCAAGAGTTAGTTGCAGAATTACTTTAGAAATAGTACTGATAGATTTGTTCACAATTTATTTTTAACATATTCGACATAGTCATTGAAGCAATTGTGCTTTAAATTGATCATAATGTGTAAAAAGGTGTAATGTATAATTAGAAAGATATAAGTAAAACTCAATTATTGAGTCACAATTTTCATGAATTAAACTTTACCATCCACAGATAAGTCCTTATTGCTTGTTAATCTGGGATGCCTGCACTACACTTGATTTTAAAATTGTTGGTCTTCTATACATTTTCAAGATTTTCCTAAGCAGATAGAAATTCAGGTTTTGATGTGCTTCAAACTAAGGAACATCACCTTTCATTAAATGTGTACAGTAGTTGTGATGTGAGTGAAAACTTTAAAAAATGTCATACTTATTGCTACATTTGAATACAAAATAAAAGGAATAAAGTATTTTCCCTTTGCTACAAATTAATAATACAATCACATGCATAGAGAATGTGAAGAACTTCCAACACCAAACTTTGATATTCACATTATGTGAAATTCGAAATTTTCTGGGTGACAGTATACTTATTGGTAGGTTTTCTGGTTCAAGAAAATAACTCAAGAACTAACAATATTTGTAATTGTGACCTTGTTGTAATTGGGAAAAGCCACTAGTTGATCATATGACCTTTATTGAATATGTCATGCTTGCTGTTTAAAAAATTCCTAACTAATCACATGTAAATTAATGCTAAACAACTTTTTTGTATTAAAAATAATTTAAATATATTTGATCTGCAAATTGTGTTTTTTATACTCTATTACATCTTTGCTTACAATAATTGAATTTATTGTGAATGTGGCTTTTATATATTGGGATATAAAATGATATTTTGTAATAGCAGTTTTAAAAGTTGTCAGTTTCTTCAACTTCTTTTTAAGATAAAAAGCTGTAGGGTGACAGGAAAAGCATAAACATACCCTAAAATTCGGGGAGGAATCATATATTGCTAACGTTCATCTCTTCAACACTTTAAGAAAGTGGAAAGCATAAGCTCACCCAGAAAATTGGCTACCTGCTATTATATAAAAGTGTCACATTTACATGAAGCTATTAAATAAATAATATTTTCTTTTCTTTAAGGTAGATTTAAGTTCACCATTATCTCTGTAAACCCCCACATCTTGTAGTTTTCTTGTTTGACCTATTTTCTAAATTTAATGCAATATTATTTAAAAGAGTTCCTCTTTTGACTATTACTACTATTGTTAATGGTACCATTATCAATATTAACTCTGGGAAGTTTTCAGATGTAGATAGGAAAATAGAAAAATGGAAAACAGATATAAGTGGTAAAAACATGGAATCCCTCAGATATCCCTTGAGAGACTGTGGAATTATATCCAATTTTCTTGGTTTAGAAAATCAGGGATATGGGTATGTTTAATTTTTTTTTAATTTTCTCCATCAATTAACAGTTAATATATCAGAAATTAATTGAGCTTCATTTACCTGGAAAATTCACTTCTGTAGAACACCTTATTCTCTTAATAGCTTGAAATTTTGTAACATTTCTTCTATTAACCAATAACAATTTCTAACTCACTTTTTAAGATGTAGAATAATCAGAAGATGTAAACTAATAGTTGAAGTATATCGGTTTTAAACTGTCCATGGACTTACTGTTTGAAACTAGTTTTATTCCCAAAGTAAAATATACATGAAATTCCAGATAAATGGAAAAATGCAACAGTTTTAAAGGTCATCTTGTCTACCACTTAAATCAGGCTGTCTACAACCACAGTTTATAGAACGTTTTCATAAGAAGTATATACAGAGGTCACCCTAAGCTATATCTGAAAATCCCATCCATTTCGGAAAACTGAATCTGTATACCAGGAGAAAAATGTCTATAATTCTATAATTCTTGTTTTGTTAACTTTTCCTCATACTAATCATTGCATTTGTCGTTCAGTATTCTGGTATACTATGTAGTAATTGTATTGAACTTCATGCCACTTGTCAGTAACTTTAGGAAGTGTTGAAGATAGAGTTACTGAAAATCATGTTTTGCTTTCTGAGAGTCAATATATTAGACATGACTCCTTTGACTAAGAGCAGGAACAACTCCAAACTAGTTGAAACATAGAAGGAATTTAGGAAAAGGATTGAAGATGTCTCATTCAATTGCAATTAAGCATTAAAACTCCTGACTTCAGACTGGGCGCAGTGGCTCAGGCCTGTAATCTCAGCACTTTGGGAGGCCAAGGTGGATCACTGGAGGCCAGAAGTTTGATACGAGCCTGAGCAACATACTGAGACCCCATCTCTAATTTTTTTTTTTTTTTTTAAATTAACTGGATGTGGTGGCAGGCACCTGTAGTCCCAGCTACTTGAGCGGCTGAAGCGGGAGGATACCTGGAGCTCAGGTGTTTGGGGCTGAAGTGGGCTGTGATCCTGGCATTATTACTCCCAAGTGGGGGATACAAGTAAGACCCTGTTCCTAAGAAACAAAAACAAAGAAAAAAAAACTTATGGAAGTCAGAAATGTTAGGAATTAGGCTATGGATTATATTAATGTGATGAAATAACAAGACTCATTGTCTGTGTAGCTCAGTTCAAATACTGGAGTAAAATAATCTGATAGGGACCAATTGTTCCAATCAGCTGTATTATCTTGAATAAAAAATACAAGCACAATTGCTGGGTCACCCCTCATCAGTGGAGAGAGTGAAGGTTTTGCATACACTTCAAAACATAGGCCGTTACCATCAAATAATGTTTTTCTATTTTGAAAAATTATAAAAATGAAAATGGAATTTAAAAATATGTAAAAAATGAGAAAAAATAGATCCTCTCAGTACTAATATATTTTCTGATTGACACAAATCAACTACATAAGGATGTTATAATTTATTATTGAATTGTCAGTATTTATGTGTCTGCATTATGTATGTATGTATGTATTTATGTTGATACACAATCTCACTCTGTCACCAGGCTGGAGTGCAGTGCTGTGATCTCATCTCACTACAACTTTCACCTCCCAGGTTCAAGCGAGTCTCCTGCCTCAGCCTCCTGATAGCAGGGACTACAGGTGCATGCCACCACACCTGGAAATTTTTTTTTTTTTTTTGTATTTTTAGTAGAGACGGGGTTTCACCATGTTGGTCAGGTGGGTCTCGAACTCCTGTCCTCAAGTGATCCTCTTGCCTTGGCCTCCAAAAGTGCTGGGATTTCAGGTGTAAACCACTGTGCCTGGCTTGCATAATGTTTTTAATATAAAAATAAATCCAACTATCGTGAAAAAGATCAAAGAACACATGTACATTAAAGATTTTGTTATATACATTTCTATTATCAAAGTTACTTGGGCTTAGCTTACACCGGGATGACAGGCCGTTTATATCCACAATTGCCTCTATCAGCACAGTCTCTCAAGAAGTATGGAGGAGACTGGTGGCCCAGGCAAGTGGAGTCATGATTTGGATATAGGTTCCTACAGGGCAAAATTGGAACTGTGTTGCCTATTCTACAGAATCCGGGAATAGAAAGAGACTAAAACTTAATATCAAACAGAAATTATCTGGCAAGGAATATTCCAGGAAAATTACTATCAACATGTCCAAATGACAGGAACATGGCCAAAACAAGAAGATTAGAAGAAGAAACAGAACTGGAATGGAATTGAAACGTGTTATAAATAATGAAAATAGAATCTTTATTGAGGACTAAGAATGAAACTAGAATATCTACCTGTCTTCACTACCCACTATCCTCATAATACATGCTGGGTAACACTAACATCATGTAAAGTAAGTAAGATGAAGCAAAAGTTATGAGAAGTGAATGTAATTTTATTTGAGTCATAAAGTAGCAGAAGATAGTGACCAATAATTAGCCAAGATTTGAGTAAATAGAAGTAGCAATCAAGATTTGATGATTTGGTCTCATATGTTTTCAAAAACTAGAGTTTCCCATTTACCCTCACTATTAATTTATACCACTAATGTACATTCTGCATATTATTGTTTATTCAGAGGTTACAATTAGTATACATTTTATGCCATATGAGAAAGTTTGATACAAGAATAGTGATCACATGTAATATAACATAAACTTAACTGATTGGCATATTTCACAATAGTATAGTACTACTTATTGAAAGCATGATATTATAATTTCACTTTCTGCTAAGTAAATAAAATTAGTTTTATTCATTATCAATGGCTTGTTATTAAACATACAATATTATAGTTTCTATAGTTTCAAACCTCATCTCTTAGTACTTTAAAATTGATGAAGCTACAGCTAATATTTTAATAACAGCAGTACTAAAACCTTGGATAATAATTTATGTGTTTTGAGCACACCATAGACAAACTATTATAAAACTTTAAAAACTTGTGCTTGATTTCCTGTTCACTGATCTCCTGTGTTGCTCACACTTACTTAGCGATTGCTTTCTCCATTTGTCTATAATATTCTTAATGGGAGGGATTATGCCTATCGCTTTCAAATATTTTGATTGAAATTTATTGGGATTCTGTGAATTTGGGCATTGGTTTATCAGTTTTGGAACGTTCTTAGTCATTATCTCTTTAAATAACATTACTTCTCCCTACTTTCTCTGCCCTATCTTTCTGTAATACCAATTACACATATTTAGATCTTCTTACTCAGCCCTGCATGTCTTTTAACCTCTCTTTTATGTTCCGATGTCTTTGGTCTGTATTCTAGATAATTTCTTTTAAGCACTGGATATAAAACCAGCCTAAAATCATATTTTCAATTTTTAATTTTTAATCCAGAGTCTGACCGTTAAATTACACACTGGTTCTGTAATTCTCTTGCTTTGAAAAAATTGATTTGAATATAAAATATTTATATCATTAATAAGACTCTGTAAAAATCATTCTTTAGCCCATGGGGAACCTCCAGGCTAATATTCAGTGATCTGAAATTCTTACAATTGACTTCAACCAACTCGTAAAAGATGAACACCCTCCATATTCCTGTACATTTTTCTTCAAAAATTTTGAGGGACAATTCCAATTACTTAAAAACTAAAATGTAAATTAATTTATGTAAATATGACTCTTTTGAATAAGCATCCTATCCAAGCACTGAATTTTAAAATCATTTTATAAGGCTATTATCAATAAGATCTCTATAAACGTTGTGCCCATTTATGAAATGGCACAATTATGAAATAGACACAATGTTTATAGAGATCCTACTGATAATAGTCTTAATTAAATGCTGTATAAGACAAATCGATCAAATATAATTTCAGCTTCTGTCTGTCTGATCAGGTAAACCATTAAAGTGTCATATACGTATTCATAGAAAAATTCACCGGAAGCCAAGATAGTATATAAACCAGGGATAGATGTTTTAAGAAACACTTCTCCATGAGTGTCACATTTTTGCACAAGACTTGTCAGCAAAAGGAGTGACTGCCTTTGTTCCAGTCTTATTTTTCAAATATGTTTGTAGAGCAAGCCGCCTTGAGAGAAAAATACAGCAGCAAATTTTGCTCATTTATACTCTAGTATGATAAAGATATTGTGTCTCTCTGTGGCAAAGACCAGGCAAGTTTATCACCTTTCACAAGAGTTTCAGGTTCCCTAATCATGATTCTCTCATAATGTAATTCATTATATGTGTAGATATCTGCTGAATATACTTTTATTGCCCTACAGAAATTGAGACTTAGACTGTGGGTGCAAACATGATGATATTCTGGCTATTGCTATTACTGTTAGTAATAAGTCTCCGATCCGGGAGTTTCATGACTTCTGCCAGTGTGCAGAACACTGTGCCTGGTTAACTTTTTAGCTTGCATGTGAGGTAAAATCTTGAACTTCACAGTTCTTACAAATCACCACCAGCACAACAATACTGGTAAAAATAATAATAACAATATTTATGAACAGAAAAGAAAGCACACCATACCTGCCATCTTTCAAGGCATTTTAAGTGTATTAATTTATTTTATCTTTATAATAAAGTTATTAAACTAATACTATTATGCAGATGAGGAAACTGAGGCAGATATGTTAATTGCTTTGCCAAAGATTAAACGGCTAATATATGATAGAAGTTAGATTCAAACATAGACCACAAATCTCCAGTCTATGACTTCAAACAACTTTGTGTAGTTGCTTATTCAAGTAACCCTTTCACTATTGTCTATCATATAGACTATCCATGCTCCATCTTATAATGCTAGTAAAAATATTGCCAACTAAAAACTGAACCAGGTCACTTAACTCCAAACTCTCATTTTCTTAAGAAGTGATTATTTTCAAACGTTCTTGTTACCAATTACTTTTGTAGTCAGTATTCATATGCCCATCAAACAAAATCCACTATATTTTAAGCAGGAGTAGACTTCTTATAGAATATGAGTTACATACATATTTATTTAACATTTATAAAAAAAGATCTACATTAAAAAAAAGTCTCTCAAAGATGTGCTGCAAAATATCTACCAAGGGTAATACCTCTTCTGCAGTCAGGAGGCCACAGGTGTCAGACCAACATCACTGCCACAATAAATCTTCATAACCAGGTAAGTAACTCTGTGTTATGTCAGGATGGACAAGCACACCATGTTAGCCATAATCCAAATGAACAAAATGTACGTCCATGCCCTACCTTTCAAGTACTATGAAGCTAGAAGTGTGAGAACTCTGTTAATACTACTGCAGAAAATCCCCAACTATCCTAAACTATCCTTCAGTAAAATAAATAGCAGAAGTAGGAGATTTTCTTCCTTCTCTTGGTTTCTGCTTTTCAAATCTTGTGTTAGATTATCTGTTTGGCTGAATCGGAATCAAATCCAGAACTCTAGTTACATAGGAATCTGAAGAATGATATTAAGCTTCTGGGTGTCACAGAAAATAATCTATATTCAGAATATGGGGGCATAGGAGCTGAGAACCATTCCAGCAAATTCTTTCTGGTGCATTGATTTTTAACATAGTAGAAATAAGATCTATTCCAAATAAACTATACAACTCAAAAAATCTCAATGATATTCAACAGGTCTTTTTTTTAAATTAAATGGCTATTAAGCAGCAATAAAAAGTATTTCAATGAGATCTCTACTCATTTCATGATGTCATCCTGCTACTCCTAATTTTAGGGAGGTGGGTTTGAAGCTATCTTTTGAGGCCATGAATATAAATTGGAATGAATAAGACAGTGATTAGAGATTATGTATGCCAGGTCCCTGAGGCAGGGACAAGAACATTTACTTGCCATGTTGTGGAAAGACTAGGAAAGAAAGAATGATTATAAAAAATGGAATCTGGTGAGAAAATATAATATATGATAAGAATCAGTACAATTTCAAATTGTTTTTTTCTTTTTCCAGTGACAGTTGTATAGATCTAGAATAAAGACTAGATTGAAAAACCTGGGCAAGAATTTTTTAAATGTGAGTTGTCTATCTACTGAACACAACTGAATCTCTGTAACACGCTTGAAATTGAAGAACTCTTTAGGGTACTAAATGAGGAAATGCTTTAAAAATGGTTACTTGGCAAACGTGGCTGTAAAATATCGCAAAATTATAACATTCCTCAAGCTAAAAGATATCGACAATGAAATGCTGTGGTAGATAAATTTCTGGCAGTGTTATATGGTGATTTTGTGGGTAGTGAAGAGAGAAATTAAGGGCATGGTACAATCTGTTCCTCAGAGATTCATTGCGCAGTGCTCTCATAAGAATGACAAGGGAATAATTGAATGCATTTTGTGAAACAAAATATTGATGATTAAAGAAGGGACAACTCTTGGGTAAGAAACAGAGCCATGAAAGACAGGTAATTTTCAAACTTTAAGTTGAGTTTCTCGGTGAGATATAGGAGAGAATGAATGTGAGGCAACTCTGAAATTATAATTAGAAGGAAATCTATAACAATTACTTTTGCAAACACTTCTAAAAGTGACAGTGGGAAAGATTTTTAAACAAATAATGTTCAGGCCTATTGAAAAGATAATGGAGTGTGTAGTTCTTTCTTGGCAGAGACAATAGCTCACTCTGTCCAGAAAATTATAGGGCAAGCAATACAGAACACTTGGGCTTCATTAAGAAGAACACAGCACACTGCCGACTGGGAAGCAAGTCGTGCAAGAACAGAAAGCATGGAAAAGCACCCACATCTTGCCTATTTGCCATTTCATTCAAATATCATTGTAAATGTTTTAAATTATTCTCTCATCTCATTTTATGTAGGAAAAAAAGTTCTGCTTTTGTAATGAGTCCAGCTGTTCATGAAAGTTAAGAATAATGGGAGCTGTTCATGAAAGTTAAGAATAATGGGATAAGTGGGTATGCATATTTAAAGCTAACATACAAAGAAGTTATTTATGGTATAACAATTGCAGAATGAAAGTCAAGAAAAATGGGATTTGTCTTGCTGAGCTTCTAGCCAAGCAGATCATGACTGCATGTGTGTCTTTTTTTGTGATTCTAATTAGTATTCTTAGGCTCGTCTAAGAATTACATAGTAAATTCACATATGGCACACTGAACTTCTCAGTTGAAAGGCATTTGATATATGGAGTAGAAATGTCCTTGCTCTATAATAGTTCTTTGTTACTACAGATTAGTGTTATGGTATTCTGGATTTTTACATATCAATTTCATACTCTGATTACTATGAGTCTACCTTAATAGAAGAAACTGCCACAGATCTACTAACAACGTCTTAGTTCTAAACCTGATATTGAATTTGGGCAAATTCAGCAAAATCACAAGTGGAATTCTGAGAGTTCTTTTGGAGGAAAGCTGCTAAATTTTTCTCCATTTCTGTATCACTGTATCAGGAAGACAAAAATTATTCCTTATTTCCACAGGACATATTTTCTTGCACTGATTAACCACAATATAGTCACTGTCCATTTTTATTTTCCCAGTATATTTAATGCAGTTTGTATTTATTATCATCTCCTCTGTGAATTTTCTATGAATACTTCTGGTCTGTGAGTAAACCGTAAGTTTTTCATGGTCAAAGACTACAGATTGTACATTTATTTTTTATATTTCATAATAAACACAGAATTTTAAACACAGTTTTTAAATTAAAATTTGATTGGTCACTGTTGATTCAATCATTTGTTTGTAAGTATAATTAAGCCTCCAATTAATGTCTATATATTTTAACAGTCATATTTTTTCTCTAATATTTATGCTGTCACTTCTTTAGTCCCTTTAAAGTATTTTCTTAGCTCCTATCATGTACCTCTTTTATTACGTTTTGATAGGCATTCTATTAATGTTCTTAAGGAAAGTTTTGCTTCTTATGCTGCATGCCCTGTGTGAATTACCAGTGGTCTCCTTCTGAGATAACCAGTACAATATTCTCTGAGTTATCACCTCTCTCACAGACTGAAGTCCAGAAGGCAAAATAGCTGTTAAAGAGGTGCCTGTATGTGTACTATTTATCCAGGCTTCTGTGACTGGGTTGGGGATACAGGATCACATGGTAGAGACACAGGTGTATTTTAGGACCAGGTCAAATAAATGGAGAGATCAGTCCCTTCACAGCAAAGATAAAAGATGAAACTGAGAAAAATAAAATAAACAAAAAATGTTGAAAATTATAACAATGAAAGACAAATTTCCTTGGAGTTGATGTGATAGTTAATTTTATATGTGTCAATTTGCTGTGTTAAGGAATGCCCAGATAGCTGGTAAATCATCATTTCTGGGTATGTCTTTGAGGGCATTTCTGGAAGAGAGTAGCATTTGAATTGATTGTGTGAGTAAAAATATTAGTAAAAAGAAATAGAATTTGGCAGAGCACTGTCTCACACCTGCAATCTCAGTGTTTTGGGAAGCCAGGACAGGAGGATTGTTTGAGTTCAGGAGTTTGAAACCAGCCTGGGCAAGATAGTGAGGTCCAAATCTCTACAAAGAAAATAAATTAAAAGAAACAGACCAAATAGGATCGATCGATCTATCTATCTATCTATCTATCTATCTATCTATCTATCTATCTATGTATTGAGCTATATATCTATATATTGATCTAAGATATAGCTACAAGATAGATAGATAGATAGATAGATAGATAGATAGATAGATAGACAACTGATTAGATAGATAGATAGATAGATAGATAGATAGATAGATAGATAGGAGAACATTTATTATGGGAATTGGCTTGAGTGATTAAGGAGGCCAAGGAGTCCAAGGATATCCAATGGACAAGCTGAATAGCCAGGAAAGCTGAATAGCCAGTAATTCAGTTAGAACTTAAAGGCCTGAGAACCAGAGGAAGTGATTGAGTAACTTCTGCTCTGGTTCCAAAGGACTATAATTCAGGGGCTCTGATGTCTGAAAGCAGGAAAAAATAAATGTCCTGGCTCAAGAAGAGAGAGAATTTGGCCTCTCTCTATTCAGGCTCTTAAGGGTTTGCATAATGCTCACCAATATTGATGAGCGCAAATCTTCTTTATGTAGTCTCTTGATTCAAATGCTTATGTCTTCAGAAAACACCCTCACAGACACACCCAGAAATAATATTTCCCCAGTTATCCAGGCATCCATTAACCTAATGAAACTGACACATGAAATCGACACATGAAATCAACCATCACATATCCAACCCTTGTTAAGTTGGCACCCATGTACATCTCCTTAAACATACTTAATCTCTAAGTAAAGAGGATAACAAGGTCACAATTTTACCTACAATGGTACCACTGTTCTGCATACAACTGAGGAGAAACTAATTTCTTTCAGAATAGATGGTCAAGTTTTTAAGTGATATTTACTCTTCCGATATTCCAAAGTTTAAATACTATGTTGTAAAATGAATAATATGTAAATACTGATATAAATTTAATATGTCATGTTATAAGATAAGGAATAAGAGGAAAAAAAGCCAAATATTTGCTTAAATATGTTTATATATACACAATTGTATTTGTAACAAAATAAGGACATACCCATGAAATATCACAATTCTGGATTCTGTAAAGCATCATGTGGTCTTATCTGATCCCCACCCTGAACACTCAGTTGCGTTAATTAGCTAGTATTTTCAAGTACCTTCCTCTAGTATCCACTCTGTATTCTCCTTTCCTTCAGAAAGAACTTTACCTTATCATGGTTCTTTATTTAGCAAAGTCACCCAAACTTTTATTACTGCAGAGTTTGGGACATTCATAGTCCTGCCTGGACTGGGTTGTTTTATACTGACCTTAATCATGAGGCAGAGTTATACTAAAACACACCCAAAAAGGATCTCCTGTATTTAAGACATACTTTTTCTTACATTCATTGTGGAGTAGAAGTCCAATTTCCCCTTGAACATTCAGATCAATCAGTACAGTCGACACCTTAATTTCCTTCTTGGCCAGTTGACTTATAGGCATGAGGAGACTAAAATGATTAGATGGCAGTCTTAACATCCATTTCAATGGAATCATTGTCGTGTTTCCTGATGGAAATATTTCTCCCTCTGGATCTAGACCTCTAGGCCAGGAGAGCATAAACCTGTGGGAAGAAGCAGTGAAAATTTTGCTAGTGGGTCATTAGAGGTAATGGTGAAAGGCACCACTTCATTTTTAGCCCTTGATTCCTGGACACATGAATCCCGGCTACTGGAAAAAGAGTAGCATGTAGTGGACATGGATTCAGAGCATACATAGTCTTCTGTAGAACCTTGTCTCAGTCTTGCAAGGTATTGTCCCCTGGGTGACATTGTAACTGAGTCTTCAAAATGCTGTTCCACCCTTCTTTCAAACTCTATGCTTATGGATGGAGGAGAACATGGTAACACTAGTGATTCCATGAGCATGGGCCCTCTGCCACACTTCTTTTGCTGTGAAGCGAGTTTGTTGATCAGAAGCAATGCTGCATGAAATGCCACAACCGTGAATAAGGCATTCTGTAAGACTTTGGATGGTATTTTTGGCAAAATCATTGTATACAATGAGACAAATTTATATCCAGCGTGTCTATTCCAGTGATGAGTGGAATGCAGAGTGTCTATTCCAGTGATAAAGTGTCTGCCTCTCCCTGGATGAATATGGTTCAATGTAATTAACCTGGCACCAGCTCCAATGTAATCAGCCAATATAAAATGGTGTCATATGATGGGTTCAATGTTGGTCTCAGTGACTGGCACACTGGGCGCTCAAAGCTGGTCACAGACAGGTCAGTCTTGGCGAATGGAATTTCATCTTACCAAATCCATGCATAACCACCATTTCTGCCACTATGCCCACTTTGTTTATGATACCATCAGACAATGACAGAAGGGACTGGGGAAAAAGTTGACTAGTATCTACCTAACAGGCCCTTCTATCCACTTGATTATTAAAATCCTACTCTGCTGAGGACATCCTTTGGTGAACATTTGTGGATGTGGACTCAGGTATCCTCATGTTTTTGCCCATTCATAGTGGTCTATCCACATACCTCTTTGCCACATTTCCTTGTCACAAATTTTCCAATTATATTACCTCAAAAGTCTCTGACCATCTAGCCATACCATTGGCTACAGTCCATGAATTAGTATATAATCACAAGTCTGGCCATTTCTCCTTCCAAACAAAGTCCACAACCAGTTGTACTGTCCAAACTTCTACCAGTGGAGATGATTTTTCTTCACTACCGTACTTCAAGGATGTCCCACAGAGGGGCTGTAATGCTGTAGCTCTGCCTAGGTCTTCCCTTCCCCTGTCAGGTGATTGAAATAATTCTCCTTGAGGCTAGGAGAGAGAAGTCAGTGTAGCAGAATTGGGGACTATGGACACATAGGTTACTTCCTCATGTAACTTACTTGTGCTTGGAGGGCCAGCTCAGGCCTGATCATGTATACTCCACTTTTATTTGATGATGGAGTGTTGCTGTGCATGACCACATTTATGGCTTCATTGGTCAGGTAATAACCAGTTCATGACAGGCAGCTCAGGTCACATGATAAGTTAATGGCCCGTGATCAATTTTTTGGTTCCTACTATGGCCCAGTAGGAGGCCAAGAGCTGTCTCTCAAAAGGTGAATAGTTATCTGAGGATGATGGCAGGGCCTCGCTCCAAAATCCTAAAGGTCTGCATGTTAACTTACCCTTGGGGATCTGCTGTAGGCACCTAACAGCATCCCTATTTGCCATTGACACTGCAAGCACCATTGGATCTGCTAGATCATATGGCTCAAATGGCAAAGCATCTTCAAAGCAACTTAAACCTGTTGTAGTATCTTCACTTGTTCTGAACCACATTAAAAACTAGTAACTTGCTTGGTAAACTGGCTGAAGTAATACACTCAAATGAAGGATATGTTTCATCCAAAATTCAAATAGGCTCACAGCATTGGACCCCTTTCTTGGCTGTAGGAGGGGCCAGATGCAACAATGTATCCTTCATTTTAGAGGACTATATTGATATGTCCCATACCACTAGGACTCTAGAAATTTCACTGAGATAGAAGACCCTGGATTTTATTTGGATTTACTTTCTACACTTTGGCACCCAAATACATATGCAGGAACTCCTGAGTAGTTGCTACTTCTCAGTTGCTAGGTCCAATCAGCATAATGTCATCATTGTAATAGAGCAACATGATATATTGTGGAAAGAAAAGGCAATCAAGATCCCTATGGAAGAAATTGTTGTACATGGCTGGAGAGTTGACATACCCCTGAGGTAGGGGGACAGTGAGGGTAGACTTCTGGCCTTCCCACCTGAAAGCAACTACTTCTGGTAGACTTTATTGACAGGTATGCAGAAAAAAACACCAACAAAACTCTTTCCAGATTAATGCCACATACCAGGTACCCGGGGTTATGTTAATTTCCTCAATCAGTTAAACTGCATCTGGTACAGAAGCTTCACTTGGAGTCTTAACTCCATGTGGTTAAGCTTATAATAATCCACTGTCATTTTCTAATATCCTTCTGTGTTCTGCACAGGTCAAATGGAGGAGTTAAATGGGGATGTGGTGGGAAATAGCACCCCTGCACCTTTCGAGTTTTTGATGGTGGCACTGATCTCTGCTGTTCCTTCAGGAATGTGGTATTACTGTTTCACTAGGTACAGGCAGTTCTAATGCCTATCGTTTTGCATTTCTCACCATAATAACCTCACCTCACAGGTCAGGGAACCAATGTGGGGATTCTTCCAGCTGTAAACTATGTGTATTCCAGTTGTGCACCTGGAACTGGGAAAATAACCACAGGTTGGGTTTGGGGTCCCACTGGACACACTGCAAAATTGTCCTGAGATAAAAACTCCATTGATCCCCTGGCCTTCATAAGGATCTACTCTGATTAGTAGACCACAGTGACATTCTGGGTCTCCTGGAATTAATGCCAGTTAAGAGCCAGTGTTGGTGGTCCCTGAAGAGTCTGATTATTTCATTTCCCCAGTGCACAGTTATCTTGCCAAAAGGATGTAGGTCCCTCTGGGGAAGGATGGGTGTAATATTAACAATATACATTCTTGGTAGTATTTGCGAGTCCTTCCTCAAGGAGACCTGGCCCCCATTCATTCACAGGGCTTGGAAGTCTGTTAATTGACTTAAGCATGGGAATTTGAGGGAATTTGAGGAGCCATGACCCTATGTTTTTATGATTTAAGTTAGATTTTTGTTCATTTGACTTGGAAAATTATCTGCTTATACAGAGCAAGTAAGAGTTTAGTGAGCATCCTAGTAATTTTATTCCTAGGAACACCAGAAGCCTGCAAGGGTCTAAATATTCTGGTTGGTGCTTTGACTCTGCTGTCCATTATCATAGCTATGCCCATCTTGCCAGTTGACTTCTGCCACCCTAGGAACCAATTACTACCATTGCATTTAGATTTTCCAGTTGATTGTCTATGGTTCCCATTGTAAGCTCTGAGCTACAGAGAAGAGGAATCACTGAGATTTTCAGAGATGCTGGGGCTTCCTTCATGAATTTATTTCTCAAAATATTGTTGAAAGATAGGACTTCTGAACCCATCTAGTGTGAGTGAGTAGGTCTTAAATGATATGTCCTCTCTGACATTCCATTCTCTTTAAGTCTGAACCATTTCCTCTACATAAAACCAAGGGAGATCAGGCATTTCCAATTTACTCACAGTGATGTGCTCTTTAATCCATGTTTTAGTCAGTCAACCAACCAAACAGTTAAAAACCTTTCTAACACCTTGAGTGCAACATTAAATACAGCATCTCTGCTACTGGGCCTGTATTAATAAATTTGGCCTGATTCAACTTAATGTCCTTCCACCTTTATCCTACAGCTTTGATATCCATTAGCACACATATTCTCCGGATTTCTGCTGTTATAAATTAGAAAACTCAAGTAGTTCTTTTGGAGAGTAGCATATCTCCTCAGGTGTCACACTTTGTGCCTCACTTCTAGGGGCCTGCTGGGGCATGAGTCTAGTTATGATTGTAGAAGTAAAGAGTGACGGTAGGGTTGGGTCCTGAGGAGAATCAACAGGGACTTGCATGACCACTGTTTCAGGGAAGACCACAACCTTTACCTCAGGCAATGCAAGCTGTATTCCCTCATAAGAAAATGGAAAGGCTTATTTCAATATGGCAGGGATGCTGCTGCTACTGGAGATAGGAAGACTGCTTTTGCTGGGGTTAGAAAGCCTACTTCTACTAGTGGTGGAGAGACCACTTCCACTGCCAAAGAAGACTCATTGGAATTCAGATGCTAAATGTTCCCAGCTTCATTAAAGTCTCCTCACATGTCCTATCTCAACTTATAGGATCCCATGCTTCCCTAATCCATGTTGTCACCTTATCAGGAAAACCTAGTAAGGCTGGGAGTTCAATTTGCCTTGTAATTCAGCCAATCACAGTATGAGGTCCTACATTTGATTTTCAGCTCTTGCAGCCCTCCAGCAGTAGGAGATAACACTTTTCTTCAGGGCACACCTAGAACTCTTAAATCATTGATGTGGCTCTTGAGTTTGTAATTCAGATCACTGAACTTATTTTTTTATTTCATCACTTTGTCCAGTGACATTAGGAACAAGTAACCAGTGTCATTATATTTCTTAAATTCCCAAAATGTTAGAAAGTGTCATATACGTAATTTCTTACCTCCTTGCTTATTATAAGTGGTTAATTAAGAGTATCCAATGCAGACATTGTGCATATTACACCATGGACTGTCAGTGCTCTCTTTAGTACTAGAAATAGAGTCATTAATATCTTTAAATATAATCAGAGTAGAGATCCAATTCTAGAACCCCTAAATAATTCGGAAAACTCATTCTTAAAATTATGTTCCTCTAGAACCAATTTCAGTACCAAAATCTGTTCAACTCAGGGTTATCCAGAGAAATTGAACAAATAGAAAATATATATGGAGAGATATATAGGTAGATGATGAGATATGGGTATATTTATTAAGAAGTTGACTCACATGATTAATGAAACAAAGAAGTTCCATGTTACATAGTCTGCAAGCTGGAGAATCAGCAGAGCTGCTGGTGTAATTCACTCTGTATCTGAAGGCCTGAAAATAAGGACAGCTGATGCTGTAACTTCTACTTTGAAGCCAAAGGCCTGAGAACCGGTGAGTGTGGTGGAGGACTGGGGAAGTGAGGCTGGCATAAGTTACAGAATCTGGAATCTGAAGGCCAGAGAACCAGGAGCTTCAAAGGGCAGAAGAAAATGTTCCAGCTCAAAAAGAAAATGTTCCAGCTCAAGAAATGTTCCTCCTCAATCTTTTTGCTCTGTTCAGGTCATTAAGGTATTGAGTGATGCCCACCCACATTGGTGAAAGCAAATCTTCTTTACTCAGTCTGAGGTGGGTGGATCACGAGGTCAGAGTTCAAGACCAGCCTGATCAACATAGTGAAACCCCATCTCTAATAAAAATGCAAAAAAAAATAGCTGGATATGTTGGTGGGCACCTGTAATCCCAGCTACTCGGGAGACTGAGGCAGCAGAATTGCTTGAACCCAGGAGCCTGAGGTTGCAGTGAGCTGAGATCATGCCACTGCGCTCCAGCCCAGGTGACAGTGTGAGACTCTAAAAAGAAACAAACAAACAAACAAACAAAAAACCTTTTCTAAAAATACCTTCCCAGACATACCCAGGAATAATGTTCAGTGAGCTGTCTGAGCATCTATTAGCTCATTTAAGTTGATACATAGAATTAACCATTGCATTCACTCTCACCAATACAGGTTAGCACCATCCAGTCTATTGAGGGCCTAAATAGAACAAAAAGCCAGAAGAAGGTAGAATTCACTCTCTCTGTTTGAGTTGGGATATCTATCTTCTCCTGCCTTTTGGCATCAGCACTCCTGGAAATCCAGTCTTCATACTCCAACTGGAGCTTACACAGTCAATCGCCTTTTTGGAACTTGGACCAGAATTTATAACATTGGTTCCCATTACATCATTGTTTTTTAGTTTGGTACCCCAAATTGCTGGAGTATATATATATACACACACGTGTATCCTAAAATCCTAATGGTTCTGTTTTCTGGAGAACTCTGAGTAATATAGTTTAGATACCTAGAAATTAATTTAAAATGTACTGGTATTTACACAAGGATGACATCATCATCAGGGTTTTTAAAGAAAGAAAAAAAGTCAATCTTGTGTTATGTGATTTTTGCAACTGAGTAGTAAGAGCTCTATATTAGTCTGTTTTCATGCTGCTGATAAAGACATACCCAAGACTGGATAATTTATAAATAAAAAGAGGTTTAATGAACTCACAGAGGTTTAATGGCCTCCATGTGGCTGGGGTTATGGCAGAAGTTGAAAAGCACTTCATGGTGGTAGATAAGACAGAAAATGAGAATCAAGTAAAAGGGATTTCCCTTTGTAAAACCATAAGATCTTGCGAGACTTATTCACTACCACGAGAACAGTATGAACAAAACTGCATCCATGATTCAATTATCGCCCACCAGCTCCCTCCCACAACACATGGGATTATGGGAGCCACAATTCAAGATGAGATTTTGGTGGAGACACAGCCAAACCATATCAAGCTCCTTTTATATTTGGGGTATCAACCCTTCACGAAATATATGGTTTGAAAATATTTTCCTTATTCTATAGATTCTATTGTCATTTTTTCCATTGTTTTCTTTGCTGTGCAGGAGCTTTTACTTTGATGTAATCACACTTAACTATTTTTGCTTTTGTTGTGTGTACTTTTGGTGTCATATCCAAGAAATTATTGCCAAGGCCAATGTCAAGAAATTTTTTTCTTATGTTTTCTTCTAGGAGTTTTATGTTTTCAGGTCTTACATTTAGGTCTTTAATACGTTTTGACTTGATTTTTGTATATAGTGTAAGATAAGGGTCAGTTTTATTCATTTACATGTGGATATCCATGTTTCCCAACATAAGTTATTGAAGAGGCTACCCTTTCCACATTGGGCATTCTTGGCGCCTTTGTTGAAGATCAGTTGCCCATATATACTTGTGTTTACTTCTGGATTCTCTATTCTGTTTTATTGGTCTGTGCAGTCTTTCTCCCTTTTCCATGGGGGATACATTCCAAGACCCTTACCAGATGCATAAAACCACAGATAGTACTAAACCCTATATGCAGCCATCCCTCAGTATCCACAAGGTATTGATTTCAAGACCTCCCCAACAGATACCAAAATCCATGGATGCTCAAGTCCCTTATGTAAAACAGCATAGTATTTGCATATAACCTATGCACATCTTCCCATATATTTTAAATCATTTCTAGCTTACTTATACTAGCCAAAACAATGTAAATTCTATGTAAATCGTTGATATACTGCATAGTTTTTAATTTTCATTATTTTTAATGTTTTTCCATTTCAAATATTTTTTATCTAAGTTTGGTTGAATCTGTGGATGAGAATCTCATAGATATAAAAAGCTGAGTATGCATTATGGTTTTTCTATATAGTCATACCTATGACAGTTTAATTTATAAATTAGGCACAGTAAGAAATTGGCACTGTTCACAATTACAAATTGTGGATCAACCAAAATGTCCATCAATGACAGACTGGATAAAGGAAATGTGGCACATATGCACCATGGAATACTATGCAGCCATCAAAAAGTATGAGTTCATGTCCTTTGCTGGGACATGGATGAAGCTGGAAACCATCATTCTCAGCAAACTATCACAAGAACAGAAAACCAAACACTATGTTCTCATTTATAAGTGGGAATTGAACAAGGAGAACACATGGACACAGGGAGGGAACATCACACACTGGGGGCTGTCAGGAGGTAATGGGATAGGGGAGGGATAGCATTAGGAGAAATACTTATATATAGGTGATGGGTTGATGGGTGCAGCAAACCACCATGGCATGTGTATAGCTATGTAACAAAACTGCATGTTCTGCACATGTACGCCAGAACATAAAGTATAGTAAAAATAAATAAATTAATTAATTAACAATAACTAATAATAAAATAGAACAGTTATGATAATATACAGTTCATCATTTCAATTATAGGAGATTTATTCTTACCATAGGTTTTAGCAACCTCAGCATCAGATTATTTTCTTTCCTTATTAAGTGGAATACTGTCACATTTCCATTTAAAGAAAATACTTTATGGCTTCCCTTTGGTATGTCTGAACTGTCTGCATCACCAGTCTTCTCTTTTGGGTCCGTCATTAAGTAAAATAATTGCTTGAATACAAGCACTGTGATACTGTGACAGTTGATCTGATAAGACAGCTACTAAGTGACTAAAAATAAGTAGCACAAACATCTTGGATACCCTAGATAAAGGGATGATTTTGTGCCAGGTGGGACAGAGCAATAGAGCATGAGATTTGTTAGTGTTGGGCATGTTGTTAGTGTATGATACTTAAAACAGTGCACAATTTAAAAGTTTAGAATTTTTTATTTACAGAATTTTTATTTAATATTTTGAGATAACAGTGAACCATGGGTGACTGATACCATGGAAAGCAAAACTGAATAAGTGGGGCCTATTTGGATATGTTCCAAGATACCCAGAGGATGTCTGAAATCTCACATGATACTAAACCCTATATATACTTTTTTTTTCTATACATACATATATATATATATGATAAAGTTTAATTTGTAAGTTAGGTACAGTAAGAGATTAACAATAATCAATATAAAATAGAACAATTATAACCACTACACTGTAGAAAAAATTATGTGAATGCGATCTCTCTTTCACTCTCAAAATGTCTCATCGTACTTTATTCATCTATTTTCAGACCACAATTGACCACAGGTAACTGAAACTGACAAAAGCGAAACCAGGGATAAGGGGGAACTACTCTATGTCTATTGTTTTTTGTTTGTTTGTTTGTTGTTTGCTGCCACTAACATACTGTTTTGATGACTAGCTTTATGATATATTTTGAAATCAAGAAGTGTGATTCTTCCAGCTTTTTTCTTTATGATCAAAATTACTTTGGCTATTTGGGGTATTTTGCAGTTTCATAAAAATTTTAGAATTATTTTATCTATTGCCTTTGGGAATTTGAGAGGGATTACATTGAACCTGTATATTGCTTTTGCTAGTATGGACATTTTAACAATATTTATCATACCAACCCATTAACAAGGGATATCTTTCCATTTATTTATGTCTGCTTTAATTTTTCATCAGTGTTTTATAGTTACCAGTGTACATGTCTTTCCTCACTTTGCATAAGTTTATATCTAAGTAATTTATTCTTTTTGATATTATGGTAAATGAAATTGTTTTATTAATTTTATTTTCTCATAATTTGTTGTTAGTGTATAGAAATGCAACTAATTTAGCCATTTCTTCAAATAAGTCATACAAGTGGCCAGCAAATGAAAAGTACTCAACATCAGGGAAATGAAAATCAAAACTAAAATGAGATATTACTTCACATCTCTTATAATGGCTGTTATCAAAACAAAAACAAAAACATAACTAGTATTAGTGAGAATGTGTTGAAAAGCAAAACTTTGGACAACATGATGGGGATGTAAATTGGTGCAGCCAGTGTGAAAAACAGTATGGTGGTTGCTCAAAAAATTAAGAACAGAACTATCACATGATCCAGCAATCCCACTTTTGGTTACATATTCAAAGGAATTGAAATCAGAATCTTAAAAAGATTATCTGCATCCCCAAATTCATTGCAGCATTACAATAGCCAAGAAATCTTTGATACTAAATGTCAACTGATAGACAAATGAATTAAGAAAATGAAACATTATTCAGCTTTAAAATTAAGAAAATCCTGGCATTTGTGACAACGTGGATGAACCTACAGGACATTATGCTAAGTGAAATAAGCCAAACAAAGAATGGCAAATGGTATATGATACCACTTATATGATAAATATAAAACAGTCAGATTTAAGCAGAGAGTGGACATGGTTTCTGGGGGGAGAGGAAAACAGGGACGTGTTATTCAAAGGGTACAAAGTTTCAGTTATACAAAATGAGTAAATTCTAGGAATCTACTGTACAGCATAGTGATTGTAAATAATAATACATCATTATTTACTTAAAAATGTGCTGGCTGGACAGTGGTGGCTCATATCTATAATCCCAGCACTTTGGGAGGTGGAGGTGGGCAGATCACTTGAGGTCAAGAGTTCAAGGCCAGATTGGCCAATATGGTGAAACCCCATCTCTACTAAAAATACAAAAATTAGCCAGGCATGGTGGCATGTATCTGTTTTCCCAGCTACTCAGGAAGTTGAGGTAGGAGAATCTCTTGAACCTGGGAGGTGAAGGTTGCAATGAGCCGAGGTCTCACCACTGCACACTCCTGCCTGGGCGACAGAGTGAGACTCTGTCTCAAAAAAAAAAAGAAAAAATGCGAAGCAGTTATTGCTTATGTTAAGTGTTCTTCTCACATGCAGAAAAATAATATATAAAGAGAGTGGGAAGAAACTTTGGAGGTGATGGATAGGTTTCTGGCATAAATTGTGGTAGTGATTTCAGGAGTATATGCTTATCTCCAAACATATTAAGTTGTATATATTAAATGTGCCCAGTATTTTTGTATTTAAATCATACTTCAATAAGTTGTTTTTTTTAATAAGTCATTTGTGGATTTTAAATGCCAAACGGGGAGTTAAATAACCAGATATATTTAAATCAACATGTGGGTAGTGAGTGGATTAGAAATATGCTGTAAACATTGTATATCTGGATTGCACAAAATATTTGGGCATCCTGTACATGATATTGTAAGTAAGCTAAGGAAATAAATTTTGATACAATTTCAAGGACAGAACACCTGTTCTTAAAGTCAAAGAATACTAACTTTAACAATTGAGGTCAACCTGTTGAAATCTAGAGTATGCAGCAGAAACTAGATGTTTGACTCCGATTGTATTACATATCTGATGCCCTAGCAAAAATGCTATATTACAAAATGTTTACAAATATTTATTTTAGAATACTGCAAAAAGAGAAAAATTAGGAAAATATTATCCACAACTTTAGTGGTTAGAGATGAGTACTATTTATAGTTTAGTATGTTTCTAGTAAAATTTAGTCTTGTAAATTTTAAAAGTTTATTCTTTTAAAGTTTTACCTTTAATATATCTTTTATGTACTAAATTGTATATAGTAAGTTTTACATTTGCTTTTCCTTGATGGAAAAAATAATGCATGATCTTTGCAAAAAATTGGTATAAATAAGTCAATAGATAAAGAATGGAGAGAAGGAAAAAAGGGAGGGAGAGAGAAAGAGAGAGAGGAGAGAGAAGGAGAAAGACAAAAAAAAATCAAAAGCTACTTAAAATGTTCCCAAATTTACCACATTTATCATTATGGTATATTTATTTAATATATTCATATAAATATTTATTCTCAGATAAATGTCATTATTAGGATGATCTCAACAGACTATCAGCAGTTATTGGTTTGGGAGATTAAAAAAACCTTGCAAAGTATTATAAAGTATGTAGTATATAGCCCAAGAAGCCTATTTTCTATTCATGAAAAAGTGAAAAGGATGAAGATTTCAATAAATTATTTCTAGATTTCTATGCTTGGGCCCACATGTTGAAAGAGAACATCTTTGAATAACTTTGATCTCAAAATAATCTTCTCCGAGAGGTTGTATTTCTTGGTGGTTTTGAACCTTTTTGGTTTCCAGTTGTACTGTTTACGTTTGACTGCATACTCTGACTTAAAATGAACTTTGACAAGTTACTTAATTTCTCTGTGCATCAGTTTCTTCGTTAATATTCTCTGGATGTGTGTCCCCTCCAAATCTCATGTTGAAATGTGATCCTCAATGTTGGAGGTGGGGCCTGGTGGGAAGTATTGGATCATGAGGGCGGATGCCTCATGAATGACTTAGCACCAACCCCTTGGTAATAAGTGATTTTTTGTTCAGTTAGTTCCCTGGAGATTTGTTTGTCTAAAAGATTTGAAGTCTTCTCTCTCTCTCTCTCTCTCTCTCTCTTATCCTCCCACTAGTACCATGTGACAAGCCTGCTGCCCCTTCACTTTCCTCCATGTTTATAAGCTTCCTAAAACCTCACTAGGAGCAGATGCCAGTGCCACACTTCCTGTACAACCTGCAGAACCATGAACAAATTAACCCTATATACCCAGTCTTAATTATTCTTTTATAGCAATACAAAAATGGATTAATACTCTTGTCTTCAAAATGAACTTAATAATTGTTATGAACTGAATATTTATGTCCCCACAAAATTTATATGTTGAAATCCTAATTCCCAGTGTGATGGTATTGGGACGTGGGATCTTTGGGAGGTGATTTGATCTTGAGGGTGGGGCCCTGAATAGTGGGATTGGTGCTCTTATAAAAGGGTACCTGCAGAACTCCCTGCTCCCCATTACGTGAGAATATAAGAAGAAGATAGGCATCTGCAAACCAAAGAGGAAACCCTCCTCAGGGAGGGGATCTGCTGGACTTACCAGCCTGCTGTGAGAAACAGATTATTTTAAGTTTATGGTACTTTGTTATAGCAGCCTAGACTGACTAAGACAGAAATATTGCCTAGTCCCTTGTGTTATAGTAAGAATTTTACAAGTAATGAATGTGAGAAACAGATAACACTATATCTGACAAATAATTTGTGCTAAATGAATAATAGTTATTATTATTTAAAACTTAATTTCCAGTCATTTCTCTGTTAGCTGGAATAAGTTTCTCAAGCAGTATGCATTGGTGATACAAATTCTGCTTTGTTACTTTCAAACTTTTTATTTGTTGTAATTATTTATTAAAGACAATCTCCCTGAGTATAAACTTTCTTGGTCATAAATTTTCCTTTTAGGCTTTGATAGGGCCTATACCTTTATTTTCAGTCACCTAGTGTTATAGAGGAGAAAACTAAGATTATGCTACTATCTGATCCTTCATTATTTGGATATGTAAAGATATTTTTAAAAAATAAAATACTTTCCCAGATTAGTTATTGGCACAGACTACGTTTTGTTGGCTTTGCTTAGAAAGTGATGAATATTTCTGACTTTATGTTGAAATTAAAAATAATAACAATGACGTACTTCCAAAACCTTTTTTTCTAATATGGCAATGTTTCCCAACATTGAAGTAAAATAGAGTTACCCAGTTCTAGAAGTTTCCAACATACAGTTACACATTATGCCCTTAATTGCATTCTCTGTTCATTTCGTTTTTGGTGTAATCCACTTCTCAAATCTATAGCTAAAGTCATTTTATGCCCCTAATTTTAGAATATTTTTCTGTATCTAGTTGGTCTTTATTTACTATTGTGCTCTTGGCTTGAAATATTTACTTACTCACCTCAGCTACATGGATTTTTGATGCTCCTAACAGAGTGCTCTGCTATTACTAGTCATGTGATCTTGAGTAACTGATTTAACTTGTCTGGTTCAAGTTTCTTCATCATTAACTGAGGATAGTATCTATCCTTGTAAGTACCTAATTCATGGAGCTGCTGACAGCACTAAATTATATAACACACAGTGCCTGGTACATACTGATGGCTCAATGAATGACAAAAATTATTGGCGTTCTTGTGTCCATCATCATTTTAAATCCAATCACCAGAAGCTACTGTTATCACAAGTCCTCCTTTCTTTGCCCATGTCACTTAATTTGGGGGAATTAAACTTTTCAAGGTACAAGGCATTCGTGTCATTTCCATTTCCCAGGTCGTTAACAACTTTCTGGGGGAGTTGTTTTTCATAATAGATAATATTAGTATGTACTTTTCATTTCTAATTCAGAGGAGATATCAGTGCTGGAAAAAAAAAAAAGTCTTGCTTATACTTTCAAGTGGGCAAACTTGTATAAATTGTCCATGTTTCATTTTTAAAGTTCCATTATCTTTGCAATTAGCAAAATTTCCTCACAGAAACTAGCAACAGGTTAACTGTTAGATCTTTTTTATTATGTATATTTTTTCTGTGTGCAAATTTGTTAATATTTAAATTAAAACATGGAGAAGTTGTGTCAGGATGTGTTAGAATCATATATAATAGAGTTGATGTGTCTACTGCTAATCTTGTTCATAGATGTCTTTGTTAGGGCTTCTATGACAAAGTATCATAGGCTAGGTGCCTTAGAAACAATAAAAATTTATATTTCATACTTCTGAAGGCAGAAGGTTTCAGATCTGGTTGCCGGCATTGTCAAGTTTTGTGAAGGTCCTCTTTCTGTTTAATAGATAGCCATCTTCTTACCAGGTCCTCACATGCAAGAAGGTGGGGGGGGGGGAGGGGAGGAAGCAGTGTTAGGGAGCTCTCTGAGGTTTATTTTATAAGGCACAACTCCCTTTCATGAGGGCTCCATCCTCATGGCCTAATCACCTCCCAAACGTCCCGCCTCCAAATCCCACCACATAGACTCTTATGCCTCAACACATCAACTTGGTTGGGACATAAAAATTCAGTCTACAGTAATAGGAAACTCTCTCTGTCTCTCTCTCTGCTCATATCCAGTTCCACTTTGATCACAGGGTGAAGCTGACTCAATCTGCCATGATCCTTTACCAGGTTACTCATCTACATGTTTGTAGGTATTTGGTGATCAAATACCAAATGGTGATCAAGCCTGTGGTTGGCTGTCCACAGGCTTTCATTCCCAGGTTCTGGTTTCGGAATGGATTTCTCACACATTTTGGCTGAGTCAGCTCCACATTCTGCTCTCAGGTCTTCCTGATAGAAAAGTCTTCACTTTTATCAGCCTTCCCACACAGCTCACCAGGATCCAGATTTCTTTCTTTCTTTGTTTTCTTTCCAGGTTTATTTTATTTTTTCTTCCCTTCCTCACAGTTCAATTCTTATGAAAAATGACTAACATTTATTGACCTAGATTGACTTTGATGGGCACTGCACAAAGAATTTTACATGAATCTATTCACACATGTATTTTACCAATAAGAAGCCTGGATACAGTGTAGTTAAGTAAAGTAACTTTCCCAGTATTATACGACCAGGGAGAGATAGAGCAAGGGATGTGAACACCAGCTTTACCGTTATGCACCACTTATTGTCTCCTGAGGGCATAAAATCTTGCTTGTATACATGTATAGTAGTACGTGTATTTAATTTTATTGTTTATTTAAATTTATCACAATTTAAATTTATTGTGATAGCTTGTTCTTTTTAATTTTATGTTATTTCTTGAGTCAGGATCTCACTGTGTTGCTCAGGCTGGTCTTGAACTCCTGGACTCATGCAGTCTTCCCTTCTTAGCCTCCTGAGAAGCGGGGATTACAGGCCTGGCCACTGAGCCCGACCCCCATTGTTATTGCTTCTAAAGTAAATATCTAAAGCTGAATAATACGTATTTTTAAATGGGGTAGCAAAAAAACCTGCAGAATTATAGCAAAAACATCTAGAAGAATACTTCAAGTTAAAACTCAACCACAATTTATTATCATTCTCACAAATTGTACAAGATTCTTTTAAAATAGTTTGATGTATGAGATATTCTGAATTTTGCTGATTTGTCCAAGTTCTGAGTAAAAGGTAATATTTGTTCCATCTTCTTCTTTAATAAAACTTTAATAAATTGCTCATCTTCAGTGAAGCAAACTCATTTGGCTGTATTATTGGAAACTGTTTTAAATATACTGGTATTATTAAAATGTTTTTGCTCTTAGATGTTTTTTATTAGATTCTTATGATTTAATTGCATAATTGCATAGATATATGGAGGTCAAGGAAACCTGGGAACAAAGAATGATATGATGATCTAATGTTCTGTTTTATAACCTTAATATTATCATGCAGTGTGACAGAAAAATTTTCAGTACACTGTAAGAATGATTTTTAAGTAAGAGGGACACAATTGAGTAAAAAGAAGTAACTAATAAGGGCATTTATGACTCCATTGAGGTGTATGACTCACCCACTAAACATCTTCTCAAAGTAGTCTGTGTAACTCTGCATCTTCATTTTTTTTAGAGCTTTGTCGTTTGTCATTATGCCATGAAATGACATAAGCTGATCTGTGGCTTTGTGAAGACAATGACAACAATTGTCTTGGTATCCTTATTTGTGATCAATAAACTTTGATATGGATAACATTAAGCTCCTTATTACAAAACAGTCCCAAAGTGCCTATCTTCAAGGCCATCAGTAGCAAATGCCAGTTGAGAAGGCCGGACTCACTAAGGAGAATCATCTTAGAATGCTGTTGTCCTTTCATAACATTTTACACCTTTTAGTCTCTGGGAGATATGGTCTGTGTAAGTTGTGTGACCAGTCTCTGTTATTTAGTATCCAGGTGAGTGCTTTACAAATAATTTTTGTTAGTCAATAACAGTGATAAAGTTTAGGCAAATTGATACATATATATATATATGTGTGTGTGTGTGTATTAGATATGTGTGTGTGTGTGTGTGTGTGTGTATTTTGTGTGTGTCTGTGATCAATGTCTCAGTTTAACAAAAAGAATTTGCCTGAGTATCATATGTTTGACTGTCAGAGTTCTTCAGTGATATGAAGTGTTTTAGTATTCATTTTATCTGCCAGTAAGACTCATTGTCTTGTTTTGTTTCATTTTGTTTTCTGTTAAGAAGCCCTTTCAAAGTGAAGGGCATTTAATGTCTCTGTGGAGATACATGTATTAACACTTTTCATGAAAATTCACAAACTTAGCACCATAAAAATCCATGAACAGCAGAACCACCCATTCAGAAAGGTAACTTAAGCACTGATCTTCTGGGAGTTCACACCCACACTATTTGTAGAAGAGAAAGCTTGCAGTCACTGATGTCTCTATTCTCTTTCTGCTTTCACATTAAATCCCTTGTCAATTCTTGTGTCTATAATATTGGAAAACTATTATATATCCAGTTGACAAAAAAAGTTGCTTCTTTCTCTCGAGGATCACTTGAACCTTTCTATTTTTCTTTACCACTTAATGCCTCCTCTTTCACTGTCAGGTGCCCATCTCCTTCCCTTTCCAGTCCTATTGACCTTCTATTACCCCAGCAGAGTGGTCTTTCTAAATTTCAAACCTGATCATGTCACGGTACTGCTTAATGACTATTTTACAAGGATAAAATTCAAGCTGAAAATATTAGCTTGAATATTTCCATTCATAATAGGATCATATCTTAAATTATATGACCCTATTTTTTGGCCATTTTTTCACTGACCTTTTCTTTCAAGCGTTTTAGCCTCCATCCACAGTGGATTCTTCCTAACCTCCAAATGGTTGCATGCATTCCTTCTTTGTAACTTTGTATGTGTTCTTTATTCTCCTAGCATGTGCCCTCCTTTCCATCTCTACCTGCTGAATACCCTTTCAGCTTTCAAGACACAGTTTTACTTGCAGTTTTTTTTTCTGTGAAATATTTTTATATTTTTCCCAGAGTTATTCTGACTTTGAGCCTCCTTAGAACTTTAAACTAAGCAATTCATTATGTTTAAAGTGCATTAGAACAATGCCTATTGAATTAGAATACATTCTTTTTAAGTCTGACTATACTAGATCCTTTAGGCTCTGTCCAATGTTTCTTAATAGCCTATAGATGCCTGTGATTTCTTTAGCTCATTTAAAATCATGCCTTTAATAAATTTTAAAGTACAGAATTCTTCAAGAGCTATACATTATACTGATGTGGTGACTTTTTTTACTTTTATCTCTAATGAAAACAATAAGGAGGTTAAAACTTGTCTGTTTCAACCCTCCTAATTCCACTTGGAATAAAATTAACACCCGCAATCATATATTACAATTTATGCACTTTCCTTGTCTGCAGACTTCCAGCCACCTGAAATTACGTTCATAACCCATCCAATTTAAATCACTTGGCAATGTTAATGAACCCCACCTGGGAAATACGAAAGAGCCATAGATACCCATTAATAGTTGCAATCTCAGCCAAGCTTAACCACCTCTGCACATTAAACAGCACTCTTTGAAAATGACTTCTGACGTGCAGCTGTTTGAAATCTTATAAGCCATTTTGCATGAAAAAAATTCAGAAACATAGATTTTCTATGTTATTTTATGTTTCTGTTAAGATTGCCTTTTAAAAAATAGCCAAATGAAGATAAAAGTGAAATGGTTTAAAAATGTTTGAAGAGGCACAAAACTTTTAAGATTGAAGTCAGCAAGATATCACTGAAGAGGTCAAATATATTAAATGGAGATGTGGAGAAAAATGTTAAAATACTTTACTATGGTTTATTAATAAGCCATTCAAAGATTTTAAGAATAAAATCATTGAAAATTGTAAGAAAAAGGTAACATATACACCTAAATGGTTTTCCTTCTTATACATATATATTTGGATCCTTAGTTCTGATACCAAAGATAAATCAGATGGTAACAGTTTAGATAGTAGAGGATACAATTTCCTCTAAGAAAATACATGAAAAACTATATTGAACACTAACAGATTGGTGAATTTCATGTAAGAGTTTTTATACCTTTATTAGCATTGTTCATGTTTATACTTATTTTTAGAATAATTCCTTATGCAATAGTAGGTCCAATTATTTTAGGACCACCTTATGTATAGCCATTGGGAACGTGTCTCTCTGAAGACCATTTTATTTTATTTTTTGAAATGTTTTAAAATTTTCCATCAAATAATATAATACTGATTTCATTTGTAATTACATGGACAATTTGTCTCAAACTTGCAGCATCTTGTTTTTACCAAGGAGGGGGGAAAATAAAAGGTATTAGGCTGAGCACAGAGTACTTGAGGAGAAGTTTAAAAATCTTGAATTCAATCATTCTACTCTAAGATAATGATCTTCAGATTCTCCACAATCTTGCCCAAGTACTTCTACAATATTCTTGAACTTCCTTAAAGACCCATAGCTTCTTGCCTTGATTTTTATTCATTTATTTATTTATTTGTTTGTTTATTTATTTTAGGAAAGGAGTCCCACTATGTTGCCGAGGCTGGCTTCAAAACTCCTAGGCTCAAGAGATTCTCTTGCCTCAGCCTTCTGAGTAGCTGGAACTGCAGACACTTGCCCACTCATTCAGTTTTTCTGAGCTCATTATTTTCTAACTTCTTATATACTTTTCCAACTTCTTATATGCTTTTCCTCTTGAACTGATCTGGGTCTTGTGCTTCATTTATTATAATTGATCTCTGGCAAATACTCTCAGCTTTTTCCTATATTTTCTTTTCTTAATTCTCTCAGAGTAAAAGTCATATCTGGATGATTCCAACTAGCTGCCTTCTCTCTACTTCAATCTGAACATCTGAACCACAATCTAGATAAGTTACACCACCTGGCATATTGCTGCAACTTCAAATCACTGTCACCACTGCCAGAGTTCACTTAGAATTCTCTGTCAATTCTAGCTTGTTCCCTAATAAGCTTATTTTCTGAAGTAATCATTTCTCCTCTCTGATAAGAACTTCAACATCTATCTTCTTCCCAATTCATTCTCCATTGATGATTCACCTTATTTTTGATCGAAAGAAATAGAAGATATGTCTTGGAAGAGTCTTTTCTTCCCACAAAATAGCTCTATCAACTACAAGCAGGTTTGGATCCAAGTTAACAGTGACTAAAAATAACAGTGGCTTAAAATAAGTTTTAAATATTTAAATTTACATTCTTTCAGGTCTGAAACCAGGCAATCCAGGGCTGATATAAGCACTTTGCTTTACAGGTGAATAGGCTTTCATTTTGTTCTAATCTATTGTTGACCATTTCTTAGCCTCCACTCCCAAAGGCAGTTTATGGACTAAGATGGTTCCTTCATCCCCAGCCATCATGTTTGCATCTAGCCAGAAAGAAAGTATAAAGGACCAAGTAAAAGTGACATGTGGCATGTGTCAGTTGTCTTATAAGGAAGACTCAGCTTTCATATCAATGCCCAGAACTTAATCACATGGACAAAACTAGCTGACAGAGAGGTTGAAGAATCTAACTATTATTGTCGGCAACCATGTACCCAGTCAATAAATCAATAAATAAGGATTATATTACTACAGAAATCTAACAGGAAGTTTGCCAGTTTTATTACTCTTTTCCAAGAAGAACTACCTTTGGGTTTGGGTGATATAGATATAGTCGTTGCTTTTAATTTTGTCATTTTCATTATTATTCCATAGATCGTCAGGTTTTGGGTTTTTGATCTTTTATGACCTTCTACATTCAAATATTGAAATCTTTAATTTTTAAGCTTTCTATTCTTCTAATATAAACAATGATAGTTATATATTACCTTCAAAATATTGCTTTCACTGCACCCCACAATTTTTTTTGTGTATGCTTATTTATTTATTTAAATTTGTATAAATGTCAGGAATTCAAGTGCAATTTTGTTACATGGACATATTGCAAAGTGGTGAGGTCTGGGTTTTTAGTGTAACCACGATCCAAATATTTTATGTTTTGTTCACTAACTAATTTCTCGTCTCTCATCCATCTCCCACCCTCCTACCTCACCATCATTTTGAGTCATCAGTGTCTATTATTTCATACTCTATGTCCATGTGTACAGTTTATTTAGCTCCTACATATAAGAGAGAACATGCAATATTTGACTTTCTGTTTCTGAGTTTCACTTAAGACAATGGTCCCCAGTTCTATCCATGTTCCTACAAAATACATAATTTCATTCTTTTTATGGCTAAACCCACAGACACCGTATTTTCTTTATTCATTCCCCAGTCGATGGGCACTTAGGCTTATTCCCTATCTTTGCTATTATGATATGAATAGTGCTGTGATCAACATACAAGTACAGGTATCTTTTTGATAGAATGATTTATTTTCCTTTGGGTAGATATGCAATAGTGGGATTGCTAGATAGAGCGGTAGTTCCATTTTTAAGTCTTTGAGAAATCTCCATAGAGATTGTACTAATTTACATTTCTCCTAGTAGTGTATAAATATTTTATTTTCTCTACATCTTTGCCAACATGTTATTTTTGACTTTTTAATAATCATTCTGATTGGTGCAAAATGATATCTCATTGTGATTTTAATTTGCATGTATGTGATCATTTGTGATGTTGAGCATTTTTTTTCACATGCTTGTTGGCCATTTGTATGTCTTCTTCTAAAAAAATATTTATTCATGCCTTTTGTCCACTTTTTAATATGGTCATTTTTGTTTCTGTTGTTGAATTGTTTGAATTCCTTGTAAATTCTCTTTTCTTTTACATTCTTTTTCAAGTGGGCAGCTATTTCTTCTATAATCTTACACATGTCTCTTCCTAATTAATTTCCTCTTTTTACTATATCCTGTGGTATTTCCATAAATATAATCCTGTTGTAGTAACTTTTCCAAAATTATAAATACATTATTCTTACTTTAGCCGTTCATTTTTTCCTTTAAAATTGTCCTCAAATCTTTGATAATTTTCCCAATGTTGTCTGGCTTACACTGCTTGGTAGACAGTCCAATTTCAATATTATTGAATTTTTTTTTTATAATATACTTTTTGTGTTTGATGTTCTGTAGTTTACAAAGATATTTTTTCCCCCATCCTGCTTAATGTATCTGGTTCTTTCTGTCTCTATGGATTTATGCCCTTCATCATTCTGGAGTATACCCAGTCATATTCTCTTCAAAGCTCAGGTCTCTTCCATTTTTGCTAATCTCATTTCTAAATGTCTAATTAGATTTATATTGGAATACTGTACTTTATCGTTTATATTGATTTACCTGTTTTTTTCTTAATAATTTTCTTCTCTTTGCCCTCTGCATTGCATTCTGAATACTTCCTGTGGATTTGCTTTCTGTTTCACTATATTTTTCCTCAGCTTTATCTAATCTGTTAAATTTATCTATTGATGTTTTAATTTAAAAATTATGTCTTATGTTTCTAAAATTCTCTATGATTCATTTTCATATATCCCTGGAAATTCTTACACTCACTACTTTCCTAATCACTTGTCTTTAATTTGATCTTTCATTTTTAATAAAATGTTTTCCACATAATTACTTTTATTATTTATCTTACGTTCTAATATCTGAAGTGTTTTTGAGAATTTAAATTGGTTAGGGATGTCTGTTTGTTTTATTTCTCTGACCCTAATGGCTCCATATTTTTTTATATGCTTGGTCATATTTGATTATAAATGTACATCTTTTCATCCTAATTTGTGGGAATTCTGTTGGCTTATTTAGGTATTCTTTATTCCAGAGAAAATTTGCATTTCATTTTGCATGATTCCAGGGGTATTATTTTCCTGAGATGGTTTTGGTCCTCTAAAGGAGGGTGATTATAGGATACTCTGCCTTATGGTCACGACTTTAACTTAAGTTCAAGGTTGAGTCTTTAAGCTGATATTAGTATTTGCTTCAGGTCCCCACATTTTACAGCTTGCTAGTAATTGTGGCTTGGTTTGTGTTTGTTTTCCACTTACAGAAGATGTTCCATAGATATGGTATTTCCTTCTTGGTAGCCCGGTAATTCATTACAATGATGTTTAACATGGAATCTAGTTATATTATGTTAGAATTCCCTTCAAATTCCCACCCTATTATATTTTCAGGCAACGTCTTTCCATAATGCATTTGTTGTCTTTATTGTGATTGATTTATTTATTTCATGGTTCATTTCCTTTTTGGGAAGACTTACGGTTTTAGCACCTAAAAATATTCAACAATTACTTAAAATATAGTATACAGAGCATATTGTCTCCAATACACTATGCTATACTGGTTGTTTATTCTTTAACTTGTAAATAAAAATTTCAGTCATAGCAGTGTTCATTAATATCCACTGACAGCAAGAATAACGTGTGAATCTTCACATGTCTAAAGGAAATTTTTCCTCATTTTGGAAATTAAATTAAAAAATAATTTAATGGGAAGGCACTTTGGGCAGCCAAACTTTCATATAAATATATTTTGTAAATCATATGTTTCAGAACAAATTTTGATTCATTTTTTAGGTTATAGTTTATATATCAAAGTGTTTACTACTATGAAATGTGAGTGTATATGAGTATGCATGTATGAAACTCTGAACTATGTATTCACCTCATTTAATTTCCACTCCAAATTTGTACATACATATTAATGATGCCATTTTATAGATGAGGATACCTCTGCTCAGAGAATTTAAGTAACTTGCTTAAAGTCAAATACATGCTGTGCCTAAACTTATTTTTCCTTTCCCAGTTGAGTCAACTTCTCATTGAATCATTACAAAGCGCATTCTTTTCACCTCATAAAATATTTTTGTCCTGATATCACCAATCAAACTGGATCTTTAAATCTCACTTCCCTATATTACCTGTTTTGTCTGTATTGTTTGGCTTATTTATACTTTTGGAGACATACATAAAAATAACAAAATTATATAAAGTCATTTTTAATTTTTTTGTGAGTCAATAATCTGTCAAATGAAGTAAAGCATAATAGTATTGTTACTGACAGAAAATTAATCATCATTTTTATATTTGTTCACATTTGTGTCAACTGGAATTTTACAAAATAATTTAAACTGGGCATTGTTATGGTAGATTACCGAAGTACCATCCAGTATTAGATATCAAGATTGGATAACAAGACTCTTTTTTATAAAAGTTAATTTAAATTATCTCACAAACTATTTTCATCTAAATATCTCAAATTACAAGTTATAATCTATTTTCTTTCTTTCTCTAAGGAACAAGTGGAATTAATTGGTCTAGCCAATAAAAGTTAAAAGGAAATGTTTTTATTTCCCATTTATTATAATTAATTCACATGACTATAAACAGTATGTTTTAGAAAAATTTAAATGATACAAGTATTATAAGAATATGAAAATGAAGTTATATAGGAAATTTAGTTTAAAGATGAAAAAGTATTTCAAAAGTCAATATTGTATTAAGAAACACGTATATGTTACACGGCTACATTGGAAACTATTATATCCATTTTATTTTCTTCACTTAAATTCTTAACCTTTGCTTCTGATAAAATTAAAGTAACAGTGATGTGATTTGCCCTCACATCCGAAAAATTCCTCCCCTGCCAAAAATTCAGACAAAGGCTGAAGTGGCGTTTTTGACACTAGACCTCAGGTCACAGATGACAGAGATCCTTTAAAGGCAAGAAAAAAAAAAATGAAGTGAGTACTATAGCTTTGAGAGAGTTTCTAGGCTGTAGTCATAGAAAGACAACTGAAGCAGAGGCTAAATTTTATGAGTTTAGAAGATAGAGCTGAGAGTCCAGAGTAACTAAGCCAACTATAGTTCATAGGACAGATGATATGGTTTCTCTATGTCATCACTCAAATTCTCATCTTGAGTTGCAGCTCCCATAATCCCCACATATCATAAGGGGACCTGGTGCCAGGAGGTGGGGGGTTTCCTGTGCTCTTCTCATGATAATGAATACGTCATGAGGTCTGATGGTTTTATAAAAGGCAGCTCCCCTGCGCACACCGTCTTGCCTGCCACCATGTAAGACCTCCCTTGCTCTTCCTTCACCTTCTGCCATGATTGTGAGGCCTCACCAGCCACATAAATCTGAATCTATTAAAGCTCTTTTTAACATAAATTATTCAGTCTCAGGTATGTCCTTATAGCAGTGTGAGAACAGACTAATACAATAGATCACCAGAAAAGAGAGAATTGCACAGAGAGAGAGATCCCAGGAGATATGCAGATGGTTCTCCTTGAGTTTTCTGAAAGTTATTCATCAGAGCAAATATCAGAGGAAGCTACTCTCATCTTGGAAGAGAACTTTCAAAATGGACCAAGGAAATATTAGCCATTCTCAAATAGGGCTGGTATCAATGCTTATTCCTATGAGCCAGACTCATGAAACATATAATACATAGGGCATTGAGTAGAGAACTCAGGAAGCTCTTGCTCAAGTAGTGTAGAATAATTAGCCAGACACTCAGCTCCATTCCAGAACTACCTAAAAATCATAGAAGCAAAGCATGAAAAAAATCAGTGTTTCCAAGTAACAAACTGCATGCCAAAACAAAGCTCAAGAACTTATAAGAATGAAAATGTATCTAGCACTCAATATGGTAAAATCCACAATGTTTGACATATAGTCAAGTATGACTCAAGGCAGGAAAACACAACACAAAGTGGCAAGAAGAATCAGTCAATAAACACTGACATGGCCTTTAGATTAACAGAAAATGACTACTGAAATAGCTATTATAACTGTATTACATATGTTTAAATAAATAGGTAAATAGAGACATAGAAAATATAGATAAGATCCAATCAAACTTCCAGAAAAAAAATATAATGACTCAGGGGATAAAGATGCTAGATGGAATTAATGGCAGATTAAACATGACAAAAGAAAAGCTTTCTAAATTTGAAGAGAGCAGTAGAAACTATTCAAAATGAAACAGAAAAACAAGGTTTTTGTTTGTTTGTTTGTTTGTTTGTTTGTGCAACTAGAGGATGGAGTTTCTCTTACCTGAGATGGGAATAAAGGAGCGTGGCCTGTTGTTTTTTTTTTCTTCAGATATGTTTAGTTTTGAAAGCTGCTAGATGTGTAAGTAGAGATATCACACAGGAAGTTATAAAATTATATATGATCTAGTGTCCTGCAGAGAGGTCCCAGATGCAAATATTAATTTGGGTATTGTCAGCATATAGATGGGGTCTCCTTGGGGCTGGATTCAGACAGAAAACATAAAATTCTCCAACTGGGAACTCTCATATATTAAGAGTTTGGTGAGAAGGAGCACAGAAAACAAAAGAAAATGAAAAGAAATTTTGGAGGGACAGAAAAATCAAGAGTGTGGTGTTCTGAAAGCTAGGTGTATATAGAAAATTTATCAAGGATAAGGGTGAGCACTTATCTTGGTTAAATGCTACAGAATGGTCTAATATAATGAAGACTGAAAGTGACCACTAGATGTAGCCAAGTGAAGGTCATTGGTATACTTGACAAGAGTAGTTTCTGAAGAGTGGAAAAGTCAAAGCCAGACAAGTAAATTTAAGAGAGAAAGATTGACAAAGAAATTGGATACTGAGAAGATAAAGATTCTTCAGAGTTTGTTTCATAGAAGTCTGAGTAAATGGGACAGCACATAGTCAGAAAATAAAAGCGAAGGCTTTTTTAAAAAATGGGAAAAATTTCACCATGTTTATATGCTAATATAAGTGTGTTCAGCTACATGGAATCAGGAGCAGTGTAGATCGTAGTTTGGATTTAACTAGGTTGTGCCCTGCAAGGAAGGGAGTGTGCAAAAATGATCAGGAATAAGAGTGACATCCGTTACTTATTTGTGGACTTGTACTTTTTTCCTTTTTATACTTCCCCATTTTTCAATTGTCAATCTACCAGAGTTGTTATAAATTAGAACTTTTTGTGAGAAAGTGCTGAGTTTAAATCTATTCCCATTGCAAATGTGTGTAATGCTGGGTAAATTAATTAGCCTCCCTGTTCCTCAGACTCCTCCTCTATAACATATTCTTAATAATGTTATCTATCTCGTATGATTATCAGGGAATTAAATGAAGTAATGTTCATAAAACATAATGCAGTGTCTCGAACACAGCACATAGTAAAATCACAATTACTGTTGACAATTTTAGAGTTATTACATTTATGGTCCATTACTCACTCATTTTGACATAATTGTATTCTTCTTAATAATTTAAATGATGTACTTGTAACTTAAGAATTGGACTATTGCCTACCATTTGTGTTTTTGGTATTTCCCCCAAGTTTTTTTAAAATTTTTATATTACATTACTTTGAATGCATTCAAGTTTTATGTCATTAAACCTACTGATGTTAATTTGATGTCCTTCTGTGGCTTTTGAACTTACAAACAGTTGTCTCATAGAAGAATCAAACGAAATATCACATACGTATTTCTTTGTAACCCCTTCTCTATTTAACCATTTAATCAATTTGGGAATTCTTCATGGTGACCAATATCTATGATATGCCATCCATCTTCAGTTTTCTGTGACCTACACCAATGGTCTCCAACATTTTTGGCTCCAAGGACCAGTTTTGTGGAAGACAATATTTCCACAGGTGTTGGGTGGTAGGTGCTTTTGGGATGAAACTGTTCCACATTAGATCATCAAGCATTAGATTGTCATAAGGAGCACAGAACCTAGATCCCTCACACATGCAGTTCACAATAGGGTTTGAGCTCCTATCAGAATCTAATGCCGCAGCTGATCTGACAGGAGGCAGAGCTCAGGCATAATGATTTCCTGCTGGCCACTCACCTCCTGCTGTGCAGTCTGTTTCCTAACAGGTCAGGGAACTGTAATAGTCCCGGCCTAGGAGTTGGGGACCCCTGACCTACACAACTTCCTTTTCTTGAATTCATGAGAAAGCACATTGTGTTAATTCATTCACTTGACACGTTTTTATTGAGCACATACTAGATATTGGGTAACATGCTAGATCCTAGAGATAGACTGGCAAATGAGACAGACATCACCTTTTCCTTCATGTAGTTTAACAAGAAAAACTAAAAGTAACAAACGTTAAAATTGTGATTGAAATGGCATGAAGGGAACACAAAAGAATAGCTGAATATGGAAAATATAACAGGAGAAAACTACTTCTTAAAATTTGGTCAAAATCATATTCTAAAAGATGATGCTGATGAAAACACTGGGAGCATGAGAAGAAACTTTATGGTGACAATAGCTATCCATTCCTCACAGAATAGCATGTAAAAAGTTGGAATGGGACTGAGTTATTCAAGAAAGAAACTGCAATGACTAGAGCAGGGTAAGAAGGGACGTGATATAGTTAGAGTCAGGGGACAGATCTTGCACAACATAAATCATAAGAAGTAATTATAATAACACTGCATAATAAATGCTTAACAAATAGATGAACAGATAAAATGTACTACTGTGCTCTTGAAATTTGCATCACATAACCAAATTGATTTTCATGAATTGCTGTTGAAGCCTGACTGGCTTGTTGGAAATCATTTTTATATTAAATAAAAACAGCCTTTTGATTTTTATAACCATTCCATTAAAAATTAATGTTTCCCAGAGGTACTGCTATTATTGTTATGATGATAGAAAGTGTCTTTCAAATTTAATACTATACATTATGTACAATATAAAAGGTAGATTTTGAAGACTATAAATGATTCTGATCAAGATATAAGCTGGACAGAATTCTCATATATCTTTCTTTAGCAATTCACTACTTCCAGAAATAAAAGTTACAGAACAATGAAAGGTGGTTTCATTTAGAATGATAAAGGACCTGTGTGAAAGAGATCCTTTATATCATTGTTCAGTTTTGCTCTAGAAAACATCTTTCCAGAGATGCTGACTTTTCAGAATTCATACAAGATATTGAATGTTATGAACTACTTTTATTTATAGGATTTTACTCATCCTAAAATTACTACTACTAACAGCATTTATTGGATGAATGCTATGTGCTGGACAGTGCCTATAAGAACTTTTTCAGTACTAACTCCTTTATTTATCATAGTAACCCTATGAGAGGTATATCATCACTGTTCTTTTTCAAGAAAGAACACCAAAATTCACATGAATTAAGTTACTTTCTGACATTTTTAAAGCTAGTAAACATTAAAGTTGGGATTTAAAACCAATTTGATAATAATAGCTACAGCTTAATCTTTCTACTAGAATCCATTTATATACAACTTTTAATTTTTCTTTCTCCAGTTTTGGTGATCTTTGATTCATTTTAAATAATCATGTAAGATTACTATTATCTGTCTAAAATCTTTATGACAAAACATTAAGTTGCAGAAAGTTTTTTTAATGTTGTCCATTTACATTAAATTAACAGTAAATGTAAGCAGTCATTTTAATCATGTTGTTACTGTAAGAGCCTTTTAAGGAAGATTATGTATTAGGCATTTTTACTCTGTCCTCATCACTCTGCCCTTGGGGTGAATGGTGAGGAACAGTGTTCACAAAAAGACTCCTCAAGGCAAAGAACATCTAGACTAGGAACTGAATGATGACAATGTGTTGGGAAGGAAACAAAAAGATTCTTCAGAAACACGGTATGTCAAGCATGTGAGTGAAAAGGAGTCACAGGAGTACCATGGAGCTGAAGTATTAATTGTTGATGTGATGGGGATTTTATGTTGAAGAGATAAGGAAGGGTCAAGTCAGAGAACCATGGAAGCTAACATAAGAAGTGTGGACTTTAACTGCTTTGGAGAAACAGTAAAGACTTACTAATGGTAATAATATTTCCAGAGTTTCATTTTACAATCACCCTGACTACAGTGGGGGTAATGGAAAGTAGGGAAATAAAAGGACAACTAGGGATGTTGTTGCAGTGATCCTAGCAACAAATGATGTTATCTCAACTAGGTGCAGGAAATGTGGGCATACACAGATTTGAAAGCCATTTAGGAGGATTGAATAAATAAAACCCAGTGATCAATTAGATGTAAACCATAAAGGAAGAAACAAGATTTTAAGATTATGTCTATGCTTCTGGTTTCAGAAACAGGATGAATAACATAGGACACCAGTAACTAAATAAGACAGCATAGGCAGACACATGTTTTGTTGGAGTGGGGAAAGGAAGATGACAAGTTTGTCTTTCCTGAATTTGAGATAGCTCTCTTAGATCAGAAGAGCCTTACAGTGATCCGAGGTAGTCCTAAAGACTTGAGAATAATCAGAAAATCAGTGATTCATGAAGCATTGGGGTGGATGTTTCTGAGAGAGACAAGGGAATTTTTAGGTGCTAACATGTAGGAACATTGGAATTTATAAAAAGAACATAATTATTGATGTCTCCAAATAATATGAAAAAGAAGATCAGGGTCATTATTTTTGTTAAAAAATTTACTATTAATAAGAAACCTTTAAAATATTAACGTTATTTCACTTCCCAAACGTTCCTGAGTTGACCTTTGTTGCTAGGTTAATCAACTGGTCCTTGAGTTATGCTATTCCAATATGCTCATCTTATTAGTCTCAGGAAGACATGCGGAAAATGGGGAATGTGAATGCTGAGTTCAACCCCAAAGAATTTAGACGTAAAGCAATCTTAGGACAAGGGTCCAATCCGTCCAAAATTAAAAATTGGTTTGAATTCCCTGTTGCATTACAGTCAAGAAAATCAAGTTCTTGTATTTTGACCTCAGTTGAATTGCAGGCTCAAGATACCTAAATAGCAAGTCTATTTAGTAAGAAATAATTCAAAGAAAAATGTTGTACTGTACAGGTGTTGTGGAAATGTATGATTCCCTATTATTTAAAAACTTTGAAAACTTGAGAGCACAAAAACTACTTTATCTCTTCAGAAATGATATTATTATAGTTTTAGAAATTAAAAGAATGATGGTTTCCAGCTGCATACATAAAGGACACAAACTCATCCTTTTTTATGGCTGCATAGTATTCCATGGTGTATATGTGCCACATTTTCTTAATCTAGTCTGTCACTGATGGACATTTGGAGGGATTGAATTGGGAGTTATACCTGATGTAAATGACGAGTTGATGGGTGCTGACGAGTTGATGGGTGCAGCACAGCAACATGGCACAAGTATACATATGTAACAAACCTGCACGTTATGCACATGTACCCTAGAACTTAAAGTATAATAATAATAAAAAAATAAATTTAAAAAAAAGAAATTAAAAGATAAAATAGTGTTCTGATTCTCACTTTATATTCATTAATTCATTTACCCACTTTTTTAAAAAAAGGAACAGTGCGTGATTTTCAGTCGTATTTGATATACATAAACAATGTATATTTATGGATATTTATTTATTTTAATTATCTTGCAATGAATAATTGCATGATGTTTTTTAGATACTATTTAATAGTACCAGTAATTCTTCCTCTCTTCCATTAGTACAAGTAATCAACAAATGTTTATACATATGGAATTTCTAGCACGCTATGTTTTAAGTCAATAACCTTATAGTAGAACAAGTAAATACCATGCTTCTGAGAATTCTGATCATTCTGTTGTAGGATGTTTCCTTAGTTCAGCTAGACGGGGTCCTTGTCCATCCCACGGCCACAAAAATTTAAGCTCACAGAAGGTTTAAAGGGTGAGTAAAGCAGGGTTTTATTGGGTGAAAAGAAAAAAGGGGAGAAACATGGCCTTTTTTTTTCCCTTTCTTTTTTTTTTTTTTTTTTTTTTTTTTTTGAGACAGGCTCTTGTTCTGAAACAGGGACTTTTTTAGGCCAGAGTCCCTGTTAGAGTGCTTCCCACCTACAGCTTGAATTCCAGGTTCCCACACAGGAAGAGAAGGGGCTAGTCTCCTCTCTCTCCTCCCTGCTGCAAATGTCCTGAAGTTCCCGAGGCTCCACCTCATTGGGCAGACTGGTTGGAGTTTCTCCAGGAAACCCCTCCCACCTGGCGGTCTGAATTCTTTGGCTCTCCGCAAGTCATCTATTTTACAACAATTGAAAATATAAGTAAAGAAAATAATTGGAGAATTGCATGACATTTTCACCTGTATTTTTCTGAAATGACAGAAATTTTAGTCTGTAATTACAAGTCATTGCTAGAATTTTATTTTGAGCCGGTCTCATTTTTATAAATCTTGCCAGCCTGAGGTACAGATCCATCTTTATGGCTGAATATAAACATAAATCTTGCAGTGATGGAAAACCGTTAGGAACAAAAAGTGTCATGTTTTATTTGTGCACTAGATTTTATTTTTTTAAAGGTCCTACATTCTGTTGGTTTGTTGAGCAGGAGTACAGAATAAAATGTGCAATGTTTAGGTGTGATCATTTTGCTCTCTAATCTACTAACACCTTGAACACTGGTTATTTTGCCCTTTTCAAGTAACTGTAGGCTATAAAAAACGTCCTACTCAGGTGTTAAACAAATGGAATAAAGAAAAGTCCTGTTACTGGAGATCTAGTGTATATATGCTGCAGCATGCCACTAATTACATCATTGAATCATTGGAACAACTCTTCTAGGTAGGAAAAATTGTGCCCATTTTACAGATCAGGAAACTGAGGCCCAGGTGGTTTATATAATAGCTAAAAATATCATAGTTGTTAAAGGGTAGAGGTAGAAGTCAAAATCTCTCTGGTTCTAAGACCACATTACTCCAATTTTCTTTTAGTTTGAAATTTTATGAGTAATGTTTGTGCATGGTATTTCAGAAACATTTAATAATAATAATAATAATCAGTACATACATGATGCTTATTATGTGGCAAGCACGAATTAAGTACTTTACATAAATTAACTCACAGAAACCCTATGGAGTAGATCCCATTACGATTTCCTTTTATAGTTAAGGAAGAGAGTTTAAGTAATTTGCCAAAAGCCATCTAGCTAAAAATTTCAGAACTGAGATTCAATCTCATTGAATTATTTTAGGAGCATGATCCCCTTTAAGAGTAAATTTAGACACAATATTTTGAAAACAATTCTATGAATTTCTGAATTACTGAAGTTGACCAAGAACTGTATCCTTACAGGAGTCCATCAATCCTGAGGTTGGAAGATAAGCCTTAAACTAAATTTTAAAAAGATATAAATACATCCAGTGCAGGATATACAGTGTATTATAACATTTATTATAAATAATTATAAAGAATAAATGCAATAGAGAAAGGAAGCAAAGAAATGTCAATTTAAAACTACAACTGATGCAATCAGCTTGCAGCAGTAATGGAGAGAATTTTTTCCTTTTAAGTTAAATGTATTTTTGTTGAAGCAAAATTTCTATGATAGCCCTAATTTGGCGTTTAAAAAGTGGGGTCAGAGGAGATTAAGAGAAAAGGAATTCCTCCTCTCTGCCTGAACCAAGAAGACAATCATCTGAAGATAAAAGAAGGGTTTTGGGTGTCCGACTGAGTGGATGAAGAGACATCAGTTTATCTGAATTATAAAGGAGAAATATTCTCAGCAGCCTCGAAGACTTAGACCATCTCATCTGACATCTATGTTTTCATTGGAAGCCATAATATGGATGGACTTTCTAATTCAGAGGCAACATATCTCGTCAGAAGTCTTCATCTGATTGAACATTAGTGACAGCAAGCCAAGAAGTAGTTTGGATAATGTAAATGAGTAGTTTTATTCCTTGTCACATGTATTTAAGGATTTAACTGTTAAGTTTCTCTTTAATCATGATGCATGATCTTGGATTCTTTACAATCCGCATCAGGCTAGAGAAAATTCATTCTACACATATCATGAATAATACGGCATTTCTGAATAAGATGTCAGAACAAGCCCTTTAACAGTCAAGCAATTTTGAAGTTGAATACCTTGGAAAAGTTTTATGATTAATTGTTGAATGTTGAAATAGAACACTGTACAATAAAATTTTGATTTTCACATGTAAAAATATTGATTTTTCAAGATTCATTCTGCTATTTGCAATAGATTTGCTTGTACTGCATATGTTTTAAATAATGCATGAAGTTGTTAATAGTTTTTAAGAATATTTATAAAGTATATGTTTTCAAATTAAAAAAAATTCAATATCAGAGATATAATGATTAATTAGCTAGTGGTCTATTATGCTCAATACCCAAATATGTACCAAGAGTATAATGGATGAAATAACTGTGGCAGAGTCATATAACAGAACATCATACAGCTGTGTACAGATTGAGAATAAACAAAATCATATGTAACACTATAGATAAATATGTACAATTTCATTAGTTAAAAATTGATAAAACTAACCTGTATGTTTAAATTAATTAACACATGGGATTATAAATTAGAGGGAGTTATGAGGGAGTTTTCTTGGATGCTAATAATGTTCTCTTTGGCTGATGGGTGTTCAATTTGCAAAAGTTCATTTAGTTGTACACTTGTGATTTATGCTTTTCTGTGTGTGTATTCTTCAAAACACAGTTTATATTTACTTTACAAAATATATGTTAATATAAACACAAGTATCTATGTATACACATGTATTAAATATAACATCTTGAATATCTATATCTTATTTTAAAAAGTCTACAAATGATAACTGATGAATTTTAAGAAATATGCTTGCCAGTAAGTAATAAATGCTCACCAAAGGTATAATTATTGATGAACTCTTTTATTTTTGTAAATATTCTATACCTAAGTAATAGTTATTTCTTTTCTCCAAAGTGCTTCAGAATAATTGTTAATTTTTTAACTATGTTTACTTCCAGGTCTATTTGCTATTCTAGAAATGAAAACAATATGTACAGATATACTTTTAGTTGAAGAGACATTGATAATATATGCCTTGAGTTGGTTACAAAAGATATCTCCAAATTAGTTACCCGTGACTATCAATAATTTATTAAGATGTAGGCTAATTTCATTATTTTAGACTATTTTTCTAAAGCCTTTTTGAAAAAATATGTCATTACATACTGTGTATTTTTAAAGCTCCATAAATCCTTTTTAGTATAAAATGAATTAAAAATAAACAAATCTATAGAGTCCTGCAATGACATGGTTACAAGTGAGAATTTTCCTCAATTTGTTTCTGAGATCTTTAAGGTCTAGGAAAGTTTCTTCATCATTTTGTAATCACCTCCCATACCTAAAATAATACTCTGTTTTTGAAAGATTTCAATAAATAATTGACGATGAGTGGATGAATGCTGTTGGACCTTCCATCTTGTTTGTAGGTGTTTATCCTGATAGAATTAAATGATCCACGCTTGTATTATTCATGTTCTATGGCGATTGGATAGGAAGAACTGAATGAAGTTACAAAGGAAATACAGAACAGAAAGAATACCCAAGCTAAAGATGCTGACACCTCATTTGGTGCTGAATAAATGGTTTTCACTCTGGATTTACTTTATTTTTACTTTCGAATCATTTTCATTTTGGCAACTTTCTCAGGTTTGGCTGAAGAAATATCTCTAGACTTTATTTTCTAATCTCATTACTACTTCATTTCATACCATCACTGATAAAAATGAGCCTAGTTTGGGTTTTGTTTCTAGTTCATTCTGTCCATTAGCAAAAATATGTAGATTGGAGAAACCAAGAATAAACTTAACCTACATGTCCAGATAATCCAGGGAAATAAAAATAAAATAACCATTCACTTACACATAGTTTACAATTTTTCAGTATATTTTAGGACAAAAATATATTTCTGGCATGAAAAAATAATCACCTAAATGTAACAGTCTCCTCACTATCCTAATAAGTACCAAACACTTTAAAAGTATATACATTTAAAAATTAATCTGCTTTTAGATATTATTATAAGGTTTGTCTGAGTTGAACTGTCTCCCTTAAAAAGATATGCCATAGTCCAACTCTTTACCCCGAAAGGCCCCCAAAGAAAGTCCTTATAAAGTGACCTTATTTGGAAAAAGGGATGGTTGCATATGTAATAAGTTAAGATGAGGTCATACTGGAGTAGACTGTGATGTTAATCCAATAGACAAGTACCTTGTAAGAAGAGGAGAGAGAGACATATAGAGAACACCATGGGAAGAAGCAGGTGCAGAGGTAAGGCAGTGATAGGAAGAGAGAGGCAGAGCTTGGTCTTATGCTACCACAATGCAGTGCCTAAGACTTACTTGAAGCTGGAAGAGGCACAGAAAGATTCTCTCCTAGAAGGTTTGGAGGGAACATCTTGGATTTCAGGTTAACTAGCATTCAGAATTGTAAGAGAATAAGTCATTCAGTGTATGATACTCTGTTATGGCAGTCCTAAGAAACTCTTGCAAACAACATGTTAAAAACCATCATCAATGATCTGAAGAAAACACTCTTGAGACATATGCCAAACACAACGTGGCCAAGTTTGTAGGCTAGTGGTGGGAGTTCTGGTTAGTGGCATTATGGAGGACACTTTTGTGGTCGTTAAAAACTCACACTTGAGAATCATTTTTAATTTATTCTGATATTGATCCTTTGAGCTTCATCAATTTATATTACCCTTTAGAGTCTTATTTTTCTCATAATAAAAAGGAATCTAAATATCTGTACTGCATAGCTTCTAGAGATAAATGAGTTAAATGTGAGAAATCCTTTAAAAGGGGCCTGACAATTTGAAAATGCTTGACAAAGATTCAATACTCATTTCATTGTGTTTTTCTTTATTCCTCATCTTTTATGAAAAATTGTATAACACTTTTGTAAAAATAATAGTTATTGTCAAAATTATATAAAAAAGAAGAAGAAAGATTATTAGAAAATCTCTAGCATTTATTGAGAACTTACAATGTGTCAAACACCATGTTAAGTATCATACATGTATTATCTCCTTTAGGCTTCAGGTGTATTATAAGATGTGTATTATTTCAAGTCACACACTACATATAAGGCTTGTGAGGTTCAATAATGTGAAATAAATTAACCAAAGACCTGAGGTTGGGAAATGACAGAATAAATCTAAGTCATTAAACCTTCCAAAGACATTTTGCTAATTACTACATATATTACCTGTTGGATCCCTCATCAGTCCCTCTCTACTGCCAAATAATACAATCTGTATCAACTGATTATGCTCTGTGTGTTGTTAACAGTGTTGGTGTAGTCAAATTTAGTTTGCTGTTCTTTTAAATTGTGATATTCAACTTAGAAAAGAGGAACTGTCTCACTTCTCTTTGCCAGAAATCCTAGTTTATAGCCTATGGTTTGAATCCCCTGTAACCCTCATTCTTTTTATTAACTTCTTATATCATTACATTGCCTTTGTATAAGATACCAGCTTTTAGATAGGGATGTTTACAAGCTGTAAATATTGACTGAACTTCATTTCATAGTCCAAATTAGAGAAGCGTAAAATGATCTCACGCTGAATATCACAAACATCCCTTGTAAAGTTTAACTGGAGTCTTTTTTGCAATATTTTCATTTAACATAATCAGATATGAGCTTTAATCTTTAAATCTCCTTTTATTATGCCAATATGTAAGACTGTGATCCCAGGAGTTTAGAGGTAGTTTAAAGGCAAAAAATAATTTTACTATTACGTGGACCTATTTATCTTAGCCACAAATATTATTAATTACTTTTTTCCTACTTTTTCTTTTCTGGTAATCCAATTTTATCCGTTATTATGTCTCTTTGGCAATAAATTACCTTGTAATTATAAAATGGCTTTCCAGCAAGTGTTGGAAGATTTGTTTTTCCTAGAGGAAGATTTTCATTGTAAGAGTGTGTCTCTGAAGAATTAGATGTTTTAGAACCTATTAGACTACTTCCTGGTTTTTGTTTACATCAGTTTTTTAGATGTTGCAGAAAATAGATAACTTCATATCTTCTTTTTCTTAGTTAAAAATACTTATTCTTTTCTTTGTATAACAACTGTTAAGATGAATACATAAAAAATGACTGAAACACAAGAGAAATTTATTTCTTGTTCACATAAGAAGTTTACAAATGAGTGTTTCTGATCAATAAGTGGCTCTACACAAGATGATTTAGGGTCTAGGCCCTTTCACCTGTGGCTCCACCATCTCCAATATATGGCTTTTGGGCTTACAGTATTAACTTTCATCAGTTTGACAGCTGACACAACACTGTTGCAAGTTGCACATATAAGATATTTATGGGTCAGTTCAGAAAGTGATAGATACCTGTTTTGCTTAAGTTCCATTGGCTAGCAATATGTCAAAATTGTCAAATCTGTGTGCAAGTAAGCTGGAAAATGTAGTCTAACAGTGTGCATGAAAAGAAATTTAAAAAGCGTGGTGACTAGCTTTGCCAATCACTCTCACATTCTTTTTTTTTTTTTTTTTTTTTTAGATGGAGTTTCACTCTTGTTGCCCAGGCTGGAGTGCAATGGCGCAATCTCAGCTCACTGTAACTTCCGCCTCCTGGGTTCAAGTAATTCTCCTGCCTCAGCCTCTTGAGTAGCTAGGATTACAGGCATGCACCACCATGCCTAGCTAATTTTGTATTTTTAGTAGAGACGGTGTTTCTCCACTTTGGTCAGGCTGGTCTCAAACTCTCGACCTCAGAGTTAAAAACATGGGCTCTGAAACTAGACTTTTGGGTTCATATTTCAGCTCTGTGTGACATAATAAGACTGAATAAGCATTTGGTGTTGGTACTTTTAATGACAATCAAACAACGTGATTAAGACGCAAAAACCTTAACACCAGCAAAACTTGTGGTGACAAACTGGCCTCACCATTATCAGTTGTACAGTCTTCTACAGAGTACTTAACCTCGTTAAATCTCAAAGTTCTCATGTGTGAATAAGGACTATAACACTTTGTTTACAAAGTATACTGAATCAATAATGATTATTGTTCATTATTAATTAAATTTTAGGCATATATAAATTATTATTGCTATCATTGATAATTACAAAGCTTCATTATTCCATGTGACATAATGACATTCATGAAGAATTAATTAACTTGTGCATTATTCTGATTAGCCAATGCTGTGAACTAGTATTCACAAGATAATTCAGAGATGTCTGAGATATAAAGATAATTCCCACCCCCCTCGGCCTCTCAAAGTGCTGGGATTACAGGTGTGAGCCACTGTGCCCAGCCCACTCTCACATTCTTGAACTCAAACTACAGTGCAAATGGTAAACAGCAAAGGATTTGATGAGGATTATCTTTACTACTATACCTAGAGAAAGAATGCTTATCGACACATAACAAGCCACTGAAATGGGAAATTTGCAGCAATCAAAACATTCCAAGTGAGTCACATCCACATCTACTGCTAGCAAAAGCCATTATAATGGAGAATAGTTTTGTTTTATTTATTTATTTATTATTCTTATTTTTTTTCTTGAGAGGCTCTTGACTTGGGAGATAAAAGAAATTGTGATGAAGGAAAAATCAGTCGGCTATTACCTTCTCTTTTTCCCCCACATTCAAAAGCAGTCTTTTTGCTTTGAAGTTGAGATACTGAGTGCTTATTTTGAATGACACATGTGAGTGGATCAGAAAAGCTGAAGAGAATCGTATGCTACACCCTGTAGTTACTCCTGGAGTATTCCATATACATCTGTTTTCCTTTAACAGTCCATTTAAGATTTAGAACTTGTTAAAGAAAATATTTTTAAGACCTAACATGAGAGGGGACAGTATAAGGCATTATTTTTTAATACCATATGTAACAACAATTATGGAGCCTTTAGAGGGAAAAATATAAAAAAATATATAATAAGATTTCTTCCTTGTAGCCTCTTAAATCATTCACCCACAGATACCCATATACATGCATTCTCACACATAAAGTTAGCTTAAGAAAGATCATTATCTACTTATTTAGTTATTGAGTTTTATAAGTAATGCACTTTTCTTAAAGTGTAAGCAAAGCAAACCATCTGGCATCTTTAAACCACTTATAGAGGCAATAAAACCCTAGAGTCTGTTATTCAAGCAAATTCATCTGATTGCAGTCGATTCCAGGAAATTCCATCCCTACAACACTGCAGGATCACAGCCAACATGGTGTTCCACAGTTGCTAGGTAGCAGCAGTTACAGGCAAACTGATCCTACAGCTCTTCAGACACAAAGGACAGCTAACTTTCAGGCTTGGGCCATTTTACACAACTGCAGAGGATCTGGTAATTGTTTACTCCTGCAATCTCACTTTATAATATCAAACCTCACATTTATACCATCGGTCTCATTCAATGTATTTTTTCTAATGATATTTTTTTCTCCTTGCAATATTCTTTAACTTTCAATCTTTTCTTTTTTTTTTTTTTTTTTTTTTTTTTTTTTTTTTTTTTTTTTGGTAATTACATGTTTAATGTTCTGAGGAACAGCAATACTGTTTTCCATATGGGTATACAATTATACCCCCATGGTACACCCCTATGGAAAACAGTACGGCGATTCCTCAAGGATCTAGAACTAGATGTACCATATGACCCAGCCATCTCATTACTTGGTATATACCCAAAAGATTATAAATCATGCTGCTATAAAGACACATGCACACGTATGTTTATTGAGGCACTATTCACAATAGCAAAGACTTGGAATCAACCCAAACGTCCATCAGTGACAGACTGGATTAAGAAAATGTGGCATGGGCAGGCGCGGTGGCTCAAGCCTGTAATCCCAGCACTTTGGGAGGCCGAGGCGGGCGGATCACAAGGTCAGGAGATCGAGACCATCCTGGCTAACCCGGTGAAACCCCGTCTCTACTAAAAAATACAAAAAACTAGCCAGGCGAGGTGGCGGGCGCCTGTAGTCCCAGCTACTGGGGAGGCTGAGGCCGGAGAATGGCGTGAACCCGGGAGGCGGAGCTTGCAGTGAGCTGAGATCCGGCCACTGCACTCCAGCCTGGGCGACAGAGCGAGACTCCGTCTCAAAAAAAAAAAAAAAAAAAAAAAAAAAAAAAAAAAAAAAAAGAAAATGTGGCACATATACACCATGGAATACTATGCAGCCATAAAAAAGGATGAGTTTGTGTCCTTTGTAGGGACATGGATGCAGCTGGAAACCATCATTCTTAGCAAACTATCACAAGAACAGAAAACCAAACACCGCATCTTCTCACTCATAGGTGGGAACTGAACAATGAGATCACTTGGACTCGGGAAGGGGAACATCACACACAGGGGCCTATCATGGGGAGGGGGGAGGTGGGAGGGATTGCATTGGGAGTTATACCTGATGTAAATGACGAGTTGATGGGTGCTGACGAGTTGATGGGTGCAGCACAGCAACATGGCACAAGTATACATATGCAACAAACCTGCACGTTATGCACATGTATCCTTTCAATCTTTTCATACCTAATTTCTTTTAGCCACTCAGATCTCATCTCCTGCATAATAGTATTAGAAAGGTCTTTCTTGAACACTATCTGTAATATTTTGCCTTTCATCCCTACCCTCCTTTAATCGCTCTCTATGAAATCATTCTGTTTTGTTTTCTTCACGTTGCTTAAACTGCTTGAAGTTGTCTTATTCCCATTTGTTTTTTTCTTTTTCTTTTCTTTTTCTTCTTTTTATTTATTTATTTATTTATTTTTTTTGAGATGGAGTCTTGCTCCATTGCCAGGGTAGAGTTCAGTGGCACGATCTTGGCTCACTGCAACCTCCACCTCTCGATTTCAAGCAATTCTCCTGCCTCAGCTTCCCAAGTAGCTGGGACTACAGAAGCGTGCCACCACGCCCAGTTAATTTTTGTATTTTTAGTAGAAATGGGGTTTCACCATGTTGGCCAGGATGATCTTGATCTCTTGACCTTGTGGTCTACCTGCCTTGGCCACCCAAAGTTCTGGGATTACAGGCCTGAGCCACCACATCCGGCCATTTGTATCTTATTCTTGTCTTTGTATTCTATACTTGACAAGGAATGTGAACTTGTTTATCTTGTTCCTTGTTGATGTATTTCTAGACGCAAGACCAATGCTTGACATATGATAAGTACACAGTCAATATTTGTTAAATGAAGAAGACAGTAGATGATGATAAGTGAGTTAGAGAAGTTGATGTTAGCTCTTCTAAGTATGAGGGTGATTTGGAGATTGATTAATAAATTGTATATTTTCTCTGAAATAAACTTCGGTTAAAAGACTGTGAGACTCTCATCAAAGCTAAATGAATATGTAAGGCACCAACCTAATATCTTTGTATGGTGGCTTACCAAGGAAGCTCTCTTTTCTTTAATATTCTTACTTTTCTGACCCTGGTGGAATTATCTTTATATCTCAGACATCTCTGAATTATCTTGTGAATACTAGTTCACAGCACTGGCTAATCAGAATAATGCACAAGTTAATTAATTCTTCATGAATGTCATTATGTCACATGGAATAATGAAGCTTTGTAATTATCAATGATAGCAATAATAATTTATATATGCCTAAAGTTTAATTAATAATGAACAATAATCATTATTGATTCAGTATACTTTGTAAACAAAGTGTTATAGTCCTTATTCACACATGAGAACTTTGAGATTTAAGGAGGTTAAGTACTCTGTAGAAGACTGTACAACTGATAATGGTGAGGCCAGTTTGTCACCACAAGTTTTGCTGGTGTTAAGGTTTTTGCGTCTTAATCACGTTGTTTGATTGTCATTAAAAGTACCAACACCAAATGCTTATTCAGTCTTATTATGTCACACAGAGCTGAAATATGAACCCAAAAGTCTAGTTTCAGAGCCCATGTTTTTAACTAACACCCAGAGATATTTTCTATCTGGCTTTAAGTGTCTACTCTGATTTTCACTAGAAATATATTATCTTAGTACAGTTAATCTCTTTGCATACATACTTTTAAGGCTGAGTTAAACATGATTATCTAATCAAGAAGTCTTTTAAAGTTCATTCAAGCAAATTTTGAAAACGTAAAAATGACAGATTGGGGATTATAAATCTAACTCATGATTATTGTAAAAAAATTTTTCTAACAAAAAAGAAAAAGAAGAAAGTAAAAGTCACCTATAATCCCACCTCTAATCTATTATCAATCAATCTTTGGATTAGGAAACAAAACTGCACAGAATGGTAAGAGAGATGAAAATTTAAAGACTCTCCAAACCAATCAAAAGGAGTTTTGGTCATCAGAAAAATCACTGAAGCCCCTTAGTTTTCATGTGGTGTTATAGGGAGAAATCATCAAAATATGCATAGAAACCACCACATAGCCAGGTCACTTAAGCTTTTGGCACCTCAGGTACTCCTTTAAAATAAAAGATTAATAAGCCCTTGCTTACCTGCTTGAGGGATGTTTAAGGATAAATTAGATTGTGATTTAAAAAAAAAAATAGATGAAGAAAGTAATACATGCAATGATAAAGGATTCAAACAGGTTAAAATAATTTATAATTATAGCCCAGAGTATCAGTCTCATGTTCCAAAGTAAAATTGTCAAGGTCGGTCTCAGGTCCTGGAGGTTACAACTGGTCCCCTGCCATGTGGCCCTTCGTAGGTTCTTGCACAATATGAGAGCTTATTTCCTCAAGGCCAGCAGAAAAATCCCTGCTGCTTTGTGTCTCTTCTTTCAGGAAATATCTGGGCTTCTTTAAAAGGGCTCACTTTAATAAGTTGGGACAGGCTTTTCTCTTTTGATTAACTCAAAATCAACTGAATAGAGACCTTAATTACATTGGAAAAATCCACTAATCTTTGCCATATTCTACTGGTTAGAAGCAAATTATAAACTCCATGCACACTAAAGAGGAGGGCATTGTATTAATATAAACCTGTGGTCATCAGGGGTAAAATTTGGGGGATATTTTAGCATTCTGTCTGCCACAGATTCCTCAGTGTGATGCTTGCATTTAAATATGCTTATGATATTTTTTCTATAGATATTCTAAATTTTTAGGTAAATAATTTTAGCAATTGTTTTATTTCTACTTTTTGGGTCCATGTCTTCTTCAGTAAAGCTTTCCACATTCTAATATGAGAGCAACATATATGTTTAGTATTTTTTCATGCTTTTAAAGCATTGTTTCCTTTTTGTCAGTCATGTTTGCATATTTTTTTTGCATTAATTCTCTGTCACATTTGGAATTTTGTTGTTGTCGTTGTTTAATGATGTTGCTACTTGTCCCAGTGCTATTTATGGAATTATCTATTTTTAACTCTCTAATTTAAAATGCTACCTTTAGTATATAACAAATGCTGTGAGTAGTTCATTCTCTTGCTAAATCTTGATCCTATTTCATGCCTCTATCCTTTTCTGTATCAGAACAAAATCATTTTTTAATTCTGTGGCATTTTACATCCATCTACTCTCTTGGAATAGTATCCACTGGTTTCAATTATAATATTCAGAATTTTCTTGGATAAACACAAATTAAATATTTATTTTCCATATTTATTTAGAAGTTAAATTAAAATATTATTTTCCTAACTAAAAATACTATTGATAATTTTAATAGAATCATAATATTATATATTAATTTAGGAATAACATACTGTAATAATGATATTGTTTATTTTATCAATGAATAAAAGATTTACCTTAGTTAACTTTTACTTCACTTAGTAGATTTGCTTTTAGAGATGTTTCTGTATTTGATTAAGTAGATGTCTTAAACTTTACTTTCTTGTGTGATTTTTCCAGATGGAATATCCTCTTATACTCTCTAGTTGTTTATTATTTCTATTGATTTTTGTAAAATAACTTTGTGACAAAAACCATTATTTAAATATCTTACTGATTTTAATAGTTATTCATTATTTATTTTAAAGTTTCTAAATATATAATTAAATAAACTGAAAATAATGATATTTTTGCCTCTTTTTCAATTTTATTTTTCACATGACAATAAATACTGAAAAGTATAACCAGGAAAATATTAAGTAATGACAATGATAGTGAATGTTCTATTTTTATTTTTTTCTTCAACTTTTATTTTACATTCAAGGGAACATGTGCTCAATATGCAAGTTTGTTATGTAGGTAAACGTGTGCCATGGTAGCTTACTGTACACATTATCCCATCACCTGCATATGAAGCCCAGCATCCATTAGCTATTTTTCCTGATGTTCTCCCCCAACCCCATGGGTTCCCGGTGTGTGTTGTTCCCTGCCATGTGCCCATGTGTTCTCATCATTCAGCTCCCACTTATAAGTAAGAAAATGCAGTATTTGGTTTTCTGTTCTTGTGTTGGTTTGCTGAGGTTAATGACTTCCAGCTCTATCCACGTCCCTGCAAAGGACATGATCTTGTTCTTTTTCATGGCTGCAGAGTAATCCATAAGTATACGAGCCACGTTTTCTTTATCTGGTCTATAATTCGTTGGCAGTTGAATTGATTCTGGGTCTTGTGCCAGCTATTGTGAAGAGTGCTGCAATGAACATACACATGCATGTATCTTTATCACAGAATAATTTATACTCATTTTGGGTATATATCCAGTAATAGGATTGCTGGGTCAAATGGTATTTATGCCTCTAGGTCATTAAGGAATGACCACAATATCTTCTACAATGGTTGAACTAATTTACACTCCTACCAACAGTGTAAATGCATTTATTTTTTTCTCTGTAACCTCACAAGTATCTGTTGTTTTTTGACTTGTTAATAATAGCCATTCTGACTAGCATGAGATGGTTCTCATTGTGCTTTTGATTTGCATTTTCCTTTTATTTATTTATTTATTTATTTATTTATTATTATACTTTAAGTTGTAGGGTACATGTGCATAACGTGCAGGTTTGTTACATATGTATACTTGTGCCATGTTGCTGTGCTGCACCAATCAACTCGTCATTTACATCAGGTATAACTCCCAATGCAATCCCTCCCCCCTCCCCCCTCCCCATGATAGGATCCGGTGTGTGATGTTCCCCTTCCTGAGTCCAAGTGATCTCATTGTTCAGTTCCCACCTATGAGTGAGAACATGCGGTGTTTGGTTTTCTGTTCTTGTGATAGTTTGCTAAGAATGATGGTTTCCAGCTGCATCCATGTCCCTACAAAGGACACAAACTCATCCTTTTTTATGGCTGCATAGTATTCCATGGTGTATATGTGCCACATTTTCTTAATCCAATCTGTCACTGATGGACATTTGGGTTGATTCCAAGTCTTTGCTATTGTGAATAGTGCTGCAATAAACATACGTGTGCATGTGTCTTTATAGCAGCATAATTTATAATCCTTTGGGTATATACCCAGTAATGGGATGGCTGGGTCATATGGTACATCTAGTTCTAGATCCTTGAGGAATCGCCATACTGTTTTCCATAATGGTTGAACTAGTTTACAATCCCACCAACAGTGTAAAAGTGTTCCTATTTCTCCACATCCTCTCCAACACCTGTTGTTTCCTGACTTTTTTATGATCACCATTCTAACCGGTGTGAGATGGTATCTCGTTGTGATTTTGATTTGCATTTCTCTGCTGGCCAGGGATGATGAGCATTTTTTCATGTGTCTGCTGGCTGTATGAATGTCTTCTTTTGAGAAATGTCTGTTCATATCCTTTGCCCACTTTTTGATGGGGTTGTTTGTTTTTTTCTTGTAAATTTGTTGGAGTTCTTTGTAGGTTCTGGATATTAGCCCTTTGTCAGATGAGTAGATTGCAAAAATTTTCTCCCATTCTGTAGGTTGCCTGTTCACTCTGATGGTAGTTTCTTTTGCTGTGCAGAAGCTCTTTAGTTTAATTAGATCCCATTTGTCAATTTCGGCTTTTGTTACCATTGCTTTTGGTGTTTTAGACATGAAGTCTTTGCCCATGCCTATGTCCTGAATGGTACTACCTAGGTTTTCCTCTAGGATTTTTATGGTATTAGGTCTAACATTTAAGTCTCTAATCCATCTTGAATTAATTTTCGTATAAGGAGTAAGGAAAGGATCCAGTTTCAGCTTTCTACTTCTGGCTGGCCAATTTTCCCAGCACCATTTATTAAATAGGGAATCCTTTCCCCATTTCTTGTTTTTGTCAGGTTTGTCAAAGATCAGATGGCTGTAGATGTGTGGTATTATTTCTGAGAACTCTGTTCTTTTCCATTGGTCTATATCTCTGTTTTGGTACCAGTACCATGCTGTTTTGGTTACTGTAGCCTTGTAGTATAGTTTGAAGTCAGGTAGCGTGATGCCTCCAGCTTTGTTCTTTTGACTTAGGATTGTCTTGGAGATGCGGGCTCTTTTTTCATTCTATATGAACTTTAAAGCATTTTTTTCCAATTCTGTGAAGAAACACATTGGTAGCTTGATGGGGATGGCATTGAATCTATAAATTACCTTGGGCAGTATGGCCATTTTCACAATATTGATTCTTCCTATCCATGAGCATGGAATGTTCTTCCATTTGTTTGTGTCCTCTTTTATTTCACTGAGCAGTGGTTTGTAGTTCTCCTTGAAGAGGTCCTTTACATCCCTTGTAAGTTGGATTCCTTGGTATTTTATTCTCTTTGAAGCAATTGTGAATGGAAGTTCATTCCTGCTTTGGCTCTCTGTTTGTCTGTTACTGGTGTATAAGAATGCTTGTGATTTTTGCACATTAATTTTGTATCCTGAGACTTTGCTGAAGTTGCTTATCAGCTTAAGGAGATTTTGGGCTGAGACAATGGGGTTTTCTAAATATACAATCATGTCATCTGCAAAGAGGGACAATTTGACTTCTTCTTTTCCTAACTGAATACCCTTGATTTCTTTCTCTTGCCTGATTGCCCTAGCCAGAACTTCCAACACTATGTTGAATAGGAGTGGTGAGAGAGGGCATCCCTGTCTTGTGCCAGTTTTCAAAGGGAATTTTTCCAATTTTTGCCCATTCAGTATGATATTGGCTGTGGGTATGTCATAAATAACTCTTATTATTTTGAGGTACGTTCCATCAATTCCGAATTTATTGAGCGTTTTTAGCATGAAGGGCTGTTGAATTTTGTCAAAAGCCTTTTCTGCATCTATTGAGATAATCATGTGGTTATTGTCTTTGGTTCTGTTTATATGCTGGATTATGTTTATTGATTTGCGAATGTTGAACCAGCCTTGCGTCCCAGGGATGAAGCCCACTTGATCATGGTGGATAAGCTTTTTGATGTGCTGCTGAATCCGGTTTGCCAGTATTTTATTGAGGATTTTTGCATCGATGTTCATCAGGGATATTGGTGTAAAATTCTCTTTTTTTGTTGTGTCTCTGCCAGGCTTTGGTATCAGGATGATGTTGGCCTCATAAAATGAGTTAGGGAGGATTCCCTCTTTTTCTATTGATTGGAATAGTTTCAGAAGGAATGGTACCAACTCCTCCTTGTACCTCTGGTAGAATTCAGCTGTGAATCCATCTGATCCTGGACTTTTTTTGGTTGGTAGGCTATTAATTATTGCCTCAATTTCAGAGCCTGCTATTGGTCTATTCAGGGATTCAACTTCCTCCTGGTTTAGTCTTGGAAGAGTGTAAGTGTCCAGGAAATTATCCATTTCTTCTAGATTTTCCAGTTTATTTGCGTAGAGGTGTTTATAGTATGCTCTGATGGTAGTTTGTATTTCTGTGGGGTCAGTGGTGATATCCCCTTTATCATTTTTAATTGCGTCGATTTGATTCTTCTCTCTTTTCTTCTTTATTAGTCTTGCTAGTGGTCTGTCAATTTTGTTGATCGTTTCAAAAAACCAACTCCTGGATTCATTGATTTTTTGGAGGGTTTTTTGTGTCTCTATCTCCTTCAGTTCTGCTCTGATCTTAGTTATTTCTTGCCTTCTGCTAGCTTTCGAATGTGTTTGCTCTAGCTTCTCTAGTTCTTTTAATTGCGATGTTAGAGTGTCAATTTTAGATCTTTCCTGCTTTCTCTTGTGGGCATTTAGTGCTATAAATTTCCCTCTACACACTGCTTTAAATGTGTCCCAGAGATTCTGGTATGTTGTATCTTTGTTCTCATTGGTTTCAAAGAACATCTTTATTTCTGCCTTCATTTCGTTATGTACCCAGTAGTCATTCAGGAGCAGGTTGTTCAGTTTCCATGTAGTTGAGCGGTTTTGATTGAGTTTCTTAGTCCTGAGTTCTAGTTTGATTGCACTGTGGTCTGAGAGACAGTTTGTTATAATTTCTGTTCTTGTACATTTGCTGAGGAGTGCTTTACTTCCAATTACGTGGTCGATTTTGGAGTAAGTACGATGTGGTGCTGAGAAGAATGTATATTCTGTTGATTTGGGGTGGAGAGTTCTATAGATGTCTATTAGGTCTGCTTGCTGCAGAGATGAGTTCAATTCCTGGATATCCTTGTTAACTTTCTGTCTCGTTGATCTGTCTAATGTTGACAGTGGAGTGTTGAAGTCTCCCATTATTATTGTATGGGAGTCTAAGTGTCTTTGTAAGTCTCTAAGGACTTGCTTTATGAATCTGGGTGCTCCTGTATTGGGTGCATATATATTTAGGATAGTTAGCTCTTCCTGTTGAATTGATCCCTTTACCATTATGTAATGGCCTTTTTTTGTCTCTTTTGATCTTTGATGGTTTAAAGTCTGTTTTATCAGAGACTAGTATTGCAACCCCCGCTTTTTTTTGTTCTCCATTTGCTTGGTAAATCTTCCTCCATCCCTTTATTTTGAGCCTATGTATGTCTCTGCATGTGAGATGGGTCTCCTGAATACAGCAGACTGATGGGTCTTGACTCTTTATCCAGTTTGCCAGTCTGTGTCTTTTAATTGGAGCATTTAGCCCATTTACATTTAAGGTTAAGATTGTTATGTGTGAACTTGATCCTGCCATTATGATATTAACTGGTTATTTTGCTTGTTAGTTGATGCAGTTTCTTCCTAGCCTCGATGGTCTTTACATGTTGGCATGTTTTTGCAATGGCTGGTACCGGTTGTTCCTTTCCATGTTTAGTGCTTCCTTCAGGGTCTCTTGTAAGGCAGGCCTAGTGGTGACAAAATCTCCAAGCATTTGCTTATCTGTAAAGGATTTTATTTCTCCTTCACTTATGAAACTTAGTTTGGCTGGATATGAAATTCTGGGTTTAAAATTCTTTTCTTTAAGAATGTTGAATATTGGCCCCCACTCTCTTCGGACTTGTAGAGTTTCTGCTGAGAGATCTGCTGTTAGTCTGATGGGCTTCCCTTTGTGGGTAACTCGACCTTTCTCTCTGGCTGCCCTTAAGATTTTTTCCTTCATTTCAACTTTGGTGAATCTGGCAATTATGTGTCTTGGAGTTGTTCTTCTCGAGGAGTATCTTTGTGGCGTTCTCTTTATTTCCTGGATTTGAATGTTGGCCTGCCCTACGAGGTTGGGGAAGTTCTCCTGGATGATATCCTGCAGAGTGTTTTCCAACTTGGTTCCATTTTCCCCCTCACTTTCAGGCACCCCAATCAGACGTAGATTTGGTCTTGTTACATAATCCCATACTTCTTGCAGGCTTTGTTCATTTCTTTTTCTTCTTTTTTCTTTTGGTTTCTCTTCTCGCTTCATTTCATTCATTTGATCCTCAATCGCTGATACTCTTTCTTCCAGTTGATCGAGTCGGTTACTGAAACTTGTGCATTTGTCACGTATTTCTCGTGTCATGGTTTTCATCTCTTTCATTTCGTTTATGACCTTCTATGCATTAATTACTCTAGCCATCAATTCTTCCACTTTTTTTTCAAGATTTTTAGTTTCTTTGCGCTGGGTACGTAATTCCTCCTTTAGCTCTGAGAAATTTGATGGACTGAAGCCTTCTTCTCTCATCTCGTCAAAGTCATTCTCCGTCCAGCTTTGATCCATTGCTGGCGATGAGCTGCGCTCCTTTGCCGGGGGAGATGCGCTCTTATTTTTTGAATTTCCAGCTTTTCTGCCCTGCTTTTTCCCCATCTTTGTGGTTTTATCTGCCTCTGGTCTTTGATGATGGTGACGTACTGATGGGGTTTTGGTGTAGGTGTCCTTCCTGTTTGATAGTTTTCCTTCTAACAGTCAGGACCCTCAGCTGTAGGTGTGTTGGAGATTGCTTGAGGTCCACTCCAGACCCTGTTTGCCTGGGTATCAGCAGCAGAGGCTGCAGAAGATAGAATATTTCTGAACAGCGAGTGTACCTGTCCGATTCTTGCTTTGGAAACTTCCTCTCAGGGGTGTACTCCACCCTGTGAGGTGTGGGGTGTCAGACTGCCCCTAGTGGGGGATGTCTCCCAGTTAGGCTACTCAGGGGTCAGGGACCCACTTGAGCAGGGAGTCTGTCCCTTCTCAGATCTCAACCTCCGTGTTGGGAGATCCACTGCTCTCTTCAAAGCTGTCAGACAGAGTCGTTTTCATCTGCAGAGGTTTCGGCTGCGTTTGTTATTGTTTACTGTGCCCTGTCCCCAGAGGTGGAGTCTACAGAGACAGGCAGGTTTCCTTGAGCTGCTGTGAGCTCCACCCAGTTCGAGCTTCCCAGCGGCTTTGTTTACCTACTTAAGCCTCAGCAATGGCGGGCGCCCCTCCCCCAGCCTCGCTGCTGCCTTGCCGGTAGATCACAGACTGCTGTGCTAGCAATGAGGGAGGCTCCGTGGGTGTGGGACCCTCCCGGCCAGGTGTGGGATATGATCTCCTGGTGTGCCTGTTTGCTTAAAGCGCAGTATTGGGGTGGGAGTTACCCGATTTTCCAGGTGTTGTGTGTCTTGTGATAGTTTGCTAAGAATGATGGTTTGTAGGGACATGGATGCAGCTAAAATAATTTCTTTTCTAATTCAGTGAAGAACGTCAATGGTAGTTTAACGGGAATAGCACTGAATGCATAAATTACTTTGGGCAGCATGAACATTTTTATGATATTGATTCTCCCTATCCATGAACATAGAAATGTTTCCCCATTTTTTTGTATCCTCTCTGATTTGAGGATTGGTTTGTAGTCCCCTTTGAAGAGGTCCTTCACTTCCATTGTTAGCTCTATTCCTATGTATTCTATTCTTTTACTAGCAATTGTGAATAGGAGTTCATCCATAATTTGGCATTTGTTTGTGTATAGGAATGCTAGCGATTTTTGCACGTTGATTTTACATCCTGAGACTTTGGTGAAGTTGCTTATCTGCTTAAGAAGCTCTTTAGCTGAAATGATGGGGTTTTCTAGATATAGAATAAGTTCATCTGTAAATAAAGATGATTTGACCTCCTCACTTCCTATTCGAATACCTTTTATACTTTTTCTCTTTGTCTTGCATGATTGTAATGGCCAGAATTTCCAATACTACATTGAATAGGTGTGGAGAGACAGGGCATCCTTGTCGTGTGCCAGTTTTCAAGGGGAACGCTTCCATCTTTTGCCCATTCAGTATGATATTGGCTGTTGGTGTGTCATATATGGCTCTTATTATTTTGAGGTATTCCTTCAATACCTAGCTTATTGAGAGTTTTAAACATAAAGGGATGTTGAATTTTATCAAGAAATTTTTTGCATCTATTGAAATAACCATGTGGATATTGACTTTAGTTCTGTTTATGTAATGAATCACATTTATTGATTTGCATATGTTGAATCAACCTTGCATCCCAGGGATGAAGCCAACTTGATCATGGCTGGTAAGTTTTGATATCCAGGTAGATTTGGTTTACCAGTATTTTACTGAGAATTTTTGCATTGATGTCATCAAAAATATTGGCTTGAAGTTTTCTTTTTTTGTTATATCTCTGTCAGGTTTTGGTATCAGGATGATGCTGGGCTCATACTGAGTTAGGTGGAGTTCCTCTTCTTCAATCTTTTGGAATAGTTTCAGTAGAGAGGGTATCAGTTCTTATTTGTACCTCTGCTAGAATTCCACATTGAATTCATCTGGTCCTGTTTTTTTTTTTTTTTTTTTTTTTTTTTTTTTTTTGGTTGCTAGGCTATTTACTATTGCCTCAATTTCTGAATACATTTTTGGTGTATTCGTAGATTCCGTTTCTTCCTGCTTCAGTCTTGGGAAAGTGTATATGTCTGAGAATTTATTGATTTCTTCTTGATATTCTAGTTTCTGTACGTAGAGCTCTTTACAGTATTCTCTAATGGTTATTTATATTTCTGTGCAGTCAGTAGTAATATCCCCCTTATCATTTCTGATTGTGTTTATTAGATTCTTCTCTTTTCTCTTCTTTAGTTGCATAGCTAGTGGTATATTTTATTAATTTTTTCAAAAAAACAGAGCTTTTGCATTTGTTAATTTTTGAAGGGTTTTTATGTCTCTGTCTCCTTCAGTTCACTTCTGATCTTGGTTATTTTTTGTCTTCTACAAGTTTTGAGGTTTGTTTGCTCTTGGATCTCTAGTTCTTTCAGTGGAGATGTTAGATTATTTATTTAAGATCTTTCTAGGTTTTTGATGTGGGCATTTAGGGCTGTAAATGTCCCTCTAAACACTGCTATAGCTGTGTCCCAGAAATTCTGGTATGTTATCTCTTTGATCTGATTAGTTTGAAAGGACTTCTTTGATTTCCATCTTAATTTCATTATATAACCATGAGTCATTCAAGAGCAGATTGTTCAATTTTTACGTAGTTGAGTGGATTTCTTAGACTTGAGTTCTAATTTAATTGGGCTGTTGACTGAGAGACTGTTCATCATGATTTCATTTTGTTTGCCCTGGCTGAGAGTGTATTACTTCAGCTTATGTGATCAATTTTACAGTAAGTACCATGTGGCAATGAGAATAATGTATACTCTCTTGGTTTTGTATGTAGAGTTCTTTAGATATGAATAAGATCCACTAGATCAAGAGGGGAGTTCAGGTCCTGAGTATCTTTGTTAATTTTCTCTCACGAAGATCTATCTAATATTGTCAATGGGGTGTTAAAGTCTTCCATTACACGTGGGAATTGTTGGAATTACAATTCAACATGGAATTTGGGTGGGGATACAGCCAAACCATACCATTCCACTTCTGACCCCTCCCAGTGCCCATGTCCTCACATTTCAAAACCAATAATGCCTTCCCAACAGTCCCTCAGAGTCTTAACTCATTTTAGCATTACCTCGAAAGTCTGCAGTCCAAAGTCTTATCTGAGACAAAGTAAGTAGTCCCTTTCACATATGATCCTGTAAAATCAAAAGCAAGTTAGTTACTTCTTAGGTACAATCGGGTACAGGCATTGGGTAAATACAGCCATTCCAAATGGGAGAAATTGGCCAAAACAAAGGGGCTACAGACCTCATGCAAGTCCAAAATCTAGCAGGCAGTCAAATTTTAAATAAGGTCCTTTGACTCCATGTCTTACATCCAGGTCATGCTGATGCAAAAGATGGGATGCCATGGTGTTTGACATCTTCTCTCCTGTGACTTTGCAGGGTACAGCCTCCCTCCTGGCTGCTTTCATGGGCTGGCATTGAGTGTCTTCAGGTTTTCCAGGAACATGGTGCAAGCTTTCAGTGGATCTACCATTCTGAGGTCTGGAGGACAGTAGCCCTCTTCTCACAGCTTCACTAGGTAGTGCCCCAGTAGGGACTCTATGGGAATGCTCCCACCCCACATATCCCTTTTGCACTGTCCTAGCAGGGGTTCTATGTGAAAGTCCCACCCCTACAACAAACTTCTGCCTGGGCATCCAGGTATTTCTATACATCCTCTGAAATCTAGGTGGTGGTTCCCAAGCCACAATTCTTGACTTCAGTGCACACAAATAATCAATATCACATCGAAACTGAAAAGACTTGGGGCTTGGACCTTCTGTAGCCACAGCTTAAGATCTACATTGGCCCTTTACAGCCATGGATGGAGTGGCTGGGACACAGAGCATCAAGTCCCAAGGCTGCACACAGCAAAGGGACACTGGGCCCAGCACAAGTAACCATTATTTCCTCCTAGGCCTCTGGGCCTGTGATAGGAAGGGCTGGGTGAATATCTCTGACATGCCCTGGAGACATTTTTCCCATTGTCTTATGGATTAACATTTGGCTCCTTGTTACTTATACAAATTTCTGCAACTGACTTGAATTTCTCCTCAGAAAGTGGGATGTTCTTTTCTATCACATTGTCAGGTGGCAAGTTCTCTGAACTTTTAAGTTATGCTTCCCTTATAAAACTGAATGCCTTTAAAGGCACCCAAGTCACTTTTTTTTTGTTGTATTTTGTGCCCATAAATAAAGTTTTATTGGAATACACACACATAACAAATTTCTTTCTATTTCTAATTCCTTGAGAATTGTATAACGAATGATTGTTGAATCTTATTGAATGCTTTTCTACTTGCATTGAGACGATGATGTATTTTTATCCTTCATTCTGTTAATGTGGCACGTTACCTTTACTGATGATGATCATGATGATGATGATGATGTATAATGATTAAGTTCTAGGGTACATGTGCACAAAGTACACGCTTGTTACATATGTATACATATGCCATGTTGGTGTGCTGCACCAATTAACTCATAACTCGTCATTTACATTAGGTATATCTCCTAATGCTATCCCTCCCCCCTATCCCCATCCCACGACAGGCCCTGGTATGTGATGTTCCCCTTCCTGTGTCCAATCGTTCTCATTGTTCAATTTCCACCTATGAGTGAGAACATGCAGTGTTTGGTTTTCTGTTCTTGTGATAGTTTGCTGAGAATGATGGTTTCCAGCTTCATCCATGTCCCTACAAAGGACATGAATTTATCCTTTTTTATGGCTGCATAATATTCCATGGTGTATATGTGCCACATTTTCTTAATCCAGTCTATCACTGATAGACATTTGGGTTGCTTTCCAGTCTTTGATATTGTGAATAGTGCAGCAATAAACATACATGTGTATGTGTCTTTATAGCAGCATGATTTAAAATCCTTTGGGTATATACCTGGTAAGGGGATGGCTGGGTCAAAGGGTATTTCTAGTTTTATATCCTTGAGTAATCGCCACACTGTCTTCCACAATGGTTGAAATAGTTTACAGTCCCACCAACACTGTGAAAGTGCACCTATTTCTCCACATCCTCTCCAGCATCTGTTGTTTCCTGACTTTAATGATCACCATTCTAACTGGTGTGAGATGGTATCTCATTGTGGATTTGATTTGCATTTTTCTGATGGTGAGTGATGATGAGCATTTTTTCATGTGTCCATTGGTTGAATAAATGTCTTCTTTTGAGAAGTGTCTGTTTATATCCTTTGCCTACTTTTTGATGGGGTTGTTTGTTTGTTTGTTTTTTCTTGTAAATTTGTTTGAGTTCTTTGTAGGTTCTGGATATTAGCCCTTTATCACATGTGTAGATCACAAACATTTTCTCCCATTCTGTAGGTTGCCTGTTCACTCTGATGGTAGTTTCTTTTGCTGTGCAGAAGCTCTTTAGTTTAATTAGATCCCATTTGTCAATTTTGGCTTTTGTTACCATTGCTTTTGGTGTTTTAGACATGAAGTCCTTGCCCATGCCTATATCCTGAATGGTATTGCCTAGGTTTTCTTCTAGGGTTTTTATGGTTTCAGGTCTAGCATTTAAGTCTTTAATCCACCTTGAATTAATTTTTGTATAAGGTGTAAGGAAGGGATCCAGTTTCAGCTTTCTACATATGGCTAGCCAGTTTTCCCAGCACCATATATTAAATAGGAAATCCTTTCCCCATTTCTTGTTTTTGTCAGGTTTGTCAAAGAGCAGATGGTTGTAGATGTGTGGTATTATTTCTGAGGGCTCAGTTCTGTTCCATTGGTCTATATCTCTGTTTTGGTACCAGTACCATGCTGTTTTGGTTACTGTAGCCTTGTAGTATAGTTTGAAGTCAGGTAGCGTGATGCCTCCAGCTTTGTTCTATTGGCTTAGTACTGTCTTGGCAATGCGGGCTCTGTTTTGGTTCCATATGAACTTTAAAGCAGTTTTTTTCCAATTCTGTGAAGAAAGTCATTGGTAGCCTGATGGGGATGGCATTGAATCTATAAATTACCTTGGGCAGTGTGACCAGTTTCACAACATTGATTCTTCCTATCCATGAGCATGGAATGTTCTTCCATTTGTTTGTGTCCTCTTTTATTTCATTGAGCAGTGGTTTGTAGTTCTCCTTGAAGAGGTCCTTCACATCCCTTGTAAGTTGGATTTCTAGATATTTTATTCTCTTTGAAGCAATTGTGAATGGGAGTTCATTCATGATTTGGATCTCTGTTTTTCTGTTATTGATGTATAAGAATGCTTGTGATTTTTGCACATTAATTTTGTATCCTGAGACTTTGCTGAAGTTGCTTATCACCTTACGGAGGTTTTGGGCTGAGATGATGGGGTTTTCTAAATATACAATCATGTCATCTGCAAACAGGGACAATTTGACTTCCTCTTTTCCTAATAGAATAACCTTGATTCCTTTCTTCTGCCTGATGGCCTGGCTAGCACTTCCAACACTATGTTGAATAGTAATGGTGAGAGTGGGCATCCTTGTCTTGTGCCAGTTTTCAAAGGGAATGCTCCCAGATTTTGCCCATTCAGTATGATACTGGCTGTGGGTTTATCATAAATAGCTCTTTTTATTTTGAGATATGTTCCATCGATACCAAATTTATTGAGAGATTTTAGCATGAAGGGCTGTTGTATTTTGTCAAAGGCCTTTTCTGCATCTATTGATGTGATCAAGTGGTTTTTGTCTTCGGTTTGTTTATATGTTGGATTACATTTATTGATTTGCATATGTTGAACCAGCCTTGTACTCCAGGACTGAAGCCCACTCGATCACAGTGGATAAGCTTTTTGATGTGTTGCTGGATTTGTTTTGCCAGCATTTTATTAAGGATTTTTGCATCAATGTTCATCAGGGATACTGGTCTAAAATTCTCTTTTTTTGTTGTGTCTCTGCCAGGCTTTGGTATCAGGATGATGCTGACCTCATAAAATGAGTTAGGGAGGATTCCCTCTTTTTCTATTGATTGGAATAGTTTCAAAAAGAATGGTACCAGCTCCCCCTTGTACGTCTGTTAGAATTCGACTGTGAATCTGTCTGGTCCTGGACTTTTTTTGGTTGGTAGGCTATTAATTATTGCCTCAATTTCAGAGACTGTTGTTGGCCTATTCAGGTATCCAACTTCTCCCTGGTTTCGTCTTGGGTGAGTGTATGTGTCCAGGAATTTATCAATTTCTTCTAGGTTTTCTAGTTTATTTGTGTAGAAGTGTTTATAGTATTCTCTGATGGTAGTTTGTATTTCTTTGACATCAGTGGTGATATCCCTTTACCACTTTTTGTTGCATCTATTTGATTCTTCCCTCTGCTCTGATCTTAGTTACTCTTTCTTGCCTTCTGCTAGATGTTGAATGTGTTTGCTCTTGTTTCCCTAGTCATTTTAATTGTGATGTTAGGGTATCAATTTTAGATCTTTCCTGCTTTCTCTTGTGGACATTTCATGCCAGAAATTTCCCTCTACACACTGCTTTAAATGTGTACCAGAGATTCTGGTATGTTGTATCTTTGTTCTCATTGGATTCCAAGAACATCTTTATTTCTGCCTTCATTTTGTTATGTACCCAGTAGTCATTCAGGAGCAGATTGTTCAGTTTCCATGTAGTTGAGCGGTTTTGAGAGAGTTTCTTAATCCTGGGTTCTAGTGTGATTGTACTGTGGCCTGAGAGACAGTTTGTTATAATTTATGTTCTTTTACATTTGCTGAGGAGTGCTTTACTTCCAACTATGTGGTCAATTTTGGAATAAGTGCGATGTGGTGCTGAGAAGAAGGTATATTCTGTTGATTTGGGGTGTAGAGTTCTGTAGATGTCTATTAGGTCTGCTTGGTGCAGAGTTGAGTTCAATTCCTGGATATCCTTATTAACTTTCTGTCTCATTGATCTGTCTAATGTTGACAGTGGGGTGTTGAAGTCTCCCATTTTTATTGTATGGGAGTCTAAGTTTCTTTGTAAGTCTCTAAGAACTTGCTTTATGTATCTGTGTGCTCCTGTATTGGTTGCATATATATTTAGAATAGTTAGCTCTTCCTGTTGAATTGATCCCTTTACAATTATATAATGGCCTTCTTTTTCTCTTTTGATCTTTGTTGGTTTAAAGTCTGTTTTTATCAGAGACTAGGATTGCAACCCTTGCCTTTTTTATGTTTTCCATTTGCTCGGTAGATCTTCCTCCATCACTTTATTTTGAGCCTGTGTTTGTCTCTGTATGTGAGCTGTGTCTCCTGAATACAGCACACTGATGAGTCTTGACTCTTTATCCAATTTGTCAGTCTACGTCTTTTAATTGGAGCATTTAGACATTTACATTTAAGGTTAATATTGTTATGTGTGAACTTGATCCTGCCATTATGATGTTAGCTGATTATTTTGCTCATTAGTTGATGCAATTTCTTCCTAGCATCGATGGTCTTTACATTTTGGCATGTTTTTGCAATGGCTGGTACCGGTTGTTCCTTTCCATGTTCAGTGCTTCCTTCAGGGTCTCTTGTAAGGCAGGCCTGGTGGTGACAAAATCTCTAAGCATTTGCTTATCTGTAAAGGATTTTATTTTTCCTTCACTTATATGAAATTTCACTGGATATGAAATTCTGGGTTGAAAATTCTTTTCTTTAGGAATGTTGAATATTGGACCCTAGTCTCTGCTGGTTTGTAGAGTTTCTGCTGAGAGATCTGCTGTTACTCTGATCGGCTTCCTTGTGTAGGTGAGCCAACCTTTCTCTCTGGCTGCCCTTAAGATTTTTTCCTTCATTTCAACTTTGGTGAATCTGTCAATTATGTGTCTTGGAGTTGCTCTTCTTGATGGGTATCTTTGTGGCATTCTCTGTATTTCCTGAATTTGAATGTTGGCCTGCCTTGCTAGGTTTGGGAAAATCTCCTAGAAAATATCCTGCAGAGTGTTTTCCAACTTGGTTCCATTCTCCCTGTCACTTTCAGGTACCAATCAGATACAGATTTGGTCTTTTCACATAGTCCCATATTTCTTGGAGGTTTTGTTCATTTCTTTTTACTCTTTTTCTCTAAACTTTCTTCTTTCTTCATTTCATTCATTTGATCTTTAATCACTGATACCCTTTCTTCCAGTTGATCAAATCAGTTACTGAAGCTTATGCATTTGTCATGTAGTTCTCGTGGCTCCATCAGGTCATTTAAGGACTTCTTTTCATTGGTTATTCTAGTTAGCCATTCATCTAATCTTTTTTCAAGGTTTGTAGCTTCTTTGTGATGTGTTCAAACTTCCTCCTTTAGCTCTGAGAAGTCTGATCATCTAAAGCCTTCTTCTCTCAACTTATCAAAGTCATTCTCCATCCAGCTTTGTTCTGTTGCTTGTGAGGAGCTGCAATCCTTTCGAGGGGAAGAGGTGGTCTGATTTTTATAATTTTCAGCTTTTCTGCTCTGTTTTTTCCCCATCTTTGTGATTTTATCTACCTTTGGTCTTTCATGATGGTCATATACAGATGCAGTTTTGGTGTGGATGTCCTTTCTGCTTGTTAGTTTTCCTTCAAACAGTCAGGACCCTCAGCTGCAGGTCTGTTGGAGTTTGTTGGAGGTCCACTCCAGACCCTGTATGCCTGAGTATCAGCAGCAGAGGCTGAAGAAGAGTAAATATTGCTGAACAGCAAATGTTGCTTCCTGATCATTCATCTGGAAGGTTCGTCTCAGAGGGGTACCTGGTCATGTGAGGTGTCATTCTGCCCCTACTGGGGGATGCCTCCAAGATAGGCTACTTGGGGTTTAGGGACCCACTTGAGTAGGCAGTCTGTCCATTCTCAGATCTCAAACTCTGTGCTGGGAGAATCACTACTCCCTTCAAAGCTGTCAGACAGGGACACTTAAATCTGCATAGGTTTTCTGCTGCCTTTCATTCGGCTATGCACTGCCCCAAGAGGTGGAGTCTACAGAGGTAGGCAGGCTTCCTTGAGCTATGGTGGGCTCCACCCAGTTGAAGCTTCCTGGCCATTTTGTTTACTTACTCAAGCCTCATCAAGGACGTGCAGCCCTCCCCCAGACTCACTGCCACCTTGCAATTAGATCTCAGGCTGCTGTGCTAGCAATATATGAGGCTCCATGGTCGTGGGACCTTCTGAGCCAGGCACAGAATATAATCTCCTGGTGTACCATTTTCTAAGACCCTTGGGGAAAGCTCTGTATTAGGGTGGGAGTGACCCTATTTTCCAGGTCCTGCCTCTCCTGGTTTCCCTTGCCTAGGAAAGGGAATTCCCTTACCCCTTGACCTTCCTGGGTGAGGTGATGCCTCATCCTGCTTTGGCTCTCGCTCACTGGGCTACACCCACCATCCTGCACCCACTGTCCAACAAGCCACAGTTAGATGAACCCAGTACCTCAGCTGGAAATGCAGAAATCACCTGTCATCTGTGTCGCTCACATTGGGAGCTGTAGACTGGAGCTGTTCCTATTCGGCCATCTTGGAAGCCCTTCCAAGTCACATTTTGAAGGCTTTGCTGATGAGAAATTTCTTCTGCCAAATACCATAAATCATCTCTCTCAAATTCAAAGTTCCACAAATCTCTATGGCAGGGGAAAAATACTACTAGTCTTTTTGATAAAAAATAAAAAGAATCACCTTTGCTCCAGTTCCCCCAAATTTCCACATCTCCATCTGAGAGCACCTCACCCTGTACTTTATTTTTCATATCACTATCAGCATTTTGGTCAAAGCCATTCAACAAGTCTATAGGAAGTTCTAAACTTTCCCATATTTTCCTCTGTTTTTCTGAGCCCTCCAAACTGGACCAGCCTCTGTCTATTATCCAGTTCCAATGTTGCTTCCACATTTTTTGATATCTTTTCAGTAACACCCCATTCTACTGGTAACAATTTACTGTATTAGTCTGTTTCATGCTGCAGATGAGGACATACCCAAGACTGGGCAATTTACAAAGGAAAGATGTTTAATGGAAACTCACACTTCCACATGACTGGGGAAGCCTCACAATCCTGGAGGAAGGCAAGGAGGAGCAAGTTATGTCTTATATGAATGGCTACAGGCAAAACAAAAACAAAAACAAAAACAAATCAAAACAAAACAAAAACTTGTGCAGGGAAACTCCCATTTTGAAAACCGTCAGATCTCATGAGACTCATTCAGTATTATGAGAATGGTACAGAAAAGACACACTCTCATAATTCAATCACCTCCCACCAGGTTCCTCACATGACACATGGGAATTTTGTGAGTTACAAATTAAGATGGTATTTGGGTGGGAACACAGGCAAACCATATCAGTGCCCCTGTATTGGAGATATATGTACTTAGGATTGTTAGCTCTTCTTGTTGAAATGAACATTTTACTCTTTTGTAATACCTTTCTTTGTCTTTTTTTGGTCTCTGTTTGTTACAATCTGTTTTGTCAGAAACCGCAATTGCAACCCCTGCATTTTTCTGTTTTTCATTCACTTGGTAAATTTTCCTCTATCCCAATAATTTGAGTTTATGTGTGTCTTCGCATGTGAGATAAGTCTCTTGAATACAGCATATCAGCGTGTCTTGGCTCTATTCAGTATGTCATTCTGCGTCTTTTACTTGTGGCCTTTGGCTCATTTACATTTAAGGTTAATATTGTTATGTGTGACTTTGATCCTGTCATCATCATCCTCACTTTATATTTTGTATACTTGTTTGTGTGGTTGCTTCATAGTGTCACTGGTCTGTTTACTTCAGTGTGTTTTTGTAGTGGCTGGTAATAGATTTTCCTTTTCATAGTTAGCACTTCTTTCGGGAGCTCTTGCAAGGCAGGCCTGAGGGTAATGAATTCTCTCAGCTTTTGCTTGTCTGAAAAGGATCTTATTTATCTTTCATTTAAGAAGCTTAGTTTGGCTGGATATAAACCTCTGGGTTGAAAATTCTTTTTTTAAAGAATGTTGAATATTGGCCCCCAATCTTTTCTGGCGTGTAGGGATTCTGCTGAGAGGTCTGCTCTTAGTCTGATGGGTTTTCCTTTGTAGGTGACTTGGCCTTTCACTCTGGTTGCCATTAACATTTTTTCTTTCATTTTGACCTTGGAGAATTGATGATTATGAGTCTTGGCGTATCTTCTCATGGACTATATTTCTGGTGTTCTCTGCATTTCCTGAATTTGAAGGTTCACCTGTCTTGCTAGGTTGGAGATGTTCTCCTGGATGATATATTGAAGTACATTTTCCAACTTGATTCTATTCTCCATGTCTGTTTCAGGTATTCTAATCAGTCATAAGTTCAGTCTTTACATAATCCCATAATTCTCAGAGGCTTTGTTTATTTCTTTTTATTCTTTTTTTCTCTAGCATTGTCTACCTGTCTTCTTTCAAAAAGTTAGTCTTCCAGTTCTGAGATTTTTTTCTCTGCTTGGTCTATTCTGCTATTGATATTTGTGATGGCATTATGGATATCTCATGTTGTTTTTCAGCTTCGCTGGTTGGTTATGTTCCTCTCTAAACTGGCAATTCTGGCTATCAGCTCCTGTATTGTTTATCATGATTCTTGGTTTGTTTGCATTGGGTTATAACATGCTCCTTTATCTCAGCTCATTTTATTATTACTCACCTTCTGAAACCTATTTCAGTCAGTTGAGCCATCTCAGCCTCAGCTCAGTCCTGTGCCCTTGTTGGATAGTTGTAGGTGTTGCAGTCATTTGGAAGAGAAGAGGCATTCTGGCTTTTTAGTTTTAGTGATTTTGCATTAATTCTTCCTCATCTTTGTGGGCTTATTGACCTTTGATCTTTGAGTTTGTTGACCTTTGAATAAGGTTATTGTGGGGTATTTTTGTTGTTGTTGTTTTCAGTGTGGCTCCGTGGATTCAGCCACCTTCCTAGGGATATGCACAGACAGATTTTCCACCTTGTTAGGGATCTGGGGACTGAAGCATGTAAAACTCCTGGGTCTCTGCATGCCTGAGCAGCTACTCTGTCAAGACATTGTACAGCTCTGTGTATTGGACCCAAGACCCTGGTAGCATGGACTCATGAAAGGATCTCCTGATCCACAGGTTGAAAAGATCTGTGGGACAAGTGTGACTTCTGGGTGGGGTTGCACAATCACTCACCACCTCCCCTGGCTAGAAATGAGGGTTTTCTTGGCTCCATACTGCTCCTGGGTGGGCATTTGTCCCCACCTCTACTACTTCTTGCTCTCTATGGGTCAAGATACTTGCCTTTCAGTCCCAGTACAAGAACCTGGATACTTCAGTTGAAGGTGTTGACTTCACTTGCCCCTTTTTCTTTCTCTTTGTGAGTGCTACAGACCACATTGCTTCTAATCAGACATTTTGCCTAATTCCACAGGCTGTACAAAACCATGGCTAGGAGGCCTCAGGAAACTTCCAACCATGATGGAAGGCAAAGGGGAAGCAAGCATGTCTTACCATGGCTAAGCAGGAGAGTGAGTATCAGTGTTCTTGACTAGTTATTTTACCATTGGTATTATATGTCACCATAAAACATTATTCTGGTAATTAGATAGAATTTTATACCTTATGACATCAAGTAAATAACAATTTGACCCATTCTAATAAGGACTTTCTTAAAGCAAGTTTTGATATTGTATTTCATCAATTATTGTTTTTAATTCTAGAAGGTCAACTATGTTTTTCTCCATCATATTATTATATTGAATATTTTATATTAATAAAACTATCCTGTTCATGGTGTATTAGTTTTTAAATGCTGCTGCATTCTAGCGATATTGTATTGAATTTTTGCCTCAGGATACATAAGAGAAATTAGACTACTTTCCCCTTCCTTTGGTCTTCTTTTACATTATTTGTTTTGATATAGTTTGGCTGTGTCCCCCTTCATTGCCATCTTGAAATGTAGCTCCCATAATTCCAACATGTTGTGGGAGTGACCTAATTAAAGATAATTGAATTATCAGGGTGGTTTTTCCCCATACTGTTCTCATAGTAGTGAGTAAATCTCACAGGATCTGATGGTTTTAAAAGGGGTTTCCCTTTTTGTTTGGCTCTCATTCTCTCTTGCTTGCCACCATGTAAGAAGTCCGTTTGCTTTTCCTTCATCTTTCACCATGATTGTGAGGCCTCTCCAGCCATGTGGAACTGTGAGTCAATCAAAGCTCTTTCCTTTATAAATTATCCAGTCTCAGGTATATCTATATTCACAGCCTGAGAACAAACTAATACATGTTTTTTCATGAATTTATTCTTCTCCCTCTTCTCTTTCCCTCTTTTTGACAAGATATTTTGCCTGGCTATTACTCCTCTACATTGTTTAATTACTGCCCCTTTGCTGATTGCCTCATCTCTACAAATCCATCATACATCTCTTTCCAAGCTATACACTTGCTATACACTATGTAGGATTTTTTTCCTGAGAACAAATTGTAGGCAGCTGAAACTTAAAATGCACAAAATGGAATTTATTACTTCTTCCTCACCTTGGCTCCTATGATCCTTTCATTCTTTGCCATTTGATACCAAGTAAATCATAAAATACTATTTTACCTGCATTTTAAGGTCTTTCATTAATATTAATATTACTTTAATATGAGTAAGAAAAAGAAAAACATAATCAGATAAGGATCTCTGGTGAAATTCTCTATGTTGCTTGCTTTTACAATCCTTATATAGATTCAACTTTATTATTATTATTATTAATTATTATTATTATTATTTTGAGATGAAGTTTTGCTGTTTGTTGCCCAGGCTGGCGTGCAGTGGGCATGATCTCAACTCACTTCAATCTCCACCTCCTGGGTTCCTGCAGTTCTGTCTCAGCCTCCAGAGTAGCTGAGATTACAGGTGCCCACCACCACACCCGCTAATTTTTGTATTTTTAGTAGAGCTGGGGTTTCACCATGTTGTCCAGACTTCACGTGATCTGCCTGCCTCGTCCTCCCAAAGCATTGGGATTACAGGTATGAGCCACCGCACCCAGCCTCAACATTATTTTATTCAAAATACAGCTATTTCACAATGTCAGCAAAATGAGGCATTTGAATTAAAGTGGAGAAAAGAAATGATAATTACAGGGCTTGATATTAGACCTCATTTTAGCTTCAGGTCACAGATTACTATTCTGAAATTATAGGTCTCTGGTTCATCATAACTTCAAAACCTGGCATTGAAAATATAGATTGGTTTTACTGTTGTGTTTGGAAATAATTTCTTTTTGTAAAGACAACAATTAATCGTTTTTTGCTGTTTGACTCCTAGGCATAATGGTGACTTTTTTATATAAGCAAAACCACAATAAGTCAGAGGCTGTATCCACATGATACCACTGATAACCAACAGAAAATTGGTTATATTAAGCTATAAGAGGGAAAAATATGGACAAATACAGAAATATTCCTTTTATATATTTTAAAATAATGCCTTTGGATGCTTGGCATTATTCAATATTAAAGTGAGATTGTGTCTATAAAATTTTGAAAGGCAGAAGGTAAACAGAGCACTTAACTTCATCGAAACAACAGAGGAAGAGCCATTTATTTGAACATTGCTTTCAAAATATTAGCTGTTGAAACTCTGGTGTAAAACAATAAAATAAAAAAATTCATAAGTACTTTTTAAAAATGTTATTGAGCCACTGGAATATAAGTTCTACATGGGCAGGTACTTTGTGTATGTTTTATTACACAACAAATTTCCAGTGCCTACACAGTACCTGGAACCTGATATGTGCTTAAAAAAAAAAAAAAAAAAAAAAAAAGGTGGTTAGAATGTGAATAAATGTTCTCTGAAAAGGAATTCAGAGGAAAGAGACATTATTTCCTTGAAAAGTTTGCAAACTCTGGAGACACAGTTTTTGTGTAAAACGAAGGTACATTCCAGAGAACAAAATGGGAGTCCAGAATTTACAGCAACATTTCCTACTCAGGTTCCCAACCACGTCTGGTGGGTCTGATTGCAAATAAAGGATTTGTGCTCACTTAGTTCTGATTGGTGGGTACAGCTCATCTCTGATTGGTTCATATAGTTAAGCCCCAATTGGATAGGACAGGTGATTTCTGATTGGTTTCTGATTGGTTTCCAAGTCCCAAACTGGAAGTCTCTGTCAGATATTTCTTTCAAACTGCCAGTTGGTGGGGAGGGAGGGAGGATCTGTTTGCGGTTTATCTTGGCACTAACAACAAAGAACTGGTTTGGCTTGATTGTTGAAAGGGGGGTTCTGGACACTTTGACATCTTTCTGGGAACATAGAGCACATGATTATGCCCTCATCCTACTATGGCTTCCTGGTTCTGATTTAAATTTGAATACCTCAGCCATGGGCAATGCGTTCTGTCTGTTAGCCGGGACATAGTTTAACAGAACAAATGGAAGAACAAACACAAAATAAGACATTTGATAAAAAGGAAGGAGGAGTGTACTTACCTGTTTCTAACAATTGTGTTATATAATCCTCACAATAAGCCCGTGAAGTGGATATTATCTTGATTTAATAGATGAGACTATTAAAGCAAAGCTACACACCTCATCAAAGTTGTGTATATGTATTTATGTATATGTGTGCATATGCATCTATATCATCTTACTTCTTATCTACCTCTCCATCATGTCTACCACCATGTCTAAAAGAGTAGGTGTTAAATATATGTGAATTTCATTCTCTCATTCTCTTATTAACAGTCCTATATTTACCATGCAGATTAAATAAAATCTTCCTGGAATGGATCAACATTTTAGCCTTTTATAATAATGTAAAGTCATAAGGTAATTTAAACAGCACATTTTTTTTTTTTTGTCTCTCTCCCTCATAATGATAATTGATCTGGCTAGTTTCATTCCAAGCAACTTAGAAAAAGACTTTGTGTTTGAAAGATTATAGTCACCAGACTCATTCAGAGATTTTATTCATTCCTATCAAACACTTGGCATTTCTGTATATTTCACACGAATTACAATGTAATATATTTTTCACATTATTTGAATTTGTGTCTAGGGATGTCTAAAGTCCAAGAGCTTAAAAGATATACACAATGAATCTGAGAGCTAAGGGAATATAAAATTTAAAGGAATATATTCATTTTGATTTGGTAACCTTTCCCCACAGACTTTGAATAAAATTACTTCTGGAAAAGAACGAGTGCTCAGAGGCTTTAGGTTTTTGAGCAAATGAGGTCAATACATAAACTGTGGTTAAATGCATCCATAAAAATGATGACTTTAAATTCAGATACGCTAACAGGAAACGTTTATCAAGTCATATAGAAGCTTTTCTTGTAAAACGTGGGCATCTCAGTGTTGCCTATTTTGGGATTATTTAGTCAGGCGTATTGAAATATCTCAATACATCATTCTTCTGGAACTTATTCTTAATAAATATTTCAACTCCTTCCCTCTGATTTGTGTTCACTTTGAAGATATTTTAGGTCTTTTTTGCTAAATACTGGGCAAAAAATTCTTGGAATAGATTAACATTTTAGCCTTTTACAAGAATGTAAGGTCATAAGGTAATTTAAACAGCACATTTTTTTTTCTCAAAAATTAAATCCAATTCACTTTGTTTTTCCAATGGTGAAAATATTACACATATTTTTTCAAAAGAGAAAGCAATTAATTAGGTAAAATTTACTGATCAGATTGATGATAAAAGATTTATTGTTATACCGCCAGACAGAATATATAGAAATTTAAGTTTTTAATATAATACAGTGCTTTGAAATATTTTAAAAATATTTGGCAAATTAATTTATTCATTCTCATCCACAAATATTTTCCAGTTGAGAAATTATTCACATGTATTTGTGGTGTTCATTAAGGCTATTAACATACATTTATTATCCTTCCAAGTTTTATATGTCTGTGTGACATGCTTTGGCTAATGGAAGATGTGTTTTTTTCTGGATGGAAATCCAGTTCATGGTTAAAAATATTTTATTCCCTCTGCTACAGTGTCCTTGAGAACATATGGAGATGGCATTTCCTTCAGCCCAAGTCTCTGAGTAACTACCATGAGCTGAGCATCTCTGCTGACCTATATTGTACATAGAACATAAGTGAAAAACATTCTAGGTGTTCCATTCTTCTGGTGTTACTAGTTCCCACAGTACAATCTAACACTATTTCTTGGACATAATATTGTTTGTGTATATAAATTATATGTATGGGTATGTAAAACCATAAAGAAAGTTATACTTTAAAGTGATTGCTAGCAGTTTGATCTTTAAGACAAGGCAACTATGATGCATTGTGTTATAGTGCCAAGGAATAAGCAATTAATGTTTGTGAATTATGATAATGTTAATTAACATCTAGACTTAAGGGTTGTTGAGAAAATACAACCCGATTGTACATATTAACCATCTAGTTCAGTAAGAAGCATGGCAAGCACTCTACAGGCATCAATTTTCTTCTTTCTTTAATGTTAACTGGTAAGATACTTAGCTATCTAATTTTGAGCAAGAATTTAGAACTTGACTAAAATGAGTATGAACCATTGAAAATTTCAATAATTGGAATCCCAGATTACTAAACTAATAAAAATTCAGCCCTTGCTTTCAAACAGCTATGATTTTTAATTAAAGATAAATCAAAGCATAAAACACTAAATTATCCGTGATCTACTTTCTCTATAATAAATTAATCACACTGGATGGGTTTATATGTACTGATCATTCAGAAGTTAATGTAAATAATAAACTATATATATGTATGTGCCATACAATGACTAGTATGTCAGAGTTGATATATAATATATGCCATGCTTCCTCCTTCCTTTATGCTTAGACATATACTGTTCAGTGAGTGCCTAGAAGGTACCAGGCACTGTAAGCAGATACAGTTATTATTAGTCCAGAAATGCCCATCTTGTCTATTACATTCTTATTGTGCAGGTTTATAAAAGATGTTTTGTTAATAATTTCACATGTTTGAACTTTCTAAATAGTTTCTGACATGTATAAATGACAAAAGAAGCAACTAAACCTAATTTAGTTTTAACTAGTTTCATATTATAAAATTTGTCAAGATGAAAGTTGTCATTTATATCCAGGAAACATCCCAGTTCTGACATATTTCTGCCACATTTCCTTCTGCCAGAACCTTAATTTTGACTTTTATGATTTCACACAGAGATAAGCATGATGTAGTTTAACTAGCTGCCTGCAGCACGTTCCTTTTTCTCTTATCTAGTCTGCATTAAGTCCAGTAAACTTCCTATTTCTACTCTGTACAAATACAACAAAACCAAACAAAACAAACCTAACAATAGCAGGAGTCAACACTCTTTGACTAGCCTCACATCCCTTCTGTATCTCTGTATCCAAATGCTTACCAACCTAATATCCCTATTTCATCAAAGTCATCAGTTGCTAACCTGAATCTCAGCAAGTGTTTATTTTTCTGCATACAGGTTAAGTTCCATTATAAGATATTGATTTCCTCACTAAACATTTAAATGTCTTTCATCCCATAAACTTCATGTGTTATCTATTTTCCTTGAATAGTATTATGAATTTTTTTGCATTATGCCCACATGTTATATCTGTAACTACATTGTAAACACATTGAGAGTATCTCACCAAAATATCTGTCACTTAATGTGTAATTATCAATTAGATTCTAATAATTGATATACCCCCTTTTTCCCAAAAAACATTGAAAATTGTTATGTTAGTAGAGATTTATATGAGAATTATCCTGATGTGTGATAAAAAAAATTATTGAATAAAAATGTTCTGAGTTTAAAAAGCACACAAAGATTTCATATTTTCACATACAAAAAATTTTAGTAACTTTTAAGGTATGTTTTTGGAAACAAAAATAACCTTTAAATAAAAAATTGTTCTCTTCCTTCCAATGCTCAACCTTCACCTTCTGACATTTATAAATCATCACTCAAGGAAGGTGACTTCCATTTTAGTGTAATCATATTATTTCAAGATGGAGGAGAATAAAAATGCTATCAAAACGCCTTTTTAAAGGAGATTTTTTTCAAAAAAGAATAGTGTTTGCTTTTGTGAGTACAAACAACAAAGATAAAGTGGTGAAAGATCATATTTGTTAGACAGCAGATGGAGCCCCCATGTAAATAAAAAAATGAGAGATGTGGTTATAAACTTGGATTCAAAAATAGATATTAAAAAAAGAGATTTCATAAGATTCACAAAAATAAATACAATTTCAAGCCTAACCTTGCCAGTGTGTGGAGAGTCAAAATTGCACATTGAGGGAGAATAATGCCTTTCTCCCTCTCTTAAACAAAGCTAGAAAAAGGAAAAGAAAGTATCAATAATTATAAAGTCCCAGATGTTTTATGAGCAGAAAGTCAGTCTGTCTACATCTCTGACAATCTGAGACATCAGTAGAAAGAAGAAAGAAAATTACCTCATTATACAAATACCACCTATTCAACTGATTACATACTAGAAATTAGAAGACTGATTCTAGAGGTGATCACATATCTACTTTCTTTTTTTCTGGATCACCTTTAAGAAATAGTGATTTCAGGTAAATATTTGTAAAATATCTCATATCAGAAAGCTAGACTTGGTTTTGAGACTATTTGAGAGATGACAAAAAAAAAACACAAAAAAAACTTAGTTTAAAAAAAAAAAGTTTAGAACTAAATCACCACAGTAGAAAATGTTTTGGGAAAGAGATTATAACACAATTCTATGATCATTCTTTCTCTTGGCATTAACCAAAGATAGCTTTCATTCCTGTTGAATCTTAGTGATGGTTATCTAAGGGCCCCAAATCCCTGATGTCCAGTACTCAGAGAGAGCAAACTTCATTCAAATCATAATAGTTTAGTCGTGAAACTTTCACAACTTTAAAGTCTCTAGATTGGACTACCAGTATTCTTTGTATTTGGAAGCCTATTTTTTGTAATGTCTACCTCAAAGCTTGACACCAGTTAAAGTGGCAAGAAAAGATTTTTATCAGTAATAACTATTGCAATAGGGAAGATAATTCATCATGAACTGAACTCACATTTGCAGAGAGGTGACTGGTCATTTTAAAGAGAAAATAACAGAGTAGGGAAGGGGAAAAACATGAGAGAAAAAAAAATCATGAACTGAACTCACATTTGCAGAGAGGTGACTGGTCATTTTAAAGAGAAAATAACAGAGTAGGGAAGGGGAAAAACATGAGAGAAAAAAAAATCAGAGAAGTAAAAAATTACAAAAGTTTAATTAAAATGCAATTGATGCAGCTGTGTCTGCTAACTGGCAATTATTGAAGTTAGGATTCTATTCTCCAGCAGAGACTTGGAAACAGAGGCCCTATCCTTAGGTTTTGGAGGAATCGAACAGTAAATTGTTTTGGCGGCCTTGACTTTTCTTTAGAAGGCACTTTAAGGGGTGGGGGATGGACTAACATCCTATTTTGGATGTAGTCTTCAGCTATTAGAACTATGCTACTGCTTGTTCAAGTTTTTATAGACCAAGGTTGACTCCTAGTGGAGAAGGCTCAAAGGAACCTAGCTAGAGTTCTGTACTGAGCAGCTCTCCTCTATTCCCCTTTCCTCCACTCCCATGCAATCCACAAAAATCCTAAACTTAGATTACCTTCTCTCAATGTTCAACTATAAATGTTCCTTCATACCATGCCCCTAATCAATTCTACAGTCAAGGACCAAGTTTTCTCCTAAAAGATTGATGTGGCCAGGCGTGGTGGCTCACAGCTGTAATCCCAGCACTTTGGGAAGCCATGGCCGGTGGATCACCTGAGGTCAGGAGTTCCAGACTAGCCTGGCCAACATGGTGAAAACCCATCTCTACTAAAAATACAAAAATTACCAAGGCATGGTTTTGCACACTTGAAGTCCCAGCTACTCGGGAGGCTGAGGCAGGAGAATCCCTTGAATCCAGGAGGCAGAGGCTGCAGTGAGTTAAGATTGCATCACTGCACTCCAGCCTGGGTGACAGAACAAGACTCTGTTTGAGAAAAAAAAAAAAAAAAAAAAGACTAATGTAACAGCCAGTATATTGTTTTGTTCACTGTGCTTGATAACAACACTATCTTTGCTCTTTTATTTATTTTTTCTTTAAACTTTTATTTTACGTTCAGGGGTACATATTCAGGTTTGTTACATAGGTAAATGTTTGTCATGGGGTTTTGTTGTGCAGATTATTTCATCACCCAGGTATTAAGCCTAGTAACCATTAGTTACTTGTGTTGATCCTCTCCCTCATCCCAACCTCCACCCTCCGAAAGGCCCCAGTGTCTGTTGTTCCCCTCTATGTGTCCATGTGTTCTCATCATTTAGCTATCACTTACAAGTGAGAAAATGTGGTATTTAGTTTTCTGTTCCTGTGTTAGTTTGCTAAGGATAATGGCCTCCAGCTCCACCCATGTCCCTGCAAAGGACATAATCTAGCCTTTTTTTTTTTTTTTTTTTTAATGGCTGCATAGTATTCCATGTTGTATATGTACCACATTTCCTTTATCCAGGCTATCATTGATGGGCATTTAGGTTGATTCCATGTGTTTGCTATTGTAAAAAATGCTGCAGTGAATATATACGCGCATGTGCCTTTATAATAGAACAATTTGTTTTCCTTTGAGTATATACCCTGTAATAGGATTGCTGGGTTGAATGTTATTTCTGTCTTTAGGTCTTTGAGTAATTGCCACACTATCTTCCACAATAGCTGAACTAATTTACACTCCAACCAATAGCGTAGAAGCATTTCTTTTTCTCTGCAACCTCGCCAGCATCTGTTTTATTTATTTTTTTGACTTTTCAGTAAGTCATTCTGATTGCTGTGAGACGGTATCTCACTGTGATTTTGATTTGCAATTCTCCAATGATCAGTGATGTTGAGTTTTTTATATATAATTGTTGGCCACATGTATGTCTCCTTCTGAGAAGTGTCTGTTCATGTCCTTTCCTCACTTTTTAATGGGGTTGTTTTTTTCTTGTAAATTTGTCTAAGTTTCTTATAGATGCTGAATATCAGACCATTTTCAGATGCATAGTCTGCAAAAATTTTCTCCCATTCTGTAGGTCATCTGTTTACTCTATCAATAGTTTCTTTTGCTGTGCAGATGCTCTTTAGTTTAATTAGGTCCCATGTATCAATTTTTGCATTTGCCACAGTTGCTTTTTTTTTTTTTTTTTTGGACAGGGTCTCACTCTGTGTTATCCTTGCTGGAGTGTAGTAATACAATCACGGCTCACTGCAGCTTTGACTTCCCACATTGAAGCATTCCCTCATGCGCTAGCCTCCCCAGTAACTTAGACAGGTGTGTGCGACCATGTCCTGCTAAATTTTTAAAACATTTATAATGATGAAGTCTCCTTATATTGCCCTGACTGGTCTTGAACTCCTGGGCTCAAGCAATCCTTCCACCTTGGCCTCCCAAACGCTGTGATTATAGGCTTGGGCCACTACACCTTTTCATTCTCTTTTAAAGAAGGGAAGAACAACACACTGCTGTGAAAGAGCTCCACATTTCCCATAGTTTCCATACATCTTTGATTTAAAAAATATTAAAATATGATAATAGCAGCAGCAAGATTAATGTTTATGCTGATGATGTGCAAAAGTCCAAAATAAAAAGTGGCTTTAATTACTTTCCAGTTGCTCTCAAAACATAGAGATAATACAATCCCTAGAGAATACTGGTCACTATAGCTGTGTGGACAATAGCTGGAAAGAGTCTAATTAAGTTCTCATGTTTACAAATGGTGGTATCAGTAGTTAACAGTGTATATTAAGTACCAGATGGTGTGGAGAAGACTAAGCGTTGATGCCCTTGGCCCACCAAGTTGTTGTTCATGTGATACAAATATTTATATTGGAGATTTACTCTCAGAAAATCAGTCTCTCTTTCTCTCCTGATTTCTCCTTTCTCTCTTCTTTTGTTTTTTAAATCAGATCCTTGGTAGGAAATTTTTATTTTTTTAACAGAGTGAGTTTACAGATATGAAACATATTTATATTTGTTTCTGTTTTTATAACTTAAAAAACATTAACATCTATATATATTTTCAAAACGTTTCTTCGTTTTCAGCCTAAGTATATGATTTTTGTGACTTACCTTTCATGATCAGTCCCAGGATTGGTCTCATTTTAGTAGTTCCAAGTCCCTAGATTTCCATTAACATATTATCTTTCTGGACCACATACTTTTTTGTGTTTAGCCATAGATTCTCCCCTTTAGTCTTAAGTCTGTTTTTACTTCTGTTATTTATATGGGTGCCATATTGATAGTATCTAGACAAGAAAAATTATTATCTCCTGTGTTCCAGTGACACATTACCACTTTGTACTGAAGCTATATTATCTACACAAAATATTTCTTTGGAATATGCAAGAACATTTCTATGCCAAAAACATGAATTCTGTTCACTTTTTAGTATCTTTCTGGTATGTATATATTTGAATTTTGTCTGTTTTCATTGTTCTGGGTATATCTGGCCCCCCATTTTCCCTTCGATCCATACATGCTATGTCTGCCTTTCTTTCTCATTTCTTAACTTATATCACAGCCTTAGTGTGTGACATCTGGCATAAATACCTGTAGGTTTCATGCTGGAATTCTTCTTTTCATGGCTTCACCTGTAAAAAGTATCAACAAACTTTCAATTTTTTTTTTCCATTCTCAGTTGTGAAAAGTGATGCCCATTGTCATTTCAATTTACATTTCCTCTTTTATGACCTTTCAATTTGAGAGTTTCTCAGTATACTTACAGAAATATAAGCATACAGATATATTATTTCTTTGGCAAGTTTTCTGTGTCCATTGACCTATTTAAAACAATTATTTAGCTCTTTATACATTCTGCCACTACTGTATTTCATGTATTTCAAGTATTTTCTAATAGTTTGTGATTGTCTTTTTGTTTTTTTTGTTTTTCAGGTTTCAAATTAATTTGAGAAAATTTGACTTCTTTATATTACAAAGGTTTCTATTCCAGAATATTAAATATTATCAATTTAGGTCCGTTGCCTCTGGGACACTAATTAAAGTGTTCGAATTTTTAAAATATAGTCACTACACAGTGATCAGTTGCATTCTTAGAGTTTTTTCATAAGTTAATTGCTGTTTTAATTTTTAAAATGTAATTTACTCCATGTATTATAGGAGGGCTGTAATTTATACAACATTTTGTCTAGTCATCTTAATATACATGTATTTAGTGCCCAGTATATATAATGCAATTTCTAAACTCTAATGGTATATTGGTAGAGAAAACATTTCCTTGCCTTTATGGAGTTTATATATCAATATCTACAGTACATTTAACAAAAGGTACAATTCTTCCCTTTCAATAGTTATATGTTTGTGTGCTTTTATGTGTACACATGTGTGTTTTTATTATTGAAATATTTATAGGCTAGAAATAACTCCTACTATTATGACTGTATAGTCATATTATTACTTTAGTCAGTTCTAAATATAATCATCAACTATATTAAAATACAGACTTTGATTAATCACTTAATATATTTCACATGCATACAAAGTAATTTAGATTCCAAATATCACTTTAGTTTGTAGTTATTGCTTCTTGTGTGGTATAGCTATGTTTATTGAAATCATTAAAAAAATCTTCCTTGCATCTCAAGGAATTCTTTCAAAAGTCTCCAAACCATAAAATAACAAACTAACAGTTAACACTTGTTATTACATTTTAACTGAAAATATCTGTTTATTTTCTAAATTTAAAGTATTAATGGAAATACAGTTTTGAATTAAACAGATATATCATTCAGAAATTTAAAGATATTTTATTTCTAATATTCAGTGTTACAATATAGAAATTTAATGTAAACTTTATTCTTATTTCTTTAAAATAACTATTTTATTTCCCTCTTGGGGCTTTTTATCTCATCATCTCTATAATAATAACATCTGTTTATTAGAAGTTAAAGAGTTAGAGGAAAGAATATAGTAATAATTGCTCAGCATTTGATGGACTTTTTCAATCTGAAGGCTGGTTCCAGGAAAATTATAATCTTAACACACACACACACACACACACACACATACACACACACACACACACGCAAATGAAACTAAACAACAACAATAAATAAAAGCAACATATGTTTCTTGTCCTCAATTTTATTTGTTCTTTTCTTACGGATAACACATTAATAAGATATCCAAAAATCTCTTTTAGATTAATCCTCTAGATTTTGGAAGATTTCTCTGATTTTTCTGTTAGATAATAAATGTTAGTTTTAGTCAATTCCAGACTAATAAGTGTGTATAACTTGTATTTTTAAATGTTAAGTATGTTATATTGTTTATTACTTCTTCCTTTTTCAAGACAGTGTTTCATCTTTTTTTGGGAATTAATTGTTTTCAAAATTTCTCTGAGAATTTTTAGTACAATTTTCTTTGACTCATTTATCTTTGTTCTGGGTTTAATTATTTTGATCATTCAATGGGGTTCTTTTTTAGATCCATTAATTATCCTTAAGTCGCTAGTAAAGTTATTATACTACTTGTATTAATCAGGGTTCTGTAGAGGGACAGAACTAATTGGATATATACATATGTGGGAGTTTATTAAGTATTAACTCACATGATCACAAGGTGCCACAATAGGCTGTCTGCAACCCTGAGGAGCAAGGAGAGCCAGTCCAAGTCACGAAACTGAAGAACTTGTAGTCCAGTGTTCAAGAGCAGGAAGCATCCAGTATGGGAGAAATGTGTAGGCTGGGAGGCTAGTCCTGTCTCTCCTTTGCATATTTTTCTGCCTGCTTTATATTCACTGGCAACTGATTCGATGGTGCCCAGCAGATTAAGGGTGGGTTTGCCTTTCTCAGCCCACTGACTCAAATGTTTATCTTTTTTTGTCAACACCCTCACAGATACACCTGGGGTCAATACTTTGCATCCTTCAATCCAGTGAAGTTGAAACTCAGTATTAACCATCACAAGTCCACCCCTTGTCAACTTGAACCCATACACATCTCCTAAGATCATATATAATCTTCAAATAAAGACAATAATAAGGTCATAATTATACCTAACAACGCAACTATCCTTTGTACAACCAGAAATGCACCAATCCCCAACCAAGGTACTATGACATAAAGTTAACAATACTTAAATGTTGATATGAAGTCAATAAATCTTATGCCACATGATAAAGGAAAAGGAAATAATATGACGATATTTTCTTAGAACAACTGTATGCATGCACACATACGTTTTTAACAAAAGAAGGAGGAAATACTCATGACAATTACAGTACTCGTTTCTACAACTGGTCACTCGGTTGTAGCTGGTATTTTTTTTTTTTTTTTTTTTTTTTTTTTTTTTTTTTTTTTTTTTTTGAGACGGAGTCTCGCTCTGTCACCCAGGCTGGAGTGCGGTGGCCGGATCTCAGCTCACTGCAAGCTCCGCCTCCCGGGTTCACGCCATTCTCCTGCCTCAGCCTCCCCAGTAGCTGGTACTATAGGCGCCCGCCACCTCTCCCGGCTAGTTTTTTGTATTTTTTAGTAGAGACGGGGTTTCACCGTGTTAACCAGGATGGTCTCGATCTCCTGACCTCGTGATCCACCCGTCTCGGCCTCCCAAAGTGCTGGGATTACAGGCGTGAGCCACCGCGCCCGGCCGATGACTACATTCTTCTACTACCCATTCTGCATTCTGTATTCCCTTTACAGTCAGCAAGCACCTCAGCAGGTCATTTTTTTTTTTTTTTTTCCCCTGGTGGAGTCATCCAAACCTTCATTCCTGAAGGGTCTGGACCATTTGTAGTCCTGCCTAGATTGGGATGTGGTAGTTTCCCATTGACCCTAATCACAGGGCATGATAATACTAAGAGATGCCCTAATGGATCTCCTGTATTCTATGCATACTCTTCCTTATCTTGATTATGGAGTAGTAGACTGATTTCACCTTGATAGTCAGTCACCTCAGCTAACACCGTAACTCCTTTCTTAGCCTGTTGACTTAAGGGTAGGAGGAGCCCAAAGTGTCCAGGGGGCAATCTTAACTTCCAGCTTAATAGAATTGTTGTTTCTCCTGGTGGCAGTGTTTCTTCCACTGGAATTAAGACCTCTAGGTCAGCAGAACATAATGTCATGGGAACAGGAAGCAAAAATTTTGCTGGTGGATCACTAAGGGTGATGGTGAGTGGTGCCACTTCCACTTCCACCCTTTGACTCCTGGACCCATGAATCCTGGCTATGAGAGAAAGAGTACCATATATTGGACACTGATTCAGAGCATACATGACCTTCTGGAGAACTATGACCCAGCTCCGCAAAGTATTGTCACCCAGTTGGTGTTGTAATTGTGACTTCAAAAGGCCATTCCACCATTCTATCAATCCAGCTGCTTCAGGATGAAGGGAAACATGGTAGGACCAGTGAATTTCATAAGCATGAGCCCACTGCCACACTTCTTAACTGTAAAGTGAGTGCCTTGGTCAGAGGCAATACTGTGTGGAATACCATGGTGGTGGATAAGGCATTTAGTGAGTCCACGGGTGATAGTCTTGGCAGAAACATTGCACTCAGGATTGGCAAACCCATATCTGGAGTGTATATTCCAGTGATGATAAACCTCTGCCCTTTCCGTGATGGAAGAGGTCCAATATAATCAACCTGTCACCAGGTAGCTAGCTGATCACCCCGAGGATGGTGCCATATCAAGGGCTCGGTGTTATTGTCTGCTGCTGGCAAACTGGGCATTCAGCAGTGGCATTAGCCAGGTCAGTCTTGGTGAGTGGAAGTCCATGTTACTGAGCCCATGAATATGCTCCATCCCTGCAACCATGGACACATTGTTCATAGGCACATTGGGTGATGACAGGGGTGTTGGAGGAGTCTCCTGAGGAGAACCAACATTATTTTGCCTGGCAACTGCCTCTGGGGAGGCCATCACTGTTGCCTCAGGCAGCACAGGATATATCTTTCCAGATATAGGTGAAAGGCTGATGGCAGCATGGGTTGGGAAGGGGATATTGCCACCACTGGGGACCGGTAAACTGTTCCTTCTAGGGAAAAAAAAAAAAAAAAGATGAATCAGAGTTTACAAGCTCAGTTCCCCAGCTTCATCAGGGTCCTCTCACACATCCCCATTCCAAATTGCATGGCCCCATTCTTTTCCAATCAATGTTCTCCCTTTAATAGCAGACACCTGGTGAGGCTGTGCATGCCCGTTTCATTGCAGGTCAGCCACTTGCATGATAAGAGCTTGGGTCTGTTTTTTCCACAATTTCAGCTCTTTCTCTACAGGAGATAAGACTATCACTCAGGACAATCTTAGCAGATTTGAGGCTCAGTATCAGCTTCTGCAGCTAGAAGACAGAATCTATGAGTTCTTCATTTTCTTTTATCACTTTGTCCACTGAACTTAGGAGCAACCAATCAGCTTCATTATGTTCCTTGGTTCTCCACATATGGTCAAAGGTATTATGTATAGGGTCACTAAACTCCTTGCCTTTCATGACTGGTGGATCAGCAGCATCAATTGCATTTATTTTGCATAACTCTCTAAACAGTTAATGCCAAGAAGTATCAGTGTTCTCCATACTATTATAAGTAGAGCCTTTAGCATTTTTGAGTGTAATCATATTAAGCAGCCAACTCCAGAAACTTTAAAATCAACAAAACAATTCCATCCTTAATATTGTGTTCCACTAGAACCACTCCCGGTACCAAAATCTGTATTAGGCTTCACTAAAGGGACAGAACTAATTTTATACACACACACACACGTGTGTGTGTGTGTGTATATATGTTTTATACGTATTAACTCACAGGATCACAAGGTCCCACAATAGGTTGTCTGCAAGCTTGATGAGCAAGGAGAGCCGGTCTGAGTCTCAGAGCTGAAGAACTTGGAGTCTGATGTTCCAGGGCAGGAAGTATCCAGCACAGGACAAAGATGTAGACTGGGAGGCTACGCCAGTCTCACCTTTTCATGTTTGTCTGCCTGCGTTATATTCACTGGCAGCCAATTAAATGGTGGCCACAGATTAAGGGTGGGTCTGCCTTCCCCAGCTCACTGACTCAAATGTTCATCTTTTTTTTTTGGCAACACCCTCACAGACACACTCAGGATCAATAATTTGCATCCTTCAATCCAATCAAGTTGGCACTCAGTATTAAGTTTCACAGTACTGAAGGAAAATGCAGATTTATTTACATAGCTACCTAGGGTAGGTTTCCATTGCAGTGGTATAAGCTGATTCCTCAAAGAAATCTCATCCCATAATTGAAGTGGGAGGGGCTATATCTATGTCTGCATTTTCTGTGTAAATGAGTGAAATGTTATTTGGAAAGTTTCACTTTAGAGTACATAGCTTGAGAGCAGGAAGCCCAGTTTTGTGCTCCCCTAATTGCCAAAGTAAAGATGATTTTATTCTTGTGGTATTGACTATTAACTATTTTGGGAGTCCTAATTTCTAGAAGCCCTTTTCTACATATTATAATATTTTAGGTTCCAACACACACATGCTAATATACCTCTTTAGACAGCTGTGCTGCTGTAATAAATTTATTTCAGGGGAAGGTGTATTATTAACAAAATAATGATTTTGAAAATTGACTAAGGGGACTCTTTTTATTACTCATTTTTTTGACTCTAATTTTGGAATATTTTGAAATTATAATAACCAGTGCAGTAACTTGCTGTGGTATTACTTTGCATTGTAGTATTTTTTTTCTTCTATGTTGTTTCTTCATAATAATGATTACAAAGATTGACAATCTCCAGAATTTGTAACACGTTTATGCTGTATTTATGATTCACTTTTGTTTTCCAATGTTATTTCAGATTTTGCTTTCTTTTGCTTTTCTTAAACAAAAAATAGCATTTCCACAAATTCATGATGTATAGGCTTGAAGGTGCCAAGGTTTTCTGGGTTCTCTGTCTTGATGTAAAATAATGTACAATCTTTTTACACAAAAGTGGTATTTGGGTTTGATGGACACAGTAGATTGGCCCATTTGGAAGCCTATTCCAAATCCCTTCTACTGTGTTAAAACTATATTTTCTAGATTTCCTTGGAGCTAGGATTCTAGATCTGATTTCAGCCTTGCCCACCAGATGAATTACTATGACATTTGAATTTAGAAATGATCTAAATGGAGTGAGAAGTGTACACACTTTTTCCCCCTGCTGAGGAATTAGTGATATGGCTGAGAGTTCAGCATTCTGGAAAAAGATTCTTGATTTCTGGTTACTACTGCAAAGCAGTGTGTTTGGGGACCAATAATTCCAGGGGTTGCTTTCTGCTTTTTCAGTTTTCTGATTGTGACAGAGGTTTAGGGACTCACTCCCAAGGGTTTTGCCATGAATCTGTTTCTATATTTCTTTCTGTTCATCATTCTTGAAAGTATTAAAACAATGCCTGGCACAAGTTAAGTACTCAAGAAACTTAAAGTACTATTATTAATCAAATTTTTTCTTCTTCTTACTCTATACCTAGGCTGTATGAAAGCTAGGACTGAGTCTGGTTTAATATTTTACACAAATGTTGTCTTGGTGAATAGAATATATAAGTACAAAAGAAAAATAGGAAATCTTAGTCTGAATAATTTTTATTATTTACAAATTTATGCTATAAAACCTATGCTGGATTTAAATTGTATATTTAAAACATACAACAGAGACTTCATTCTATTTCTTTAGGAGTGAATACCTTTGGAAGAATATTTGCTTTCCATTTCTATAAAAATGAAACAACATATTGAAATGTATTCATCAATGCACCCTATTAATATAAAGGGCACTAATGGAGAGAAACTAAATATGCATGATCATATTCAACCAAGGATACTAAATTATCAAGAAACACACAACCTATATCATTTTTAGTAATAATAAACCTGTTGTAGAAGATGAAAAATCATTTTTATTAATAGTGTGATGATGTTTTTTAATAGAAAATAGTTACCCTATGACTTCTCTTTGCATTCATTAAATTTATTACTGGCAGCATGAGTATGGCAATATTTTAATTAGATTAAAATTGTCTTTTCAAAGCAACCGAAGAGTAAAATATGGAATATAAAATGAATCACACTTGAGAGAGAATCCTTAATATTTAATTAACTTTCTTATTTTATATATGTCTTTAGTAGCTGCAACTACATTAAACATTAAAAATAAGGTGCTCTCAAAGGAGTTATAGAAAAATGTAAGAACAAGAGCAAATTTACTTAAAAATAAGTTGAGAAAAGTGTTTATTCCTAACACCTTAATGATCAATTTAGTTGTTTTAGATAGACATAAGTTTATATAGAAAATCCCAAGAATAGCTCAATCACACCAACACACGCATGCTAGGAGGATATTGTTATGGCATGTTAACTGTAAAATATTTTGTTACTTAAACACAAATTATAATATGGTATATTTTTATGGCTACTAATTGATTAAGACGATATATTAGAGCAGTGTTTCTCTATGTTTCTTCAAAATGTCATAGAAGAGGTTGTTGTTTTTGGATCATGTGAGAAAAAGAATGAAACAACAATGAAAGAAGATGAGGCTGTATGTGCCCTCGTTCACATAGTTCAGGTCTATTTTTATCCATTGTTTATATTGAGATTTGTGGTCAGTTTTCATTGGAGAACAGGGCTCCATAATTAAAATAATACATGCAAAAATTTGAAAAATAAAACAAGTATTTCTAAACAATAGATGTAGTTCAAGTTCTATACTTTCAAATGAGGGTACTCAAGCCTGAAAACATCCTTTGATTAATGCCAAAGACACAACTTAAGTCCAATTTCTCATCCATGATCCAGTACCCATTAAGGAATGACACATTGCTTTTATTTTTGTTAGTCTTTATTCATTCAGACTTTGTTCATTTTATGTAAACAAAAATATTGAGCCTCTCCAGTATTCCATGAATAGTGTTAAGCACTGGAGACATGAAGATGAATAATACACAATTCCCTCCCCTCCAAAATCTCAGTTCATTTAGGGACAGACAGTCAATATAAATGCTAAAAATACATGGATAAATGCTGCTGTGATGTACAACATACCCAAATAGAATTAAGGTTTGTTAAGGCAAAATTATTTGAGAAAGGGCCATTATTCCAGGTTTTGTTCACTCCAGGTATCAGAATCTTAATTCTAATATTCAGAAAATATCCACGTGGTTCATGTATCAATATAGAACAGTATTTGAGTATTTATATATCTGTTTTCAGTAAAAATTTTTGAAGTGTGTAGAAGGATTTATTGAACATAACCAAATCCATGCTTACTTATAAAAACTGCATGGAATTTATTATACCATTTTATTAGTCCATTTTAACACTATAACACTGCTATAAAGACATACCTGAGATGGCGTAATTTATAAGGAAAATAAGTTCAATTGACTCACAGTTCTGCATGGCTGGGGAATCCTCAGGACACTTACAATCATGTTGGAAGGAGAAGAGGCACGTTTTACACAACAACAGGCAAGAAGAGAGAGAGAGAGAGAGAGAGAGTGCACAAGAGCTGGGAAAAGTGCCTTATAAAGTACTCATATCTCATGACAGATCATTCACTATCACAAGAACAGCGTAGGGGAAACCATCCCCATGATCCAAACACCCCTTACCAGGTCTCTCCCCCAACATCTGAGGATTACAGTTCAAGATGAGATTTGGGTAGGGGAACAAATCCTAACCATATCATTCTGCCCCTCCCAAATCTCATGTCTTTTCACATTTCAAAACACAATCATGCCTTCCCAACTGTCCCCACAACTCTTAATTCATTCCACCATTAACCCAAAAGTCAAAGTCCAAAGTCTCATCTGAGACAAGGCAAGTTTCTTCTGCCTAGGAGCCTGTAACATCATAGGCAAGTTAACTACTTTCTAGGTACAATGAGGGTACAGGTATTGGATAAATACTCCCATTACAAATGGGATAAACTGGCCAAAAGGAAGGGGCTACAGCCCTCATGCTAGTCCAAAATCCAGCAGGGCAGTCATTAAATCTTAAAGCTCTGAAATAATCTCCTTTGACTCCATGACTCACATCCAGGTCATACTGATGCAAAAGGTGGGCTCCCACCACCTTGGGCAGTTCTGCCCCTATGGCTTTGCATGGGCTGGCATTGAATGTCTATGGTTTTTCCAGGTGCACTGTGCAAGCTGTCAGTGGATATACCATTGTGGGGTCTGGAGGACCTCCTCTCACAGCTCCACTAGGCAGTGCCCCAGTGGGGACTCTGTGTAGGGGCTCTAAGCCCACATTTATCTTCCACTCTGCCCCAGCAGACGTTCTCCATGAAGGCTCTACCCCTGCAGCAAACTTCTGCCTGGACATCCAGGCATTTTCTTATGTCCTCTGAAATCTAGGTGGAGGTTCCCAAAGTTCATTTGTGACTTCTCTGCACCCACAGGCCCAATACCACTTGGAAGCAGCAAAGACTTGAAGCTTGCACCCTCTGAAGCAACAGCTTGAACTATATGTTGGTCCCTATTAGCCATGGCTGGGACACAGGGCATCAAGTCCCAATTCTGCATAGAGCAGCAGTGAGGCCCTGGGCCTAGCCCATGAAACTGTTTTTCACAGGCCTCCAGGCGTGTGATGAGAGGGGCTGCCCTGGAGATATTTTCCGCATGGTCTTGGCAATTAACATTTGACTTCTTGTTATTTCTGTAAATTTCTGCAAATTTCTGCAAGTGGCTTGAATTCCTTTACAAAAGATGGGTTTTTCTTTTCTACCATATGGTCAGGAAGCAAATTTTCCAAACTTTTATGCTCTGTCTCCGTTTTAAATATAAGTTCCAATTTCAGATAATCTCTCTCAATTTCAATTTCCTGCAGATCATTGGCGCTGGACAAAATGTCGCCAGTCTCTTCACTAAAGCATAGTAAGAGTAACATTTGTTCCAGTTCCCAATCTTATCTCCATCTGAGACCACCTCAGCCTTGACTTCATTGTCTACATCATTATCAGCATTTTGATCAAAATCATTCAACAGGTCTCTAGGAAATTGCAAAGTTTCCCACATCTTACTGTGTTTTGAGCCTTCTGAACTGTTTCAATCTCTGTCTGTCACCTAGTTCCAAAGTTGCTTCCACATTTTCAGTCATCTTTATAGCAGTACCCTACTCTCTGCAGTACGAATTTTTTGAATTAGTCCATTTTCACACTGCTATAAAGACATACTCAATACTAGGTAATTTATAAAGAAAAGAGGTTTAATTGACTCATAGTTCCATATGGCTGGGGAAGGCTTTAAAAACTTACAATCGTGGTGGAGGGGGAAGACTCACATATTACATGGTGGCAGGCAAAAGAGCGAGCAAGCAAGATCAGGGAACCTGCCTTATAAAACCATCAGATTTCATGAAAGATCATTATCACAAGAACAGCATGGGGGAAACCACCCCCATGATCCAGTCACCCCTCACCAGGTCTTTCCCTCAACACCTGGGGATTGCAATTTAAGATGAGATTTGGGTGAAAACACAAGCCTAACCATAGAAACCATTATCATAAAGAACCCTAAAGAATAGTGGCTTTGGTTATCAATATCTCATTCTTCGCCATTAAGTAACCAATAATAACATTAAAATCTTTTGTAAAAGAGAATTTCTAATTCGATCTGTGTTTTCTTTTTCTGATGTTCAGCCTGTTGTTCTTTTCCACATCTTCTCTTTGATCCCAGAATGTTTATTTTTCACCTCAAGGCCTTTGCTACAAAATATTTTGTATTTTTTTCCTGCTGTAATGTTTGATCTCTGTCTCTAATTTAAATAATTATGTCTCTGGGCTTGCCATTGGATCAATGTGTTCCCACAGTGAATTTCAGTCTGGTTACTGGAGATAGGTTGTACTCAAGTCCTGTTAGCTATAATACTTCCTTTATTCAACTTAAGATGGAGCCCTCATTTGCACAGATTCAACTCTGACCAATCATCATTAACAATAGCTCAGGACCTGACTATTTACTCATATGCTAGTCAATGTCATATAAATCATACACAGGTTGAAGCTTGATGTAAGCTGAAATTATTAGAATTGCATCAGGTTTCACTGGAAACTGTGTCCTGCCAGAAATTATATTATTAACTGACAGGTTTACCTCTGTTTTGAGTTGTATGAAATATAACTCAATATTGAGTTATAAACTAACTTCAAATATCTTTGAGATATTACCAATCATCTATTTTACTACTAGGCGGTGACAGGCTTCAGAGAGCATGACTCAACATTTGCTCATATGAAAGATTTTTGCTTTCTAGTATTCCTCTGTAGTAATTTTTACTCTTTGTACAGGTTTAGTATTCCTTATTCAAAATGCTTGGGACCAGAAGTGTTTCAGATTTGGAATATTTTTTATTTGGAAATATTTGCATATACATAATAAGATATTTTGGGGTTGGAGCCCAAGTCTGAACAAGAAATTTATTTATGTTTCATATTTCCCTTATACACACAGCCTAAAGGTAATTTACATAAAAGTTTTAATAACATTGTGCATAAAACAAAGCTTTGACTGTGTTCACCCATCACACAAGGTCATGGGTGAAATTTTCTGCTGGAAGCATCATGTCAGAGGTCAAAAGTTTTCTCAAGTTTTGGAACATTTTGGGGTTTGATTTTTGGATTAGAGATGTTCAACCTGTATTTCCTTACCTGATAAATTATGTTCACCTCAATAACACAGTGATCTTCTAATCTTTGAGTAAGCCCATATTGTCTTTAATTAGAGATTATGATAAAGACACTTGAGCTGATGTTTGTAAGACTGACTTCTTCATTAATAAATTTGAATACCCCGAGTATTAGTTGTAATCATAAAAGTGTTGTCAAAGAAGCCATGCATCCAATAAATAAATTAGAAAGAACAAAGAAAAGTCATGTTGAAGATATATTTAAATTTAGGTGGGAAATTAATTTTATTTATTTGGTTTGGTTTATTCAAGCTTAAAATTTCCTTTGTAATTAATGAAATCAATTATTTTTTCCATTGGTATTCAATTTGCAAATTTCTTCTTTGATATTTTGAGAGCATCATGTTACTTAAATGAAACAAATATGCTCTTAGCTTTAAGCAGCTACTTAAATCTTTTTGAAGTATAGTGGAAAACAGCAGGATATTAGAATTAGGAAATTCTGAGATTTTAATATCTACTGGGGAAACCCTTCCTCCCTTCCTTTCTTTCCTCCTTCCTTCCTTCCTTCCTTCCTTCCTTCCTTCCTTCCTTCCTTCCTTCCTTCCTCTCTTTTTCTCTTTCTATTTCTCTCTGTCTTTCTTTTCTTTTCACATTTATATTACATATTGCAATGCCTAGTTTAGAATTAAAGCTTAGTAAGTAGAAGGTATTGCTGTTATTATTATGCATCAGGGGAACCCCACCTCTGATATTCAACATGGGTTGTTTTCTATTTCCCTAAGTGTCAGCTGGTCTGAGAAATAAAGGGAAAGAGTACAAAAGAGAGAAATTTGAAAGCTAGGTGTCCGGGGTAGACATCACATGTCAGCAGGTTCTGTGATGCTCCCTGAGCCATATAACCAAAAAGCTTTTATTAGCGATTTTCAAAAGGGCAGGGAGTGTACAAATAGGGTGTGGGTCACAGAGATCACATGCTTCAAAAGGTAATAAAATATCACAAAGCAAATGGCGGCAGGGTGAGATCACAAGATTACAGGACGGGATGAAATTAAAATTGCTAATGCAGCATCAGGCACTCATTAGCAATTAGGAGACAGGGTTTGAGAGCAGACAACCGGTCTGACTAAAATTTATTAGGCGGGAATTTCCTCATCCTAATAAGTCTGGGAGTGCTACAGGAGACCAGGGCTTATTTTGTCCCTTATCTACAACTGTAAAAGACAGATGCCCCAGAGCAGCCATTTTAGAGGCCTACCCCTAGGCACACATTATCTTTCTCAGGGATGTTCCTTGATGAGGAAAAGAATTCAGTGATATTTCTCCCATTTGCTTTTGAAACAAGAGAAATATGCCTCGTTCTGCCCAGCTCTCGGGCAGCCAGACATAATGGTTATCTCACTTGTTCCCTGAACATCACTGTTATCCTGTTCTTTTTTCAAGGTGCCCAGATTTCATATTGTTTAAACAATTTGTGCAGTTAGTGCTATCATCACAGAGTCCTGAGGCAACATACATTCTCAGCTTATGAAGATGATAGGATTACGAGATTAAAGTAAAGACAGCATAGGAAACCACAAGAGTATTAATTGGGGAAGTGATAAATGTCGATGAAATCTTCACAATTTATGTTCGGAGATTGCAATAAAGACAGTTGTAAGAAGTTATAAAACTATTAATTTGGAGAACAAATAAATGTCCATGAACTCTTCACAATTTATATTCTTCAGCCATGGCTTCAGCCAGTCCCTTCGTTCGGGGTCCCTGACTTCTTGCAACAAATATCAGCTTTTCCATTTAGTAGCTGTGTAACCTTGAGCAAGTTAGCTGATTTGAGTCTTCATGACTCTATCCATAAAATAGATATAATATATTCGACTGGAATAATTCTTGGGATAAATAAAATAATAAGTCTACAAAAAGACAACACAAATTCTACCAAAAAGTAATTGTTCATTTAGTGGTAATGATTATTATTTTTTCTTCTGATATATTCTCAATTTTAATGGCTTACTTTGCAAATACAAATATTTTAGAATAATATGTTATCAACTATTTTATTTATTTATAATATTCTAGAAATTTTCAATTGGTCATTTAGACCAAATTTTATTTTCTATGTCTCAATTTTCTCTCTCAACTGTGAAGTTTACACCTTTCTGTCTATATGAAAAGATATATGACTGATAAGTCAAACTGTGAATGCTAAACCAGTGTCTCCAAATTACCACATGTTTGTGAAGGAGACATGGCTAGAATACATAAAAGCATCATAATAAAATGCTTTTCCTAAAACATGTTCTGTAGAGTTTTAAATGTGAGATAATCTAAGAAAACAAATATCTAAGAAAACAAATAAAGCAACAATAATGAAATGGAGATGGAGATTCTGTAACTAATACTAAATACTATCTATACTTCTTGGAGATTCACAGAACACACAAGGCTTTGAGAATTGCTATAGCAAAGGAATCCATGTCTCCTTGGATATTTATATTTATTTAAATTAAATAATTATTTTTGCAATGATTTTTGACATCAAGGAAATCTTATAGAATTTTTTTTTTTTTTTTTTTTTTTTTTTTTTTTTGTAAAACATTTTGGGAAATCCTGGTATAAGGCTTTGACACTAAACACTTATGTGGAGTTTTGATCTTTGATGAACAGGGTTGGACTACACATACTTGTCCCAACAAGACTCTATGTATTCCTTTTCTATGGTTCTCATTGAATAGAACAATTTGCTTTCTTGACTCCTTTCTAATAGACTCAAAGCTCTCATTTTAATTTTTGTGATCTTAATGGCAAGAAGAATAAATTACTAATAAACTCAAATAAAGGGGACTGGTGGCACAAGGTATATTTCTGATCTTATAATTAAATTCTAGGTTATATTTATGAAGGTACAGCAATTTGATGAAGGCATAGTGGGAGGTCCCTGAATTTCAGTGCAGGTAGATATCAGAAATATAACAGAATAGAAAATGGAAGTGTTGTTAAAACACAGACAAACTTTATACATTTATTTTAAATGGGAAAATTTAAATAAGATATATAAGAGTGTGATTGGCATATAATATGCATATACTAATTCATAGATTCCTTCATTGTTGGTATTCTCAGTTTTATCATGATAATCTAATATTTTGTATTTAAATGTGTATTTATTACTAATTTTTTATTTCTACTTATTTTTAATTACAGTTTTAAAGCATGTTTTAAATTGCAAAGTGTTTTTGCATACCAATTAATAATATGTGAAATAAGTATTTTAACAATTTTACACCTCTATATTTTGAACTCTATGGTGCTAAATAATTTGTTTATACTTACCTGCCTAGAAAAGTACAAGAACAGAGAATATAAACTATAAAACGTTTTCTCAATAACGTTTCTCATTCTAATAATTGCTAAAAGAAAACAAATTTTCTTTTCTACTTGTTAATAGCAGTTTATTTTCCACAGGGAGCTTTGCAGCGATCGTTACCGTATTTTGCTACTTAATTTGATTTGTCATCTGTTTTCCGAATAACTTCAATTGCATAAATGTATGCTTTTGTCTCTTGGATGATGATCAACCATCATAGATTTTTATTTGTCAGTGTTCTTTTTTTTTTTTTTTTTTCTTTCTTTTTTTTTTTTTTTTGAGACGGAGTCTTGCTCTGTCACCCAGGCTGGAGTGCAGTGGCCGGATCTCAGCTCACTGCAAGCTCCGCCTCCCGGGTTCACGCCATTCTCCGGCCTCAGCCTCCCGAGTAGCTGGGACTACAGGCACCCGCCACCTCGCCCGGCTAGTTTTTTGTATTTCTTAATAGAGACGGGGTTTCACCGTGTTAGCCAGGATGGTCTCTATCTCCTGACCTCGTGATCCGCCCGTCTCGGCCTCCCAAAGTGCTGGGATTACAGGCTTGAGCCACCGCGCCCGGCCTTTGTCAGTGTTCTTAAGGTAGGGACACACATGATTAAAATAGTACATATGTAGTTTAATTACTTGTATTCAGTATAAACTTTGTTTTCCTTGATGCTTATATAAGATTTGTGTTAATTTAAATTTTGATAGTTATATAGGTGTTCTTCACTTTCAGACTACACCATTGAATTAAGTTAAATAATTTTGAATATGTAATTGCAGAAAACATATGGTATTTTTACTTCTTCAAATGGAATGTAATTACACTAATCCCTTCCTTTCAGAAATTGTGCAATTGTTTTTTCTTCTTTTCTGTTTTCTTTCCCCTTCAGTCATGTGACAAAGAGCAACTTTTTTTTTTTTTTTTTTTTTTTTTTTTGAGACGGAGTCTCGCTCTGTCACCCAGGCTGGAGTGCAGTGGCCGGATCTCAGCTCACTGCAAGCTCTGCCTCCCGGGTTCACGCCATTCTCCTGCCTCAGCCTCCCGAGTAGCTGGGACTACAGGCGCCTGCCACCTCGCCCGGCTAAGTTTTTGTATTTTTAGTAGAGACGGGGTTTCACTGTGTTACCCAGGATGGTCTCGATCTCCTGACCTCGTGATCCACCCGTCTCGGCCTCCCAAAGTGCTGGGATTACAGGCTTGAGCCACCGTGCCCGGCCGACTTTTTTTTTTTAACTAAGTGTAGACTTTTGTTTCTGCTTAGTAGGTAAGAAGCTGTGAAGAATGTCATCACCATCCTAAAATCAATAAAAGATGAATAATTTGAAAATCAGTATTTTTCTTGAGCTTATCAGAGAGCTAAGGTTACAAGGCAACTAAGTAAACTGATTTCCTAAGTAAACTAAAAGGACAGATGAGACATAAGAATTATTTCACTTTTAGCAAAGCACAGAAGAAAAGGGACATCAGCATACAATTGAATAAGGAAAAATCAATTACAAGTTTAAGAAGTAATTAAAGGCTAATTTCAGAGTAACATGTCAGTGTGGAATAGGTGAGGACCCCCAAACAAATGAGATTCATTTACCAGGAAGCTCTTCTTAACAGGACTTCACCTTTTGGGAAGAGGCAATGAATGAATTTCCCCTAAAACTTCCAGAGATAGTACAGCTCTGCCAACAATATGATTTAGGCCTGTCGATATGGATTTTATACTTCTGACCTCAAGTACTGTGAGAATAACTTCTTTTGCTGCAATTCATTATGTTTGTGGTAATTTGCTATAGCAGCCAGAGGAAACTAATGTAAGAGTCTTGAGGGATATTTTTCAGTAGGCCTTTTTCCCCCTCCTGTAAAATGAATTGGAAATTCCAAAATTTTATTTCCTGGAAGAATTTGTGTATCACTGATGCTGTTTCTTCTTTTGGTGTTTGCTAGTGTTTGCCAATGATGTCATCTGGGCATAAAGTTCTCTTTGCTCGAAGGTTGTTAACTACAAATTCCATCTTTGTAATAAATATGTAATCAATCCTGTTATCAATTTCTTTTTGAATGAACATTGGACATTTTTCTATCAGAAATACATTGTGCATTTTATTTACTACTTTCATTGGCCTAAATCTGTTCATAACTATTCTTTATTATCTTTTTAATGTGGGGTTGGCCAGATCAGTCTCACTACCTGCTTTTACATACTCAATGAGGTAAAAATTATTTTACATTCTAGAGAGTTCTAAAAATAAACAAAATTACAAGAATATGCAACAGAGACTGTGTATGGCCTCAAAAGTCTAAAATACTTACTTTTGATCTGTTTTTGGAAAAAGTTTGCCGAAGTTTGCTTTAACATCTGTAGGAGCTACAGATGTTCTCTCTTTCCTGAGTTTTGAGTCATTTGAATCATCTCTTGATTTTGTAATCAGTTTGGCTAAAGATTATAAATTTTATTGATCTGTTTAAAGAATCTGCTTTTTGCTTCATGAATTTTTCTCTAGTGTCTTTTCACTTTTAATGTAAATGTTTTATGTTATCTTTATTATTTATTGTATATAATATAACATCAGAGAAAACAAATTCTCCTTATTCCACATTTTTGTTCTATTTAGACCTCTGAAAGATTCAACGAGGCTGACCCACATAGAGGAGAGCAATCTGCTTTACTCAGTCTGCAGATTCAAATGTTAATTTCATCCAGAAACACCCTCACAGACATACCCAGGATAATGGTTAACCAAATATCTGCATACTCTATGTTGCAGTCAGATTGACACATAGAAACAACATAAATTGGACTTTCGAATTAAACCTTAAACCTACAAAACTTTTAGAAGAAGATGTAACAGGAAATCTTTCTGACCTTGGATTAAGCAAATAGTTTTCAAAACACACTAAGTGCAAATGAAAAAAACAGATTGATAACTATACTTCATAAAAATGATAATCATTTGGCCTTCAAAAGGTACTGTAAAGAAAATAAAAAAGATGAGATACGGACTTGGGGAAAAATTGGCAAATTATATATTTATTAAAAGTATTCTATCTTGAATCCATAAAGAACTCTCATGATTTAGTAGTAATAATAATAATAACAACAATAATAAGAAAAATACACGTATTAAAAATGAAAAATTGTTACTTTTTCCAGGACAGCAGATTGGAGGCAGTGTTAGCATGCCTCCCTCATTTGAAAGGACAGAACAGCACATAGAGATTCACACTGTAAGCTTTATTCCAGGAAGCAATGCCGGAACTTAACAGGAAAACTGAAAGAATCCACAGACCCTCTGAAAGAAGCAGCAGACTATAGCCTACTCCATAAGAAAGGAAAAAAAAATGTAAGTCGCCAAAGTGTAAGAGGGGGAGAGTCTACCTCCAGAATACAAATCCCCACTGAGGAATTGGAAAATTCAGATCATGGGAGAAGGCCTTACCCCTATCCAGAGCTGAAACTGATTTTGGAAGTGAAGAGAAATATGAAAGTAGAAGCAGCAGTAGGAAGTGCCTTGCAGGCATTTCCAGTCTCCAGTATGGACCCAGGGAAGCCATTCCTGGTTATATTTCACAGGGGCCGTTGGAGAAGTCAGTCAACTATCTCAGGGAGGAGCTGCAGGGTGAAAGAAGCTCCCAATTGAATTTTGTGATATAATCTCAAGTGGGAATGAACTCCCTTAACCAGAACCTGAGGAACAAGCAGGAAGTGAACTGCAGACACTAGTGCAAGAGCTGAGCACCTGGCCTTGCAGGCAGACAGGGAGGGCATGATCTGAAAGGTGTGATTGCTATCTCTGTTGGGAAGGCTTATGGCCTGGGGCACGTCTGAGTTCTGTCCATAGACAGCCTGAATCTCAACCCAGTGCTGTTAGGGGAGCACTGCAGAAGTGAGATCTGCCTTGCCAGCTGCATGGGAGCTGGGTGAGGCTTACTGACACCTGTTAGTCCCCACTTCCTTTGAGAACTCTTCTGTGCAGAATAGACAGTTATAGTCCCCTCTGGAACATTACCCCAGTGGCCTAAGAACGACATCCTGACCCTCACTGGGGACATTGCTTGTCCCTGCCAAGGAGAGTCAGAGTACACAGCCTCCTGATTCTGCTCCCAAGTAGTTTTGCTTTTCCACTCACTCTGGTAGCTTAAAATAAAGGACATAAACTTTGGGAGCTTTATAGCTCCACCCATCACCTGAGAAACCAAAATACTTTGCCAGGGAAACTTAGGGCAAGCTCAAATCCCACTGCTACTACCACAGCTGATGCAAGCACCACTTCTTGGCTGGAGGCCAACTGACAATCCATTACAGCACCTCTAGGTTGAATCACACTGTGCCCATGCAGGAGAATACTGCTGTGTAACCTCAGCTATAACCACTGCTTGCAACATCCTGGCTAACCAGAGGTCCTGAGTCTGTCCATGTGACAAATTCACTGCAATTATAACAAGCATTCAAGAAAGCCAGCACACTAAGCCAATCTATAACCAAGGAATTGCACAGAGTCTAACTCACTACTCTGACACTTCCATTAGAGTTGATGCTGGTACCCACTTCTGGGAGACATGAAGACAGGTCACATCACTGGATGCTTTGCAGATATTCCTCAGCACCAACCTGGAATGTGGCAGTCCCTCTGGGTGGCTAGATTCAAAAGAGCAATAACAATCACTGTAGTTAAGCTCTCAGGAACTCCTACTCTTAGGGGAAGGGAGAGAGCACCATATCAAGGGAATACCCAATGGAACAAAAGAATATGGATGGTAGGTCTCGAGTCTCATATTTTTCTGCTGGTGAGAAGTTTCTTACAGCAGAGACACAATTGCAGTGCTGGGCACAGCAGGGCGAGTCTGCACTTCTACTCCAACAGGCACGCAGCCTTTGTGCTCATGAAGAATTTTGGAGAATGATGCTTGTTCTCTCATAGTCCACCACTGCAGACACAGTTGAGGCTTCTCCCATGGGTACTCAGTGTGAATGCACTTTATAGGGAGCCTTTCTGGAACAATTCATGGTGATTGCATCCCCAAAGGTTCAGGCTTGCATGAGAAGCAGAATCACAATTCCTCTCTACTTGGAACATTAACTTTTCTACAGACAAAAAGAGACATCTGTTTTATTTCAATAGCTGGAACACTGAGACAGCAGTGAGACTGGGAGGTGGATAGCTTTCCTGTCTGGCAGGGGAGATGAAGTAATTTCCATCCTTTATCCTGATAAAACCTCAGTATATCAAATTGAGAGCTCTCCCAGCCACTTTCACCAAGGCTGGGACTTCTGCCCACCATGGGGCATTGCATCTACCCACCTGCTTTAGCTACAACTAGTTCCTATCCAGGAATCCCTCCCATACTGGCCTGAAGAATGATCCATCAACTCAGTAAATAAAGTACTGGGCAAAAAACAAATCAATAAGTAAAGTATGCACAATAGGGGAATGAGATACACTTCAAGGGATTCTTGCAATTTCAACCCCAAAGGAAACAGTCAACTTGCTACACACACATACTGTGGATGTAGCAGTACATAACTACTGCACCCAATGTGTGAGAAAGCCAACAAAGACTCTCGATAACTAAGGAACTCAGACAGAGTCTTCACCCCTAAAATCACCAAGAACCAAAATAGGCTAGAATAAACTATAAACATTAAAGTCATGTTGTTAAGAGGGAAGAAGAGAAATTAAAAAATATATAGCCAAGTCAAAAATAAAATCAAGAAAAGTTTGAAAAAATAGTCTACTCAAATGGGAAGGAACCAGAAAAGTAGTTCTGGTAGTATGACAAAATAGGGTTCTATGGTACCCTCTGCAAATATCACACTAGCTCCCCAACAATAGATCCAAACTAAGATGAAATATTTGAAATACTAAATAAAGAATTCAGAAGTTTGATTATTAAACTACTTAAAGAGACGCCACAGAAAGGTAAAAGCCGGAGAAAGGTAAAAGCCAAAATAAACAAAATTTTAAAAGAAAACAATTTGGGATATGAATATAAAATTTTCCAGTAAGATAGATATGATAAAAAAATCAATCAGAACTTCTGAAAATGAAAGACATAAATACATAAAAATTCAATGGAAAGCTTCAACAATAGACTAGAACAAGGATAAAGATTTCAAAGCTCAAAGATAAGGTTTTCAAATTAACACAATTAGACAATAATTTTTAAAAATTCAAAAACATGAATAGATTCTCCAAGAAATACGGAATTATGTAAAACGGCCAAACTTACGTAATTGGTTTTCCTGAGGGAGTAGAGAAGGATAAAAGTTTGGAAAACTTATTTAAGGGAATAATTGAGGATAACTATCCTGGCCTTGCTAGAGATTATTTAGATATCCAAATTTAAGAAACTCAAAAAATTCCTAGGAAATTCATGGCAAAAAGATCACACCAAGGTACATAAGAATCACACTATCTTCTTACGTATCCTTATCTTTAGTCTCCTTAAACAGAAGAATTGTCAACCACCAGTTTTGTATCCAGCAAAACTAAACTTCATAAATGAAGGAGCAACAAAGTATTTTTAAGACAAACAAATGCTGAGAAATTTTTTCACTACAAAACCAGCATTACAAGAAATGTTAAAAAGAGCTCCAAATCTTGAAAAAAAATCAATATGCACCAAAACAGAACCTCCTGAAAGCATAAAACTTACAGGGCCTATAAAACAATAATGCAATGGAAAAAAAAAAAAAAGGTCCTAGGTAACAAATAATATGATAAATAGAACAATATCTCATACCTAAATATAAACATTGAATATAAATCACCTGAATGTTCCCCTTAAAAGATACAGAATGGCAGAACGAATAAAAAAAAACAACCAAATATCTGCTGTCTTCACGAGACTCACCTAACACATAAGGATTCGTATAAACTCAAGGTAAATAAGTGGAAAAAGATATTCCATGCAAATGAAAACCAAAAGCAAAGAGGATTAGTTAGTCTTATGTCATATAAAACAGACTTTAATGTAACTGATACAAAGTTAGGCGCAACAAGACGTTATCACAAATCCTAAACTTTTATGCACCTAACACGGGAGCTCCCAGATTTATAAAACAATTACTACCGAACTTAAGAAATGAGATAGACAGCAACAAAATAATAGTGGAAGACATCAATGCTGCACTGACAGCACAAGACAGATTTTCAAACCAGAAGATCAACAAATTATTTATGGACTTAAACTATACCCCAGAAAAAAAATAGATGTAACAAATGTTTACATATCATTTCCCCCAACAACTGCAGAAAGTACTTTCTTCTCATCAGCAAGTGGAACATTCTTCAAGATATATCATATTGTAGGCCACAAAACAAGTCTCAATAAATTTAAGAAAATCAAAATTATATTAAGTATCTTCTCAAATCACAGTAGAATAAAACTTGAGATCAACTACAGAAGAAATCCTCAAAAAGATATAAATACATGGAAATTCAGTAATCTCTTGAATGATTTGGGAGTTAACGAAGTCAAGATGGAAATTAAAAATAAATCTTTGAAATGAATAATGCTGACACAACTTAACAAAATCTTTGAGATACAGTAAAAACAGTACTAGGAGGAAAGTTCATTCCTTTAAATGCCGACATGAAAAAGTCTGAAAGAACACAAATTGACAACCTAATGTCATACCTCAGGGAACTAGAGAAGCAAGAATAAACTAAACCCAAACTCAGCAGAAAAACAGAAATAAGAAAGATCGGAGCAGAATGAAATAAAATCGAAACAAAATTACAAAAGTTAAATGAAACAAATAGCTGGTTCTTTGAAAAGAGAAACAAAATTGATGTATCATTTGCAAGATTAACCAAGAAATGAAGAGAAAAGATCCAAATAAGCTCAAGTAGAAATGAATCCAGAGCTGTTACCACTGATACCACAGAAATACCCAAGATAGTTCAAGGCTATTATGAACATCTTTATGTGCACAAACTAGAAAATCTATAGGGAATGGATACATTCCTGGAAACACACAAACTTCCTGGATTCAATCAGAAAGAAATAGAAACCATGAACAGACCAATAACAAGCAGAGAGTTTAAATCAGTAATAAAAAAAAATGCCAACAAGTAATGTCCAGCACCAGATGGCTTCACAGCTGAATTCTATCAGACATCCAAAGAAGAGTTGGTACTAATCATACTGATAATACTCCAAAAGATAGAGAAAGAAAGAATCCTCCCTAAATCATTCTATGAAGGCAGTAACACCCTGATACCAAAGCCAAAAAATGAGATAACAAAAAAAGAAAACTATAGACCAATATCCCTGATGAACATAGATGAAAAAAATCCTCAACAAAATAATATACAACCAAATCTAATGGCACATCAAAGAGATAACACATCATAATTAAGTGGATAAAGTGATGGTTTATCATAGGTAAGTCAATAAATGTTACACATCACATAAACGGAATTAAAAACAAAACACATATGATTAACTCAATAAATGCAGAAAAAGCATTTGATACAATCCAGCAACCTTTTATGATAAAAATCCTCAACAAAGTAGGCATAGAAAGGATTTAAGTCAAAGTAATAAAAGCATCTAGGACAAACCCAGAGCCAACATTTTTCTGAATGGGAAGAAGTTGAAAGCATTTCCTCTGAAAACTGGAACAAGACAAGGATGCACAGTTTCACCACTTCTATTCAACATAGAACTTGAAGCCCTAGCAAGAGCAATCAGGCAAGAGAAAGAAAGAAACGGCATCCAACTTGGAAATGTGGAAGTCAATCTTTCACTATTCACTGATGATATATACTTAGAAAACCCCAAAGACTCATTCAAAAGGCTCCTAGATCTGATAAACAAATTCAGTTAAGTCTCAGGTCACAAAATCAATGTACACCAACAACCGAGCTGAAAGTCAAACCAAGAACTCAATCCCTTTTACAACAACTGCAGAACAAAATAAAATACCTAGGAATATATTTAACCAAGGAGGTGAAATATCTCTATAAGGAAAACTACAAAACACTGCTGAAAGAAATCATAGATGACACAAATAAATGAACATATATTTCATGCTCATGGATGGGAATAATCAATACTGTGAAAATGATCATACTGCCCAAAACAATCTACAGATTCAATGAAATTTCCATCAAAATATCATCAGCCAGACACAGTGGCTCATGCCTGTAATCCCAGCAATTTGGGAGGCTGAGGTGGGTGGATCATCTAAGGTCAGGAGTTTGAGACCAGCCTGACCAAGAAGGTGAAATCCCATCTCTACCCAAAATACAAAAATTAGCAGGTGCTGTGTGCTACATGGTGGCAGCTGCCTGTAGTCCCAGTTACTTGGGAGGTTGAGACAGGAGAATTGCTTGAACCTTGGAGGCAGAGGTTGTAGTGAGCTGAGATTGTGCCACTGCACTCCAGCCTGGGTGATGGAGAAAGACTCCTTCTAAAAAAAAATCATTTTTCACAGGACTAGGGAAACCAATTCTAAAATTCTTCTGGATCACAAAGGACAGCACACATAGCCAAATAAATACTAAGCAAAAACAACAAGTCTGGAGGCATCACATTACCAGACTTTAAATTACACTACAAGTCCATAGTTGCCAAAACAGCAAGGTACTGGTATAAAAATGGTCACATAGGCCAATGAAATAGAATAGAGAACCCCAAAATAAAGCCAAATACTTATGGCCAACTGATCTACAACAAAGCATACAAAAAGACAAATTTGGGAAAGGATACCCTGTTCAGTAAATGATACTGGCAAAACTGGCAAGCCATTTGTAGAAGACTGAAACTGGATCCCCATCTCTCATCTTGTGCAAAAATCAACTCAAGGTGGATCAAAGACTTAAATCTAAGACCCCAAACCATACAAACTTTAGAAGATAACATTGGGAAAACTCTTCTGGACGTTGCCCTAGGCAAAGCATTTATGACCAACACCCAAAAAGAAAAGATATCAAAAACAAAAATAGACAAATGGGATCTAATTAAACTAAAAATCTTTTGCACAGCAAAAGAAATGATCAGCAGAATAAACAGACAACCCACAAAATGGGAGAAAATATTCACAGCCTATGCAAGTGCCAAAGGACTAGTATCCAAAATCTACAAAAAACTCAAACAAATCAGCAAGAAAAAAAAAATCCCGTCAAAAAGTGGGCAAAGAACATGAACAGACATTTCTCAAAGGAAGATGAATTAAAAGTCATAAAACTTGAAAAATGCTCAGTATCATTAGGAATCATTATCATTAGGAATCAGTATCATTAGGAATCATTAGAAAAACGCAAATTAAAATCACAATGAGATACTAATTTACTCCTACAAGAATGGCCATAATTAAAAAGTCAAAAAACAATATATGTTGGCATGGAACTGGTGAAAAGGGAACACTTGTACACTCCTTGTGGGATTGTAAATTAGTAAAACCACCGTGGAAAACAGTACAGAAATTCCTTAAAGAACTAAAAGTAGATCTACCATTCAATCCAGCAATCCCACTACTAGATGTCTACCCAAAGGAAAAGAAATCATTATATGAAAAAGACACATGCGCTTGCATGTTTATAGCATCACAATTCACAATTGCAAAGATATGGAACCAAGCTAAATGCTCATCAACCAACAAGTGGATAAAAAAAAAATGTGGTATATATACACCATGGACTACCATCCAGCCATTGAAAGGAATGAAAGAATGTCTTTTGCAGCAACTAGGACGGAACTGGAGGCTTTTATTCTAAGTGAAGTAACTTAGGAATGGAAAACCAAATACCATATATTCTCACTTATAAGTGGGAACTAAACTATGAGGATGCAGAGACATACAAAGTGATATAACAGACTTTGGAGGTGAGGAGGAGTGGGGCGAGTGATAAAAGACTACATTTTGGGTACAGTGTGCACTCCTCAGGTGATGAGTGCACTAAAATCTCAGAATTCACCAGTAAAGAACCCATCCATGTAAACAAAAATCACAGGTACCCTAAAAACTACAGAGATATAAAAAATAATACTAAAAGTTAAAATTGAATGGATTATTCACTATAAAAGAGATATAGATGATAAACAAGCACATGCAAAATCATCATTATTTATCAGGGAAACTTAAATAAAAACCAAAATGAGATTTTATTACACATAAATAAGAATGGTTTTTAAAAACTGTGGCATCAATTGGTGATGAAGATGAGGAACAACTCTCATACATTGCTGCTAGGAATGCAAAATGGTACAGTTGCTTTGGAGAGCAGTTTAATACTTTACTTATAATATCTGAAATGTATATATGTATATAATGTAATATGAACCCAGAAATTGTTCTTCCAGGCATCTACCCAAGAGAATGGATATGTTTATAGCAGTAACTGGAAACAAGGTAAATATCTATTAACTATTTAATGAATAAATACACCTTGGGACATCTGTACAATACAAGACTGTTCAGCAATAAAGGGAACAAAATATTAATAATATATAATAAGGCAGAATCTCAAATTTATTATATTAAATTAAAAAACAGACACATAAGACTACAGAATTTATGATTCCATTTATACTATATCCTGGAGAAGGCAAAAATGTAGGAATAGAATTCAGGTTAGTAATTTCTAGACACTGGCTATTGGAATGAACTGACCATAAAGATGCATAGTGAAATTTGTGGGGAGTGCTCTGTATCTTCACAGTGACAGTGGTTACAAACTGTCAAAGTCAAAGGAATCATATACATAAAAGGATGAATTTTATCCTTTGTAAATTGTACCTAAATAACCATTATTTTACATACCTAAATAGTTTTTAAAGCCATTCTGATTCCATTTTAATTACATCATGATTTTTCAAAACAATTTCATCAATCCCTCATATAAGTAAACTTTATCTCTTAGCCTCATGTTTTTCACTATCTTGAAGAAGATGCTTTTTAATCTCCCTTTAGGGTGACATTGTTCAAGTTAATCTGTACTCTCCTTGCTTGATTGATTTACCAACTTCGAATCTCATACAAAGTATTGCTACCTAACAGGGTGAAGAATGTAAACTACAAGGACATCAAAATGATGGCCCTCCTGCATACTTGTCAGGAGCAAGTTCTAGCAATGTGCTCCGTTGAGCTGTATGAATGGTTGATAAACTTATCTCAAGATAACAATCTCTGTCTTGAATTCCATTATGTAAAAAATTAAAAACCAGACCTCTAAGGCTAGTACATGTGTAAAGTAATGTGGGAAAATGGCAGTATTTGATCTTGTTTCTTACTCATACTGTATTTTTTTTTTTTATTCTAAGGTTACAGGTTTGTGATAATTGCACTGAGACTTGAAATTTAAATGAGGTTGGTTGTGTGTCCAGAATAAAGATCAGTATACAGGCAAATAAATGGCTATATAAATACCTATGGCATTAGTTTTTAACCTTTAAAGGAGCGCTTTATATGTAGTCAAATACTTTCTGCATCAATAATGAGATGGAATCTAATCTCAGAAAAAAAAAGAATGCATAATATTTCTATATAGAGGAGTTCAGAGACTATGAATCTCATCCATCACTTCATTAAGAGGTCATCAGCTCTAAGAGGTCGTAGTTCACCCATGTATGAAGGATTATATTGCCATATAAATACTTAAATTCTAGGAAATATTTTAACATTCTTAGAAAATGATAAATTTAAAAATCATATAATTCATTTATATATTCACTGAAAAAATATATTGTGACTACATCTTGCCACTGTATTTGGTATCAGCAGTTTCAAATGCAGGCCTATGTTTACATAACAATCTCTTGAGAAGCTTCTTTAATGTACATATTTCAAGATTTCACCTATTGAAACTCTACATCAGATTGCACCAAGTGGAGGAATTTTATTTTTACAGGCTCCACTAGGTCTTTCTGTTAAACAGCCAAGTTTGGAGCAGCCAGGTTTTGGTTCAAGAGTAAACAATTATTGTGTCTACTTTTCATTGTTTATAAAGGTAATACATTATCTAACATATTCTTTAATTTAACCTTATTTTTAATAAAATTAGTGATTATAAATTTATTCTTGAAGACTATGACAGATATTTTCATGTTTTTATAACCGTTTCAACCATTTATTTTGGGCAGAATAATTCATAGGCACTTTTAGCGGTAATTAAAGGACTATTACTAAATGAAATACTGACTTCAAATAACTAATAGCATATTGCTAAAATTAAATTCAATTTTCAGAGAATAACAGAGCTGATCATAATGTGTATGATGTGTATGTGTATGATCACTGTGTATGATCACTGAAACGGGCTCTAAAAATCTGTAGTATTAATCGAGTATTTGATTTTGGAGAAATACTTAAAATATTATGCATATATGTCGTATAAATCTGTAGAGGCTTACTCCTCTCCAGCTACTCTACTTGCAAAACATTTTAGTGTGAATTTCCCCCCATTTGTTTCTGTATTCCTTGTTTATGTGCCTCATAATATTTCAGAGATTAATTGGCATACTCTTGTTCTTTGTCACTACCCTAGATATCCAGACAAATGTATTCCTCTCTTTTACCCATGAGATATGACACAATTTCCCTGATTAACTTTCAAGTCTGGTTTTGTCCAACAATACTGCAATATATCATAATTATGAACAACTAATTTGTAGCAAAGCCTTGAAATATCTCAATTGCTAATGAGTAATTTCTTCTCATATTAACCCTTACATATTTCACCATTTGCACTCAAATCAATTGACACGTCTTTAATTTTTACTATGTTTTCATGACTTAAATTTTGTTATTTTGCAGATGATAGTCAAGTAGATACTATGTTAGACCATTCTTGTGTTGCTGTAAATAAATAATTGACTCTGGGTAATTTATAAAGAGAATAGTTTTAATTGGCTCATGGTCCTGCAGGCTGTACAAGAAGCATGGTGCCAGCATCTGCTCAGCTTCTGATGAGGCCTTGGGCTTCTTAGAAGAAGGCAAAGGGGGGAAACAGTGTATCACATGACAGCAGGAGCAAGAGAGGGTTGGGAGAGGTGCCACACACTTTTAAACAACCAGATCTCATGACAACTCACTCACTATCATGAGGACAGCACCAACCCATGAGGGATTTGTCCCCGTGACCCAAACACCTCCCAGCAGGCCCCACCTCTAGCATTGGGGATTACAGTTCAATGTGAGATTTATAGGAAACATCAAAGCTGTATTAGACGGGTAAATTGAGATAAATAGATAATTGACAACAAATTTTCATTCTCTTTTTCATCCAATTTTTTCATACACAAGAGTGTGCCTGTTGTTGCTAGGTACTAGGGACACAAAATTAAAAGAGAGAGTTCCTGGCTGGGCGCGGTGGCTCATGCCTGTGATCCCAGCACTTTGGGAGGCTGACGCGGGTGGATCATGAGGTCAGGAGTTCGAGACCATCCTGGCCAACATGATGAAACCCCATCTCTCCTAAAAATATAAAAATTAGCTGGGCATGGTGGCGTTTACCTGTAGTCCCAGCTACTCGGGAGGCTAAGGCAGGAGAATCGCTCGAACGCAGGAGGCAGAGGTTGCAGTGATCCGAGATTGGGTCACTGGACTCCAGCCTGGTGACAGAGTGAGACTCCATCTTAAATAAATAAATAAATAAATAAATAATTTAGAGAGAGAGAGAGAGAGAGAGAGAAATGAGTTCCTGACACAGTCTTCTATTTAGTAAAATAAAATAAAATAAAAATAAAAATATCACCATAATAAAAATACAAATTGCTATAAATAGACCACATATACAGTGTAGTAGAAGTACAGAAAAACAGATGTTGATTTTTCAGTTCTAACCCTCCTCCCACCCTCCCACCTTAAGTAGGCCTTGGTGTGTATTGTTTCCTTCTTTGTGTTCGTGTGTACTCAATGTTTAGCTCCCACTTATAAATGAGAACATGTGGTATTTGGTCTTCTGTTCCTATGTTAATCTGTTGAAGTTAATGACCTCCAGCTCTATCCATATTGCTTCAGAGGACGTGATTTTGTTCTTTTTTATGGCTGTACAGAATTTTATGGTGTATATGTACCAGATTTTCATTATCTAGTCCACTTTTGAGGAACATCTAGGTTGTTTGAATGTATTTGCTATTTGAATAGTGGTACAGTGAACATACATATACTTGTGTCTTTATGGTAGAACAATTTACAGTCCTTTGGGTATATACCCAGTAATGAGATTTCTGGGTCACACAGTAGTTCTAAGTTCTTTGAGAATTCTCCAAACTTCTTTCTGCAGTGGCTAAAACTAATTTACATTCTCACCGACAGTGTATAAGTGTTCCCTTTTCTCTACAACCTCACCAACATCTGTTATTTTTAAACTTTTTAATGACAGCCATTCTGACTGGTATGAGATGGTATCTTATATAGGTTTTGATTTGTAATTCTCTGATGATGAGTGATGTGGAACATTTTCTTTCATATGCTTGTTGGCCACATGTATGTCTTTTTTTGAGACGCATCTGTTCATTTATTTTACCAAGTTTTAAATTGGGTTGTTCATTTTCTGCTTGTTAATTTGTTTCAGTTCCTTATAGATCTTTGTCATATGCATAGTTTGCAAATATTTTCTGTCATTCTGTAGGTTGTCTGTTTACTCTGTTGATAGTTTCTTTTGCTGTGTAGAAACTCTTTAGTTTAATTAAGTCCCACTTGTCAATTTTTGTTTTTGTTGCAATTGCTTTTAGTGTCTTCATCATGAAATCTTTGCAAGGGCCTCTGTCCTGAACTGTATTTCCAGGTATTCTTTTAAGGGTTTCATAGTTTTAGGTTTTATACTTAAGTATTTAATCCAGATTCAATTGATTTTGCATTTGGTGAAAAGATGGAGTCCAGTTTCAGTCTCCTACATATGGCTAGCTGGTGATCCTAGCACCATTTATTGAATAGGGAGTCTTTTCTCCATTGCTACAAAGTGACTGACTGATAGTCTTAGAGGATGTAACCATTATTGGGCTAAATATGAGGTTCTGCTATAAATAGACTAGACAGTCATCAAGTCAGACAATACCTGGTGAGTAAAATTCCATGTTGTTGAATCTATGTGTAACCTTCATCCCTGCTGCCTTGTTTACTTTAAGAGCACATTCCATATGGACAGGGGTGGCTGGTGAATGGGAGTGACTGATATCCACACAACAGATGATCTTGTTCACCTGATTATGGGTATCTTCCTCTGCTGAAGCTAATCTAGTGAGAATTCACAGATGGAACAAAAATAATATCTTGACTCCCTGCCCATTTATAGAGATCTGTCCAAATTCTTCTCCCTTACTCCTACTTTTTATCAAGTTTAAACTGTGTCCCTTCCAAGTATCTGACCCTTGGCTATAGTCTAGGATTGATGTAGATGCTATCTCTGACTAGCTCTCATTTCAGGAAGAAAAAAACTGCAAACAGGTATACTCTTTGAACTTACTGAAGATTTTTTTCCTTACCATTTTATTCAGAGATACCCTGAAGTAGAATTGTACAACTATGGTTTTCTTTTTGGGTGGTTCAAGTCAATCCTACAGAATCATTTGTAGACAAAGACTGATTTTTTTCTTTCCTCAATTAAACAGTATTAGAAAACTCCTAGTTAAGTTTAAGGGTTAAGGTTAATATGTGGTGAAATGAAGCTAGAGTAAGGTCCATGGACATCTGGCTGACTTGCTCATGGGGCTTTTCTACATCTTCAGGTACCACTCAAGCCTGATATATGTACCACGTGCCCTTTATGATTGACTTCTGTCAATTTTTATTTTATTATTTGTTGATCAGACAATATTAGTTCATTATGAGTAGCTCATGTTATATGGCAACTTGGTGGCTTATAGTAAGTGTTCAATCTCTACTAGATACCAGTAGCAAGCCAGAAATTATTTCTTTAAAAGGGGATAATAATCTTAGGTTTAGCTTATAGCTTTGTTCTAAACGTTTAAAAGTATATTTTGCGATTTATCAATAAGAATCTTCCCCAAAGGGGCATACAGTAACCCTATCTGCTACAATCATGCCAAACATAATTGAATCTTCAGTATCCTGTGGCCCAAGTGAGAGAGAAGCTTGTGCAGTAGTCTGAACTTATTGCAAGCTTTCTTTTTTTCTGAGTCCTAATAAAAAGAATAAAAGTCTAATGCAAAACAGAGTTTAAGCGTACTTGGAAATAGGTTGGAGTAATAAACCTAGATAAAGTATATACTGCCTCCAAAATTGAAAGAGATAAGCTTCTTCCTTAATGATAGGAAGAGCTTGATGCAGCAAATCGCCCTTCAACTTCACAGGTGTATCTAGACATGTGCAGACCATTGAAACCCTAGAAATATCGTGAGGTACCAGGCCCCTGATTTTTTTATGAGATTCTTTTTCTACCCTGTGTGTATGTGTCTTATGAAAGTTCTAGAGTATATCATTCTTCATGTTCACCAGATCCGATCAGCATGGTGTCATCCCTGTAATGGAACAGTATGATGTTTTATAAAACAGAAAGCCAATAAACGTACCTTTAGTCTAGATTATGTCATGGGGCTGGATGTTTGATTTAGCACTGAGGCCTGTCAGTTGGCAGTGTATTGTTAACTCTCTCAGCTGAAAGTAGACTTCTTCTAATGGGTCTTGTCACTAAATGTTTGCTACATACCAGGTGTCAGGGGATTGTTAATTAACTGCAGCAATAAAACCACATCTGGGATAGCAGCTACAAGTGAAATCATTACCTAATTACATTTTTTATTAATCCACCATCATTTTCTTTTATCCATCTGCCTTCCATACAAAACAAATAAGAAAACTGAATGTACATTTGATGAGAAATACCACTCCTTCACCTTTCAAGTCCTAGATGAGGCAAACATGTGGTCTTATGTGTTTCTTATTATGTTGGTAGGTGACAGTAGTTATTATGGCTTCCACTTGGTTTTGTCTCCATAGGTCAAAAAACCTTTTGTGTTCTGCCAGTTTCTATGTTTCTTACCACTGCACATTTTTAATTAGGATAAAGCCACAGGATATGTGCAGAGAGACATAGGCCTCCTGTGGACCCAACCATAATCACAGTTATCACCTGATATTCATAGGTCCTTACTATGACAACTAGACCACAGTGGCATTTTGAGTACCCAAACATTTCTGTTAGCTTGTGCCAGGGCATTACAGTCCCTAAAAGACTGGTTATTCCCTTTCTAAAATATTCAGTCACTCTAATAAATAGTGGCAGAATTTCTTGGAGGAAGACTAGGAAGTAGATTTTCAGTACAATTCTTTGATTGTATAGACACATCATTACTTAAAGGAACCTACACTCTCCTTTATTAAGATAGTCTGGGTCCATAAATTGGTCCACAACTAAAATTGGATAGGAGGTTTGGACATCACGGTGGTACTTGAAATCACATCTCTCATTATCAGATCTATTGCCTTTCTGCCTATACACATCAATAAGACTTTGTAGAACAATCACCTACTTCAGTTCTGAGGACAACATAATAAATTAGCTAACTCTCTTAGTTACATACTACTATGACAGAATAACATACACTTAGCAGCTTAAACAAAAGTTTATTTCTCACATTTCTGGAGTCTGGGAAGTCCAAGAATAAAGGGGCCAACATATCTGGTATCTGGTGAGGGCACTCTTCCTGGTTTGCAGATGGTGATCTTCTAGTGGTATTCTCACGTCACCAAGAGAAAAATCACTTTCATGTTTCTTCTTGTAAGAACACTAATTCTATTCACAGGGGATCTATTTTTATGATATATTACCTACCAAATCCCCCACCTTCTTTTAACATCAAATTGGGAGTTAGGATTTGCACATCTGAATTTTGGAGGGATACAAACATTTGATCTATAACACTAACGCCAAGGATATTTTCACGTCAAACTTCACTGTCTACTGCTAGGGTTCTTCTTTCCAATACGGTAATATTAAATTTAGTGCTCACATTAACTCTTAAGATGATGCTCATTTTATCTCTTATTATTGTTGCCAATTGGCCCCTGCCATTCTGGAATCTTATGCTCATTGAATACAGGGAATTCCTGAGATCCCACTGTTCCCATTGAATTTCAGGAATCCAGTTTGATCATACTATTTCCTACTATCATCCCTGGCCTTTACGTAATAGCCACCATAGAGTTCTTTAAATCTGCTGTAGTTTGCCTCATAAATGCATTAGTGGGGCTGGCTAACAGGTCTTACATGACCAACCCACTCTAACCACCATTTTTTCCTAAAACTTTGGATAACTGCTTTGCAGATCTAAGGACATTTCAACTTCATTATTATAGATTACCTTTGAGTAAAGGTTTAGTCAGCTAGTGAAGCAAAGTGTCAGAAACACTCTTTAGCTTCTTGGTTTAATATATTGAATTCAGAATCTTTGTTTAGTGTACCAATCATTTGAACACATTTATAGTCTTTTCAATCTGATCCAACTGACTTAGAACTCATTTCCATATGGGCTCCACAGATTTCTATCAATAAACACTGGCAATTCTCTTGGCGTGCATGGTACCTCCTCATGGGGCTCTAAATAATTTGGCGGTATTTATATGTAGTTGCTGAGTATTTTGGTGGACCGGAAGCTACCGTGAGACAAATGCGGGTGAAAATATGCAAGTATAAGAAGATTCTCTTTCTCTCTGGACCCTTTCAACCATAGGAAATTATATTATTCTTTAGCTGCTAGCCAAAGCCACATAAATAGACACATCACAGGCTATAAATTGGATGACTAGGGAGTTAGGTAGTGGATGGGACCCATTCAAAGATGCCCTGGGGGCTATTATTTCAATGCCAGTTCTGCAAGGAAGGCATTTTTAAAATAAAATATATTAGGCTACATATGAGGTAAGTGAGTAATTGATATCATAAAGCTCCATCAAAACCTTTAGGGTTTTCATTAAATGTCAGGCTACAATAAATCTCCCAGTGCTGGACATCTTTCCTGTAAGTCTCATATCTTAAACAGGATTATATTCTCTTGAAACATGGCTGCATGAGGACCATTCTTTAAAAACTCTTCACACTTTTGACATTTTTATGGCATGGCCCTTTAAAGTGAAATATGAAAGGTTTTCACAACAATGATATCCTGGTATGTAGTCACTGAAATAGCCAAGTTGGTTTATCTGAGGGGGAAAAGGTGGCCTTGGCAGAAATATGAACAATTTATTTTAAAGCAGATATCATGACTCGTCTGCTGTTCAGTACACTTTCACGTAGCAGTTCGAAACCTGGGCTCTGAAACCTGACTCTCTAGGTTCAAATTTTAGCTTAATTATATAGTTGCTTTGTGACCTGGGAAGCTTACTAAACCTCCTCTCTTCAGTTTCCTTATTTACAAAATAAAGGAAAACTACTGGTGACTGCCTGATAGGATTGTTGTGGGATTTAAATAAGCAAAGTTATCCAAATCAATTAAGATATATGATATGTAGCAAACTACAAGGACTATGTAATTGTTAACTCTTGATATTTTGTGTTTCTTTATTATGCCTTCTCTGATTCTTGTCATTTTGTACTGATCATCAAAAAGTAATAGCAATAATATTAACAACTATATTTCTGCATCACAATAGTTTACAAGGAGTTGCATTAAAATTATTTTATCTTCATACTCACCTGTAATGATAAAAATAATCATTAACTTCATTTTGTAATTGAGAAATTTAAAGTTCAGAGAGATAGGATCTGCCAAAAATCACAAAAATAATTAGTGTAAGCAGAATATAAATTTATGTTACTTGACTCTGCATTTCTTCTTTTTGCAAAGATAGCATAACCGCATGATTCATTATGCTCGCAGGGGTTTACCCTCCTGACTCCACATCCCTACCATTTATTGGGGACAGTTATTTGGTAGACAATTTTTTTAATTATATAATAATATTACCTCAATTCTGCACATTTCATATTAATATCCTAGCTTTTTATAGGAAAGAAACTTGAGTATACAGAAATGGAACATAATACCCGAATTATAGAGATAGTAATGTAGAAATGTTTCAGTTCATCCCTTTCTTCATTTATTCATTCAATAAATGGCTGTGATGGAGACTATTCTAGACTAGGGATAGTGTAAATAAAGAAAGAAACAATAATAACTGGCCATCAATGAGTTACAGTTTAGAAAAGAGATGAAAATTAGACTGGTTGTAAAAATATTTTTAAGAATAAAACTAAAATTTATATCATAGAAATTTTAACAGAATGCAATAGAATGCTTTTTATGAGAGCATAAAAATCCGTCTGCTTTTTGCATTTATGGCATCCTTAGTACATAGAAGAGTGCTTGAAACCCAGGTGCTCAGTGACTATCTCTTGAATTAAATGAATCAATTAATTTTAAAATACATCAAATATCAGGAACGAAAAGTGCTGGGTGTTATTAGATGTTATAATGGTGGAGTTAATTTAAATTGGAGAACTGAGATTTCTTTAAGGATGGGCTAGTGAAGCTGAAAGTGGAAATAGGACAAGGAAATAGCTGAGGAAGGGTGAAAGGTGAGGTGAAATAATTACGATATAGAAAAATCATCTACAAAACCATTGAGTGAAAATGAGGCATGGCAATGAGAGTCTAAAGGGAAGTCATTCTGGTTGGAACATATTGAGAAGAGGAGAGAACTGTAAAGATGGAGCAGGAGAGAGACGTAGGGGCCAGAAGCTTCAGCATCTCACAGGCCATGATAATAGTATTGCATTTTGTTCTAACTAGAATAGGAAGTAATTGAATGGTTTAAAATGGACAGAATTGTAGGTTTTCACCTTTTTTAAGGGCAATCTAGTAGTTATATAAATAATAAGTAAAAGGTAGACAAGATCAGAAATGGAAGGTGACTGTAGTGGTTTGATGGCCACTTAGATTAATTGGCAGTAGAGCTAGAAGGAAGATGAGTATTGACAATAGCAGTAGTAATGCTTGCTAAGATTAACTGAGCATTTAGTATGTGCTAGGCCCTCTTTTACGTGTTTCATATAAACTAACTAATGTAATTTTTACAGTAACCACATGAGAACTAAGGCATTGAAAAAATAAGCAAATAGAAGATCTTGGTTTTGAACCAAGGCCACCTTATGTATGAACCTATGGTTACACAATCTATTTACACTGGATAGTTTGAAGATAAGATTTGGAAATATTTTTTTAAAAGCTTGTGATAAATTAGATGACATATATGTCAAGGGAAAAGAAAAAACTGTAAGATCTCTAGTTGGGCTAGCTAGCTGGTGTTATTTAGATTTATGTGTATGAAGCCCAATAAAACTTCTTTGACTTGCAATATGATTTAAGGAGATATTTTTAAGTTCTTTCAATAATATATAAATATTTGATAATAGATGAGATTGCCAATGATGATAGTGTGATGCAAAAAGAAAAGAGGTCAGTCTAATATTTGAGGAACTCCAAAGTGTTGAGGCAAGGCAGAAAAAGCATGTTAAGAAGCCTAGAAAGAATTAGCAAAAGATGAATGGGAAAAAATAATATAATAACATCTAGGAATATTTTGAGAAAGAGGGGATGACCAAATGCAGATGAGAGATCACACAGGTGAGCGTTAGAAACCTCTACTGGATTAGCAACATGCAGGCATTAGTGTCACAGGGGCAAAAGCTAGATCAGAGAGTTTAGTGAGTGAGTGGCTGGTGAAAAGAGAAGGATGGCTTTAAAAAGGCATGGATGGCTGAGGGGGGAAAAGGAAAAGATGGTGTATATGTGTACTTTAATATTAGACACGAGAGCACAGTTACATGTTTGTGGGAAAATCAAGTAAAAGGAAAACACAGAAGACATAAGAAAGAGTAGAGATAATCAGTGATGAAAGTTCAGATTCAGAAATTATTAATACAGAAACAAAAAAGCTAAAACAACATTGGTCTTTAAATTAGAAGCCAGTGATCCATTCCTATCTGACATCAAGGACTAACTTCTGGACTATATCTTGGCAGCACTCTGGAGGCCAGGTACAGGATTAAGGAGATTGAACAGGTTGGCAAAGAAAGAGTGCAAGCTTTCAGTCTTTTAAAATATCTTTGTGCCGGTCATCACCTCTGTTTCATTATAAAAAATAATCTGATTATATAAACTGAAATGGCAGGGTTTGTTGATTTTGGTCTTGACAAGCAGTGGATCAGAAAAATAATTGCTCCTCATGGTCTCATGGGGAGGAATAAGTCAAGTATCAGAATCTGGAATTTGTCTACTTGGATCTGAACATTAGACACCACTACACAGGAACAGAGATCCCTTCATAGCATATATATATATATGTATGTCATATATATAAAACATATATGTTAAAGTTATTCATTTGCTTGTTTAGTACATTATGCATTGAATCTATATTCATTCTACAAATATTTATTGACTTCCTATTACCCTCTAGCCACTGCTTCATATGAAAGGAATACACAGGTGATGAAAGCAAATTAAGGCCCTACCTTCATAGAGCTACATTCTATGGAGAGAGAGGTGCTAATCAAATATGCACATATACTGTTAAGCACATGACATAATACCAGATCTGATAAGCAGTATCAATCCTTACTATATGAAATTTTAAAACAGAACTAGAAGTTTAGGTAGAAATACAGACAGTTCCCAAAAATGTAATACATTCCATGATGCAGAAATAAAGCATTTGCTTTAGGAGGACAGATAACAGTGTGCACCCATAACCTAGAACTGGTGAACAATGCCTGAGAACACAGCTAATGCTCAAAATTATTAAACATTGTTATATATAGGACATCTCTGTAACGCAGACTAGAGTGCAATGAACAATCAGTAAAGGGCTCTTTGAAAAAAAAAGGCCCATAAAATTAACCAGAAAGAATGAACAGGGATTAAATAGATGATGAAGAGGGAAAGGTCTCCTAAGGAATAGCTTGTGACAAAACAAAAATGGATGATTTTGAGGGATAAGTTTAGGAACTTGAAACTGATGCATTGGTTGAAGTATAGAGTTTTGGTCATGTGAAGAAAAGTGTATCAGGAGAGGTAGAATACAACTCAAAATTTCTCCTTGTTCTGGAGAAAGCAATATCAAGATAATGTTGAAGGTAGGGTGAGCACAACAGTGTCTCCTAATTATCTCATTTCTTTCTAATAGACTGTACATTTTACAAATTAACTCTTCTGTACCAGGTGCTATACTAGAGACTGGAATGAATAATTAGGTTTGAAACCGACCATCAGTGAGGTAACAGTATTAAAATTTTGAGTAATTTTAATTATCCAGGCACTGTTTCAAGTGATATCTGTGTATTAATTCATTTAATCCTTTAAAAAACTTTATAAACTAAGCAGAATTATTATCCTATTTTTTTATAGACAAAGAAACCAAGGCAGTAAGACTTGTTCACCATTGTATTTCTAATTCCGGGCCTAGTTCTTGACATAACAGTTTCTTAATAAATAGTTTTGAATTAATTAATTAACAATGGACAGAGGAATCATGCTGAACCCCTGCTTTACTAAGGTCGTGGTTGAACATATATGATCAGGTCTCTGTCTCGCTGGTTATTTTGTGAGATGATGGTAGAACCTTTGTCCTCAAACTTGGATGCATAAAAAATCTTCAGAATTTCTTGCTAAAAACTATATTTAATGAAGAAGCCCATGAATCTGCATTTTAAAGAGGTACACCATTTATTTTAAGATGATCCCTGAACGAATTTGGGGGAAAAAATTGTTGTGCACTGTGTTGATAGTCATTATAACTGGATATAAGCCTAGTGGATAATGACTGTGATTCAAAGAAGGAGGAGGGAAATGGTGACTTCGATGACAATATAAGGAAATCATCAGTTTTAGTAGACTCTGTTTACTGTTCTCTTCACTCATAAGTCAGGGCTTCTCAGCCTTGGTGCTATTGTCAGTTTGAGCTCTGCAATTCTTTGCTGTGGGAGAGTCTTCTTTTGCATTTTAGTACATATAGCAGCAACACTAGCCTCTACCCACTCAATACTAGTAGCTGCCTTTACCCCCAGATTGTGTTAACTGAAAATATCTCTAGACATTGACAAAAGTTCCATGGGGTCAAGTTGTCACCACTTGAAAACCACTATCATAATGGAAGAGAGCTTTCTTCACTTCCTTACCTATAGCAACTTCTAGTATTCTAACCTAGAATTCTGTAAGACACCTGATCTTATTTCTCCATGAGTCAATGAGTGTGCCCCTCTAAGACACTAGTTTATTTGATGAGTATGATGGACCTTATTTGCTTTATTCAGAATTGACAGTATGTATCTTTCCCCACTTTCCTCCCCACCATACGTACAGCTGGTTTATCAAATCAAATGAGACAGACTGTCAGGGTCAACACATGGGTGGTATCTAACACTATCGTTCCTTTTTGCCAGGTTCTGCAGGATTCAAACCCCCTTTACATATAATAGTCCATATGAAATTATAATTAACTACAGCAGAATAGGATCAGTTTCCCATAAAATATATTATAAAAATAGAAAATATATATCAAAGGAGGAAACATAGAAATGATTAAATAAAAGTACTTGAAATAAATGAATGAATCAAGTTGCAAGTTTCAGCCTAAAACTTGCAAAAACCTGGATTTTGGAGAATACAGGAAATTCTCTCCAGTTTTTAAAAATCTTTTACAAGAATAAACAGGCAAATTCTTACTACCCAAGGAGATATCCTTCACCATTCCTCATTAATTTCTTTTAACTGTTCTCAGTGTCTTTCAGTTGTATATGTAAAATTAAAGAGTAAAATCTTGTTAAAAATTATTGATGGAAGGATTACATCTACTGTTTCATGCAATATTATAAAGTATCATATTCCCATCAATGTTTACAAACCTTACCCAATGTTAGCAAAATGCAAAGAGTAATCAGACAAGTATTTGCTATTCACGACATACTTCTAATGAATTAATTCCTAGTTCTCTATCCAATCAGATCAGTGAATTAGTGTGTACATTCAATGAAACAGTTAAAGAGCTATCCAAAGCACATTCTTAATTGAACCAGTAAAAGAAAAGAAAACCTCAAATTTATATTGCCATCATATTTTACGTAAATTTATTCACCCTAAAATCTATTATAATTAAACTTTGCTGTTTTATAAGCTATTTGATATGGGCTACCTTGACTAACATGCATTGTGGAAGAGAAAAATACTGCCTAATTAATGTGTAGTGTGAGAAGAAAAACAAGGATGGTCAATGTGCATTTCCAGAGGAGACTAAAAGGGTGGAGAATCAATCAAAGACGGGGAGAAATGCCTAGCAGTACACTGTTTGTTATTTCGGGCGAGAACAAGAATCAGTAACCTCATTACCCCTATCCAGTTTCTTCAAGTGATTTCAGTAGGTAGTGCAGCAACAGTTACCTTACGGCCGTGCACAAGCCCTGTTACTTCTGGCTTAAACCGTTTGAGGCAGACAAATATGCTCAGGTAACTGGGTGGTAATTTGCAGTTCAAACCAGAATCTGGCTAATTCCAGGTAGTTGTGGGGTGGATTAACAGCTAAAGACTCCAACCCCAGGAAGCTTCCGTGGGAAGCATGTTCTTGGGAAGGCGTTTTAAGACAGAAGATGGCTGGGCAGAGAAAGCGCCTGCTTCCACCACCTCCAGCGTCTTCGCCTGTACAGTTGTTCCAGCTGCCGGAGGCTTTCTGGTTACCACGGCAACTGTCGGGCTCTGCTAGGAACTCAAAGCAGAGCCTCTGAAGTTAGGTCCAAACACTGGGGCTTAACAGATGCAAAAGAGGATTGGCCATCTAATAGGTCTACAGCTCCTATGGCTAAGACAACCTTTATAAAATCAGACTTTTGTTTTTGTGTTTGCAAGATGAGATAGTTCTTGCCTGGCATCATTCATTAGTGTCATCTTTCGGTGCCCGGCGGGAGAAGACTGCAAATCCTCTCTCACTATTAAGGCGGTGGAAGGGGGATGTAGCGAGCAAAAGTGGTAACCAGGAATGCACGGAGCCTGCTCATTCATTCGTTCATTCATTCAATTACATATTCAACATCTCCTGAGTGCTCATTTGTGCGGGGCATCCTGCCAGGTGCTGGATCTGCAAAGAGAAAGGAGACACCGCCCCACCCACAAAATTAACAAGATGATTAGCACAAATTAACAGAATCCCCGCGAACCTGGGGAAAACCAATTAGGCACTGCCTGCTTCCCACGGGTCTCTCTTGGAAGACAGATTTAGAATCCGAACGCGGGAGAGGAAAGAGGCAGTGGCCCCGAAATAGTCAGACAAGAGGAAGAGCAGAAGGGAAGGAGAAAGCAGCCTCTTCCTAGGGAGGGATTCTGTCAAGGCCACTCAAACGTTTCTCCGCGGCTGCAAGGGAGAAGAGGTTTGTTTTTCTTTTAGAAAAACGGAGCCCTTTTCCCTACTGGGCTCAATTTCTAGTAGGAGAACCCCGCCTCCTTGGGCTACCGATTGGCTCAACTCTTTTTAAGATAATTTATGCCAGCATCCTCTCGGCCTGATTGGCTCGCTGGCTCAATTCTGATGGGAGTCGCATCCTACCTGGTTGGGAGGTGCACTGCCTTTCCACACTCTCCCTTCTTGTACTCAGCCAGCTGCTGCTGAGGTGGGAGGAAAAGTCCTGGCTGGGAGAATTGAGCTAGTGCAGCACACGCATAGAAAAAGCGATTCCGATGGGTCCTTTGAAAGCTTTTCTCTTCTCCCCTTTTCTTCTGCGGAGTCAAAGTAGAGGGGTGAGGTTGGTCTTCTTGTTACTGACCCTGCATTTGGGAAACTGGTGAGTAAATTCAGGGGCTTAAAACTATTTTTTGCTATCTACTCCTTTCCCCTTATTCCTCTGTCTTTTAAAAATTATTCTACGTTAAGTAATTTGTATTTCCTAACACATATTTGGTATTTACCATCGTTTTATTTTCTGATTAGATCTATTCATTCTCAGATAGAAGGAAAGTAACATATTTTTGAAGCATGAGGTTGGTTCAGTTGTTTTTGACTTCAAGCAGAGTATAAATTAGTGAACTAGTGAAGGTTGACTTACTGGGAGAGAGTGAGGGGGAGTAGAAATGACTTTGCCAGTAAATTTGCTGAATGAATGCCACCGATGAACTTTCTGGATGATTCTGCATTTTAAAAACAAAGTTATTTCTGAAACTTGTTGTTAAACAGCGTGATATGTGTGATGCTTTTCTACCTACTGCTATTGCTTTTCCCCTTTCCTGGTTTTTGGTAACTTTCTGGAACAAACCAGTGTTTTACATCAAGAAAGATTGTAAATCTGGCTAAAAAAAAAATCTATCAGCATTAAAAATGTATAGTATCCAAGTAAAAAATAACCGTGTATATTTAATTTGAACCAGGTTTGAGTGTTTTCTTTTAATTGGTTGTCCATCAGTAATTAAAAATGTATGGCCGCATGAATGTCTTGGCTGTGTGTGTGTGTGTGTGTGAGAGAGAGAGAGAGAGAGAGAGAGAGGAGAGAGAGGCAAGAGAGAGAGAGAAGAGAGAGAGAGAGAGAGAGAGAGAGAGAGAGAGAGAAAGAAGAGAGTATTGCCAATCACAAATCTCAAATTTAACAGGAACAAAACTGGGTTGTAATACCTTTCAGTAAAATTTTTAAATCGTTCTGGTAGAAAAATCAAATGCTTAGGTATCATTCATGGATTAAATGTAGGAGTAGTGGATGACTTGAGCTAAAATATGTTGATTAAGATATAGACACTTATAAAGGTCTGGGACATGGTACTCATACCATGCAACTTGTTTCAAATAAATGTACTTTTAACATTACATTATTATAAATGTAATTCTGTATAGAATTCAAAAGTAAAATACAATCACTATGAAGATAGAAACATGCCTTTATAACTACTTGTATCACTGCTAAAATGAATTATTATTATAAACATACGTGTAAAGCTAGAGTGAATTTTTTTTTGCCACACCAGCATATAGAATGTGTATATTTTTCTTCCAGAAAATAGAGATTGGATTAAAGTATGCTAAGTAATATTAGACTTATTAGAAGTTTTTGACATAGTACTTTTTTAGGATTAAAGTTTTCTCTCTCTCTCTCTTTTTTTTTTTTTTTTTACCCTGTTCCCTTAGATTCTTAAATGTTTGACACGAACATAAACATACTACTGGATGAATTATTTCTTATATATGTCTTGCCATAATGGCTTATTCTTTGAATATATTATAGCATTTTATAGAAGATATTTAGGTAGACAAGTATATCATAATATTACCGAAGTAAAAACAGATTTACCAGTGGTTTTCTGAAACAACCTTTTATCATTGTATACAAGTTTTCCTTTCAACCAAATAGGCAAGCTGCTTAGTAAAGAGCATATTATCTATTCCAAGAGATGTTTTATTTTAAATAAACATGTTTTGTTTTGGGAAATATTTGTGATCATTGTAATTGGCTCCAGAACTCTCATCAAGCTCTCAGAGTTGAAGAGATGTGTGCTGTAGGGACAGAGGGCAGGCTTAGAAGCCTGGAGACATGATCTCATGTGGCAAGGGGTCTTTAACCTCTCTGAACACAGTTTCATCTATGAAATGAAGGAGAGTAGTAGACCACATATGACTTATTTAGATTTTCACATTCAACACATCTATGATTTCAACTGAAAAGTGAAATAAGTCAATGGTTGCTTCACTGTTTTATCTAAGTAGTTTTCAAGAGGGAAATTCTAAGTGTGAATGCTATGGACTTTGTAACCATATGTATAAGTGAGAAAGGTATTGTACAGTTAACACATAATTTCTATTATCATAGTAATATAGGTAACTGGGATTATTTTGTCCAGTGAATAAATATACATTAAAAGATAAATTTATAAGCCATTGTTCTAATTAGCCCATAAGGCCTCAGTTATGAGAGTTCATGATATACTGATATACTTTTAAAAGTACCCCCTAAATCCATAATTTTTAAAAATGAGATAGAAAGCTAGCAATAAAAGCCAAATGTGAGCGTGCTTTCCTTAAGATGCATCGTAAACTGTTTTCTTCAGTGACTGGAAAAAGTTTGACACAGAAACACTTTTGTAGGCAAACCAGGAGAATGTTATTAGAACAAGTTTCTTTCTCCATTGGATTCTATGAGACCAAGTTGGGAAATACGGCAATTAAAAGGAAATACAAGCATGCTTTTGCTAAAAAACAAATTTAAAAAATAATGCTGCAATGAACATTCTTTTAAAATAAGTAAAATAAAGTAGCTACTGTTGGGTGAACTTTTTTATCTTTTTAATATTTAGTTGGCGATAACAGATGCTAACATGTATAAATCATGTACTGTCATATTTTTCTCTCCTTTTCCCTTTCTTTTGGTTAGTTTTCCTTTCCAAAACTATCCATAAATAGTTCAGTTTGTAAGCATTTTAGTGTTTTATATGATTTCCAAAATATATCTTGAAAGTCATCTATTTTGGGGACTCCCCAAATTGGAAGCATTTTTTTTTAAAATTTAATCAGTTGCAGTGCTTCGTTTCCTCATTAATTTCCATCAAGAGTATGGAGGAGAGACACATTTTACCTTTTATTGATGAACTATGAAAAACTATCCTATCATTGTAACTAAAACTGTAGTCATGGTTCCTGCGTATCATTCTCTAGGAGATTCTTTGGCATCTTGACAAGTTCTGTAGAATCTCTTCAGCTTGATTTAACTTCTTTGTAATGTTGAAAAAAAAATCTAGTTATAATCGGTTTTTTTAAAAAAAAGTGTTTAAAAAGAGATTTTAGCTGTTACCAAAAGTAACCTACAATAAGCCTTGACTAAGAGTTGTATATTGAAAGAGCTCAAGGAAAAAAATCATAATTTTCTCTTTTCAAAACAATTTCCATGAGTCAATAATCATACTATGTGGCATTCAGTTGCCCAGTTGAAAATATGCAAATAAACTTGCTGTTTAAAATGAATTTTTTCAAGTAATTTCAGTAATATCTTTTGTGTGGGTGGCAATGAAGGAATAATTTTTTAAGTGTCTAGATTTTTGGCTTAATTTTGTAATAAAATGCTGATGATAACCATCCAAACTTGAGAACCAAATGCCTAAGTAAAGATATTCCATGATAGTTAAATATGAAAAGGACTGAGAGGAAAAAGATTTTTGAAGCTAAAATGCGAACGTCATAATTGATAAACCCCCTGAGTACAGAGTCTTTTACTTTATCCAAATGATCAGTATCTTTCTTCTATTCTATACTATGAAGAACCCTTATGATTAAGGAACATGAAGAAATGTTTGATATTTCTTCAAATATTAAACAGATTAATTGAATGTAAGAATATAATGATGAAGGTGGAGGCCCAAAGGAGGAGTGAAAAGAAAGAGTAAAAAAAAAACTGAAAAATGACTCTGGAGATACTGAGAAAGTGATTACCAAAATATGATAAATGACTGCCATGAAATAAAAGGAAGAATGAGCTTCAAGAGAGTAATTCACATATGGGCAGGGTTTCAAGTGAGAATCCTGGCCTTTACCAACAGATCTAAATTCCAGTTTCAGCTCCATCATTTCTCACTGGAGTGATTTCAGACAACTCTTTGAGGCAGAAAATCTCCATTAGTGTGGAGTTGTCATATGCATTTCCAGAAACGAAATTTCCAAGAAAGAAAATCTGTGCAAAGAAACCGACACTTAAAATTTTATATGAAAAGAAAGTCATAACAGATATTCTGTGGAATTATAGTTATTCTAGTATGATATAGCCTAGTTAAAGTGGTTTTAAGTGCAGTAGAGTGAAATATTTGGATCTTTTTGTGTTCTTAAATGTCTTCTAAGTCTTAAATGTCTTTTAAATGGGGCTTATACTTATTCATTGCCAAGACCTAGATTTATGACATGAATTAAAGAAAAACATATATTTTAACCAAAATAAAAAATACACCTCTGGAACTCTAAAAATAAACAGAGAAGTCTAAACTTTTGAAGATAGAAGTTGCTGAAAGAATGGATCATAATCAAGGGAAAATAATTGAAGAGCCAAGAGATTTCTCATCAGCAATACCAGAAGACTATGGGGAAAATGTCTTCAAATCTGAAGTCAAGTACTCTGCCTAGAAGATTATACTTAGCCAAATTACCTAACGAGAAGAAGAAGAAGAATATAGCCTAGATATTGTTATTTTCTCAATTTTACGGATGGAAAAACAGGGGAACAGACATTTTTGTGAACTTATTAAAGGTCATCTTGTTGATAGGTGCTGAATCCAAGACTTAAATCCCTGTGTTCTATACCCCTCCTGCATTTTTAACTACCACATCTCTCAGATGATGAATGCAATATAAGTCAAAACAATGAACATTACTGTTGATAATTAAAAAAAAAAAAAAGGAAATGGAGAAAAAAAGAGAAGAGAAGAGAGTTACTACAGTAAATTGTGAGTTCATTGACAAAATCACATTCAGTAGAAAAATCTACTTTGTACCTATCACATACATTCTGGAGTATTATGGGTAGTGCGAGATTATTTTTAAAAAAATTTTGACACATGAAGTACTTGACGCAGACAAAAAAAAACTATAAGTTAAAAAGTTAAAAGCAAAAATTTTTAATTTACATAAGCTTTACTGAGGAACTGAATGGTTATCTTATTTTAAAAGATGCTATATATAATCATGTTTGAATTTATTGTTTATAGATGTACTAGACAAACCATAACCAAGTAGTGAAAATTGCATGAAGGCAGATTTTCTCCCAATACGACAGTTCTCTAACATGGTAATGGAAACCTTATCACTAGACATGTTCAAGCAGAAGCTTGTTAGTGAGTTGTCATACTCCATAGGAGGCAGATGAAATTTGTAGATTTTTTTTTTTTTTGCATTTTCAAACATTTCATTATCTAAGTCTATCAGTACTAAAATAGTTTAGCCAACTGAAGTCCCATGTTTCAAGAAATAGCACTAGCTATTAATTCATTCAGTAAATACTCATTGAGCATCACCATTCATTCCATGAATATTTACTCAGTGCCCATTGTGTGTTAAGCAGGGTTCTGGAAACTAGATACAATGGTAACAATGGTAAACAAGACAACGCCATTGCCCTATAGTGTTTAAGTAGCATAAATAGGACATATATTATATGCTAGATGAACAGGATACAGAAATCAGAATTCCTGCTCAATGAACACAAACTCTGGTCGTTTGTGTCGAGATAGCATATTAACATAAACAAGTAAACACAATAAAATGCTGTAATTGCTGCTCAGAATTCTAGAGGAGGTATAGTGGGGGCAACAAAGAAGTTGCCATTACTTGCAACTCTGGGAAAATACTGTATGTTCTCAGCTGTTATAGGCATAAGTTCAGGTCAGTATGAGTGAAAGATAGATAGATAGATAGATAGATAGATAGATAGATAGATAGATAGATAGATAGAAGATAGATAGATAGATATAGATAGATATAGGTATATAGATTAAATAGATAGATAGATAGATAGATAGATAGATAGATAGATAGACAGACAGACAGATAGACAGATAGATAGATATCCTTACATCTGAGGAAGGGGTAGGCTATATGTTCTATTAGGGGGGTGAGGATAAGGGTAAGCCATATTATACTGTAGCTAGCTAGCTAGATGGATAGATAGATAGATAGATAGATAGATAGATAGATAGATAGATAGATAGACAGAGAGAGAGACAGACAGAGATGGAGAGAGAGAGAATAAGAAAGAGAGAGGGAGAGAGAGAGATAACATTACCATCTTGTGCCAAAGGTAGATTCTCACAGTTTGGTAGAATTTTTTGTATATAGATTTCCTATATCTTTTAGGTGAGCCTTTACTCTGGTTGTGTAAGATGTGGCATTGAAATAGAAGCATCCTATTGAAGGCTATATAATTTAGTTTAATTTTGAAATCCTGAAATGTAGAAATTGTTACCTCCCAGAAACAATGTATTCTGAGATTTGACATTTCTCCTTATTTGTTAGACAAACATTACATGACTAAGAAGTAATAGAGATTGTGCTATGCAATAGACATATAGAAGTAAATATAATATAGACCCTGCTCTCCAACCTATAGCTACAATAGGCAGATCAGAAAGTTTATGATTATAAAATAGTGAATTTAATATATATTTTAATATTCATGTCAAGGTGTGATTTGTTTCCCTAGATAACTTTAAGACTGCTAGAATCAAGAGTTCTAGCCACTAGGTTAACCTTCGGGTAGATTTCTAGAACAGTCACTAATGATTACAATAGGTAATGGTAATGGTAATAATGGTAAACAAGACAATAGGTACAGTATGCTTAAGTACAGGGATATCTTTCACCTCTTGATCATCCTAGATGGGTATAATTATAAAAATAATTTTCCAGCACATGTAATAGAGTGTGTTGAGTAAAGAATACCTGTTCCAGAAAAGAGCCATATTTACTAGCACTGAGTAGCCCTCTTGGCTGGATTGAACTTAAGTATTAATTCAGATGCCTGTATTTTATAAACTAATTTGTTACCCTGCGCAGGTGGCTTATGAATGTATATTTGTCTCTGGAATTTCTTAGTAACAATTCATTTTGAAAATCATCAGATTGTCATAACTAGAATAGACTGGACTGTTTTGCTTTTTCTATTCACTTACTTGTATTCTCTTAGTTTTTGAAGTGAATAGTCTAAGACAATCTTTTGTCAATTAAAATATTTGACACTCATTTAAGATCACAAAACTTAGAAAATATATATATGTTTCTGTCTTCAGAGGTATGAATTCCCATTTCTTTCTTCCACTTTTAAGGTCTTTTAGTATGTTTTATAATTTAATAAGCTCAATATAATGCCTCCATGTTGCAAAATGTTTAGCAGCCTTGAAGAATGTATCTGAAGCATAGATACCCCAGAGTCTTAAAAAGTGTGAATGTCACCAAGATTTGTATTTTTTCTAAGTCTAACTTACGTTCTGTCAGGCACTATGAAAATGAACTTAACAATAGAGAAATCACTGATAATTTCAATATATTGTCTCTTCAGTGTTCACTTTTTAAATAGACTATAATAAAAATTACATATTCTTTCTCTTACTCCAAAAAGCACTCACATAGAAATGGCCACAGAAGAACATTTACAATTTCTGGGCACTCACCAGCCTTGGTGAAGACTTAATTGGCTGGGTGGTTTGTAGTTTTCTAAACTCTGTTTTAAGGAACAAAGTTGGCCTGCTAAACATAGCAAATAATCAACAAATACAAAAATCTAAAAGTTGGCAAGCTATACTGTTTTATTTGTAGTATTTATTCTTTTACTAAAAATCAATCAAAAAACTACAAAAATTTCAAATTTATAACCAAAGACATTACAAAAAAAATCTGTTTTATAATTGTCTGTTTTTATCCTCTTTCTAAAACCATGCCACTATAGCAATTAATTTTTTAAAATGGATTCTGATATTACTCTTTTTTTAAATTAGCTATCTTATGTCTAATCTTATGTTGAATCTAAATAAATAAACTATGCTCTGATATGTTTGGGAATTTTCCAGACTCCTTTTTGAAAGTAACAGGGAAACCCTCTGTGCTAAAAGCAATTTAAATTGTTACTTGTTTCGTATTTTAGATGTAGTTTTGAAGAGTTCTATATCTTCAACCTTACCAAGGAAACCATATAAAATAGACCATAAATGAAGCTGTATTTTACTTCTTTCTCCTAAATCAATTTTCCACATCTCAAATTATAAAATCATTGATGTATACTTTTATTCATGCTCTGGTCTACAGACAGAAAATTAATTCTATTTTACAGTTTGAGTTTTTTATTCAACCTTATTTTACTTGCTTTTCAAAAATCATTTTCAAGTTGTTGCTGTTGTTGAAACGTGAAAAAAAATGATTTTCCCTAATGTCATAATATTTTTGCTTGCATACTGTAAATGTTAAATTATCTTATTCCATTTCAGTCCTCAAAAAAAAAAATAGCAAAAAAAAAGTTATTTAGACTATACACAAAATTAATAGTAATGTTTACCTCTAGATGGAGTACAAGAAAGTGGTGTTTTTTTGTTTGTTTGTTTGTTTGTTTTTCCTGAGACGGAGTCTTGCCCTGTTGCCCAGGTTGGAGTGCAGTGGCTTGATCTCAGCTCACTGCAAGCTCTGCCTCCTGGGTTCATGCCATTATCCTGCCTCAGCCTCCTAAGGAAGTTTTTGATTTCATGGATCAATGGATCAAAGGTAAGAAGGCAATGGGGACATTAGGTATTTAACTTTACATGTTATTTACCTTGCTTTTACAAGAAAATATGATTAAATTTTATAATTTTAACAAGGACAAAGCTAAAATTAGAGAAAGTTTAATAATACAGTTTGGTACTGTCTACCAGAAAGATATTGGTAGGCTTTCTGCAGCTAGGAAGAACAAAAGAACAATGGTGAAAGGACAGAAGGAAATAGCCCATCTTTTACTTTGATAGTTCTCTTTTTTGTTTCTTTCCTGAGAAGGACCTAGAATAACATCTCTTTTTCCTGGGGTTGGTGAGTTGGTGTGGTCCTGAGGCAAGGGGAGAGTGTGTTTGGTGGCACTACTCATTGATTTGGGAGAAAAAATAGAACCTGATTTATTGATTTAAAATAACTACTTAGGAACTTATAGCCTTTAATTCCAGAATTTTCCATAATTTAGGCAGATGTATATGTATGCATTTGTGTGTGTGTTGTGTGCATCCATACATGTGTATTCTTAAAAACACAAATAAAATCTAACTAGTTTTTTATGTAACTAATATCAAAGATACCTTTCTAGATCAGTATACTTATTCTACCTCTTTTTTGAATGACTATGTCATATTTTATATGATAGATAAATTTTAACATGAAATTATTCCTTAATATATTTTGTTATATTTTGTCATTAACATTATTTTTATGTTCATATATCCATATATATGTGCTTTTAATTTCAATATTTTGATCAATATTACCAAATTATTTACTGTAAAGCAAATTCCATTTTCTACTAATTGTTATAAAAATGCCGTTTATTCATATTATCCTCAGTACTAGATATAACAGATCATTTAATATTTTGCCAATGTGATGGCTAAAGATTGTTGTCACATTTTAAACTTATTTTCCCTTACTACCAAAAAATGTTTGCATACATTTTTATATTTATTGGCCTTTTTCTTTCTTAAATTGTTATATATCAATATTTTATACATATTTTTCTCCCAATTAATGTTTTGTCTCTAGACTTATGCAAAGTGTCCTATTCCAACCATAAGTTCTCTTTAAAGTTTTGTGTGTCAGTTAGTTATTCTTTTGCTGGTTTGATTACATATTGCCTAGGAAGGCATTCTTATCCCAAGTGTCAAAAACATTTTAAATATATTTTAAATTCAATATATTTGAATAATATAATTTAAATAATATAATTTAGTAATATTATTCTTTATTCAGTTTCTTTTTATGCTTAATACATAGCAATTTACTGTGTAAGTTGGGAATCTAATTTTATTTTCTTCAAAAAGAGCTAATTAGCATTTCAACACAATTTACTGAATAATTCTTTTATTTCTAAACTGATAATTCACTTTTATCATATATTATATTTCTATATATTTGGGATCTTATTTTGAAAGCTTAATTTTGTTTTCACTATTTATTGCTACAATAAGGCTTTGATTACAGAAACTTTATTTTGTTTTCTTTTTATTCTTGCCTGAAAATTTCCATCTAAGAATTCCCTTTTTAAATAATATCTTATAAACTCTCATGTTGATTATTCTACTTAATTTTAGTGGTTTTAACCTGTTAAACACAAAAGATGAGATTCTGACTAAACCTATATTAAATGCATCACAAATTTAGGAATCATACGTTAACAATATTTTTATAGGCGAAAATATTTATTTTGTCTTTATTTTTTCTGTCCTTATGTTCCTTAATAAAGTCTTTAGTCTTCTTCACGTAAGACATATACCTTCCCTGTTATAGTTCTGCTTAATCATTTCATATGTTGTGTTGTCATTGTCAAATGAGTAAGTTTTTTTCTTCTGTTTTTATTTTTGATGATTTAGTATTAGAATCTGAAAGTTACGTTTTTTAAATTAGTTTTATGTTAGGTTATCTACCTAATTTTTAAATCAAGGACCACAGTTATAGTTTTAGTTATGTTCTTGATTCATGATAATTTTATCTGAAAATAACATAATAAGCTCTAAATTTTTTTTCTGTTCATTTGCTTATTCATTGATTTTTATTAAATTGAGCACAAACTATGTATCAGATTTAGGAGTAGGTGCTGGGGGTATCACAGTAAATACTTTAGGCTCTAAGGTATTTAAATACCTAAATACATTCAAATTGCTTAAAGCTTAGAGAGGATCATAAATAAATAAGTAATTAAGATACAATATGATTAACTGCATGGTAGAGTTAATCACAGGACAGATTGGAAGCATACAGGGACACACTTACCTAGTATTCTAGGCTTGGTGCTCTTCTGCCATTTCAAGTTTTCTTTTTTTTTTTTTTTTTAAATTTATTTATTATGATTATACTTTAAGTTGTAGGGTACATGTGCATAACCTGCAGGTTTGTTACATATGTATACTTGTGCCATGTTGCTGTGCTGCACCCATCAACTCGTCATTTACATCAGGTATAACTCCCAATGCAATCCCTCCCCCCTTCCCACCGCCCCCCTCCCCATGATAGGCCCCGGTGTATGATGTTCCCCTTCCTGAGTCCAAGTGATCTCATTGTTCAGTTCCCACCTATGAGTGAGAACATGCGGTGTTTGGTTTTCTGTTCTTGTGATAGTTTGCTAAGAATGATGGTTTCCAGCTGCATCCATGTCCCTACAAAGGACCCAAACTCATCCTTTTTTATGGCTGCATAGTATTCCATGGTGTATATGTGCCACATTTTCTTAATCCAATCTGTCACTGATGGACATTTGGGTTGATTCCAAGTCTTTGCTATTGTGAATAGTGCTGCAATAAACATACGTGTGCATGTGTCTTTATAGCAGCATAATTTATAATCCTTTGGGTATATACCCAGTAATGGGATGGTAGTTCAACCATTATGGAAAACAGTATGGCGATTCCTCAAGGATCTAGAACATTTCAAGTTTTCAAAGCATCTCTCTGTATGTTAAGTGATAGGTTCCATTGTATTTTTCTTTGTGCTCATAAAATAATCATAGAACTGAGTGGATTATCATTTCACCTCTTTAAAACACTGGAAGTTTAGTGCTTGCTTCAGCGGCACATATAATAAAATTCTGCAAGTTTGAATCTATAATGCTGTTATTTATCACTCTTTTACCTTTTTTGCTTTCCTGCAGCTTTGTGTACAGTAAAAATTATTCAGAGCTACAACCCTAGAAAGGAACTTTTCTACAAAAGAATTTAGTAGCTCAAACATGAAGGCAAAAAAGAAAATTTATTTACTTTTTGATTTTAAGTCTAAAATCAGTGATTTTTCCTACCCTTTAAAAAACTAGTTCTTATAGTTGTTGACATGAGAGTATCTTGTATCTTCTACTCAGAAAGATTAGAATCATACGTTTCTTTTCTGGAACTTTTCCCTGAAATACTGTGTTTATGAAAATGTGTTTGATGGTTGTAAATAAATACTACGTAACTTGTCATGAACAACAGATCACAGATAGGGCCTGTGGAGACAACACATATTTATTTACTAACAAATATTTATTGAAACCCTGTGTGTGACAGATGCTGTTCTAGAAACTTTTGATGTGTCCATGAACTAGAGATAAAACACCTTCTACCATTTTGGAATTGGCATTCAGGAGGGAGCAATACACAGTAAACAATAAGCATAAATATATAAATTGGAACTTATAAAATTATCTTTTTGTCCAAATGGGCAAATATAATTTAATGGGTTAAAACTATTTCATCCTTTATCATTTATGTATAGGATTTTATAATTAAATTAGAGCTATGGTGATATGGTTAGGCTTCATATCCCCACCCAAATCTCATCTTGAATTGTAATCCCCATAATCCCCACTTGTCAAGAGACACACCAGGTGAATGTAATTGAATCATGGGGGCAATTACTCCTATGCTGTTCTCGTGATAGTGAGTTCTCATAAGATCTGATGGTTTTATGAGGGGCTCTTCCCCCTCCTTTCAGCAGTTTTCCTTCTTCTTGCCTTGTGAAGAAGGTATCTTGCTTCCCCTTTGCCTTCACCATGATTGTAAGTTTACTGAAGTCTTCCCAGCTATACTGAACTGTGAGTTAATTAAACCTATTTTCTTTATAAATTACCCAGTCTTGGGCAGTTCCTTATAGCAGCATAAAAACGGACTAATACATATGGAAACAAATAAGCTGGGCAAGGAAGTGTGGAATTTGAATAGAAGAGTAAATAGTGAGCAGACAGGCTTCAAATATTAAATAATATTTGAACAAATACTAGAAGTGAGTGAAGCTTTCAGTCATGCCAAGTGAGGGTTGGGGAGATAAGCATTTGAAGTGGGAGACCAAATATGGGGGCCTTGTAATTGCTTGTAGTCCTTGTAGTTATTATTTTATATTTTCAACTTTTATTTTAAATTCAACGGATGCATGTGCAGGTTTGTTACCTGCATATATTGCATGATGCTGAGCTTTGAAGTAGGAATAAATTCATCAGCCACATACGAATCATAGTACCCAATAGTTAGTATTTCCACCCTTACCCCATACCTCCTTGCCTTCTCTAATAGTCCCCATTGTCTTTTGCTGTCATCTTTATATTCATGAGTACCCAATGTTAGGCTCACACTTACAAATGAGAACATGGGGCATTTACTTTTCTGTTCTGCAAAAAACACAATTTTCTTGTTTTTTTTATGGCTTTTTTATGGCTGCGTAGTGTATATGTACCACATTTTCTTTATCCAATCCACCACTAATGGACACCTATCAGTTGATTCTATCACTTTGCTATTGTGAACAGTGCTGCATGGAACATGTGAATGCATGTGTCTTCTTCGTAGAATAATTTGTTTTCTTTGGGATATATACCCAGTAATGGGATTGCTGGGGTTGAATGATAGTTCTGTTTTAAGTTTTTTGAGGAATCTCAAAACTTGTTTCCCCATTGGCAGAACTAATTTGCATTACCATCAACAGTATATAAGCATTTCCTTTTCTCCACAGCCTAATCTATATCTGTTTTTTTTTTTTTTTTCTTTTTAGTAATGGCCATTCTGATTGGTGTGAGATATCTTGTTGTGGTTTTGATTTGCATTTCTCTGACAATTAGAGGTTTGGAAAATTTTTTGCTATGTTTGTTGGCCACCTCTATGTCTTCTGAAAAATGTCTGCTCGTGTCTGTTGCCTGTTTTTAATGGGGCTATTTATTTGTTGGATTTTCAACTGTTTAAGTTCCTTATGGATTCCAGATATTAGATCTTTGTCAGATGCATAGTTTGCAAGTATTTTCTCTCATTATGTAAGTTGTCTGTTTTGGTTGTGCAGAAGCCCTTTAGTTTAATAAGATCTCACATGTCCATTTTTGTTTTTGTTGAAATTTCTTTTGAGGACTTAGCGATAATTGCTTTCCTAAGGCTGATATCCAGAACAGTGTTTCCTAGGTTTTCTTCTAGGATTACTACAGTGTGAAGTTTTATATTTAAACTTTTAATCTATCTTGAGTCAATTTTTGTATGTGGTGCAAGATAAGGGTCCAGTTTCAGTCTTCTTCATATGACTAGCCAACTATTCCAGCACCATTTCTTGAATAGAGAGTCCTTTTCTCATTGCTTATTTTTGTCAACTTTGTTGAAGATCATATGTCTTAGGTGTGCAGCTATATTTCTGTGTTCTCTTCTGTTCCATTTGCTTGTGTGTCTGTTTTCATACCAGTACCATGCTGTTTTGGTTACTATAGCCTTATCATATAGTTTAAAATAAGATAATATGATGATTCTGGCTTTGCTTTTTTTCCTTAGAGTTGCTTTGGCTATTTGGGCTCTTTTTTTGTTCCATATGGATTTTAGAATAGTTTTTCCTAGTTCTGTGTAAAACTATTTTGTTACCTTAATAGAAATAGCATTGAATGTGTAAATTGCTTTGCCTAATATGGCCATTTTAATAATATTGTTTATTCCAATCCATGAATGTGAAATGTTTTTGCATTTCTTTGAGTCACCTGTGAATTATTTTAGCAGTGTTTTGTAGTTCTGCTTGTAGAGATCTTTCGCCTCCTTGGTTGCATGTTTTCCTAGGTATTATTTTTGTGGCTATTGTAAATGGGATTACATTCTTGATTTGACTCATAGCTTGAACATTATTTTTGTATAGAAATTCTACTGAATTTTATACATTTTTTTTATCCTGAATTACACTGAAGTGGTTTATCAGTTCCAGGAGACTTTCAGTGGAGTGCTTCAGGATTTTCTTGGTATAGAATCATAAACTCTCTAAAAAGAGATAGTTCAATTTCTTCTTTTTCTATTTGATGCCTTTTATTTCTTTATCTTGCCTTATTTCTCTGGCACTTCTAATCTTATGTTGAATAGGAGTGGTAGGAGTGGCCATCCTTGTCCTGTTTTGGTTATCAAGGGTGATGCTTCCACCTTTTGACCATTTAGTTTGATGTTGGCTGTGATTTGTCATAGATGGCTCTTATTATTTTGAGGTATATTCCTTCAAGTCCTAGTTTCTTGAGGGTGTTTATCATGAAAGGATGTGGGATTATATGTAAAGCTTTTTCCATGTCTATTGAGATGATTATGTGTTTTGTAAATTATGCTCATATGATGAATCACATTTATTGATTTGCGTATGGTGAACCAACTTTATATCCTAGGAAAGAACTTATTTGATTGTGACAAATTAACTTTTTGATGTACTGTTGAGTTCAGTTTGCCAGTATTTATTTTGAGGGTTTTTACATCTATGTTCATCAAATGTATTTTCCTGTAGTTTTCTTTTTTCATTGTCTTTGGTAGGTTTTGGTATCAGGGTGGTGCTGGCTTTTCAGAATTAGTTAGAGAGGAGTTAAAAGGCACAGAGTGGCAGGTTGGATAAATTAACAAGACCCATCCATCTGCGGTCTTCAAGACACCTGTCTCAGAGGTAATAATGTCTATGGGCTCAAAATAAAGTTTAGAGACAGTTTTACTGTACAAACAGAGAGCAAAAAAAGCAGGGTTCACTATGTTACATCAGATAAAACAACGTTAAACCATCAACAGTAAAAATGGACAAAGGAGGTCATTGCATAATTATAAAGGGTGCAATTCAACACGAAGACTCAGCTGCCTTACATTTATATGCACCCAACATTGGAGCACCTACATTTACAGAAGTACATCTAGAACTACAAAAAAATTTAGACAGTCACCCAATCATAGTTGAGGATTTCAACACCCCACTGAAAGCATTAGCTAGATTAAAGGAGAATACTAACGAAGAAATTCTGTAATTAAATTTGATACTTGACCAACTGGAACTAGTAGATATCTGTAGAACACTCTACCCATCAACCACAGAATACACATTTTTCTCATCTGCACATGGAACCTACTCCAAGATCAACCACATGCTCAGCCATAAAGACCATCTCAACAAATTCCAAAAGACCAAAATCATACCATCTACAGTCTTGAACCACAGTGGAATAAAAATAGATATCAATATGAAGAAGATTTCTCACAACAACACAGTTATATGGAAATTAAACAACTTGCTCCAGAATGCCTTTTGAGTAAACAATGAAACTAAAAGATAAATAAAAAAGTATTTCTTTGAAATAAATGAAGACAGAGATATACTAAAGTTTCTGTTATGCTGAAAAAGGAGTGTTTAGAGGAAAGTTTATATGCTAACCGTGTACCTGAAAAGGTTAGAATAATCTCAATTTAATTATCTAACATTGTGCCTGGAGAAACTAGAAAAATAAGAACAATCCAACCAAAAAACTAGCAGAAGAAAAGAAGTAACTAATATCAGAACAGAACTGAATGTAATTGAGACCCAAAAATTTATACAAAGAATCAATGAAACCTTCTCTAAAATGATAACAAGACTGATAGACTGAAAGCTAGATTAACGAAGAAAAAGAGAGAGACGATCCAAATAAGCACAATCAGTAATGGCTATGGTGACATTGCAACGAAACTCACAGAGATATAAAAGATCCTCAGAGACTATTATGGACACCTTTAGGCACACAAACTAGAAAATCTGGATGAAATGCATAAATTTCTGGAAACACACAATCTTCCAAGATTGAATCAGGAAGAAATTAAAACCCTGAACAGACCAACATTGAGTTTCAAAATTGAATCAGTATTAAAAAAGAAGAAGAAGAAAAAAACTACTAATCAAAAAAAAAAAAAAAAAGTCCTGGGCTTTTCACAGCCAAATTCTACTAGTCATACAAAGAAAACCTGGTACGAATTCTACTGAAAATATTCTAAAAACTAGAGGAGACACTGTTTATCCTATGAGATATGGAAAACCCTCCAACTAAGATCCAGGGTTTTGAGCATAGATATGATATGACATGATCTGTATATTAAAAACATCACTATGGGTGTTGTTTTGATAATAGACTATGTTATCAATGCAAGGGCAGAATTAGAGAGATCCAAAGGAGACTTTTTAAAATAATTTGAGTCTTCCTGAAGAATTTTACCTGTGATAAATTCTTCCTTTGCCACTTACTAATAGTAAGAACTTTGGCAAGTTATTTAAAATTCTTAGAAACTGAGTGATCTTCACTTATAAAATTAAGGTAAAATGCTTACCTTATAAAATCCACGTTCATGTTTTCATTCATACAACAAATAATAATTGAGTGCCAACTTAGTGCCCATCACTTCTCTAGTCACTAGAGATGCATCCATAAACAAAAATCTCACACTCATGGAGAGTGTTAAGGATAGTGGTAAAGGACCCCGCACTCATGGATAGTGGTAAGGATTAATATGTTCAGAATCTTAGCACAAAACTTCTGTTACCAGATCATTGTGAATGAGTGAATTTCTTTACTTTTGAACAAATTTTAAGATTCTTGACAACAGAAACTCAACTTTTTGCTCCTACTTGACTGATGAATGAGTGGACTGTATTAAGCAAAGCAAATGTGAATTGAACAAAATCAATTCCTGGTTCAAGTGACTGTGCAAAACACCACTTCTCGCAGGGAGATTTAGTGACATATAAACTGTCTTGTTTCCTGGCTTAAGAAATGTGTATGAAAAAAGTATTAATTCATGTTCCCTTCTAGCCAAAAATTCCCCAATACTATATGTTTCTTAGAATTTTTTCATTCCGTACTTATTACCATCATTTATACAGAATATTTCCCAAGTATTTCCAATTTAGTAACATAAGAATTTTTCTATACTTCTTTTTTTTTAAATTATACTTTAAGTTCTAGTGTACATATGCACAACGTGCAGGTTTGTTACATATGTATATATGTGCCATGTTGGTGTGCTGCACCCATTAACTCGTCATTTACATTAGGTATATCTCCCAATGCTATCCCTCCCCCCTCCCCCCTCACCACAATAGGACCCGGAGTGTGATGTTCCCCTTCCTGTGTCCAAGTGATCTCATTGTTCAATTCCCACCTATGAGTGAGAACATGCGGTATTTGGTTTTCTGTTCTTGAGATAGTTTGCTGAGAATGATGGTTTCCAGCTGCATCTACATCACTACAAAGGACACAAATTCATCTTTTTTTTATGGCTGCATAGTATTCCATGGTGTATATGTGCCACATTTTCTTAATCCAGTAATGTTCCTTCTGATAAATATTTAAAATGTGCAGAACGTGCTAGGAAACCTATTGATTTCCCTTCCCATTTTTTTGTCGTATCTCCTCTAGAATAGATTTTTGTCTATCACATATACATAAACATTGTACCAAATACATAAGTAAATACTTATTCTATTATTGATTCCTCTTATTATAATTAAGTTACATCACCACTTGTAGAATAGTATACTGATAATCATCTAATTTTAAAAATAATCATAGGTATAAATTATTTTAAATGTCAAAGCTTTCAGTAGAAGTATTGTTTGGTTGGAAAGTTTATAGAACATGAGACTTTTGTAGAGTAACAACAAGTTAACAGAATATTTGAATAAAATAAATTAAAACAAGGTAGGATTTCTGATATCTCCAAAGGCAATGTCAAGAGAATCATCATTTCTATTTAATGATTCAAAATTATATAATTTAGTATCACCATCATAATTCACATATGAGAAAAAAGGGAGGGAGATAGGAAGCAATAAGAAAAAGAAGGAGGTTGGGAAAGGAGGTGGGAGGAATGGTGAGAGAGAGGAAGAACAAGAGAAGGAAAGGAAACAAGAAAGGAAGGAACTGAGTGACAATGAGGATGGTGTATGTGTACATTTGTGTGTGTAGAATTTAGAATGATTGCATTAAAATACTAAATAGTAAGATTTATAATCGTTAAAATTAAAGCATTGTGTACATTATTATAAGGTGTTATCTCGGGAACATGTATATTAATCAATTTATATGATTTCATAAAGCTTTTGCTGATAAATGGCAAACTATAATAAGTTTCTAGCTAATGACAAGTGAAAAGAAAATAATATTCAACAGTAAAGATCAATAGACAATTGTAAAACCACATAATGGGTACAAAAATAAAATGAATGAATAAAACCTACTACTTGATAGCACAATAGGGTGACTGTAGTCAATATAACTTAATTATATATGTCAAAATAACTTGAAGACTGTAATTGGATTACGTGTATCCAAGGATAAACGCTTGAGGGGATGAATACGTCATTCTCCATGCTGTGCTTATTTCACATTGTATGCCTGTATATAAACATCTCACATTCCCCTTAAATATGTACACCTACTTTGTACCCACAATTTTTTTAATTAAAAAAATGATGTAAATGTAGTTGTGTTTGGAGCTGGAAGGATGAATTAGGTGACCATGCATGCCAGATTCTTCCTCACTCCTGATTCTTTTTTATATCCAGCTTAATGACCCAGCTGAAAAAATTTTTATAGTAAGCGCCATGTTTTATTTCATTTATAAAAACAAAACAAAACAAACAAACAAAGAAACAAACAAAAAAAAACCAGACTGAAAATGAACTGTTTCTAAGGTCAGGATAGGTCACAAGGAAAGGTGTTAGGTGAGAGAAGAGAAGTTCATATACCTAATTATTGAACTTAACGTATTATCCATCCTGAGCTTAATTCAGTTGAGCACAGTAGAACCAAGCGTTCGTTGTGTTTAAGCTATGAGTGTTTATGTACATTTGAGTTATTAACAGTGATCTTGCTATATTATATTATCAGGAAGTAAATCTCATTTTCTTCCAATGCAAAATAAAACAATGGGAAGAAGTTTTGCTTTTCTAACTCTTTGTCAAAGTCTTTTGTAGTATAAGATTCTTTTCATTTTAAATTACAAAACTGCACTTAGACAAACCAAACAAACCAATGTAAATACATAAATGACTAATTATGGGGTATCACCTGGGACCCAATGAAGGACTGATCAACCAAACATCAGGAAAGCTGGGGATGGGGCATTCTTGGTGGCAGAAAATCCTTCTTTCTCTAGTTATGCCTTTAAACGGGCTGCACTACAAATTAGCTATTGCTGCATTTGTTGGTTAAAATTCTCCACTGTCAGGAATGAAAGGCTGGCTAAATTCTGGGGGCTCAGGTGTCTACCCTGTTCTGAGAAAGGACCTGGGGCTATAAACACACCTGCTTAAGGAACCCGCCTGTTGATTGTTTTCATACCAGGTCAAAGTATAGTTCAGTAGGTGGTCATACTCAAATGTGCCTATAAAACTACTGATTTCAGGAAGAAGATTAAAGACCTACTGTAACCTGGAGAAGAAAACAATTCTAACCATCTAATTGGTTGGAATACGGCTTCCTCACTTGTTTTGCTTTTTGATGATTAAAAAAACAATCAATACAAAGAAAAGAGCATACAGAGATTAACTTGTAGAGAATATCTATCATCTATCTATCTATCTATCTATCTATCTATCTATCTATCTATCTATCTAGTTATCTAGCTAGCTAGCTATCATCTGTCTGTATAACTCTTACGTATTTATCTATACAGGTAAGTAATTTTAGAAAATTAGAAGATTATGTGTCTGGAGATAATGTGATGTTGATCAAACCCATATTGGACATTCAAATTAATTATGGCTGTATAAATATAGTTACAGTTTAATCATGTTATATAGTGTAATAATTTTTCTGAACTTAAAAATGTTCCCTCAAATCAATAATTGTCTTTTTAAAACATCCCTTTTGTTTTGCATATATAGTAACTTAAAATAATTTCCACATTTTCTCCAAATCACCTAAATGTACAGGCAGCCGAGATAGGCAGTTATAGGGCTATTCAAAGTGCTTGGACTATCTTCTACCACATTATGAAAAAACAGCAGTGTGTATATTTGACTGTATCATTCTTCCTTCAGCCACAGCAAATTGACTTTTGCTTCGTTTGCTTTTGTAAGCCAGTTTGGTTTCATTTTCTTTTTTTTCTTTTTCACTTTCATTTTCTTTTGCAAGCCAGTTTTAGAGATGACCTACATCTGCCAATGGTGCATCTGTTTGTTGATCTTGTATCAATAATTTACCCTGACCCTAATTAGAAATGATCATTCTACCAGCTTCCTCAGATATCTATGGTCCTTCTCTTTGTTTGAGCTTTGGATTTCTGAAGTCTCCTTGTTTATAAAAAATGGAGTTTGGGAATTTGATTTTCTGTCTCCATGCCACTTTTGGTTGATTTCTGAAAAAGGAAGGATAGCGTGCCCACTTTACCATTTTCAGGAGGAAGTTCTGAATTACCTTTTATAAATACAGTAATGTTTGATATATATACATATTCATTACCTAAGGGTTTATAGAAATATAAGCCTTAAAAGTTTGATGAGGAAACTGTGCCTCAAAGATTTGTAATGATTTGTTCAAATCCCACACTACCATTAAAAGATTAATACTAATACTTAAGCCTTCTATTTTCCATGAGCTTTCCTCTGGGGGCTGCTTTTAGTCATCTTTGCATCCCCAGCATCCAGAAATGCTGGATGCTCAGCCCACAATAAGCACCTAATAGATATCTATCAAATGAAATGTAATAAAATACTTGTTATATTTGTTTAAAAAGTATTAAAATCCCACCTAGAATGTAGTTTACATAAGGCAAAATGCCCAATACATATAAATAGGTGTTCTATTTTATAATAACTACAGGAGTGTAATGCAATGAAAATTAGATACTATTTCATATCCAACAGATTGGAAAAAGGGATTATGTGACTACACATAATAATATATTATGGCTATATGTAACTTTGTGTCATTCAGGGTTACGTAGTTATATGCTAAAATGTAATAACTAACATTCATTAATGTAACATATTAGTTATTACATTTACTACAACAGGGCAATAAATTCATCATAACATTCATAATCTCTGAGGATGGAGAAGAATGTAGAGCGTTTTGCTTCTTAAACTGAGTATTGGTTTCACAGACAGTTGATGGTTACATCATTATCTACTTTTTAAGAGTTTCTAAAACACTTCGTAACTTCCTTTTACTACAACCTCTATGTATGTTTTGAGTAGGAGTCATTTCTCTAAGTAACTAATATATAATGTGGTAAGTATGATCATTGATACATTTGAATCATTGTAATCATTTTACATGTGAATATAATAATTATATGGAATTTTTGGCACTAAGTAGCTGGGAGGCCTTAGTGAAGTCATTTATATGTTTAGAACTCCAGTTTCCTTATTTTTTAATGTAAGGAGTAGGACATGAGGATACCTACACGCTCTTACTTCAAACATTGTATGCTGCTAGAAATGCTTGGTGTGGGTGCTGACAATTTAACATATATAGAACTTTGGTAGAGATTACATGTAACTAATCATAACTTGAATTTGGTTCCTGATTGCTATATAAAAATACATAAAATATCAGTTTTGAGAATGTACCTGTACTTTTTGTTTCATTCTAACCACTTATGCTTTTTCTCAGCTATCTAAATTGGCACGAATACGGATAGCAAGACCATGCAGTCAATTATGTTTATTAATATTAAAATAATAGGAGTAGCAAAATGACCCTCAAAATTAAGTCTGATCAATCACATTCAAATGACAAGAATAATAGTGGTAGTCATGATTTCTGAACATATTTATTTATTTTCTAATTATAAAGGGCAAAAATTTGGATTTCTTCATTGAATATATCTGCCTGTTATCTGGGTTTTATATTGATTCACTGATTAATTTGCTATTAAAATATTGTTAGCCCCACTTACTTTTAAAAAAGAGGGATATGATAACCTCAGATGGTAACAATATGAATAACCAAATTTTATAAGTATTTTAATAAACATGGTGGATTTTTTCCCTGTGAGGAAATAATGACCAATTAACCCAGAAGTGTTTATGAGGAAGTACCGGTGACAAAATATTTATTATATTTACTATCCAGTGAATTTTCCATACATATACTCAGTACAAGTAGCAACTGTCATTTTTTTTCCAATGAATTATGTAAATGACCTCATCAATCATTTTCACTTGCAATTATAACTTTTTTTCACACTGTGGAGGAAAATAGTCTATCACTATTCCTTCAGGATTTACTCACATTCCTCAGGCACCTTAGTAAGCTACTTTGAGTTTCATGTGTGGTTTCTTAACAGATTAATAGAAGAAGCTCCCTCATGTATCAGAACCAGGATGTTTGTAGTAACCTTTATATGAATGAAATATAGGGTGACTGCATAATCATCTAAAGTAGGCCATTTTGTGATGAGAAGCTGCTATTAAAAATCATTTCAGGACAACAAGTGTAAACCAAGATTTTCCTGGGCAAACCTCAATGAATGTTTACTTTATGCATGAAAAATAATTTATATTATTTGACTGACTTTCTGTAGGCATATTTTTTTTTTCTCTAGCAATAAAGATGGATTTTCTTCATAATTTTATGGCAAAGCATGCCTTGTCATTACTTAAATTAACTCTTTGTTATTAATTTGAAACTCTTGTTTGTTATATAGAAGAGTAATATAGTTATTAAAGGTTTTGTTTCACATATAGTAATTTCCTGTGTCATCAAAGAAATCTGTATGATACATTAAAATAACTGAGTTTAGTAAGACAAAAGGAAATAATAATCATATACTAAGTGACTCAAATATTTTCTTTAGTAAATAAGTACAGGTTGCAATTGAATGTGAGAAGAAGTCTTTGAGAAACAGATGTCAAGATGGCCTTAGACATGTAAAAGAGAAATGCTTGGGAAAGATAAATGAGAGGAGGAGGGAGTAGCAAGAGAGGCTTCAGGTAAAAAAAGATGTTTGAAACATATGAAAGTAGGGCGGGGGGAGAAGTAGTTTGGATCAAAAGAATCTGAGTGCAGTACCCTCTAAGAAAGTTTTGTCCAGGCAAGTAGGAATCCTCCAACACAAATTGTCCTTCAGAGGGGTTCCTAGTCTGGCAGGAATGGATCTGAATTAATATTCCTACTGTGTTCAGTTATTGACAGAAAGCAGCCTGAGACAGCTTGGGTCTGGCGCAGACTCGGGGCTCATCCTTAGTATTGGCAGGCAGCTAATGTTCTCACAGCAGGAGAACCAAGTGGCAAATTTTCAGGACTGCCACAATAATTTTCTTAAGAGAATATGATATTCTACCTCTCTCTCTAAAATACTCGATTTAGTTATTCATTTTATAATTAGAACTTTATTTCAGAGCACTATCTAGTATATAAGAAGAAGTTCATTCTTAGGCATTCACGTCAAATTAACTCTTTTTCACATATTTATGTTATACAATGTGTACATGAAGATTTCCAGATACTATTAACATACAAAAAAATTATATGGTCTCACTAGTATAGAATATTGAGTGTATACATTATTCTATTTTTCCATCAAATCTTTTAAGCCACTTTATACATAGATGACAATTAAAACAAATTGTTTTCTGTTATTTTTCATGTAATATTAAATTATGAAAATAATTTGATGTTTTTACAGACTCTCAACAAACAATAGGTGTGTATTTTTTGTTGAGAAATCGTGATTTAAACATGCTTTTATTGTTAAAAAAATTGTACAATCATAGATAATACTATGATAAGCATCTTAATGTCTGATGCTTTTCTGTGTCATTTGATTGAAAATGTTTTCTCCTTTATTAGAAAATGAGACCATCTAGATCAAGATTATAATTTCATTTGTCTTTGTAGTCCTAGCACTTGGCACATTTTTAGTACCCGGTATTATCTCTACAGATGGATAAAAACACTGGGTCAGAGATTGATATCACAGTGCTCTTTTTGTCATACAGTGTGCAACTCCTTGAGTTTATTATTCTACCTTCTCAGGAGTCAAGAGCTGAGACTACCCTAGCCACATACAATCCAAATGTGTCTGCTGACTATGTACTATAGGTTTTGTTGTGGTCTTGTGAATTAGGAAATTCAAAACTGAATCACCCTAGATTATTCAATAAAAGTATACATTGTGCCAGGAAAACTTTAAGGAAGCAGAAAATATGTCTTCAAATTAAATCAGCATTATTTTAACTTATGAGTCTATTGTTTAATAGTTGTGTGTCCTGGAAATTCTATAATCTTATATTTTCTCATTTTAAGGTAGGTATATTAATTTTTAAGAAATTCTCAAATTATTATTTTTTAAAAAATCATACCTGTTTTTTCCAAATAAATAGTTATCCAAAACGTGTAACTGCTGCAAAAATCTCCCAGCTTCCAAAAAAAATCAGGACATCAAACACACTGTAAGTACTATGTTTTTAAAATTATGATGTACTTTTCAATCACCAAAATAACGCCAATGTAATATTGAAAGTAATTCATGAATATTCTGAACATAACTTAGATAGCTTAGAGAAAAGATGTAGATAAATTATCTATAATGAAATTTCTCTTATGTTACTGTCAAAACTGAGGAAAGATAACTTTGTAGTATTATTGAGGTCAATTTTCATATTCTCTACTGCCTGAGAAGAGGGCAATATAAATTACTATCAGCATGTGGATTTTAGATTACCAAAATATTGCTAGTATTAAAAAAAAAACAGAAAAGGCTTTTGTTTTTTTTCTAAAATCTTCCACTTGATTCAATCGTTATTCAAGGAAAGATCAACTGCTTATATGTGCAGTGGTTTGCCATACCTACTAGATATTTCATTCCATAAAACTGAAATTTGGAGGTGAATGAAAACCTAAAATTTAAGTTATTGCCAATATCTCAACAAGTCCAATTAGGAAATCAAACATTCCAGAAGCACACACCAACAGGGATTCTTAATACTTCAGGTTTTTTTTACTTTTATTTTAAGTTCAGGGGTACATGTAAGGATTTGTTAGATAAACTTGTGTCATAGTGGCTTGTTTTACAGATTATTTCATCACCCAGGTATTAAGCCCAGGCCCCATTAGTTATTTTTCCTGATCCTCTCCCTCCTCCCACCCTCCCCACTCTGATATGCCACAGTGTGTGTTGTTCCTCTCCATTTGTCCATGTGTTCTCATCATTTAGCTCCAACTTATAAGTGAGAATATGTGACAACTCAGTATTTCTAATTCCTCAGCTTATATGTACTTATTTACTTAGAGAAAATAATAGGAAATTATTGGAAGGAAATAATATAACAACATTTCTATACTATACACAAGTTTAGTAGAGCAAAATAATTACTGTAATGATGTACTTAAGTAAAAATATGTTAACTGATCTGTTCTCCAGGAATCTATATAGGGTTATAAGTGAAGTTTTGTAATTACTTTATAATAATGCATCCTTAGAAGTACAAGCTCAAAGCATTTTTACTCATATATAAGTGTATCTCAAATTGAAAACAATATTATAGTGTGCTCATTGTGTAGTGTAGGTATCAGAGCCCCAGTTCCACCAGAGTAGCGCCAGTTCTACCAGGTATCAGAATCCCAGTTCTGAATAAATACTGTAGAAAGCATTAGGTATTTACTGCTAGAGGGAAACATATCTTTGAATTATATGTGAATAACTGGAAAATTACAGAGTTTACTTGATTTTACCAAGTTAATCCACTTCTTACAGAGTTTTTCTTCATTTGCAAAGTAATGCAATATGGTAATAGAAGGACCATAGGGTTTGGGGTCTGAGAGCTGGCCTCTGACTACTAGAAAGCTTTCTTGAGGTTGCGTAAATAGCACATTCTATGTGCTTTAGTGATATATTTACTTGAGGGGGCCAGAATTGTTTTGGCAGAGATTTTGCTAAGATTGTTTAACTAAGGTGTTGGTGGTGGGAGAAACTGCTGAGATTTGGAATAGCGGAACTGAGGCATACGTTACTTAACATCTCTCGATTTGTATTCTCAAAGCATTACAAATAAAATTGACCATCCGGAGGCTATCTGCCAAGACACATTAGGTTGTGCTGTGGTAACAAACTACTTCCAAATCCCAGTGGCTTCCAACCCTAAATGTTTATGTCTCACTCAGATTACATGTCCATTTTAGTTCAGCTGTGGCTCTGTCCATGTCACCTTCACTCTGAGAGTGAAGTAATGGAGTAGCCTCTGAGTATGACTGAGTATCACCTGGCAGAAGGATAAGAGAGATGTAATAAACTTCACTGCTATTAAACCCACTGCTTGGTAGTGATGCATGTCAGTTATATACCATTAGCCCAAATCAATCACAGGGTGAGACCTGAGTTCAACAGGACAGGAATGTATAATCCTCCTGCAGGAAGGATTATTACCGATTACAGGAAAGTTAAAAGTTAGTGGGGTGACAAGCATAATTATTTCACAAGAAGAGGAGAAACATTGTTAATAGTACAGTTATTAATCTGTGGAAGATAACTATTAATATAATTATTATAAAGATGAAATAATATAGTAAATTCTTTGAAAGTAAAATTTTAATTTATGCTGTTAAAATCTCATAAAATTTTTTATGTCAATATAAAGATTTTAACTTCACAAGCATCTGCATAAGCATCTTAACAAAAACATCTTCACAAAAAGCAAATAGAGGGCAATGTGAATCTGATGATACAATGAAGTCCACCAACCATCGCACAGATAGCCAACAAAGCAGATGTGATACCCAGGTTGTTACAGCTGATATCTGGGAAATGGAACTGAGAATTCAGGATTTGTTTGACCACTCCACTTTCTTTCACAAAATGAGAGGACAGCACTAAAAAAATACCAAAGAGGTGGCAATCAAAAGTAATAACACTTCTCTCAAGGCCAGGGTAGTCCAACATAAACATCTCGGACTGGCCTGTTCTCTTGTATTCAAATGCTTGATGTATTTCTTAGCAATTCAAATCAGCTTGATAGGTTAAGGATAAAACGAGTGGGGGCTATATTTGCTAAGGTGTTTAGATTCAAAGCAAAAGAGTTCTGAATAGGTACTGTAGAAAGCATTAGGTATTTACTGCTAGAGGGAAGCACATCTTTGAAATATATGCGAATAACCTGGAAAATTACAGATTTACTTGATTTTACCAGTGTTAGTGTTTAGTTTTTCGGACCCCTTTTCACTGGAGAATGAGAGATTTCCTAAAATAGGTGTGTTGTTAAGTCTAGAATGACCTTACTCAAATGAAGATGGAGTTACATATGGGCAATAAAGAGAAGAGTAATTTATTACTTTTGATGAATTCCTTTATTACTGGATGTTTCTATCATAATTCAGAAGTCAGCTGAATCTTTTCACTTTTAAGCACACAGGTGTATAAGAAAGCAATCGTTGGAGAGGTAATACTTGAGTCTCAGTTTTGCTGATAAACAGATTTGTGTTTTTGCTATTTTTCTGTGGTCTTTGGTTTTCTCATTTATAAAAATAACATTGGTAAAATCAAGTAAATCTGTAATTTTCCAGGTTATTCGCATATATTTCAAAGATGTGCTTCCCTCTAGCAGTAAATACCTAATGCTTTCTACAGTACCTATTCAGAACTCTTTTGCTTTGAATCTAAACACCTTAGCAAATATAGCCCCCACTCGTTTTATCCTTAACCTATCAAGCTGATTTGAATTGCTAAGAAATACATCAAGCATTTGAATACAAGAGAACAGGCCAGTCCGAGATGTTTATCACTTCTAGTAAAATGTGATAGTTATGCTTCCTCCCAAATATATGTGCAAGATGAGTCACCTATTGATAATTTGATGATCATAAAATCTTTGACAAAGTTCTTGGAAAAAGATGGCTGGGTTCTTCCGACTTAAAAGAAATGAGCAACAGTATGTACAACAATGTTTTCCTTTTTATTCAAACCTGTCTTTACTCAATTTTTCTTAAGTCTTCTTTTCTACCCATCCATTTTCTATACATTTTACCAGACTAATTATTACATCTTTTCCTGTAACTCTTTACCTTTTAATTTTTATTTTGGTTGTGATGGTTTAAGGTCACCACATATGGGTGTACAGATTGTACGCTATGCAAATTTAGGGGACACCAGTCATATTTTGGGGGAATAGTTTTTATGAATGTTAATGACAGTTGTGGGAGTGCTAAAAATGTGTTTTATTATTTTAATATTGTGTATTTCTGGCACAGAATTCTCATTTTTTGAGTATTATGTCAGGGCACTTTGTATGACAAATGTGTTGGTCTTACTAAATATAATGTTATTGTGTAATACCTTTTTGTCTGCCATTATGACTTTCCTACTCAATTCTAATCTCCTTAAACCATACTTTCATACATGATTTGAATGAACTTTCTACCATCCATTTTTTCTTTGAATTATTTAGTGTTGATAAGGCAGATGATGAAGATGATGAGGATTTAACAGTGAACAAAACCTGGGTCTTGGCTCCAAAAATTCATGAAGGAGATATCACACAAATTCTGAATTCATTGCTTCAAGGCTATGACAATAAACTTCGTCCAGATATAGGAGGTAAGTTTGAGTTACCATTCTGGGAATTTGATGACTATTAAACATATCATTACTGGTACTATTTTAATCATTTTTTCTTATTCTTTGAGTGTGTGGTGTATGTCAGAAAATCTGCTGAATTTGAGGATTATTGGTTGGAATGGTCACTAATGTTTTGAGGAGTTCACAGTCTGAAATAAGAAGAACGAAAAAAAATGTAATTATTTTCCAACTGCTACAACAATATCTGACAGAGTTTTGATAAAACTGCCTAAGACTGAGAAATACTTCATAAAAGAGCTAATATTTGAAAGATAAGATATAGAATAATGACCATTTTTACAAATAATGAATATTTTACATTCTCATTTCCAAAATTATAATTTTTCATGCCATATTGCACTGGGTAAGACTAGAGTATAATGTTGAATAGTCTCAAATTGTTTCTGATACCTGGTAAAGCAATCCCTATTTCCCTAGTAGGTATGATGTTTGCTTAAACGTCTTTTTTAAGGACAGTTTTTTTCTTTTTTTTTGTTACATTCTCTTCTTATTTTGCTAGGGTTCTTTCTTTCCCTACACATCTACAAGTATGTGTGATGTGAAAACACAGTCTTCAAAACAGGTTTTTTTCTGAGTATATAAAAATGTCAGAAAGCTAGAGAGAAATGTGTTTAAGAAACTGAACGGTGATAGGGAAAAGAAACAAAAGGGAGAATTTTGTGCTCAACCCTGGCATCATATATTAGTAGTATTTGCTATGTATCTATATGGGCAGTGAATTTCTTGCATTTAATTAATGTTTGGTTTATTTTAGTATTTTGGAAGTTTCACGTTTTTGTTCTAGTTTTACCTTCGTACTTTTAATAGCCTTAGTCTTTCATTTATTAGCTCTTTATTCAGGATTCTCAGTTGTTATTGATATTATTTAACTCCCACATACTGTCCATACAACAATTAATGATCTTTTTCTGTTTTCTTTTTTTCCTTCTCCTTTGCTTTATTATTTTTAATTACATATTTGTCACAATATGTACTATTTGCAAATTTGTTTAACAGCATTTTCCCAATCTTTGTTTTAGTCTTTGGGCTCTATCAATGTATGCTGGAGGCTATATTCTTTAGGAAGCTAACACAAGAACACAAAACCAAATACCACCCATTCTCACTTATAAGTGGGAGCTAAATGATGGGAATTCATGAACACTAAGAAGGGAATAGCAGACACTGGGTGGAGGGTGGGAAGGAGGGGAGGAGCAGAAAAGATAACTATTGGGTAATGGGCTTCATACCTGGGTGATAAAATAATCTTTACAACAAACCCCTATGACATGAATTCATCTACGTAACAAACCTTCATGTGTAACCCCGAACCTAAAATCCAAGTTAAATAATAATAAAAAAAATTCTTATCATTGGTCTATTTTGCTAAAGTTATTTTAGTCAGCTCTTTATTTAGTAGATTTTTCAGAAAGTTGTTATATGTAAAAATTATTTTTCTATTGATTTGAAACTTGAAGGGCTTAGTGGCTATATAGAAAATCCTCAATTTATGTTTTCTTCCACTGACTTTTCACTTTCATAGCCTAATCACACTGGTAACTTGCTTTGTGTGTTATTTTTGAAAAGTCTAATGCCAGTCTGTTATTCAGTCCTTGTAATTTACTTAATCTTTTTTTTTTCCTCCTGCAAGCATTTAAGATTTTTTAAGAAACCTTTCAAATGAAGTATTTTCTTAGTATATATTTCAGAGTTGTTCAATTTGGGTAACCGTTTTTCTAGACACTGTTAAATTTTTTCAAAATGTAATTTCAGGTTTTTTTTTCAACCTTGGGAAAAGGCATTTACTTACGTATGTATGTATTTATTTAGGAATATAAAGTTGAATATTTGTTCTGTTACATTGTTTTGGTTTTCTTCTTCATGAATTCCCACTGTAGGTGTGTGAGTCACACTTTGCCTGCTTTGTATCTGCACAATATTCTCTGTGACTTTCTGACTTCTCTTTATGTCATTTGTATTCTCTTCATTTTTTTCCTGCCTATTATTAAGCTGTTTTAGTTGATTCATTGGTGACCATCATAATTTTGTCTTTTTCTTCTGTTTTTTTGAAGTTCAACCAATTCTTTATTTATTTTTTCCTTTTTGTGTATGTGTGTGTGGGTGAGAAATGTATTTATCTTGCTGAGTTTCTGAATTATTTTATTCAAGGTGATTTTTTTCTTATTCCTAAATTTTTGTTTGAATATACTTAACTGTGGGGAGTATTTTCTTACAGTTTCTTCTGCTTATTATTTTGTGTAGGAATTTTCCACAATTGATTTGTATTAGATCTTGATATCTTATTTCTGCAATAACTATTTTGTCCTTTTAATTTTGTGGTTTGTGGGTGTTCTACAAGATCTTATCTTATTGATGTATTTTAATGTAATGATAGCAAAGTTCAGACTGTGGATTTGACTGTGGTCGGGCAGAAATTCTATTACCTCCAATTCATTGATTCTTCTGTTACTTGTAGAAGCATGAGGTAGTCCCCTTGACTTTTCCTTGTCACTATACAATTTCCTAAGCTCACTTCTGTTTTTGTTTTTGACATTTTTCGTGGCCCAGAAACAACCTATTTTGAATATCACTCTTTTATATCACACGTACTTGTAGATCCTTTTCCTCTTAGTTCTTGTACTGATCTCCAATATGTTTAAATACTTTCGTATTAATGGTATACTTACTTTCTTCAGTGGACTTTGGGATCTACCTTAGGTCCATCACTGACTTGCTTCTGTCTTATACAAAGCCTATTTCAGGCTGCTGTGCCCACCATAAACTGTTGCCTTAGAGTAGAGGTGAGACAATGTTTGAAAGATTTGTTTCTACGATTTGGTATTTGGGATCTTATTTGTTTGCTTATTTGACTTTTATGCTCATTTTGAAGTGTGGGCATTTTTTTTCTTCAAGTTATGCTGAAGACTTAATTTTTGTTTACTTCTATTTTTCCGTTTTTTTGTTTTTTTATACTTTTTGAAGGAAATATTGGGAGATGAAGACACAGGGAATTTATGTAAATTTTCTCATGTACTGCTTTAGAGTTTTACAATTTATTTCTTTGTAATTTCTACTTTGTCGTATGCAGTAGTTAGTGAATATTGTTTAATTTTAAAAATTAGCCGGTGTTCTATGTATATTTTTGTTATTGATTTCTACATTAATTTAATCTGGGTCTGAAAACATACTTAAGTCAGATTTGTAATTCTTGTTGCTCAAATAATCTATACATCTACTGAAAGAATTGTGTTAAAAATCTCTGACTACAATGGTTGAGTTAGCCTTTTAAAATTTTTTTAGCCCAGTAAGATTTTGCTTTATACATATTGAAATTGTTTTAGGTACACACAAATTTAGGACTGTTATATCTCTTTTTAAAAAAGAAGTTTAACTTTTATTTTTATGGATACATAGTGGATGTTTATATTTATGGGGTACGTGAGGTATTTTTATATACAAATACAATGTGTAATAATGACAACAGGATAAATGGGGTATTCACATCAAGTGTTTATAATTTCTTTTTGGTACGAACATTCCAGTTATAATCTTTTGGTTATTTTTAAATGTATGATATATTGTTATTGATTGTAGTCATCCTGCTATGCTATCAAATAATAGATCTAATTTATTCTATTTGACTATATTTTTATACCCATTAACCATCCCTGCTACCCCACCTCACTACTCTCTGGTAACCATCATTCTATTCTAACTATATGAGTTCAATTGTTTTGATTTTTAACCCCTACGAATGAGTGAGAACATGTGATGTTTGTTTTTCTGTGCCTGGCTTGTTTCACTTAACGTAATGTCATCCAGTTCTATCCATGTTGTTGCAAATGACAGACTCTTATACTTTTTTTGTGGCTGAATAGTAATCAATTGCATACATATACCACATTTTCTTTGGGATGGTTACACCTTCTGTTAAATAACAGTTTTATCATTAGAAAACAATCATTCTGGTCTGTAGAATACATTTTGCTGTAACATTTAATTTGATTGATATTATATATCTACATTTGTTTTCTTTGAGTTATGATTTGACTTTTATTTATTTATTTTTTTTAAGATGGAGTTTCGCTCTTGTTGCCCAGGCTGGAGTGCAATGGTGCAATCTTGGCTCACTGCAACCTCCTCCTTCCGGGTTCAAGCAATTCTCCTGTCCCAGCCTCCCGAGTAGCTGGAATTATAGGCATGCACCACCACGCCCAGCTAATTTTGTATTTTTAGTAGAGACGTGGTTTCTCCATGTTGGTCAGGCTGGGCTCGAACTCCTGACCTCAGGTGACCCACCCGCCTCAGCCTCCCAAAGAGGCTGGCATTACAGGCATGTAATGGGATTACAGGCATGAGTCACCACTCCTGGCCGATTTGACTTTTTAATCTTTTTTCATACTTTAGTTTTCAGCATTTTTGTGTCCTTCATTAAGTAATTTCTTTTAGGAAATATGTATATTGCTTCCGTTTCCTAGTCATCAAGTCTGACAATTACTTTCTTTTAAATAGAGTGGTTAATGCAGATATGTTTAAGGTAATAATTGAATATTTTGTGTTAAATCTACTATCTTTCTATTGTTTTCTGTTTTGTTAATCTGCTTAATTCATTCTCTACTGCTTATATTTTTCTCTATTTTTCCCTTTTTTGAATTGATTAAATATTTGTAGTTTTATTTTATCCTTCTATCGTTGCATTGTATACATATTCATTTATAAGTTTTAGTCAGTAAAATATGCACTTTATTACATTTAATCAGAAATCAGTAATTATCATAATTCAAAGAAAATTCAAACCTTTTTCCATAAACTACAGAATCATTTTGCTATTATGTCCATATATTTTATTCTATATTTATCTGAAATACCAAAAGACATGATTATTATTGGTTTTAGGTGTTTAAAAGCAATTAACTTATACCAATAAATTATCCTTTCTGGTGTTAATTCCTTTCTTAAATACCCTATTTCCACTTATAAATATATTATCTGCAGTATTTCTTTTGGTGCGAGTCTCTCGAAATGGAATATTTCAGTTTCATATGAAAATTATTTTGTATTGCCTTCATTTTGAATATTTCCAATGGATATGGAAACCCTGTTATCTCCTTTCCAAACTTCCTAAATATCACTCAATTTTCTCCTGACTTTTACTATTTCTGTTGGGGAGTCACATTTCAACATTAATCTTGATATTTTGAAGATAAAATGTATTTTATCTCTGGATAACTTCAACATTTTCTTAGTCTTTGATTTTCTACCGTTTTATTTTAGTGTCCCTAGATTTGTTTTGTTTCATATTTATATTGAGGAGTTTATAGGACCTCTTGAATCTGTGGGTTGAAACATAGCTGCTTTTGAAATTCTTGGCCTGTATTTCGTCAGACATTTTTCTTCTGTCTCAATTTCTCTGCAACTCCACTGCGGGTATGTTTGACCTCTGCCGTGTCATTACATCTCATACGCTCTTCTATAGTTTTCTCTCTACTCTATTTGTGTTTCAATCTGCTCTTTATTACAGACCTCATTTCCCATTCAGTGTTTCTCATTTGTAGTATTTACACCCAATTTTTATATCATTTTCAGGTATTCTATAATATTTGCAATCTTTTCATTTATTTTCTTACATATATATTAACTGAAGTTATTTTAAAATCTTTGATCATTACAATGTCTTGATAACTTGAGTAACTTTATAAAATTTTATTTTCCATTGTATCTCTCTGTTTAAGGTTATGTGGTTGTATTTCATGGAATGTTTCTTAATTTCATGTTGAATGTGAGTAGGGTATGTGAAAAATAATGGAGATTCTACATGGTATTATTTTCTTCCAGAGAGGACTTAATGTTGTTTCGATAGTGAGATTGAGTAAAGAAAATCACTGTCATTTGGTCAGAACTAGCATAAGTTCCTTGCTAAAACTTTTATTTTGCCTAAGACCCAACCATTTGAGATACATGGACTGACAGCCTGAGGTTTGTTCCAGGATCCTCTCTTCTTGGTTGGCTAGACATCCCTAAAATAGCTCAACTCTCTTCATGTTGTTTTAGATGCTTAGGAGCTGCTTATATTTGGTTTGTCAACATCACATATGTACAATTTAGAAAACAAAAAATGCCTTGAGGGGAAATCACATGTAGAATGTTTGATTAAATTCTGTGTGTGTGTGTGTGTGTGTGTGTGTGTGTGTGTGTGTGTGCGCGTGTGTGTGTATTCCAGGGAAATCCTAGCTGTCTTGATAGCCCTTAATTTCAAGTTTTGTCTCTCTAGCCAAATAAAAGAGCTAAAAGTTCTAAGCTGATCTGTTCTGTTCAGTCACTATTGCTGTGCTGTCAAACAGCAAATATATCAAGGGGAAATAGTGGCCAAAGAATAATGTAGAACTCATCTCATTTTCATTATTTTCGGGAAACTGTTACATCAAATTCTAGCTATCTGGTTTGCTGTGCTTTCTTCACTATCTGTGTGTTTTTATTAAAAAAATGCATTTTATAGTTGTCTTTATGGTGGTGGATATTTTGATATCAATTAAACAACAAAGGAAGCATCAGAAGTCTGTATTTCTGTTTTACTCCTTATACTCTACTATAATTATTTTGTGTCTGTTTTCTCTAATGTAAGTTCCCTAAAACTATAAATCACTGTATTCTTAATTGCTAAATCAATGCTTAAAATATAAACCAGGTTCTCTTAATATTTACCAAGTATTTGTAGAATAGAATCCATTGTATATAGTCTTTTTTAGTCCATGTGTAGGTATTTTGATAGTTGCCCTGCTCCATGAGTTTTGCAGTTTAAGTACATTTATTTCAGATCAAGCTATAAATGTTCAAATTTTATATCCACTTGGGATAGCATCACTGTGTTTAATACATTAAGTTAAATATGTCCTGGATACCTTGATAACTGTATCATGCATAGTGGCATTTTTTTCTGTGCATCTGACTGTATATACATCATAGGTGACTTAATGTTGAAATAATTTTTGTATGTATAGCTTTCTGTCCAAAATATGTTTTAGTAACCTTTGTCTTTGGTGTTGCTATGAAAACTTATATAACCAACTTATTGAGGTCTTCTGAACTTAATGGAGAATTAACATAAAAAGGTTTTGTTCATCCAGTTAAGCTTCTATTGCTTTATGATGAATATCATAAATGATGATGAATATCATATGATGAATATCATGCAGTGGCATGATCACAGCTGACTGCAGCTTCAACCTCCTGGGGCTTAGCTTAGCTGATCCCCCCACCTCAGCCTGTGGAGTAATTGGGACTAGAAGCATGCCACAGCCCGCACAGCTAATTTTTGTATTTTTTGTAGAGATGGGGTTTCACCATGTTGCCCAGACTGGTATCAAACTCCTGAGCTCAAGCGATCTGTCTGCCCCAGCCTCCCAAAGTGCTGTGATTACTGGCGTAAGCCACCATGGCCAGCCTATTTTCCTACTTCTTAACAACTTTTTCAAGTAGATTCTATGACTTTCCAAACAGTTTCAGTTATTTAAATAGTTCAACCTAATATAAAAAATTTAATATCCAGATTAAAAGACATCCTCTCCTGAGACGCAGGGAAGATAAGCCCCACTAGGGTGACACTGTGGGAGTCGGAGGATGGTAAGAAAGGGAGTAGTGTGGCCTGTTGTTTTATTCCATCTCTTTATCTCTTCTGTGTTTCTAGTGATGGGGACATGGGGGAGATATAAAGAAGACTAGTCTACATGTTTTAACTGGGCATAGTTGCAACCTTAGTCTTGTTACTCGTTACTTCTTTTTGGGATAACGCCAACTGGCCTTAGGTGTAAGTTAAGGGCTAGATGTGTAAATAATGACTTTTATGGTTAGGAAGTATAAATAATTTTTGTTGTTTTTCATAGGCATTTTATTGGCTCAATTCCCTGGCTTAGGAAATCTGGATGCTTATCTGTATCTTCCACCTGCCTTAACTCCTTTCAGCAGCAATCTAGTCGGAAGATATGTGCTGCTGATGCACAACTCTCTTGAGGTCAAAAATCCTGTGAGATGCTGCTAACCACGTTATTTTCTTTTGGCGTGCTTTATAGCCACAAGAAAACAAAATATCCTAAAAGTGCTGAAGAGTAGATGTGCAGCTCTTCCTCTGCTTATTCTTCTTTAAGTCCTATCACTTCTAGGTTTCCTTTTTCCCGATCAGGTATGGGAGCAAGAGCAGGTTGCCAAATCTGCTGCTTAAATGTATATTTAAGTAGAGAATGAGAAACCAGTCTTCAATTTTCCTGAGAAGACATTCTAGGGAGTACACACACACACACACACACACACACACACACACACACACACGCCATTTAAATATAGATATATGGGGTTTGTTTGTGTGTATTTTGTAGTGGGATATACACTACATGACACCTGTATTATAAGGTGCAAAAAGTAATTTATAATGAAATATTTGAAATTCTATATGAAAATGCTCAGGTTTAACTACACTGAAGGAAATTATGAAGCTGCCAGATGCTTGCATTTATACAAAGAATGACTGTATATTAGAAAGCCCACATAAATCAAGAGATATAAGTGTGTCTTATCAGTGACTCCAGTACTATGAGCAACATTGTAGTTGATGATATGGCTAGGTAAAATGGTGTAAAACATTTTGTAAAATTCAGAACAAAATAAATACCATCTTCCTGTGTTTTATTTTTCAGGAATTCCTGGCAAACACAAAAATACTTCGTGGTTACATGTAAAGAAACTTATCTTCTAGGTTCAGACTATAAGGCATACTGTTTTATACTGTTTTACCTATAAGAATGCAAGACAGGATATTCAAAATCTTGTTAAATATGGGACAATTTTTCATCGCATATGACTGTTTTATGAAGTTCTAGGACTTCATCCACTAAACACTATTACTAATAATCCCAATTTTTGTGACGAACACAAACAGCTGCCCAGAAATTTTCAAAATAATTTACAGGAGACATGGTGTTCTCATTGAGAACCACTGGTGAACATTGTTCAGTAAAACTTACTGAAATGATAGAAATGTTGTTCTGCATTGCCCATTTTTGTAATCTCTGGCCACAAGTGGCTGTTCTGTACTTGAAATGTGATTAGTGTGCTTATGAAATATTTTTATTTCATTTAAATGCAATTAATTTCTATTTAAATTTAAACAGCCATATGTTTCTACTAGCTATAGTATTAGCTCAGCCGTAAGAATCTACTTATCCCTATGCACCTTTTCATCCATATATATCTACATGTAACCTGGGAAGGTTGTCAAGTGGTGTTTGACATTTCCTTGTTATTTAAGGCCTCAGAAGTATCTAAACTCAAGCTTGGCGTCTATCTTTGGGTCAAGGACTTCTACTGTATAGTCTAGGGAAACTGGAATGTGTTAATCATAAGTCAAAGTCTATGTGTGATATGGGCCTGGAGTTTTCCTTCTTGGGACATGTTTATAAGCTCTACCATTTAATAACTATAGCCTTTCTGTTAACTAGATCAAGATTTTATTTTTCTCAATTTTATAACCTGTAACATTATTTGCATTTTTATTTACTTTTGAAAAATTGATTTCCTACTGACTTTTTCCTGATTCATGGATTATTTTGTAATGTTACCTAATATCTAAATATTTGGGGATTTTTAAAGATATATTTTTTGTTAATAATTTCTATTTTAACTTCGTTGTGGTCAGAGAATATACTTATATTATTTCAACCTTATATAAGCATGATACAATAATCAAAACCAGGAAGATAATATTGATATGTTACTACCAGTGAATACTTGGCCCCACTTCCCAATTGTCTCAATAACATATTCACAGAAGGATGATTCAGTTCAGAAATAATACTACATTTTTGTTGCTTCACTGGTGAATTTCAAAAAATATAGAGGAAAGAACTACTATAAGTCTTACACAAATTCTTTCAAAGAAATAGAGAAAGGATACTCCACTCATTTTATTAAACTAGCAAAATCCTGATAACTAAACCAGACAGGGATATTACTAGAAGAAAAATTATACACTCATATCTCTCATGAATGTATCAGTTGAAGGAAACAGTTGGTACATTTATGAGAAGTGATTATTTGCAGATAAAAACAGTTGTCTCCCTGAATAAACTTTCAGAAGATCTTCATAGAGGCTGCTCTGCCTATGGAGTAGCCATTCTTTTATTCCTTTGTTTTCTTAAAAACAACAACAACAACAACAACAACAACAAACACTAGCTTTCACAATAAAAGAAAATATTCATAGAAATTTGAGTAGTTAGATAAAAAGTAATCTGTATATGGGCAAGGACCAGAAGACGGTCCAAAAACAACCAGTTGTGTAAGAGTGCTCACCTAGTGGTTGCTTTCTTTCTTGGAATTGTACGTATGTCATTTACGAACAATAATATACTCGGTTGAATGAAATATTTAAATTTGAAGTAAAATTTATATAACATAAAATAAAGAAAAAAATTATGTATGATAACTTCAATATCTGAATAAGTGGGACTATTTCTCTTTTTTAAGGCCTATTCTGTGACAGTAAGAAAACCTATAAAACTCTACAGGATTAGAGTTTTTAATTGACCTAAATTAATTTTAATATACAAAAGTGACCGAAAATCTACATAATCTGCTAAAGGTATCTTAGTTAAATTAGAATAGTGTGTCCAAGAAAGCATGATTAAAATCAATTAGAAAGAAAATATTTTTTAAATCTATTGTAGTTTATCTTTTCTCACTGATATACCAATTACCCACCTCTACATTTGGCTCTCCTAATTATTGCCTTTGCTACTTGGAATTTGAATGCGGAAACTTCATTGATCACACTGCTTTTCTCTTTTTAAAATTTTAAATTTTTCTACCTGTTTCTATTTTCTGGATGGTCTTTAAATTGCCCTGAACCTCTATTCTTTCTATATACTGACTCCCACTGGGAAAATATCTACTTATATCCTGTGGAGCAACTTAAAGCAAAGTTCTTAGAATAACAGCACAGAAAGAAACCTTGCAAAAATAATCCAGTGCCATCTCTACCTGCCTTCACACACACATATATGTGTGTGTGTGTGTGTGTGTGTGTGTGATTTGCCGTGGCAGTACATGGTTTTCCCATGCATTGTTATGCTATTGCAAAAAAGAGATCTTTAATCTCCATGTGTATTGATGAATTAAACATAGTCTGTGCTTACTTTCAAGATGTTATTTAGAGTCTGGAATGACAATTCTCTGTTAGTTTTATTTTTCTAGTTTTAAATTAAAATATAATATTTTAGTTTTTGAACATCACTCATATCTTGCAATTGAATAAACTTTGGATTGAGAAAATGATAGTACTAAGAAAGATTACTTAGTCATTTCCAAGAAGTGAATATTTATGTAATATTACTCGTAAGTATTGTTCATACTATGAATCAAAGCAACAATGAGTCATTGTTAAGAAGCAATTACAGATTTCTGGGTTTTTTTCTTAATTATATTTTAAAGCATGTCACCAGTCGTGATTTCAAAACTAATACTGCTGCAGAGTCAAGGATCAGATCAAATAGCATGTCAAGTTTACAAAATGGAAAACAGAATAACTCAAAAAGATTTGTCAGAGCTTTCAAATACATATTTAACAATTATTAACTAAGTATCATCTATATTAGTAGCAGTATTGGACTTACTGATGTGATTCTTCTTTTGTCTCATTCTGGGTGCACTTGCTGTATGCACATCATAAAATACTTCACTGTCTCTCATTCTATGTAACTCATGCCAAGATGCCAAAGTTAATGTTTTTCTAACGTATATGTTTATCTTATAATTGGCTAAGAAACGTTGATATCAGGAAACCAAGACAGTTAACTTATATCTATAACCTTCGACATCATAAATGTAGAAAACATTTATACTCTAAAGAAAATTGTCCCAGGAACAATTTCTCTCTCAATGTAGACAATGTTCAGCTTTGAGTATGTAAAATAAAAGTAGGCACTTGACATTTGCTGATTTATCAGTTTAACTGAAAAAAAAAGTCTTATTATATAAGAATGGTATATTGTTTATATCAGTTATAATCACTTATAAGTGATAATCAACATACTTACAAATGGAACTAATAAATCTATTGCCTTGTTTTTAATTGACTTTCATAAAAATCATTCTGTTAATCTAACTATAATTAGCTTAATTTTATATTTATTGGCTATAATTCATAGCTAGTCAGAAACAAATTAGAAACAGTTAAAGCAACTCATCTCAGAAGTCATCAGTCTACGTTACATTGTAAAACCTTCCATAAACCGTATGACCTACTTTTATTTAAGATATCTAATTGATGGCTAGCAAAGGAATTGCATTTTCAAGTATTGTGTAGATCTAGAAACATAGTTTTGTATACTAAAATTAAATCTGTGTTATTAAATATGTATGCCATATAATAAAATTTTTGCTTGAGGAAAAACAAACTATGTAAGTGTCGTGTGTTTTATTAAGTGTATTTTTAATTGCAAGGGGTAAAAATATTATTCTAAAATTTGATAGACATTGTTTTGCAAAATGCTTCACATTTTTCACTGATGTTTGGTAGCTTGAGGGCTCTGTCAGATTGAAAAATGCCAAGATCTGGAGACTGAGACTGAGTAGATATTCAGTCTGGCAGACTTGTGTGTGTATTTAAAGAATAAGTACACCTTGCCTGGTCAATCACAGCGTTGCGATTATGAGTGAGAAGTACCCTGTCATATAGGAAACATGGATGAAGTTTGAAAAAGATAACTGAGCATGAATGACTAAAAACATGCCACAATAACAGAAACTTTCAGTCTACAAGGTCATTTTTCTGCATTATCTAATGTGCTTTATCTCTATATAATTATCTGTGACTGATCTGCAAAATGTAAAGATTGTTTTTATAATGGCTACATTTTCACATTTCATAATAAAATATGTTTTATGATTGAAATGGTAAGATGTAAGTAGTTATTAAGATTTCTTTAAAAATAAGATTTATTTAAAACAATGTCTAATCATATCTTTGACCATTCTTCTTGTTGGTATTTTGCAGTGAGGCCCACAGTAATTGAAACTGATGTTTATGTAAACAGCATTGGACCAGTTGATCCAATTAATATGGTGAGTAAGAAATATTAAAAATAATTATCTGCCATTGAGATCTCTCAAGTGTATACCTCCAAAATAGAATTTGTATATGAGTAATTTTTTATACTTAATTCTGAATGAATTCAGATCAACATGTACAATTACTTTGTGCCAGGTATTGGCAACTGGAGCTAAACTACACCTGTATCTAAGAATCTGTGTCTTGTTATTCCAATGTGCTGTGTTTGGTAGAACTATGCAAGGGCATAACAGATTATCATCTGATCCACCAAGAAGAGGTCCCTGAAGAAATCTGGAAAGAAAAAAATCAGAAAGCCTGAGGGGAAAGTAGTCAATCAGAGAGAGAAAACAAAGGACTTACTGGCAGAGAAAGCAGCATGCATAAAGTCACAGAGGAATGAAACAGCCTCATAAGATCAGGGGAACTTCCAGCAATTTGATGTTACTGGAATACAAAGTGCAAAGTAAGAAATTGAGGCAACAGGGATATTGAAGGACAGTCTTGTAAGCCATCGTAATAGGAAGCTTGTAAATTGTATTATGTATAAATGATATCCCTTGGGATAAGAGAAATGACAGGAAATATTTTACCAGGGGAGTATCAAAGGCAGATTTACATTGCTTAATACATTTCTCTTATAGTAATATAGAAGATGGAGGTAAGAGTCCAAGTTAGGGTTACAGAGACCCATTACAGTTTATTGTATTAGTCCGGACAAGAGATCTTCAAGGGCTTACTTACTGTAGTTGCAATCAAGCTGGAGATGACAATAATACATTAAAAAAAATAGGTAATTTTTTGAGAATTTGGTGACTTATTATGTGTAACCTGGCTCCAAGGTGTAGAAATGAAGATACTTTGAAGATGGTAGAGTTATTATCCCACGTAGGAATACAGTGTAGGCTTATGTGCCCCAAATCCTCATGGTGCATTCGGGAGGAACTGTCCAGCAGCATTTTGCCTTATAGATCTGCTATCAGGGAAGATGTTAGCACAAAATATAGATGTAGATGAGAAAGAGAAAGAAGACAAGAAGAATATAATAAAGCTTAAGACATCAAGAATGTGTGAGATGATCTAAGAGAAGATTCAGATTAAGACGATCGCAGATCTGAGGACCAGATGGTGTAATGAGATGAATGTATATGAAATATAGTTGCCAGAAAGAGAAGCACAGAAAGGGGACATATTCAGAAAAGTCAGAAGGGTAGGAACAAAAATGAGAGAAGATGGTATTACAAAATCTGAGAGAGTAAAGACGATAAAGAAGGAGGGAATCATAATGAATTACAAATGCACATGAGAATACAATAAAATGGATTAGATTGTGATAACTGGCATTGGCAAGTAGGTGGTGTTAATTATCTTTGTTAGGAGAAATTCAGTTGGAATGGCGAAGGCAGGAAAGGGATAACAACTGGATTGTACATCCCTCCTTCATCTTCAAAAGTGGCCTCATGTCCAAACTTTTTGCCATGGAGCCCTGAGAATATATATGGTTCTTTCAGGGATAGTCATATAGTCAAGTGCTGATTTCTGGGAGCTAGGGAGTGAGTGGGAATGTAGATTTAATTTTGTAAACTACTATTTTGAGAAACATGGCTTAGAAGATGAGATAAGAGTATGGGGGTAGAGAAGGTAGAGGAGAGAAGAGGAGAAATAAGGAAGGGAGAGAGAATATGAGAAAATATCAAGACAGAACAATTTAGAATAAAAATTGAGAATGTGTAATATTCATTCTTTATGTTATATACATAGAATAAATAGTATTTTATTACTAATGAAGAACAAAATTAACAATGCTAATATAAGCAACAGGCATTATTTTAAAAAAGACTTTACAATGTTCAGTTCCAAACGCTAATGATCCCATTTCTGTGAGTCAGACTACTGAGTCCCGTTGAATGCATTCAATAACGTCTTGTACTCCTCTCCTTCGCTTTTGCCTTTGGTATTAGTTGGCTAGGGTTGCCACAAAAAAGTAGCACAGACTGGTGGCTTAAACAACAACAATCTATTTCTTGCAGATATTGAGGCCAGAGGTCCAAGATCAAAGCCTTGGCTGGTTTGGTTTCTTCTTAGGTCTATCTCATTGGCTTGCAGACAGCTGCTTTCTCACCATGTCCTCACATGGTCTTTTCTCTGTGTCTGTGCATCCCTGGTGTCTCTTTGTGTATCTAACTTTTCTCTTCTTATCACAAGTCATATTGTATTAGGGCCCACCCTAAAAGCCGCATGTTGACTTTAAAGGCCCTGCCTTTAAATGTAGTCACATTCTGAAGTTCTTGGGATTAAGTCTTCAACATATGAATTTAGGGGGTAACACCATTCAGCCCGTAAGACATCTAAAGATAGTTCTCAAGTATTTTGCTGATTTTCTTCTTCATTTTAGCTATTCAATATTACAACAGTTAAGTCTTCTCTTTATTACAGGTTTTATTGCTTTACAGCTGGGGAACCTTTCTGGTATGCCTAACGGTTACCTATGTCTGCTCACTCCTCTGGTGTGACAGTCACACTCAGTTTTTCTCTTACTTGATGCAATCTTCACATGACTCTCATTAACTTTTACAGCTGTCTGCACTGATTATTGTAGTGACAACATTTTAGCCATGCCATAAGTGACATCTTTGTCACCTTAGTACAAGCAAATATGAACTGGCTGTGGATAAAATTGAATTTGAGAGGATAAAGTAATGTTCCAAAAGATTGACCTAGAAGTTAGTCTTAAATTAGGGGCTAACATTCAGGGAAAAGTCGAGGCTGGGGCCAAATCTTTGTCAGGAATTTGCCAAACCTCTGTGAGATGGGGAAAACAGCCTTAAAGTGAAAAGAGAAGAACAAAGAAACAAATAGCAGACCTTAGGGAACGCATGTATTTAAGGACCTGAAAGACAAAGCTGAGATAGTAAATGAAACATCAAGGTTGACAAGAAAGTGACAAAACAATGCTGTGGAAACTAAGGGAAGAGGCAGTTTCAACAAATCTTTTTAGTATTAGTTCTACCCAAAACAAATTAGTATATAATCAATTGATTTTTACAAACAGAAAACTTTTAATATATATGTGTAATACGTTGCATTTTTTTTAACAATATGCAAATATCAGATTTCATAAAGTAATACATTGCTAAAATGTTATTTTTTTTTGGTGGAATATTGTAATGTTTAGTTTCTAAGTAACCAACGCCTAGAGAAAATAAGACTGAGCATATGGGAAAATCTGCATTTTCCTGAATTGTATATTTTTTGTTTGGGGATTATGTTTTCAATTTGCATGAATACATTAAATAAAAACATGGTCATTAAAGTAAAGAGAAACACGATTCAAGGATATATTAGTATTCTAGAAACACTTTGACAAGAATGACTATCAACAGGCTTCTACAATGATCTTCCTATATAAAAGATTACTGTGTTAATGATTTAGTTTCCCCAGTGGAGCAAATTACACACTTACACCCTTCAACAGTGATCATTTAAAAAAAACTTAATTAAATAAAATTACTATTGAAACTAGTGATACTAAAACAGGTGAAAATAAATAAATAAAAGAACCCCACGGAACACTTGATAATGTTTATTAAAAAGAAAAGCATTGTAATACCAGGGATGAATAAGAAATAGGTTATGTAGAAGATTATTTTAACTAAACAATGCAGGGAAATTAGAATTCACTTTTCATAAAATGAGCAAAATTGTTTTGAATGTGAGTGTAATCGAGGAAGCAGATTTAAGCATAATTAAGAAAGCAAGAGGGTGTCACTGCCTTAAGTACTCATGTAATTTAATTTACTAGTAAGAAACAAAATTAATATATTAGTTTAATTTTTTAAGTTAGCCAAAATTTGTTTTGCTGCAAAATGGGTGTTTCTTTTTAAACTTAGATACATAAAATAGCATTTCCATAGATTTCTGAATAATGCTTAAAATGACATTATTCTACAATGGAATATGCTTTTCTTTTTACAGTCAAAATGAGTAACAGATGCACTAATGAAGACGGGGAAAATAGAGTAACTTGGAAAGAAGCTGTTCAATTTTATATATGGTTTGATTAAAACTATCTTCAATATAAGCAGAACAAAAATATGCAATCAGAATTGAAGTGAAGAATATGTTACTAGAGATTATTAGATAAAATAGTTATAACCTCGTAACTTTTCAGATTTGGGGGAGATTATGTATCTTTACTCTTCTGAGTAAATATCTCACGATGTTGGCTGCCCTCTGACTAGCAAGTCCAACACTCAAAGGCCATAGCAATTCTTTAAAGCCAAATCAAAATCAGTAAGAGCTCCAGGAAATTCAAGATGATATTATGGGTATCTAACAGGAGGCTACAGCATAAGATTAGTAAGTACAAAAGTAGCTACAACTAAAAATTCCAGGTATAATTTGGACATGAATTTAATTGTAGGAACTGGTATACCCCTATATAATCCAATATTAAGAGATGACTAATATGGATGCTTTGAAAGTAAGGGACAAGGAACAACTAATAAAAACTACTTAGATCCCAGTTCTCACCTGCAGAAGTTAATTTAAATATTTTCTAACTGCAAGAGTGATATGTCACACAGTCCTAGAATATACTTCTGAAACTGGATAGAATCTTCCTGCTGGGAATTGAAACAGGACAGGATCTTCCTGCTGGAAATTCTGATTTGTCTTAGTAATGGAGACAGGGCTGAGGAACAAGGGCACCAGCTACGAAGACGACAATTTAAAAAGGAGCTGGGAAGTCACCTGGGCTGTGCTTCAAAATAACTGCCTGCTGGAGAGGACTACAAGAGGGTGAGCAGTAGGCAAAGAGGATCAGGCAAACTTAGCAAATGACAGAATGCTTTCTTTCTGGCCTGCGCAGAAATATGTAACAGGAATGTCCATTTTCAGAATTTTTTTAACAGAAAACAAAAATCTAATTGCTCTCTACACAAGGAAAAAATATCTTTTTAAACAAAAATGTATGCAGAGCTACAGAAATCACAATTATTATTTATTATAGAATGTAAATAAGGGATTTTTCTCAGTAATAATCATTTTTCATTCACTTAAGTGAAATGGTCAAGTATCCAACCTTAATGTTAAATTGACCTTAGAATCTCTAAAAATTATCAAAATAATTTTATTTCTTAATTCAAATACAATTATATATATATTTCATTGTTTTATTTGTCTGTCGTATATTTATTTACCATTTATTATAGTGACAATTGGTTCATTGTTAAAAAAGATATCGGAAAAGATATGTCATCCTTTCTTCAGAAGAGCATAAAACCTAGCAGGGAAGATGACTAAAAATGCAAATTAGACCAAGACAGAAGGGAAAACGCAGGAAAAATGCTGTGTACGAATCTATACATATTTTAAATTGTAAATGGTGATCCTAATGCTATTTTCTTCTAAAAATGTTTTCCATAAAAAGAGTTTTTTATTATAAAAGGAATACATACTCAATCTGGGAAAATTAGAAATTTAACTTAGATAAAAAAAAAAATTTAAAATATACTGAAATATTATATCTAGTGGTCACCATTGTTATGATCGTAACCGTTTTACCCAATGCTTTTTTAACCTCACTATTTTATAATATTATGTTTTTCTATGTGTTATACTGTGTCATTACTTTTAAAAAATTAATTAAATGTTGCATATTATTTAGTAATGAATTATTTTACATGTGGAATATTTCCAATTTGCTGTAATTGAGTAATATTATTATTAAATATTTTAGCCACCATTATTATTTCTTCAGGCTATATGTATACATACCCTAGACCTCTCATAGATTTTGGTCAAATATTGAAAGTGAAAATTTTGAATTTTTAGAAAACAAATTCAAAAATTGTTTGAATTTTTTGACACTTCAAGATAGATACCTCAAGGTAGACAGTCTTGAATTGGTTACTATTTTTTTTAGTTTTTTATGGGTTAGCAATCATAGAGTGTTGTAGAATGTACTGCTTGGTAATTCTGTCCTCAGGGTAGGTTTGTGGCCAATGTTCTGCCAAAATGAATGTCTAGTTTGCTTCAGCTCATGACTATCATAAATGTACTTAAAACTTGGTTTTTGGCCTTTAACCGGCTGCTCCAAGTCACTATTCCAAATCTCACATGTTATAGCTGATTCAAACATACTCTTATGATTCCTAATTTTTTACACCTTTATTTACACATTTATTAATCAGAGAAGAGTGACTTTGCTAATAATATAAAAACACACAGAATAATATAAAAACATATATATCTAAGAAAAAGTACATACATATCTAAGAAAAAGTAATTTAGCATACACACACACACACACACACACACATATATTAATATGACCTAAGGCACATTTAGGCAGTTCATATTTTTTCATGTTAGGAGATTACATTGTAAAATTGTGTAGAGCTACATATATTAGTTGCACATTGAATTTTGAAAATGCTGGCTGGGCACAGTGGCTCACGCCTGTATTCCTAGCACTTCAGGAGGCCGAAGCAGGAGGATCACTTGCGCTCAGGAGTTCAAAACCAGCCTGGGCAACAGAGTGAGCTCTTGCCTCTAATTTTTTAAAATAAAATTTTAAGTAAAATTTTAAAATAAAATGTTAAAAATAAAATTAGAAATTAAAATTAATAAAAAGAATTGTGAGAATGCTTATCAGAGAACTCTAGTCAACCAGGTTTGGAGGTTACTAGTCCAAGCCATTTTCACCTATAAATTTAGTAGGGATTAGGCAGGATTAAAGGAAGGTACCAATGGTACTTACAGACTGAAAGTATTTTTATGAGGAAAAGTCATTGAAAGAAACCATGTTCACCTCAGACTTTACCCCTCTTATAGGTAGGACTTTTTAAAAAATACATTAATCTAATATTTTATAATGTTTTCATGATCATAGAGTCTTAGAGCTGGGAAAGATAGTAATTACGATCTTGCCTTGTGCCCACATTTTGCCAGTAAGAGTGTATAAGTGACTTGGTCAGCACCCTACTCTAGTAAATCTCAGAATTATGACAAAATTTTCCCATTCCATCCAGTCAGTGTTCTTTGTACTACACATTACTCTTACTATTATGCATACTTTGGATATATTTAGTATTTGTTATATTGATTATCTGGAAATTATTTAAAATTATGTATGTAATTAAAAGACAATACCTTATCCCTTATTCAATGTGCTATTTTTACATCTAGAACAGCAAAGGCTTAAAATAATGTAGTAAAGGTTTTCGTCTTAGATTGACAATGAATTTGAACTAACACCAGCTGCTCTTCAGTTTAATTAAAAAGTGCAGTAGAGAAAACTTATGTAAATGTCTTGACTTTTGACATTTTGTTATAATAAAAATTGTAACAAATTACCATAATTGAAATTGTTAAAACTCTTATGATAAGCCTTGGATTTCCTGGTAGAGGTACCTAGCTTTGTGATAGGCGCAATAGGATTCAAACTCCTGAGGTAAACAGAAGAAGCAAGTGCAAATAATGCCCCACTAGCACGATACAATGTTGGAAAGTTCTTCATTTTCTGCAGCTGGGCTATGGACAACAGTAAGCATTTTATAAACTGGTAATAATATAAATAATTTAAAACATGAGTCATGTGGACTATTTCTGAATATATCATTTCCAAATACAGTGTTCTCTCTTGCTCAGATAGACAAGCTAATTCAGACATCAATACAACATTTGTAGTACAGGGCAGTCACAGATGTAGAAACACTTTTCCCACTCAGCTCATCCAGCAATTAATCTAGCTATTTAGCATTGAACCAATCTATAACAAATGTTGCATATGTGGATAGAAAGCATGTTTGCCTACTGGCGATGAAGCTTTTCTAGGAAGCAGAACCTTCATCTGAATATCAATCATTTATCACAGAGAACTTCTTACCATGCTGTTAGCTGGTAATAAACTGTAATGGGGAATTATAGTTTGAGTGTGTTTATACACCAGTCCCTCCTTATCTGTGGTTTTGCTTTCTGTGGTTTCAGTTATCCATAGTCAACAATGATCCAAAAATAGGTGAGTACAGTACAATAAGTTATTTTGAGAAGAAGGTAGAGATCACATTCATAGAACCTTCATTACAGTATTTTATTAAAATTATATTGTATCATTCATTGTTGTCAATCTCTTACTGTGCCTAATTTATCAGTTGAACATTATCATAGGTACGTATGTATAGGAAAAACATAGAGTATATAAGCTTCCCAACTATTCAGGGTTTCAGGTATTCAATGGGAATCTTAGAATGCATACTCATGAATAAAGGGGATCTCTTGTATATTTGTTATCATACTATGTTTCATACTTAGGAAGCGTGGTCCATGCGGGTTAGACTTATTCAATCATTTATTCATCCAAATACCCCACAGTGATAACATAGATACAAATGCCATGAAAGTAAAAAGCAAGATGAAAGAAAGGTAAGTATGAAATAAGTGACCAAAACTACTAATTGTCAACATATAAATTTCATCTCTGTGGTTTAAAAATTTTTGCCTCATATGGATGACCTGAGTTATGGTAAAGAAGTTAATATTGGCCGGGCGAGGTGGCTCAAGCCTGTAATCCCAGCACTTTGGGAGGCCGAGACGGGCGGATCACGAGGTCAGGAGATCGAGACCATCCTGGCTAACACAGTGAAACCCCATCTCTACTAAAAATACAAAAACTTAGCCGGGCGCGGTGGCAGGCGCCTGTAGTCCCAGCTACTCGGGAGGCTGAGGCAGGAGAATGGCATGAACCCGGGAGGCGGAGCTTGCAGTGAGCTGAGATCCGGCCACTGCACTCCAGCCTGGGTGACAGAGCGAGACTCCGTCTCAAAAAAAAAAAAAAAAAAAAAAAAAAGAAGTTAATATTGTGGAGTACATGATCAGAATCTCTTACACTTTGTATGATGTTGAAAAAGCTTCCTTCTATCTCAATTACAATCAGGGAAAAGCAGGAAAAGAAATGAGAAGATAGAGCTTGGCAGTATAGAATAGTCACTGGGCAAAAACAATTTGATGGAATCTGGAAAACATTAGCTTTCTCTGCTTAAATGAAAGGCTATCAAATATATATTTTAATTAAATTTAATAAAGGTTTATGAAAACATGTCTAATTTATCAAAAATATTAGGCTCAGTTATTTACATGTTTTTGGATAATTATTTTAAAAATTATGTTATGGCATATGACAACTCAGCATAAACTAACTTCATGAAATACTTTACTCTGTTGCCAGATTGCTAGATTTTAAATAAAAATTATATTTTCATAAATATATCTAAAATCTGTCAAATATTAGTATTTTTACTAAGAACTGCTCCATTTCAAATCAGTATTGAGTCTCAGCGGAGGCAAAGGGAGTTTAAAATAGGTTTAATACCTAATGTAAATGACGAGTTAACGGGTGCAGCACACCAAGATGGCACGTGTATAACAAAACTGCACGTTGTGCATATGTAGCCTAGAACTTAAAGTATAATAAAAAAAACAGTAAAGATGCACTTAAATGTCAGAAAATAAAAAAATAAAAACCAGGTAAACACATATCTCATTTAATTAAGAAGTTCATTGCACATGCGAAGCTAGCATCACAATGGATTTTTTGTCCTTATTTTCTTGAAACATCACTCAATACTCATGTTTTCAGTGTAGATCACTTCTTTCCAGATTTCATGGTCATTCAGGTCAAGTTCAATGTGCAGAGAAATAAATAGAGACAATAACCTGTACGTAATGGATTTTTAATATATTACATCCACTCAATTGAGAAATGATGAAGCAAACTTCACTGACAGACCAACAGATGGGACAAAATGACAAGAACACAGATTTTCATAGAGAACATGAGATGGAGGAATATGTTCCTTCTTGCCGCAGTATAAATTGTCCCTTGTCTGGAAAAGAAACACATGGGTAATTTTTGAAAAGTGCTCTGAATCCATGGGTGTCTATTCCTACTGTTAATAACTCTGTGATGGTTAATTTTACATGTCAACTCGGTCAGGCTATGGTCCCCAAATACAGTTATGTATCACTTAATGACAGAGATACATTATAAGAAATGCATCTTTAGTCAATTTCATCATTGTAGAAACATCATGGAATGTACTTACACAAACCTACATGGTATAGCCTACTACATACCTAGGCTGTATAATATAGCTTAATGTTTCTAGGACACAAACCTGTTAAGAATATTATTGAACTGAATGTTGTAGATAATTGTAACACAATAAGCATTTGCATATCTAAACATACCTAAACACAGAAAAATACAGTAAAAATATGGTACAAAAGATAAAAATGGTATACCTGTATAAGGGACTTATTACTGAAGGCTTGCAGTCAGGGAAGTTGCTCTGGGTGAGTCAGTGAGTGAGTGAGTGGTGAGTGAATGTGAAGGCCTGGACATTACTGTGCACTATTATAGACCTTATAAACACCGTGCACTTAGAATACACTAAATTAATTTTTAAAATTTCTTTCTTCAAAACAAATTATTATTGGTTACTGATTTTTTTTTATCAATTTGTTATAAATTTTACATTTTCATAATAACAACTTAAAAATATTTTACAGCTGTACAAAGTATTTTCGTGTCATTATTTTGTAAGCTTTTCTTTTTCCTTTTTCCTTTTTTTTTTAAAGCTTTTTCAACATTTTGTTAAAAACTAAAAAACCTACACATTAGCCTACATAGTCAGAATCATTATCATTACTGCCTTCCACCTCCACATCTTGTCCCACAAGAAGATCTTCAGGGACAATAACATGCATAAAGCTGTCATCTGATCTGATAACAATGCGTCATCTGGAAGACCTACTGAAGGACTTGCCTGAGGCTGTTTCACAGTTAGCGTATATAATGGTACATATACAAATTGTATACAAATACATGAAATGCATAAATATATAATATACATTACAATATATTTATATATAATATTATATATAACATATAATATGGGTGTGTATTTTGGTTTATGTATTTATTATGCTATACTCTGTCATTTTACAGTTAACATATATACATGTTATGTGTATATATAATACAGTTAACATATATATTTGTTTTGGGTGTGTGTGTATAAAGTAGAAAAAGTATAATCTGAAATAATGATAGAAATTATTGTACGGTAAACATGTAAACCAGTAGTAAGTTAGTTATTACCAAAATATTATAATATTATAATATTACCAAATATGTACTGTGCATAATTGTATGTATTATACTTTCAAACAACTGGCAGCACAATAGGTTTGTTTACATCAGCATCACCAGAAAGATGTAAACAATCTGTTGTTCTAGGATGTTAGGATGGCCACAACATCACTAGGTGGTAGGATTTTTTCAACTGCATTGTAATTTTATGGGACCAACGTTGTACATGTGGCCCATCATTGACTGAAAACATCATGTAGTGCATGACTGTATTTGGCTAAATTGCAGTCGAGATGTTGCTGTGAAGGTATTATTTAGATGTGATTCACATTTAAATCAGTAGATTTTGAGTAAAGCAGATTACCCTCTATAATGTAGTTGGGCCTCAACCAATCAGATGAACACTAAAAAGATTGACTGAGGTCCCTCTAGGAAGAAGAGACTCAGGCTCCAGCCTGCCTTTGGCTTGAAGACTGAAACGTAAACTCTTCCCTGACTCCCTACCTACTAGTCTTCCCTGCACATTTTGCACTTTCCAGCACCTACATATTATATGATTCGACTCTCTTTTCCCTTTCTCTCTCTCTCATCTATCTATCTATCCTGCTATCAGTCAGCATCTATACGTCTACCCATTTATCCTGTTGGTTGTGTTTTTGTGGAGTACCTTTACTAATACAAGCTCACAAGAATAGCTTTCTCCCACCCCAGAATTCAGGTATGCATGTACTATATCTATTCCAAGTTCTGGAAGCTGACCTTGTCCTCTCTATTTTATTGTAACTTCTTAAGAACCGGGAGTTCATTCATAGGGTTTATAAATCCCTACGGATTGTATTATTTCATCTTCTATTCTATAGAGTTTAACTGTTCTGTGAATATAATGTTTGATATTTTACTCTTTGAACTTGTAAACAGAATATTATATAATATATATTCTGGAAATATAGTTATGTATTTCCAGAAGGAAATGTTGATTGAGCACGATGCAGAAAATTAACACATGAAGTACTAGGATTTTCAGTTCATTATTCTCAGTGCAGTGTTCAGAGCTGTTTCTAGGTTGCAGGGTCAATCATTGGAAATTGGTAATTTTAGATAATAGTTGCCAAAAAGCTCTTCCAGATGTAGGATAGCCTGTATATTTGAGGAATGCACATTCCCTGACATAAAGAAAATGTGCTACTTTTTCATTATATATGACTTGCATTCTTTATTTTCCATTCTGCCCTGCACTTTACTGCCTCTTTGCCCTCTCCCTTCCCTCCACCATTTACTAGTTGATGCATAAATCAAAATATTTCCAAATCTTACAGGTTTCAGGTTAAATGCAGTTTCTGTCATGAAGTCTTTCTTAATTTCCCCTAACTAAAAAAATCTCTACTATTTCTATTTCTCTTTATACCCCTTTTACATTTTATTACTTTCCAATTTTATTATGTATATGTTCATACCAAGAAGGCTTCATTTTCATCTTTGTGAATCCAGTACATTATAAAAGTAACAAGAACATTGAAAAAATATTTGCTAAAAATTAATTGATGAATGCACATGATATTATGTGCCTTTGGAAGTCTACATTCATAGACATAAAAAGAGAGCACAAAGGGTTAGTAGGTAAATCTAGAACATGTGTCTGATTTTTGAATCACCCTCATGTATTGCTGATGATTTCAATGATTTAAGCAATTGGCATAACCTCTTTGCTCCCTATTTCTTTTTTATATTTCAAACTTAGAATAACACCAAATTTTTTATTTACCTTATCCTGCTAGAATTCAGAAGCTGGTGCTTTTACAATAATTAAGCAAACTGGAGCTGATATTTGTAAAATTTTACCACTAAAGGTATTTCTTTGTCCTGTGGATTAGCTGTACTTGTACTTTTTCTCCACATGTCCATAGCTCCATTACTGCTAAAAATTATTAGGCCTACCATTCTGTTTTGGCCATGTGACTAGACAGTTTTGGAAGAGATTAATGCCAATATAGGAAGAACAAATCAGGATCCATCAAATTTTGTGATGAAATTATGTAACTAGGTTAATTGCTTTGGCAGGTCTTGAATTTTGTGTGAAGTTTCTCCCATTACTAGAAATACAGTAATACTGAATTTACTAGTAATTTGAAATGTGAGATACAGTGCTTAATTGCAAACTGCAATGTAGTGATGAGACTGCACTACACCCTTATCAATTATGATTTGATTTTATTAAGTTAGGAATCAAAATGGCTCACTTCACATTTATTCATTAATGCTGTTTTGTCAGCTAACTTGCAAGGAGATACAGTACATTTTGTAAAATGCATTGGATGTCAAATTTTAAATGCACTGTTTCTTATCTCAAAATGTTTATCTTAGAAGCTGTTGTATTTGTTGTTCTGAGTAAACAGAAGTTCCATTTTATGTTTTGCTTTTGCTTATTTCTTGTGTAGATATTATAACCTGTGAACAGGAACATGAAGTACGAGAGTAGTTTGGTCGTTTTCTGGAAATTATACTAATACAAATGGGCAAACAAAACTGGATTTTTTTATTATGTGTAACATGGCATAGATTTTAATGGTCTTCTTATTTCAGTGAGGCATTTATTAACAATTAGCAATTTAAAAGGACTTATAAGTATTAGCTTCTGCAAAGGGCTTTGGATGGATGGATTATCAAGACATATTCTCTGAGTCTTTCTCTTCTTGATATTGGATTGAGGGAACAACTGTGAGTAGAAAACTTTTTCCATTTCTGATCGTTTGGAAATCATAAGCCTTCCAACAGTGATTAACACTTCCAGAATCAGGGATTTTAAAAAGGTCCTGCAGCTGCTAAGCAGTATTGACAGCTGCTTTGGAAATCCCAGCCTTAGACAAATTGGTTCTCAAGTGCCACCTTTAAGGTCCTGTGAATTAGGAATACTGCAGCTAAGTACAACTGCCAGGTAGCATTACATTCCCTCTACCAACTAGTGTTGAATATTTGCCTAGCCGCAATCCTTACTAGTATCTTGAGTAGTTTCTGCTGTTTGATCCCACATAAAAGTACAACATAATTCTGGTGAATAAAGTTGACTAAATGCTCTTTCCAGGGCATTTAGTTCACCATAGAAGGATTATGAGACTTCTGTCTATTTGTATTTGCCATTAAAATTAGACACCATGTCATTAGCGTAGGTTACATGGTTAGACTGAATAATTAGTCATTTGTGGCAGGTGAAGAGGCTGCTTGGATAAATTATAACTGATTCCAAAGACAAGACATCTGACCTGAGATACAGGCAGGTAGAGTGGGGATCAATGATAACTTCAGTGAAGGTGTTCAATAATTTTTCACAAGGTTTAAAGAATAAAGGATACACCAGTGATAATGTGTATAAGGTTCTCTAGGACTTCCTAAATGCTTGCGCAATTTACGCATTACCCCGTTAATATTACTCAATAAGATGATTAAACATCTATAGCATAAATATGAATTATTATGTATTATGGGATGTGGTTTGCCTTATGACTCAGCCTGACCTACAAACACAGTATATAAGCAAGGTTGTGGCTATCAGATTTATAAGGCTTACATGGTTGCAAAAGTACTTTCAGTCTATATTCCACAGCACAGTTTGATCCGTGCCATCCCATATTAAGTTGAAAAAAATAAAATTTTATTTATCTCCCTAAGTTACTCTAGCACGGCAATCAAAATTATGTAAAGAGAGGGTGATGATGCAAGCATTTTTGTGCACAAAACTTCGTATTTTAAATCCATTAAAAACAACAACTGACATAATATAGATGTTAAATAAATAGGTAGATTATTGAATGATCACACATTACTTCATTATATAAATAAATTATTCAGAATTATAAGTGTATATACTTTAAGCACTTTATAAAACATACATTTCATACTCAATTACATAGTTTCTGGTCCCTATTGTATTTTAAATAATTATTATATATAGGCTTTTCCAGAATTGTAACATTGTTCATCCAACATAGATAAAATGAGGTACCCTCTCAATTTATTTTTATATTCCAGTTAAGCAAATTGTAATTTTAAGTAGTCTGCCTGGAACCTAGGAATTGATCCAACTTCCCTATAAATAAGTTGAATCTACTTTGTTTACTTATTAATCTCTCATAATTTGTTTCCATTTTTCATTTATTCACCATATCCTCAATTATACTTCTATTTCTTATATTAAATATTTTCCTTCAGGAAAATTGGCCAGTTGCTAATATGACATCAAGTACAAATAATCAATCTCTCTCACCAGAAGTAACTTATATAATACCTCATATTTTTCAATTTACTTATTCTTTTAAATATCAAAAGTATATCCATATACATGCAAACATACATACACGCACATATATACACACACACATACACACACACACACATAGTTCATATATATTGTGTATATATATTATATATGTATATATATATTTTATATATGTGTATATATATCTTATATATATGTATATTTACTTCCTCCATGGCATTGATTACTGCTGCATTCTTGTTCATTTTATTTATTTTAAATGCCTATAATATGGCAGACTTTTTGTCAGTATACGAAGGTAGATAACATCCGATTATCTACTCTTGAAGGTTCTCTGTTAAAAATGAAATTTCCTAATTACAGTTACTATGGACAAAGGTTTTGCTCCAACCTTGGAACGCATCAGACATCACTATAACCACCATTATATGCATTTGTTATGGGTGTGGACTTGGGATGTAGCCTGCAGTGGCTCAGTTTCCATATCAACTGCTTATTAGTTCTGTGATGTGAGAATTATTATTTTATATTTCTATTAATACATGTTACTGAAAGATAATGGTTATATTTCACATAGTTGCAATAAGGATTTAGTGACATGACACATGCAAAGCTCTTAAATATGTTTGCCATCTTATAATAGCTCAGTAAATTAGTTTGTGGTTGCTTTAAAACATTTAAAACTAGTAAATATAAATAATTGGAATTAACTTTTTAGACAAAAAACAATGTAAAGCCTCTTAAATAATTTGGTTGGGTTTTGCATCTAGATTTTCTTTTGTTTATGATTTTTGTGATTTAAGCTCTGTATAAATTAATATAATTATTAACATTAAGATAATTTGATTTTAAGTTTAATAAGTACATCCTACATACTACAAAATCTTGAGTAAAATTCACACAAAAAAATTAAAAAGAATAAAGTAACACTGGGCAACAATAACTACTGGAAATCTTGGATTTTATTTTACACGATTCATGCAAACAAAAAGAAAGTTTAGCCCATGTGCGGTGGCTCACGCCTGTAATCCCAGCACTTTGGGAGGCGGGAGGATCACGATGTCAGGAGATCAAGACCATCCTGGCTAACAGGGTGAAACCCCGTCTCTACTAAAAATACAAAAATTAGCTGGGCGTGGTGGAGGGCGCCTGTTGTCCCAGCTACTCCGTAGACTGAGGCAGGAGAATGGCGTGAACCCGGGAGGCGGAGCCTGCAGTGAGCCGTGATCATGCTACTGCACTCCAGCCTGGGCGACAGAGCCAGACTCCGTCTCGGAAAAAAAAAAAAAAAAGTTTAAAATAATGGCATTTTTTTTTTTCCTCCAAAAAGACTGAGTTTAACTGTTACTTGCAGAAACTTTACAATATAAAAATTCAAACTTCTGAGAAAAACAACTAAAATAGTAGCTTTATTAATATGTTGTTACTCTTCTTACATTTTAGGAATACACAATAGATATAATTTTTGCCCAAACCTGGTTTGACAGTCGTTTAAAATTCAATAGTACCATGAAAGTGCTTATGCTTAACAGTAATATGGTTGGAAAAATTTGGATTCCTGACACTTTCTTCAGAAACTCAAGAAAATCTGATGCTCACTGGATAACAACTCCTAATCGTCTGCTTCGAATTTGGAATGATGGTCGAGTTCTATATACTTTAAGGTAATATTTGTTTAAAAATCTGTAGTTGCTCTCATTTATTTTCCATACTAATATTTAATCAACTCTAAATTTTTTATTTCTCAAAGTTGCAAAGTCAAAAGTATGGAGCTCCTTTCACATGCTGAAATATAATGTGAAATATTTTGGCAATACTTTTTTAAGCTCAGTTATTATTATGTGAAAAGGACTAAAAGCAAATAGAAAAAATTCTTTGATTTTCTTCCTTTGAAGCAGAAGAGGTTGCAGCATAAATATTATTGTTTTCTTAACCTGCCATGTAAATAATTGAGTAAGATTTCCTCTAAAACCCCCTCTGCTATAAAATTTTATAATACTCTAATTTTCAACGATATAGTAAAACATCCCTAAGAAAGGATTAAATGAAGGTTGATGTATAAGGTTCAAGTTTATTTAGCTCATTGCCTTGAACATATCTGCTTATTAAGAACCGTTCTTCATGGAAATATATTCATAATAAATTAAGAGAAAAATTATCATACTTAACCATTTATAATCTGCTAATCTGCTGTGTTTGCACATGTGTGTTAGTTGATATATTGAAGTATGAATTATTACGTGTAAACGCAGAGATCATATTGAAATGTATACAGAGGTAACTTAGTTGAATGAAGAGGAAATTGTTAGAATTCTCATACTCATATATAAACGTAATATCGCTATTTAAGACTTTGAGACTTTAGAATCATTAATATATTCTAATACATCACAAACTATTATCATAAGACACATTCTTGTTTTAAAATTAGACAGGGAATTTTTAATGCTTCAAATTATTTATCTTTATTTAATACTTTTTTTTCCATCTAAATAGATTGACAATTAATGCAGAATGTTATCTTCAGCTTCATAACTTTCCTATGGATGAACATTCCTGTCCACTGGAATTTTCAAGCTGTAAGTAACAAAACACTTGATAATTTCATAGAATTTTAACCTTAGAAGCTGTTTATTTAAAAATGAAATGAAAGAAAATAAAATATGATTTTCAAAAGTGTACATTATGTTCAATTCTTTTAGATAAAATAATTACAAATAATATATTTGCTTCTTGTTTTTAAACTAAAAGATTACAATAAATGTGTAGTGAATGCATATGTTTCATTAAAACATTCTTTATAACATTTAGTTTTATTCCAATGCTATTTGCTTATTTTTATTAAATAAAGGAGTATTGAAAATAGATTTTTATTCAAATGTTTTTACATAGCCACTAAAAAAAAAAAGGTGATTCAAATTATATTCATCTTCCTGGAGGCAAGATTTCACTTTAATATATTAGATTTTGAAATGTGTTTCAAAAATTCATTGGGCAAATAGTATTTACTATATGAATAGCAAATATTTGAGACTACTTTAAGAATTCAGAAAAAAAAAGGTAGAAATAAGTTGACTTAATTAAAAAAGATTGATTCATAGAGAAGTGGTTAGAGGTGAATAATTAGAGTATAAAAACCTGGCATTTTCTTTCTTTCTTTTTTTTTATTATTATACTTTAAGTTCTAGGGTACATGTGCACAACATGCAGGTTTGTTACATATGTATACTTGTGCCACGTTGGTGTGCTGCACCCATCAATTCGTCAGCACCCATCAATTTGTCATTTACATCAGGTATAACTCCCAATGCCATCCCTCTCCCCTCCGCCCTCCCCATAATAGACCCCCGTGTATGATGTTCCCCTTCACGAGTCCACGTAATCTCATTGTTCAATTCCCACCTATGAGTGAGAACATGTGGTGTTTGGTTTTCTGTTCTTGTGATAGTTTGCTGAGAATGATGGTTTCCAGCTGCATCCATGTCCCTAAAAGGACACAAACTCATCCCTTTTTATGGCTGCATAGTATTCCATGGTGTATATGTGCCACATTTTCTTAATCCAGTCTGCCAGTGATGGACATTTGGGTTGATTCCAAGTCTTTGCTATTGTGAAAGTGTGGCAATAAACATATGTGTTCCTGTGTCTTTATAGCAGCAGGATTTATAATCCTTTGGGTATATACCCAGTAATGGCATGCCTGGGTCATAGGGTATTTCTAGTTCTAGATCCTTGAGGAATCGCCATACTATTTTCCACAATGGTTGAACTAGTTTACAATCCCACCAACAGTGTAAAAGTATTCCTATTTCTCCACATCCTCTCCAGCACCTGTTGTTTCCTGACTTTTCAATGATTGCCATTCTAACTGGTGTGAGATGGTATCTCATTGTGGTTTTGATTTGCATTTCTCTGATGGCCAGTGATGACTAGCATATTTTCACGTGTCTGTTGGCTGTATGCATGTGTTCTTTTGAGAAATGTCTGTTCATATCCTTTGCCCACTTTTTGATGGGGTTGTTTGTTTTTTCTTGTAAATTTGTTTGAGTTCTTTGTAGGTTCTGGATATTAACCCTTTGTCAGATGAGTAGATTGCAAAAATTTTCTCCCATTCTGTAGGTTGCCTGTTTACTCTGATGGTAGTTTCTTTTGCTGTGCAGAAGCTCTTTAGTTTAATTAGATCCCATTTGTCAATTTTGGCTTTTGTTGCTATTGCTTTTGGTGTTTTAGACATGAAGTCCTATGTCCTGAATGGTATTACCTAGATTTTCTTCTAGGGTTTTTATGGTATTAGGTCTGACATTTAAGTCTCTAATTCATCTTGAATTAATTTTCATATAAGGAGTAAGGAAAGGATCCAGTTTCAGCTTTCTACTCATGGCTAGCCAATTTTCCCAGCACCATTTATTAAATAGGGAATCCTTTCCCCATTTCTTGTTTTTCTCAGGTTTATCAAAGATCAGATGACTGTAGATGTCTGGTATTATTTCTGAGGACTCTGTTCTGTTCCATTGGTCTATATCTCTGTTTTGGTACCAGTACCATGCTGTTTTGGCTACTGTAGCCTTGTAGTATAGTTTGATGTCAGGTAGCGTGATGCCTCCAGCCTTGTTCTTTTGACTTAGGATTGTTTTGGTAATGCGGGCTCTTTATTGGTTCTGTATGAACTTTAAAGCAGTTTTTCCAATTATGTGAAGAAAGTCATTGGTAGCTTGATGGGGATGGCATTGAATCTATAAATTACCTTGGGCAGTATGGCCATTTGCATGATATTGATTCTTCCTATCCATGAGCATGATATGTTCTTCCATTTGTTTGTATCCTCTTTTATTTCACTGAGCAGTGGTTTGTAGTTCTCCTTGAAGAGGTCCTTTACATCCCTTGTAAGTTGGATTCCTAGGTATTTTATTCTCTGAAGCAATTGTGAATGGAAGTTCATTCCTGATTTGGCTCTCTGTTTTTCTGTTACTAGTATATAAGAATGCTTGTGATTTTTGCACATTAATTTTGTATCCTGAGACTTTGCTGAAGTTGCTTATCAGCTTAAGGAGATTTGGGGCTGAGACAATGGGGTTTTCTAAGTATACAATCATGTCATCTGCAAATAGGGACAATTTGACTTCTTCTTTTCCTAACTGAATACCCTTAATTTCTTTCTCTTGCCTGATTGCCCCAGCCAGAACTTCCAACATTATGTTGAGTAGGTGTGGTGAGAGAGGGCATCCCTGTCTTGTGCCAGTTTTCAAAGGGAATGCTTCCAGTTTTTGCCCATTCAGTATGATATTGGCTGTGGGTTTGTCATAAATAGCTCTTATTATTTTGAGATACGTTCCATCAATACCGATTTTATTGAGCGTTTTTAGCATGAAGGGCTGTTGAATTTTGTCAAAGGCCTTTTCTGCATCTATTGAGATAATCATGTGGTTCTTGTCATTGGTTCTGTTTATGTGCTGGATTATGTTTACTGATTTGCATATGTTGAACCAGCCTTGCATCCCAGGGATGAAGCCCACTTGATCATGGTGGATAAGTTTTTGATGTGCTGCTGGATTCGGTCTGCCAGTATTTTATTAAGGGTTTTTGTATCAATGTTCATCAGTGATATTGGTCTAAAATTCTCTTTTTTTGTTGTGTCTCTGCCAGGCTTTGGTATCAGGATGATGTTGGCCTCATAAAATGAATTAGGGAGGATTTCCTCTTTTTCTATTGATTGGAATAGTTTCAGAAGGAATGGTACCAACTCCTCCTTGTACGTCTGGTAGAATTCAGCTGTGAATCCGTCTGGTCCTGGATTTTTTTTTTTTTTTTTTTTGGTTGGTAGGCTATTAATTATTGCCTCAACTTCAGAGCCCGCTATTGGTCTATTCAGGGATTCAACTTCTTCCTGGTTTAGTCTTGGGAGAGTGTAAGTGTCCAGGAAATTATCCATTTCTTCTAGGAAAAACCTGGCATTTTCTTTAAAGGAAATGATTATAACCTTTCCATAGCTATACTAATTTTATTTTACATTTATTAACATATGTATCATCACAGGTATTTTTATAACAGTGTTTTTCTAGATACACATTGTATCTAAAACACATTGTATTCTTAAAAAATACAATGGCTTATAAAAACGTGGTTGCTTTTACCCACAAATTGTCTAATGCTATACTTTTTCTTTTGAAAGTTGTTGTTTTAACAGATGGCATTCTAGAATGTGGTAGAGTGTAATATGACAATTCATTCATAAGTATAATTCTACTTCTTCACTTACTAAATTTCCACATATTTTTTGCCTTTTATTAACGATGTTCTTGAATTTTCTTAATGATATATTCTCATTAAAGCATTCTTTTATATTAATGATCTATCTCACTGCTTTGATTTTTAAATAGTAACTTTGTAATGAATTAAACAGCCAAATAGCAACAAATACTTGATTGATAGAATTCAAGGAACTCAAGGAAAAGTTCATTGTAAATAATTGATATAGCAGTTGTTGTACTTCATTCTAGAAGCCATTCTTAAATTTTGGTGTGACAGCTCTCCGGTTTTGATTGTTGTTAATGGTAATTAATCATTTATCTTTGTGAGTTTAATTGGGTGTCAATAACAAACATATAATAATCGTAGCTTTTTTTTTTCAGGCACTCTACATGGGTCCAGTAGAGAATTAAGCTCTCTGTATCTAATATTTCACAACAAATATGTGTGGGAGATTTCATTATAGTCCCAATTTTAAAAATTAATATCATGAGATTCAGAGTGACAATTTAGCCAACATGTTTATTTGTGCCCACACTACTATATACTATGCCTATACTCTATTGACTCTAAAACTTTTTAAAAGTAAAGATAGAAACTATGGAAATCAAAATGGCTTCAACTGTAGAGAGCAAGTGAAAGAAGATGGAGAAAAGGAAAGATTTAAATAGATCAGCAGAGATGATAACTGTTTCATTGCATGACTAATAGAAATCCTGGTGCAAAATACATGTTCTTTGGGAAATATTGGATATACTATTTTTGAAATTTCAAGTTAGTGAATTCTCTTTCTGTAATGTGCTACCAATCTATCTGTTGAAAGCAAAAATTTTATACCATTAAAATATTCTAAAACACGCAGGTGACCACACATAGAAAGAACTTTTTAGCTACAAACATCTACATGAAAACTATATAACGGAAAGGTAAATTTGCAGACGATTTTGACCTGAGGACATTGACAAAACGTGGTTGATTTCCTTCAAGTTCTGCTTTGATGGGATTGTAAGATGGCATAACATAATCTCCACATAAAGTTGGGATACAAAAGCCTGACCAGTTGAGAGCACATGAAGAATTACCTGCTACACACACACACACACACACACACACACACACACACAAAAAAAAAAAAAAACCACCAAAAGCTAAAAGGGAGGTTGCCTCCCTCTGAAATCAGCATACAGGGTGAAATGATTCTTCTTGAGAGAATCTGATTACATGTCTACCCTCAAATAGATTTTTAGCCCAAATTTCTTTCACTTGGTTGCTTCAAAAAGTCCTCAAATATATTCCTGACACAAGGCAGAAACAAAAATATTTTTTAGAAAGATGAAAGGATATACTTCTGTTCTAGACAACTGCAAAGTATACAAAAACATTTTCAACACAAATAACTAACAAAGGACTGGTATCTAGAATACATAAATCATTAATATAAAAATAGAGGAAAATTAAGAGAAAGTAAAAAAATAAATACTGGGCAATTGAATAAGCAGTTCCTCAAAGAAGCAATCCAAGAGTCTAATAGGCATACTTTTTTTTTTTTTTTTTTGAGACGTATTCTCGCTCTGTCGCCCAGGCTGGAGTGCAGTGGAGGGAGCTCCACTCACTGCAAGCTCCGCCTCTCGGGTTCACGCCATTCTCCTGACTCAGCCTCCTGATAAGCACACTTTTTAAATGCTAGGTTTTATTATTAATCGGGAGAATGTGAAATAAAATACACTTCATGGACGAGTAAAATTGAAGAAGACTGCATATATCAAAATTAATGAGAATATGCATTCATGTGAACTTTCACACTCTGGCTGATAAGAGAATATGTTAGTGGCCAGGCATGTTGGCTCACGCCTATAATCTCAGCACTCTGGGAGACCGACGGGAGCGGATCACCTGAGGTCAGGGGTTTGAGAATAGCCTGGCCAACATGGTAAAGCCCTGTCTCTACTAAAAATACAAAAAAAAAAAAAAAAAAAAAGAAAAAAAAAAAGGTAGCCATGCGTGTTGGTGAGCACCTGTAGTCTCAGCTACTCGGGAGGCTGAGGCATGAGAATTGCTTGAACCTGAGCGGCAGACATTGGCAGTGAGCCAAGATCACGCACTGCACTCCTGCCTGGACAATAGAGTGAGACACCGTCTCAAAAAAAAAAAAAAAAGAGAGAGAGAGAGAGAGAATATGTTAGTATACTCTCCACGGACAAAAGATTGGCACTACCTCATAAAGTTGATATTATGTGTAATCCATGACCTAACTACTCCATACCTAGATGTATATCCTAGAGTAACCCTTGCATATACACGTTTGGGGAGGCATGTATAATAATATTACTAGTAGCAATGTTGGTTATAGCCAACAGAAAATATCACAAATGTCTAAAACAGTATAATGGATAAATTTTGGTGTGTTTTTACAATGGAAGAAATTTAGCTACATACAACATTGATGACTATCACGATATATTAAAAAAGACATTCTTAGACAAGGTAGCATGAGGAAAAAGAAGAAAAAATAATATGCAAAAGAATGCCTTAGGTATGGCAATGATCAAATAAAATTCAAAGTAACCCAAACTATCCTATACTTTTCAGAGATGCATAAGAAAAATCTACATTAAAAAGAAACAATCATTGCAGAAATCAGGATAGTTATTACCTCTAGATTGTAGAGGGAGTACTATTTTGGGGTGGACATATGGAGTTTTCTATATGTTAGCAAGTTTCTATTTCTTAATTTAAGTAGATTACATGGGTTATCATTATTTGATCCATGTATGATTAGTCATTAAACTCTGCTTATTAATATTTATTGTATTCAAATGTTCTATGTTTGGCATATCTTATAATAAAAAAAGGAGGAAAAAGTTCCAAGAATTTACCTTTGGATAATGTTGGTATTGTAATGGTATCAAATTTGGATCTTGCTAATCTATGTATTTTTTTTTCTATAGATGGATACCCTAAAAATGAAATTGAGTATAAGTGGAAAAAGCCCTCCGTAGAAGTGGCTGACCCTAAATATTGGAGATTATATCAGTTTGCATTTGTAGGGTTGAGAAATTCAACTGAAATCTCTCACACAATCTCTGGTAAAGATAATACTCAAATAGTGAATGATGCTACTATTAAATGACATTTTTTATTTTAAATATATGGATTGGGATTTATATTATATGGCCAAAATAAAACATTTTTTTTTCTTCCAGGGGATTATGTTATTATGACAATTTTTTTTGACCTGAGCAGAAGAATGGGATATTTCACTATTCAGACCTACATTCCATGCATTCTGACAGTTGTTCTTTCTTGGGTGTCTTTTTGGATCAATAAAGATGCAGTGCCTGCAAGAACATCACTGGGTATGACACATAATATTATGCTATAATATCATAGAACTTTAAAAAATCATTTTGATGTAATAAAAATTTATAGTCACATTTATTAAATATATTCTTCTGGAATACAGTCAGGAAAAAAATTGACAGAAACTAAAGGACAAAACCATGTTGAAAGAGATATGTAAAAAAAGAAAAGTATAAAATGGAATTGTAAAGAACTTGAAATTTCAGAAAATTCCTTCTTTTTTCTGCTAATGAAGACCAAAGGAAGCATAGATACATAGCAAGAATTAATACATTAAAATCATACATAATTCCTAAATCTTATTTTGGTTGAGTTTTTCTATCACTTTTCATCAAGATTTTATTTCATGTTATAGCTGAGTCACTAATAACCATTGTTTTATTTGCTGGGGTATGTGGATGGCTTTAAAATAACCTGTTTTATGACATTGCTAATGAAGTCAGTTGTTCCAAAGGGCAAGCAGCTGAAAGGAACAAGAAGCTCCCTGGCTTCTATGGCTTCTGTCGTGTATAAAGTGTGTACTTATTCTGTGAATGCTTGAGAGTTGCCTGTACAATAACATTGATTAACAGGGTAATTGTGATTAATACTTGACAAATAGATTTTCACTCTTTTTCTGTAGCAATCTATTGTAATAATCAAATCATATAACAAAATAAGTGACTAATTATGATATAGTTATTTAAAAGAAAATGATAACCTGCAATCAGGTATTGATGCATGAAGAAAACTTATTAATCAATTGACTCACCCGCCAAATCAGTGAAAGACACATGAATCGCACTGCTCATAATTGTGTCTTAAAAATATGTAAAGAAAGGTGAGACGGTTTCTGTTTTTAACCACAAAGAAGATTTTATGTGGTTTCTATGATAGCTCATAAATGATTCCATCTAATAAATACAGTAAAATGCAGGTCACATAAAAGTGGCAACAACAATGCTTGAGGCACATGGGTCTATTCTTGAAAATGAAGTTCTCTTGGGCATCTAAACAGGGGTATTGAAATAGCTAGTGGACAAAATCCATTCATACCTTAATTTTGTTTCCTTTCATTGTTTACAATTATTTTATATTCTAAGTCATATAAATTATTTTAGGTTCTTTGTATGCTACTATAAGTATAACTTAAACAGAGTATTTTTGTTTCTATTTCCATATTTTTCTGGGAATGTAAATTAGTATAATCACTATGCATAACAGTTTGGAAGTTTCTCAAAGAGAATTTGAATGGATTATTTATACCACTGGGTTTGTATAAAACTATAAGCTAGAGTGTCATGAAGAGAAGAGCCAACTGTGAAGTCATTTTTGCATAAATTTATTTTTATTCAATATTAGCACATCAATTGTAAAGATAACCACAGCCAGATGCAACTTAACAAATATCTTTTGTAATTGTGGACCCTAAGATAGAGAATTACAATTGCTTTAAATATAAATACACACACATATCACTGAAGGACAATTTCCTGAACTCAATGAACTCAACCTTGCATTTTACTAAAATATATCAAATGCTTTCTGTAAAACAAGCAATGTTTTTGGTGCTGCAGTGTTAACAGTGAAAAAAACTTTAAAAAGTTCATGTTTATGGTGTTTACATTTTAGTAGAGAAAACAGGTAATGTTCAAATATAAAAGTCATACAATAAAATTTTAGTGAGTCATGAAGGCTGTGAAGAGATAGCAAAATCAATGTTTAGAAAATGACAGGGTGTGCGTGATGTGATATTTGCTATGTTATATCGTGGAGTCTTGCAAGATACCTCCGATGATGTGGCATTTGAGCAGTGACCCAAAGAAGTGTGGTGCTCGCCTGGTGGATATTGGGCAGAAAGATATTCCAGGCAGTGGGAACTGTATGGTTTTGAAGCCAGATCTTCCTGCTATGCCATGCTTTGGGGTTCAGAAAGATGACAAATATGGTTGGAGCTGAATGAATAGTCACAGAAAATGAATTTGGAGAAGTGGCCAATAGTTTGATCATGTAAATTTTTGTCGGCCGTTTTAAGGACTTTAAATTTTATTTCAAATGTGATGGGAGATTATTGTAGTATCTTGAGTAGGGGAAGCCATGGAGAAAATAACAATGATATCCAAAATGTTTTCTCAATATCCTGCTAATATCCTAAATGTTTTTTATTCTAATGGACTCAGAAATATTTTCATAGAAAATCCACCATGTTCTTCTCAAGGTAATGGCAGTGATAATAATTACTAAATTAAATAAATGTCTGAAAGCAAAGTTCTGGTTAGTTTTGTTTGCCTTATTAAAAAAGAATGTAACAGAAACTTAATAAAGTAAAATTTATTGCAGTCATGGATAATAACGAAACCACGCTTAGGATTTAAGACTTTTTAGATAGAAGACATAATTGTGGAGGCAAGAAACACTTTGGAAACCTATTTGGGCTGACGATGGTAACAATGTGATTTAATAAGCTTGTGTGGGAGATGAGGGAAAGGAAGAATTGTATATGTTATTTTTTAAGCCTTTTCCATAACAAAGCCTTTAAAATATATATTTAGCTTCAAAATAATTGAAGTAAAAGCTGTAAGGAATAGTGGGAAAAATTAGCAAATCTGCAATCATTAGTGTTTTCTCATTCATTGTCAGAATTACAAGAAAAAGTTAATTAGGATATAGAAACTTTGAAATTATCATAAATACATTACCTGATTGATATTTATAGGTTACTACACCTAACTTCAGAGCACACAATATTTTCAAGTGCATATGGATCATTAAACAAGATATTACTAAAATTCAAAACACTAAAATTTTCAGAGTATATTTTCTAACAAAAAAGGAAGTAAATTAAAAATTAATAAAAATAATATAACTGATAATGGCTTTGTATATTTGGAAATTTAAAAAATAGACAAATAATTAAATTAAGTATCTTTTGTGTATATTTACTACAAGTACAAAGCAAGATATTACTGTGTGTGTTTGTTTTTTGAATGAGAGGCACAAAGGAGTTGAAAAACTGTTAAGATCAGAGAGCTAATAGGTAGAAGAGTCAGAGATTAAACCTAAATTTGTCTCATAATTCCAAATTCATCACAACTGTATCGACTTTAATATTTTCTCCAATCCTAAGAAATTATAAAAGTGAAACGACAGGCTTGTGAGTAGAATTGTTAGGGTATGTTTCAGTGGAGACATGAGGGGAAGAGGTGGTTATTGCCTTCACTATACCAAAGAGACTGTTGCTGCAGCTGTTTTTGATTTACTTTTCATCATAGACGTTGCCACTCTATAAATATTGGTCAAATTAAGAAGCATTTAGCATTATATTTAGTACTTTTAAGAGAGTAAACAATTCTGCTCATGGGACCATATTTGCTGCGAAAAAGAATGAGGATTATGGAAGTTTAGGCTAAAAGAAATATAGCATGTGCATCTGTAATTTAGGAGACCTAAGATTAATAGTGGTAAGAACCACACGAAGACTGATGAGAAACAGATCCCTTCAAGGATACACATGCAGGGTTGGGGTCCTGGGGGAAATCCCAATTATACATGCTGACTTCTCAAAAATAAAAGCATTTACTCTGTGCTTTCAAAGCAGTATTCCCTTGATATAACTGTGCCAGTATTCCTCACTTAAACATTGAGATTAAAAAGTAGGTTTAACTCAAGTTATTATATAACAAAAAGCTATGTTAGTTTGGATTAATTTTGACTGCATATGTATGGTGGGAAATGCCAAGTCACTGTCACTTCAATTAGATAGAAGAATATCTGTTGCTTATGTGAAGTCTAAGGGTTGGTATTTCAAGGTGATACAATGCATTACAGTATGAGAAATTCAGGCTCCTTCTAGCTTTCTCCTGTATTGTGAGTCATTTTAATTCCCAATATTATCTAATGTTTTCAGATAGTGCGGTTGGTCTGGCGATTGTATTCCAGCAGAAGGCAATGAGAAGGAAAGAAAGACATTCCTTGTTTCTTTAATGCTGTCTTTAGGATATTGTGTGTTGCTTACATTCTTGACTTGGTTGCCTTTGACTAGATCTCAGCCCGTGGCCACACTCAGCTGCAGAGAGATGGCAAATAAAGTTGTTTTGGGCAACCACATGCCAGCTAAATATTTGATATTCTATTACAATGAAGGAAGGGAAGAAAGGATATTGGGAGTCAACTTGTTCTCCGCAGTAATTTAAATGATTAGAACTCACAGAAACAAAGAGCACATTGGACACAATGTAGCTATGGCTACCAATAATTATTTCTGTAAATTACTAGTAATCATATTTTTTTCCATTGTTTAATTTCACTCACAAAATTGCCAAATCAGATGGAATAATAAATGTGGTCTATTATTTTTCATTTCCTATTTTGTTTCCTCTCTCCATAGGTATCACTACAGTTCTGACTATGACAACCCTGAGTACAATTGCCAGGAAGTCTTTACCTAAGGTTTCTTATGTGACTGCGATGGATCTCTTTGTTTCTGTTTGTTTCATTTTTGTTTTTGCAGCCTTGATGGAATATGGAACCTTGCATTATTTTACCAGCAACAAAAAAGGAAAGACTGCTACTAAAGACAGAAAGCTAAAAAATAAAGCCTCGGTATGTTAAAAAGAAAAATTTCTATTTTATAAACCTTGACTTACTTAGAGATACTCTTTTGAATATTTATGTGTTTGTTTACAGAAATAGGGACACTTGAGACCCATAACCAAAGACAAATAAAGTTAAGATGAAACTGGAGTACCTAACATCGCTCACCAAAAAAAAAAGTGTATTTCTGTTTTTTAAATATCTCCCATTGGATCCCCTGTGTACAGAGTGGCTCATTATGGCCTAAATTTTCCCACAGTGGTAGATTCTTTGTACCTCAAACATTATTTGTGATTTACCTTTGATTCGATTTTTGTGTTAGGATTTGCATTTCTAACAAACTTACCTTACTTTTAGTGATGAAGATTCCTCTTTAATGGTAGTATCCAGCTGTTTTTAAAAGTCATGATCACAACGTTCTTTTTTTGTTTTTGTATATTTGTACTATTTTAATCTCCCATCTCAATCCAATGATTATCTTAACTTATATTACATCAAGTTTAATTTGTTATAATGGATTCTACTGATTCTAATATACTAATGTATGGGATTATTGACTATGATTATGCTTTATATTATCAATTATAGCAACATGAAAGTAATATCTAACACATGTTGAATGTTCCTGACACTCTGCAGAGCATTTTACATGCATGACTTCATGTATGCTTAGAGCAACCCTCTAAGTAGAGGTTCAATGATTTGCACAAGAACAGCCTTAGTAAGCGAAAGATCCAAGACACAGACCAGAGCTCAAGCTTGTGACCCTTCCTTTATATATCCTGTTCTCATAGGGCTTAGAAAAGTAGACATTTATTTTTCTAAAATTAACAAGAAAACATTTAATTTCAGTAAATTCTTTCAAAGATTTGTTTCAAAATATTCAAATAAGTGAGAAATGGATCAAACAGCCAGGCATTAGTGGCAAGCTTGTAAGCCTCCCTTAATATATATAATGAATTTTCCCTATTATCTAGCTTTTAAAGTTCTAGGAGTCAATGCATTTTTCCCTAATCTTTTTTCATTGGTTTCTTTATAAAACTCTGCTATACTTTTAAGTTATGTTTTACTTTTCATGTTATATTCCAAGAGATAAACCAGGTGTATTTTTCTTTCAGAAACCCACAATATTCCAAGAAAGCAGAGCACATTGCTAGCAGTACAAATTTGATAATTTGCATTGTAGAATTAGCCCATGATTCCATCAACTTCACGTCATTTTTGTTCATAGGATGTTTTGTCTCCCGAATGGACAAATCAGAAGTCAACTGTAATATCTATTGTTAAATTTTCAGATAAAGAAAAATGAATGCTTTCTACTATTTTCCTTTCATGAAAGCTATGCATCTTCTCTGGATTTTCCATTTTATCATTTACTCATCTACATCTATGTTGGATTATTGCCTTGAAAGTTTTATTTCTGGAAATTTTCAATGGAAATGTTTAGAATAAAAATAACTAAGATAGAGGCCAGGCAATGTACAATCTCACATCCATTCTCTAATTTAATTCTAAGAATAAATAATTTAGGTACTACTATTATATTACTGAGGGACACAACCAAAACATGGCTACTCTAGGACAGTAGATAATCTGTTTGACTGCAGATCATGTACACTCAGCCACAGTTCCAATGGCACATGTACTCAAGAGAGCTGGATTATTCTAGTGTAGACTTTAAACTTATGATGCCATTCAGTCATTCATCAACTATTTATTAAGGACTTCCATAATCTAGTAATTGCTCTAGAATAGTTATTTTTTTTAATCCATATGTTAAGTCTTTCAAATTTAGCATCAAGCCCAGGTCGCAAACTACTAATTATGGAAAGCTAAAGAACAAAAATCAAATGATAATATTGAAGTACTAAATGGCAAATAGCAACAGTTAAATTGACATATTATAATTGACTACTTGAGTACCAAAAATATTTTATTTATTGCCATTCATAATGAAGTTTCATAGTCTCTTTTCTTTGTTCAATTATGTGCTTTATGAGCTCTTTAAGTCCTAAACGATATTTTGAGTGAAAAACCAGGATCAGTAATCAAATCTGACTCCTTGCATGGTTCAGTGTACAGCCATATGGTATTGCTAATCAGGTAAATCAGAATGTACTTTTAGAAGGAATAGGCAATTCTGTTTGCTGTTGTCTCAAATTCTCTATTTAAGAGCTTCTGGAATCCACATTTTTCTTTGGATGCAAGATGTTGTAGCATCTTGCCATTAAGCCTGTGTTAAATATTTGTGACTTCACCCCCTCTTTCCCTGCTTTCTCTCTCTCTTCCTCTTTGTCTTTTCTTTAATATCCCCATTTTCTTTATTAAAATTCAGAGTATAATGTTCCCCTTCCAGAGTCCAAGTGATCTCATTGTTCAATTCCCACCTATGAGTGAGAACATGTGGTGTTTGGTGTTCTGTTTTTGTGATAGTTTGCTGAGAATGATGGTTTCCAACTGCATCCATGTCCCTACAAAGGACATCACACACTGGGCCCTATTATGGGGAGGGGGAAGAGAGGAGGGATGGCATTGGGTGTTATACCTGATGTAAATGACGAGTTCATGGGTGCTGACGAGTTGGTGGGTGCAGCACACCAACATGGCACACAAACCTGCACGTTATGCACATGTACCCTAGAACTTAAAGTGTAATAATAATAATTAAAAAAAAATGTGTACAGTCTTGTCTCTAATCCTCAAATACTGAATGTCACATATAACTGGAAAAAAAACTCTTTTAATGTAAGAAAACAAGAAAACATCAGCAATTTTACTGACCTTCTGTGATCTCATTTGAACCTTGTCTACACTTGTAGGCTTAATAATCTATTTTAATAATGCTTGTATAAATTGATTTCAAAAGTAAAAAATAAAAATAAAAATAAAAATAAAAAATAAAAAATAAAAGCTACAGTTTATGGCACACACAAAAAATAAAATTCAGAGTAGTTTAAAATCCAGCATTTTCTCTTTTTTAAAAAAAAAATTGTTTAGGGCTATAGTCAGGCTGGGATGCAATATTTTGGCTAGAGAGCTGTTGAAAGGTCAACATGTCTGTTATTAAGCAAAATTAAAATCCTTTTCCTGACATCTTGTTGACTGCTTAACGGAGAATCTCAGAATGTTCAGATTTTTTTCTTTGGAAGAGATAATACTTGAACAAAATAGATTTTTACCTTCAATGAACACCCTAAAATATAAATTGATAAACACCCTTTTAAACTTACTCTCCACATGAAATATTGAACCAGCTTGCTCTCTCTCTCTTGCTCTCTCTCTCTCATTCTTTCTTTCATTTGTCTGTTATGCTCGCTTTCTATTTTTCCTTCCTTGCCTTTCCTTTCTTCCTTCCCTTTTCTTCCCTTCTTTCCTACCTTCTTGTCTTCCTTCCTTCCTTTCTTCCTTCCTTCCTTCTCTATTCTGTTATCATATTTTTCTTCCTTCTATTTTATTGTACATGTCAATGACATTTTGGATTGTTTCATACGCCCATCCAATATATATTTTTATTACTAATTGGTAAGTATGTAATTCAGGTGTATTTGTGTCAACATTTATTTTCAAGAAAATCTAAAAAGTTAACTTAAATATGTTGAACTATGGAATCAAGACATGTTATGCAAGAGATAAAGGCCATAGAAAGGCACTAGTAATAAACCAGCCATTGCCAATTGAAGAGTAGTTTATGTTGAAACTTGAATATTCAGCCCATAGGCTATCAGAAATCTCAGAAAACCATGTTGCACCTACTTCACAGTTCTGCTATAGCGATTTGAGGAGGAACTTACTTATTTTTAGTTTCCTGATTTTATTAAGATGTGAAATTATAGAAATTTATTTCTCCAGCTAAGACACTATGGAGACAAAAAAGAGAACGTGTTCTTTGCTTTGAGGGATGATTACATCCAGTTGTGAAAAAATACATCGCAAATACAAATATAATAAGATGCAATATAAATAACAGTCCAAGATAAAAATCAAAATTAAACAAAGACTCTGTGAGGGAATTAACAATTAGATGAATAATGTCTCATACTTTTACAGAAGCAGGGTATTTTTACAACATATATATATATATATATGATGTTTTATTATTTTTAAATAACAATATTTTTATTTTTTTATTTTTTATAAAAACATAAAATGCATTTTTAAAGAAACTGTTCTTGTGGAAACAGACAAGTATCATAAAGCCAGACCTATGTGGCCTATGCCTAGCATCCCAGGCAGTCTTCAGACTTCATGTAATATGGCCTGTGAAACACTGAACAGGCACACAGTGTTGAAAAGAATCTTGTGGAGAGGAGAGGATTCCTTTCATTTCATGTGTAAATAATTCATTCATAAAGCATGTAAGCTAATGGAAGTTTGGCAGGGAAAATTCCAGAGAAAGTATGGCTTCACTGAAGTAATTTTTTGAAGAATAGTTGCAGTTTTTAAGATAGCAAATTAGGAAGAACATTTAAGATACAGGGAACTATGTCAGCTGGGCTGAGCCTTACATGTGAGAACAAAAAAGTACACTAGTATACGTCCCAAGCTATGTTGTCCAATATAATAACCACTAACCACATATAGATAGGTTGGGTTAAAGTAATTAAAATTAAACAAAATATAATATTCGGTATCTTAGTAACCCTAGTCACATTTCAAGTGCTCAGTAGACACATGTGACTTATGGCTATCATATTGAAGAGTGTAGATGTAGAACATTGTCATCACAGAAAGTGCTATTGGGTAATCTTTGTCTTGAAAATAGGAATCTTAGGAAAGAAAATAACCTATGTTGAGGATAGAAGAGTGGTTTACGGCCAGGTACTACAAAATCTTTAAAGCCATGCTAGGAATTTACATTTTGTCTTGTTAGCACTGGCAAGTTATACACGTTTTTAAGCAGGATGGTATATTTCTATGTATGTTTTCAGAGGATAATTAGAAGTAGTATACAGTATATACTTGGATGACAAAAGAGGCAGGGAGATAAATTTGAAGACTATTGCAATTGTTCCAGAAGTAATATAATACTAAAAGCTGAAATCAAGATATTGGGATGAAAATAATGCATAGCAAGTGTTTGGTTCCCCCTGGCCCTGCCCCATACCACAGTCCTCACCCACAGCTCCTTTTCAGCAGAGAAGATTTTCATTTCAGTCAGTGCATGCCTATTGAATAAACATTTGTCTACCTCTCAGAGTACTAAAATAATGAAAAGCTGTATCAATCCACAGTTTCACAACTTATAAAGACTCTTTCTTATAATAATATTTGGCAAAGCTCCCAGGAAGGATTATGTCATATTGGTGAAATGTGAAATACAGCAAGAAGGTTACTTAAACAATTGTAAAGAGTCGGTGCATAGTGGGATGTTTTCAATAGATAGAATAATCATTTAGTACCAGTTGTGACAATGGCCACATGATGCTTCCCTGAAGTGTATAGATACCACCAACAACAGCTCTTTTTTCTACCTTGGCTTCCAAAGAACACTCTTTAATATTTATATTTCTATTTAAAACATCATAGATTATTACAGCCGAAAAGGACCAGATTAATCATTGAGTAAAATTCCCATTAAAAAAAATTAATTTTAACAGTAATAGTGGAGCACGGTTGAAACTAATAAACAAATAGAACAATTCATAAATGTACAAATAAAGAAAATATTCTACCTAGAACATTTTGAACCAAATCTAAGAAGCAACTACATTGTAACCATTTCTGTTTTCACATTCTTGTGATAATTACCTTCTCAGTATTTTAACTTGCTATTAATAGTTACTGACTTGGCACGGTGGCTCACTCCTGTAATCCCAGCACTTTGGGAGGCCAAGGTGGGCAGACCACAGGGTCAGGAGATTGAGTCCATCCTGGCCAACATGGTGAAACCCATCTCTACAGAAATACAAAAAATTAGTCTGGCACTTGATTAATTTTAAAACTTTAAATAATATATTTAAATCTCTACTTCTGAATTCATTATTGTGATTAATTGTAGTGCCAATTTTATTATTCTTTACAGATAAAATTTTTTCTTTTCTTACCTGAAAATTTTCTTCATCGCGCTTTATACAGTGTAAAAAAATTCTTAAGGATTCATATATTTTCTGTGTTTTGACCTCTTTCATTTCCTCATTACTTAATATTCGTATGTGTTATTTTTGAGAATGTTATCAATTCTTCATTCCAATTTAATTCTATTTTCTCCTTGGAAACTGCTGGTAGTTAGATTTTAGACTTCCTAGGTTCAGCATATATTCCAGATTTTCTTTTTATCATATCTTAAGCCATTTTTCCATACTATGAGCAGTTTTTTTCAAGATTTCATTTTAAAATTTTTAGCTTATTAAAAATTTACAATAACTTTATGAATTTCAGAGAGGTCTTATTTTCTAACTGTTTTTTGTTCATTTTTCCTTAAGTGGATGTATTACTTCCTCAAGTAGTTCTGAGTGGACTAACTAGATATATATTCTCATATTTATTAAAATATTAGAATCAGTAATTCCGGCTGTTCATTTTCACTTTTTTCCTTTGTATTGTTCACTTACCTCAAAACGTCTTCACGATTGCTCCTCAAATAGGCCCAGTAAGTTTGGTATGTAACTGTCAAGTTTGTAGCCATTGGATTTTACTTTCATACATGTGTTTGTGGGGCATGACATCTGATTCCTTCCAAATATACACATATACATTCTAAATAATAAGATGATGGCACAATACTAGGACATTCCAGTTCCAACATCAAGAGCCCTAACCTTTCTCCTGGGATAGTGGAAGGTTCTTCTCATTTTTAGAAGTTATAGAGTTTAGACTGAGTGAACGCCAACCATCGTCATCTTTATTCTCTACATGCACAGTAGGTGAGCTATAGTTCAAAGGAGTGCAGCTGATCTGGAGGTGGACATTTAGCTAACACCATGTTTTCCATCCTATTCATTACTCCCATTCTTCCTTCCTTATATTAAGAGTCTCTGACATTTTGATGGGAAGAGTAGATTTCACAGTCATGTTTTCATTTACTGAGCCTTTGTGAGATGTATCTTCTTTCGGTCTGCTTTATCCGTTGGCCTATTTCCGTCTGCTTTTGGTACTTCAGAAATTTATCAGGAATTCTAAATGCTGATCGGCAGCTCCTCATCACCAAGTTTCACCTCCTGGAATTTTTTTCTTTTTTTTTAAGACAAAGTTTCACTCCATCACCCAGGCTGGAATGCAGTGGTGCAATCACAGCTCACTACACCCTCATCCTCTTGAGATCAAGCCATCCTCCCACCTCAGCCTCCCAAATAGCTGGGATTGCAAATACATGCAACTACACCCAGCTAAATTTCTTTTGTTTCCTCTTTTTGTAGATACAGGGTTTTGCCATGGTGCCCAGGCTGGTCTCAAACTCCTGGGTTCAAGAAATCTTCCCGCCTCAGCCTCCCAGAGTGCTGGGATTACAGATGTGAGCCAATGTGCCCAGCCTTCTCCTGTTGATTTTTCAATGTTAATGGTATAATCTATAATTTTTGAACATCCAACTTAAACAGGATTTTGTGAAGGAGGAATAAACAGTGCTTAGTTTGGCATTTTCACGTGCAGTATTTTAAATGGGAAATTAGTAATATTATATAGTCAGTCTTTCATAATAATATAATCATCAAATAATATTTGCTATTCATATTACTAATATTTAGTAATTTTAGCAGATGGTATAATAATTAGCAGATGGCATAAGTAATTGTATGTAAATACTGATTTATTTATCACTTCGCATTTGTTTGATATTAGTATATTTTGGTGCTTTAAGATATATCCTTAATAGTGGAAATGGGATGAGTTTCTCAAAATAGCAAGCTAAGCTATATTCTTAGTAATTTTTGAAATTTTTTAAAAGTATATTTTAAAAACTTATTTAAAGTAGAATATTCTATTCAATTATGTTGTTACTTTTTAAATTGCTTTAACTGATTTATTATTTTTAGTGTTTATTTTTTTATTTTAAATTTAATTATCTTTTAATATTTATAATTTTTTAATGTTTTTGGGGAAAGCAAGTCTATACTTGAGGAATTAAAAGATGGGTGGCATAGTTGCATTTCAGATAAATAAGACTTGGAATGTATATATTTTTCTGATTAATTTCTCAGTGTTTTAAAGGTCAGAAATCTGGGTTTCATCAATATTTTGTTTTACTGATATTGTGTTAGATTTTTGTCTATTTTTCTCAGCATTTCTATGTCCATTTCTGTTTACTTTCATCATTCATTGATGTGTAGTTTATTTCAATTCGTGAACTTGAATTTTGAGGGGATGGGGGTGGAGGCGGCAAAAATCTAGAAAACTGCTAATTTAAAATATATTTGCAATAGAACTCTCCATGACACTGCTCACCAGAGATTAGTTCTTTTTTTAAACAAACCACTTGCAGTTTTTCTTCATTTTAGTGCATTTAAAAATGTCATAATTTCTCTCATGAAAAACTAATATCCTCTGAAAAACACACGATATTTCCATTTATGCTGTTTCATATATGGAATGTGTTTTCTACCACATAATCTTAAAATTGCCTCCTAACAATTTTTTAAAATTAATTTTCATTCTGATTAGCATAAGAGCCAATGCTATTCAAGTATCAAGTGACAAGGAAATAGGTACCAATTCATCTCCCCCCCCCCCTTTTTTTTAACATGATTTTAGTGCTCCATTAAAACTTAGGGATGTAGTCAACTATCCCCAAGTTCCATCCACAAAAGATCTGTCATTAACATTTAATAAGATACTGCCTCTGCTCTTTATGATATAGCTAAGCAAGTTTAATCATGAACTTTTTTGTGTTTAGGGCATTTCTCCTTATCCTCAAGGTGCACATTTGTCTCTAATATGAATATTGTGACCCGCATGATGTTTTAATCTTTTGAAAGTATCACTAGATGTGAATATTTGCTTCCTTTTGCATCTACTGGATTTTTAATATTTGGTGACTTGGATTCTATGTTTCTTTTTAGAAATAAAATGGACATGAATATAGGTTCACATTGTAAGAAATTTTAAACTTTCGTATATAAATGTAAAAATGTTTTTCAGAAAATATTTAATTTTGTTGACCTGACTATTTCAAAATTTAGGATGAGAGCATGTAACTCACATTTGCATGAGAAAAGATGTAAGATCCGGTTAAAACAATTTTTATAAAATTGGCACTGATTTAGTGTTTAGATAGTGAAATTGCTGAATACAGTAAGTTGTAAGATTCACATCTTAAGATAACCCTCAAAATATGTTGAGTTCTGAAAAATGAAGAATTACTAAAGCTGAAATATTCATATATTACTTGCCAGCTTATTAAAGGAGTCATTAATTTTTTTCCAATAACATTTTTATGTGGTCTAGGACTTTTTTGTTGTTGCTATTATTAATGTTTGTATGTTTATCTTAGCATGAATTTCATAATTAATTGTGATATAGCCTCATCAGGAATAAACAGTAACAACTACAACAGTAATGTTGTTACCTACTGGCAGGTGATTACTTGCTATGTTTCAAGTATTTTACTTAGTGTTTTATGTCCATCATCCAATTTAACAATCAAGCAAACCTACAATATTTTTAATGCCACTTTTGTACAGAAGAAAACATAGAAGTCAAAGAATAATACTTTCACTCTTTAATTATTTAAGTATTATTCAAAATCAAGTATTATAAAAATTTAACATGTTCCAAATAAAGCTGTTAATAATAGTAACTGTTATTACTGAGCATGATGAAGCATTGATCATTTTACATAAGCCATGAAATTTGCTTATCATAACTGTCACAGAAATTAGGTGCAAATATAATTCCAGCTGTGAAGACAGCTACATTGGTAGAATGAGCAGAATTTGAACTCCAATTGTTCCCAAGTCTGAGCTTTTAATTACTACACATCCCTCTTTCCCAAATATGGTGCCTTGTGCTTACCCATCACAAACCCCATAACTTTTTTTTGTCCATTCATATCTTCACAAAACTTTTGCATTATCAAAATGTTTTCTTTGCTACTTATTCTCATTTTTATTCAAGAAAACAAATAATATATAATAGCAAAAAAAAGACGTGTATAGCAGTGTTAATGTTTTAATGTAAACTAGAATATACGGTTCATTTTTATTTTAGAATCAGATCCAAGGTAAATGATATGTTGGTGGGTCAACTTTCTAAAGGTATAAAAATATATTTTATTTTTCAGAGGTGTTTCATTTCTGCATACTAGAATGTAGCAAATGTTCTGTTACAAAGCAAATTATAATATAAAACTTGTTATAATTGAAAATACTGGATTTTTTGAAATCAAGATTATTTTCATTACCTATCAGTCTCCCAGAGTTTGTGTTAAGGGAGCAAATTGATCTTTCCTTATGCTACTTTTTTGGTGTCAAACATTCATTTATTATTTTGACCAGATGACTCCCGGTCTCCATCCTGGATCCACTCTGATTCCAATGAATAGTGTTTCTGTGCCACAAGAAGAAGATTATGGGTATCAGTGTTTGGAGGGCAAAGATTGTGCCAGCTTCTTCTGTTGCTTTGAAGACTGCAGAACAGGATCTTGGAGGGAAGGAAGGATACATATACGCATTGCCAAAATTGACTCTTATTCTAGAATATTTTTCCCAACAGCTTTTGCCTTGTTCAACTTGGTTTATTGGGTTGGCTATCTTTACTTATAAAATCTACTTCATAAGCAAAAGTCAAAAGAAGTTTGACTAAATTCAATAGAATCTTTTGTCCTTCAGTAACTTGAAGTTTAAATTTAAAATGCAGAGAAAACAATGGTTAAAATGTGAGTAGTATTGTAACTATGTTAAGGCCTTCAGAAGTAAATAAAGTAGCAGGTTTCAGGCTAATTTACATGAAACTGATTAGTTGCAAAATGCAGTAGATTAAAATACTCACCTATTTTTATTTAAATTTTCTTTAATTTACTTCTATGTTGTTATAATTTTGAATGTTTAAGTTCTATGATTCATGTTTTAAAGATGGAATTATTTTAATACATATTTTGTTTAAATATAAACTATAATTGTTTTGTAATGTGAGACTAATGACTAATATTTATGTAGCAACTTTTTTGCCAGAAAAAAGATTGTTAATTTGTTTTTTCTTGCTTTTCCTTTGCTTGCCCTGCCTGAAATACAGTTAGTTGATAACATAAAGCCATAGTTTTCTTGGATTTGCTTCCAAGATATTGTATTCCCAAGAAGAAATTGATTTATTTTTAACCTATCAATTACAGAAGACTTATGAAAAGGTCAACTTTTACCTGTCTTTTAGTCCAGTCCATTTTCTGGCACAATATTAAACAGAACTCCAGTTACATTTACTTTGGTGATTTGCAAACTTGGAAAGAAGCCACCAGTCATTTTTTAAGAATGTAAGATGGAAAAAATCAGGTAAAATCTAACCATTTTATTCTCTGCTTCATAGCATTTATAATGTATAATGAGGTTAACAATGAAATATTAAAATCTGCAAATGCAAATTAATGCAAATTAAATGCAGAGAGAAATTTTCTTTTCTTTATGTTTTATGAAAGTGTTGCAGTCCCTAAAATAAAAATATTGAGGAACGGTGCTTGTATTTACTCATGTGGTTAAAAAATTATTACCTGGAAAACTGAATTGCAGGTCATATTGAGGACAAAATCTTAAATATGTGCTATTAGCATTGTTTTTAGACTAGTAATATTCAGAAAACAGTTTTTGGCCTGCATTACATATTGCTTCTTCCAGCTCCAAAGTTTTGGACCCTGTCAGTTTTGCAACTACATTATACATTATTATAATATTATTTTTTTCTAGAAACTGGGGGCAGCCTCAAAATCATCTTAAAGAGGGAGTTTTGTTAGAGGCATCTTTATGAACATGAGTGTGAGATCTCTCTAAATTCTTAGCGTCTCACTGGATGTAAAATCTATCAGTTAATAGTTTTAAAAATGCCTCTTTTTTTAAACAGAGAGTTAAATTTAGGCTTCAATCATTATAATCCTGTAAGTAGCTTGACATATCAATTGTTTATAAGATTCATCACATAAATTTCTGGAGAACAAACAGGTTTTGCCTGGAAATAACCTTTAAATGTTGTTTCTGTTGCCAAGACCAATGATCATGATGAAGAGTTTTATGATCACAGCCTATCTTACTTAAGGTTTGAGAGGGAACCTGTCACCTCTGCAATTGTCACTCTAGTTTTTAATGTTATAATTCTGCTACATGGTTAGTGAATGTCTGGCATGATTATACACATGTATTGGAAATATATAGTTTTTAAATTATTTATTTATTTATTTATAGTTTACTGTGTGTTCCAAGCTAACTCTAATTTTTTTCACTTGCTCATAAACTTCTGAAAAAAAAAAAAAGCATGAATCAAATGGTAATGCCCAATATCCACTGACCCTGCTTTTTCTTGAATGAACAGCCAAATTAAACTTTGGCCATGTATATATTCATTTACAGATTATCCATACATTCATTTTAATAACATTGAGTACTGATGGATGTTTTTAAAGTGAGCATTCATTTAAGGATAAATAAAAAATAAAGTACTCATAAAGAATAAAGTACTTTACTAAAATATTGTGTGGCTATTTTCATGTTTGAAGCTATAGCTTACTAATTATCATGAGACAGTTTTGATTTTGGGACTCTTTCAAGTGTATCTGAGCATGACTATATTTTAAAATACTTAAAAGTGCTTGATATAAATAGTTTTGCCTTCAGAACCGCAACTCTATGTAATATAAAAAAAATAGCTTTGATTTTCTCATTGGTGTTTCATTAACTTGGTTTTAAATGTTGATAATATTTACAAGTGGAAATAAAATTTGTAAAGATGCCTTTCCTTGTATATACCATCAAGAAAGCACTTTGTTTTCAAAGCAAGTGGTACTTTGATCTGTTTCATTTAAATGTGTGATCAGAAAGAATGGTGTACAAATGTTATTATTTCTAAAAATAAGAATAAAAAGGTAAAACTACATTTAGACTTCTTTTTCAAGAGATCAAATACAGCTTTTTTTTTTTTTTCAAAGCTGATTCAGTTCATTTCCTGTTCCTCTCTTCCAAGTATAAGTTTCACCACCTTGAGAAATAATTTTTAAAAAATCTTCCTCTTTTCTCTGGGGAGTTATATAATAATTTCTTGAATTAATTGGAACTTGAATTTCCTGGATGCTTTAAATGTTTTTACTTTTAGACCCCAAAAGTAGATATAAAGAAATGGGAATGATACCTGGAGCACAAGAAATAGGATCATTTGTAAAATTGTTTGTTCATATAAACCTAACCTCTAAATATGTGACCAGGATCTAGAAATTCTGAGAGGGGAAAATGTGATTGGCATAGTTTGATTCTTTTGGATTTATGATGACAGGGTAACATTTTATTCATCTTTGAATTCCACGGACAAAATTAGGCTTATTTTAAATTAATTTTTGTAAACCCAAGTAAGTTCTAAAAAAAGTAAAAAGTACATAAAATACTTGAGAATTTAGCAGGGTCAGGGAAAAATTTCCCGGTAAGTCTAAAGTTTTGATATAAGTGAGAATTAGACAATTCATTGGAGGCATTTTAAGTTAAAGACATATTTCATTAATAAGTTTTTAAAATTGATCAACTTTAAATTAAAGCACAATAAATGTGTATAAATATGAAGGCAATCATAAGGATTTTTTTGTTTGTGTTTCTATATTCTGGCATTACTATATCATCATAAAATAGACAACGTTTGTGTCTCAAGAACAAGAATAAAATTGAAATCTGCATTCATGCCAATTCAGCATCAAAAATAATGGGCTACAGTTCTCTCACACCAAGGGCCCCATAGTTATAAATGTGAAATTATGTTCCAGGTTAAAATTTGTGAAAAATAAACAAAATACTTTGATTTTACAAGAGAGGAGCTTTAAATAAGATGATTTTAGTAGATTGAAATAAACAACCAGTATTTAAGTAAATGTATAACAAAATGAATAAGTACATGCATAATATTTTCAAAGTTCTATACCAGTGCCTATTTTTACTCTTGCAAAATTTCCTATAGCAAAATACTACATTTGAAATTATTTCGCTGGTTTTAGCACTGGGATTTAAGTTACCCAGTAGACTCTTAAGGCTTTACTGTTTGTCTCATTAGAAACATTTATTTCTGACCTACCTAGTTTTCTTCACATCATCAAATTTATTCAGCTTCTCCGTGCTATACCGTATGATGGCCAGACATACTTGGTATTGCCATTTCTGTTGGACATTCTATATTGCTTTTTACTGCTAGGGAGATCTTGCCAGGCTTCTATACAGTTATAAAAACCATAACCAAATCTTTATCAAGGACTTTCCAAATGGAGTTTTCAAACACTATTGACCACATTGCTCTAGCTAATGTAAGGTCAGCTCTGACTTTTTGTGTTTGCATTTCGGAAGTGAGGTAACCTCATTCAAATATTTATACAGCATTTTCTGTGTACAAAGTACTGTTCTAAATACAAAAGGGAATATAAAGATGAACTTTCAAGGAACATATAATGTAGTCAGAAAGATGAGAGGATTAGTTGTACAATTTAAGGAAGGGAGGATAACTCTGGGAAGGTTTTGTGGAAGATATGTGTTCAGAGATGGGAGTTGGAGATTTAATTAATAGGCGAGAGGGACAGAGATCACAATTTCCAGTTGGGTAAACAGCTTGAAAAAAGAAACAGAAGCATGGGCACAAATGAAAATCCTATTGTAATTGGAAGTTAAGATTCATTTAAAGACAATGAAAGGTTAGGTTAGAACAGTAAACTGAGAAGTACAAATGTGGACTTCAGAAGACTAGGGGAAATTATAAAGTCATAAAAAGTTCACAGAGATACTTGAGTACAAAAGAGACAGTATTAAAATTTCTGCAGAAGTTTCATCTTATTTGTGTGTGATCATTTGGAATATAACAAGCCAGTTAAAAATATAGGCTTATAGTGGCTAATATGAGGATGAAATCAGTACTCTCATGACAGAAGTCTTCAGAGGAGACGGGGGAAGATAGCCCCAAATAGAAAGAAAAGTGGCAGATATTAAGCTTTGACTAATAGACAATATAACTGAGAGACATGGTGTATTGGGTGGAAGGGATCCAGTAGTAGACACTTGTTGGCATGGAGATGGGCACAAAGACACCACAAGGAAATTCTGGATGCCATACAATCTTGTTTCGTGTTCCATTTTGATCAAAGGCTTATTTTTCCTATTGATTTATCTTTTCCACACAAAAAAGATGAAGAAGAATAATCTGAAATGTAAATAATAAGTGATCTGTCTAGATTCTTATTTTTTAAAAATGTTCCTCACTAAAACGGTTTTCTATTCAAATAACGTTTTCCAGTTTTCTAACTGAGAAATATATATATATATATATATATATAGACAAAGAGAACAAGATAATTGCGGGTAGAAATAGTCTACTGTGTGTAGACAAATCCAGAAAGTTGATTTCTCATCCTCAAACAATTTCTGAAATATTTCTGTCAGAATAAATAAAAGAATTGTTGTTGTTTGACAATAAAACATACCTGGACCCTTTGAGTGTGTGAATAGTAAAGGCTGTGATAACTGAAATGCAGTTAAGCAAAAAGGGCTAATTAGTGGACTTTTAAGACATGATTTGCCTAAATGGAAATAGTTTGGTTTTCAATCCTTCACTGTAATAACACTTATTTGCATCCATTAAGTGCGTGTAGTCACTTCGTATAATAAAGTTTTATGGCTTGTGATTATAATGGCTTCTGTTATTCTGCTACTGCATCATTGTTTTGAGGAACATTTGTAATTTTGTGGCAAAGGTGTCTCAATTTTTCAGTGTTCTTTACTCTCATGATCCATAGTACAAAAACATAACAGTAACTTGTTATAAATAAAGAGTCACATTCTCTTAAATTGTGTCTTTCTTGGTAGCTTTCATACAGATATATCCCTTCACTGTTTCAGAGTATGTGATCATAGCTTTCGCATTGAAGTTCATTTCTGATCCATGTAATTTCACATTTGTTTTTCAATTAAGAGCCTTAAAAAGTTTCTTCTTGACTGAGACTTTTGAAAAGGAATTTAACTTGAAAATCTGAGGTAAAGATAATTGAAGCTTATGCATGATTTTCACTGCTCTATGAATGGATTATTCTAGCTATTTGTGATTTTACCCTGATTTGAACGACCAGGTATTCTTCAGTAGGTGTGTCAGTGAGAGCAATATATGTTAGTTAGGATGAATATCTAGATCATTCCAACTATCCCATGTTATAAAAAACTCTATTCCACTTGAAGGAACAGTTACTGAAAGAAAATTAAAAGTCAGAAAATCAAGAGATAAGATATTTTCTGCTTCATCCTCCTAGTTCTCCCTTCCCTGTTGCCACAGTACAATATTTTTTAGAAGTTTGTGATTCTTCTCTCAGGTCCAAAATAACAGATATGCTATTTTCATAACACTGAAGAAGGCAGGGGATGACTGTTGTTTCTGCAGTACCTGCTGTACGTCTGGAACTACAAATGCATTATATATTAATAACTTAGTTTTCAAAGCAGAGAACACTATTTAACAGGTGAAAAGACCGAGACTCAGTATAGTGGACACATTCTCCAAGCTCATATACCTGTAACCTAAAATTAGATTTAGGTACCTGTAGCCGTAAAGACCTTCTCTTTCATTTACATGGAAGGACTCTGATGGTAGAGTGACTGCACTTATTCCAACACTAGAACATCTTTCCTTCACAAAAGAGAAGCAAAGACCTGAAAAACAGACCACTCTATTTGCCTAAAGCATAAAACACTATATTATTCAGTAACAGCATAGTAGCATGCTCTTTTCATCCTTTATTTCTAAAGTGGATTTCATTTCAGCTGAAACATTTTCAACATATACTAGATCTGTTCTTAAAAATTACTCCTGATATTCACTCAAAATATAGAGAACTCACTTTTAAAGAAAGATATTGGCAAACTATGGCCATAGCAGTGACTAATGGGACACAATCACCTTGTTCATTCACTATTGTCTATGGCTGCTTTTTTGTTATCGCAACAGAGCTGAGTAGTTTCAACAGAAATTAAATGGCCCATAAAGTCTAAATATTTACACATTGTCACTTTGAAGAAAAAAGTTTGCCAACTATTGTTTTAGAAAAATTTTACTATACTAATTAACAAGCACCACGTATTTAAAGTACATTTTTAATATTTTTAATTTTTAACTTTAAAAGAAAAAGATCATCGTTGAAGGTGTGAAGTAATGCAATTAAAAATCCACTGTACTCTTAACTTCTCTCAAAGAGACATTAATTAAAGCTATGCCCTCTTTTTTAAGACCTGTAAAAAATTATTATAAATCTGTTTCATTAATGAAAATATATGCTTCATAGTTATTTCAATATTATTTGAAGTAGATAAAATAGGTTAATATAGAGAGAAGGTTGTTGTCACCACTAAAATTGACACAAGATACTTTAAGTGAAAGAAAAGTGAGAAATGCAAATATTAAAGTAATTTTAATGTTTTCCCTCTTGAGGCAGCATAAGGTATGTTTTCCCATTAAAGTTGTTTGTGTCAATATGAAATCTTGCTTTTAACAATACTTTTATGCAGCACTAAAACCCAAGCAGCCCTTTATGAATAATTTCATCAGAATAAATATTTAATTCACTTTGTACATTACTTATAGTCTTTTCTTTTGCATTTCAGCATGTGCATTTCAACTATTAAAATTTATATTTAAAATAGTCATAAAGAGTAGTTTGTTTAAAAAAATTGTATACTCTGAATAAAATAGGAGAGCCTCTTAAAGTCAACACCATAGAGTAAGGAAGTTTAGTCATGCTATACTGAATGTTTACCTTAAATAAAATATCTGAATGTTGATTCAAGTCACTACTAAAATTTTCTTACATTCATACTGAGAATTTGATTTTTAGTATTTAATTCTCTTTACTTTTTGCCTTCAAATACTTTAGCTAAAATCTCAATTATTACCTAGTCTATCATTTTTTCAAATTACTATCATAATAAAAAAGATTTGAAACTGAAGATCTCTGTTTGTGTTAACATTGATAACTAATATTAGCATATTGTTTTACTGTACAAACATTTTCATATTAGTGATATCAGTTGGCCACTATCAAAGTCTATGGAATATGAGGTACCAATATTAAGCCCTCCATCTGACAAAGAAGAAACTAATGAGCCACGGAACTTGGGTGACCTACACCATATTACGCATAGCAAGCCCAAGACTTTTGCTTATATATTCTGTGTTTACAAGGCAAACCTCAGGTTTTACGGCATATTATAAAAGAATTCAAATGATTTATACCACATACATAATATCTCCCATCTTCCTTGACTTTGTCTCTTTAAGGATGAGTAAAGAAGGTATGAAAATTTGTTTTCATCCCAAGATATTTTTTATGTGTTTTTTAGTAACGATCCCAGAAGAATCAGACATGCAAGTCATGTAATTAGAGGAGGGTTTAATGAAAGGACACTTAACAAAAGTATAGGAAAGAGTTACAGTTGGGTTATCCCCCTAGGCTCTTTCAGAATCCTGAAGCAAATTACAAAAGGAGGAGGTAGAGATAAAGGACCAAGGGAAGGGAGTAGTTGTAAAAACCTATAAAACGCTGTGTGGCCAACATGGTGAAAATCCGTTTCTACAAAATACACACACACACGCACACAAATTAGCCGAGGGCCTGGTGGTGTACACCTGTGGTCCCAGCTACTCTGGAGGCTGACTCAGGAGAATCGCTTGAGCCCAGGAGGCAGAGGTTTCAGTGACCCGAGATCGTGCGCCACTGCACCACTACACTCTAGCCATTGTCAGGGAGAGTTAAGTCTCAGGAAAAAAAACAAAAACAAAAACAAAAAACTCTGTCTGCAAAACAACATCTGACAGGAAGTGTGGCCTTCATCAGTTAAGGATATAGGCAGCTCCAATAAGGCTGCTGGAGGGAACTTGTGGAGCAAATATTCCAGTGGCATGACTTCATTTCCTCCCTCTGCTCTTCTGCTAGTCCTTCCCACTGGAACACCCTAAGCAGAAGCCAGATGGCAAGGGGACCATTGATCTAAGCCATACATCTCTTTTCTGGAACACAGTACAGAGGGCAGAAGGGTGGAGAGAAGATTTGGAGGGGAAAATGGAAATACTTAGAGTATGTCAGGATATTATTAGGATTCAGAACAGATTAAAGTTAGTGTACTTTATGGTCACATATATACTTTCCTCCTACGTGAAAAACAGGAGCTAGAGGCACCCCTAGCAAATCTCAATTCTCAGCTTCATGTTACAGGGTCCTATAGCCATGGCTTAGCCAGGATGACTTGGCAAGCTTGACCGGTGCATCAAAGAAGACTGTTCTTTTTCCCTCTGGCTCTGTATTTTCGGATACTGGCAAATAAAATTTTTGGCACATTGATGTAGTAAATTTTGAGACATATGTTTGTTGTAAGAGCCAAAAACTAATTTACTAGATTTCTTAAGTTTACATGTGTTGCCAAAGGTTCTGCTAGCCAAGAATATATATTTTGGTCTACATTACATACCTTCTTGGACAATTTGTAGGAAAGAAAAAAAAAAAAAACTGGTCTTCCTGGCTGTTCCTTTCTTGCTAGGAGTATAACAATAACAGTGGCATAGTTTCTGGCTAAATAATTTAGAATCAAATAAAAAAACAAATAATAACCAGAATATTATGAACAAGCTGATATGAGCTATGCAGAGGAATTTAATTGAAGCCCAAATGGGTGAAAAAAAATCCAGGCTTAACTAATCAGAAGCTAACCTGAGATGTAAAAGATTATTAAGAGTAAGCCATTTAAGTGATGGTATGGCGGGAAGCAAGAGAATATTCTAGAGTATAAAAAGTGATAATTTTAATTTTAGTGCTTCTTTATCCTCTTTCATCAGCGTCTCAAAGGCAGTATTCCTTATTTTTAAATGTGTAATTGGGCATTCTGTACTATTTCATACAAAAAAACTCCTTTAAAAATGTATTCTCCCTACAACTTTAACTGTATGAGTTTCTTATTGTCTTCAGTTCTTGACAGTATCTATCACCCATGATTATTACCCACCCTCCCAGACTTTCTAAACACCTCTTAGCCAATATTGCAACAAAGAGTGCTTGGCAGACTACCCACATTATATTTAGGCACTAATTTAAATGAATATGAATTTATTGCCACACTGTACGTTTCCCCTCTATATAAAAGGAAGTCTTAATGGAAGCAACCAATTTCACTTGAAATTGTAACAACTGTTTTAAATTGTATTGCTTATCTTGCAGCTGGTTTTATGTGTATAGATACTGGATTGAACTCTGTAGGCAGATCATTTCTTGAAAGGTTGGCTTTCGTTAGCCCTAGTAATTTTACTTTGATGAATAGTCTTATGATCTATCATAGGACTAAATACAATAGAATCCTTTTTAATTTTTTCTTGTCTTGACACTAAAATAGAAACTTTGATGCATTTCATAAAAGTTTATGGAAAGTTCTAGAATTACTAAGATGACTATGTAGTTCGGTATAAATGTAATACAACTCATTTCTCACTTTGGTGCATAGTTATTCAATTTTTCCTATGGAGGCATGTGCACACAGACACTCAAGTGAGAGAAGAATCATTAATTTTTATAGAGTAAAATATTATGTACTGAGTTTTTACTATATGCACAAAATTATTTAGAAAACAGAATTGGGCATGTACCAAAGTGTGCTGATATTATCGATTGGCCCTGCAATTGAACATTTACCTACCACATACACACATCCTAGTTTAAATTTAATTTGGCCACTTTTAACAAATAACTGTAATACATGAAATTGAAATGGGAATAGAAGTCATGTTAGATATGTTTTTCTATGAGGACTTATGAGAAGGAATGGTTTTTGGGAATAAAGAATGGGAACACAAAAATTAATATGACAATAAGAAAACATAATCATAGCCAGTGCTGAATAAAAATGTGACAGTGCCCTAAGGACTGTATTTATATTAACCAGTTTTATCCTTACAACATCTCTAAGAAATAGCTACCATTATTATTTTCACAGGAGAAACCTGGGCCACAGAGTGGTTGACATGCCTACCCAAGGACACAGAGATAGCGACGTAGTGGTTGACATGCCTACCAAGGACACAGAGACAGCGATTGTAGTGGTACAACTGGGTTTAAACCCAGGCATGCCAGGCTGAGCCTATTCTCATGAGCACTCTAGCAAATTGCCTCTCTACGAATCCAGGTTCCACATACCCAGACTAAGCCCTAAAGCATTATTATGAACATATTTTGTTGTGGTCACTAACATTGGAGTGCAGAGTCAGCAGCATACACATGTCCAGTATAAGACTGAAAACAGAATATTTAATTAAGGTTCTGAAAAATTGGATAAACAACATTATTTACTTTAATCCATATAACTGGAAAATCAAAGGCCACATGTTAAATGCCCAAGCACAAGATTGCAGGGATGAATTGGAGACAAAGCGGTAATCACTAAACTGGGTCTACAGATTAATTAATTAATTTATTTATTTATTTATCCATAAGTTATTGGGTACAGGTGGTATTTGGTTACATGGGTATGTTCTTTAGTGGTGATTTGTGAGATTTTGATGCACCCATCATCTGAGCAGTATACACTGCACCATATTTGTAGTCTTTTATCCCTCGCCCACCTCCTGCTTTTACCCTCAAGTCCCCAAAGTCCATTGTACTATTCTTATGCCTTTGCATCCTCATAGCTTAGCCCCCATATATCAGTGAGAACATATGATGTTTGGTTTTCTATCCCTGGGTTACTTCACATAGAATAATAGTCTCCAGTATTCTCATTCAGGCCACTGCAAATGCTGTTAATTAATTCCTCTTTATGGCTTAGTAGTTCTTCTCATATATATATATATATATATATATATATATATATATATATATCGCAATCACAGGCTTTTTACCACTTGTTGATTGATGGACATTTGGGTTGGTTTCACAATTTTGCAATTGTGAATTGTGCTGTTATAATCGTGCATGTGCAAGTATCCTTTTCAAATAATTACTTCTTTTCCTCTGGGTAGATAACCAGTCGTGGAATTGCTGGATCAAATGTTAGTTCTACTTTTAGTTATTTAAGGAAACTCCACACTGTTTTATATAGTGGCTGTACTATTTTACAATCTTACCAGCAGTGTAGAAGTGTTCACTGTTCACCACATCCATGCCAACATCTAATGTTTTGTGATTTTTTTTATTATGGCTATTCTTGCAGGAGTCAAATGGTATTGCATTGTGGTTTTGATTTGCATTCTCCTGACCATTAGTGATGGTGAGTATTTTTTCATATTTTTTTGGTCATTTGTTTATCTTATTTTGAGAATTGTCTATATTCATGTCATTAGCCCACTTGTTTATTGAATTGTTTCTTTTTTTCTTACTGACTTGATTGAGTTCGTTGTAAATTCTGCATATTAGTCCTTTGTCAGATGTATAGATTGTGAAGACTCTCACCTACTCTGTGGATTGTCTGTTTACTTTGCTGACTACCCTTTTATCATGCAAAAGTTCTTTAGTTTAATTAGTTCCCAGTTATTTATCTTTGTTTTTATTGCATTTGCTTTTGGGTTCTTGGTAATGAAATCCTTGCCTAAGCCAATGTCTAGAAGGATTTTTTTCCAATGTTATCTTCTAGAATTTGTATAAATTCAGGTCTTAGATTTAAGTCCTTCATTCATCTTGAGTTAATTTTTGTTTAACGTGAGAGTTAAGGATCCAGTTTCATTCTCCTACACGTGGCTAGCCAATAATCCCAGTACCATTTGTTGAAAAGAGTGTTCTTTCTGAACTTTATGTTTTTGCTGGCTTTGTTGAAAATCGGTTGGCTGTAAGTATTTGGGCTTATTTCTAGGTTCTCTGATTCTGTTCCATTGGTCTATGTGCCTATTTTTACACCAGTACCATGCTGTTTTGGGGACTATGGCCTTATAGTATAGTTTGAAATAAGGTAGTGTAATGCTTCCTTTGCTTAGTCTTGCTTTGGATATGTGGGCTCATTTTTGGTTCCATATGAATTTTAGAATTGTTTGTTCTAATTCTGTGAAGACTGTTAGTAGTACATTGATGGGGATTGTATTGAAATTGTAGATTGCTTTTGGCAGTATGGTCATTTTCACAATATTGGTTTTACCCATCCATGAGCATGGGATGTGTTTCCATTTGTTTGTGTCATCTGTGTCTTTCAACAGTGTTTGTAGTTTTTCTTGCAGAGATCTTTTGACTCCTTGGTTAGGTATATTCCTAAGTATTTTTGTTTTTTTGCAGCTCTTATAAAAGGGGTTAAGTTCTTGATTTGATTCTCCACTTGGTCACTGTTGATTTATAGAAGAGCTACTGATTTGTATACATTAATTTCTGGAAACTTTGCTGAATTATTTAATCAGTTCTAGGAGATTTCTGGAGGAATCTTTAGAGTTTTCAAAAGGGCTTCCAATACTATGTTGAAGGTCAGTGGTGCACGTGGGCATCCTGTCTTGTTCCAGTTTTCAGAGGGAAAGCTTTCAACTTTTCCCCATTCAGTATTATGCTGGCTGTTGCTTTGTCATAGATGGTTTTTATTACATTAGGGTATGTCCCTTGTATGTTGATTTTGCTGAGAGTTTTAATCATAAAGGATGCTTGATTTTCTCTAATGCTTTTTCTTTATCTATCGAGATGATCATGTGATTTTTGTTTTAAATTCTGTTTATGTGGCGTATCACATTTACTGATTTGTGTGTGTTAAACCCTCCCTGCATCCCTGGTATGAAACCCACTTGATCATAGTGGGTTATCTTTTTGATATGTTGTTGGATTTGGTTGGTTAACTAGTATTTTGTTAAGGATGTTAGCATCTATGTTCATCAAGATTATTAATTGGTCTGTAATTTTCTTTCTTTCTTTCTTTCTTTCTTTCTTTCTTTCTTTCTTTCTTTCTTTCTTTCTTTCTTTCTTTCTTTCTTTCTTTCTTTCTTTCTTTCTTTCTTTCTTTTTTGTTATGTCCTTCCCTGGTTTTGGTAATAAAGTGATGCTGGCTTCATAGAATAAATTAGGGAGGATTCCTTCTTTCTTTGTCTTGTGGAATAGTGTCAAAAGGATTGGTACCAATTCTTCTATGAAAGTCTGGTAGAATTCTGCTGTGAATCCGTATAGTCCTGGACTTTTTTTGTTGCTAATTTTTAATTACCATTCTGATCTTGCTGTTTGTTATTGATCTGTTTAGGGTATCTAACTCTTCCTGATTTAAGCTAGGAGGGTTGTATTTTCCCAAGAATTTATCCATCTCTTCTAGGTTTTCTAGTTTATGTGCATAAAGGTGTTCATACTAGCCTTAAATGATGTTTTGTATTTCAGTGGTGTCAGTGTAATATTTCCTGTTTCGTTTCTTAGTGAGGTTATTTGCATTTTCTCTCTTTTCTTGGGTAATCTTGTAAATGGTCTATCAATTTTATTTCTCTTTTCAAAGAACCAGCTTTTTGTTTCATTTATCTTGTGTAATTTTTTTTGTTTCAATTTCATTTAGTTCTGCTTGGATCTTGGTTATTTCCTTTATTCTGCTTTGTTTGGGTTTGGTTTGTTCTTGCTTCTCTTGAGGTGTGGCCTTAGAATTTCAGTTTGTGCTCTTTCAGTCTTTGTTATATACGTGTGTAGGGCTAAGAACTTTCCTCTTAGCACTAGCTTTGCTGTATCCCAGAAGTTTTTTGTTGTTGTTGTTTGTTTGTTTGTTTTTATTTATTTTCTTGAGATGTAGTCTCACTCTGTTGTGTCCAGGCTGGAGTGTAATGGTGTGATCTTGGCTCACTGCAACCTCCACCTCCGGGTTCAAGCGATTCTCCTGCCTCAGCTTCCCAACTAGCTGGGATTACAGATATCTGCCACCATACCAGGCTACGTTTTTGTATTTTTATTAGAGAATGGGTTTCACCATATTGGCCAGGCTGGTCTTGAACTCTCAACCTCAGGTTGTCCACCTGCCTCGGCCTCCAAAGGGCTGGGATTACAGGTGTGAGCCACTGTGCCTGGCCTCAGAAGTTTTAGTAGGTTGTGTCATTATTGTCATTCAGTTTGAAGAACTTTTAAATTTCTTTCTCGAGTTCATTTTTCAGCCAATGCCATTCGGAAGCAAGTTATTTAATTTCCAGGTCTTTGCATGGTTTTAAAGTTTTCTTTTGGAGTTGATTTCCAGTATTATTCCACTGTGGTCAGAGAGAGTGCTTGATGTAATTTTGATTTTCTTAAAATTTTTGAGGCTCATTTTGTGACCTATCATATAGCCTACCTTGGAGAACGTTCCATGCACTGTTGAATAGAATGTGTGCTCTGCGGTTGTTGGATGAAATGTTCTGTATATATCCGTTAAGTCCATTTGTTCCAAGGTGTACTATAAATTCATTGTTTCTTTGTTGAGTTCCTGTCTTGATGAACTGTCTTGTACTGCCAATGGAGTACTGAAGACACCCTCTATTATTGTGTTGCTATCTCATTTCTTAGGTCTATTAGTAATTGGTTTATAAATTTGGGAGTGCCAGGGTTAGGTACATATATGTTTAGAATTGTGATATTTTCCTGTTGGCCAAGACATTTTACCATTGTATAATGTCACTCTTTGTCTCTTTTAACTGCTGTTGCCTTAAAGTTTTTTTTTGTCTGAAATAAGGATACCTACTCCTGTTCTCTTTTGGTACCCATTTGCATGAAGTGCACTTTTCAACCCTTTTTCTTGTAATGATGACTTTTGGATCCACAACAGTAATAACAAGCAATACTGTGTACCCATTGAAAATGTGACTCTACATTCACAAGCCCAGTTTCTAGTCCAGCTCCATTAGTAAGTGACAATATAGCTCTGGGAAAACTACTTAAGCTCTCCAAGCCACACTCTTCCCAACTGTAAAATGTGGATAAAAATAAAAGCCCTGATCATAGAGGATGTGCAGCAGACACTGCAAGGTGCTAACATACACACAGTCCCTAGCTTTTCTCTACTATAGAGGCAAAGGAAGAAAAAGTATTGTACCAAACATTTGTATATAGTCTAAAAGTGATCATATGACCCAGGTCTAATGAACAAGATATTAGAAAGTGTCTGAGTGGTCTTTCTGTTAAAGACAGACCACTTTTTTTTTTTCTTGCTTCTTAAGGAATATACTAGGCTGGTGTGTAACATCAATCCTTGGAATTTCAGGTTTGGTCTTCTCCTTCTCTGTTATTCAGAAACAAACCTTGGAGACGCAAAAGTGAATGTACAGAAAGATTATTTATCTACTTCTAAATTTCCGTATGTGCTTTAGGCTGTGTATCCCAGAATTTCTTGTCTTCATGGATAGAATAACACACACACACACACACACACACAAACACACACACACAAAAACTCTGTTCATTTAAGATACTGTATAGGCTTACTGTGAACATTAAAGGAAGTAAATGGAGATAAGCATTTAGTGAGGTGACTTGTCTGCAGCAAAGTATTATTAACTGACAGCCATGGCTAGTTTAATGTGCTTCTTATAACCTTTCTCTTCCATATTCTATTACACTGAGTGTGTGTTAGAAGAAGAATGTACTGGTATCGATATACCTGTGGGTCATAATTCAATATTTTAGCATTCTTTTAACCTTTGCCAGTATATATCATGAAAAGCCAATTGTACTACAGGTTTTCCCACTTTTTCTTGAGCTAAATCCAATATATTCTAATTGATAAGCTGAAAAGTTAGGAAAGCAAACATTCAAGAATGGATGTGAATATATTTTAAGAACTTTTATAGGGTTAAAAATCATTTCTGGTATGGATTTTACAGTTGCAATAAAAAAAATAGACGTGCATCTGGTTTGGACTGTTTTGATGAGGCTTAAAATATCTTGGGGAGAGTAGGGTAAATTTACCATATGCTCAAGCCTTAGTTCATTGATTGGTTTATTGAGCCATGCTGACTTCCTAGTGTAAAGCTGATTCATTATGTGATTCATCATAGGAAAAGCTAATAAGAAACTGAAATGCTTTCTCTACTTTTCTGCAAAGTGTATGTTTCTTAATGGTCTTTAAATGATGTAGTTTTCAACCATGACCTGCATTCCTTAAACTACCAAGATGAAAATTAAAGTAACATCTAAACTAAAATGATATATTCAATGAAGTAAAGATGTTTCTGGCTTTTTGAAAGGTGGGTATAGTCTATCATATCTCCAGAATTCCATTATTTACTAAAACTACATACATGGTAAGTTGTATTTTCCAGAAATGGTTCCAAAAATATTCCCCAATGCATGCGTTCTTATGATGCAACTTTGACCTAACTTCCATTAAGAGGTCAGACCTGTTATTTCTTTATAATCCTGGTAGACTTGGGACTCTGGTAGAAGTAATGTTATGAGTATTGCAGTGTTAGATCATAAAAGATAACACATTTGCTTGATTCTCTTGAGGTTCCTGGTTCAGCAAACAAGCCAGCATACTGTGAAGGAGCCCAAAATAGCCCATACTCAGAGATCACATGAGAGAGGTAGTGCATAGGTTTTCTAGCCATTAGGCCATCAAAGGTCTCAGTTGACAACCAGAATCAACTACTCCACATGTGAGTAAAGATGACCCCAGAAAACTCCTGCCGTCAGGTACTGAATCACCTCTAGATTTCTAATCTTCCCTGCTGATGCTCCAGGCAAGGTATAATCAGGATAAACCATCCCACCTCCCCTACTGTGCTATATCTAAATTCTTGATCTACAAAAACTGAGTCTGTTAATGTTATTGCTTCATGCCGTAAGTTATGGTGTACTTTGTTAAACAGTAATAGTAACTGCTACAACTTCTTTTCATTAGAAGTTAAGAAACTTCAAGTGATGGAGCCAGGATTCCTTAGTAATATTAATGCTGTAACCTATGTATTTATATATATTATCCCTCCAATTATGCTGAATGAATGTAAGCTTCATGAATGTGTGAATATTTATATTCATCTCCTTAAATGGCTTCTAAGCCAAATAGGTTACCTAAATGTATAATTTCTAAATCAGCCTATTTGAGGCTGGTAGACTGGTAAATATGGTAGCAAACTGAAAGGAATATGCATTTCTAACTAGTGTCATTTATCCTAACTAATGGCATTGATATGAAAATTTATTTCAAGATTCTGGGAAAAAACATACACATATACTATATATCTGTTGTTTCTACCTCCATAATTAATTTTTCTCTACCTGTACTGCTCCAAAATAGGGAATACCATTTTCATGATTTCTCCCGAATTACTAAATTGGCTCAATATTCTGGTTTTTCTACTTCCATTCTTGTTCACTGCAATCAATTTTCCACAGAGCAGCTTGAGCCATTTTCTGTTTTTGTTTTTAATATAAATTAAATCAGGCACTTATTTCCTAGAAGGCTCTGCAATATCTGACCTTGCCAACATCTAGAAGTTTGTCTAGTGCCATTTTAAAGACCCTAAGGTGTTCACAGCTAAGAACCTGGTATTTCAGCCTAAACTGTTCTTTCCCTGTGATTTCTAGGCGCTAAGGTGTTCACACCCCTAAGGTGTTTTAGCCTAGACTATTCTTTCCCTTATGATTTCTAGGCCCCTTCTTATCTTTTCAATCCAAGCCTAACTGTACTCCACTGGAAGCATCATTTGTGTACCCCATAAATGTGGGAACCCCCCACATTGAGCCCCATTTATTCACATTAGAGCACTTATTATAGGCAGTAACTTTTATAAATAAACACACATTTATATATTTCACATATATATACATGCCTGTCCTCCATATTGACTTCATAAATAAAACCAGGGTTCAAAATAGCTACCACATAAGAAGCAATTAATAATTATTATATAAAAGTGTCATTGAAATAAAGGTTCCAGAGAAAACTAAAAGTCATAATTATACTGGTTAAATATCACATACATATACACAGAGACATATATATGTAACGAATGTTAGAAAAATTATTTTTAAAATAATGGAATGAAAGCTGTATTTCATCATGCAAATGAACAATATTTAATACTATCATTATCAACTAGAAAGAAAGAACATGGATTGAATAATAATTCAATAAAATAATAAAATGAACATAAACAATGGAAAATAGAAAAATAATACAGATAAAGACAGAACATTATATATTTATAAACAAAATATGAGTCGATTTGACAAATACAGGCAACAAATAATAAATATAAATATTAGGTCTCTCCCCAGAGTCCTTAGCACATAACTTCTACAACCCTTGGATTTCTTGAAAGTTAGGGGTTCCAGGAGAATCTTTTGTTCTAATATTTGATATCTGAACTGGTTCTTGACACAGAGCTCCTAAGACCTTTATAATTTCCTGAGTGATAGAAGAATCTGATACAGAGCTCTTAAATCACTTGGAATTTCCTCGGTGATAGGAGCATCTTTTTATCTAATGGTGCGACTCTTGGTGTGCTCCTGGATGAGTGCTCATTCCTAGAAAGACCAAGCCATGATTATAAACTTAGAGCTTTTATTGTTCATCTGTATCATTTATTAATAAATCAGTAAATGTAAGTAAATGTTACTGAGTTCTGTGAGCCACTCTAGCAAATTAATCAAATCCAAGAAAAGGGCAATGGGATCTCAGATTATGGCTGGTAGGTCAGAAGCATAGGTGACATCCTACTATTTCTTGTGACTGGTGTCAGACATTGGGGGCAGTCTTGTGGGACTGAGCCCTTAACTTGTGGGATCCTACTCTGTCTATAGCCAGTTAGTGTTAGAATTGAATCAAATTAGAGACACCCAGCTGATGTCTGCTGGAGAATTGTCTGGTGTGTGGAAAAATACTGCCACACATCTGGTGTCAGAAACATAGTGCTGAAAGACTATCTAAGAGAGTAGGAGAAACACTTTGTTTTTTTCTCTCTGTTCGCAGGTAAGCAATTTTAAAAGTAAAATAGAAAACAAAAACACAAACAAGAAACACTGGCAAATGAAGTGAAAATAAAGAACAACACTCATGTAACAAAAGTTGGAAATGTAGGGAAGATAAAACATCAGCTAGAGAACTACTTGAAGCATCTGGGAATACTTTGTACAATTACACGATGGTAACAAGGCAGTATGGAATACCTAAGATTGACATGAAAGTATTAGCTACAAAACAAGAGCAATGTGAATTAAGGGAAAAAGGCACTGAAGCCAGAGAAATTAAACAGTGAATAATTTCAATATTTCAATGGACATAATTGAAATATAGTTTAAAACTATTCATCTTTCACAGAAAATTTATTTTAAATTATGAAAATAAATAGAACTAAGAAAACTGTAACTCTGTTGCATTAGTGTGTAGAAGCAACACATTCTTACAGACAACTGAATCAAACAAAATTCAGCAAACATACTTCCATGGCTGACAGAGAATACTACAGAGACATGTTACCAGGATCTTCTGAAATGGCAGTCCAAGAGTGTGATCGGCAATACCTCACAGAGATCACGAAGATATAGCTTCAGACAGCATTTTCCTGATGCTAGGTTTTCATTTCTGCAGGCTGAATATTTAGTATGACATCTCATACAGTGACAATTTAAGTTAGCTCAAGACTTCGAAAAAATATCATGGTAATAAATGTGTTCATATACAAATCTATTTCTAATATTTCAAGGAAAAAAGTTCAAGAAGAATAATTTATTAATTATTTCTTTCAGGCAAATTTACCATTATTGAAGACATTTCAAATCAAGTAATATATTGAAGAAACATGTACTAAAGGTTTTCAATAAATATTAGTTTTTGCAATTCATAAAAATTTATTCCAATTTGAATATCTAAGCTTATGCAAGCTTTCTCTTTAATTTTCTTTCCCACAAGAAAGTGTCATACAGTATATGTTGTTCACGGCCATCTGGAAAAGCATATGAGCTGTTTTTATTGAATTCTATTATTTGAAAAATTCCTGGTTGGAGATGAAGGTGAAGGTAGGAAATAGAACCAGGTCAAAGAGAAAACTCATTGTCAACATGGGATTAAACAATGACAATGCTTGATACATGATTTCATTTAATTCCAGTAGTACTGAAGGTCTTAATACTAGAGTTGTGTGTTTCAGGTCATATTGCTGGTAAATGGTAGAGTGAGATTTGAATTTAGATGAAGCTGGTGGCAAAAACAATACCCATGGTCTTTGCTCCAAATCATATATTTTTTCATTTTATATTTACCTCAAATTAAGTAGTGTGTGTGTGCATGCACATGTATGAATGACAAACTGTATGTGTGTAGACGTCCTTCTTTTATGGTTTGATATGGATAATAGTAAGAGAAATGTGGTTACTTCCATTAAAACAAAACAAAACAAAAAAACAAGAAGCAATTTACAGAAACATTACGAACTGTGGCTGTGTATTTGAGATGTAATAAACATAATGGAATCATTTTCTAAGTGATATCGTTTTAGAATAATATTTTATTTCCAAATTATTGAAATGCCATAAACCTACTATTATCTCAAAATACATTAGCAAAATAATATATTGAAGGCAAATTGCCCTCAGCATTAATGAGAACAGCTATTAATGAACTAATGCTTTAAACAGTCATAAAAATCAAGAGCAATTTTAACAAACTTCAAATTTTCTAATAAATTGAAAAATGGGAATAATTAACATGTTTAGGATAATCACAAAGTACTTGAGGAATCTGGCTACTGTTTTTGTTCCTATTCAAATATGTTGAAATCTAATTATGATTTCTTTGGCATTGATTTTCGTGGTCAGAAGCCACCAAAATCAAGGAAACATGGGAAAACTTTGGACTCAGCTTCTTTCCTTTTGCCTCCCTGGATTATTCTATTGTTACTTCTAACTTTCAATGCTTATAAATAACTATAAAGCATCTTCACTAAATGTTCAACATTGAATTTCAATGGACATTTACACAAGGGTAGTTTAACTAATTTCAAATTATAAAATGCTTTTTGTTTTCCTTATTTGGTTTGTGAAACTCTGAACTGTGCTTCTATTAATAGTGCTCATTGTATATATATTACACTTAGTATTCTTATAAAAACCATGAAAAAATGTTTGGTTAGAGCCAAACAGAGCACCATCCATTTACTCTATTCAATCACATTAAATCTATGACTCCAGTTCTCGATTCCCAGTTCTCTCACATTTGGATGCAGTCCAAGTATTTTGAATCTCATTTTGAAAATCTGAATCAAAAGTCCTTCCAATACCTTCTGCTATTTATTACTTTTTCAGTTACTTTTCTCAGAGACAGCATGACATCTTCCAGCCCTAAGAATTAGAGTAGAAACACTTGGACTCTGAAGATCCAACTTTCAAAACTAAGAGCCACCAAAGCATTTAAAATACAGTTGATATTATCGAGAATAAATAGATGATCTTTTCTCACCACATATAAATATATTTTTTATTTATATTACTGGGTTCCAAACAATAGGTATGTTTTATTCATCCTTTTTATGTGTCCTCTTTGAAGTAAATACAAGAAGCTCATCTTGTAAAGGAATTACTTCCTTCCTTGGTGCATATGTAGCAGTGAAATACAGGGAAATATGTATCTTATGATAGTTGGTTTCTTCAAGAAGATGAATCCAACATGAAAAGAGATATGTGAGAGATTCATTAGGAGGAATGCCAGAGAAGGATGAAAGAAACAGCCAGAGAAGACAGGAAGAGCCTCAGACTGTGATGCATGTCTAACACCTGTGAGGGAAATAAAGAAAGAATTGGGTAGGAGGATTCTGTGACTACAGCACAGCTCCAAGAAACATTTGGTCAGGCCAATGAGGAGTCCTCAAGCCAATTCACCTGTGAGAGGAGTACTTGGTCTCCTAGAAATGTCTTGGAATTGTGATGCTCATCATGCTCATTCACTGGCTGAGTACAACTTGAAAGAAAAGTATCCTCAGTACAAATACTATAGTAGATTCAGAGCGGCAGCAGTGTGGGTTACTAGTCAACTGTGCTTTCCATGGTGGGAGATGTGAGTTGTGCATTAGTATAGTTTTCGCATATAAAATTCAGTAAGATTCCTGACCTAAAGGTTTAGCAAATAATATAGATTATTACTTAGCTTCTAAATTCCAGTGCTATTTTTTTCCGTTTCCTCATATTCAATGATAGAACACTCAAGTCTCCTTTTCGTCTATAGATCATATAGATGCCACTGATAGTTTATTAGCGAAAGCAATGCTTCTCTGCATTCCAAAGCAGGCTGAATAAGAATGTCTTGGAACATATTTCCCTATTATATAGTGGGTTAATATAATTCAGAAATTCCCTACACCATCTACATTAGAGATGTCAATCATGGCACCTGTGTCCCTTGGACTTGTTTAAATACAGTTGATTGCAAATCATAAATGACTTCCTGATCCAAGGGCAGCTATTCTTTTGAATGTCCTATAATCTAAAATGATATTTTTTGGGTGTTAAAAAATAATCTTGGCAGTCTAATCCTCACTTTCAAGACTCCAAATTGGGAAACAGACAGAAAATTATACATTCAGCAATGGGTACTGAAAATACAAGATCATGGTTCAGGAAAAAACCCATCCCTTGTGTAGCACATTTCAAATACTTAAATCTGCTTTGATTGATAATAGAATACAAAACTATGTCATGTAATTATCCTTTACGTTTCTCCTGATATTCCACCTTCATCTCCCTCTGCTGGACTCCAGGTCAACTGGCTTTCTTTAACTCCTTAAATGTTCCCAGTTCTTTCCCACTCTGGAACTTTAAATATTCTGTTTCTTCAACAGTTTTTCTGGTGGACCAACATCTCTTGAGGCTAACTTCATTTACTTGAGGCCACTCATTCTAGTCCTAGAGTCAAGAAATACTTGTGTGCAGACTTGGAATTCCTTCAAGATGATAGTTTTTCAACTCGATGCTGTAACTTCCATCATTTGCTTTCTGCTCTGGTACAATGGTGAGAGAAACAGTCAGATGGCAGCCTGATTAGCATGCACAAAGTTGCTACCTGGAAGTGCCAGTAGTTAAAAATGTCTGAGTAAACTCTCAACCAATGAGGAAAGGGAAGTGATGAATCTACAGTTCTTTCTGTGGTATCTCTCAGGTGGAAAATTATGGGCAGTATCCTATATATTTATCAGAAGGTTTTGGAAAGACTAAGCCTCAATTGCTCATGGCTGAGACCAATTCCTCCTTCTTTTATGATTCTCTCTGCTCTTTGAGTTACCTGGAAGATGTTTATGGCATAGAAAACAGGCTGCTGAGCAAGGTAACTTTAGTTGGAAAAAAGATATAGTTACCATTTATTGAAAACCTGTGATACAAGATGGGTTCAATGGTTCAAGCCCGTAATCCCAGCACTTTGGGAGGTTGACGTGAGAGAATGCTTTTGCATGTAAGAGATAATCTTGCAAGTCTTAAACCCAGGAGTTTGAGACCAACCAGGGCAAATTTTAGAGATAACATGATGAGACTTGTTGAGTTTATTTTAATTTTTGGAGTACTGATATATTTATATAGAGGTTTCCCAAACCCAGTAGAAAATGTAGAAGAGGAATCGGAACTGAAGAAGCACCTGCTAATGTAGTAATTATATTACATAAGATTATGTACATAAGATGTACATAATATACATCAAATGAAATAATTGTTAATAAATATCTCAAAATAAAACTTGTGCATTTTAACTATTACTTAGTGTGTTCAGGTGTAAAACATGTGAGGCTAAAAGGCAAAAACATTATTCATTTTATAATACCCGGTGTTTCTAGACATTCACAGCAAGAAACAACCTATTGTGGCATATCATTCATTAAATGCTCTTGATAAACAATGCTATCATTAGAAAAATCATTCATAAAGTCTTACTTTCCTAAATAGTGCATCACAGAAAATATTTAAATTGCATAGTGAGAAAAATTATTGATACGAATTGTTCAAATTAGTCAAAATCAAATACATTTCAGCACCTTGGACACAGGCATCCATGTTACTGCCTTAAAATAACTATGTTACCATACAGAGTGTTTTTGCTGTGAAAAAATATGTTTTCCAGCTAGAAATCTGTCAAATACTAGTACTTATCTCATAGCAAGATTTTAACAATTTATGGTACACATTCAATTAATGTTATCTAATGTGGTTTCTTATTGTTTTCTTTGTTCCTCAAATATTCGTGTTATGAATATATTTTCTTAGAAATCTTCTCATGGCAAGCAATCCCTTTATCTTTAAAGTATTACCTATACTATGCAATAATTCTATTTTAGAATATATAAAGCATTCCCATATACATTGTATCAATTCTGAATCCTGTCAAAACATAGGTTTCCCAAGGGCAAAAACTTTTGTTCATTCATATGAGTTACCTGTCATTATGTAAGTTACTTATCATTGTTTTCCGCAGAAGAGTTTCTGGAACATGGTAGTCCTTACTACTGCATAAATTCACGAATTTGAATCTTACAAAAATGGAAGTCAACTGGCTACTGTTTACTAGTTTCATTTCACAGAATAAATAGTTGCTTTGTCTTCAAGTATGTTTTTCCTTTTTCTTATCCTAGCTTGTCCCTCCTAAGGCTTTTCTGGACAATGTCCTTACCCTTGTCAAGGACTTTCTCTAAGATCTCTTCTCAGGAGGGGCATCAACTCAGCCATCAGAGATCAACTGAGGTTGGCCTCCAAGTTTCAATCACACTGTGAGAGCTAGCATCATAGCAAATAGATTAGTCTTTAGAATTAAATGTATCTAAGTTTGTAGACAATGTCTATTACATAAAAGCTGCATAAACTTTAATGAGTAATATATTTGATCTGGAACTCACTATTTTCATTGTAAAATTGCATTGTGCTATTAAGGATAGACAGACTATGTAGTGCTAACAATCGACTCCAAAATTTGAGCAAGAACTGTTTATTTCTCACTTCCATTGCCTATGAACCCTGTTCGTTGTCACTACTTAGGAAGATACACTGGCAGAGTAGCAACCATTCACATGTTGCTTGTCACTATATCAACTGTGGAAAAATGAACTCTCAATAACTGGAAATGTGTTGTAAACTAAATTAGTGACAACTATTTCCATCTATACCTTGCATAGCTTTTAAAATAAAAGTTGGAGATAATCAGTTTTTCTTTCTCTCTCTCTCTCCCTTTTTTAAGAGGTGAAGTGTCACTGCGTTGCCCAGGTTAGTCTCAAACTCCTGGGTTTAAGATTTTCAAGATTATCTTTTATATGCAAAAATATTCCCCCACCTGGACCTCCAAATATGCTGGGATTACAGACATGAGCCACCAAACTCAGACTATATCAAGTTTTCCAATAAATGTTATTAATATATCCTTTCCCCAACTAAATTTGTCTTTTTCAGCAGGCTGTTTTCTATGTTATTCCGTAGATTTAGTAACAGGAGAGAGATCTTGTCTTTTGAAGGCCTCTGTTAAGCACTTATATACCTCTTTATAACAATGGGAGTTTTCTAGGGCATCTTCGTGCTTTCCTTCTGCTAAAATAAATGAGTTCATCTGAACAATAGTAACTACTTACTTTGTGTGTGTCTTATTGTTTACAAGGTACATTAGGGATCTTATTTTATTATAATCTTAATAGTGTTAAGAGATAGGCCAAAAGTATCACTAGCTCCATTGCACAGGTAAGGCAATAAGAACTAATTATTGTTTGAAATTTAAAGAAGTAGTAAAGTAGTGCCAAAGATTTGACCTTTATAAATCTAATTCCAGAGCTCACTCTGCCACAACACCATTCCTCTTTGATTAGTGAACTCTCCCTTTGGCCAGTTCAGACACCTAGTCCTGTAGATGTGAGGAGAGAGAGATGATTTCTGGTAAGAGAAGTGCCTGGGTCCACAAGGGGGAAAAAAAAAAAAAACCTTCGAATAAAGAAATATGAGGCCAGTAAGCCTGGTAAACAGCCAAGAAATAAAGGGACAAAGACACTGAAAGCACTGAAAGATGGGAGGGAAGGTGTCAAACTTCCCTAAGTATAGTCCTCCTCTAGTCACATGGTAAACCCAATATATTCCACCAAAAGGTTAACAAATGTAACATTGTAATAAAACTAATATTGCAAGATTCAGTTACACAGCACACTACATAAGTCATTTAAAACTATATATGCTAATTGATTCCCATAATAATGTGGCAATCAAGTTAACTTTAGAGATGAAGAACTTGGGACTCAGTGGTTTAGTGACGTTAATAAAAATAACGAGCTATCAAGTTGCAGAGTAGAAAATAGAACCAGATTTTGAAAACAATTCCCATTTAATTTCCTTTACATAAATTTCAGTGAACTTTACTTGTCATATTTAAGATATTTTGGTCCTCTGACTCCTAATGACAATATTAAAAATATAATTAAGAATAATATTTGATGGGAGTCCAAGGTGGGTGGATCACCTGAGGTCAGGAGTTCAAGACCAGTGTGACCAACATGGTAAAACCCTGCCTCTACTAAAAATACAAAACTTAGCCAGGCGTAGTGGCATGTGCCTATAATCTCAGCTACTTAGGAGGCCGAGGCAGGAGAATCACTTGAACCCAGGAAGCAGAGGTTTCAGTGAGCTGGGATCTTGTCACTGCATTCTAACCTGGACGCAGAGTGAGACTCTGTCCAAAAAATAATAATAATAATAAATAACAGAATAATATTTGAGTAATCTTAAAATTATTATGCAATATAAGTTGCTATATAAAAGCTAAGTAATCTTAGTAGACACATTTTATTTGTAATAACAGTGTATAAATAATATTTTTTATGTATTTAGATTCAAATCAAAATTGCCTTTGAGTAAATTTCAGTATTTTATCCTCTTAAGAAAAGCTTAGAACACACTATGTATTAATAGATAGATTTTAACGTAGATTAAACTTTGTTTACCAATTTTTGTACTGAACAAGCAGTAAAAATAAGTCTGAAAAAAATACTTAATTGCTGTTATATTTGAGTAATTTGTAGTTATAACACTGATATAGTTTGGATGTTTGTCCCTGCCCAATTTTCATGCTGAATTGTAATCTCAGGTATTGGAGGTGGAGTCTGGTGGGAGGTGACTGGATCATGGGGGTGGATTTCTCATCAGTGGTTTAGCAATATCCCCTTGATTCTGCCCTTGCAATAGTGAGTGAATTCTCACAAGATCTAGTTGTTGTAAAGTGTGACACCTTCCCCTGTTTTTGCTCTTGCTTTTGTCATGTGACATGCTTGTTCCTGTTTCAGCTTCCACCATGCTTGTAAGATTCCTGAGGATGCCCCAGAAGTCAAGCAGATGCTGGCATTATGTTTCCTATACAGCCTTTGTTTATAAATAATGCAGTCCCGGATATTTCTTTATAGCAATGCAAGAATGGCATAACACAAATACCAGCTGTCTTAGTTTGTTTCATGCTGCTGTAACAAAATACCACCAGGATAAATACTCAGGCTGGATAATTATAATGACTATAAATTTATTGGCTCACAGTTTTGGAGGCTCTGAAGTTCAAGACTGAGTGGGCAGCATCTGGCAAGGTCCTTCTTGCTGCATCACCCATAAAGACAAAGAGAAGGGGAGAGAGAGAGAAAGAAAAGGGGACCAAACTTCACCTTTTATAAGGAACCTATTATTGCAGTAAGATCATTAATCCACTCATGAGGACAGATCCCTTATGGCCTAATCACCTCTTAAAGCTCCCACCTCTAAATACTGTTAAAATAGCACTTAATTTTCAACATGAGTTTGGGAATTCAGTTTCCAACACATGCCTTTTGGGGGACACATTCAAACAACAGCACCTAGTGTGTGGCTTATCATTCATTCACTTGGGCTATAGGTATTTAGTAATCTTGTCAGAAGAATTAACAGTAGAAAAAAATAATAAATAAAATAAGATTTGTTAATTTATTAATTCATTAATTTACTGACCACAGCATTAGTGGGAATATGACTGCATTAACAAATGGGCAGAAGAGCACTTGTCTACAAAAAATGCTTACAGAATTTTTAGAATAACTACCTGAATACGGAGAAATGTTAAGAAAATCATAATCCAGGTCAAATGCAGGACAACACCTCAATATAAGTTAAAGTTACACAGGGTTGGTAAAAAAGAAAAATATTGAATCTGTTCTGATAAAATATATAAAAGGATAATTTACACTATCAGGAGCTTAGCTGGGAGAAATAGCTGAGCTGCCAGGGGTTGGAGTAGCTAATTAAAGCAACAAGCCAAAAGTGAGAGTTAAGCCTTTAATGAATTATTGCAATGGTATATGCAAGCATCTTAAACAGGAAAAACACATCAACTCTCCCTCCCTGTTTATTCCATTTCCTACCCACCACCATGAAATGGCATACTAGGGAATCAGCCAAGACGTGGGGGTCATCTGTTTTTTGAGGGAGCCAAGAATACAAGGCTCTAAAAGTTGTATAGACCCTGGGGCTGGGAAAGAAGTATGAGAGTTAAGGGAAAGGAATGGACAAGTCCAGGGTCTGAGTAAGGGTAAGAAAATGTGCCTTCATGTGTTCCCCCTCCTCCTCAAAAGGAGGCCTATGCAGAGGCACCTGAAGAAGGCCTCAGAAAGGGAAACCTGAGATTAAAGGCTCTGAGACTAGGACCACAAATATGAGAAAGAGTATGACCAGCCAAAGGGGCCTGAGTCCTTGTTATCAACTCCCCTTCCCTCAGAGGCTGCAAGGTACTGGCTGTACCCCAAGTCTGGGGAGGGCTGGGCAGCTTTCCCCTGTGAGGCCTGCCAGGTAAAGCCTTTGTAATTGCCTATGGCCAGGCCTGAGAAATAGCATATAGCTTTTAAAGCAGTATCCAGACTCCCCATACATGCTATTCTCTTTCTGTGGAGCCAAAATGTATTCCATTTCTTTCTAATTCTAAAAAATAAAATGAATAGCAATTCATAGGAACTGCAAGCAAGCAACTATTCTTTTACTTGGCTTTCAAAGATATAGCTTTACTTTCAATCATTGCAAATATGGGACTTGATAGATCTGAGGAAGTAATTTAATCCTGCATTATATTTTTAGAGTATAGGAATTTATACTTAGATCTCAGTCCTTAGAGTAGTTTCTCTATAGTTCACTCTCTTCCTTGGTAGTTTTATCTAGTAAATGCTACCTAAATGATAAAAACTCCCAAATTCACATATTTTCCACGAACTCTACATCTAGCTGCCAACTTAACATATTTACCTAGTTGTCTAATAGGCATCATAAGCCGTCCTCAAACTCTAGATTTCCGTCTCCTCAGACATGCATCTCCTTTAGTCTTCCTCATCTTAGTGAAAAATAACTTCATCCTTCAATTTAGTTGCTCATGTTAAACAACTTGGAGTTGTCTCTGACTCCTACCTTTAATTCAAACTTCCCATTCAATAAATCAGCAAATCTTGTCGGGTCTACCTAAAAGTATGAAGATTATGGCAACTTTTTAGCACATCCAAACTTGATGGTAACACATCTGGATTGACAGACTTTTAATTTGCCTCCTCTATTCTCCACACCCCCATGAGAGTGGTCTTTTGAGATGCATGCAAATCGGCTAATTTTAATCATCTCCTTGAAACATTTCACAGTAGCCTCCTCCACCCGCCTTATTCAAGATTTTGCCCTTAGTGGTTTCAGTTACCCACTGTTAACCATGGTCTCAAAGTATTAAATGGAATATTTCAGAAATAAATCACTCATAATCTTTAAATCATGTGCCCTTCTGAGTAGTGTGATGAAATGTTGTACCATCCCAGTCCATTCCACCCAGGACAGAAATCAACACTTTGTCCCAAGTATCCACATTGTATAGGCTACCCATCTGTTGGTCACATGGCCATATGAGCCGCAAGAGCCACTGTTATAGTATAGCAGTGCTGTGTTCGAATAATCCTTAATTTACTGTTTTACTTAATAATGGCCCCAAAGTACAACATTAGTGATGCTGATAATTTGGATATGCCAAAGCACTTCCTGTAAGGAAAAAGGGGAAAGATCTCAATAAGAAAAGAAAAAAAAATGGCATGCTGTGGGCGCTAAGATATATGGTGAAAACAAATCTTCTATCCACAAAATTGTGTAGAAGAAAAAAAACATGTAGAGTATATACATAAAATAAAGGTTCAATACTACCCCTAGTTTCAGTCATCGACTGGGGATCTTGGAATGTGTCTTCTGTGGATAGGAGGGGGCTTCCTATCCCTTTTAGGTACAAATCCCAAATGCTTAAAATGGCCTGCAATTTTACTTGAAATAACCTCTTACTACCCTCTAGACTTAATCTATTTTCACTTTTCTCCTTACTCATCTTAGCCTGGTGCCACTAGCTTCCTTGCAATTTGCTCAAATGCACCACACAACTCCAGTCCAGGCTTAGTACTTGCTGTTCTTTCTGCCTTAAAAATGCTTCCTTATGATACCTTTATGACTAGCCTCTCCAATTTCTTCAGGTCTCTGTTCAAATATCATTTTATCAAGAAGTCTTACAAATGAAATCTCCTGATAAAATAGCAACCTCATTCCTCCCTTTCCACTCCAGTTGATAGTTGCTATCTTCATAGACTTTTCTCTCGGGTTTTTGGTGACAATTTTGAATGAATCAAATGAGTAGCCACAGATTCTTTTTCTAAATTTTCTGTTACAGTGTTACTATAAATTTTTTTTATATAAAATTTTAATATGTAAAGCTATTGTGTTAAACACAAGGAGTGGTGTTAAATTATTTTGAATGTATGTTTTTCCAGTTTTATTTTCACTAAGATAAACCTCTTAGTAATTTTCTTACCAAATCAATATATGAACAAAAGTTTAGCTTTATATAAAAATAAAATTATCATAAGGATAAAAACTGTTTTGTGAAATACTGCATTCAAGAGGAACAAGCTCCTCAAATATTCTTATTCATTCAACCACTTAAATTTATAGAAAATGTTCATTTTGTTTCTTTTCTGTGTCAAATTCTAGGTTAGCCATTCCATAGGCAAAAATAAATTAAAGCAAATTTAATCATTTACCCTTTTCAGGAACTTGATTTGCCTAATCTAATCATAATTGTTATTTAGTCAATTAAGTAGGCCAGATGTTTATTTGGACATACTAACATATACCTATATAGCAGCACTATTTAAAATTACTTCATACTTTATATTTTGTGATAACAGCTAATTATCTTTATCTTGATTATCTTTTTTTTTTTTTTTTTTTTTTTTTTGAGACAGGATCTTTCTTTGTCACTGAGGCTGAAGTGCATTGGCACAATCTTGGCTCACTGCAACCTCCGCCTCCTGGGTTCAAGTTATTCTCATGCCTCAGCCTTGAGAGGCATGTGCCACTCACAGTCATGTGCCACCATACCCAGACAATTTTCGACATTTTTAGTACAGATAGGGTTTCGCCGCGTTGGTTAGCCTGGACTTGAACTTCTGACCTCGAGTGATCCTCCCACCTCAGCCTCCCAAAGTGCTGGGATTACAGGCAAGAGCCACAGCACCCGGCCAACAGCTGATTATTTTAAAATGATTTTCCAATGATTCTGATTTTTCAGCAATTCAGATAACACACCCTAATTCCACCTTAGTGAGGTTTGATATTATCATTTATATTTCTTCCTTTTAAAAGATTTCTTTAGGCCCTTTTAAAATAAAGCAAATTTGTTCTTGCAATATCTTATCAAGCTAACTAACTGGCATAATTTTTTTCAATCTCTTTTGTTAGATGGAAATATTCATATTACAAGGATGTAAACTCATACAACATTTGCTATGATTATTAAATCATGAGGAACAGAATTATTTGCACTATTTTTAACGAAAGCCTACATTTATATCCTTTGACTTTAAATATACACACTCTGATAACAGAAAATGTTTATACTTTCTTTACTAATCAGTTTCTTCTATACTTCTTCCATGTAGGGTTTCTTTAAAGCAGTAAGAGTTTGGACAATTATACCTTATTATTTATAAGAAAATGAAGTTTGTCCAGGTAGATGTTTTTAATAACATATGTTCTGTTTCTAGAGAGTTCATTTTCAAATGCCTTGATGTCTGACTTTCCTATTTCAGAAAAGCAAAGAAATTTGGTAAATCAAGGGATTAGCTAACCATTTTAATAAAACATGTGATCAGATTCATCCATTCTGAAAGCAGTCCAGTTTCTTTCTTTAGTTTTTTAAACTTGTCACTTCACGTCAGCAGCATCAAATATTATCTCAAGTTAGGTTTTTAAGTAGTGGTAAGACACATGTTCATTAAGACAGGAAACTGACTCCATTAAGTTTCAAATCATATCATTCCATATATATCATATTCCAAAAATTACCAAATAAATGTATATTTCTATAACTAATGTTTACTTTTAAATCTCAAGTCAAAATTATCTAGTGGTCTTACACTACCTTCACAGAGGCTAAGAGAAAATAAGAGATATAAAAAATGAAAAAAGGGCCTTTAGCTATTGAAACTTACAATGTTATTAGGTATAATGAGGACACAGTCAGCTAAATATTATAAAGTATCTTAGAATGTAAAAGTTACATTATCCTTCTAGTCAATCTTATAAAAACATGATCAATGTGGAAAAAATAAATTCATAAAACTGCTATTAGAAAGTTTTCTTATAAGATTCCTATTACTTCTTATAGATTTCCTAATTGCTTTTCAACAACTAATCAAATATAGCCAACTGTTTTTAAATAATTAAAATGAATAAAAGTACTGTTCATCAGATCATTAACAATAAAATGTTTAAACTAAACAACTATAACAAAGAAAAAAGTCATGGGGTATAGGCAAAATAGTCGATTTTATACTTGGATATTCTCTGCAATTTACTAAAATGATACAAAAAAAAAAAAGAAAATTGAGATAGAACATGTGGCACTCAGAATTCATTAAGACAATAGTTAATGACTCCAACGATTAGAGATGGCAGTGGAGAATAAGCTGCACAATTTAAATAACTGGGCAAACTGTAACCAGAAATTAAAGTCACACTCTTACATTTAGAATATTTGGAGCAGGGGAATAAAACCACCAGCATTCCATCCAGACTTCAATAAAACTTTTCTACAAAAACTTATTCTTTCTAATTTGAATGGGCTGCATAATAAATTCTTGTTCATAATTTTACTTAAAAGAATTGTTATAATTAATGTAGAAAAATTGCTCTATAAACATCATTCTTGCCTGAATTTATTCTTATTATGATGTATGTATGAAGAATGGTAATTTTTCTACAATTGTAGAAATTGTAATTTTTACATTTATTAATTGATATTCTACTGTACAGAAAAGCTTTTCTTTCTATCTGAATTTGTATGCTTGTTTTTTGCTACTAGCATGTGTATTTTCCAGGGTTCTAAGGCCTGAGAACCAGAAGAGCTAATGCTGTAGGTTCCAATCTGAAAGCTGGCGGGCTCAAGACTCAAGAACTGATGTTTCAGTTTGAGGCTGAAGACCAGGAATGAATGAATGAATGAATGAATAAATAAATAAATAAATAAATAAATAAATAAATAAATAAATAAAAATTCAGCTCAAGCAGTCAGGTAGGAGCTTCCTCTTACTCCTTGGAAGATGGGGCACCCTTTTTGTCCTCTTGGGGTCTGCAATTGATTGCATGAAACCCACTCATATACGGACGACAAGCTAATTTACTTAGTGTACTGATTTAAATGTTCATCTTGTACAGAAACATTCTCACACACATACAAAAATAGACCAGAAAACCAAACACCGCATGTTCTCACTCATAAGTGGGAGTTGAACAATGAGAACACATGGACACAGGAGGGGAACATCATACACCGGGGCCTGTTGGGGGGTGGGAGTCTGGAGTAGGGATAGCCTTAAGAGAAATACATAATGTAAATGAAGAGTTGATGGGTGCAGCAAACCAACATGGAACATGTATATATATGTAGCAAACCTGCATGCTGTGCACTTGTACCCCAGAACTTAGAGTATAATAAAAAATAGTGTTGGATCAAATAAATGTGTGGGCACCCTGTGACCAGTAAAGTTGACCCATAAAGTTAGCCATCACAAGTGACATATAAATTTGTTTATGTTCAGCGTGTTATAATTCATAACTTTATTTATTATGAAGACTTACCTTCCCAGGTTTTCTCAGTGGGAGATTTGTCAAACTTGTTCTTGTGTATTTGAACTTGAATCTTCCTTTTTGATTGATTGTAATAGTTCCTGTCACAATAAGATATTCCAGAATTATTTTATACTTGCCCTGGAATACATCATTTATCCAAGTACTTATGTTTTACTTTTAATGGGGAACAGCATTTAGAAACCAAGTTATAGTGGCAAGGTGTGCTTATTTTCACTGGAGTTTCTTTGCTTTCATATCTTTTCAGGGTGCAGAAGTAGAAATTATGCCACATGTGTGTATTGTAAGACTGCACAAATGAGTAAATACAGTGATATTATTGGGAGTGAGGGTTCCAATTTTGGGAGAAAAGATAAATACAGAATAGAGAAAAATGACATATTTTGTATTGAGCTGACATTAAATATATCAACAGCCTAAAATTATGTTTCTCATTCAAATTTTTTTTTTCTGCAAAGACTTTAACTTTTGAACTCATCTCAGTTTTCTCAATTAATAGATTATTGCGTTCACTTCCACTGACAAAAATGAAATTTTTCTAAGTATTTTTAATGACTCTATTTTCATAAGATGTTGAAAAACAGATTTTGTAATCATTAAATTTAGAGAATACTGCATTCTCTTTCTCCCATCTGGAGGCAGATAAAATGCACAATAGCATTTGAAAGCTAAAAAGTCTGACAAAGGAATGTGTCTAACCAATTTTCCTAAACTATTTTTATCACAGAATACTTTTCTCATTTTGCAAACGGGAAGTCTGATCAAACTGGTATGACGCAGAATACATTCTGAGAAAAGTTATTCTAGCTTATTTCTATAGAGATATGTCTTCACATTTGTCAATATGGCCCTTAAGTAGAAGGGGCAAAGCTAAAGGGAACATACACTTTTCATATATGCAAATTGTACACAAATTATTATGCTGCCTTGAATGAAAAGGCATCCAAGGATGAGTTTTTCTGGAATGATCCAAAGGAGATTTGAGTCAAGATATGCTACTGAGGCTCTTCACTGTCTCGAGTTTATAGCATGTACATAATGGTCCCATATACATTAGGCAGTCCTAGTGTCTGGTTTAGTAATCATTTAAATAGAGCCTCTCCTTTTAAAACCAAATGCAGGGTCAAATAAATTGTTGCCTTCTTAGTACTGAAGCATTTGTCTTTCATTATGTAACAGCAATGATTTCAATATATGAAGACTTGGAATTACAACGTGATGAACATTACTATATGCCTAGAGCTGCATTCACCATACATATACCTCTGCTGCTGAAAAAATTACTTCATGCTTACATGAATCATGAGTCGTTTAAGAGGTAGAAATTAAAGTTAGCATATGCATAGTCATGTGTCATTTAACCATGGGAACACCTTCTGAGAAAGGCATCATTAGGCGATTTCATCCTTGTGTGAACATTGCAGAGTGTACTTACACAAACCTCAATGATATAGCCTACTCCACCATATAGCTTCATTATAACCTTATGAGAGCATGGACAAGTGGTCATCCTTGGTGAAAATGTCCTTATGCAGCGCATGACCATTATATAATTATTGTTAAAGGCCATGCTCACTATTGTGTTATACAAATTAAAATTCACTGAAACCCTTTGTATATTTTAGATAAACATATTATTTATTTTGTGAAATGGGAGAGACAAGTCCCAATGTTTCTAAAAACTATATAATATTTTTAATAAAAGAGAGAATACACAATTAAAGTGATTTAATCTGTTTTACTATTTTGTTTGTCTCCTGGTTTTAAATAAATACATTTGAACCACATTAAAAGCTGCATAAACCATTCTTTCAAATTTCTCTCAGCACTCAATAAGCACAAAAACTTAATACAAATCTCAAATATGTGTACCTTTGTATTATATCTGGTACTACATTTATTTAATACAGATGGCACTTCATTTTCAGTTTTTGTTTTCTTTTTCTTTTTTTTTTTTTTTTTGAGACGGAGTCTCGCTCTGCCGCCCAGGCTGGAGTGCAGTGGCCGGATCTCAGCTCACTGCAAGCTCCGCCTCCCGGGTTCACGCCATTCTCCTGCCTCAGCCTCCCGAGTAGTTGGGACTACAGGCGCCCGCCACCGCGCCCGGCTAGTTTTTTGTATTTTTTAGTAGAGACGGGGTTTCACCGTGTTAGCCAGGATGGTCTCGATCTCCTGACCTCGTGATCCGCCCGTCTCGGCCTCCCAAAGTGCTGGGATTACAGGCTTGAGCCACCGCGCCCGGCTCAGTTTTTGTTTTCAAAGTGTGTATTCACTCTGAAAATATTCACTCAGCCCTTACTATTTGCTGTATACAACATGTGTTAGATGTTTAGGATACCAAATACATGAGCCTGGTCATCAAGATTGCTTATAGTCTAAAAGGAAATTGGACATGTAATGAAATGTTACAGGAGCCATAAGAGGAAGAAGAATACATTATCGTAGGAATATAGAGATTAGTGTCATCTATAATATTTGCAAAAGGTTTTGATTTTCTGAATTTTCATTAACAATTTCATATTAACCACACAGATTAAAATTCTATGAAGATGGGGCAGAGTATATTCTAAAATTTAGGAAAACACTAATATGTAAATTAGAAAATTTTAAACACAAAAATATTGAAATTCCATGCATGAGCTTCAGAATGCTGGCAAAAAATATGCCCCTCCATGGTCATGGGGAACAGATGTCCTGGAAGGAACCTCACTCAATATTGTGTGTATTGGTATGTAACACCTCTTTCATGCATTTTTACTTCTGGTTCAAGGACAGGATTGAAAGACTGCCATAGACTTCCAGCAGAGTAGCTTTAGCAGTAAAGTGAGAATGTTGGATTATTCAATTCTTAAAGGACCTTTGACATTTATGATTCAAAGATATCTATCTATCGATATCAACTCTATGCATAATCGTAACGCCAGTAAATATAAACAGGGCAGAATGAAAGTGGCTGGCAACATGGCTGAATAGAAACAGCTGTGGTCTGCAGCTCCCAGTGAAATCAATGCAGAAGGAAGGTGATTTCTGCATTTCCAACTGAAGTACCAGGCTCATCTCACTGGGACTGATTAGGTAGTGGGTACAACCTGTGGAAGGCGAGCCAAAGCAGGTTGGGGGATCACCACAACCCGAGAAGTGCAAGGGGTCAGGGAACTCCCTCCCCTAGCCAAGAGAAGCCCTGAGGGACTGTGCCATGAGGAATGGGGCACTCTGGCCCAGATACTATGCTTTTCCCATGGTCTTTGCAATCCGTAGACCAGGAGATTCCCTCAGGTGCCTACACCACCAGGGCCCTGAGTTTCAAGCACAAAACTGGGCAGCCATTTGGGTAGACACTGAGCTAAGTGTGGCACCTGGAATGCCAGCGATGACGAGCCATTCACTCCCCTGGAAAGAGGGATGAAGTTAGGGAGTCAAGTGGTCTAGCTCAGCGGATCCCATCTCCACAAAGCACAGCAGGCTAACATCCACTAGCTTGAAATTCTCACGGCCAGCACAGCAGTCTGAAGTCGACTTGGGATGCTTGAGCTTGGTGGGGGGAGGGGCGTCCACCATTACTAAGGCTTGAGTAGCCGATTTTCCCCTCACAGTACAAACAAGGCCGCAGGGAAATTTGACCTGGTCAGAGCCCACCACAGCTCAGCAAAGCCACTGTAGCCAGACTGCTTTGCTGAATTCCTCCTCTCTGGGCAGGGCATCTCTGAAAGAAAGGCAGCAGCACCTGTCAGGGGCTTATAAATAAAACTCCCATCTCCCTGGGACAGACCACCTCGGGGAAGAGGTGGCTGTGGGTGCAGCTTCAGCAGACTTTAATGTTCCTGCCTGCCGGTTCTGAAGAGAGCAACAGATCTCCAGCACAGCGCTGAAGTTCTGAAAAGGGACTGAATGTCTCCTCAAGTGGGTCTCTGCCCCCTGTGTTTCCTGACTGGGAGACACTTCCCAGTAGGGATCGACAGACACCTCATACAGGAGAACTCTGACTGGCATCTGGCAGGTGCACCTCTGGGACAAAGCTTCCAGAGGAAGAAACTGGCAGCAGTCTTACCTATTCTGCAGCCTCTGCTGGTGATACCCAGGCAAACAGGGTCTGGAGTGGACCTCCAGCAAACTCCCACAGACCTTCAGCAGAGGGGCCTGATTGTTCAAAGGAAAACTAACCAACAGAAAGGAATAGCATCAACATCAACAAAAAGGACGTCCACACAAAAACCCCATCCGAAGATCACCAACATCAAAGACCACAGGCAGATAAATCCAGGAAGATGAGGAAAAACAAGCATAAAAAGAAAATTCCAAAAACCAGAACACCTCTTCTCCTCCAAAGGATCACAACTCCTCACCATCTCGGGAATAAAACTTGACAGAGAATGACTTTGATGAATTGGCAGAAGTAGGCTTCAGAAGGTGGGTAGTAACAAACTCCTCAATAGCTGAATCGATTAAGTGAAATAAAGGATATCAGCGACTGAAGATCAACTTGATTAAATAAAATGTGAAGACAAGATTAGAGAAAAAAAAATGAAAAGATACAAACAAAACCTCCAAGAAATATGGGATTATTTGAAAAGACCAAACCTATGTTTGATTGGTATACCTGAAAGTGACAGGGAGAATGGAACCAAGTTGGAAAACACTCTGCAGGATATTATCCAGGAGAACTTCCCCAACCGAGTAAGAGAGGCCAACATTCAAATTAGGGAAAAACAGAGGACACCACAAACATAGTCCATGAGAAGAGCAACCCCAAGACCCATAATCATCAGATTCACCAAGGTTGAAATGAAGAAAAAAATGTTAAGGGCAGCCAGAGCGAAAGGTCAGGTTACCCACAAAGGGAAGCCCATCAGACTAACAGCAGATATCTCTGCAGGAAACCTACAAGCCAGAAACGGTTTGGGGGGCACTATTCAACATTCTTAAAGAAAATAATTTTCAACCCAGAATCTCCAATCAAGCTAAACAAAGCTTTATAAGTGAAGGAGAAACAAAATACTTTACCGGCAAGCAAACGCTGAGAGATTTTGTCACCACCAGGCCTGCCTTACAAGAGCTCCTGAAGGAAACACTAAATAGGGAAAGGAAAAACCGGTACTAGCCACTGCAAAAACACACCAAATTATAAAGACCATTGACAGTATGAGGAAACTCCCTAAACTAATGGGCAAAACAACCAGCTAGCATCATAATGACAGGATCAAATTCACACATAACAATATTAACCTTAAATGTAAATAGGCTAAATGCCCCAATTAAAAGATACAGACTGGCAAATCGGATAAAATGTTTAGGCCCATTAGTGTGCTGTAGTCACGAGACCCATCTCACGTGTAAAGACACACATAGGTTCAAAATAAAGGGATGGAGGAATATTTACCAAGAAAATGGAAAACAAAATAATAGCAATAACAATAACAATAATAATAATAATAAATGTAAAAAAAGCAGGGGTTGTAATCCTAGTCTCTGACAAAACAGACTTTAAACCAACAAAGATCAAAAAGGAGAAAGAAGGGCATTATGCAATGGTAAAGTGATCAATGAAATAAGAAGAGCTATCTTAAATATAAACGCACCCAATACAGGAGCACCCAGATTCATAAACCAAGTCCTTGGAGACCTCCAAAGAGACTTAGACTCCCACACAATAATAGAGGGAGATTTTAACACCCCACTGTCAATATTAGACAGATCAATGAGACAGAAAATTAATAAGTATATTCAGGACTTTAACTCAGCTCTGGACCAAGTGGACCTAATAGATATCTACAGAACTCTCCACCCCAAGTCAACAGAATATACATTCTTCTCAGCACCACATTGCATTTATTCTAAATTGACCACATAACTGATCAAAACACTCCTCAGCAAAGGCAAAAGAATGGAAATAATAACAATCTCTCAGACCACAGTGCAATCAAATTGGAATTCAGGATTAACAAACTCACTCAAAACCACACAACTACATGGAAACTGAACAACCTGCTCCTGAATGACTACTAGGTAAATAATGGAATTAAGGCAGAAATAAATAAGTTCTATGAAACTAATGAAAACAAAGATACAATGAACCAGAATCTCTGGGACACAGCTAAAGCAATGTTTAGAGAGAAATTTATAGCATTAAATCCCCACAGAAGAAAGCAGGAAAGATAAAAAATCAACACCCTAACATCATGATTAAAAGAGAAGCAAGAGCAAACATATTCAAAAGCTAGCAGAAGACAAGAAATAACTACCATCAGAACGCAACTGAAGGAGATAGAAACACGGAAAATCCTTCAAAAAATCAATGAATCCAAGAGCTGGTTTTTTGAAAAGATTAACAAAATAGCCCACTAGGCAGAATAATAAAGACGAAAAGAGAGAAGAATAAAATAGAAACAATAAAAAATGATAAACGGGATATCACCACTGATCCCACGGAGATATAAAGTACCATCAGAGAATACTAAAAGCACCTCTACCCAAATAAACTAAAAAATCTAGAAGACATGTATAAATTCCTAGACACATATACCCTCTTAAGACTAAACCAGGAAGAAGTTGAATTCCTGAATAGACCAATAAAAAGTTTTGAAATTGAGGCAGTAATGAATAGCCTACCAACAAAATAAAGCCCAGGACAAGACAGATCCACAGCCAAATTACACCAGAGCTACAAAAGCAGCTGGTACCATTCCTTCTGAAACCATTCCAAACAACAGAACAAGAGGGACTCCTCCCTAACTCATTTTAAGAGACCAGCATCATCCTGATACCAAAACCTGGCAGACACACAACAAAAAAAGAAAATTTCAGGTCAATATCCCTGATGAATATCGATGTGAAAACCCTCAATAAAATACTGGCAAACTGAATCCAGCAGCACATCAAAAAGCTTATTCAACACGGTCAAATTAGCTTCATCCCTGGGATACAAGGCTGGTTCAGCGTATACAAATAAATAGACATAATTCATCACATAAACAGAACCAATGACAAAAACAACACGATTATCTGAATAGACACAGAAAAGGCCTTCAATAAAATTCAACATCCTGTCATGCTAAAAACTCTCAATAAACTAGGTATTGATGGAATGCATATCAAAATAATAAGAGCTATTTAGGACAAACTCACAGCCAATGTCATACTGAATGGTCAAAAACTGGAAGCATTCTTTTTGAAAGCCGGCGCAAGACAAGGATGCCCTCTCTCACCACTCCAGTTCAACACAGTTTTGAAAGTTCTGGCCAGGGTAATAAGTCAAGAGAAAGAAATAAAATGTATTCAAATAAGGAGAGAGGAAGTAAAATTGTCTCTGTTTTCAGATGACATGATTGTATATTTTGAGAATCTCGTCATGTCAGCCCAAAATCTCCTTAAGCAGAGAAGCAACTTCAGCAAAGTCTCAGGATAAAAAATAGATGTGCAAAAATCACAAGCATTCTTATACACCAATAATAGACAGCTAAATCCTGAATGAACTCCCATTCACAATTGTTACAAAGAGAATAAAATACTTAGGAATACAACTTACAAAAGATGTGAAGGACCTCTTTAAGGAGAACTACAAACAACTGTTCAAGGAAATAAGAGAGAACACAAACAAATGGAAAAACATTCCATGCTCATGGATAGGAAGAATCAATATTGTGAAAATGGTAATACTGCCCAAAGTAATTTATAGATTCAATGCTATCCTGATCAAGCTACCGTTGACTTTCTTCACAGAATTAGAAAAAACTACTTTAAATTTCATATGGAACAATAAAAAAGCCCATATAGCCAAGACAATCTTAAGCAAAAAGAACAAAGCTGAAGGCATCAAGCTACCTGACTTCAAACCATACTACAAGGCTACAGTAACCAAAACAGCATGTACTGATACCAAAACAGACATATTGACCAACAGAAGAGAACAGAGGCCTCAGAAATAACAGCACACATTTACAACCATCTGATCTTTGATAAACCTGACAAAAACAAGCCATGCAGAAAGGATTCCCTATTTAATAAATGGTGTTGGGAAAACTGACTAGCCATATGCAAAAAACTGAAACTGGACCCTTTCCTTACACCTTATGCAAAAGTTAACTCAGAATGGATTAAAGACTAAAACATAAGACCTAAAACCATAAAAAAACCTAGAAGAAAACCTAGTCATGACCATTTAGGACATAGGCGTGGGCAAAGGCTTCATGACTGAAACACCAAAAACAATGGCAACAAAAGCCAGAATTGACAAGTGGGATCTAATTAAACTAAAGAGCTTCTGCACAGCAAAAGAAACTACCATCAGAGTGAACAGGCAACCTACAGAATGGGAGAAAATTTTTGCAATCTATCCATCTGACAAAGGGCTAATATCCAGAATCTACAAAGAACTTAAACAAGTTTACAATAAAAAAGCAAACAACCCTTTCAAAAAGTGGGCAAAGAATATGAACAGACACATCTCAAAAGAAGACATTTATGCAGCCAACAAACATATGAAAAAAATCTCATCATGACTGGTTATTAGAGAAATGCAAATCAAAACCACAATGAGATACCATGTCATGCCAGTTAGAATGGAGATCAATAAAAAGTCAGGAAAAAACAGGTGCTGGGGAGGATGTGGAGAAATAGGAATGCTTTTACACTTTTGCTAGGAGTGTAAATTAATTCATCCATTGTGGAAGACAGTGTGGCAATTCCCCAAGGATCTAGAACCATAAATACCATTTGACCCAGCAATCCTATTACTGGGTATATACCCAAAGGATTATAAATCATTCTCCTATAAAGACACATGCACAAATATGTTTATTGCGGCATTGTTCACAATAGCAAAGCCTTTGAACCAATGCGAATGCCCGTCAATGATAGACTGGATAAAGAAAATGTGGCTCATATACACCATGGAATACTATCAGCCATAAAAAGGATGAGTTCATGTCCTTTGCAGGGACATGGACAAAGATGGAAACTATCATTTTCAGCAAATTAACACAGGAACAGAAAACCAAACACTGCATGTTCTCACTCATAAGCGGGAGTTGAACAATGAGAACACTTGAACACAGGGAAGGGAACATTACACACCAGGGCTTGTCAGGGGGTGGAGTGCTAGGGTAAGGATAGCATTAGGAGAAATACCTAATGTAGATGACGGGTTGATGGGTGCAGCAAACCACCATGGCGTGTGTATACCTATGTAACAAGCCTGCACATTCTGCACATGTATCCCAGAACTTAAAATATGACTTGAGAAAAAAAAAGAAGAAGAAGTGTGTCCATGAAGTAGGTGGGCCTGCTCCAGTGGATCACTGGAATGGGGACATTTTGACAACTAGGTGGAAACACAATACATTGGCCTGTTGTTGAGAAAGAACATAGATGCAGCAGGTCAGACTTGGGGGAGGGGTATATATAAATGAGAAGGTCAGGTGGTGAGTCTAAGGTAGTTCTGTCTACATTACCCATAAAAAAGACAGAACTTGAATATTCTTTCAGATATTATTAAAAAATCTTTGCTCTGATTTTCATGCAGTAACACAGGAGTACCAAACACCTACACTTATGACTTCTCTCTTTGTTAAATTGTACAAACGCAGAGCAAAGAGTTGAAAGTAGACCTTGAAGAAGGCACCCTCTCTAGACAGGGGGAGAGGTCCCTCTTTTTTCTTTGATGAAGGGTTCCTGGGTAAAGTGAAAAACATTCCACATATGTGAATGAAATACCGTTGGCTTGAAATTTTTGCCTGAAACTGGAAGGAGGCAGTTTTCATGTGGTTTTGGGTTTACTGATGAAAATTTCACACTGTTTTAGTTTGTCCCTTTCCCCTAGGAATCTTCATAAATAAGCCTGTGTGAAGCAGTTCTGAGCAGACATTTCAGTTTATTAGCTTTCCTTTCTTTCTCCTGTGGCTGCTTTTAATATTTATCTTTCAAATTCATGTAGCCTGGTCCCTCATAGCTGTGTTAAGTTAAATTTTTATTGCATTACTACCACGGTAGAAATGAATGACCCCTTTCATTGTAGCACATCAGCTAAACACTCAGGGGTGAAATTTTCCATCAGAAAGGTTACTTGAGTCCATCTAGCTCAACATCATTAATTGCTTGAAGATCAAAGTGAGGATCAAAGAGGATGAGTGAGATTGACTTCTCTACTTCAACTGACCCTAGTGAATTGAAGCTGACGCTATCTCTTCCCTTGTTTACTACAACATCTACCAAATGGATATCATTGCCTTTAGATTTGTCTTCTTCAACAAAGTCTCCACATTGATGAAAGAGTACTCATTAAAAAATGCACTCTTCATGCTGTAAAAATCTCCAAATGGCTTCCCATTGCAATAATAATTATAATAATAATAGTAATATAATAGAAATAATAAACCTCCTTATTTTTCCATGACAAGGCTGTGACTGATCTGGCCACTTATGATTGTCCAGCTTGAAGTCTTCTTATCTCTCCTTCTCAAGCGCTATCCTCCAGCTCCACTGACCTCACCATGTTCTTGCATCGCTCTGGGCTTTGACAAGTACTGATCTCTTGAGTTTTATGGAAGACCTCCTTCCCTGGAAATCTAACTCTTGCAGACTACAGGTCAGAACTAAAATGTCACTAATACTTCCTTTATAATGCCTTAGTTCCCTGTACCATACTCCCCAAATTCCACTTAAAAATTATAATTGTGCATTGGAAATATTTTAGTTTATATTTGTCCACTAGACTATGAGTTCCATTGGTGCAGAGTTTTTATCTGTTCTGGTTAACTAAACTCTGCAATTTGCACAGTATCTGAGACACAATGGACTCATAATATCTGTCTACAAAACAAAATCAAAACTGGAAAATTACTTTCCACCTTTTCAGTTTAATGCTCTTTCCACTGTCCCATATATTTTAGTTCACCTATAATTCCAATATTTTAATTATACAAATTATATTACATTATCCCTTGCCTAAGGTCTTTTCAATCTAAAAGCAAAAATTACAAAATATAAAATTTTATTTTTAGGTCACATAAATATTTTATCTCTCATGACAGATATTGCCAAAATGATTTCAAAAATGTTTATTACAAATTTCTATTCCCTCCAGCATTAGGCAAAAATGTCTTTTTCCATGTAAACTCCCTGCATAATGTATTCTTGTATTTTCCATATAGATGGTACTTTGAAAGGTAAAAGAATTTTTAAAGTTTTTTGTTTTCATTGCACATTACTTGAGAACTTGTTTGGAGGTTCTAGCAGAGGAGCACAGGTAATCATATACCCTTGACTGAAGACCCATCCTCATCTATCTGGGATGGTCGTCTTCTTCGACCCAGTGTGCAGCTTTGGGAGGCATGCACAAGGAGTGGTGAGGGAGGAAGGGGGACACCTGCCTATCCAGCCAGATGGGCTGTATCAACCCTAGTGATCAATGAGGTGACAGATGTCACAGCCAGATTGCCCTCACATCCTCATTGTACATTTCTGTGCGTACTCACGAGCCTTACTTTTTTCCACAAACAATGTATTTCTTCCTTTTTGAATTAACTATTTATGTCTTTTCTCCATTAATCTGTTTTAAGTATTTCAAATAGACTCACGAGAAAAAAATAGTGTAATCAAAAATTGTCATAGTTATTGCAAATACTCATTTTATTTTATTCTTCATATTGACTTTAGATGTTGAGAATCATTTTGAGTACTTTTTGCATATTATTGCTCATCCATGTACTTTATTAACATATTTTATCCTCACAACAGCCCTTCTAATTGTATCCTGTTATCTTACTTTAAATATAAGGAATCTAATGAACAGAGATATTAAATACTTAGCAGTGGCAGAGTTAGAATCTTAACCTAAATTTCTGTTGTCACAGTTTATGCTCCTTGGCAGTATTTCATGCCATCACTTAGGTATTAAGATAATTTAGACATTAAATTAATAAAATAAGTGGAAATTAAAAAAAAATTGTTTACCATTTTCAATATTATTCAGAAAACTTTAAATCTTTTTAAGTAATAAACTTTGATTCCATCAGTAGAATTTAGATTATTGTACATTATAATATTAGGTAAATATATACACACACATATCTTTATGTTATAATTCTGATCATTCCCTCTTGATCTTGGATGCCATATTCTATCAATTTTTAGGAATTCAAATGTCTGCCGTATTTTCGTTGACTGTAGGAAAGCAAGAATCTTTCATGAGATTTTTGGAATATGAACAAAACAATCTCATCTAAATTCACTATGAACTCAAATTTGACATATGGATCTGGCTTAGGTAATGTGAAACTTGATTTTGATTTGTTGAAATTTTATTTTATTTAATTCTCTCAAAAATTGAATTCAAAAAAGTCACTCTTTTTTTTTGAAATGCCATTATGTATAAATATTTGGTTTATTATTTCAAAGGGAATCTTTGACTTCCCATGAGTTGTCTGAAAAATGATTTGCAATCTTGATATATCAACTACTATGTAAGCATCAAACAATATGATTTTTAGATAATATAGTAGCAGCATGATTTACAAAGCACGTTAAATAAACAAAGTGAATGCATAAAATAAGCCTTCCAGCCTGAATTTTTGTACATGAGACTAAGGATCTGTAACTAATATTGATTTAAATGATACTAGAGATTTCCAATTGAAAAGAAAATCAAAGCAAAATAAACCCTAATTAATGAAAATTCTGACTTTACTTTTGAATAAAGGAGCAAACATATTAAAAAATCAACATGGAAAACCATGTGCCATTTGTTTTTCTCTGGAGTATAGTGTGACAGGCTTTAGATTTTATAACCAGTGGTAATGTCTACTACAGAAGACACCAGAAGGAGACTTTGTTCTGTAATGTCAACCTCAAAGCCCTGATTATTGCTTTTACAGGTAGAGTGAACAGTTAGATTGCCAGCTTCAAGGAAAACCTACAGGAGGCTCCATTCTTCTACATTCTTACTAATAATGTAATCTGTAATGAATATAGTTTTTATCATATTAAATTTTTTGTCATTGTATTTTATTGTTAAGCTCAGTATTTTCCTTTCTATATCACATGTACCTTAGAATGTGTTAATAATTACATTGACTATAATTATATATAACATATATTGAGCACTTAACTGCAGGACAGTTCTCCAGGTGGCCTTGGACCCACCAGTTCTCTTCCCTTCCTTGCTGATAATTAGAATGTTTTGGAAATGTACCATCCTGAGATAAGCAGAAATTGACCTTAACAGCCTGACTCTGTTCCTGTTACCCCTAAAAACACAATGTCCTTCAATATTTTAGCCCAGAAAACCACATTGTCTAGGGGTATAGAAACCAGAGTGGGCTGCATTTTGGTGTCCCTCAGCTTCAGTGTAAGTGGGAGACACACAGATGAAATTCCATCCACCCTGGGCTGCTTTCCTGAGGGTTGAGGAACAGAATCACAATAAACTCTAGGCATCTGTTGTTTCTTGCTGCATATTTGTAAGTAATAAATCCACTTCGTGTAGCTAATTGTGCATGGGTATTATGTCTCACTGGACTCAGACAAGTTGGTAATGTGAAGTAAGTTCACTGTGGACTCTGCACAGTCAATCAGCTTCACATTAGCATGTGCCAAGTTTTATTCTCACAGCAATCCTTAGTACCAGGTGGTGCTACTGTCCTTTAGAGAGAATTAAGATATGCCCACAACAGTTTCCACTGATCCTAAGGCTCAGTATTTCAATATAAAAATTGATTGTAATATATTTATTTTCATCATTATTACATAGTTATTAGTGAATACATATTAAATTTACCATACAAGTGAATAAATTTAATTACTAAGTCAGATATATGCAATGAAGAAATTTCAAAACCATTTTTTAAAATTTTCAATAATTGCGTAGAAAAAGTAAAAGGATTTTTGCACATTAATTTTGTATCCTGAGACTTTGCTGAAGTTGCTTATCAGCTTAAGGAGATTTTGGGCTGAGACAATGGGGTTTTCCAAATATACAATCATGTCATCTGCAAACAGGGACAATTTGACTTCTTCTTTTCCTAACTGAATACCCTTGATTTCTTTCTCTTGCTTGATTGCCCTAGCCAGAACTTCCAACACTATGTTGAATAGGAGTGGTGAGAGAGGGCATCCCTGTCTTGTACCAGTTTTCAAAGGGAATTTTTCCAGTTTTTGCCCATTCAGTATGATATTGGCTGTGGGTTTGTCATAAATAGCTCTTATTATTTTGAGATACATTCCATCAATACCGAATTTATTGAGCGTTTTTAGCATATTTAATTTGCTAGTTAATTTTAAAGATAAGGGGTATAATACATAGAATATTTTTTCTGTTAATTATCTATCTATGAAGAATAAACTTATATAGGTCTTAAGCCAAAAAAAAAAAAAAAGAAAAAGAAAAGAAAGAGTAAAAGGAGATAATGAGATTGTTAACTAGAAATTGATATGATCATAGTTTGAGGAACCAGCGGGTCAAGGATCCAGAACACTGCATTCACAGATGTGAAATAAAGGAAGTTTAGTCTGATTTACAGTCACTAAATAAATGCCTAAAGGCACTGGTCTGCAAAGGGGCAACCACCATAGAAGTCATTAACTACTAACAGAGTTATAGTAAGGTCCTCCAAACCATGGAGAACAGACTGATGATGGATTAACAAGTTGTTGCAGCTTTCAACAACTTCGGGAAAAAATGAGGAAATATTCAAAATGGCATAGCAGAAATCTTATCACACTGTCTTCACACACTTGGTTGACAAGAGGAAATAGGGAGAAGCTCAATTTAGGCCTGGGGACTCCATTTATCCATTTCGGATAATAGGTTTAAAACAAACTAAAATCCTAAATGCTGACTCTATTCATTGCATTCTAAGGCATTTAATATGCCACCAGGATCATTTTTATTGACCTGTGGACAGAAAGGATCTGCATTTGTCAGGCTTCAGGAATTGGGAAACTTAGCACAGGCATGAGAAACACAGATCATCAAGCATTATGATTATTTTCTTATTCATAAAGTAATGACATCAGATCCTTAGGAAAGGATAAGCTCTTAGTTATCCAAAGAAAATTCACCAGTGAAGGAGGGTGAATATCCCTGTGTTTGATATCAGTTCATTAACTTAACAAATAATAATTGAATACCTACTAAGTACCAGGCATGCTTATACATACCAGAATTAAAGTTATCACAAGATAGTAGACACTTAGATTCTAGCAGGGCAACTTTCATTTTCCTCTTCCTTTCCACAAAGCAGAAAAATGTTTTATTTTACCATCAGAAATTTCTCATATATATTTTTTTGTGGTGGGATCGAGTAACACTGAATTTTGCTGGAGTCTCTTTTTAAGATTTCCTACAATGTTTTGTGATACTATTCTCTAAATACACAATAAAATGTGAATTTTGCTGTTAATGATTTGTGAAAAATTGTTTTCCAATTAACTGTGTCAGGTTGTTCTTAAAAAGGCTATTGATGTTAAAAATAGCAGATTAATTTTGTTTAGTTCTCTATTGTAGATAGTTAAGTTCTTCATGCTTTTCCATTCATGGGATAATTTTAATATTATCACCAGCCTTTACAAATCATCTTCCTTATTTTATATTATATTTCATTTTTCTGCTTTTGTAAGCAGATACAAATATCACCCTTAAGAGATTCCCAATGTTATATATTAGCATGGAAATATGTGAATATTTTAAAAATATATACAGTATTGTTGAGTGTATGTATATGTTTTAAATGCATATTAAAACAAATAATAAATATTTCTAAGAATTATTCAGCTATTTATATGTGCTGGGACCTGTTCTATGTGTTTATATTAACTTATTTATCCATTACAACAGTTTCATGGTATTAGTACTATTACTTTCTCCATTTAGAGATGAGAAAACTGAGATGTAGACAGGTTATGTGATTTGTCCAAGATCAGACAGCTAGCAAGTCACACTAAAAAAAAATCTGGTCCCAGAGTCTGGAGGTTTCGACGTGTTTATTGTTTATTCTATATATGTTGTATCATGCTGCGGATGTATTTCCATATCTCAGTTTTTCACTTGACATTACATGTTTTTAATCTGTTCACCTTAGTGTATAAATGTTATTCATTTTTTCCAATTGCTACTGCTGCATACAATTTTATAGTACATATTCACAACATTTTACTTACCTATTCTTTGTGTAAGACATACCTAGTTCTCTGAGTGGACTTGTGCTGGGAATTCAACAACCTGAGATTATAAGGAAGTGACCAAGACCACCAGGGATCTGTTCCTGTCTCTACTAGAACAGAATGTTCTTTAACACTTTAGCCCAGTGCAACATTTTCCCCCAGGGTGTAAAACCAAAGCTGACCGTGTTCCACAGTCTCTCAGTTGTAGTTCAAGTGGGGAACATGCAAATAAGACTCCATCCAGCCTGGGAAAATTTCCCGATTCTTGGGTTACCAGCCTTGAAAAACAGAATCCATGGCTTCCGTTATCTTTTCTGCCTATCTGTAAGTAATAAACTTGCTTAATGGAACTCATGTGTCAGTGTTTTGTCTTACCAGACTTGGATGAGTAGTAATAGTGCAACCCAAGATGCAGTGGACTAAAGCGATAACCAGTGCACAGTGAACTGAACTCGCTTAGCACCTAGATTATTTCCAACTCTCTTCTTCAAACAATCCTGCAGTTAACATTCTGCAAAAAATCTGTTTTGAGCCTCTTTGTAGGTTTGGAAGGGGAATGGAGTTGCTGAGTCATGATATATATGCACATTTAATTTTAGTCTATTTTGTAAAAGAACGGTTCAAAATGCCTACATTTTTTCCCTCACACATTCGGAGGAATTCATATAGGTTATTTTTTCATCACATAATATTCAACCCTTGATGTTTATCTAATGTATACCAGTTTGACTGTGGTCATAGTTTGCCCTTTTTAAATTACTAGTGGGGTTAATTGTCTTTTTATATAGTTTTACCCATAGGGGTTTCTTTTTCTGTAAGTTGACTGTTTATATTTCATGTTCATTTTCTAATGGGTTAAATGTTTTCTCCTCATTGATTTGAAGTAGTTGCTTGGGCATTCTAGAAATTAATGTAGAAAATTTTAAAAACTATATTTTTATTTATTTTTTAAATAAACAGTTTAGTGTTACCTATGCTAGTCACAATCACAATCAAATTGCAATCAGATGTCCTTGATGGAACCACAAATTTGGTGACATTTTAATAAACAAATTACCAAGACTGAAACAAAAAGAACGATGGCCACAGCAAACTCATAACACAATGTCACTGAAAATGGACTAACATATTACCTCAAAAAGTATACTAAGCATAGCAACCCATTGGAGAAGGCATTGTTATTCTAATTTTAATAATGATAAAACTACAGGTTTGGTAATTAAGGGTCAATATTACTTAGGCAAGGTAAAATGCAGTGGTTCTGAAATCTTCATTTTTATCAGCAGAACAAGTGATTCTGATGGATTTTTGTTGTCAATAAGAAAGACTGATTACCCATCTAAATCCTACATTTGTCAGATTTTGTGACTGCTATGCTATGTGCAGAAAGAAAATATATATCATATAGTTAATAATTAAGTGTGTGTGTGTGTATATATATATATGTAAGCATGAGAGGAATAAATCAATAACTCTTCACCAGTTGTCATCCTTCTCTCTATAAATATAAATGCCTAAGTAATTATTGGCCCACATAGAAAGAGAAAAATATGCTGGCAAAATATACCAAAAATAAAATCTTTTTTTAACTCCATAAATGTAGTAGAGCAAAAAGATATTTTAATTATCAAGTGAGCATTATATCAGAAAAAGATGCACAATCACAAGCAATCTTCTAAAAGTTTTCAAAGACAAACAGAAATCTCATCATTTTATATAGTCAAGCAATGAAACTCATTACATATTCTTAAGATACATAATAACTAGTCCTTGAGTAGGAGGACAGAATTTGTTATGCATAGTTTATCTTTAATTCACCCAGTAATTGGGATGATCACCTGTGTTAGTTAATTGGCTTTATACAAATACAAAATAAATTTCTCATACTTTTAGGATAGGGGCAGTTTTGCAATATGGAGCCAGCACAAGTTAGGCACCTATTATCCTACAGAAACTCTGAGAAAGTAACGTCATATCCTTGGATGTTTACATTTTAATGAGATGATTCTCAGGTCTTTAAGAAAGACACACCTTGGCTATAAAGCAAGTAAAAAACTAATTTAGCCTTTAAAGGGATTTAAATGCATTTTAAAGGGATGGAAAAAGAATTAATGATTACGAATTTTCCAAAGTAGATTACCTAAGAAAAGTATGAGATGAAATTTTACTCCTTATCTTTTCTTTAAAAAATTATTTGCTTTTAATTAACTTACTTGTTATTTTAAAATTTTTATATTATTTTATTTTTAACTGGCAAATAATTGTATATATTTATGAGAAACAATGTGATGATGTTTTGATACATGTATACATTGTGGAATGGTCAAATCAAACTATTTAACAACACACAGTTAATCAGGCTAATTAATAACAGGATACATGGTTATAATTTCTTTGTTGTGAGAACATTTAAGATACACTTTTAAAATTGTTTTTTAGCAATTTTGCAATATGTTTATGTTATTCTTCACTATGGTCACCATGTTGTGCAATAGATCACCAGAACTTATTCCTCCTAACTGAAACTTTGTACGCTTTGACCAACATCTCCCCTTTCCCTATCTTTCCCCGTCAGCATCCTCTGATAACCAGTTTCTTCTCTACTTCTATGTTTTACATTTTTAGATCCACATATAAGTGAGGTAATTTGGTATTTGTTTTTCTGTGCCTGGCTCATTTCACTTAGCATAATATTCTCTAGAATCATCCATGGCATTGCAAATGACAAGATTTTCTTTATTGGGGTGAATATTATTATGTTTTACATATACACCACATTTTGAAATTCAGTCATTCATTGATGAGGACTTGGATTGTTTCCATATCTTGGCTTTTGTGAATAATGTTTCAATGAGTGTGACTTTGACATACTGACTTAAATTTCTTCAAAAATGTATCTGGAAGTAGAATTGCTGGATGATATGTGAATTCTATTAGTTTTTTGAAATAATTCCATACTGTTTTCCAAAATTATGGTACAAGATTACATTCTCACCAACATTATACCAGTGCTGCCTTTTCTCCACATCTTCATCAATGCTTATCTTCATCATTTAGATAATAGCCATTCTAACAGGTATGAAGTGATACGGCTTCACAGTTATATAATTTTCATTTCGCTCACAGTTAGTGAGGTTGAGTATTTTTTCATATACTTGGTCATTTGTATGTCTTTTTTAATTAATGTCTATTCAGGTATTTTGCCCATTTTTTTAAACTTTTAAGTTCAAGGGTATGTGTGTAGGTTTGTTACCTAGGTAAACTTGTGTCATGGGCGTTTGTTGTACATATTATTTCATCAACCAAGTATTAAGCCTAGTATCCACTAGTTATTTTTTCTGATTCTCTCCCTCTTCCCAACCTCCACCCTCTGAAAGGCACCAGCGTGTGCTTCTCTGCTCTGTGTGTCCATGTGTTTTCATCATTTAGCTCCCACTTATAAGTGAGAACATGCATTTTCTGTTTCTGTGTTAGTTCGCTAAGGATAATGGCCTCAAGCTTAATCCTTGTCCCTGCAAAGGACATGATCTCACTCTTCTTAATGACTGCAGAGTATTGCATGGTGTATATGTACCATATTTTCTTTATCCAGTCTATAAATGATGTTTTGTCCTTTTTTTTTTTTTTGAGACGGAGTCTCGCGCTGTCGCCCAGGCTGGAGTGCAGTGGCCGGATCTCAGCTCACTGCAAGTTCCGCCTCCCGGGTTTACGCCATTCTCCTGCCTCAGCCTCCCGAGTAGCTGGGACTACAGGCGCCCTCCACCTCGCCCGGCTAGTTTTTTGTATTTTTTAGTAGAGACGGGGTTTCACCGTGTTAGCCAGGATGGTGTCGATCTCCTGACCTCGTGATTCGCCCGTCTCAACCTCCCAAAGTGCTGGGATTACAGGCTTGAGCCACCGCACCCGGCCGTTTTGCCCATTTTTAATAGAATTATTTGTTTCTTGTTAGTGAGTAATCTGAGTTTCTTATATATTTTCGATATGAGCTTCTAATCTGATGTATGATTTGCAAATATTTCTCCCAATCTGTGCATTGCCCCTCACTCTGCTGATTGTTTGCTTTTTTGCACAGAAGTTTTTTCACTTGATGTAATTGTAAAATTGTCTATTTTTGTTCTTGTTGCCTATGCTTTTGAGGTGATATCCAAGAAGTCACTGCCCAGACCAGTGTTACAGAGCTTTTCCCCAATGTTCCCTCTAGAAGTAGGTTCAGGTCTTATATTTAAATCTTTAATTCATTTTGAGTTGATTCTCACATACAGCATGAGATAAGATTCCGATTTCATTTTTCCGTGTGTAAATAGACAGTTTTCCCAATGTCATTTATTGAAGAGATTGTTATTTTCCTATTGTGTATTGTTGGCACTTTTGTTCAGTATCAATTGATCTTAGAAGTGTGGGTTTATTTCTAGGCTCCCTATCCTATCAATTGGTTGATGTGTCTTTTTTATGTCAGTACTAAGCTGTTTTGGTTACTATAACTTTGTAAAATATTTTTGAAATCAGACATTATGATACCTCTAGCTTTGTTATTTTAGCTCAAAGTTACTTTGGCTATTCAAGGCTTTTTTCTGGTTCCGTATTAATTTTAGGATAGTTTTTCTATTTCCATGAAAAATAACATGGCAATTTTAGTAGAGATTGCACTGAATCTATAGATTCTTTTGGGTTCGATGGATGACATTTTCCTTTCCGTTTGTCTTTTTCCTTACAGGTGTTAGTCTACTCTGTAGTTAATGCTCATGGATACGCTACATTGTGTTGAGCGTATTTTATTCATTGGTAGTTTTAGGCTAACAATAAATATACTAGGGTAAAATAAAGTATATACGTTGATAAAATGCTTTATATGCATTAAAACTATTTCTTTTTATCACAGTTTATAAAAGTAGTATTATTATCCCCTTCACAGATGAGGAAATTGAAGCACAGGGCTAAAATAATGATAGTCTGGTTCTGAAATCTAGACAATCAGCCACTGTAATACCTGGAATGTTTTATCTATAATTTTACCTCTTTCTCTCTGTCCTCTCTTCCCAATATCTCTCACTTCTCCTCAAGAAAATGTTGATAATACCTTTAATTGTGAAAAACACTCGTAGTTTACTTCCAGACACAAAACAAACTTAATTTTCTGAAGAAATCAGATCACTCTGACAGCAAGTGACTGCCTTGAATGTTTATAGTTTATGTCTAGTTAATTCCTGCTCAACAAAACAAAAAATTATAAAATCTAAAATAGGAGATGGAGCCATTTTTCCTCATGGTCCTTGTTCTTTGTCACTACAAAGGATGTAGGACAGCCTCAAAAACTCTGAAATATATTTCTATTAAAATGGAAATTTTGGTATAAAACAATCGTGTCTATGAGCTTACAGCTACCAAAGCAAAATTCTAGCTGGCTAAATATATTTTTCCTTACTAAGTCTCCATGGAGTGTAAATTAAGTGTCAGTATTAAGCTAAACACTGAGAATTGTAGAGGAGGATAAGGTCATGACCATCAGATGTGTACACATTAATAGGAAAGGTGGACCTATTAACATTCCAAACATTGTTACAGTTACAAAACCTCGTTTGCATTCATTATCTCATTTGATCTTCACTACAACTAGTGAAGGAGGTCTTATTTAAACTCTTACTTTGCAGATAAGAAAATTGGGGCTTAGAAAGGTTAATAAATTTGTGTAAATGTACACTCTAAATGAGATTCTGCAATAAGACTTTTCTTTGAAATTTTATGCTCATTCTACCTTACAAAGCTGCTAATTCACTACTACTGACATTTAAAATATAAAACAAGTATTTTTACTATTAACCTATTAGGCAATATTTTACTGAAAAGTGTTTTGATTCATTTCCAAAATTTAATTTGAAGCATGTAATGGACATTTCTTGTTTTGTGCTCATTTTTTTTCATACACAGCACTCATTTTATTCATATTCTGGTGGAATGCATCCTGGTTTTCCTTAACCTGAGACCTCTAGCTACCTCTTCCCCCTACTGTTTATAGCAAACATGGTTAATGAGCTGCCCAAATGCTTTGATCCGTTTGGTTTTCTGTTTGCTGCCTGCCCAGCTTCTATGTGAAATTGCTTCCACTGGCCAAGCCTCAGAATCCTGGAGCCACTTTGCTCTCATTCATGAAAATTCTGGAGCTTATGTTTATGTATGGTCAATAATTTATAAGTGTAAGAATAAATTACACTCCAGATTTCTCTGTGGGAAAAGGTTGGAAACATCTTTTTCTGCACTCAGCTGAAATCATACCCTTACTTGGTTTCTTTTTCTTTTCTGTCATCCTGTGTTGTTTGTGCCTTAATCACTTACACAGTGACCCTTTTTCTCAGTATCTACCTCTGGGTAACCTAACCCAAGACAGGAGTGGATCGTGTGACCTGGCCCTAAGACCATTGGTAACTCATATTCTCCTGTCAGAAGTTTGTGTTTCGGATTGGTATCAAATTTAAGCCAATAATAAACAATGAGATTTCCCTGGGAATCCTGCTGGAGAGAATATTGTCTTTTCACAGGGAATCAAAGCTAAGAGAACGTAAAGTCCTGACATTCTACAGCTAGTTTTTTTTTAGCATGTCTTAGGGGAGCACCAAAGACTAAAGAAGAGTCAAGAAGAGCCAGCATGTGGGAGGAAAACAGATGCTAAGTATATCATTTATGCCTGTACATCAAGCTATGCCTGAAGGCAGCCCAGCTTCTGGTCTTCTCCATTAAAAGAGCAAAAACAATTCTGTTTTGCTTGTGCCAGTGTATTAATTAGTGCATTCTCACACCGCTATAAAGAAATACCAAAGACTGGGTAATTTATTTTTAAAAAAGTGATTTAATTGACTCAGTTCCACATGGCTGGGGAGGCCTCAGGAAATTTACAATCATGGCAGAAGGGAAAGTTGGCATGGTGGTAGATGAGAGAGAGAGAGACAGAGAGAGAGAAAGAGAAGGGGGAAGAGCTCTTTATAAAACCATTAGGTCTTGTGAGAACTCACTTACTATTATGAGAACAGCACGGGGGAAACCACGCTCATGATCCAGTTACCTCCCTCCCTCAACATGTGGGGATTACACTTAGAGATGAGATTTGGGTGGGGACACAGAGCCAAACCATATCTGCCAGGTTGGTTCAAATTCTCTGAGAACGACTGCTGATTCATAGAAGAAACAGATTCATGTTTCAGTTGAGATAAAGTAAGAAGTGTTAAGTCCTCTTTTTCTTAGCAATAACAAGTATCTTGAAACCATTCAATTGTCTTAAAGACATACTCTAGAAAAATTAAATTTAACAGAGTTTAACTGAGTAAAAATGATTCGAGAATCTGGCAGCCCCCAGAACCAGAATAGGTTCAGAATGATTCAGGGGCTGACATATGGTGGGTTAATAGTGTCAACTTAAAAAAAAAAAAAAAATAAAGGTTTTAAAGAATTAAAATTAGTTTCATTTAGAAGTCTTACTGAGGATTATAAACTGAGGCTTATAGCAGGGGAGCAGTTTAGTAATACTGCTCCAAAACAGTGTTTCATCTCACAGCTTATATACAGGTGGTAGAAGTTCAGAACATGCAAAATCGCATCAAATTTGCTCAAAAGTTATGTTAAAGCAGAATTACATCAAAATTTCTATGTAAGAATACATCTGGTTTTAGACTACAGAGGCATAATCACTAACCTCATCAGATGTTGTCTTATGTGCAAGAAAAGGCAAACACTGGAGTCATTTATCCTTTAAGAAATGTGGTGACTCAGGCAAGAGATAGGGGAATATGTATTCAATCCTGTTTTGTCTTCAAACATCTTTCAGGAGCACTGCATGTGGTCACAGAGTCAGGGGCTGTGTGAAATTAAGCTAGCAAGCAGAAATGAGGAAACATGGTGTCTTGTAATTGCTACTTTTTCTCATAATATTTATGAACAGAAAAGGGAAAGCAATGTACAAAAAAGACTGACCTGCGTTCACCCAGAAACCTCCAGATTGGTTACAGCTCTGTGTTTGCTTTATTTGAAGAGTTAACCTTCTGTGATTGGTCAAGAGTCAATCTCTCAATTTTGAGAGATTGACAAAAACCTTAAACACTGACATCAAAGATGAAAGCAGAGGGCACTTTCTTATGCTGGAATCTCCTGTTTTCAGATAGAAGAAACAAAAACAAAAACTGGTCTGTCTTGGGATCTATCTGGTTCTTTAAATTTTCAGTTTGATTGCATGGCATTTAACATGATTAACTCCATTTTGTCTTGGTCTGGTCTGCTGGGGATTAGTGCACACACTCAGTCGAAGACAACAGCCTCCCATAATTTTGATTAATTACCCTCTTTTGGTCAGGTTGCCACCTAGGTAAGAGTGTGACTAAAACTTAGAGCTTTAGCACCACACTCAGTTACCATCATTTTGGGTTTCCAGTCTCAACATGTCATTCATAGGTTACAGTGTCCTCATTATCACATACTTCATGAGTTTTTGCCATTCCAGTTTAGGAGAGACCATTCAACATTCTATGCATGGAAATGTTTAAAATTTTGAGACAAGAAAGCCAACGAGGTAGACTATTATTATGACTATCCGGAGGATAATACCAAGAGTTTAGAATATGTTCCTTAGCCAAGGTCCCCATGAACCAAATCAACTAAGATCAAATAGATCAAAGAATATTCCAGAGGAAGAGTTTACTTGTTTTAACCAAGCAGCCTGTTTGATAATCTCCTGAAATTGAAACACTGTAATACCCAATGTATTCTTCCATGTCTAACAAGAAGTGTCAGTAATTGCAGATTCTTCCCTGCTCAGCCAGTAGGTCATCTAGAGCAATTTTATTATCTAGTACAACTTTAGCAAGGGAATTTAAAGAAGTCTGTTGTGCAACCATTGCCTTTGCAGTAGGATCTGCAATAGAGCCTGTTATGAGGGACAAACTTCTAATTATTGTCTCCTTTACTCCAAATCATGGTAAAAGGGACCAAACAATGATGCCCATTCAGTAAGTTGAAGGCCTCCAGTAATGTTCTCATTAACCTTTGATATAATGCAAATAATTTCAAAGATTGTATATTCTCACAGATAGTAATACTACTATTATTATTATTTTTACTATTATTCTTAATTAGAAGCAATGTATTGCTGAGTGTGGATTATGAAATTATATGGCTTCTGAAGTCATACACATGTTTTCACAGATTCTAGCCATCTAACAGTCTGATTTTGGAAAAAATAATTTTTCTGAGACTGAATTACCTTATGCATAAGATGAGAATGATGATGGTATTTATGGTGTTACATTGTCTGAGGAATAATAGTGACAACACCTGTTCAAATTTTTAGCACAATGCTGTCCATGTAGTAAGAATTTAATGTCAGCAATTTTCATTGTTTCTAAGGGTGAACTAATTTATTCACATTTGTTACATATGCTGCTTTTAAAAAATTGTTTTTCACAAAAATTCTCTCTTAAAGTTAGTATATAAAAAGCTCACATAGCTAAAGGTAAAATATTCACTTTATCCCGTATCTCTAAAAGGCTCTCAATGCAATATGCACAGTAGTCAAATTAAGAAAAATGTATGACAGGCTTTCAGGCGGTGCATAAGAAGTGTTTACTGAGTTAATGTGTGCCTCTTCCTTGAGAAGTTGTGCTTATGTAACATAAAAAAGTAAAGATTTAATTTAATTTTATTTTTATTTATTTATTTTTTATTATACTTTAAGTTCTAGGGTACATGTGCATAACGTGCAGGTTTGTTACATATGTATACTTGTGTCATGTTGGTGTGCTGCACTCATCAACTCATCAGCACCCATCAACTCGTCATTTACATCAGGTATAACTCCCAATGCAATCCCTCCCACCTCCCCCCTCCCCGTGATAGGCCCCGATGTGTGATGTTCCCCTTCCCGAGTCCAAGTGATCTCATTGTTCAGTTCCCACCTATGAGTGAGAACATGCAGTGTTTGGTTTTCTGTTCTTGCCATAGTTTGCTGAGAATGATGGTTTCCAGCTGCATCCATGTCCCTACAAAGGACACAAACTCATCCTTTTTTATGGCTGCATAGTATTCCATGGTGTATATGTGCCACATTTTCTTAATCCAGTCTGTCACTGATGAACATTTGAGTTGATTCCAAGTCTTTGCTATTGTGAATAGTGCCGCAATAAACATACGTGTGCATGTGTCTTTATAGCAGCATGATTTATAATCCTTTGGGTATATACCCAGTAATGGGATACCTGGGTCATGTGGTATTTCTGGTTCTAGATCCTTGAGGAATCGCCATACTGTTTTCCACAATGGTTGAACTAGTTTACAATCCCACCAACAGTGTAAAAGTGTTCCTATTTCTCCACATCCTCTCCAGCACCTGTTGTTTCCTGACTTTTTAATGATTGCCATTCTAACTGGTGTGAGACGGTATCTCATTGTGGTTTTGATTTGCATTTCTCTGATGGCCAGTGATGATGAGCATTTTTTCATTTGTCTGTTGGCTATATGCATGTGTTCTTTTGAGAAATGTCTGTTCATATCCTTTGCCCATTTTTTGATGGGGTTGTTTGTTTTTTTCTTGTACATTTGTTTGAGTTCTTTGTAGGTTCTGGATATTAGCCCTTTGTCAGATGAGTAGATTGCAAAAATTTTCTCCCATTCTGTAGGTTGCCTGTTCACTCTGATGGTAGTTTCTTTTGCTGTGCAGAAGCTCTTTAGTTTAATTAGATTCCATTTGTCAATTTTGGCTGTTGTTGCTGTTGCTTTTGGTGTTTTAGACATGAAGTCCTTGCCCATGCCTATGTCCTGAATGGTATTACCTAGGTTTTCTTCTAGGGTTTTTATGGTATTAGGTCTAACATTTAAGTCTCTAATCCATCTTGAATTAATTTTCGTATACGGAGTAACGAAAGGATCCCGTTTCAGCTTTCTACTTATGACTAGCCAATTATCCCAGCACCATTTATTAAATAGAGAATCCTTTCCCCATTTGTTGTTTTTCTCAGGTTTATCAAAGATCAGATGGCTGTAGATTTAATTTTAAACAAGCAACTATTTCATTCATTTATATGACATCTTTGAATGAAAGATTTAATCAACTTTTAATGAATATTTTCACTTCTTTTTCTTTATTGATTAATGTATTATTATTAAGACTAAAATTGTACAAATATCATAACTAAACATAATAGCATTGTAAAGTTTTAAAAATTATAAAATTGTTTCAAATATATTAGCACATTTAACTCAAAATATCAGTGTGGCTGAGAGGCTGTGTTACTATTCCCATTCACAAACTAATAAACTCAGGTTTATAGAAATAAGATAAAGTAAATGAAGTTATAGAATTGAGCTAATGAGTCTCTCACTGGCCCCAAATCTCATTGTTTGCAGAATAAGTGTTGCCGTTGTGAATCACTTACGTGCTGTCTAGATGAGAGCCAAAGGCAATGCTTTTTTTTTTTTTTTTTTTGAGACAGAGTTTTGCTCAGTCTCCCAGGCTGGAGTGCAGTGGCGCGATCTGCGCTCACTGCAAGCTCCGCCTCCTGGGTTCAATAGTCTTGGTGATTCTCAGCTGTCTATAGAACACACTTTGATAACCACTACCTTAAAGCTTCATTTCTGCCTCTTTATAAGTTTACAATTTTTAAAAATCAATTTCTGGTTATGATTTTTGTTACCAAATTTTCTCAGATAAAGTAACTGACAAAATTCTGCCTGACTCACACAAATTTAGTGAATACCTCAGAAGAGCACTATGAAGGGCGGGTTTTTTATACCATTCTTTCTCAAAATAAAAGCATCGCCTGGCCAGTTGCAGTGACTCACTCCTGTAATCCTAGAACTTTGGGAAGCCAAGGCTGGCGGATCATGAGGTCAGGAGATCGAGACCATCCTGGCTAACACAGTGAAACCTCGTCTCTACTAAAAATACAAAATAATTAGCCAGGCGTGGTGGCCAGCGCCTGTAGTCCCAGCTGCTGGGGAGGCTGAGGCAGGAGAATGGCGTGAATCCGGGAGGCGGAGGTTGCAGTGGGCAGAGATCGCGCCGCTGCACTCCAGCCTGGGCGACAGAGTGAGACTCCGTTTAAAAAAAAAAAAGAAAAATACATATTTAGATATTACCTCAGTTTGTACTGTGTTCTCACAAAGCTATCTTTGGTTATACTTGCCATATTATCTGCAATTTCATTATTGTCCAACAAATAGTTACTCTGAAATCCCTAAAAGAAAAAATTCAATTTTCTTTTCTTTTTTTGAGACAGAGTCTCACTCGTGTTGCCCAGGCTGGAGTTCAATGGCGCGATTGTGGCTCACTGAAACCTCCGCCTCCTGGATTCAAGCAATTCTCCTGTCTCAGTCTCTGAAGTAGCTGGGATTATAGGCTCCTGCCACCAGGCCCGGCTAATTTTTTGGATTTTTAGTAGAGACGGGGTTTCACCATGTTGGACAGGATGGTCTGGAACTCCTGACATCAGGTGACTCACCTGCCTGGGCCTCCCAAGGTGCTGGAAATACAGACATGAGCCACTGCATCCAGCTCGAAGTCGCTAAATTTTCAATAGGCATATGTACAAATATAAAGTAAAATAAGTATCCTTCATTATACTGCTCTGCAATATTTTATATTTCTTCATATACACATGAAAGTAAGTGACTTTTTTCAAAACACATAATTTTAAAATGTGATGTACATGTTTTTACTTCATAATTTATAATATTTTATTAAAAATGAAACAAAATATATAAGAATTTTTGCTCTAATTAAGAATGGATCATTGTTTAAATGTTTGAAGGTCTTGTTTTACTAACACACAGTTGTACTTTTTAATCTAACGAGGCTAAAAATGTAAAATTTTTACAGAGCAGATAATTTTTGTTTAAAAAAACAAAAAAACTGGAACAAACTTACATGTGATGAAAGCTATATTTTTCTAGTGTTTATATATGTTAATAATTTACCTTATTTTGTCTTTTGAACAAAACTTTCTAGTAGTATTACAGAGCAAGTTAAGTTGTAATGTGATCAGAGAAAGAATTTCTTCATATGTTTGTTGGCCACATAAATGTCTTCTCTTGAGAAGTGTTTGTTCATATCATTCGCCCACTTTTTGATGGGATTGTTTGATTTTTTTCTTGTACATTTATCTAAGTTCCTTGTAGATTCTGGATATTAGCCCTTTGTTAGATAGATAGATTGCAAAAAATTTCTCCCATTCTGTAGGTTGCCCGTTCACTCGGATGATAGTTTCTTTTGGTATGCAGAAGCTCTTTAGTTCAATTAGATCCCATTTGTCAATTTTGGCTTTCGTTGCCATTGCTTTTGGTGGTTTAGTCATGAAGTCTTTGCCCATGCCTATGTCCAGAATGGTATTGCCTAGGTTTTCTTTTAGGGTTTTCCCAGTCATTAGAGAAACACAAATCAAAACCACAATGAGATAGATACCATCTCACACAAGTTAGAATGCCGATCATTAAAAAGTCAGGAAACAACAGATACTGGAGAGGATGTCGAGAAATAGGAACACTTTTACACTGTTTTTGGGAGTGCAAATTAGTTCAACCATTGGGAAGGACAGTGTGGCAATTCCTCAAGGATCTAAAACCAGAAACACAATTTGATCCAGCACTCCCATGACTGGGTATACACACAAAGGATTCTAAATCTTTTTACTATAAAGACACCTGCACACGTATGTTTATTGCAGCACTGTTCACAATAGCAAAGACTGGGAACCAATCCAAATGCCCATCAATGATAGATTGGATAAAGAAAATGTGGCACACATTCACCATGGAATACTATGCAGCCACAAAAAAGGATGAGTTCATGTCCTTTGCAGGGACATATATGAAGCTGGACAACATAACTCTCAACAAAGTAACACAAGAACAGAAAACCAAACACCGCATGTTCTCACTCATAAATGGGAGTTGAACAATGAGATCACATGGACACGGAGAGGGGAACTTCACACACTGGGACCTGTCAGGGTAGGGGGCGGGGTAGCATTAGGAGAAATACCTAATGTGGATGATGGGTTGATGGCAGCAAACCATCATGTCACGTGTATACCTATGTAACAAATCTGCACGTTTTGTACATGTATTCCAGAACTTGAAGAATAATAATAATAAAAAAAGAAAAGTGAAAGAAATTACACAAGCAAAATAATAGTAAATCTTTTCATACTATATTAGGACAGAGCAATTCAAATAAAAAACGATGTAAATGACAAAAACAAGTTTTAAGTTATTAGATACTAAATATGCTCTTCATGAACTCACTATCTTCTTCAGCCCTCCAGTACACCTGAGAGGGTAGACACTCATTCCCTGAAACAACCTGTAGGCTCTAGCCCACGTCCAACCTCCCAGCACAAATCCATCCAGAACTCTAACTGTCCTGTTTTCTTATGCGCCTAATTAAATATTTCCTTTGAGTAAGGGGGGGGGGAAAGAATTTCGTCAACAGACATCTAAAAAGAATGAACACACCAGAGGATCAAAAAATAAGTGAACATGAAGAGAGGTGAATTAAAATTATCTAATCCTAAAGACAAAGGAAATTAGAGTAAAAAAGCAAAACAGAGCATCCATGAAATGTAGGATGTTATCACATGCTTTAATATATAGCAGTTGCATTCTGAAAAACAGAAGAGTGTAAAAATGAGATATAATAAATAATTTAAAATACGATAACCATATTTTCCACAATTAAAGAGAGGTGATAAACTAAAATTCTTAGAATTTCAGAGAAATCCAAGAAGCACAGATATAAATAGATACTTAGGTATATCATAGTTACAGTGCTGAAAACCAAAAATAAACATATATTTTTGTGTAACGTAAAAACAAACAAACAAAAAGAAAATGAATAAACCTTAAATAGAGAGACGAAAAGAATGATAGGAAATATCTCTTCAGGAACTATGCAAGACAAAAGATAATGGGGAGTCTTGTTTTAAAATATTGGACAAAAATAATTCAACATGGATATACATATTAATTAAAATAATTTTTAAAATGAAGACAAAAATAGTACTGAGTTAATCTATTGCAGCACAATTGTATTCAAGAAAATGTAGAAATTTATTTATTTATTTATTTATTTATTTATTTATTTATTTACTAGAAACTCTGTGTTGCCATGTTGCTCAGGCTAGTCTCAAACACCTAGCTTTGAGTAATACTCCTGTCTTAGTTTCCCAATGGGCTGTGATTACAGGCATGAGCTACTGTGCGTGACCATTGAGGAAATCTTAAAGAAGATATTTCTGTCAGAAAGAAACAATATTAGATGGCGATTTGGATCTACTCAAAAAATGAAAAGCACTAAAAATTGTAAAGGTATATATTAATATAAAATAAATTTAAAATTATGCTTACTCTCTTTAACATATAATTTATTACTTTAAAAAAATCAAAATATCTTAAAGTTTATAGGATATGCACAAATAAAATGTATAAAAATACTACCAAAAAAGATGTGAGTGAGGCAACAGAAATATACTCTTTTAAACTTCTCAATCTATAAAAAAGTACTAAAAGATTATATTATGGTACACTATAATAAGTTAAATATATACTGTAAACTTTAGGGGATGGTGTAAAATAATATAAAATACAAATAATAAATATGAGAGATAAAATTAAATACAAATTTACTAAAATAAGTAAAAATGGTCACAAAATCAGGAAAATGAGTGAATAGAACAAACTAAATGCTAATTTCAGGTGAGATATTTGAATACATTCATATCAATTATTACATTAAAAATAAATGTTCTAAATATTTCAATTACACAGTATTTGATGTCAATTTAGCTAAAAATCCAATACACTAATATTTACTGCGTAGAAGAAACTAACTTAAAATGTGAAGATATAGGTTAGAAGTAAAATGATGAGAAAAGATATACTATGTATAATAAAGAAAGCTAAAGAGGCTATACTGTTACCAGATAAAATTTAGAACAAAGAATATTGCCATTGATAAAGAGGAATATGACATAATGGTAAAAGTGTCAATTAATTAAAAAGACAAAAGGATATTAGCATAAATGGAAGAATATTCATACTTGGAGAGATGTTCCTCATGTATTTTAAAGCCAAAAAACAGGATACAGTGGGATGTCTAGTAAGCACTTATATTTGTAAAAATGAATAATATTTGAGAGTAGAAAAATTTCTGATAAATGAACTCTAACATTTTAGTATTGTTCAATTCTGATTAGTGAGTATTATTTTCTTCTTTTTACTAAGTTATATTTTCTTTTTTATACAATTACTATGATTTACATTTTAACTTAAAAACCATCACATTTAGGTTTAAAAAGAAAAATATAGCAAGATAAAATAAAGTTGAACATGCTCACCATAACCAGAGAACATGCACAAGCAAGCAGAAAATTGCTTTCCCCTAATTGCTGTGAATCATTATCAACACATGTAAAATTTGCTGAAAACCATTCATCACTCAGGGTAAAAGGATAGGTTAAAAATAATTTATTTCCTAAATATTTCAGAGGAACATAGATAGATCAGAAAATCTCAAGCTCTACCATTAACTTTATACTCTACACTTTAAAGCTATGCCTCTGGGAAGACATGAGCTTAAGTAATTTAGAATATATAGCATTCTTTTTTTCAGTACATAATTAAGAAAGAGTCTATGAGCTATTTCTCTAATAAGTGATAAACGTATCATATTAACAATATTTTTTAAAGTCTCGTTTTTTATTATTATTATTATTATTATTATTTTTTTTTTTTTTTTTTTTTTTTTTTTTTTGAGACGGAGTCTCACGCTGTTGCCCAGGCTGGAGTGCAGTGGCGCGATCTCGGCTCACTGCAAGCTCCGCCTCCCGGGTTCCCGCCATTCTCCTGCCTCAGCCTCCTGAGTAGCTGGGACTACAGGCGCCCGCCACCGCGCCCGGCTAATTTTTTTGTATTTTTAGTAGAGACGGGGTTTCACAGTGGTCTCGATCTCCTGACCTTGTGATCCGCCCGCCTCGGCCTCCCAAAGTGCTGGGATTACAGGCTTGAGCCACCGCGCCCGGCCCTCGTTTTTTATTATTTTTAATTTTTTCCTTTCCCGTGTTACTTTTCAAAAATCACGGTAGAGACAGCATTAAAGCTGAGACATATAGCAAACTGCTTACAAGTGACATAAGGGCTCTGGTCTTTGATTCGGAAGTCTTGGCTCTGAATCTCTGGATTTGGGAAGTTATGTGTCTTCAAAAGTCACTCTATCTCTCTGAGATTTAAGTGCCTTACAGAACGAAGTCAGGACCAGGTGAATGTTAAGATCCTTTCAGTCTTTAAAATTACATTTTATACAACATTTAGGGAAAAAAAAAATTGCCATACAGATTAATGTGTTAATTATGTAATGATTTAAAAAAAAAATGTATCTCCTGAGGACACATTCCCAGTGTTTTCCTCTGAGCAATAACCTACAGTTTGACAGCATCTCTACTAAGTGATCTTCAGATGATTTTTTTTTTTCTGTTAGAAGCGGCAATTAATATTAAGTTGGGATTAAGACACAATTTTTGTTTAAAGGAAACAACAGAAGAGCTTATATTTCCTTTAAACATGGATAAATTTCTGTGGCTCTCTTTAATTCTATAAAATTGATTAAATATTAGCTATAAAGCCAAAAAAAGGAATAATTAGGAAGATAAAAAATGATATAGAAAAAACAGAAAGAGAAATATGCAGTTATGCATTTCTTAAAGAAGGGATATGTTCCAAGAAATGTGTCTTAGGGGATTTTGTCAAATATACTTACAAGGATATGGTGTAAGTATATTTTGTCAAATATACTCACACAAATTTATATGTTATAGGGCACAACATACCTAGGTCATATGGTATAGTCTATTGTTCCTAGTATTAATATACAAACCTGCAGAGCATTTTACTGTACTGAATACTGTAGGTAGCTGTAACACAATGGTATATATTTATATATCTAAACATAGAAAATATAAAGAAAAATACAGTATAAAAGACAAAAAATGGTACACCTGGATAGCGTACTTATCATAAATGGAACTTGCAGAAATGAGTCAGTGAGTGAGTGGTAAGAGAATGTGAGGGCCTAGGACATCGATGTACACTACTATAGACTTTATAAGCATTGTACACTTAAGCTAAATTCAATTTATTAAAAAAAATTATTTTATTATAAATCGACCTTAGCTTACTGTAATTTTTACTTTTAAACTTTTTAATTCTTAAAAACTTTTTGACTCTTTTAAAACACATAGCTTAAAACATTGTACAGCTGTCCAAAAATATAATGTTTTCTTCTTTTTTATTCAGTTTTATGTTTTTATCTATTTTAAACTTTTTTTTTAACATTTTAAACTTAAAAAAAAAATACAGAAACACACACTCTAGCCTAGACTTATACAGGATCAGGATCATCACTATTAATGTCTTTCACCTCCATGTCTTGTCTGTCCCACTGGAATGTCTTCAGGGGCAATGATACACAAGGGGCTGTCACCTCCTATAATAATATGCCCCTTCTGGAACACCTCATGAAAGACCTGGATGAGGTGGTTGTATTTATACTTTGTTAATAAGTGGAGGCGTATACTTTAAAATAGCAATGAGATATATAGTATAGTATATGCATAAGTCAATAACATGATCATTTATTATTATTATCAAGTACTACGTACTGCACATCAGGGCTCCCCAACCATAGGGACTGGTCTTTGGCCTGCTAGGAACCCAGCCACATAACAGGAGGTAAGTGGCAAGCAAGCAAGCATTGCCGCTTGTGCTCTGCCTCCTGTCAGATCATCAGCAGCATTAGATTCTCATGGGAGTGTGAGCCCTATTGTGAACTGTGCATGTGAGGGATCTAGGCTGCATGCTCCTTGTGAGAATCATGCTAGTGCTGGATTATCTGAAGTAAAACAGTTTCATCTTGAAACCATTCCCTCTTCCTCCAGTCCATGGAAAAATTGTCTTCCATGAAACTGGTCCTCGGTGCCAAAAAGGTTGGAACTGCTGCTGTATAAAATTTCATGTGCTATACTTTTTTTTTTTTCCTTAATACTTTAAATTTTGGGATACCAGTGTAGAATATGCAATTTTGTTACATAGGCATACACGTGTCATAGTGGTTTGCTGCACTCATCAACCTATCATCTGCATTAGGTATTTCTCCTAATGCTATCCCTCCCTTAGCCCCTCCAAACCAGACAGGCCCCCACGTGTGATGTTCCCCTCCCTGTGCCATGTGATCTCATTGTTCAACTCGCACTTATGAGTGAGAACATGCGGTGTTTGGTTTACTGCTCCTGCGTTAGTTTGCTGAGAATGATGATTTCCAGCTTCATCCATGTCCCTGCAAAGGACATGAACTCATCCTTTTTTATGGCTGTATAGTATTCCATGGTGAATATGTGTCATATTTTCTTTCTCCAGTCTATCACTGATGGACATTTGGGTTGGTTCCAAGTCTTTGCTATTGTGAACAGTGCTACAATAAACATATGCGTGCATGTGTCTTTATAGTAGAATGATTTGTAATCCTTTGGATATATATGCAGTAATGGGATTGCTGGGTCAAATGGTACTTCTGGTTCTAGATCCTTAAGGAATTGCCACACTTTCTTTCCCAATGGTTGAACTAATTTACACTCCCAGCAACAGTGTGAAAATGTTCCCATTTCTCGACATCCTCTCCAGCATCTGTTGTTTCCTGACATTTTAATGATTGGCATTCTAACTGTCATGAGATGCTATCCCATTTTGGTTTTAATTTGCATTTCTCTAATGAGCAGTGATGATAAGCTTTTTTTCATATGTTTGTTTGCCTCATAAAAGATGGAGTAAAGATTTAAATGTAAGACCTAAAACCATAAAAACCTGGGAAAAAAAAGCCTAGGCAATACCATTCTGGACCTAAGCATGGGCAAAGACTTCGTGACTAAAACACCAAAAGCAATGGCAACAAACACTAAAATTGACAAATGGGATCTAATTGAACTAAAGAGCTTCTGCACACCAAAAGAAACTATCATCAGAGTGAACGGGCAACCTACAGAATGGGAGAAATTTTTTGCAATCTATCTATCTGACAAAGGGCTAATATCCAGAATCTACAAGGAATTTAAATAAATTTATAAGAAAAAAGCAAACACCACCATAAAAAGGTGGGTGAATGATATGAAAAAACATTTCTCAAAAGAAGGCATGTGCTATACTTTTAGGACTAGTAGTACAATAGATTTGTTTATATCACCATCACCACCAACACAAACATAATGCATTACACTAGGGATGGGAATAATATTTCTAGGTGATAGGAAATCTTTAGTACCATTATAATTTTATGGGCCTGCCATTGTACATGTGGTCCATCATTGATGGAAATATTGTTATGTAGCACCTGATTTTAGTTGTTCTTGAGCGTATTAAAAATATTTAAGTTATCGGGAACGCAATCATATCAGTAAAATGGCAATTAGAGTTACCTCCCAGCCTCCAAAGGGACCAAAACAATGATTAAATTATATTTTGATGACAGTAAATGGAGAAGTACACTGGAGAGCACCAGGGGAATGGAAAAATCCCTGTACAGTATGGAATCGCAGGATAGACCACAGTTAAGGGAGCAAGACATTCTGCCTCTGCCAGGAGCTGTGTCCTCTGCCAGAATCAGCTCTGAGTCAGGGTGTACTTTTTCTTAAAGGAAAAAGATAAGCTAGAAATCCCTCATGATTCCCATTGCTGCCACAAATGCCAGCAAACCTTGCTAAAGGAAAGTCTCCCAGTTTTCCCAGAACATGAATCTAGTTTGGAGAGTAGCTGAGTTCACACAACTGCATTGCCTCAGTGTAGGGACCTAGCTTGAGCACGCATTACCTCTGTGACAAGAGCTATGGCTCAGTGCCATCTTAAAACCAGACCCATTACCAGGGTGCATCCTGTGCCAGAGGTCAGTAGCAACTGATTATCTGTCATCCCTGAGGCCTTACTATTATTTCACCACATTTGCATGGGTGCCTGCAGTAACATAACCACAGATATCTAGAGACTAGGCCAAATAATGTTACTGGTATCCCAGTCTTTGAACCATTCTAGTATTCCATCTCCACTTCACCCTACCAAAAGGGAAAGATACAGATTGGAAGCTGTCAAGCAGCTGGCCAGCCACCTTAACCATGACAACTCACATTGCAGAGCTGATTAGTCCACAAAGCCCACATGTGCTTATCCCTGGCACAAAAAGCTGATGTTTCAGTGGCTCCATCACCTGGCAGACTGCCACACAGCTTATGCCTGTGCCCAGTCTGACAACCAGCTCAATAGTGGCTTATTCTCCTGGATACAACAATGCAGGCTATCCACTGTACCCATGTGCACTTGCACCTGAAAAGAGCTAGTCCACCAATAGCCCCATCCTCTGAACAGAATGCTGTGAGACCACCCAGCACCACTGTTTCCAAACACACTAGACTTGACTCCAGTCGATTGGCAGCCCTACCTCTCTGGACAGACAAGTACACAACATATTACACTTCACATCTGTACACATGCAGTCCAAAAACCAGCTTAGCACTCTGGGCCCCAGCAAAATCACATCACTATCATCACAAAATCCTGTAGCCTAGGCCAATGAGTCAATCACAGACCTTGCTGATGAGTATTACATCTGAAGGAACTGCATGAATATCATGATGCTTAGTCCACACACAACCAAAGCCAATTCAGTATACCTACACAACACCCTGGGATCCATCTATAGGGAAAAAAAAAATTATACAAAAGTCACTTTACAAAACCAGAAATGACTATTCCACTAGATGGACAGATATCAATGCAGAGATCTTCACATTAGAATAATTTTGCCCTTTTATTTTTAATTGTAACATTCTCTTAAGCACTTATTTTAAGTCTAGTCAAGTGGTAATGAAATTCCTCAGCTTTTGTTTGTCTGGGAAGGCCTTTATTTGTTCTTCATTTCAGAAAGAGAGTTTTACTGAACATAGCATTCTTGGTTGACAGCTCTTTTTTTTTCAGTACTTTGAATACATCATCTTATTCTCTTCTGGACTACAAAGTTTTTATTGCAAAATCTGCTGAAAATCTATTAGAGATCTTTGTGTAGGTAACTTGATCCTTTTTTTTTTTTTTTTTTTTGCTTTTATAAGAATTCTCTTTGTCTTTTGACAGTTTGACTCTAATGTGCCTCGGTGAAGATATTTTGCAGTTAAACCAACTTGGAAATCTTTGTGCTTTTTATCTGTATGTCTCCATCTTTTTCAAGAATTGAATTCCTTTTCAGGCATGTCATAACTATTATGCTATTTGTGGTCTGTTACTAGATAATTTGTTTCTTTGAAGTTAACATATATTCTTGTTTTTTCATGTTTCTTTAACATATTTTCTTGCTTTTTCATGTTTCTTATGTCCCTAAAATTTTACTATCATAAAACACATGAAATTATTAAAATCAATAATATAAATAACTTTACACATAAAACAGATATTCAGTGATATAATGGTGTTATGTAAATCTCTCAGTCATCTAGCATAAAAGTTTAAAATCACAAAGGTCATAAATAACAACAGCTACAATTATTGGCTAGGGAACATATAATAGACAAATATGTAAATTAAAGCAACATAAATATAAAGTGGGGTAGGGGAGGAAAGCATCTAGAGTATTTTTATGTGACTAAAGTAAAGTTGCTATCACCTTTTAAAAAGTGTATTATAACTATATGATTCTTCATGTTAGGCTGATGGTAACCACAGAAACAATACAGTAGACAAAATCAAAGGAAAGAAAACTCAGAGCACCATAGAAAACCACCAAGCCAGAAGGGTAAACAATAAGGGAGAAAGAAAGGAACAAGGGACCTACCAAACAACCAGAAAACAATTAACAAAATGGAAGAAGTAAGTTTTTATATAGAAATAATAACCCTGAATGTGAGTTAAATTCTCTACTTAAAAGATATGGAGTGGATTAAAAAACAACCAAGATGTAACTATATACTGTCTGCAAAATACTCATTTCACAATTAAAGAAATACAAACTAAAAGTGAAGGGATGGTGTGTGTATTAGTTCTTTTTGCATTGCTATAAAGAAATACCTGAGACTGGGTAGTTTATTTGTAAAAGGGGACTTATTTTGCTTCCTGTTTCTGCAGACTACAAGAAGCATGGTGCCAGACTCTGTATCTGGTGAGAGCCACAGGAAGATTAAAATCATGACAAAAGGCAAGGGGAGAGCAGGCATGTCACATGGTAAGAGAGGGAGCAAGAGAAAGGAAACGAGGCAACAGTTCCTCTTAAACAACTAGCTCTCTTGTGAACTAATGGAATGAGTACTCACTCAACTCCAACAGGATGGCATCAAAACATTCATGAAGAATTCCCCTCATGACCCAAAGATCTCATATCAGGCCCCAACTCCAACACTGGAGATCAAATTTCAACATGAGATTTGGAAGGGACGAATATCCAAACTATATCAAATGTAAAAAGATATCCCATGAAAATGGAAACCCAAAGCAAGAAGGAGCAGTCACACTTAGATCAGGTAAAACAGATATTAAATTAAAAAAAAAACTGTAAAAAGACACAAAGATCATATATAATGATAAAGGAATCAATTCAACAAGAAAATATAACAATTGCAAATATATATGCACCCAACACCAGAGTACCCATATATAGAAAGCAAATACTAGCAGCCTCAAAGTGGGAGATAGACTGCATTACAGTAATAGGAGGAAGCTCAAACAATTCACTTTCGATAATGGACAGAAATTCCAACAAAATTCAACAGAGAAACATCGCATGCAAACTGGACCATAGACCAAATGGATTTCACAGACATGAACAGTAGATTCCACTGAATAACTGCAGAAAACATGTTCTTCTCAATCTCACATGAAACAATTTCCAAAATAGATCACATGTTAGTCTATAAAATAAGCCTTAAAATATTTCAGAAGATACAGATTATATCAAATATCTTTCTGACCACAATGGTATAAAACTAGAAATCAACAATAATAACTTCAGACATTTTACAAATATATGAAAAGTAAACAACATGCTTCTAAGCAACTAATAGATCAATGAATATGACAGAAATTAAAATTTTGCTTTAGATGGAATATGACAGGACATAAAAATCTGTGAAATTATACATTTTGCAGTGAAATGCATGTAGCTGGAAGTCATTATTATAAATGAAATAAGGCGGGAACAGAAAACAAAATACCACATGTTCTCACTTGTAAGTGGGAATTAAAGATTGTGTATATATGGACATAAAAATGGCAACAACAGACTTTGGGGCCTACTAGAAGGGGCAGAGAGGGACAGGGGCAAGGGCTGAAAAATTAACTATTGGATATGATACTTACTGCCTGGGTGACAGGACCTTTCATACCCCAAACCACAGCCTCACACAATATACCCATGTAACAAACCTTCACATGTACTCCCTGAATCTAAAATCAAAATTTAAAACATAATAAAAAAAATTCTTGAGAAAAATGAGAATGGAAACATATTTTACCAAAATCTAGGGGACATAGGAAAAGCCATTCTAAGAGGAAAGTTTATGGCAGTAAACACCTATATTAAACGAAAGGAAAGCTTTTTAGCAAACAACTTAACAATGTACTACAAGGAACTAGAAAAACAAGAACAAACTATACCCACAATTGGTAAAGGAAAAACAAAATAAATAAAACTCAAAGAAGAAATAAAATAGAGGACTAAATATTTTAAAAGATAAATGAAATAGTTTTTTCAAAAAAGATAATCAAAGTCAATAAATGTTTAGCTAGACTTACTAGGAAAAAAAGAGAGAAGCCTCAGATAAGTAAAATTAGATTTGAAAAAGGAGACATTACAGCTGAGACCATAAAAATACAAAGGATCATAAAAGACTATTATGAACAACTATATGCCAACAAATTTGATAACAAAGAAGAAATGAATAAATACATAACATATACACTCTACCAAGATTAAATTATGAAGAAATAGAAAACCTGAACACACCAATAATGACTAAGGAAATTGCATCAGTAATACAGAGTCTTCCACCAAAGAAAAGCATAGGGCCTAATGACTTCCCTGCTACATTCTACCAAACATTTAAAGAATAATTAGTACTAATTTTCCTCTAATTATTACAGAAAATTGAATAGGAGATAACAATTCTACATTTATTTTATAAGGCTAGCGTTACCCTGATTCCAAAACCAGCGAAAAACATAGCAACAATAAAAAAATGACAAGCTAATATCATGGATAAAAATAGATGCAAAGATTCTCAACAAGATACTAGCAAACTAAATCCAACAGTACATTAAAAATATTATTCACAGCCAAGTGCAGTGGCTCACTTTTGTATCCTAGTACATTGGTAGGCTGAAGCAGAAGGATCACTAGAGCCCAGGAATTCAAGACAAGTCTAGACTATATAGTGAAATCTCATCTCTACAAACAATGAACAAAATTAGCCGGGTATGCTGGTGCACACCTGTGGTCCCAGCTTCTTGGGAGGCTGATGTGGGAGGATTCCTTGAATCCACGAGGTCGTGGCTGCAGTGAGACATGATTATGTCACTGCCCTCCAGCCTGGGTGACAGAGTAAGATCCTGTTCCCCAAAAACAAACAAACAAAAAAATCAATTGGGGGAGGGCTAGGTGGCTGACTGGACACAGCTAAATGGAATAGCCCCAAGGGTCTGAGATGACTGGTGTGCTTCTTACAGATCTTCAGAGAGAAGCTGAGAGTGGATGGAAGGAAGGCACAGAAGCTGGGCTGAATGGGGAAAAAGCTGGGAATCCTAGAAGGGCTACCGAACACTGAGACGTACTTTTTAACCACAGCAGCTCTGGGGGAATGGGTGAGTTAAACTGGCAAGGAGCAACCTGCTCTCACCACGAGCCTCTGGATTCCTGGAAAGAGGGGCCCCTCAATCATCACAGACACTCGAAGTGGCAAGGAGAGCTGCTTAGAGAAGCAGTGGGGCTGCACACTGGCTGATGTGAAGCCCAGATCATTGAGACAGAAAATTAACAAAGATATCCAGGACCTGAATTCAACAATGGATCAAATGTTCTCATTGCTATGTGGCACGTAGTCTAAAATCCATCACATAACTGGAAGTAAAAAACTCCTCAACAAATGCAAAACAACTGAAATTATAAGAGTCCCACAGACCACAACACAATCAAATTAAATATAAAGAAAGACAAAGAAATTCACTCAAAAATGTACAGTTACATGAAAACTGAATAAACTTCCCCTGAATACTTTTGAAAAATAATGAAATTAAGGCAGAAATTAAGAAGTTCTTTGAAACTATTGAGAAAAAAGGATACAACATACTAGAAACTCTGGGAACAGCTAAGGTAGTGTTAAGAGGGAAATTTAAGGCATTAACTGCCCACATCAAAAGGTTAGAAAGCTCACAAGTAAACAACCTACCATCACAACTAAAAGAACTAGAGAATCAAAAACAAACACATGCCAAAGCTAGTAGAAGAAAAGAAATCTCCAAAATCAGAGTTGAACTGAAGGAGACTGAGACATGAAAAACCATTCAAAAGATCAACGGATCCAGGAGCAGGTATTTTGGAAAAATTTTTTAAAAATAGACTGCTAGCTAGATTAATAAAGAAGAAAAGATAGAAGAGTCAAATAAACATAATCAGAAATAACAAGGGGGATATTACCACTGACACCACAGAAATACAATCATCAGAGAAAATTATAAACAACTCTTTGCACATGAACTAGAAAATCTAGAACAAATCGATATATTTCTGGATATATACACTCTCCCAAGCTTGAGCCAGGAAGAAGTTGAATTCCTGAACAGACCAATAATGAGCTCTGAAACTGAGGGAGTAATCAATAGCCAATGAACCAAAAAAAAAAAAAAAAAAAGAAAGAAAGAAATCTTAAGTCCAGATTGATTCATACCTGAATTTTACCAGATGTTCAAGAAGAGCTGGTGCTCTTCCTACCTTCCTACTGAAACTATTCTAAAAAATTGAGGAGGAGGAACTTCTCCCTAACTCATTCTATGAGGCCAACATCATCCTGTTACAAAAATCTGGTAGACATACAACAAAAAAGGAAAACTTTAGGTCAGTCTTCTTGATGAATATCATTGCAAAAATCCTCAAGAAAATACTGTCAAACTGAATCCAGCAGCACATCAAAAAGTTTGTCCATTATGATCAAGTAGGCTTTATGCCTGGGATTCAAGGTTGCTTCAACATATGCAAATCAATTAATTTGGTTTATCACATAGAACTAAAGACAAAAATCACCCAATGATCTCAATAGATGCATAAAAGACTTTTGATAACATTCAACATTCATGTAAAAAACTCTCCATAAACTAGGAATTGAAGGAACATACCTCAAAATAATAAGAGCCATATATGACAAATGCATAGCCATCATCATACTGAATGAGCAAAGGCTGGAAGGATTCCTCTTAAAAACCAGAACAAGATAGGGATGACCTCTCTCACCATTCCTATTCAACACAGTATAGAAAGTCCTGGCCAGGACAATCAAGCAAGAGAAAGAAATAAAGATCATTCAAATATGAAGAGAGAAAGTCAAACTATTCCTGTTAGCAGATGATATGATTTTATACATAGAAAACCCCATAGTCTCAACCCAAAAACTCTTTAAGCTGATAAACAACTTTAGAAATTTATCAGGATACAAAGTCAATATACGAAAATTACTAACATTCCTATATACCAACAAAAGCTAAGCTGACAGCCAAATCAGGAATACAATCCCATTTATAATTGCCACACAAAAAATAAAATACCTAGGAATACAGTTAACCAGGGAAATGAAAGAACTCTACAAAAAGAATTATGAAACACTGCTCAAAAAAATCAGAGAAGACACAAAAAAATGGAAAAACGTTTGATGCTCATGAATAGGAAGAATCAACATATTTAAAAATGGCCCTAGGGCCCAAAACAATTACAGATGCAATGCTATTCCTATTAATCTACCACTGAGATTCTTCACAGAACTAGAAAAACTATTTTAAAGTTCATATGCAATCAAAAATGAGTCTGAATAGCCAAGGCAATGCTAAGCAAAAAGAACAAAGCTGGAGGCATCATACCTGACTTCAAAATATAAAACAGGGCAATAGTAACCAAAACAGCAGGTACAAAACAGTACTGGTACAAAAGACACATAGACCAATGAAAGAGGACGGAAAACCCAGAAATAAGACCACACACCTACAACTATCTGATCTTAGACAAAGCTGATAAAAATAAGCAGTGGGGAAAGGATTCCTTAATCAATAAATGGTGTTGGGATAACTGGTTAACCACATGCAGAAGATTGAAACTGGACTCCTTTCTTAACCATATACAAAAATTGACTCAAAATAGATTAAAGGCTTAAGTGTCAAACCCACAACTGTAAAAACCCTGGAAGACAACCTAGGTAATACCATTAGGGACATAGGCATGGGCAAGGATTTCATGACAAAGTTACTGATATGGTTTGATTCTGTGTCCCCACCCAAATCTTATCTTGAATTATACTCCTATGATTCCCATGCCTTGTGGGAGGAATCCAGTGAGAGATAATTTGAATCAGGGGGGCATTTTCCCATATACTGTTCTTGTGGTAGTGAATAAGTCTCACAAGATCTGATGATTTTATCAGGGGGTTCTGCTTTTGCATCTTTCTCATTTTCTCTTGCTGCCACCATGTAAGAAGTGCCTTTCACCTCCTGCCATGATTCTGAGGCCTCCCCAGTCATGTAGAAATGTATGTCCAATTAAACCTCTTTTTCTTCCTAGTTTCAGGTGTGTCTTTATCAGCAGTGTGAAATGGACTAATATAGTAAATTGGTACCAGTAGAGTGGGGCATTGCTGAAAAGATACCCAGAAATGTGGAAGTAACTAGAACTGGGTAACAGGCAGAGGTTGGAACAGTTTGAAGGGATCAGAAGAAGACAGAAAATGTGAGGAAGTTTGGAATTTCCTAGAGACTTGCTGAATAGCTTTGACCAAAAGCCTGGTAGCGATATGGACAATAAGGTCCTGACTGAGGTAGTGTCAGAAGGAGATGAGGAACTTGTTGGGAACTGGATCAAAGGTGACTCATGCTATGTTTTAGCAAAGAGACTGGTGGCATTTTGCCCCTGACCTAGAGATTTGTAGAACTTTGAACTTGCGAGAGATGATTTAGGGTATCTGGCAGAATAAATTTCTAAGCAGCAAAACATTAAAGAGGTGACTTGGATGCTGTTAAAGGCATTTGGTTTTATGAGGAAAGCAGAGCATAAAAGTTCAGAAAATGTGGAGCCTGACTATGTGCTAGAAAAGAAAAATCAATTTTCCGGGAAGAAATTCAAGCCAGCTGCAGAAATTTACATAAATAATGAGGAGCTGAACCTCAATCCCCAAGACAATGGGGAAAATGTCTCCAAGGCATATTAGGGGTCTTCATGGCAGCCTCTCCAGTCACAGGCCTGGAGGCCTAGGAGGAAATGGTTTCCTGGGCAGGGCCTAGGGTCCCTATGATGTGTGTAGTGTAGAGACTTGGTGACCTGCATCCCAGCTGCTCCAGCTGTGATTGAAAAGGGTCAACATAGCACATGGGCCATGGATTCAGAGGGTATAATCCCCAAGCCTTGGCAGCTTCCACCTGGTGTTCAACCTGAGAGTGCACAGAAGTCAAGAATTGGGGTTTGAGAACCTCTACCTAGATTTCAGGAGATGTATGCAAATACCTGGATGCCCGGGCAGAAATTTGCTGCAGGGATGGGGCACTCATGGAGAACCTCTTCTAGGGCAGTGCAGAAGGGAAATGTGGGGTCAGAGCTGCTACACAAAGTCTCTACTGGGTCACTGTTTAGTGGAACTATGAGAAGGGGGCCACTGTCCTGCAGACCCCAGGATGGTAGATCCACCAACAGCTTTCATGGTTCTCCTGAAAAAGCCACAGACAGTGCCAGCCCACTAAAACAATAGGGAGGGAGGCTGTGCCCTGCAAAGCCACAGGTGTGGAGCTGCCAAAGACCATGAAAACCCACCTCTTGCATCAGCATGACCTGGATGTGAGACTTGGAATCAAAGGAAATCATTTTGAAGCTTTCAAATTTGACTGCCCTGCTGAATTGCAGACTTGCATGGGTCCTGTAACCCCCGTGTTTTGACCAATTTATCCCATTTAGAATGGCTGTATTTACCTAATACCTGTTGTCCCATTGTGCCTAGGAAGTGACTAGCTTGCTTTTGATTTCACAGGCTTATAGGCAAAAGGAACTTGCCTTGTCTCAGATGAGACTTTGCACTGTGGGCTTTTGGGTTAATGCTGAAATGAGTTAAGATTTTGAGGGACTGTTGGGAAGGCATGATTGGTTTTGAAATGTGAGGACATGAGATTTGGAGGTGCCAGGGGCTGAATGATATGGTTTGACTCTGTGTCCCCATCTTATCTTGAAATGTACTCTCATAATTACCGCATCTTGTCGGAGGGTCCTGGTGGGAGATAATTTGAATTTGAACTTTGGGGGTGGTTTCCGTCATGCTGTTCTCATGGTAGTGAATAAGTCTCATGAGATCTGATGGTTATATCAGGTGTTTCTCCTTTTGCATCTTCCTCATTTTCTCTCGCCATCACCACGTAAGAAGTGCCTTTCACCTCCCGCCATGATTCTGAGGCTTCCCAAGCCATGTGGAACTGTAAGTCCAATTAAACCTCTTTTCTTTCCCAGTCTTGAGTATGTCTTTATCAGCAATACGGAATCAGACTAATATAGACACCAAAAGCAATTGCAACAACAGCAAAAATTGACAAATGGGATCTAATTAAACAAAAAAGTTTCTGCATAGCAAAAAAAACTATTAACAGACAACTTACAAAATGGGGGAAAGTTTTTGCAAACTATCCATCTGAAAAAGATCTAATATGCACATTTATAAGGGTCTTAAACAAATTTACAAGAAAAAACAACCCCATTAAAAAGTGGGCAAAGGACATGAACAGATATTTTTAAAAGAATGCATACATGTGGTCAATAAGCATATGAAAAAACATCAACATCATTGATCATTAGTGAAATGTAAATCAAAACTACTTTGAGATACCATCTCACACCAGTCAGAATGGCTTTTATTAAAAAGTCAAAAAATAACATGCTGGTGAGGTTGTGGAGAAAAAGGAGTGCTTATACGCTGTTGATGGAAGTGTAAATTAGTACAGCCATTGTGGAAGACAGTGTGACAATCCATCAAAGACCTGAAGACAGAAATAGCATTCAACCCAGCAATCTCATTACTGGTTATATACCCAAAGATATATAAATTGTTCTGTTATAAAGACAAATGCATGTGTATGTTCATTGCAGCACTATTCACAATAGCAAAGACATGGAATCAACCTAAATGCCCATCAATGATAGACTTGATAAAGAAAATGTGATACATATACACCATGAAATACTATGCAGTCATAAAACAGAATGAGATTATGTTCTTTTTTAGGGACATGAATGAAGCTGGAGGCCATTATCTTTAGCAAAGTAATGCAGGAAGAGAATAGTAAATGCTCCATGTTCTCACTTATAAGTGGGAGCTAAATTGATGAGAACACATGGACACATAGACCAGAACAACCCACACTGGAGCCTATTGGAGGGTGGAGTTCAGAGGAGGGAGAGGATCAGGAAAAATAACTAATGGGTATTAGGCTTAATACCTGGGTGACGAAATAATATCTACAACAGACCCCTGTGACACAGGTTTCCCTAAGTAACAAACCTGTACATGTACCCCTGAACTTAAAATAAATGTTTAAAAAACAATACAAATACACAAATACAAATAATAAATGTTATATTTATTTTATTAAATATTTATTATATATACTTATTATATATATAAAAACATTCACTATGATCAAGTGAGATTCATTCAAGGGATGCAAAGAAGTTTTAACAGATACGAATCAATAAATGTGATATACCACATTAACAGAGACAAAAAATATAATCATTTCAAAATTCTAGAAAAGAAAAAGCATTTCTAAAAATTCAACATCCCTTTATGATTAAAAACTCTCAACAAATTAGCTATAGAAGGTATATACCTTAGCAAAATCAAGGCCAAATATGACAAACATACAAATTATATTATACTAAGAAGGGAGAAAGATAGTATTTTTCTAAACTTCAGACTAAGACAATGACGCCCAGGTTTACCAGAGGTTGGCCAATAGGTACAAAATTACAATTAGATAGGAGGAATAAATTAAAATACTCTACATACAGTAGGGTAACTATGGTTATTAGTAACATCTTAATGTATTTCAAAATATCTCGATCAGCTTTTGAAGGCTGTCACCTGAAAGAAATCATAAATGTATGAGACAATGGATTCACTATCCTGATTGAAACATTATACCACATAGATAAGTATCGCAACATTGAATTGTACACCATAAATATATATAATTACAATGTATCGATTGAAATTAAGTAAATTAAATATACATATATATTTAAGTTATGATTGTCTTAGCTTAGGTTTTGTAAAAACAGAGTCAAAAGTGAAAACTTAAATGATAACATTTTATGGGTGAGCAAATCTCAAAAAAAAAAAAAAAAAGGAAGAGAAAATGAACTAAGGAAGAAATAGAGGAAACGTCCACAACAGAGGGGTGTATTTCTGAGCTAGCTACAGCCACATAACATGCATAGCCAATTGTTCAGTGTGAGGGACATTTTCTGAGAGAACCACTGTGTTGCAAATAGTATTCCTCTTTTCTATCTCCCACTGGCCGAGTTCACTCCAAAGACCTCTTCATACCCAGAGCTCTAAGTTTTGCCATCTGTTCTTACTGGGAACCTTTTGGGAAAGCTGATCTCAAAGTAGCAGACACAGCCATCTAAAAGGTTCAGAGGTGCCTTGCATCTCAGAGGCAATAGGAAAACCCAATGCAGAAGGCAATGTGTTTAGCTAAAGACATGAGGTGAAACTGTTCCCCTTTTAAGTCAGTGAACACCATTGTGGATTAGGAGCCCCAGCTCGAGGTTCTGGCTGGCCAAGCAGGTAGATTACCATTAAGGTACGGGTTCACAACAAGGTGACATCACAGCTAAAGGATCCTTCTACTAAAGAAGATCAAACTTAAATGAATGAAAATAATGTCATGCAATCTTGGAGATTTATCACAAACAGAGAAGAAATTAATAGCTGAGCAAACCTGGTAAATCACACAAGCTGGGGACAAACACAAATGGTACTAATTTTCTGTTTCTGAACTTTGACTTAGAATCATAATAACATTTCTGTTAACTAGCATATATTTTAAACTATGCATTCTCTGAAGATAGGTAGCATTCTCTGAAGGAAGCCAGTCTACTGCAAATCACTCTACAAGAAGCTTATCTATACCAGGAAAAGAATAGCTCTATTTGATAGCCAGGTACATTCACTGAAGGAAGCACTGCCTGAAATACTCTTTAAGATTGTAAGGGTCACCAATAATGATATAATTTCTACCAATTAGCTTTCATTCAGTCCTTAGGTGGCCAATGCTAGCTTTTCAAAAATACTTTAAATTATATCTAAGAATGAATTTCAAATGGGAAAAGAGCTTTTGACAATGGTTGCCTTGTTTTGCAAAAAATAATATCAAAAAGAAGAAAAAAAATAACAATTTTCTCCCTTAAATTGGTTTTGATATAATTGGTTTTGATATAATTGATATAATTAGTGGAGCATTAGTGCTTGGAACTGTCAAATCTGCATCTTTAAAGAACTGGGTCCTTCTTGGGAGAGAAAAAAAAAAAAACATCAAAGCTCTACTGAACAATGTTGATGGATGACTTGTTTCTCTTCATGTTACTGCAAAGAAGGATAAATCATGAACCATAAATCTGTGTTTCTTTTTTCTTTCAACTGTATTCAACATTAGTTCACTGACATACTTTAAGATTTCTTGTCATTAAAAGCTTTTAGGCTGTCTATGTAATTTGGAAGAAATTCTTGTTGAGTAGGAGGAAAGATGATATTTCAATAGACTTGACTTCTAAAGAATTATTTTGTGATACAAAGGAAGTGCTTAAAAATTGCTTTGAATTCTGAATTGTATTTTATATTAGAACCCATAAATGTAAATGTTTCTTAAATATGAAATGACCTCAACTGAAATTATGTGATTTTTTTCAATAAATTTTTTAGCTGAGGCTGCAATTTGTCTTTTAATGTCCATTTTTTTTTCTCTTCAGTCATAGAACTCTTAAATTTTACAGAGTTGCAGAGTCATGAGAATAAAGACTATCTTCTCTAGTTTTATTTTCAAGTAGGTATAACCACCTTACTATATTTAGCCTATGGATTGTGAATAGAAGTGTATGTGCACTTTCCATATCTTGTCCTTAAAGGAATGGAGAATACCCTTCACTTCCCTCTTTACCATTCCCTTTGGCTGAAATGAAGCTATGGCAGAAACCATTTTAAGAATCATTACTGTGGCAGAGATAGTAATGCTCACCAAACATTCTATATGTTGGCATATGCCCAACATATCCCTGGCTCATGTTGTTAGGTAAGGCCAAATGACTACTTCTGTCCAATGCTGGAGGCAGAAATGACCTGCATTACTTCTTGAGCTAGGCAGTGAAAAGGCTAGGTACCAATTTGCAGTTTCCCTCTTCCTAGGCTATGGGGACGAGGAACGCTTCATACTCCATTTAGTAGTGCTATAAGATGAAGAGTCTCCATCATCCTATGTCACTGAGTGACTTTGTGGAGCAGAGACCTTTGTTTATGATACACTATAGAGTGAATAGAAAATAAATCTTTCTTATATTAAACCTTTGAGATATAAAATGTCAACCTGAGATAATCAGATGGATCAGAATCCAGTTTAAAGAGTTTATTGAAACAAAAAGCTGGGAATGATCATCCAGAAGGAAAAGACTGCAGAGAAATGAAGTCAGTGCTCCAAAGTTAAAAGTTAAGTTTTTGCTTCTAAGGGTAGAAAACGAAGAAGCTTAGTAAGATTATAACATTTTCTATACAAGATTGGTTAATGAGTTATATCAATTTAATTGGTTACAGTTATAATTATTCTCATCCAAGATTATACTTTTAAAGTAAATATAAATATATAATTCTGACTTGCACTACCTTTTTATGTATTTATAAATATTTATTGAACAATTATTATGTTCCAGTAATTGTATTAAGTAATTTATGTAAATTACTTTTACTCTTTACAACTCTATGAAGTAGATCTATAATTATTACTGCCATTTCTTGGGTAAACTATCTGAAGTATAGAAAGGAAAGTAACTTGCTAAAAACCACATAACCAATAAATAGCAAGACAAGATGGAAAACAAGTTGCAATGATTCTAGAGTCCAAATACTGCCCATAATACTTCTGATACTGTGAAATATGTATTTGGTGTTTCCCCTCATTTCCTGGTACACTGCTCTAAAACCTTTAGAATCTCAAGAGTGATAAGAGTGTCATTTGTATGCTAATGAGATTAGTGGCTGCTGGAGGTACCTACATAGCCTCTGGATGGGGATTGGTTGCCAGAGAACCAACCATGATTAAAAGGTTGGAGCTTTCAGTTCTACCTGTGACCTCTGGGGAGGGAAAACAAACTGAAGGTTAAACTGATTATCAATAGCCAATGATTTAATCAATCATCCCTATGTGATGAGAATTCTTTAAGAGACCAACAGCACAGTGGTTTGCAGGGCTTCTGGATAGTGGAACATGTGGAGATTTCTGGAGGGTGATGTGCCAGGAGAGGGCATGGAAACTCTGTGCCCCTTCTATTCAGAATATTCTTTGTAATATTCTTTATAATTAATGGGTACACATAAGGAGAGTATTTCCCTGAAACCTGTGAGCCACTCTAAAAAATTAATAGAGCCCAAGCAGGGAGTAGCAGGAATCTCAATTTTTAGAGAGTTGGTCAGAGGTACAGGAGACAACTTATGCTTGCAACTGGCATCTGAAGTGGGAGACAGTCCTGCGGGACTGATTTCTCAACCTATAGGATCTGATGCTATCTCTAGATAGACAGTGTTGGAATTGAATTTAATTAGAAGACACCAGCTGGTGTGTGCTAAAGAATCATCTGTAGAATTGGGTGTTGGTGGGTAAACCTGGGGTCACAGATGTGATAATTGTTAAGTGAGAAAATAGAAAAAAAAAAACAACACTTTATTTTTTCCCTCCTATATCCACACATAACATATTAGCATTCATGGTGAGTTAAATGCACACATGACTTTAAAAACTATTTTTAATTGCTAATTTTCTATTTATATCCTCTCCGTTTTCTCTCTTTTCTTCTTTCATTTTTTTCTCCATTTCTTCTTTCTTAACTGGTTCCTTTCCGCTCTTCCTCTTTCCTTTTTGTTTTTGTTTTCTTTCATTTATTCTTCCTTTAAGAATGGGATGCACACTATACTCAAGATTAGACATTTGTAGGATCGCTGGGTTTGCCTTTTACTATATGACAACAGATTTGTGTAAGAAATCATGAGCTCCCTCTACTTGCAAGAAATCTTGCACTACTCCTGAAGCCATAATTTCACATCTGGAAAACTACCTTTAGAAAACAACAAATTCATTCTGTAGTATTATTGTGCAGATGAGTCTAAGGGAAGAATTAATTTCTTTCTTATTGTACCTTTCTCTTCAACGATGCAGGTGCCTGTAATGCTCTTTGCCATCTCTCTCCATTTCAAGTAGTTGATAGCCAATTTCTTGGTGTACCGTGAAAAACCTGTAACTGAGCCCAAGATTTGTTTCTGGGAAGGCTCACAGGGTGAGTGTGAAACATATGGCAATTTAACTAGAAAAATTCTATGATAGTATTGCTACTGGTACTTCTAATGTGCTTTTGATATATTAACATAATGAAGTATGTAGGATGTACTGGAGCTAAAGAAATAAAAAGCATAGTCTTGAAATACATGTTTCAAGATTTAGAAATAAACAGAATACACATGCTAAAGATTTAATAGTGATATACGTCTTGTATTGTAGTGGCTACAGTGAGGTGTATGCACCTAAATTTGTTCTGCAGACATGGAAAACACTGAGGTACAGCTTATATAGCAAAGAACTTGTCTGAGCCAAATTGGAGAGACTGAAGCCTGAGAAACACTTTCAAGTTACAAGTGCTCTAGAGAACTAAGGAGAAGCTGGTGCTTTTAAAGAAACCAGAATGAATCAGGAGAGGAGGTGATTATAAAAGTTATTTTTTAACTATTACAACTGGTGTGATGTGTCTGTCTAAAGCAATCGTGGAGTCAAGGGAGGGATTGTTAACAGTTAAGAAGGCAGCGATGATTAGGGACCTCACAGTTCAGCAGACAACAGTCAACAGATGTTTTGGCAGTTGTGTTCAGGCAAGAAGGTTTGACCTTGTGGGCTGAGTATTCTCTGCTTGAAGCACATCTGATGTTCCAGCTGGAATGGCTTCTCAGCTCCATTTTAGGTGCTTTCACTGATCTGTTGCTGTTTTTCTTTATCAGGTCACAAAGGGAAAAGGACAGGGGTTTAGAGAGGACTCTGGGAGGAAGTGATAATTGCTCTGATTCTTAAATAGAAAATAGTAGGCAATTAAGCAGATAATACTACTATTAGGTTGGAATGCATAAAATTGCTGATAATCATTTTTTTAGTTATAAAAATGACAATTCCACATGATTTAACCTAACATTTGTGTGCTTTTTACCAATCTGTTTGATAAATATTAATTTATTTTAATCTCATTATAATCATAGGAGTTAAGTATTACTGCTTCATAGGAGGAAATAAGCATAGAAAGGTTAAACATATCCTCCAAAGTCAAAAAAGGGATTCATATCCATGCCTCCTGGTTCCAGAATACGTTCTCTTAAGGTATTCTCTTGACTGCAAATCAATCTAGTCTAGATTTGTAGTCAAACAGTAAAGAGTCCTTTTCTCTATAAGGGTGTATTATTTTGTTTGCTTCCATATGCATCTAATAATAATACATTTTTTTACAAATTTTACATATTCCCAGCATTCATTTTAGCTTAGAGACCTCTTTATTATATAAAAGGGGAATATTTATTTGAAATATTCATTCACACTAAGTATAGTAGTGTGTGTCTATAGTTCCACCTACTTGGAAGGCTGGGGTGAAAAGATTACTTGATCCCAGGAGTTAGAGGCCAACCTAGACAACATAGTGAGAGCCTGTATGTACATAATAAATAAATACATACATAAATAAAATTGAGCTGGGCATGGTGGTGCACACCTATAGTCCTAGCTACTTGGGAGGCTGAGGTGGAAGGATTACTTGAGCACAGGAGTTCAAGACTACCGTGAACTATGATTGTGCCACTGAACTCCAGCCTGGTCACCTGAGTGAGACCCTGTGTCTAAAAACTAAATACATAAATAAAAATAAAATTTAAATATTCATAAAATATCTGTTTACAAACAGAGCTGTATATCTTGATGGTCTCTGGAATACAACATTAACAAAGTGGTACTGTCAGGACATCTGAAACTTCAAAACTATAAAGCAAAATTGTGCTTAATTAATTGAGTGTTATTTTCTCCTGATTAAATTTATCTGTTTTAAAGACTTAAAAGTATATTTAAGTGTCAATTTAAATATCTATTTTGATGTGTTTGTGTGTGTATAATCACAACCAGAACACTAATAAGAATTATTGAAATAGTGTATCAGTCCAAATACAGAAAAAATAAATTGAGTCCTGATAAACCATTTACAAAACAACAACAACAGCTACCGGACTTTCTTAACTACATTAAAGCTTATAGCATCCTGGTGATGAGTAATATATACCAGTAGATTTGCTACCTAATTTATAATAAAATCATTTTTGAACACATGATGTGAATGTTTTGGGTACAACTCAATCAGTATTTGTTTTTATAACACTAACATAGACTGACAAAGTTGTATTTGGTCAAAACCAAACAAAATATTTTAGTTAAAATGTTTTTGAACTGATTGCTAATGCTGCAAACTTTCAGCTTGATTGTTCCATGGGGCCTCACACAGGCAAGACCATTCCAAAGTGAGTAAACATTCTCACCAGTCAAGAGATGTCATCTGTTGCTTTCTTTTTGTTTTAGGCATTTAAATAAAACATGTATGTAGTTTTAAAATAGTCACCAAAATTGCTAGCATTTTATAAACAAGGTCAAAATTAAATTTGCTAAATGTTAGTATTTTATTCATTTGCACTTGCTATGTGTCTAAACAGTTTTGTTAAGGACAATTTAATAAAGAATATATATTTCACGTTCAGCCACTGAAATATAATTGTGTATGTAATCAGGGCAGATGCCACCAAATGACAATGTGATTGTTTATGCTATTGATCTGACAGTTATTCTCAGGCAGTTGCAATTCTCATATTCATATCTAGAAATGGAGGAGCAAAAGATTCACAGTAAGAGGATTTTAATTGTTTTTCTCTAAGTGTTATTTTCATAATAATCAATTTGTTAAGTAGAATGGCTATCTTACTCCATTTGGCATTAAAATAAAAGGTATTTGTTGTGTCCCTAAAGCATCTTTTTCATGTAAGTGTCTTACTAGCCCTTACTGGAAACATCTTCATTTTCTCATTAACTTGCACAACTTGTCTGTAGCATTTGCATATTTGCTTATCTTAAAATTTATTCAGAATCAGCCCTACACCCTTCCAAGGTTTGTTGAGGTTGCTTATTCTGCCTATACTTTTCTAAAAAGGCAAGAACAACACCATGTTTGAAGAATATTAAATGGAGAAAGATCAAAAACATTCTATCTCCTAGAATTATCTATCTTTATTATAATAAACACTTCCAGGTGAAAAGTGAGACTGTGTTCTTTAAATCAGGAGCATCTTCCACTTCCATTGTTCTTCCTATTCTAGGGCTAGTTTGCCAAAAAGTTTCTTCTAGGGAAGTTACCAATAAGGAAATCATAGGCTAGAGTGGATGGTGGAGTTGCCAGGTAAAGTCATATGCTCCTTCGTATCAGTGAAACCCTTGAAGTATAAATAAATAACACCTTTTAAGTGATTGCCATGAACATGGAGTTTCTGTGCCTTGCCACGTTAAAATGGATTGAATTCATTCAAGTTTACTCTTCAGCCTGGTTGCAGTACTATCATCATTTTGTTATTCATTGCCCAGTCATTCAAAATATTAGCACATATTTATTAAGCTACAACTTTGTGCTAGGAACTATGCCAAAATCTGGGTGTAATAAATCAGAAGTCTTGGGCATTTGCTAAATGCTGATGTCAGTGTGGCCACCTTCTTAAAGATCCATTTTGCTTAGGTTAAATGACTAGCTTACCCCTTTCACTATCTACCTGTCTCTTACAAAGGGAGATAAAGTCCCAATAAAGGTCCCCTTAAGCTGAGAGGAAAGATGATGTTTAGACATGACTCTTTTTTTTTTTTTTTTTTTTTTGAGACGGAGTCTTGCTGTGTCACCCAGGCTGGAGTGCAATGGCCAGATCTCGGCTCACTGCAAGCTCCGCCTCCCGGGTTCACGCCATTCTCCTGCCTCAGCCTCCCGAGTAGCTGGGACTACAGGCGCCCGCCACCTCGCCCGGCTAGTTTTTTTTGTATTTTTTAGTAGAGACGGGGTTTCACCGTGTTAGCCAGGATGGTCTCGATCTCCTGACCTCGTGATCCGCCCGTCTCGGCCTCCCAAAGTGCTGGGATTACAGGCTTGAGCCACCGCGCCCGGCCTAGACATGACTCTTAAGATAATATTTTACCTTTTATAACTTTATGTTCTTATTTTCAGTGGACTCTTGAGAGGTTAAAATATGTTTAGAAGAATAAATAAAACTATTCGACCCAAAAGAAGAAAAAAGAAATCTATGGCATTCTGACCTATAAAAATGTTAATAATTTAGGCCTTTTGTAATGTATACATCGGAGGTGTACAAGAAAACTGGAATCATGTGCCAGGAAATTGGACTACAGTTTGGGGGAAATCAGGGTAAGACATGATCAGATACAGAACGTGGATGCTGAAGTTACTTTTTTTTTCTCTCACTTACATATGGTTGTGCTTATTAATCTCCTTTGAATTTGTTCAAAGAGCAAGAAAATCCATCTCTTGGCTCAAAATCTGGAACGCTGCCTCAGGGACTACCTTTAGACTGAGAAAATTCTTTCCTCTAACCAAACAGGGCATAGGTGAGGAAAAATAAAACAAAGAAACATAGGAGAACTAAATTTTGTATTAGCAGACCAGAACTTTTGTCTAGCCTCTAATACTTAGTAAGTTGTATAATTTTTGCTAATATACATACATTTTTTATTCTTTATTCTTACATACAATAGGAATAAAATACTTTCTAAGATCAATTAATTTCGTTGGAAATTCAATAAGATGGCAAATATAAAAGTTATTTGAAAAAACACAAAGTTCATTTTAAGATAAATTTTGGCCTCAATGGTCAAAAAGTATGTGGAAAACCTAGTAGGTAAACATATGGACTTAGAAATCAGACAGATTCTACTATTTATGCTTTTTTGATATTTAGCAAATTCCTTAAGATTTCAAAACTCATCTTCTTTATTAGAAAAATAGTCATAGTCATACTGCATATGGTTTTGTGATGTTTTCATAAACTAATACTTGTAATATGCCTAGCAAAAAGCTGGCGCTTAGTAGAAGCACTCAGTAAATGGAAGCTGGAATTCTTATCCTTCTAGTGAAATATGTGTATATTCCAACTTAATAGAAATAATTTATACCACTATGACTGCATGTATTTTAAATTTTACATCAAAGTTAAACCAGAAATCATTCTGTGTGCTGGAGAGTTAGAGCACATTTGGGCCACAGAATCCCATAATCAAACCAATGATGCATAACATTATTTCTGTCCTATGATATTATTTGTCATATTGCCACATCCTCAGTCAAGTAAAGGTGACAGAATATGCTGGACTATGGTTTTATAACCTCTCTCATCATTTCATGCTTGTTTCTTTTGCATGGTTAGGCAAAAAAAAAAAAAACAGTTGGGAACACAAGAATTTTTTTGTTCCAAACACTAGAGATTAGTTGACCCTCTCTTCTCCTCAGCTTTTCTTTGATTTTGGAGAAAACTGTTGCCATGCAATCAAAAATTTTAGTTTAAGCATCAGGAATCACAGAGTTGATGAGCTATAGATCTTTTCCTTAATGAATAGAGGCCAATTACTGTACTCTAAATGACACTGTTAATAAAAATACAAATATAGACATTCATCAGAAGACACTTGGTCAACCCATTTTAATGTGTATCTAGTTCAATTTAGGATAGTCATTTCTTAAATAACTTACATTATTTATTTATATTCAGCAAAGTTAAGAAAATTGTATTATATTTAATATTTTTTTCCTGATAGCAAAAGGGCTTTCATTTATTTTAATAAAGCTTGCTATTTTTAGGGGAAATATTTACTTGTCATCATGTACTTATAAAATAAGTAGTTGCCTGGATTTCAAAAAAATTCTGAAAGAAATGCTTAACTACCTAAAAATTAATTTATGCTCATAAACTTACATGTCAACTAGTTCTACTTGAATCTTTGTAAAAATAGTCACATAGAAGAAACAAACAATGGATTCATTAATCTAAAAAGACAAGTAGTATATTTTTCAAAAGAAAGCCAATAGGGAAAAAGGCTTAGGACAATAAATTGTCATTTTCATTATATGCAAATTATGGGTGTACAAATAGACTCACAGACAGGCATACACACACACACACACACACACACACACACACACACTTGCAAATTCCTCTAAGAAAACAATACACATAGATGTCTTCTTTTGCTTTCTTTACTTTCTGACAAAAATTCTTTCTGACAATTCAGACCAGATAAGCACCTCCTGTTAGATGTTCGACTGTGTCCCAGATTTCTCCTTGTGTGATCTTATCATACTTGTAATTACTGTTTCTATGATTGTCTTACCCATGATACCAGAGACTATTTCCATTTTGTTATTTTTTATATCCTCCAACTTCTGCGATACCAGTTGTGGATACATGGTAGGCACTCAATAGATATTTGTTCACTGACTGAATGAAGAATAAATTGAAGATATAATTTCAATTATAAATAATTTTTTATTCATTTAACAGAATACCATCTTCAAAAATACATTAGTACGCTTTCTCTCCTGTTTTTCCTTGTAATAAGCTTACTTCTATTTCACCAAAGGCATCTAATGCCTCAGGCCAACTAAAGTTGTCTTAGTTGGAAGGCACATTGAAGGAGAAGAATGATCAGCTCTTAACAGAAAAGAATTATAATGCTTGTCTATGTGTGCATAAGTGGTAAAGCAAGATATTAGCTTCAAACAAGCTTTGTGTAGTGATAAAGGATTTTCAAATTTTGAGGGCATTCTCATTTTTAATCAAAAGTCAGGCTCCTAAGGACTGCTACATGAGCCTCAATGAGGAAAGGACTTAGGATAAAACCTAAGGGAATTCACACTCACCGAGGGAGAAAAGATAAAACATAGCATTGTAAGGTCTCAAGAGAAAGAAGACAAGATAGAGAGAGTAGAAGGCAAGGAACTGGATGACAGAGAGTCCTTGTTTCTTCCTCCTCTCTGATCTTTGGAGTTGAACTCCAAGAGGAGTGGTAGAAAGAACAAACGTAATTTGGGGTGGGAGGGAGTCAAAAGCAGAAATGGTTTTTATCTTTCCTGGGTCTGCCCAGTTTTAACTCAGTGTGTGTAGACCACTTCACTCTCCTATGAGCATGATGGAGGAGGAAAAGCAGTGTGGCACATCCAAAGGCAAAGCTGGTGTAAATGAGCATTCCACCACCTCTTGACCCCTACCACTTGCCATTAGTTTCTTGTGGCATTCAACGTATAGGTGTTCCTCTCTTGCTTTTAGCAGAAGAACAAGAGGAATAGATTGGCGAGCCAGTCAGCCTGCTGTAGAATTATTTTGATGAGGTGAGGGTGACACCGTTAAAACGACAGCCTCACCAGGTGTGAGAAGGAGTGTCAGTGACTGCTGCACTGGGATTAAGACAAATGTGTGGGAAGATAGACAAGTAGAGACTGATAATTCATAGTCTTGTGCTCTGAAGTTTCATCAAGGGCAAACTCAGCAACAATTCACAGTTGTTAATGTACAAAATGTCTGCAAAGGAGAAGACACATTTCTTGGGGAGCCAGCATTGAAAATATCAGACCAACTAACAAAAGGGCTATCACAGGAACCACCTGCCCTATCCCTGCTGTCACAAAATCACATAGTGCTTGCATCCAAGAGTCTTCCTAAATAGGGGGAAAGAAGAAAGGTCATCAGTTGAGAAGAAATAGCCTGCTAGGGTGTTAATTTTAAATTGACTAAATATTTGCCCCAAAGAGATGGTTTTATATTCTGTTTACATTCAGATGATACCAACTTTAGTTCCCTTGGTAAGTTTGAATATTAGTCACAATTTCCTTTCACTTCTGAATGGGATGTAGATTTTTGCTGTTGTTTTTGTTGTTATTGTTTTGAGACAGAGTTTTGCTCTTGCTGCCCAGAGTGGAGTGCAATGGCACGATATTGGCTCACTGCAACCTCCACCTCATAGGTTCAGGCAATTCTCCAGCCTCAGCCTCCCGAGTAGCTGGGATTAAAGGTATCTGCCACCATGCCCAGCTAATTTTTGTGTGTTTAGTAGAGACAGGATTTCCCCATCTTGTCCAGGCTGGTCTCGAACTCCTGACCTCAGGTGATCCTCCCACCTCAGTCTCCCAAAGTGCTGGGATTACAGGCGTGAGCCAACTTGCTTGGCTGGGATGTAGGTTTGAATAGGAAAATACAGGCTCCGTTGTGCTTCATGACTATTGTTTGGCATTTATTTTCTCTTTAATTTGTAGAATAATGCCATATAAAAGTCATTATTCCAGTTTTGTAGATAAGAAATGATAATTTACTAGAGGTAAGACCTATTAGGTAATAAAGCTGGAATTCAAACCCAGATTTCTTTTTCACTAAAAGCAGTCCTTAGAAATGTCATGACTCTCTAATTTCCTCCCAAAGCAATAAAGTTGTTAAGATCTCTCATATAGTTTTCATTGTTATAAGAACTATAAGCATTTGGCAACCTTTCTTATTTAACATAGTACTAATAATAATTTCTATTGTTTTCTAGCACTATCTAAATTGCTTTAAAATAGTTGTCGCACTGTTAAATTTTTTTCACTAAGCCAAATTTGCATCATCGTTTATTATAAACAACTTTGATGTTTTTTGTCTTCAACCAGTGAGTCTTTGTGACTACCTGTACTTTCTGCTCATAAAGATATGTGCAGTATTTTGGGGAAAACTTTCCTACCCTATACGGTTTGCTGCAATTCATCTGCTTATCAATATTCAACCACATAATTTTCAGTTAGCGTTCGTAGTTGCAAACTACAGAAACCAAATCAGATGAACTTACACACAAAATATTTGTTGAAAGTATTTTGAGGCATTCCTGGGACTAATGGAAAGCATCAAGCTAGACCACTGAAGGCAGGGAAGAACCTGGATTCTGCTACAGCAGCAAATGTGCAGACTGACACAACTCAGAAGTAGGACACAGCGAACCCTGGATATGACAGCCATGTGTGCTCCTCTACATCAGCTGAGGAAGTATACTGACTCTTAACTGGATTTTATGTCTGTATTTGTTTTCTAGGGCTACATAAAATCATACTGCAGATGGGTGACTTAATTAACAGAAATTTCTTTTCTCACTGTCTAAAGGCTGGAAGATAAAGGTGTCAGCAAGTTTGCTTTTTCTGAGCCCTGTCTCTCCTTAGCTTGAAGATGGCAGCCTTCTTGCTGTGTTTTCACATGGTCTTTTCTCTCTGCTCAGGTATCCCTTGTTGTTACTCAGTGTGTCTGCATCTCTTCTCTTCTAAGGACATTAGTTACATTGGATTAGGACCTACAGTAAAGGCCTCATTTTAACTTAGTCATCTTTTCGAAGACCATTATCTCCAAATACAGTCACATTCCAATGAGGTTCTGTGTGTTAGAGTTTCAATGTATAAATTTGGGAGGGGAAACATGTTTCAGTCCATGGCATTGTCACAACACCTAAATAATTTGACCAAGGAATGTATTTTTCTTAGTGGTGCCAGATTTGGCTACATTATTAAATGTTTTTGTATAATTCAGGTCAAAGTATTTAGTTTAAATTAATTTAAATTATGTATTATATCCAATAAAGAGTATTTTTTCTGTTTTTTTCAAATGAAATATAAAAAATGATTTTTATATGTATTGCTTTATAATAAAACCCTACCAAAAACTTTCACCAAAAACATACCACCAAAGACATATGTTGTCTCAGGCCAAAAAAAGTTTTCTTAGTAGCAAGGCACAGGGGAGGAGAAGATTGATGATCAGCTCTTAACAAATTAGAATTATATTGTGTGTCGACTTTAATATATATTACTGTATTTTATAGTTCTGTGGCTTGATGTGGCTCAATTGGTTAGATTTGCTGCATGGATCACAAGTGATTATAGTCAGAAACCACAGGCTGGTGCTGGAGTTTTCTGAAGGTTTACCTGAGCTGGGTGTCTAGATGGCTTCTTCACTCACATTCCTAGCAGTTAAGTGGGAATGGCTGGAATAATGAGAGCTGACTGGCACCTCTTTGTTTCCATGTTGCCTCTCCACATAACTAGCTTTAGCGTCCTTCGCAGGGCAAGCCAGAATGGCCCCACTTCTTATAAGGTCACCAGTTCTACCTAGTAACCTTTCCAAGAGACTCAGAAAGAAGCCACAAGACTTCTTATGTCCTTGTCTCAGAAGTCACTTTCACCATATTCTATTTGTTTCATAGGGCCAGTCCAAATTCAACTTAGGATGGGACTATACAGCAGTGTGAATATCAGTGGCATGGTGATGTGGGAGGCCATTTTGGATTCTAACTGTAACAATTATTTTGTAATATGATTGACAACAGTGACTGCAATATATAATACATATTAATATGTATTTGTATTAATAAATTAGGCAATATGGTAAAGTACTGACTATTCCCCAAAATATATATCAGTAAGCATACAATTCACCCTGATACAAATAAGGTTTACCTGGTTGTTAAAGTAAAACTAAGGAGAAAAGCCCCTTAAATTTTCTTTCTATGTTGATAATACCAATATCCTCTATAATTATTTGCACTCTAGTTGCATAATAACAGTACTTTCATGTACATATTTTATGTAAGAAGAAATCAATAGACACTAGAGTATTGCTTTTTAAGTTCTTTTGCTCCAATATAAAAAGATGTAAACATCACATATTAGCAAGAAACCTAAATGTGTCAGTTATTGTGATAGACTTTTAAAATGAATTATCTCATCATATTCTCACTGTAGTCTTACAGCTTTTATTATGCTCTTTTTATTGATGAGGAGATAGATGAAGGGAGAAATTAACAAATTTGTACTAGTAAACAGAGCCAATCAATATCACAGCTGGAATTTAATCTGCATTTGACTGGCTCTATATTTTTAACTGAGTACCAGCTCTAGGTATCTTTAAGGTCAATCTAAAACATGTTTTATAATCAATCTGTCATTTGGAATTAGTCCAACAGGCAGTGCAATATAAAGTCCATGGGTGTAAGAGAAACTGACAATTGTACCAACCGACAATCATCTGCCTTGCCAGTTATTGTTCAAGGGAAAAGGGTCTTGCAGTGATGGGTCATTTTACTGAGACCTGGTGACAAGGGGAAAACTCTGAAGTAATCTCCAGTTCAATGTTACCTCATTTTTCTCTATAGATAATGTAGGCATAACATCATTTGTATAGTAGATAGGACAATATTTCTGAAATTGTCATTAGAAAGCTACAGCAATTCAAGAAGTTCTCTTGTGCTCCCTGAACTGAGTACTTAGCAACTAGATTTCCAGTGGCAAAATGGAATTCAAGTTCCCATCAACACAGCAGTAACTTTTAGCATGATAGTAGCGCACTTGTGTAAGGTGGCTCAAGAAATGAGTTGTGGTTTTTAAGTAAGTTCACACTTCAATTGCAATGAAATTGTTGTAACATTTTGTATTGGTTATAGTGTTTGAAATAGCAAAACACTGAAATGTGTCAATGCCTTTTATCTCCAGCATGTCTATTTTGGATAAAATGCAAACCTACTCACCAATTTTTTTTTTTTTTTTTTTTTTTTTTTATTTCATATGCTTGCCAGCATCTTCAAACTTTCCCTTTGACATCCTTGCTATTAGAAAGCCAGGAGCTTCAGTAAGTTCTGAACCTCTGAAAATCTGTATTTTTGCTTTTCAGTAAAATATGAGAATATTTAGAAATCTACATGAGACTTTAGGCTTCTGAAAAGTGGATGGGTTTTTCTTTTTTCCTTACAGGTTGTCAATTTCCAGATTTCATTTGCCATATTTTACGCTCCTTCCTGAGTAAAGTTTAAAACTGAGTCATGGGGTAATGATTTCTGCCAGTATTCACCACCACCCATTTTAGGCATCATTCAGTTAGATCCTGTGCATCAGTCAATGAGTACAAATGATGTTATAGACTGTGGTAGTAAGGGAGAATGATAATGGACTAAACACTAGTCTGGTTTAACCAGGGAAATAAACTGTCTAGGTCACCCATGATGTTCCTGACTCATTTGAACATAGAAAAAATTACACACTTAGTTATTTCTGTCCTCGAAAATCTGCAAGTTAAGAGAATTTCTACATAATACAAAAGTAGAGGGAAATTAGTAACTAACAAAAATAATAAGTTGATATGAGAAACAAGGTATAATTGTTGTAGTCATGAGGACATACTACTCAATCTAGTCTTCAAGAGAAGCTGCTAGAAAGAATTTACCAGCTGACATTCTGCAGCTGCTACACACAGGGATTTACTTTGGAGCCTGTGTTGCATCCCCTTCATCCTTCATCCTTCGTGGTGTTTCAGCCAATAATTGAGAATGTTTATTGTACTAGAGTGGGGCTATTTCTGCCATCTGCTGAACCTTCTTCTTAACTTAAGGAATGTACTAACCCATTTAATAGGTTTTATTGGTTGCTCTGAATTTATTTGTTATTTTTTGTTTGTTTGTTTTGGGAAATTCAAGTAGACATTCATAAAGTCTCAATTATATCTGAATTATATTTTTAACTATTCCTAAGTGAAAGCATAGGAAAAATAAAGAAGAGTAAAAGATTGAAGAAGAGGTCCTCAAATATAAAGACTTTGTTATATCTTGAAGAAAATATCAGCGACATAGTTAACATTGGAATTAACAGTGATTATTGTTTCTATATCTTTAGAAAAACTCAAACACCCTTTCTATTCTCTTTAATTCTTGAAGAAGACAGAGCCTAGAACTCATATATGCCATCTTTTCATGGAGTTGTGACTTATCAGAAAAAATTAATATGGGACGGACCAACTCTCCCCTTGGGAAGGTTGGCTTTACTAAGCTTTATCATTACTTAACTCTTCTTGCCTTGCTGTCAAAGTTATACTGTAGGCCAAAGGGTGAGGCCTGTCAAGAATAATTCCCCTCAGCTTGTGTAGTTCACCCAATGCACCCATATCAGCACTCCACACTTAACTATGTCTTAGAATGTCAAACAGTGTGATTTTTGTGTAGAGTATTTACTCTGCATATCTCTCTCCAGATCTTGTGGCTCTTTTTTTCCTGTTAATTATGTTTGGCTACCTTATCAAATTGGAATGTTTACAGAAAAGATTAAATCAGCTGTTATAAATTGCAAAAACAAAGTTTTTTTGAAGTTAAGATATTGTAATTCAGAATTTTGTTATCACTTTATCCTTTTCTTCTTGTTTGCTTCACTGGTTGCTTAGTAGTGAAAGGATTACATTAATTGAGTCAGTGAAACTACATTTCCTGCAGGAATTATAGAAAAGGAAGGTTTGCCCAGGTGCAGTGATAAATGTTTCACTCAGTCATGTTTCCAAGATTGTTTTGAGGTTTCTTTTTTTTCTGTTTATTTTGATATATAATCCAATGCTACAAAAATACAGACAATATAACCATAGTTCAAAATAGTATCAAATCAATAAATACAACATATTTTATTTTTTTCCCCCAAATCTGTTTTTCGTCAGTTTAAAAACTCCACAGGCAGAAACGTTTCTGATACCAGTTAAAACAAAACAAATTGGCTGAAAGAAGATTTACTCTGCTTTTTAATTAATGTATTTTTTTAAATATTCTGCCTTGTTTCAAAGGAGAATTGAGAAGGGTCTGCAGATGACTTAATTACTTTTCAATGGAATGTATGCAAATAAAAAATTGTTACCTAGTTAGGAGTACAAAGTTGGTACAAAAAACTTAATAGAAATAACAGAAAAAAAGATTCAAAAATATCTATTTAGATATGCTGCATGTATCCAATTAATTTTGTTATAGAAGAATATTTTATGAGTCAAAAAGAGAGAAAAGATCTTAATTCAACAATTGTCTCTTGACAGATTTTTCTCAAATGTATTCTGCATAGAACTTTCTGGAGCTTAGATTTCTCCAGAGGAAATGAATTTTATGGAAGCCCTCAATTCCTCAACCCATGCTTAAAAACCTACTGTTAGAAAGTATTAGTTAAGAAATTTGAAATCTATTCTGTTGCTTTCTTAGTTCAGTTAATACCCTATCTATAGGGAGTCAAGATGAAAGGACTGTACTGTTTATATAAAAATACTTGTAATGCCCAGGTATGCTGCTCAGGTAATATAATTCCATCAAAGTGTGGGTCTCCAGATGGCTATAAGACATAGTGATGAATGAGGCTTCAGATAATACCCTTATATGGGGAAGAGTATTGTAGAGTCAGGTACATTATTCCAAAGCCAGTATGAACATATGCACTAAACATTGCTTCTAAAGAATATAAGGAAAAATAAGTGTGATCAGTATCATTATTAAATTTTTGCCCTATTCATATATCACAGTACACATTTCTGCAGTTCTATAATACTGACATCCTTTTTTGATCTATGCAGTCATTTTCTTGTCTAAATATATGAGACTTTTCTTTTCTTTTTCTTGTTATTACTTTGTACTCATTTCTATAGAGACTCGCTTTGTGAGTTTTTCAAAATGTATTTAAAAAATCTCTTGTCCAAGCCCACACACATAGACACAGAAATCTGGTCTACTAACACAAACTTATTGCTGAGAAGTTTTGAAAAATCAGAGAGAGAACTCTGTAAGACAATATGTATATAAGTGATTGATTATTTAGTACATAGCCTGAGGAACATGGGATTTCTGAGAACAAGAAGATAAATGAGCTCAATCTCCAACTTTTACAAGAGTACCTCTTTGTTGAAGAAGATACAGCTGATAGAGGACAACCCTTCAGTCAGTGACAAATGGATAGGCTGATTAAAGAAGTTAAACCTGGCAGGGCACTTTTTCCTTAGATTTCTGGGCAAGCAAGCATGACATGGCAAGCAAAACAATATTCACAAATGAAGGAATTTAAAACTAAACAGATCTGGGATCAAAACATGACATTGACATTTAATTATATGGCTTTGCACAATTCAGCTAAACACTTGGATCAACTAACCTCAATATTTTTAACTGTAATATTTAAATAATCTTCTCTTACAGGGTTTCTCTTACAGGATTAGAGATTGCTATCCACATATTTCTTATATAGAGTTTACTCAATACATGATAGTTATTAATTATCATAATTATTATGAAGATCAGAAACAGACTAATTCATAATTTCCCAAATTATGTACCAAACCATAATTTGCTAAACACTTACACCCAAATAAACCCGTCCTTCTTCACGGTGCACATAATTAGTGGTAATTTTGAAAATGCATGTGAAACAGGTAAGTTCCATATGTGTCAAAGACGTGGTATATTAAGCTTTTGTGATTCCTTTCTCAACAATGAAAAGATTAATAGAAGTCAGAAGGAATCAATATGTTCAGAGTTCTGTCACAGGAATAACTTTTTGTTCTAGACGCTTTTGAGAGAGGGATTTTAAATCTTAGAAAATAGCACATTTTAGAATTGCTCTTAAATTTTTCTAAGGTGGACTGTATATATAGAAAGACCTAGAAAATCTTTCCAAGAAAAAAAAATAGTAACCATAAACCTGAAGAGACGTTTGGCCTCGTGTGATTTTCACTTCAAGTCAGAGTCTTCATGGAAAAAATGGTGCTAGAGGGATAGAAATTGTTGACTGAATTTCACCTTTGTCTGATTTCAGTTTAATTAAATGAAGCTGATAAATCTTGCAATGAGAAAATGACATTATTATATCAATTTAAAACCAGAATTCCTTATGTATAGAAAGAATAAAATTTGTCTTAGAGGAAACACAGATGGTGAATCCTAAATTCTGCTTACCAATCTTTGTGAACCCGCACACAGAGATTCATATACCCTCAGATTTTTATGTTCTGAAGATATAGTATGTGCTAGACTCAAGCCCCTGTTAACCTTAAGGATTCATTATGAGTTTCCAAATTTTATACATACAAACCTGAGGCAAAATTTCCCTCAAATTTCAGAGTTACAGACAATAAAGCACAACTTATTTTATGCCTCAGTGTTTTCAATTAGCTGAACTTCTCAGTATACAGCCCTCTATGAATGTTTATTTCTCTCTGCCTGGTGTACCTGATAAAAATACATGCTTGAGTTCATGTCCTTTGCAGGGACAGGTATGAAGCTGGAAACCATCATTCTCAGTAAACTAACACAGGAAGAGAAAACCAAACACTGCATGTTCTTACTCATAAATGGGAGTTGAAGATTGAGAATACATGGACACACGGAGGGGAACATCACACACTGGGGCCTATTGGGGGGTGGGGGGCTAGGGGAGGGATAGCATTAGGAGAAATACCTAATGTAGATGACAGACTGATGGGTGCTGCAAACCACCATGTCATGTGTATACCTATGTAACAAACCTGCACGTTCTGACATGTATCCCAGAACTGAAGAGTATAATAATAATAATGAAAAAAATTGAACTCAAATTCTTATAAAACTCTCATACAATGTGTCCTAACTCTCTTAAATTATTTCATTTTACCCATGGTATTTCCATTTGCGCTCTGCACCAAACCAGGAGTGAGCAACAGATCACTACCAATAAAACCTTGAAAACTAAGGACAAAATTGAGTAAAAAAAATGCATCTGTCTTCTTCAGTTAGGGAACCAATGTGATACAGATTTCTCCTGAGCTAAACCTAAAAGGTAGCAAATTTCATATTTGTAATCAGCACAAACTTACAGTCTATAGGAGTTTGGGTACACTTCTAGAAGGATCTCTACCTAGGTGGCATTTTAGATATGAAGTTAGTTATCCAAGGTTGTAGGTATTCCTTTAAATCTTCTGGTACCCACCTCTATGTAAGAGGAATCATAATATCTTACTTTCATGAAAACAAGCTAAGCATTATCACACCTTGATATCTCTTTCAGGACTCAGATGAAGATGAGAATTGTTCATGAAGAATTACTACAGTCATCATTTTATATCACACTGCAGAGTAAATATTAAAATGAGGAACCTACAAATCCTCTTAAATCTCAGACATACCAGTAGACAAAGAAAACACATACACACACACACACACACACACACACACACACACCCATACACAAAATTAAGTTTTCTTAAACAACTGATGAGGCCTATTCATATAAATATATCATTTTCAGAATTTTCTAATCTGGCTTTTTAAAAATACCAGTTATGGTAGCCATAGAGATGAACAACATTGATCATCTCTCATGGAAAACTCACTGTGCTGTGGCAAAAAGTACACTTAGCTGACAACCTGCAGTTCCTAACATTTAGGATCACCTCAGCTTTTAAGTTGTGGCCACACTGTTCTTGGGAAGTCACCAACTAATTAATGAGCATGTGGGGAAAGTAGGATGAGGCAATTTTCCTCAATATTCTCAAGAACTCTTCTATAAGGCAATTTTTATTCCAGAAATTCACATGCTTCAGTGAAGACTCATGTTTCATTGCAGTTTGACCCTGTCTTGTCTCAGTCTTGTTATTTCTACCATTTCCCTGCTCACAAACATTACATGCCAAATAAAACTCTACTATGACTAACTGTACCTCAGAATTTACCTCCAACACGACCTGATTGACACACCGATGTTTGATAAGACATTAATACAATTGTTGAACAAATAGTTATATGGACAAATTAATTGATTTCACATTATATTCAAAAATGTACATTATCATTGTAGAATTTCTGCTGCAGTTGAATTTGCTTAATAATATTTCAATCTGCATTCCAACATTTATATAAGAGCATGATTCTTCCCCCAAAGCTTCCCCTTATATATCTATTGATTCTGGTGCTTTGCAGATTTTGATGTATTTGATATAATGCTGTTACAAAAAAGGTTTCCTGTTGGAAAGAGAAAAAGCTCTCTCTACTCCTTCTTCAAGCCTTGTCTCATACTCCCAAACTTTGTTTCTTCAAAAAGAGTTAATCCATTTCTTAATATTTAATAAGGACCAGTTGGTTCTCTTACTGGAAACTAAGGTCACTCCAAAATTGAAAATTAGAGGCATGAATATTCCTTTCTCTTTCATCTTCTACCCATGCTCTGGGTGGACCTTACTCTTTTGGTTAACTATGTGGCTTCCTAGAGTGTAAAAAATAATTGGGATTGAGGTTTATATTTTCAGGAAGTTTAATTGTCCTCCTATTTAGGCCTCAAGGTGAAGCTCCTCATATTAGTTTTTTCTGCTGGGAATGGCAGTGGGGGTGGTGATATTAGGACACCCTCAGCTACCAATAATGCAATTTGCTTTGCTTTGATTTTGCCACTTGAGAAAAGAAGAGTGATGGAAGAAAGAAAGGGGTGTTGAAAAAGAGGGTGTGAGGGAGAGAGAAAAAGGGAGAAAGGATGGAAAGAGCAAAGGAGAAAAGAAAGGAAAGATGACGGAAATAAAATTAAATAATGTATAGAAAAACCCTAGGGTCTAATAGCTACTTAACAAATGTTAACTTCTAAAATAATTTATTTTGCACAGTTTTACAATTTCATTTTTCAAAAAATAATCTTAAGAGTAGTATCTACCATTTCATCAGGTAAGTCACACATTATTTAACTGTTCTGCTTTAACGTTGTTAAAATTCAAACAAAATAATAATGACTAGTAGATAAAACATGATATAAATTATTTTTTACCCTTCATATATAAAGAAATCAATGATATATGATATGCATTAGAAAGCTACAGCAATTCAAGAAGTTCTCTTGTGCTCCTTGAACTGAGTACTTAGCAACTAGATTTCCAGTGGCAAAATGGAATTCAAGTTCCCATCAACACAGCAGTAACTTTTAGCATGATAGTAGCGCACTTGTGTAAGGTGGCTCAAGAAATGAGTTGTGGTTTTTAAGTAAGTTCACACTTCAATTGCAATGAAATTGTTGTAACATTTTGTATTGGTTATAGTGTTTGAAATAGCAAAACACTGAAATGTGTCAATGCCTTTTATCTCCAGCATGTCTATTTTGGATAAAATGCAAACCTGCTCACCAATTTTTATTTCATATGCTTGCCAGCATCTTCAAACTTTCCCTTTGACATCCTTGCTATTAGAAAGCCAGGAGCTTCAGTAAGTTCTGAACCTCTGAAAATCTGTATTTTTGCTTTTCAGTAAAATATGAGAATATTTAGAAATCTACATGAGACTTTAGGCTTCTGAAAAGTGGATGGGTTTTTTTTTTTTCCTTACAGGTTGTCAATTTCCAGATTTCATTTGCCATATTTTACGCTCCTTCCTGAGTAAAGTTTAAAACTGAGTCATGGGGTAATGATTTCTGCCAGTATTCACCACTACCCATTTTAGGCATCATTCAGTTAGATCCTGTGCATCAGTCAATGAGTACAAATGATGTTATAGACTGTGGTAGTAAGGGAGAATGATAATGGACTAAACACTAGTCTGGTTTAACCAGGGAAAGAAACTGTCTAGGTCACCCATGATGTTCATGACTCATTTGAACATAGAAAAAAATTACACACTTAGTTATTTCTGTCCTCGAAAATCTGCAAGTTAAGAGAATTTCTACATAATACAAAAGTAGAGGGAAATTAGTAACTAACAAAAATAATAAGTTGATATGAGAAACAAGGTATAATTGTTGTAGTCATGAGGACATACTACTCAATCTAGTCTTCAAGAGAAGCTGCTAGAAAGAATTTACCAGCTGACATTCTGCAGCTGCTACACACAGGGATTTACTTTGGAGCCTGTGTTGCATCCCCTTCATCCTTCATCCTTCGTGGTGTTTCAGCCAATAATTGAGAATGTTTATTGTACTAGAGTGGGGCTATTTCTGCCATCTGCTGAACCTTTCTACAAGGCAATCTTCGCTAGGGGACACCCTGTTGCCCTGAATAATATGTTATGGCTGCTCAACTCTTTTAGTTCTTTTGTCAGTAGAAACTGTGTCTAGAGGACATATATGATTACAACATTGAATTTAAGGTACAGACGCGAAGCATTGCTTTCCTGTGATTTCATGAAATAAACCCAAAATAGCAGCAGAGTTGGTGTTTTGAGCAGAGAATCAGTGGCTATTTTGAATGTTGTTTTCATCTGTTTAGATTTTCTATTCCTCCATATAACGGAAGTCCTAGTATATCCTTACTGTCAGGTATTAATCTCAGTAAAACTGGAGAGGAGTTAAGGCATTAGAAATTAGAGTGGCAAATGTCTAATGGTGCAATTAGAAAATAATATGAAATATTCTCTTAAACACTGCCAGTTCCTTGAGTATTATTGCAGAAGTCTCTGAAATTAATAGCTGTTTATGACACAACAATGACTGCTCGCTCTTTTTGTAAGCTTACATGGGTGAATAAGTGTTTTCAACTTTTGCAGTTTCAAATACATAGGAACTTCTTCAGAACTGACATAATTGTCACTTCTTTTGTGTTTAGGGTTGCTTTTCAGTTAAAATCAAAAGTATCATTTATATTTGAACAGTCATTACTTTCTATAGTTCTGTTAAACGTCATCTCAAAGAATATTGTACAGATGGCATCTGTTGCATGAATACTAAGCAAAATTGTATTGATTTCACTTGCACTTTGCCTACTAGAATTTGCATCATAAATATCATAAATGTAGAGCTTAGATATCACACAATGCAAACAGATTTGTGAATACACTGACGCTTTTACTTCACCAAATGACAGATTCAACAATTTCATTTACATTACTTCAGGTCTAGATAACTGGCTTTTGTTGTCCTGAGAATATGAATCTTTTTATCTCTTGTATTTATAGGATTGAAATTGGTATCTTAGATTTGCACGTGAAATTAGGGTAATATGAGGTTACATGATTATTTGCTAACTTGCTAGGATTTTAAGAACATCTGTTTGTCTGCTGCGTGTAAGCACAGGTGTCTAGTTACAATTTACAGATTTTCAAGTCACAGGGCAGAGCTTCACCCACTATTGTGACCACATGACTCATGCCAGAACTGTGCCTACATGGAGACAGCTTACCCACAAAGATGAGCTCATTGATATGATAAATCCTGGATGGTTTTATTTCAGATTATTGATTGGGTAATAGTCAAAACTTCACATTACATCATATTTATATCAATGTATATTTTGTACTGAAAAGTGTAGTAATTCTTGAGAATAGATATTCCTGCATCTATATAGCTTAAATATCAGGAGTAAGAATGGAGACTATCTTCATCAACATGACTATATTATTTGTTTGAGAAAACTCTTTCTGGGAGATGAAACTATAAACCAGAAAATACCTTTACTGAATGCTTTAAGAATTTAGTGAATATTAATTTATCTGAGTAATAGATTACTATATCAGCCGCCTTTTGAGGACAATGGATCAATCAACTGGGCAAGCCACCTTTTTATCAAACAACTGTTTTCTTGCGAACATTTAAATTTTGGCTTCCTCATGTCCACCAATCCTATGCTGTCACCAATCTGACAAATCTCAACTAAAGCTCCACAAGGAAGGACCCACCATAAATCACTGGACTCCAGACACCAACACCTTCTAGTTATCTGCCCCAAATGCCCCTTTTGTAGATACTATTAAGACTCTGTCAAGCTGTGCCCTTTTCCATGCAGTAGAAAATAAGTTCAGCTTTGCATGATCAATAGGTAATTCTGGTATACTTAGGGAAGTTGTCCAACATATCACTTTTACATTTTGATAATTCTAAAGCATTTACAAAGTGCTTGCATATTTATATTATTTTTAAATCCTACATTCATGAATGCTGTGAACTATACATTTATATCCACATTTTAGAGGCAAGGAAACTGAGGCAGACAGGAGCATATGACTTGTCCAAGGTCACGTAGTAAGTGGTAAAGATGCACCTTGATCTTAGATTTTCTAAACAAGTCTGTTTATTACATTTGTGTGTTCTGTGTGTGGCCAGCTACATAGATTGCAGGGCCTATAGCAGTATGAAGCTGCAGATCTCTTCGTTCAAAAAGCAAAGAAATATGTTCTAAAAGCTATAAACATATAAAATTTTTAGTTTAAAAATATTGTATTACTCATAAAATGGAATAATAGGGGTACATGTAGAGAAAAGAAACTACAAATTAAAGAGATAATATTTTGATGTCATAATTTTATACAATACCATGAAGAACAATGCTTACTAATATGCTCTGTTGAATGATCTTAAAATTTGTATGGATTACTTTTCTGAAAATTTATCTGTTTGACCATCAAAATTTATAATTTTAGCAACCTTATTTTTAACAGGCAAATTGAAAACAACATTGGTTACTCTTGGTAAATCATTAATATAAGTCACAAATACTCATAATTTTTTACTTCTGAAATGATCTTTCTGTGGATGCAAATGCTACTGGAACTGGTGAGTATTTTTTATGTTGTGACAATGTTAACATAAATTTTTGATACTTTTTTTGAAACATGTTTTTCTGCATCTAGAACTTATTATTTTCACAGAATAATTTTTCTTAAAATATTTAACTCTTCAAACGAATCAGTTCTGTGTAAAGCTAAATTTAATTTTAAATGTAAATTTATATAATGAATTCTAACATTTCCTTTGACATTTTCTGTAAGTCATAGAAGTCATACATGACATTGAAAGTGGCTTTATAATTTGAATAAAATTTGAAATATGTTTATGTATTTATTGGTGTATCTTTCATTACAAGGGAAACAATGATTTTAAGATTGCCTTTCTTGTCAGTAATTGTTTTATCCAAAGCTTCATTTGAAAGTCGTATTCTTTTCTATCAAATATGACACCTTATATTTAATTCCTATTTCTAAGTCTGTGGATACACTTATTTTGTGATGTTGTAGCATTCCTTAAAACCAGAGATACTAAATTGTTTGAAAGATTCCAATAACTGCCCAATATGTTTCACTGCTACCTACATGTTTATGTTTTTATTTTTAAATAATTTATTGACAAAATGTATGGTCTGAGCACCAGAAATTCCCATCCTACCACTCTGAAACAGAATAGATATTTGTGCAGATGCTGTAGAGATAGGAGTGGGGTATAGACAAAGCTGGACTTAGACTGCAGATTCTGTGGGTGCCAGTGTCACCTCCATGCAGAGCCTCTCCTCCCTTTCCTGTGGCTGTATAACTGCTGCTTCTGGTTATGTGGGTGTTGTTGCCAGTGCCAGCATCTTAGGTCATTTGTTCAACGTGGACACCTTTCTTTTCGGATTTATGCTATACCAAACCTCATTCTTTCTGAGGCCACAGAGGCTCCTGACTGAATAAAGGAAAGTTCATGTACGAGGAAATGTGAAAAGCAAATGTACGTTAAAACTTCTCAGCATATTTTCTTACTACCAATGGCTGGCTATGATTTCATGATAGCAGGAGACTATAAACCCTGTGGACCTGGGGAAGCAGAAGTACAATAGAGCCTTTTCTCCTACCTCATTCCTAGCTGACAGTGACTTGCTTGATATCTTTCTAAATTTTAACGTGGAAAAAACTTGAAAATGCTACCAGAGACTACCTTTTTTAAATCTGTAACATGTCTAGAGGATATCTAGGCTTTGTTTTATTTTGCATTTTTATCCCAAGTACCTAGCACAATACCTGGAACATACAGGCATAGAATATATAATGTTGAATGAACAACGAGCTCATGACAATTTGATTGTGCTAATCATTACACAATGTCTACATATATCCAATAATTACATTGTATACCTCAAATATATGCAATCTTTATTTGCTAATGAATTTTTTTTTTTTTTTAATTTAAAAGCTACTTAAATTGAACTGTTTAAAGAACCACAGTCACAGGAACGAGTTGCAAACTCTAGAGAGCGCCATTCAAATTCTATTCTCCGGGATGATACTTCCTGTAGCAAAGATCAGGGGAGAGAAATTTACATAAAATAAAATGTTCTTGGTAGTCCCTGAAATTGTGCAATGGGCCCTATGTGAAGTCTAGCCTCTGTTCCAAAAGCCCTTCTACTGTCCCAATGTCCAAGAGTCTAACATTCTTTCATCTGAATTCGGTTTTATTTTGATTTGTTCTAAAATTGTAGCTCCCTTAACAGAATGAAGATATATCTGTGTACATCTGGGCTATATGGAAGTTTTAGGTTCTTACAAATTTACCCCCGCTGAGAATAGCACTCCTGAAGTGGGACCTAGAAAACCCATGAAACAAATGACTTTAGAACAGGGAATGGAGTCAGTGAAAAAACAAATCGCAATAGGTCGCCCAAATACAAAAATTCCTCAATTTTATTTCCCTTCTTTGTGATAAAATTCCCTTAAGTAATACATTTTCCTTCAAGGTTCTAAACTATAAAGCACTTTAAACTCAGAGAAAGTCTTTTATGTGAGTAGAACAGAGAACTGCATGTTCTGTTTACACAGATGGGTAGGAGAAAAGGTGCACTGGCTGCTCCAAGGAACAGTTAAAGTTAAATATGATCAGAAATCCTTGCTCCCATCTGCTGTTTTCAGTGCTGCTGTCAGAAGAAGGAGGCTCAAATTTCAAGCAGCCAAGGCACATAAGTCATATTTAGATGACTGAGACAGCCACTTTTCTGGGGAGTTGCTCATTTGGCTTGCTTCTCAGTCCCCTTCTTGCTTATTGGTCCCATAGCACTACCTGTTAAATGCCTTCTAAGAATTCCGCCATATCCGCAAATTTATACCTGTAACTAGAGGGACCTTCAGAGTGCATTAATTGCAGGCACACAAACAACTCAATTAGTTTGAGAAAGCCCTAAATGGTACTACCAATGATAATAAAATTGCAAAGAGATCCCAGGAACACTTCCAGAAATCTCTTACAGAGTCAGAGTACTGAAGTCGTAAGCATTCTGCTGATGTAATCTGAAGCAAACATTAGGAGCATTCTCACCAGTAACCCAGCTGAACACACAACAATGTGATGACATCAGGATCTTTAATCTGCTAACGGGCCTACTAGCGCAAAAGGAATATGTCAGTCTCAGCATGAAACTGTATTTGACGTAAGTAATTACTATACACAAAAAAGTTCTTTGCATTAAAATATAGTACTAATAGCCAGCATGTATTGAGCACTTACTATAAAAATTTACTTTTGCTTAAGCACCTTACATTCTTTGCCTTATAGAATACAGAAACTGTCAAAGTTGGTACACTTTTCTCCATTTTATGGTGGAATGAATTAAGGTTTCCAGAAATAAAATACGTTTCGCAAGACCAAAAAATTGGTAAGTAGTGATCTAGAATGAGAGCTCCATTCATCCAACCGTAGAGCTTGACTTCTGACTAACAATGTATTAGACTGATGCGATCAGTGTTTCTTCAGATGTCTTTTTATCTCTGACTAGTGGTTTGGAGCTTATACTAACAAATGTGCTTTCAGTCAATGCTCAAGGTAGCCAATTGCATTTTTTTTTGTCTTCATGGTATTTGCTCTATGAAAAATTATTCTGGTCCAGAAACACTACCCAACAAAATTATATTCAATTAGATGGTTTCTGGGCCCTAGCTATGTCTACTGGCATCGTTCCTGAATCTTGATTTCCTATTTCTGGGCTAATTATATATTTTCTCTATTTTTCATCCCATGGTTTCTTCCAGTGGATTCTAAATTCTCACTAAAAACTACTAGAATTACTCCCTGAAAATGGACATTTGTATGTGTCCTATTCAGAATGCTGTTTGAGAAACAATTTTCCCTTTATTGCACATGACTGAGGAAATACATACCTTTAATTATTGTGGATCATTATTATTCATCTACAAAATGAGCCAGTTTTAGGATAAAGCTAATATTATGGTTGTCAGAGCAAAAGAGAGAATAAGAAACTAAATCTTTGATGCCATTATTGAGCTTCTGGATCAACAAACTCCATAGTGCATCCTAGCTCTTATTTCCAGTTACATGAGTAAATAAATTTCCTTATTGTTTATAACAATTTGAGAGGCACGAATGTAATATGCAAATGTAGGGGCCCTATTTGATATAAGGTTTGGCATCAGACAGTGATGGGTTAACTGAGCAGGAAGTACAGGGTAGAGAACTGTCAGAATTTATCTTCAGGCTGGGAAGTTGATGATCCTTATTAGGTGTTGTGCAATGGCTTACATTTTTACCTTTGTGTATTAGGACATAAACCATGACTTGGAAGGGCACAATATTGGGAGACTGTGAGAAAAATTCATGCTGTTGGAGAGTACTGATTACTTCTTCTGGTCTTCAGTGGGGTCAGACAAGCAGAGTAAGTTCAGGCTAAAAATGAACTAAACACCCACAGAGAGGAAGAAAAGAAGTACTATTTTGCTAAGCAAGACCCTTCCTCTTATAGTCTATATTCTTAGTTTAAAAAAAATGCAATAATGTTGATCATGTGTGAATTTAAAAAGTAAAATTTCCTCCCTTATATTCGGTGTTATACAAATAATTGGGAAGTAAGATCCTTAACAAAAGATACAATCAGAACTAGAACAAGAAAGAACACCTCTGCCTTAGTATTCTAAACAAGTCTCCTAACATTTACAGTTTGAACTGGCTTGCTTACTCTATACTGGTCCATTATCACTGTGACCAGAGAAATAAAATGTGCAGAATGACTTAAATTAACCAGATCTTAATTCCTGGGCATATGACCAGACCAATGGATATTCATTGAATATCCAGATAGCCTTAGATAAAGGGATCAGAGAATGAATTCTGGATCTATAATCAATAAAGTTCTGCCACAGATCACCACAGTGACTAACCAGTATCTATAAGCAACATTATTATCATATAAACATTTTCAAAAATCATTACTTCCTTTCCACACAGAGACCATACAAAGTTTCATACCTGACCTGCTTCCAGCTACCCACATGAAGTATTGATCCCTAACTTGGAAAATGCATTAATTGTTCTTCTGAATATCAGGACAACTACTTACCTGGAAAGGCAGCAGAAAAGGCTGACCCAAGAGTTTTTGCATGGTCATTTGTGAGATTTGTTTAGTGTGAGAAAAGGTTATGGCAAGGGATACTGATTTAAAGCAAAGAGGAGAAAAAAGAGCCAGAGAGATAAACCAAACTCAATATTTTAAGGAAAGTCTAAACACTAAATACACACACACACACACACACACACACACACTCACACACACAGCCAAAATCAAAGCTAGAGGATATACTTAGTCAAAACTGCAGAACCGGGAAGTAAGACATTCAAAATAAAAGGTTGATAGAGACATGTCAATGGTTCCTTGAGGGATGCCCCAGACTGTTGTTCAAACTCATTGAGCAGTGGGTGGTTTCCATCTCACCTAGAGCTATAAATGATCTAGAAAGCCCTCTACTGCTATCTTTCACCAGTCCGTCTTCTACAGTCCCCACCACATATTTTATTCCAACCACTGACTTCCTTGTTGCTCTTGGCTTGGCTTGATTCCATCTCAAGGACTTTGCATTTTCTGCTTCCTATGTCTATATAGTTCTGTTTACTTCAAGGTCTACATGGCTTGTCCCTGGATTGTCTTTAGATCTTCAATCAAAAGTCAATTCATCGAAGAGGACTAACCCTAGCCATTCTATTAAATTTTTAAACATCTACCTCTCCATATTTCATGTCTTCTTTCACTAGTTTATTTGTTCTCTCCTTAGTTTTTACCATACATATTTTGCCTATTTTTAATCTTTATTGCCAGTCATCACCTCTAGAATATGAGATCCACGAGGGATTTTTGTCTGTTTTGCTCACTTTTTTATTCTTAAAACATGAATTATGTTTACGCACAGTTAAACAGCACTCAATAAAAGTGCATTGAATGGCTGGGCTCGGTGGCTCACACATGTAATCCCAGCACTTTGGGAGGCCCAGGAGAGTGGATTGCCTGAGCTCAGGAGCTTGAGACCAGTCTGGGCAACACGGTGGAACACCGTCTCTACTAAAATACAAAAAGTTAGCCAGGTGTGGTGGTATGTGCCTGTAGTCTCAGCTACTCAGGAGGCTGAGGCAGGAGAATTGTTTGAACCCTAGAGACAGAGGCTGCAGTGAGCTGAGATCACGCCATGGTGCCCCAGCCTGGGCGACAGAGGGAGACTCTGTCTCAAAAAGCAAAAACAAGCAAACAAACAAACAAACAAACAAAAATACATTGAATGAATGGATGAGTGAGCTAAGAGGACAAAAGGAGTCAGAGGCAGGAAAAGTATTCCTTACTCTGCGATTACCGTGATTGCCTTCCAGAGAGAAGTAGCTACCAAAGACGCCACTTCCTCAGAGGTATTCCATGTTACCAATTGTGATATGCGGGTTGTAGTTCATTCAATGACTAAAAGAACATACAATAAACACTAAAACTATACAATATACAACAATTGTGGAGGAGTAATTATGAATTATGACTGAATTGTGAGACAATAATTGTGGCAGGGAAGAAGTAGTCAGTGGTGACAGTACCATCAGGAGAGATGCACTGTGTGAGGAAAACCAGAGTGTATCTATTTCTCATAACATAGCTCTTTGTAATTCAGACTCAGTACTTTAAAGAATTCTCCACCCACCCATTAACATGAAAGAGGAGAATTTATTAAAGGAAATTCAGTCACATCATTGAACTTTGCAGCCCAGAAATAATATCAACTCTACAACAGAGGGAAGGAGACAGAGCCCTGTCTTACATCCTACCAACTTGAAAGTGCATTCATGTCTTCTTTGTCTAGTCTTTATGTCAGAGGACATGCCAGGCGCTGTCTAGCCTCCCTTTCGTTGCTGGAGACAGAATTCCTTATGTGATCCCAAGTCTGCTGGACATTCACTTTTCCACTCTATAATTCCAAAATTGTAAGTAGCCCCTTTCCTTCAAAAAGATCTCCTGAGCCTCAAACTTTCCTCAATCCTTCCTTTCCACCCATAATGAACCTGGACTTGAATTTAATTTATGACAGTATAAAGAACACGACTTAATTGTCACAGTGTTCTGAGGAGCCTCCAACAATGATGGTGTCTACAACAAAATCTTCAAAGCTGCTATAATTCCAACCTCTTCTCTCAGTTCTAGGCCTGATTCAATTTCAATATGCTCTGTGGCATATTTTGGTAGGGCATAGAAATCATTTTCTGTTTTCAAGGAAGACCCCAAAGGGAAAATGAGAAAATATAGAAAACTAATGAGCATATTATTGACTAACAGTATTCAACGTCCTCTCAAAGGAGAGGTGAAATGCAGGGAGGTAACTTGGTTCTTTTGCATGTAATTATTTTTGTTTTTTACATCTTAAAAAAAGGTTTAAAGGTGTTTAAAACTGGCCTTCATCTTGACTTATAAATTAATTTTGTCATTGCAGGCTCTTGAAGTACACAAGCTGACTGTTTTTGTCTCTAGGCTCTGAGCTTGGAAAACACTCACATAAGGAGGATGCCTCTGCTCTCTTCCAACTTGTCATTCTATACTGTCCCAAAGAAATTCTACTGTTGATGTTTTGAGGTTCACAGTAAAGCTATTTTTGTCAAAGGCATAAAATTCTCATTATTTTTCTCTTTATATGAGAGTAGTTTTGCTTCAAGTAGGAAGGTGAGACTTTTAACCTGATGCAAACTTAATATTCTTCCAGACTTTACAGTTTAGAAAATTGTTTCAATTGATCAATTTATTTGATCAATTTCTTTGATCATAAGAATTCCAAGGGCACAGATTCAGGTTCTACTTCTAGAGATTCTGGTTCAGTAGGTCAGGTATGGGGTCTGGGGATCTGAATATTTACCAGATATCTAGGTTATAAGTTAGAAGACTTTGACCTCTAGAGCATATCAGAAGGGAGCATATCATGTAAAGTGTGGAATAATAAAGCATTTTATTACATTTGTGTAATTCTTTTTACATAGGATTTTATTGTGGCCTTAACACAAACTTTTTCTCTTACAATTCTGGAGGTCAAAAGACCAAAATGGGTCTCAGCAAGACCTTCTGAAGGCTCTTGGGAAAAAACGTTTTTCTCGCCTTTTCCAGCTTCTAGAGGATGCCCTCATTTTTTGGCTTGAGGTCCCCTTCCACCTTCAAAACTAGTAATGGCTGGTCTTTCTTATGCTGCATCACTCTGTCACTGTTATACAGGATATTAAAACACACACACACAAAATTAATACTTTGTGTTTGTAAGAGTGTGGTGAAACCAGTATAGTTATTGTAATTAAGAGAGTAATTGGCACAATCTCTATGGAAAGAAATCTGGTATGATCAAAAGAGTGAGCTAACACCCTAAAGAGAGCTACGAAAAATAAATACATAAGTAAAAGGAAATAAATTTTTGTTGACAACATTTTGTATTTAACTGATCTTGAAACTGAAGAGTCACATATGTCTTTTATGTTAGATGATAAATTCCTTCACTAAGTGATTATAAATCATTTTCGTTGATAGTTGAAAGCATACTACGTGATACAAATTAAAATATATGGTTAAATATTTATATATGTGTGTCTGTGCACATGTAAATGTGGTACTTCAAAAAATATATCCATTGTTATCATAATCATAAAATGAACTATGTCAAACGTGTGGGATGTTTCAGTTTTCTTTTGTGAACTTGAATAGAGTTTGACTTAGAGTCAAGAGCCATGTTTTTATTTTTTATCTGTATGCCGAAAATGCAATTACAAAACATAATAATTCTGGTGTCTTTAATAATTCTGATGTCTTTAGTGATTAAAAAAAAAAAACAGTGTCATCTAAATACCTCGGAATCATCTTTTTGACAGATAATATTTGGAGAACTAGAAGCTCAAAATGGAACATTATATAAAACTTTCCAGAATGGAACGTTTTATATAGATATAGAGCACACTGGAGCATACTGGATATTGTCTACTGATACCTTTGACATGGTTTGAAAAGCTAGGGTACTATGAAGAAGGCACCATCTGTTTTCTCTTTTTGGGTTCTAAACTTAGTTGGAAAAGTATTTTCTCTGGAAAAAAAAAAGAAGAAGAAGAAGAATACATAATACTTTCAGACAAAGTAGAAGAGAAAATTGTTACCTCAAAGTAGTGCAAAGAACAAAAGATTTAAGATCAGAGTATTGTGGCTTGAGTTGGCACTCTTCCACTTAGTAAATGGCAGACCACAGTTAAGACAGTTAAAATGTGAGACTGATTCCCTATAGGGCAACATGCGTAAAACATTTTTAAGTAGCAATGTCTCGAACCAATTGCTGAACCTTAATGTAAGTGGAATTTCAAGTGCTGTTTTGCATTATATTATGTATACCTTGATTCAAAATATTGTGACTTTTTGATATAAACAAAAATGATTAAATGAGTTAAGTAACTAGAAAGCAGATGGTGCTGTGAGGCAAATTGGCCCATTATTGTTCCAAAATGCATAAAGCGTGCTTGTGTTTTCTATGAATATTGACATTCCTTATGACTTTACCAGTGGGTAATTTTAGGATAGGAATCTGCAACAAAATGTAATAAGAATGTGTTCATGTCCATAGTTATGGGCAAAATTTAAGGAGTTGGTTTTACCCTACATAACTCCATACCTATCACTTATGCCAGGAATGGTCTTTCCTTAGGGACTTTGCATTAAATATTCCTCCTTATCACCATCGAAAACTACAACACCACTTTCCAAAAAGACCTATCACCCTTCATATTCTTTTCACCTTCTAACATGCGACATACTTTACAAATCTTTATTTTCATTGTTTTGCATGTATTTCCCATACTAGAATTCAAGTTCCATAAAGACAAAGAGCTTTGTCTGTTTTGTTCACAGAAATTTCTAAAATACCTAGAATAGTACCTCACACATATTGTTCCTCAGTAAATATTTGCTGAATGTTCAATATATGAACAACTCTCTTGATCAGCACATATGTTACTAAAATATATTCCTGTGTTTTTGCATATATGTAGAAATGATAAAATATATCTAGGGAGAATTATTGTAATGGTGAATTTATATTACTGTAGATAAAAGTAGTAAAACATTGTATACAGAATTAGGATACCACAACCTGAAAAGCTTCACCTTTTTGTTTGCATGTTTGCATACACATGCATAGGTATATCTTTTAGGAAACAGAGGTGTTCATATGTTGTGGGTCAGACTGATACTAGTTAATGACTATCCCCATGACTTAACATATCCCCTCACCAGTTTATGCCTACTCACATTTAGTAGAATGCCCAAAATAAGACGTTCTTTAAGTGAATTATTTAATACATGAATGTTTTGTCTTCCAAATATGAAGACAGTAAGTATAGATGATCCCTATATCCTTCCCAACTTACGAAATTATGTTTTCTCCAAGACCTTTTTTTTTTCTGTTATGGAAGCATGTTTTCAAATTAATGCATTGAGTTTGGAAGTTATTTGGTTGGAAATATTGTACAATTATGTTTCTGCAATAAACAATTTCCAGGGTGGGCTCAAAATCTGCCCTTTTTGAAAGTCAAGGTCGTATGGTGTATAAGGCTTTGGAACCAGATAGACCTGGGTTAAAAACTCACTTTTGTCATTAACAATCTATGCACCATCCCAATTCTCAATTTTCTCAATTATAAAGGACCTAGTTAAGCTGTAACAAAGGGTTACAATGAAAACTAAATGAGATAGTGCATGCAAAGTACTTAATCTAAAAGTTGGGTACACAGTAAGTGCTAGATAAATGTTAGACACTCTCTTCCCTTTTTCATATCCCTAATTCATTTTCATAAGCTATTTCTGTTTCTAGACAATTGATGCTGATTCATTCTTATTGAAAATGAGCTACCTCTATTGAAAATCTGAAACATGTCCCTAAATCACTGGAACTATATTACCGTAATTGTAATAAAGCAAGGCTTAATCAGTTCTAATAATTACATCCTGGGCTATTTGAAACAGGGAATCGTTATATTTCTCTTGGATGCCTTTTTAACATAATTGTTCTATTTGTTTCAACTAACACATTCAGACAATAAGACTTGTCTGCTCATGTATTGATGCAATCCAATTTATTTCTTACATACAACAAATTGGATGTAACAACAGTCATTTTTCTAAGTGTTAACAATATGGTACCTTACTCATGGACAACGACTTGCGATTTTGTTACCATATTTGGACTAAACAAACTGCCATTAATATTTTACACAGTCGGGGAGCTACTTGCATATTCATTGACAGCTTTCTAAATTACAGTATAATTCTTTTTGCCTTGGCTTATTTGTTTTTCTTTTTCTTTTTGCCTCATATATTGAATGGTGTTATGGCCTGAGTGTTTATGGCCTCACAAAATTCATATGTTGACACCTAATCTCTAATACGGTCATATTAGGAAGTAGGACCTCTGGGAATTAATTAAGTCTTGAGGGTAGAGCACTATTCATGGATGGTTTTAGTACTCTTATAAAAGAGACCCCAGAGAGCTGCTTTGTCTCTCTCCACTTTGTGAGGACACATCGAGAAGGATCAATCTGAATTTCGAAGCAGGTCTTCACCAGACATTGAATCTGCCAGCACCTTGATCTTGGACTTCTCAGCTTCAGAACAGTGAGGAGTAAATTTCTGTTGTTTATAAGTCACCCAGTTTATGGTAGTTTGTTATAGCCCCTCAAATGGACTAAGACAAATGGTATTCATTTTGTATCTATTGTCCCAAATTTGACAATCTATATGTCTTCAGGATTCTAAGTATGTTTAAAGTCACCAGCCTACAATTTGTGTCTGAGTACACTGAAATGGCTATGAAAGGCATGAGATGACATAACAAATATTATTACCTATATGATTTGCACCTCATTCATCCCTGAGGTCAAGAGCATCATTATCCCATTGTACATGTGAAGAAAACTGATTCTCAAATAAATAAAATGGTGGCTTAGCTTATTTGTCTTATAAGTGGTAAAGTTAGGACTAGAGCTTATTTATTTAATGCCACATATTATCATGTTTAAATCATTAACTATTCTCTCTACTCTGTCCATCTCAGGAGAGTTTAAATAAATATACTACATTGACTTGTATCAGTAGTCTTCTATTAAAAAAAAATTAAAGAAGTACACTGTAAAAGCTATTGAATTGTTATCGTCATTTGTTAAGACAAGAAAAATGTTTAAACTATAATAATTCTGTCCCAAATGAGGAGTACAACTGTGTAATAGAAAACTCTATTTAATAGTAAAGCAACAATCAGAATTATTTAAAATTGATTTTGGAAGGGAGTTTTTCAGTTGCAAATACCAAGCTGTCCAACATTTCAACATCACTTTTCTACTGCTCACCATACTCTTACACCTACCTGCTTTAACTACTGCTGGTCAGTCCTTAGGGATACACAGTGGATCTTTAGGAATGTGTAGCCCTCTATATACTTTGATTAACAGGAATATAAGGCAGAGGTTTATTATGGGTTCTGCAGATAGATATACTTGTATTCCTGGCTCTAGTATTTACTAGTTGCTTTGTTTAGGGGGAGGATCTCAGACATTTCTAGTTGAGCAGCCTCTCCAAGGGTGAACTCTCCCTTTCCATTCACTTTGTGCCAAAGACAAACCTCCGATATTGCCTGATTTTCAGGCAGCTTATTCTGGAAATTTTCGTACAGGATGGATAGCAGGAGCAGGCCAGGGGTATGGGCTAGATAATGTGAAGGGGTCAGATGACCATAAACCAGGAGGGACCCCATCTGGAGCTCATTCTCAGGATTTGAGAAATTATTTTTCTATTTCTATACCTGTTATTCAGACCTGGTCAGTTACCAAATGTTTCTTTCATGAAAATGTTTAAGCTATTCTTGAAGGTTTTGTGTTAAAGTTTATGAGCATTATGTCCCCAGGCCAGGTTGTATCATGCTGCTAAGAGACATGGTGTAGGCCCTGCAAGGTGATTGAGTGGAACCTATGGTCGTCATTAATCTTACAGCCATGATATGTCTCTTATCGTGTACTGCTCTAGTGAAATTTTCTTAGGCAATATGCTTGAGCTCTGTATGCCTCATTTTCATCTTCTGCAACAAAGCAATAATAAATGTATCTATAAGGTTTCTGTCCAAAACACAAAAAAAGCTAGCTAGTTTAGGAAGAAAGATTTAAGATGCTTATAAAATGTATTAAATAAAAAAAGGAACCAGGTTTAGGCTGAACTTTCAGAAACCAGTCAAGCCCCAGAATTTTATTGTTTCTCCTATTATGTGGAAAACTGATATGGAGGTATAGTAAATCATGGCATTAGAAAGCTTCTTCCCACTGAACCATGTGATGGATGCCACCAAAATGTAAGCCTTGTACCTTGCATTTCTCCCATATAGTTCTGAGTTCTAATTATGTGCAAATGTATCAAATTGACACACTCTTAAAAAAAAAAAAAAGAAAAGAAAAGAAACGGTGTCAAGGGAGCTTCAAAAAAGTAACATTTCAGCTTCTCAAAGAAAGCACAATAAAGAGAAATCAGAAATACTGTCGAAGTAGCCAATCTATGGCATCTACCACCACAACAGTGCATACTGTGGAGTTCTGTTTGGCTTCTCACATGAGCTAATGCATATGACATTCTTGAGCCATGGTTTATGTAAAGTCCTAAAAGTTTCTAGCTATTATCATTATTATTAAAAATATTATTGCTTTTAGGGAACTAGCCATACATGTCCACTCACTGTTTTCTTTTTGCAGAGCCTAAATAAAGTAGACTTTTCAAAAATCACTGTACTAAACCATAAGGGAATAATACAGAAATGATGGTTACAGAAACTATCAGATACACAAACCAAAAATACAGCCTATTTTTTTTTTAAAGCAAAAGTAAACACAACTTTTAACATCTACTTCTTGGCTTCATAAGCTTCATAAGCATTATGGCTCATTTCTGTTCTGTCCCAACACCTAGCTTTCTTTCACTATGGAATCTAAAAAGTCAAACTCACTGAAGTGGAGAATAGAATGATGGTTACCACGGCCTGATGGGAAAGTGGAATTTAAGAGACGGTGTTCAAAGGATGCAGCATTTCACTTAGAAGGAAGGATTTCTAGGGATTTATTATATAACGTGGTGACTATAATTAATAATGATGTATTGTATACTTGAAAATTGCTAAGGGACTAGGGGACTAGACTTATGTGTTTTTGACACAAAAATTGATAAATATTTTAGGTAATATATATATTAATTAGCTTGATTTACCCATTCCAGAGTGCATGCATACTTTAAAATATTGTTATACATCATAAATATATATACAATTTTTATTTGTTAATTAAAAATAAATAATAGTTTACAATTTTAAGAAACAAACAGATAAACCCAGGGGAAAAAAGCCAGATTAATTGTAGCTCAAATATTGTCTCTGCTGCACTCAAAGTAAACTCAGACAAGTTATATGAGCTGTTTCAAATAGAGATACCAACACCAACTCTTAGAATAAATGTTTACTCTTAGAATAAATGAAAACAAAAATAACATATGTTATATATATAACATATATATAACAATATATAGTTATATATAAATAATATAGTAAACTGTATAGTATTGTTATATATAACAATATGTTGTTACATATATATAACAATATAGTAAACAAATGTTGGTTTGCATGATCAATAATATTAGTTTTTGTTTTTTCCTTGTATGTCACAGAAACCAAGACATCTCATCAGCAATTAATATTTTACTTACCAAAGACAAGGAAATTTTATTTCAGCTCTGAAGCTTACCTGGAGTTTGTCTTTTCCATTCCGCCTGCCTTTTGAAAGATATGACTTTTTCATGATTGCCTGGCAGTGCAAAAGTCTCACTGTTTAAATAAGATCCTAACATTTTAAAACAGAACCATGGCTTTACTTTCATATACGTAACAAGATAACTATAGTGACTCTAGTGCCATGCTTCATACCTTAATGTACTACTGACAAAACAATAACAGACTATTATTAACTGTTATGCACTTCTTAACACTACTGGGCATTTGTTCGTAAGTACTCTGAATAGATTATGTCATTCAATTCTCATAAATATCCCATGAAGGAGCACTATTTTTATCCCATGAGAAAACTTGCCAAAATGATAGAATAAATAAATGGTGGGCGTAGGGATGTGATCTGAAACCAGGTTTGAAAACCATAGACCACTAGAGACCAGTACACTACATAAGCCACATAGCCATCACCTCAAAAAGTCCCCATGCCTACTTCTAGTCAACTCCTGTTCGAAGGACAAGCAGTGTCATTATTTCTATCACTATGACCTAGTTTTGCTTGTTCTTAAACATTACATTAATGAAATCATACAACATAGAGAGAACGTGTATGTGTGTGTGTGTGGCTGGATTCTTTTTTAATCAACATAATACATTTTAGATTAATCCATATTGTGTATATATCATTAGTATATTCCTTTTTTTGCTGATTAGCATTGCATTCTATAAATATACAATGTTCTATTATTTATTTACCTTTTAATTTTCATTGAGTTGTTTCCAAACCAAATTACAAACAACTATTGTAAAGGAAGATACTGTAAATATTCTTATATACTCATTTTTGTAAACGTGTTTCACAAATTTATTTTGTGTAAATACTGAGAAATTGAGTTACTGGATTGTAAAATAAGGAACAAATTTATAGGAAATGGAGACCAAACTAATTTCTAATGTGATTTTGCCATTGGGTACTTCCACCAGCAATGTATGATGATTTTTAGCTGCTCAACATTTTTACCAACTTTTGTTGTTGCTATTACTTTTAATTATTGCTGATCTAGTGGCTTTGAAATTATATCTCATTGTGATTTCCAATTTGCAATACTAAGATGATTAATAATACTGATCACTATTTTATGAACTTAGCCATTAAGTCTATATTCTCTGTGAAGTTTCTGCCTACTGTAGAATTATTGAGTTGCTTAAGAGTTTTAAAGAATATGTTCTACACAAACACATAAATACTAGTTATTTGTCAGATACTTGCGTTATAAATCATTTCTCCCAGTCTGTGTCTTGAATTTTCATTTCCTTAAATGTGTCTCTCGATGAGCATAAGTTCTTAAATTTATGAAATTCAATTTATCATTTTCTTATCTTTCATTTCATTGCTGTTTTCTGTCTAAGAAATCTTGCCTACTCCAAGGCAATAAACATATTATTTTATTTATTTTTTCTAGCAGTGTTATATATTAGCTTTTAAATTCAAATTTAAAGTACACAATAAATTAATATTTTTATGTGTATGGTGAGGTAGAATTTCAAAGTTTAATTTTTCAGTTTGTCTCCCATCATTTTTGAATATACTCTTCCTTTTGCCTTATTTCTCATGAAATTTTTGTTAAAATAAATTGACCATATATATATGGCTATTTTTATGGACACTTTTTTCTGTTTCAATAATGTATTTTCCAATAAATCAACTTATGCCAACATCATGTATTGGAAGTAAACATAGAAATGAAAGATTAAGTCTTTCGAATATACTCCTCTTTTAAAAGTTATTTTTGCTATTGTAAGTCATTTGTATTTCCTTATTTACAAAATTCAATTTCAATAAAAAGACCCACTGGAATTTATATTAAGATTGCATGACATCCACAGATCAATTCTAAGATAGCTCTCAAAGACCTATGCCCTTGAATAATCACCAAACCTTGAGTGTGGGTGAGACCAGCGTGTTAGAAGGCATATCAATGCCATGAGTATGGAATATGGCAAAAGTTAAAAAAAAAAAAAAAGATGAAAATTAAGATCCCTAGTCAGTTGACTTTGAGTTAATCAAAAAAGATATTATACTAGGTGGGGTTACCTATCAGGCCTGCATTTTTATAGAGACTGGAACCTTCACTTACGTTAAAGAGATTTGCTGTTGGTCTGGCAACAAGCAACTCAACATCAGTTCTCTAATTGTAAGGAAGTTAATTCTGGCAATAGTCACATGAGTTTAGATGATGACTCCTAACCTTGGATGAGACCACAGCCCTGGCTGAGATCTTTTTTGAACTCTTTCTTCTTCTTTTCTTTCTTTTTTTTTCTTTGAGACAATATTTTGCTCTACTACCCAGTTTGGAGTGTAGTAGGGGTGATTATGGCTCACTGCACCCTTAAACTCCTGGACTCAAGCAATCCTCTTGCTTCAGCCTCCTGAGTAGCTGGGACTACAAGCATGCACAACCTTGCCCTTCTTCTTTATTGCAACTTTATGAGACCCTGTGAAAAGGATCTATTTCGGGTATGCCAAGACACTGACTCATGGAAGCAGGACATTACGTGTATGTTGTTTTAAGCTGCTAAGGTTGTGGTAATTTGTTATGCAGCAGTAGAAAATTAATAGAAGTAATTGTCTTAAGAGGATTATAGAAATTTTTAAATGGTAATAAATAGGCAAGAAGGCAGAATCATTGAAATTCCACTCAATATCAAGAGGTGTAGTTGAGGAATTAATTTGGCAAACCTTTCCCTAAAGGCCAATAAAAAAAATAAATAAATAAACCAAGAGTCTAAAGTTAGGTGAAAAATCATAGAGCAAATTGAAAGCCAAGAACAAGAAAAGCTAATGAGATCTTAGTGAGCAATTAGGTAAATTGGGTTAAAAAAATCAGAAAAAGTAAGCATGCTCTGGCATCTGTGTTTTTAGTCTATAATGTGCTTATGAACAAGAAGATGGCAGGTAGCCATTCTACAGTGCAGGCTCTACAATGAAAAGAACAGTTAGTTTTATAATATTATTCATGGATCGATACTGTAACAGAGGAAGTCAGAGCTATAGGAAACACCATACATGATAGATACATGGATGAACAATCAAGAAAGACGCTAGAAAAGATTAAAAAATGGTGAAGAGGTAGAAAACAATGTAGGTTTGGAAAAATACAGACAATAGAATTCAAACGTCTTGGAAATATGATTTGCCTGAGAAAACATCATACAGAGGTAAACCAGAAGTGTGACAGAATAACATTTATCAAAAGTAGTTAAAGATATGAGTTTGAAGCTGGAAGAACCCACTCAAATTCCAAGATTATAGCCACGATTAACTATAGGAAATTCTTTAATATAGTGTTTGAACTGAAAGCATAAAACAGGAATCCAACAGATATTCAGGCTGAAAACCTTACATTAGCTACCAAAGAAAACTGGTTAGTCTTCCCAAGCATCCCCTCAACAAAATTAAATATTATTGATTGGGAGAGATGAGAAATATATTTCTACACCCAGTTGTTAGATTTGGTCAGTAAGAATAACATTTATTTTTGTCCTCTCTCCTATTTTGCTAGATATTGAACAGGACACTTTTCTCTCTCTAACCTTATCATTTTACTTGCTCTTGCATGCAAAGAGAATTTTCAATATTAGTTGTCAGAATGTGACATACATTCATCCTTACTTTTTAGTTGAGACACTGTGTATTAAAATTTAGTGCTCATAAAAATACCAGAACTTCTAATCCTCTTCTGTGTGGATGCTGACTGAGAGCCAGGTCCTTCTAAATAATCTGACTCTTGTTAGTTCCTGAAGCTGCACATGACACTCATACTGTTGTTTCCTGCCTCATCTATGATTAAAAGGATTAAGGTCTCCCTCATGTCACATGGCCACCACCCCTCTCCATGGCCTAATCACATACACAGACAGAAGCTCAGAGGCCTCTTTCTTGCTGTCTTTGTCTAACTACATTGACTTAAGCAGTGCAAGTCAACACATGGGTAGCTGGTCTTCAACACCTCAGAAGGTATGTGGGCAAACAAGCTTTCTTGTAGTCTATATAAAAATTTCATTTAATGTTTTTTTCAAACAAATATTTTGTTTATATATATATATATATATATATATATATTTTTTTTTTTTTTTTTTTTTTTTTTTTGAGACGGAGTCTTGCTCTGCCGCCCAGGCTGGAGTGCAGTGGCCGGATCTCAGCTCACTGCAAGCTCCGCCTCCCGGGTTTACGCCATTCTCCTGCCTCAGCCTCCGGAGTAGCTGGGACTACAGGCGCCCGCCACCTCGCCCGGCTAGTTTTTTGTATTTTTTAGTAGAGACGGGGTTTCACCAGGTTAGCCAGGATGGTCTCGATTTCCTGACCTCGTGATCCGCCCGTCTCAGCCTCCCAAAGTGCTGGGATTACAGGCTTGAGCCACCGCGCCCGGCTGTTTATATATTTTTGAATAGATGATATGCTCACCTGGTTCACAATTCAATTGAATTTAAATAAATTCAAATTTAAAGGAATTAAATACCAGGCACTCATCCATTTTCCCCCATTATTCAGATCCCCTTCATAGAACCACATCACACATTATGCCATTAGTGTCTCTTTTACACTATCATAGATACTTTATGTAAATTCAGGCAAACACACACTTATAAATGCATCTGAATATAATTTTCTACCTTTGTTTCTAAAAATTATGACACTCTGATACTCTTCTGCATTATGCTTTGTTTCCCTCTTTTTTTACTTATAAATGCATACAAATATGCACACACGAGTTGGCTCTTTGTCAACTAATAGTTTTCTTTTTAAATAGCACAAAGTTGGATTGTATATGGTTTTTTTAAGTAGCTCTATGGATCATTATTTAGATTATTTCCCAACTTAGTTATAACTAAAAAACATAGTTATTAATACAAAATTTTACAATAAAATGTAAGTGTATTTGCAGTATAAATGTATAGAAATTCAATTCCCTGGTAAAATAAATTTGCATTTGTAAGTTTGATAGATCCTACCAGATATTTTTCCCCAGAGACTATTCCAATTTATTGTCTTAACCACAATAGCTATACTTGTTTATCTTTCCCTCCGCAAACACAGTATTATCTTGTAATAAAAATCAACATTTTAATAAAATGATTTATCTTAATATAATTTGTACTTTTCTTATTAGAATTTAGGCTGAGCTTTTAAAAATATGTTTAAGAGTCATTTATACTTTGTTTTATCTGAACCCTCCTTTGCCAGTTCTCTCTTGGGTATTTTTGTTGTTAATTTGTAAGAATATTTTATATATTAAACATATTATTTCTTTATCTATTGCACAATTAGCAAATGTTTTCTTAATTTATCATTTGTCTTTTTACTTTTTATGTTATGGTTTTGAGCAATGTTATTTTTTTAATTGGTCAAATTTATCAGTTTTGTCTTCTATAATTTCTAACTTTTGTGTCATATTTTTGCCATGATTTACTCCCATTTTTCTTCCCCAAATTTCATCTCTCATGATTTCTTCAAGCATTGTTATAAAGTTTTATTTTACAACTGAAATTGATCCATTGGAGTTATTTTTGTGTGGGGCATAGGGGAAGGGTGAAGATTTAATCTTTTCACTGAAATAACTACTTTGTTTATCTAATATAATTTTTGTATAAACCGTAATTTTCTCACTTATTTGAAAAAAACTACCTTTATTTGTTAGGGGAATTATAACAAAATACCATGACTCAGTGGCTTGTAAACAACAGAAGTTTATATCAGACCTAAACACCTACAAAAGGCACTAACTTCTAATACTACACATTGATACAGCATTAGATTATGTTTCAACATATGAATTTTGAGAAATACAAACATTAAGATTATAGCATGGACCTTCTATGTGGTAAGTGTAAATTTCATTTACTTCTAGACATACTTTTCTGTTTTTTGGTCTCTCTGTCTGTACATACACCAGAGCCAAACTATAAATATGACATTTAAGACATTTTTTATTTCTATTTTATGGATGCATAATAGTTGTAAATATTTATGGTGAATGTGATATTTTGATAGTATGTGAAATGATCAAATCAGGGTAATCAGGATATTTATTGCTTCAAACAGATATCATTTCTATGTGTTAGGAACATTCCAGTTCTACTCTTCTGGTTATTTTGTAATATACAATAAATGATTAACTGTAGTTGCCCTATTATGTTACCAATCATTAGATCTTATTCCTTCTATTTAATTGCATTTTTGTAACTTTTGCGTTACCCAGCACTTCTTTATTTCTCCATCCCCTTTGCCCTTTCCAACCTCAGGTAACCATAATTCTGCTCTCTAGCTCCGTGAGATCAACTTTTTTTTAGCTCCCACGTATGAGTGAAAACATGAGGTGTTTGTCTTTCTGTGTCTGACTGATTTTACTTGTCATAATGTCCTCCAGTCCTAACTATGCTGTAGCAAATGGCAGGATTTCATTATTTTTATGCCTGACTGATATTTCACTGTGTATAATGTACCACTTTTTTTTTTTTTATCCATTCATTGTTGAGGGACATGTAGGTTAATTCCATATCTTGGCTCTTGTGAATAGTGCTGAATAAACATGGGTGTGTAGATGCATCTTCAGTATACTGATTTTCTTTCTTTTTGGATATATATTCATTTAGGGGATTGGAGGATCACATGGTAGTGGTACTTGTAGTTTTAGAGGAGTGTCCATAGTGGTTATACTAATTATAGTAATTTACACTCCCATAAACAGTGTGTGAGCATTCCCCTTTCCTTGACAGATTTTTTTTTTTTTTTTTTTTTTTTTGGTAATAGCTGTTTTACTTAGGGGTGATGATATCTCCTTGTAGTTCAGATTTGCCTTTCTCAGATTATTAGTGATATTGAGCATTTTTCATATCCCCTTTGGCGACTTGTATGTCTTCTTTGGAAAAAGAAATTGAAAAAAGTCTATTCTTATGTTTTTTTTTTTTTCAATTTTTTATTAGGTTTTGTTTTGTTTTGTTTTGTTTTGTTTGGCTATTGAGTTGTTTGAATTCTTTATATATCCTGGTTACAAATGCTTTGTCAGTTGAATAGTTCGCAAATATTTTCTCCTCTTCTGTGAGTTGTCTGTTCACTTTGTTAATTGTTTCCTTTGCTGTGCAAAAGCATTTTACTTGATGTAATTTCATTTGACCATTTTTGCTTTGGTTGCCTGTGTTTTTCAGGTCTTACTCAATAAATCTTTTCCCAGCACAATGTAGTGGAACATTTTCCCAAATGTTTTCTTCTAATAGTTCCAAAATTTGAGGTCTTACATTTAGCCCTTTAATACATTCTGACATGACCTTTTTAATGCTACAAGAGATAGTTGTCTAGTTTTATCCTTCTGTATATGGATATGTAGTTTTCCCAGCACCACTTATTGAAGAGACTGTTCTTTCCCCAATGTATAATATTGGTGCCTTTGTTGAAAATGAGTTGGCTGCATGTGTGTTATTAAAATGTCAGGGATCAAGTCTAGGTCCCATTGTTTGCCACACAGAATGCCAATTACTGAGACAGCAAACATTGCCAGAGAAGAGTAACTGATTGAGTGCTGCAGCTATGGAGAATGAGGGTTCAGTCTGAAATCTTTCTCTCTGACTGCCTAAAACTGGGGGATATAGGTAGCAGGGAAAAGGGGAAACAGGAATTAGAAAGAGGTAAGGAAGTAATCACGATGGAGGGATCTGGTATCTCATTGCCTGGATGTGGTACTCTGATGAGTTTTAATTCCATGCCTGAGGGTTGGTTTTCTAAAGAAGGAACACAGATGAGACAAATGTAAGTTTTAAGACTCAAAGGGTCAATCATTGTTTGTTCAAAAACCCATAAATATTGCTTTTATGGGACACTTGAACCAGTTTCATATCTGTGGATTATTTAATGGGTTTCTGTTCCGTTTCATAGGAACAGAAACATAGGTCTGTTTTTAGGCCAGTACAATGGTGTTTTAATTAGTATAGTTCTGTAGTATAATTTAAAGGCAAGTAATGTAATGCCTACTGCTTTGCTCTTTTTGCTCAGAATTGTTTTCGCTATTCTGGTTCTTTGGTTAATCGATATAACTGTCATATATGGACTTTGCCATGTTCTTTGGTTGATCTATATATATAATTTTAAAATTTTTTTTCTGTAATGAATATCATTGGTACTTTGGTAGGCATTGCATTGAATCTGTAGATTGCTTGGAGTAGTATGGACATTTTAACAATATTGGCTTTTCTTAAACCAAGAACATGGACTATCTTTCCATTTGTGTCCTCTTTAGTTTCTTACATCAATGTTTTACAATTTTCATTATAGTGATCTTTGACTTTTTTGGTTAAGTTTATTTCCAGGTTTTTTTTTTTTTGTAGTTATTGTACATATTGTTAATATCTTGGTTTCTTTTTTAGAATCTTTGCTGCTGGCATATAGAAATGATAGTGATGTTTCTTTGTTGATTTTGTATCCTGCAAATTTAGTTAATTTTTTTTATTCAGATAGATTTTTGTCTTCAGGTTTTTAAAATATAAGATTATATCATTTGCAAACAAGGATAATTTCAGTTCTTTCATTCTTATTTGGATGCCCATTTTGTGTCTCTTGTCTAATTATTTTGGATAGAACTTGCAGCATTAGGTTGAATAAAACTGATGAAAGTTGGCATCCTTGTCTTGTTCAAGATCTTAGAGAAAAGGCTCTAAATTTTTTCCTATTCGGTATGATACTAACAGTGGGTTTGTAATATATGGCCTTTATTAACTGGAGGCATGTTCCATCTTTAAACAGTTTTTTGAGAGTTTTTAACATGAAAGGATAACTGAATGCTTTTCTGATACAGATTGAAGTGATCATATGTTACTCTTCGTCATTTTGTTGATGTGATGTATTCAATTTATTGACTGGATATGTTGAAACATCTCTGCACTGCTGAAATGAATCCCAACTGATCATGATAAATGATCTTTTTAATGTGTTACTCAATTTTTTAATATTTTGTGGAGGGTTTTTTCCATCTGTGTTCATTAGAGATATTGGCCTGTAGATTTTTCACTGTTGTATTTTTGTCTACTTTTTGTATCGGAGAGATACTGGCATCATAGAATGAATTTAAAAGTAGTCCCTCTTTGATTTTTTGAAATAGTTTGAGAAGGATTGGCCTTAGTTCATTTTTAAATGTTTGGTAAAATTCAGTAGTGAAGTGATCAGGTCTTGTGCTTTTCTTTGATAGGATAATTTTTATTATTGTTTCATTATTTCTTATTGTTGTATTCAGATTTTGTATTTCTTCAAACTTGCTGCATTGTAGGAGTCTAGAAACATAAACATTTCTTCCAGGTTTTCCAAATTATTAACATATGATTGCTTGCAATTTTCTCAAATGATCCTTTGAATTTTGTGTTATGAGTTGTAAGCACTCCTTTTTGCTTCTGATTTTACTGATTTGGGTCTTTTACCTTTTTTATTTAGTTGGACTGGCTAAAAATTTGTTGAATGATATGGTTTGGCTCACATCCCACCCAAATCTCATGTTAAATTGTGACCCTGACTGTTGGAGGTGGGGCCTGGTGGGAGGTGATTAGACCACAAGAATAGTTTCTAATGGTTCAGCACCATTGCCTTAGTGCTGTCTCTATCAAGTTCTCATGAGAGCTGGTTGTTTAAAAGCGTGTAGCAACTCCAGCATTGCTCTCTTCCTGCTGTTCCAGCTATGTACAATGTACCAGCTTCCCTTTTGCCTTCTGCCATGATTCTAAGTTTCCTGAGGTCTCCCCAGCCATGCTTCCCGTATAGCCTGCAGAACTATGAGCCAAATAAACCTCTTTCTTTATAAATTACCCAGTGTCGAGTAGTCCTTTATAGCAGTGTAAGAGTGAACTAGTACAGAAAACTGGTACCAGAGAAGTGGGGCATTGCAACAAAGGATACCTGAAAATGTGGAAGCAGAAGTTGGAACAGAATGGAGGGTGCAGAGGAACACAGAAAGATGTGGGAAAGTTTGGAACTTTCTAGAGATTTATTGAATGGTTTTTTATCAAAATGCTGATAGTGATATGCATAATAAAGTCCAAGCTAAAGAGGTCTCAGATTGAGATGAGAAATTTATTGGGAACTGGAGCAAAGGTAACTCTTGCTGTGCTTTAGCAAAGAAACTGGTAGCATTGTGTCCCTTCTCTAAAGATCTGTGGAAATTTGAACCTGAAAGAGATGATGAAGGGCATGTGTTGGAAGACATTTCCTAGCAGCAAAGTGTTTGAGATGTTCCCTGACTGCTTTTAACAGAGTACACTCATATGTCTTCACAAAGAGATGGTCTGAAATTGGAACTTACATTTAAAAGGGAAGCAGAGCATACAAATTTGCAAAATTTCCAGCCTGACCATGTGGTATAAAAGAAAAACTCATTTTCTGGGGAGAAATTCAAGCCAGCTGCAGAAATTTGCATGAGTAAAGAAGAGTCAGATGTTAATAGCCACGACAATGGGGAAATTGCCTCCAGAGAATTTTAGAGACTTTTGTGGCAGCCCCTCTCATCACAGACCTGGAGGCCTAGGAGGGAAAAAATAGTTTTGTGGAAGGAGCCAGGATGCAGCTGGGCCCCACATCTCATCTGCTCCATTTCCAGTTGTGGCTAAACAGGCTCCAGATATGTCTCAGGCCTATGAGTCAGAGGGTGCAAGCCGTAAGAAACCCTGGCAGCTTCCATGTGATATGTTGTTGGGCCTGTGGGCGCACAGAAGGCAAGAGTTGAGACTTAGGAGCATCTGCCTAGATTTCAGAAGATGTATGGAAACACCTGTGTCTAGGCAGAAATTTGCTGCAGGAGTGGAGCTCTCATGAGAACTCTCTAAGGCAGTGCAGAAGGGAAATGTGAGGATTGAGCCCCCAAAGAGAATCCCCACTGCCTAATGGAGTATGAGAAGAAGGCCGCTATCCTCCAGACCCCAGAAGAGTAGATCCACCAACAGCTTGCACAGGGAAAGTGTGCCTGGGAAAGCCGCAGGTGCTCAATGTCTGCTGGTGAAAGCAGCTGTGGCATCTGTGTGCTGCAGATCCACAGAGGCAGAGCTGTCCAAGCCGTTGGGAGCCCATACCTTGCATCAGCATGTCCTGGATGTGTGACACGGAATCAAAAGAGGTTGTTTTAGCACTTTAAGATTTAATGAGTAGATTGCAAAAATTTTCTCCCATTCTGTAGGTTGCCTGTTCACTCTGATGGTAGTTTCTTTTGCTGTGCAGAAGCTCTTTAGTTTAATTAGATCCCATTTGTCAATTTTGGCTTTTGCTGCCGTTGCTTTTGGTGTTTTAGACATGAAGTCTTTGCCCATGCCTATGTCCTGAATGGTACTACCTAGGTTTTCCTCTAGGATTTTTATGGTATTAGGTCTAACATTTAAGTCTCTAATCCATCTTGAATTAATTTTCGTATAAGGAGTAAGGAAAGGATCCAGTTTCAGCTTTCTACTTATGGCTAGCCAATTTTCCCAGCACCATTTATTAAATAGGGAATCCTTTCCCCATTTCTTGTTTCTCTCAGGTTTGTCAAAGATCAGATGGCTGTAGATGTGTGGTATTATTTCTGAGGACTCTGTTCTTTTCCATTGGTCTATATCTCTGTTTTGGTACCAGTACTATGCTGTTTTGGTTACTGTAGCCTTGTAGTATAGTTTGAAGTCAGGTAGCGTGATGCCTCCAGCTTTGTTCTTTTGACTTAGGATTGTCTTGGAGATGCGGGCTCTTTTTTGGTTCCATATGAACTTCAAAGCAGTTTTTTCCAATTCTGTGAAGAAACTCATTGGGAGCTTGATGGGGATGGCATTGAATCTATAAATTACCTTGGGCAGTATGGCCATTTTCACGATATTGATTCTTCCTATCCATGAGGATGGTATGTTCTTCCATTTGTTTGTGTCCTCTTTGATTTCACTGAGCAGTGGTTTGTAGTTCTCCTTGAAGAGGTCCTTTACATCCCTTGTAAGTTGGATTCCTAGGTATTTTATTCTCTTTGAAGCAATTGTGAATGGAAGTTCATTCCTGATTTGGCTCTCTGTTTGTCTGTTACTGGTGTATAAGAATGCTTGTGATTTTTGCACCTTAATTTTGTATCCTGAGACTTTGCTGAAGTTGCTTATCAGCTTAAGGAGATTTGGGGCTGAGACAATGGGGTTTTCTAAATATACAATCATGTCATCTGCAAACAGGGACAATTTGACTTCTTCTTTTCCTAACTGAATACCCTTGATTTCTTTCTCTTGCCTAATTGCCCTAGCCAGAACTTGCTAATATCCAGAACCTACAAAGAACTCCAACACATTTACAAGAAAAAAACAAACAAACAACCCCCTCAAAAAGTGGGCAAAGGATATGAACAGACATTTCTCAAAAGAAGACATTCATACAGCCAACAGACACATGAAAAAATGCTCATCATCACTGGCCATCAGAGAAATGCAAATCAAAACCACAATGAGATACCATCTCACACCAGTTAGAATGGCGATCATTAAAAAGTCAGGAAACAACAGGTGCTGAAGAGGATGTGGAGAAATAGGAACACTTTTACACTGTTGGTGGGATTGTAAACTAGTTCAACCATTATGGAAAACAGTATGGCGATTCCTCAAGGATCTAGAACTAGATGTACCATATGACCCAGCCATCCCATTACTGGGTATATACCCAAAGGATTATAAATTTTGCTGCTATAAAGACACATGCACACGTATGTTTATTGTGGCACTATTCACAATAGCAAAGACTTGGAATCAACCCAAATGTCCATCAGTGACAGATTGGATTAAGAAAATGTGGCACATATACACCATGGAATACTATGCAGCCATCAAAAAGGATGAGTTTGTGTCCTTTGTAGGGACATGGATGCAGCTGGAAACCATCATTCTTAGCAAACTATCACAAGAACAGAAAACCAAACACCGCATGTTCTCACTCATAGGTGGGAACTGAACAATGAGATCACTCGGACTCAGGAAGGGGAACATCACACACCGGGGCCTATCATGGGGAGGGGGGAGGGGGGAGGGATTGCACTGGGAGTTATACCTGATGTAAATGACGAGTTGATGGGTGCAGCACACCAACATGGCACAAGTATACATATGTAACAAACCTGCACGTTATGCACATGTACCCTACAACTTAAAGTATAATAATAATAAATAAATTAAAAAAAAAAAAAAAAGATTTAATGACTTCCCTGCTGGCTTTCAGACTTGCATGGGGCCTGTAAAAAGTTTTGGTATGTTGTGTTCTCATTTTAATTTGTCTTAATAAAATCCTAAATTAATGCAACGATTATTCAGGAGCATACTGCTTAATTTCCACGTATTTGTATAGTTCCAAAGCCCCTGTTGATATCAGTTTCTAACTTTATTCCATTGTGGTTAGAAAGGATATTTGGTACAATTTTGTTTTATTTTTTTGAATTTGTAGAGACTTGGGTTGTGGCCTAACATATGGTCTTTATGAATGTTTCATGTGTTTATGAGAAGAGTATGTATTCTGCAGCTGTTCGATATTATGTTCTACAAATGTTTATTAGTTTAATTTGGTGAACAGTTCAGATTAAGTTTGGTGTTTTATTGTTGATTTTATTTCTCAATGATCTAACCAATGGTGAAAGTGGGTGTTAACATATCTAATTTTTACTGTTTTGGAGACTACCTTACTCTTTTGAGACAGTTTAGCTCTTGTTGCCCAGGCTGGAGTATAATGGCGCAATTTTGGCTCACTGTGACCTCTGCTTCCTGGATTCAAATGATTCTCCTGCTTCAGCCTCCTGAGTAGCTGGGATTACTGGTGCCTGCTACCATGCCCAGCTAATGTTTTGTATTTTTAGTAGATGCAGGATTTCACTGTGTTGGCCAGACTGGTCTCAAACTCCTTACCTCAGGTGATCTTCCTGCCTCAGCCTCCCACAGTGCTGGGATTACAGGCATGAGCCACCTTACCAGTGAGTTTTATACTTTCAGGTATTTTTTTGTTGCTCATTAGTATCCTTTTCTTTCAGATTAAGAACTCATCATAGCATTTCTTGTAAGATAGGTCTAGTGTTGATAAAATCCCTCGTATTTTGTTTAAGAAACTATTTCTCTTTCACATTTCCTTTTTAACTTTTATTTTAAGTTCAGTGGTACGGGTGCAAGTTTGTTACATAGGTAAATTTCTGTCATGGGGGTTTGTTGTACAGACTATTTCGTTACCCAGGTACTAAACCTAGTATGCATTGGTTATTCCTCCTGATCCTCTCCTTCCTCCCATGCTTCACCTTTTGATAGGCCCAGTGTGTGTTGTTCCCTGTCTATGTGTCCATGTGTTTTCATCATTTAGCTCCCACTTATAAGTGAGAACAGGCTGTATTAGGTTTTCTGTTTCTGCCTTAGTTTGTTAAGAATAATGGCCTCCAGCTCCATCTATGTCCCTGCTAAGGACATGAAATCATTCTTTTTTATGGCTACATAGTAGTCCACAGTGTATATGTAACAAATTTTCTTTATCCAGTCTATCATTTTGGGGCATTAAGGTTGATTCCACATCTTTACTATCTTTAATAGTGCTGCAATAAACAAATGTGTGCATGTGGTTTTTATACTTCAGTGATTTGTATTTCTTTGGGTAGATATCAAGTAATGGGACTTCTGGGTTAAATGGTATTTCTGTCTTTTGCTGTTTGAGGAATTGCCATACTTTATTCCACAATGGTTGAACTTTTACACTTCCACTAACAGTATATAAACACTTTTTTTTTTCTCCACAGTCTCACCAAGAACTGTTTTTGTTTTGACATTTTAACAATAGCCATTCTGACTCATGTAAGATGTTATCTCACGGTGGTTTTGATCTGCACTGATCTTTAATGATCAGTGATGTTGAGCTTTCTCTCATATACTTCTTGGCCACATGTATGTATTCTTTTGAAAAGTGTCTGTTCATGTCTTTTACCCACTTTTTGATGTTTATTTTTTTCCTTGTAAATTCATTTAAGTTCATTACAGATCCTGGATATTAGATCTTTGTTGAATGTACAGTTTGCAAAAAAATTTCCTCCCATTCTGTAGGTTGTATGTTTATTTTTGCTAAGCCTATGCTCTTTAGTTTAATGAAACTCCATTTGTCAACTAAATACTTAAATGTAAAAACAAAACTACAAAAAGCCCTCAAAGAAAATGTAGTCAGTACCATTCAGGACATAGACACAGCCAAAGATTTTGTGACAAAGGTGTCTCCTTCATGTTTCAAGGATAAGTTTGTTGGATATACTATATAGGTTGAAAATGTTTGTTCCTTCATTAGTTTCAATATGTCATCCTATCTCTTCCTGGCATATAAGTTTTACACTGAGAATTTTGCTGCCAGGTGTGTTGGACCTCTATTAAATGTTATTTGCTTCTCTTCTCTTCCTGCATTTAGGAACTTTCCTTTGTCCTTGACCTTTGAGGGCTGGATTATTATATGCCTTGAAGTGGTTTTATTTGGGTTGAACCTGCTTGGTGTTGGTTAACATTCTTACATATGGATACTCATATTTTCTCTGGGTTTGGGAAGTTCTCTTTTGTTATGAATTAATATTTGAATTAATTTCCGACCCTCGGTTCTTTTTATACATTGTCTTGAAGGCCAATAACTCCTAAATTTTCAATTTTGAGGCTATTTTCTAGATCTTGTAGGCATACTTTGTTTTTATCATTGTTTCAGGTAGCATGTCTTTTAGATCACTAATTCTTTCTTCTGCTTGGTCAGTTCTGATTTTGAGACACAATGACACAGTTTTTAGTTTGTAAATTAAATTTTTTAGCTCCAGAATTTTTGCTTTTTAAAATATTATTACCATCTGTTTGTTAAATTTATCTGATAGAATTCTGAATTCCTTTTCCATGTTATCTTAAAGTTTGTTGTACTTCCTTAAGACAGCTATTTTGAATTACCTGTCTGAGAAGTCACATAGCTCTGTCTCACCACGGTTGATGCCTGGTGCCTTTAGTACATATTCTGAGGTCGCATTTTCTTTGATGTTCTTAATATTTGTAGATGATTGTTGATGGCTAGCATCGTAGAGTTAGGTGTTTATCTCAATCTTTACAATGTAGGCTTGTTTGTACCCATCCTTCTTGAGAATGCTTTCTCAGAATTCATAAAGAACTCAGTGTTGTTACCTAAGACTGTGGTCACTGTAGCTGTTTCAGCATGGGAGGAGGAGAGGTGCACTAAGCCAGGAATACTGTGACTCTTGCCAATTCCTAGATACACATCTTTCATGAATTTGCTGAAGATAAGGGAGAATTCCCTGAGTTTCAAGGCAAAGTCTTTCTTTCTCTCTCTCTCTCCTCCCTCTTTTCCCCAAGTAGAAGAAGTCTCTCTTTGTGCTTGGCTGCCTGGAGTTAGGGGAGGGATGATGCAAGCACTCCAGTGGCCACCAAAACTGGCACTAGGCTGGGTCACACCTGAAGCTCACAGCCTTCCAGACCAGAACAGTACTGGGGCTCACCAAAGGCCCACGGCTGTGACTGCCTGGCTGTGGCTGATGCTTATTCAAGGAAGAAGGCCACATTAGTCAGCAGGTGGGGAATTCTGTTGGGCTTTGATCTACTCCTCCAGGAACACAGATTACTTTCTGATCCAGGGTGAATCTAGAAACACCATCTAGGAACAAAATCCTGGAATCTGTGACTTTAGAAATCTCCCGGTACTTTATTTTACTGTAGCTGAGCTGGTACCCAGTTGCAAGACAAAGTCCTCTGTACTCTTGCCTCTTCTGTCCTCAAGGGGTAGGAGTCCCTCGCTCAGCTGCACTACCTGGAGTGAAACCATCTTTGCAAAAATTATGACAATGAGAGAAATACAGCATGGTTGACTCCATCTTGCTTCTAGACTCACAGCCTGGCTGTTCTCGCTCATTCCTGGACATAAGTCAAGCTAACCATGAGAGGAATTTAGTTTATGGTTTATCTTGGAAACAAGAATGATAACAGTTTCTCTCTAAAACTAACCCCGTCTTTGCTCAGGAACTAAAATCAATGAAAACCCATAAGATTAGGACTATGGGAGAGGCTTGAATTCTGCTACGATGTAGGCGTAGTTTTTATAATCCCTGACTGCTTGGGAGTCATATGACCGGAGGTCACAACATTTGTAACTTCCCTAATTGCTCGTATAGATAACATCACTACTATAGAAGCTAAGATTGGTCTTTTGAGAAGTTTTTCAGAAATTTGCATTGTGGCAGTGACTGACTCCACCCTGTCCCATGACTTATCACTGAACTGGTCCTGCGACCCTGATCCAGAAACAGACTCAGTGCACAAGGGCCATTCCCCACATCTCTTAGATTGCATCCCCAGTCAGTGGCACCAGTTCTCTAGCCCCCTTCCCACCAAATTATCTGTAAAAACTCTAGCCTCTGAGTTCTTAGGGAGACTAATTTGAGTAATAACTTCATCTTCAACATTGCTAGCCTACTGGTAATTAAACTCTGCCTTTGCAGTGATGCCATGGTCTCAGTGAATTTGTTTTGTCTGTGCAGCAGGCAGGAATAACCCATTGGAATTACTGGAGATGGAAAAGGGATGACACGTGCACTTCCATGGCTACCACTTCTGTTGTCAAACTGGGTTGCACCTCAAGTTTGCTGCCTCTAAGACATAGTACTAGGGCTTCCCAAATACTGCAGTTGCTGAGTTCTGACTGCCACTTAAATTTATTCTGGGCCTGAGGCCCCTTTATTCTGCTAATGATGCAGCTGACTAAAACTTGGGATCCTCCTGCTGAAGTAGAAGGATTCCCATCTGGCTCAGTACTGGTCTAAATGCTCCTTTCATGGGCACTGGCAGAAATCTACCCTATGTTGTGTTCCACTGTGACAGGGCAACGTTTATTTCCAATGCAAATTCCCACAGTCACTTTACTCTTCCTTCGCCAGTCAAACAGATTTTCTCCACTCTATGTTGCCTGGGGTTGGGGAAAGGTGATGTAGGCAATATAGGCTATCTTTTCTATACTATGCAATGCATCTTTCTTTATTATTATGTTAAAACTAAGTGCTTAATAACTCACTTGATAATTTGGTTCTTATGAAGGTGCTTTGTTGACTGGATAGTTGTTCAATTTGGTGTTCTGGCAGAGATACAACAGCTTGAGGGTTCTGTTTACACATCTTTCTCCACCTTTTCTCCCAAATGTAACTTCTATGTAAGATTCTTTATACATATGTATATTGCTTCTTAAAAACCCAAGTAGGTTGATGGAAGGTTTTTATCATCAGCCTAGCATTTCAAAAGGAGATTTCAAGCTTTTTACATCTCAAGATGCACATTTTGTTATGTAGAAATATACTTTGAAGATGACTTTATTTGAAATCTGTGTGTAGCACCCTCTCCATGTCTCCTTTTTTTCTCTAGTTCATGTCCTCACTTTTGAAAGCAGTGGTAGCTCTTTCAATTATTTTATTGTTTAGACTTTCATCTATCACATAGTTTCATTAAAATTGTTTCTGCATAATTATTTATTTTATATATTGATTCTGTGTGATTTTCTGAAAGACAAGAAAATGATGACTCTACACTAATATCTGCATACTAGTATTGCTCTGAATTGGTCTTTCTTTTCATGACAGTTACATGTCCCCAATTATAGTTATTAGATGATGACATAGGCACAAGCCAAAAGTCTTATCATTGAAACAAAAATTCTACTATTTTGAGATGATAATACCATCTACAACAGTAGATACTGAGTTAGTACCTAACATTCAGGAATAGGCGTTGTTTTAATTTCAGATGAGATTCCTCTCAAAACACACAGTGCTCCTGTATACAGGTTTTTGAGGTTTAGCAAATTGAAAAAGTTTCAGTACTAGTTAACTCCTCCTCAACCTTATCCAATTTCTTATCCAGTAGTATGGGGTAATATTAAACTAAAAATAAAAGGGATTACCATTTAAAACTGAAAATTTGAGAAATTTTCAGACAAATTGTACTTTTATGAGTAGATAGAGTTATACTGGCCACTTCCAATGTTCCTCTTCTTCAAGTTTTGATGCATATTCACAGGGATAAAGAAGAAAACTATAAAGTCTGCTATCTATTAGTCCTACCTTCTCTGAAGCTTCACTTTCCATAGCTATGGTTACCCATAGTGATCTTCAGTTCAAAAATATTACATAACAATTTTCAGAAATAAACAATGTATAAGTTTTAAATTGGTTGCTGTTCTGAGTATATATGCTACCTGCCTGTTAGTCCCTTAGTAGTTGTCTTGGTTATGAGATTGATTGTCAAGGTATCTCAGTGGCTGTGTTCAAGTAATCTTTATTTTACTTCATAATAGTCTCAAAGTACAAGAGTAGTAATGCTGGCAATTTGGACATGATAAAGTGAATCTGTAAAGTGCTTCCTTTAAGTAAAAAAAAGAAAAAAGAAAGAAAGTTTTTAATTTAGTAAGTAAAGGAAAAAATGGTATGCTGAATTTGCTAAGGTCCATGGTAAGAACAAATCTTCTATCCATGAAATTATGAAGAAGAAAACATACTTTAATGCTGGTTTTTCATTCATACCTCAGACTGCAAAAGTTAGGGCCACAGTGTGTGATTTGTACTTTGTCAATAAGAAAAAGGGATCAAATTTGTCAGTGAAAGTCATGAACAGAAAAGGTTCTTATTCACAGACATCAAGTTTGGTTTTACCTATGATTTCAGGGACCCACTGAGGGTCTTGGAATGTATTCTCTGAAGATGAGGAAGAACTATTGTACTTCATTTTTCCCAACATACAACATCAATAGGTTTTGGACTGCCCTTTATATAGACCTGCTCATGTCTGCAGACTTCAATGGCCTAGAATGTGAACCAATAGTAGTAAGTGGATTTTTCTATCAGTGAGTATATGAAGAGGAATGAAGACCTTTTTATAGAGGAATATTTCATCATTGCCTTTGAGGCAAAGATAATAAAACACTAAAACTTTTACAAATTCAAAAGATAAGAAATAAAAGGCCAATATTGGAAAATGTTCTCTTTAAATACCAGATATACACAAATGAGACAGATTGCTATGGCACTTGCCTCCCACCATTTCATGCCCCATTGGGGATCTCTACTTCAAGATGATAGGAGAGTCCAAGAGTCCCATGGCCAGTGAGGACCCTAACCAGACCATCCAGACTTTGTTTTATAAATCTTGCACAAGGCATCACACTGACTGATTGCAGGGCCTTGAGGAAGCTAACATAAGAAGCTACCACCATAAATCTTACTCAAGAGAAGAAACCCTATCTCCCACATGTGGGCAAGGCCAGGAGAATGACCAATATTTAACCTTAGCTTCATTATAATATTAAAAAATCACACCCATGATGGAGATTTAACATGCTAATAAAACATACAATGCATGTGCTTAAATCTTCCCTACTCTACATGCCTGAACATCACTCTTTTCCCACCACAGCCCCTTTAAAACAACTGCCTTCCCAACTCCTTTGCAGGGAACAAGCTTACGACAAGGCATAAGCTCCAATAAACCTTTGTTTGGGAAAACTCTTTGGCTCTTGTTTCAATTTCTGTTGAACCCATAGTTGGTAACACAGAGACTGTAGAAATTAGGCTAGTTTAAAAAAATCAGTGTTTCAAAACTGATGTCTATTGAGGCTAAAGCAACCCCATTTTGGAAGGTAATCTGTCATGTTGACTTCTGATCAACTCTGGTTCCTGGAATGCCTCTGAGACATTGAGTTTATTGTTCTTTGTGTAAGTGCATGTACTTACAATAAATCCTTCCCATAAGGCAAATTCCTACCTATTTCCTCTGAAACATGAGTGTCCCTCAACTATAGTATGTAGTCCCTGGATCTGGGGTTAATGGTGCAGGAATCCATCATCTTGTCTTGCCACCATCAGAGACACAGATATAGCTTCTGTTCATAAGTCTCTATTAAAAGTTGCTTCATAAGAAACTGAATTTGACAACCTCTTTCTTTGGCTTCTCAGCTTGCTGGGACTTTGGGGTAGGCTAGCATAGACCTGTCCGCTGTTAAAAAAACATCTGATTAGAAAGTGTTGATGTGAGAGGAATACAAAAGAAGGTGCTATGGTCTGAATGTTGCTGTCTCCACAAAATTTATATGTTGAAAATCCATAACAAAATGACATTAACAAGAGGGTTCTTTAGGAGGTAATTAGGTCTTTAGGGCAGAGCCATCACGAATAGAATTAGTGCCCTTACAAAAGACACTTGAGGGAGGCTGTTTCTCTTTTCTCCCAGTGGGGACGTACAGAAGACACCAGCTTTGAAGTAGAGAGCAAGTCCTCCACAGACAATGAATCTGCTAGCACCCTGATATTGGACTTCACAGCCTCTAGAATCATGAGCAATAAATTTTTATAAATCACCTAGTGTAAGGTATTCTGTTACAAAAGTCAGGAGGAACCTTACGAATGGATTCAGAGAATGGAGTGCTGCTGCAACCAACATTTAAAAATGTAGAAGTTGCTTTGAAATTGGGTAATAGGTAGAGGCTGGAAGAGTTTGGAGATGTATGTTAAAAAAGTATACATTGTCATGATTGGAACATTCAGAGATATTCTGGTGAAAATTCAGAAGATGTGAGCTGTAGAGAAAGTCCTAATCTTTTTAGCAATTACCTAAGTCGTCATAATCAGAATGTGTGGAAACATAAATGATAAAGGCCATTTTGATATGGGCCCAGTTGCAAATGAGGAACATGTTATTGGAAACTGGAGAAAAGGCAGTCTTTGTTAGGAGGTGACAAAGAACTTATCTGAATAGTATTTGTGTCCTAGTGTTCTGTGGAAAGTAGAACTGTGAGCAATAAAATATTTGGTAAAAAAAATATCTAAGCAAAGTATTGAGGGAGTGGCTTAGCTTTTCTTGAATGTTTATACCAAAATGCAAGAACAGAGAAATGAATAAAAGCAGAATTTATAATTAAAAGAGAAGTAGGACTTAAAGGTTTGAAAAATTCTCACCCTGGGCCATGTTGAAAAGAATGAAAAAGCATGCTTGGGAGAGAACATTTTGAAGATTGTTGGCACTACCTCTCTCAGTACAAGCCCAGAAAGCCAGGGCTTAGAGTGGAGAATGATTTTAAGACTTCACACCCTTCATTCTGGTACAGCATTCCTTGGCTTTCCCAACTGTGGCTGAAGCAGCTTCAGGTGCAGTGGGGGACACTCTTCTAGAAAAGGCACACATGGTAAGATTAGGCAGCACCCTCTTTGTGCTATCTCTATCAGGGTGCAGAGTGTAGGAGTTATGAGGGCATGGCTACCTTCACTTAGATTTCAAAAGATGCCCAGCAGAGTTTCAAGGTCCAGATGGAATTGCAGCAGGTAAGATAGATCCCCTGTTCAGGGGATCTGGGGGCCACAGCACTGAAAAAAAAAAAATCAAAGTTTCTTCAAGAGATATTCCAGACACTTAGAATTCAAGAGAAATTCCAGGTCCTGAGAAGTAAATATGTAACCTGTTAAAGAAGGTAATAGCTTGAAACAGTAGCTAAAGAAATTAGGGTCTCGGAGATGTTTGCTTTCCCTATAAAAACTAAATATAAAATGTTAATATATCTCCCTGAATTTTCTTTCAGAGGCTTCAACCCCTACTGAGGACCCCATAGACAAGATAAGGAGGAGGTGAAGACTAAACTTTATTGCCTTTTGTTCTAAGTTTCTCCTTGAGGGACTTAGAGTAACTTACCTCCCTGTAACTAGTTAACCAGTTCTACTGACTCCAAATTTTTAAACAAAGCTTCTCTTTATCAACCAATTGCAAATCAGAAAATCTTTAAATATACCTATAACCTGTAAGCCCTCGCTTCAAGATATCACAAGCTTTTAGGCCAAAACCAGTGTGCAGCTTCCAAGTTTTGATTTATACATTTGCCTGTAGCTTCTGCTTTCCTGAAATTTGCCCCTGACTGAAAAAACTCTTACCTGCTATCCACTGGGGAGTTCAGGTCTTAAGCATGAGCCACCCTGATTCTCTTTTCTTGGTGCCCTGAAGTAAACACCTTCCTTTCTATCACTGCAAAAATCTTGTTGCAGGTATCTAGTTTTACTGTGCCAGGTGATGGGACCCCAACTCAGTTCTGTAGCACAGAGGCAGGGCCAGTGCAGGGAGCCCCCACTAGGGCAATACCTAGAGGAGCTGTAGGATTGGGGCTGCCTGAGGGATCCCAGACCTGGAAAGCATTAAGCAAGTGACTCTAGCCTGCGAGAACTGCCATGTAGGCTGACACAACAAGGTAATGTTGTAGGGACACCTAGAATCTTGGAGCCCCAAGTCCTATGCCAGTGTGTCCAGAAGGTGGGATACAGAATCCAGGAAGGTTATTCTCAACCCTTACAATTTCATATTGCCTGTTCTATTGCGTATTGGACTTATTTGGAACTTACTATGTCTTTTTCTTTCCTATTTCTCCCTTTTGGGTTGGAAATATCTCTCTTATAACTATTCCACCATGTATTTTGGAAACACATAAATGTTTTCCAAATTTAGTGAAAAATTAATACATTTTAATTTATTGAAATTAAATAATAATTTTACTATTAAAATAATAAACTTCACAGCTGGAGAATAATTTGCCTCCGGATCAATCAAAACTTGAGTCTTACCCATATCTGATTTAGATGACATTTAGACAAGATTCTGGACTTTAGACTGTTGAGTCGATACCACAATGAGTTAAGACTTTTAGGGAAATCAGGATGAAATGAATGTTTTTTTGCATATGCGAAAGATATAAATTTAGGAGACCAGGGGATAAATGCTGTGGTCTGACTGTTGGTGTTCCCCCAAAATTCATATGTTGAAACTTAAACCCCAAAGTGATAGTATTAAGAGGAGAGATCTTTAGAAAGCGATTAAATCATAAAGGCAGAACCCCCAGGAATGGGATTAGTGTCCTTATTAAAGAAGTATGAGAGAGTCTGTTGCTCCTTTTGCTCATATAAGGACACTTAGAAGGTGCCATCTTTGAAGTAGAGAGTGAGCCCTCATTAGACACTAAAACTTGCTGCTATATTGATCTTCAGCTTTCCAGCCTTCATAACTATGAACAGTAGATTTCAGTTATTTATAAATTACCCAGTATAGGTATTCTGTTATAGCATCTTGAATGACTAACACTGAAAGTTAGCTGTTTGGCCTGAAGAAAAAGGTTATTTTCTTCAGAAAGTGTGTGGCACTCACAGGTAACTGGATGCCTAATATGAATTTTCTTCTTGTTATTACAATAAGAGTGAATGTTTTGAAGTATTAACCCATTTAATGAAAGAAGTAAATCTGCCTTTTAAACTTCTGTTTATTTACTAATGTTTGCAGTGGCAGTTTGCATGCTACACAGCAGATTTGAGTAGTTGTGATAGAGTGGCTGTCATATGGTTCCAAAATGAAATATTTATTATCTAACCCTTTATGGAAAAAGTTACCTGATTTAAAATATGAAACTCCAAAAGGAAACAGAGCATAATATTTTTATTTTCACTGGTCAAAGTGGATGAATGGTGCAAGTGAGATCAGGTAGAAGAAAGTAAGTGAAGCATGGATCAAACCACAAGAAATATTGAGAGACTCTTTTTAGCTACAGTATGAAGTAATTAAGAAAAGCAATTGTGGAAATTTCTTTTAATTCTCTGACAATAATAGCTGGTTGCATAAATTTTGGGCATGTTTGACATGACAAGAGTATAAAGATCACTAAAAACACTCTTTTTTCAGATGGAAAATACTTTATACCCTCCCATAAAAAGAAGATTAACGATATTAGATTCCCAGAAAAGCCACAGAAGACATGAGAAATTACACGGAAATCACACTAGCCCACAACAGAGTCCAAGACTGTGTGAGATGTTGGACATGGAGAAGAATGACTTCAGAATGGAATTATCCCACTCAAGTAGGTAAAAGCGGTGTTTTACCAAATAAAGTCAAATGGTTGATTTTATTTCTCTCACTAGGGAGAAAAATTACAAGTTAGAGTCTGTAACAGAGTGTTAGGAAAACATATATCTAGAGTATAAATGAAAGAGAAAAAATCCGAATGCAGATACTCTGATCCAGGAAATAGTGTTATTCATACATAATGCAAAGAAGGACAGAACATGACAAGAGTGTTATAGCTTTACAGTTTTAACTCTTAGCTGTTTCTACACCAGTAGGACCAATGAAACATAAGAAACTTCCCACTTCTTCCTAGAAAGACAAGGTAAAAAGGAAATGTTTCTTCTTTCATTGAAAAAAGTGCAAGTAACTCAAGGAAATATGTTGAGAGAGCTACATAGCAGGAAACATGCTCGTCCTTATTAGCAGGAGACATACTCATCCTTATTAGTCACCTGAGAGAAGGAAATAAAAAATGCTGTCAGCATATTTATTTCAAAAATCCCGTACAGATTACTCCTCATGTTTCATGCTGTGAACTCCAAAATTAAAATTTAATTCTATGAGTTTCATAGGCATTGAATAGCATTCCTATTGACATGAAAATTTATGTTTGGTATTTTATTGGTAATTATATTACATTTATTGATTATGTTTTATAAAATTTGCATTACTTCAACATTGAGTATGTTACCAGAATGTTATGTATCTTCAGTTTTCTTTTAAGTATTCCCAGTGAAATATTATTTTATTAATATTCATATTATATTAATGTTTACATTTGTAAAAGAAAATTTAACAAATCTCAGGACCCTTCAAATATATGCAAAAGGGAAGATCATTACAATGTCCTTTTCCTAACGAATAGTTGTAACTAAAATTATGCATCAGCCAGATCCCTGTGGAGAAGTAAAAGACATCAGACATCAAAGAAGGGAAGCCACCACAGACATTTCATATGTAAATTATTTGCTGGTTTTCCATAAGCAAGGTCATGCCAATTGTGACTTTAAGTCTACAATGTAAGCCTAGTTCTGAAAACTTCACACTGATAATGTCCATTGCAAGCTTATCTTCCCAGATGCAGAACAAAGCCAAGACTCCTTCTACCACCTACCCAAAGATATCTGCATAATTGATTCTTTTTGTACTTCTCTTTTTTTCTCCAGGCATACCTTTTAAATGTACATACATCTTACATCTTAAAAGACACTAAGATGTACATCTTAAAAGATGTAAAAATGTAATGTTCACTAAAAAAAACTAAACACTAAAATGTAGTGTTCACCTGACCACCTCCGTGCCTCTTGTCCTATATTCATCCCCTCTGCTCCTTTCAAGAAATGTATAAATACTAAACCTCCTGAAAATCTCTGTGGAAAAACAAAGATGTGTTTGTGGCTCATGTTTTTCTGGACATACCCTAAAGTAGCTTAATGAATTTTAATGATTGCAACTTATCCCTCCGTTACTCATTTCAGTTGTCACATTTGTAATTAATTTGTTGTCCAGTAATTTATCGTTTTGTTATATTTTATACCCTTTATTGTCAGTATTGTTCCAAGCATGTATCTTTTATATTCATCGTGTTACCAAGTATTTCCCTTAAATCTTCAGCAATTTTAAGTAAAAAAAAAAAAATGCATATATTGTTAATTATATCTTGATTATGCATATTTGTAAATTTTATTTTCATTTTCTGTTTTATATCACTCTCTAAATATGATAATGCACTGTTAAATTTTAATGAAGATCATGGGAATACTCACCTTGCTGTTTTTCCTTTTCCCCTAGAGAAAAGGAAAATAGCAAAGCCTTATTTACATGTTTGCTAAATACTGACCAGAAAGTGATTGAGCTTGGGTGTCAATTTTAAATAAACAAGAAAATCTGGAGTTGAGAAGCTTTGAAAATGTAAATGTTGACCTTGCCAATGTACTGACTCCTCAAATAGATCCCATTTAAGAGAGGCTGAAGAAATAAAACCTGTGTTGGAATCTTTTTTAAGGGCACTTTTGAAATAACCGATTGATTGAAATAAAATTTATTTCTATAAAATTCACCTATTTAAAGTATAAAAATATGAGATTATTATATTCACATAGTTTTATAACCTTCAAAAGTATCTAATGTCAAAACAGTTTCAACACCCCAAGAAGAAATCCCATAACCATCACTAGTCAATCTCTATTTCCTTCTGTCCTAAATTTCTCAAAACTATTAATTTACTGTTTGTATCACTAATTTACTTTTTGTCTCTTTCGATTTGCCTATTCTGGACATTTTACTTGAATAGGATTATGCAATATGTAGTGTTTTATAACTGGTACTTTCAGTTAGCATAATGGTTATAAAGTTCATCCAGGTTGCAACATGTATCACAATTTTATTTATTTTTATTGCTGAAAATTATTCCATAGTATGAAAAAACACATTTTGATGATTCATTTATGAACTGGTGGACATTTGAATTGTCTTAATTTTTTGACTATGATAAATACTGCTGCCAACTCCACCATACTGCCACGGCTGTGACGGCCCATGCAAGTGAGCATGGATCCTGCTTCCACTCGCATGATGAAGCACTTCGGCCCAAACCACCCATCAGAGTGTTGAGGCCAATGCTAAGGGAAATTGTTACCACCAGACCTGTCTTATAAGAGGTCCTGAAGGGACTGCTAAATATGGAAAATAAACACCATTACCAGCCACCACAATAAAACCTAACTTAAGTACATAGACCATTGATGCTATAAAACAATTACACAACCAAATCTGTATGATAACTAGCTAACAACATGATGATAGGATGAAATCTGCACACGCCAATATTAGCCTTCAATGTAATCAGGGTAAATGTCCCAATTAAAAGGCACAGAAGAGTAAGTTGAATAAAGAATTAAGATACAACTATATGCTGTCTTCAAGAAACCCATCTCACTCACAATGACACATATAGAATCAAAGTAAAGGGGTGGAGAAAAATCTACCAAGCAAATGGAAACAGAAAAAAAGCAAGTGTTGCTATTTTAATTTCAAACAAAGTTGAATTTAAACCAACAACAATTTAAAAAGACAAAGAAGGGCATTACATAATGGAAAAATGTTCAGTTAGGTCCAGAAAACCTAACTGTCCTAAATATATGTGCACCGAACACAGGAGCACCATGATTAATAAAACAACTTCTTAGAGACCTATGAAGAGACTTACATAAGCACACAATAATAGTGAGAGGCTTTAACACCCCACTAGTATTAGATAGATTATCTAGGCAGAAAACTAACAAAGATATTTGGGACCTGACCTTGGCACTTGACCAAACGGGCGTAACAGATATCTGCAGAAGTCTTCACTTAAAATCAACAAAATATAAATTTTTCACATCTGAACATGGCACATATTCTAAAATCAACCACAATCAGACATAAAGCAATTCTCAACAAATTTTTTGAAAAGCTGCAATTATACTAACCACACTCAAGTACCACAGAGCAATAAAGATAGAAATCAATACTAAGAAAATCACTCAAAACCATACAATTATATGAAAATTAAACAAGCTACTCCTGAATGACTTTTGGGTAAACAATGAAATTAAAGCAGAAATCAATTTCTTTGAAACTAATGAGAATAAAGATACAGCATGTAAGAATCCCTGGGGGGACACAGTGGGAGCAGTGTTAAGAGGGAAGCTTATGGCACTAAGCATCCACAACAAAAAGTTAGAAAGATCTCAACCTAACAACCTAAGATTACAAGTAGAGGAACTAGAGAAACAGGAGCAAACCAATCCCAAAGCTAGCAGAAAATAAATAGCCAAAATCAGGGCTGACTTGAAGGAAACTGAGATATGAAAAACCTTACAAAAGATCAGCAAATCCAGCAGTTTGTTATTTGAAGAATAAATAAAATTGATAGACTGCTAACTACACTAATAAAGATAAAAAGAGAGAAGGTACAAATACACACAATCAGAAATGACAAAGGGGACATTACCACCAATGCCTAAGAAACAGTAAAAACTCTCAGAGAGTACTATGAACACCTCTATGCACGCAAACTAGAAAATCTAGAAGACATAGATAAATTTCTGGAAACTTACAACATCCCAAGATTAAATCAGTAAGAAATCAAATCCCTGAACAGACCAATAATTAGTTCCAAAACTGAATCAGTAATAAGAAGCCCACTAATAAGAAAAAGTCCATAAAACTTCACAGCTGAATTCTATCAGATTTATAAATAATTGGTGCAATTTCTACTGAAACGATTCCAAAACATTGAGAGGGAGACTCCTCCCTAACTCATTCTATGAGGGTAGCATTATTCTGATACAAAACCTGCAGAGACACAATAAACAAACAAACAAAAAAATCTTTGGGCCAATATCCTTGATGAACATATATGCAAAAATGCTCAACAGAACACTAGCAAACAAAATCCAGTAACACATCAAAAGACTAATCCAGGCTGGTCAATTTTGCTTTATATCTGGGATGCAAGGCTAGTTCAGTACACATAAATCCATAAATGTGATTCATCACATAAAGAGAAATAAAAACAAAATTCACGTGAACATCTTAATATATGCAAAAAGGCTTTCAATATAATTCAAATTCCCTTCATGTTAAAAACCTTCAACAAACTAGGCATTGAAGGAATGCACTGCAAAATTACAAGAGCCGTCTATGACAAGCCAACAGCTAGCATCACACTAAATGAGCAAAAGCTGAAAGCATTCCCCCTGAGAACTGGGACAAGTTAAGGATGCCCACTCCCACCACTCTTATTTAACATTGTATTGCAACTGCTAGCTAGAGCAATCATGCAAGAGAAAAAATAAGGCATCTAAATAAAAAGAGAGAAAGTCAAACTGTCTCTGTTTGCAGATGATGTAATTCTCCACACAGAAAACCCATAATGTCTGCTTAAAAGCTCCTTCAGCTGACAAACAACCTCAGCAACTTTCTTGATATAAAACTTAATGTATGAAAATCAGTAGCATTTCAATACAGAAACAAGATTTAATCTGAAAGCCAAATAAAAAAATGCAATGCCATTCACAATAACCATGAAAAAAATAAAATACCTAGGAATACAGCTAACCAGGGAAGTGAAAGATTCCTACAATGAAAATTACAAAGCACTGCTGGAAGAAATCAGAGAAGACACAAACAAATGGAAAAACATCCCATGCTCATGGATAGGAAGAATCAATATTTTTTAAATGGCCATACTGCACAAAGAAATTTTGGCAGTTGCTACTCCTATTAAACTATCATGATCACAGAACTAGAAAAATCTGTTTAAAAATTCATATGAAACCAAAAAAGAGCCCAAATAGCCAACACAACTTTAAGCAAAAGAACAAAGCTACAGGCATCATGATATCTGACTTCAAAGTATATTACTAGTCCACAGTAACCAAAACAGTATGGTACTGGAACTAAAACAGACACATAGACCAATGGAACAGAATAGAGAACATAGAAATAAACCCGCACACCTACAGTCACCTGATCTTCAATAAGATGGACAATAATAAGCAATGGGGAAAATACTGCTATATTAGTCTGTTCTCACGCTGCTAATAAAAGCATACCAGAGACTGGGTAATTTATAAAGGAAAGAGGTTTAATTGACTCACAGTTCCAGATGGCTGTGGAGGCCTCACAATCATGGTGGAAGGCAAAGGAGAAGCAAAGTCACATATTACATGGTGGGAGGCAAGAGAGAGAGCATGTGCAGGGAAACTCCCCTTTATAAAACCATCAGACCTTATAAGACTCATTCATTATCACAAGAACACGAAGATTGCAAAAGACCTGCCCTCATGATTCAATTACCTCCCACCAAGTCCCTCTCATGACACATGAGAATTATGGGAGCTACAATTCAAGATTTGGGTAGGGACACAGGCAAAACATGTCAACTCACGATTTAATAAATAGTTCTGGGATAGATAGCTGGCTAGTCATATGTAGATAACTGAAACTGGACCCTTACCTTTCACCACATAAAAAAATCAACTTAAGATGAATTAAAGATTTAAATGTAAAACTTAAAACTATTAAAACTCCATAAGGTAACCTAGGAAATGCTATTGTGGACATTAGACCCTGACAAAGATTTCATAATGAAGGTGCCAAAAGCAATTGCAACAAAAACAAAATGGTAAGCAGTATTTTATTAAACTAAAGAGCTTTTGTATAGCAAAAAAACTATCACTAGAGAAACAGAAAAATTACATTATTGAAGAAAATATTTTCAAACTAGCATCCAACAAAGGTCTAATATTCAGAACAAACACTTTTCAAAAGAAGATATATGAAAAAAATTCTCAACATCACTAATCACTGGAGAAATGCAAATGGAAATCAAAATGAGATACCATCTTACACCAGCCAAAATGGCAATATAAAAAGTAGAAAACACACACACACACACACACACACACACACACACACACGTTGGCAAAGTTGTAGAGAAAAGAGTATGCATGTATGCTGCTGGTGGGTATAAACTAATGTCCAGTCATTGTAGAAAGAAGTTTGGAGATTTCTCAAAGAATGTAAAACAGTACAACCATTTGACCCAGCAATCCCACTATTGGGGATATACCGAAAGCCATATTAAAGCATTCTACCATAAAGACACATGCACCCATATACTCACTGCATCACTGTTTGCAATAGCAAAGACATGGATTCAACCTAATGGTAGAAGGAATAACAAAAATGTGGCGTTAGGTTGGTGCAAAAGTTATTATGGTTTTGACCATTAAAGTGATGGCCAAAACCAGAATTAGTTTGCACCAACATGTTGTACATACACCATGAAATATTATGTAACCATAAAAATGAACAACATCATGTTCTTTGCAGCAACATGAACAGAGCTGGAGGCCATTATCCTAAAGAAACTAACAAATGAACAGAAAACTAAATACATGTTCTCACTTATGAGTGGGAGCTAAATATTGAGTTCGCATGGACACAAAGAAAGGAACAACAGACACAAGAACCTACTTGACAGTGAAGTGTGGGAGAAGGCTGAGGGTGGAAAATCTACATAACGGGCACTATGTTTATTACCTGGGTGATGAAATAATATGTACTCAAACCTTCGTCACCCACAATTTACCTGTATAACAAATCTGCACATGTAACCTAAAATGTAAGTTAAGAAAAATAATGCTGCTATGAGCATTTATATATACAAGTTTCTATGTGTATAGATGTTTTCATTTTGGAGGGGTATATAACTAGTAGTAGAATTTCTAATTTTATGTTTAAGATTTGGAGACACTGCCAATTTTTTGCAAAGTGGCTTCACAATTTTATTTTTCCCCATTTTAATAAAATTTTAAAATATTAATTATAAATTAATAATTTATAAGTGTATAAATTTATTAGGTACAAAGTGATGTTATGATTTATGAATACACTGGGAAAATTAAATCAAGCTAATTAGCATATTCATCAATTCAAATGCTTATCATTTTTGTGGTGAGAACATTTTAAATTTACCTTCTTAGCAATTTTGAAATGTATAACACACTATTATTAACTATATTAATCACTCTGGGCAATAGATTTTTTTTAAAAATCCTAATTCTTTATATTTGAGACTACTCTTTTCCCATCATCTCATCATTCCTTCAGCCCCCAGTTTCTATAACTAACACTCTACTCTGTATTTCTATGAGGTTGTTTTACGTTCCACATATGGATGAGAGCATCTGTTATTTGCCATTGTGTACCTGGCTTATTTTACTTAGCATTATGCTCTCCAATTACATTGTAAACCAAAAAGCATCTGAGACAGGCCTTAATTTGTAAGTTTATTTTGCCAGGGTTAAGGACAATGTCTAGGAGAAATAAAGACAGAATCACAGAAATAGTCCATGGTCTGTGCCTTTCTCTAAAGATAGAGGACTTCAATATTTAAAGGGGAAAAGTGGGCTGGAGAGTAAAGAGGGAGGATATGGTAACACACACGTTGCAAGGGAGCAGCCAGGGTAATAGTGAATTATGCATTCGTCTTCCACTCAGTAAATTGGCACTTTACATAATATAAAGTGAACATAGAGGAGATAGTTAACCTTTTATTTGTAGCTACTTGCTTAGGAACAAAAGGAAAGGCAGTTTTTTGCATGACAGCTTTCAGCTTATTTTTTTTTTTTCTTTTGGCGTAGTGAATTGGGGTGCCATGTTTTTATTTTCGTTTCACACTATCCATGTTGTCCCATATGACAAAATTTTCTTCTTTTTAAAGGCTGAATAGTATTTCATTGTGTACAATATCACATTTTCTTTTACATTTATCTGTTATTGGACATATGGCTACTATGAATAGTGCTGCAATGAACATAGGAGTGCAAATATCTCTTCAACAAAATGATTTCAAATCTTTTGGGTAAAAGCCCAGAAGTGTGATTGCTGGAGCATATGGTAATCCTAATTTTAGTTTTTTGAGGAACCTCTATAGGGTGTTCTGTAGTGATTGTACTAATTTACATCCTCGCCAACAGTGTGTAAGATTTCCCTTATCTTCACATCCTTGCCAACACTTATCTTGTATCTTTTTGATAATTGCCATTCTGGGAGGTGTGAAACGATATATGTCATCATGGTTTTAATTTGCATTTCTCTAATGATGAGAGATGAGCATTTTTTTCATATATCTATCAGACATTTGTATGTTTTCTTTTTGGGAAACATCTATTCAGGTTCCTTTCCCATTGTTTTTTTTCTTTCTTTCTTTTCTTTTTTCTTTTTTCCCTGATATTTAGTTGTTTGAGTTCCTTATAAATTTTGAATATTATCTCCTTACTGGCTGTATGGTTTGAAAATATTTTCTCTCTGTCCATAAGCTATCTCGTCATACTGCTATCTCCTTTGCTATGAAGAAGCTTTTCAGTTTGATGTAATCTCATTTGTTTATTTTTGGTTTTGTTTCCTATGCTTTTGGAGTTAAGTAAAATAAATTATTGCCCAGACTAATGTCATGTATTTTCCCCTCATGTTTTCTGCTACTTATTTCATAGTTCCTCATTTTATATTTAAATCTTTAATTCATTTTGACTGTTTTTTGTTGCATATGGTGTGAGATAGGGGTCGAATTCCATTCTTTAGCATGTGTATTTCCAGTTCCTTCAAAACCATTTATCGATGAGACTATCCTTTTTTCACTGTGCATTCTTGGCACCTTTGTCAAAATCAATTGACTATACATGCATAGGTTTATTTCTGGACTCTCTATTTTTGTTTCACTGGTTAGTCTGCCTCTTTTTATTTTATCATTATTATTTTTTTTGCCAGTACTATGTTGTTTTAATTACTGTGTCTTTGTAGCATAGTTTTATGATGTTTCTGTATTTACTATTTTTGCTCATTATTGCCTTGGCTATTCCTTTTTTGTGGTTCCATATAAATTTTAGAATTTTTTCTATTCTATAAAAAGTGATATTGAAATTTTAATAGGGATTGCATTGAACTCATACATCACTTTGTGTTGTATGAACATTTTAACAATGTTAATTATCTTCATTTATAAACACAGGATAGGCTTTTCATTTATTTGGGCTTCAGCATTTTATAATCCCACAGAAAGGCATGACAATTGTAGTTTCTTCATATCCTCACCAGCACATGCTACTGTTTTATCTTTTCACCATACCATGAGTGCAAAGTTACATAATACAGTGTTTTTAATTCAGAATTCCCTAGTGATTATGTTTAGCATCTTTTTAAGGTGTTTGTCATTTTTGTAACTTCTTTGTAGAAATATCAATTGAAATCCCTTGTACATTTTCAACAGATTATTTTACATTTTTGTTGTTGAGTTGAATGAGTTTTTGAATATTCTATATAAAACTCTGTTATCATATAGATGACTTTAAAATATTTTCCCCATTATCTATGTTTTCTGTTTACTTTCTTAAATGTTCCTTTGAAGAAAAAAGTTTAGCTTATATGAAGTCCAATTTATTTATTTAAAATCAATTGTGCTTTTGGTATCATATCTAAGAAAACAGTGTATAACCAAATTCACAATATTTAGTCCTATTTTTCTATTAATTTTAGAGGTTTAGCTTTTATATTTAATTCCATGATTAATTTTGAATTAATTTTGTATATAGTATGAGGTAGAGAGTCACAATTTGTTTTTTGCATATAGATATCCAGTTATCTCAACATCATTTGTTGAACAGATTATTCGTTCCCCTCTTTGCAGCCTCATTAAAATCAATTGGCCATAAATGTAAGGGTTTATTTCTAAACTCTAATTTATTACATTGGTCTTTATGCCTGTCCTTACACCAGTGCTAAACTTGCTTGATTACTTTTACTTTGTAGCATGTTTTGAAAATGGAAGATGAGAGTCATCAAATTTTGTTCTTCCTATTCCATTTTTTTTTTGAGCTGTTCTGGATCCTTTGCATTTCCATAAGAATTTCAGGGTTAGTTTGTCAGTTTATGCAGATAATATAGTTATGAGTTTGTTGGGAATTGTATTGGACCTGTAAATCAGTTTGGGGCGTATTGCCATCTTAGCTCTTTTAAGTCTTCACATTTATGAACATGAGTGTTTCGATTTATTTCGATATTCTTTAATTTTTACAATCTACAATTGTAAAAATATGGAACCAGCTCAAATGTCCATCAATCAATGAGTGAATAGATAAAATGTGGTATGTGTATATGTGTGTGTGTGTGTATATATATACACACACACACACACACTACTAAGTCATAAAAAAAGGACAAAACAATGGCATTTGCAACAACCTGGATGGAATTGGAGACTATAATTCTAAGTGAGGTAACTCAGGAATGAAAACCAAATATTGTATGTTCTCACTCAATTGTGGGAGTTAAGCTATGAGGACGCAAAGGCATAACAATGATACATTGGGCTTCGGGCATTTGGGGGAAAAGATGTGGGGTGATGAGGGATAAAAGACTACACACTGGTTACTGTGTGCACTGCCAGGTTGATGGGGGCACCAAAATCTCAGAAATCACCACTAAAGAACTTATTCATGTAACCAAACACCACCTGTTGTCAAAGACAAAAAAAAAAAAAAAACTATTGAAATAAAACAATTTTTAAAAATTAAAAAAAGAAAAAATCTTCTCTAATTTTTTAAACAGTGGTTTATTTTATCAGGACCTGTTACGAAGTGAGAGTTGAACAAGAAATAAATATTTAAATGTAAACAGTACCCAACAGAGTACTTTTCCTTTATTTTAAAAATTATTTATCCTTCCTTCATGACCCTTTTGATTCCATTTCATATCTTTGGCCTGGTTCTCCTTCTTACCTGAAAATGTCTTTCCTCCAATGATATGGCACTTCGAAATGAGGTTCATTTTTCTATTTCATTGCTCTCCCATTTTCTTCCTTTATTTTTTCTTTTGTTTTCCTTTTCTTTTTGTCTGCAAGTAACTATAGCATTAATTATGTCCCATGTCATCTATTCATAATATCTTTCATTAGTTCCAATCCTATGTTTCAAATTTCCTGGTGGACTATTTTATATCTTCTTATTGTGTTCCATTCTCTAAAACCGCATATGCCCTCTTGGCCATTCAATATTCTCTGTCAGCAAACTTACAGACTCTTAAACTTGAAATCTTAGAGCAATTTTCTATTAATGCTTCATATATAATATAACTTACTGAATCGTATTGATCCTATGTTCTACCTTTGTACTTCCTATGTCATAAGCTTAACTTAGGAATTAATAATTGCTATCTTTCAGATTACTCGTTTCCTTTTGAAGTTCTTTTTTATCTCATTCTATACTTTGCTGTGTTTATTTTATTCTTATGATATTCTCAAAAATAGAAAAATGTAGAAATAATCAGAGGAATAATGTCTGTGTGGCCTCCACCAAGGTCGCAGCAGATCCTAATACTGTGTGATATTTGCTTTGGTATTTTTTTCAATTTAAAAATACATACATTTAAGATAAGTTGAAGCCTCCTATGCCATTTTATTACCCCATTTCTCTTTCCCATATGTGTTGTAAAACCTGTTCTGAAGTTGAAGTTTATATTTCACCTTCATGTTATATCCTATTACTTTGTGTATCTATCTCTAAATAATGTCTATATGGTGATTATTTGCATATTCCCAACCTATAATTAAATAATATGACCCTATTTTAAATGAGTTTTCATGCCACCTTAGTTTCTAATTTATGGCAATTCCTCACTCCTTACTTGCTTTCATGATCTTGAAACATTTTTAGATTAGTGGCCAGTTATTTATTAAAATGTCCTGCAATTCAGATTTTTCTGATGTTTACTCATGATTAGACTGAGAATTTTCATTTCTGGTGAGTGTCCCACTGAAGGGTTCTGCTCTTCTCAGTAAGCATGAGATTTATTATTTTAATTTGTCTTATTAATGGTGATGTTAGCTTGATCACTTGATTAAGGGAGTGTCTGTGAATTTTTTTCAGCTGTAAAACTTCAATATTCACCTAGTAACTAAAACATTTCTTGGAGGAGACAGTATTAGACTATTTAAATATCCCATTTCTCCTTAAATTCACTCACTAAATTTCATATTTATCAGTTAATCTTGCTTGCAACAATCGTTTTAGTGGTTTCCAAATAGTTACTTTCTATTTCCTAATTTCTTCTGAATTAAATTAGAATTCTTCTGAGAGGAAAAGCTGTCATTTTTCTCCCATATTTTATTAAGTTATTTATTTTTAACGGTATTGACTCATGGTTATTGAATATTTATTGTGTCACATAAGTTATAATTTAGTATTATACTTACTGCGTATATGTTATTGATTTGGTTGTTTGAAGCTCTTTCAAGTCAGTTCTTGAGTTTCAGTTGACTAAATTTCAGTTTTTAACTTAGAAATAAAATACCCTTATCCTCTTTTGCTTTCATTTTTAGAGTTACTATATTACTAAACCTCTATTATTTTTGCTTGCTCTATAGACTCACCAGTGTTTGACATTATCAAATCTAAAAACATTCACCATTCTAATATGAAATGATATTCCATTGTTGCTTGGTTTGTTTCTCTGAAATATAGTGAGGTGAAACATGTTTTTTATACGGAATTGCCATTTGAGTTTATTTTCTAAACATTCATTGCCTTGATATATTTGCCAATTTTTTCTATTGCATTGTTAGTCTTTTAGTTTTTGATCTGCAAGTATTCTCTATAATTTTTGGATAAAAAAATTGTTAGTGTATTAAAATTGGTTTATTTGCATAAGAAAACACATTATAACAATGACTTAATTATACTATTGATATTAATGCTTCATATGTTTATTTGTCTTATATGCAAAAAGTCTGGAATCAATACTGACGGACTGGAATGGTGGCTCTAGATAAAATGAGAAATCTAAGCTTCTATTTTTTACTCTGTTATCCTCAGTGTACATGTGTTCCATCATCAAGAATATTTCATGGTTCAAGATGGTTACCAGATTTCCAGCCATCAAAATCATATTCTGGAGATTAGAGCAATTGAGAAACAAAAGGCTTAAACTGTTCTTTTGAAGTAGAGTTCATAGTGATCTCTTACAATTTTTATTTTTATATTTTATTTATGAGAACTTAGTTAAATGGTTACTACTAGATGCAATGGAGCCTGGGAAATAGCTTTTATTTTGAGTGGTAAACTATCCACTAAAAATCAGAGGTTTTGCATCAAAATGTAAACTCTTTGTAGATATTGGAATAGGCAACTAGCTGTTTCTTCCAAAATTACTTGTGTACTTGGTCAATTACCTAACTTATCCATAAGAAACAACACTAAAGCTTAGCATGCTTAGTGTCCCAATAATGGAACACTAGGCATAAATGGGGTCACCAATAATAGCACTAGGCATAAACGGTTATCCCCGTTTATGCCTGGTGTTCCATTATTGGAACACTAAGCATGTGGGAGTTATTAATATCTTACTGCTCAAGGTCATTGTCAAATTCTGATTGCAAAAATTAAAAAAAAATTTGCAACTTCAGGCATAAATGGGTTAAAACAGTAACCACATATTTAGCTAATATTTTGGTTGGGAATTTAGGCTGCGATCAGTTAAGAAGTTCTGATTTGGCTGGGGTTCCTCAAGCATTGTGATCAGCTGAGAATCAGTTAGATAGCTCTGCTTCCTGGGTTTTGCTGATGGTTAGAGAGAGTTTTAGGTCTCTTTCTTGTGGTCTCTTTTCCTTCACCATAATGGCTGGTCTCTTCCACATGTCAATGTCAGGTTTCCTAGAGAGAAAACAGAAGAGTTCAAGGCCCATTGGAGTCTTAGACTCAGGTTGGCAGAGTACTTTTGTCTCACTTAATTGGACACTGCATGCCACAGGGTCAAAACAGACTCAAGAGTAGAGAAAATAAATCCCAACTCTTCACATTCAGAGATGCAAAGTTGCCTTGGTAGAAAGTAAAAATGAGCAATTATAGCCATTTTAACAATCAACCTACAAGAGTCATGTACCAATTGCTCAAAACTATGTAGTATAGTCTCCCAAATTTACTTTAGATTGATGTTTTGTTGCCCTTATTTAATAAAAAAATTAACCTAATGTCTCCTAGAAAAGTAGTTAGGACTCAAATTAAATATAAGTCAAATCAAATATAATATAATAAGCAGAATTATATGTTTTGCAAATTGTCAAAGAATATGAAGTAAAAAATTTCTGTTATATTATTTATGCTATGCCTTTGAGAAGTTATTATAATCATTCTCCAGAAAGCAATAGAACAAAACGAAAAAGGATTAGGTACAGAATCACTCCTTTATGGGTCAAGTACAGCTTAGGTTGAAACTCCTATGAGAAATATGGCCAGGATTATGTGTAATCTATAATTTGAAGTTAGTCAAATGATGTTGGTGACATTTCAAAATGTCATTTTGAGCAGGCTCAAGAAAAGTGATTATTAACTGCTGGAGTAGATATCTAATGAATTGATTCTTATGCTAATATATTTACCTTTTAAAGTATAAATCTTTAAGTGCTATCAAAAAAAAAAAAAAAAGAAAACACTGGACAGTTTTTTTTGTTTTGTTTTGTTTTGCTTCAACTGACTTGGTAGATTTTACATTTCAGAACTGAAAGCTTTTAGGAAGAGTCAGAGAGGCATTTGTCTGGTAGAGTCACATCTTCAAATACCCCTAGATTTTTTGGGATATTTTTCCAATATGAAATATTTCTTCTCTGCATGTGTATTTCCTTTCCATGTGCTTTTATTTTCTTCCCTTACTACTATTACTTAGTATCTACTACTTAGTGACTTTAGTGTCAAAAAATCAATTGTGTGTATCTCAGATATGGCACATTTCACAGAACTGACAAGACTGGGAATGAACCTGTGATGAGTCTGATACAGAGAAAGTTATGACATCCATTGCCCCCCCCCCAAACCATTCAAAACAAAATAATAACAAAAGAAATGAACAAATGCAAACGGAGCACAAGATTAAAAGTGGGAATAATAATTTATTCCATTAAAGCAGTTAAGTAAAAACTTCCAAAAAATGGTTTTGAACTTATTTTCTTTCAGAGTGCAGGTACTTAGTTACTCATCATATTGACTGAAGTCCACACCTCTTTTCATGCAGAGTGTTTACTACACAAACCTGTACAGCACAGCTGACAATCTGGATTGGAAACTGCTCACCAAAACTTTGCTGATTATGTTAATTGCACTTTCCAATGAAAAGTCTTATTATCCATCCCACTGTCCAATAAAAACTATACTTTTTAATATGTTTGCTGGATTTTATTAAACACATTAGAGAAAATAAAAGGCCTGTTTAGAGTTCTTCTTTTGTTTATTTTTCTTTCAAAAAGATTACCAGTAGTAACCAAAAATGTTGCACAAGCATAAATATGATGCATAACTTTTTGAAAAAGGTTTGCTTTTTCCTTTTGTTTCAGACATGATTGGTCAAATTCAAATTTTCAGTCAAAGTTGAAAACATTAATGCCACTCAATACTCTTCAATCACTATAATCTCTATTATACTATATGATTTATAAACATTAATGTAAAGGGTTTCAGTCACAGAATACATGATGAGTCTAAAGCACACAAAAATGAATCTTGTTAAAATTGAAGAAATATCTTATAGTGCTGTACAAATTAATAAAGTCATTTAACAATTTTACAGTGGGGAACTGATTTAAAATTTTTATAAATCCTAGCAAAGGAAAACATTTTCAGCTAATCAAATTAGCTGTTTAAATTGCTGAAGCAACTTAATTGAAACTAAATCAAGTAATTTGCATAAATCACACTGTAAAATGTTTCTCTTGAATTCTATTTAGTTGTGATTTGTATAAAGAACAAGCACTCGAAGATATTAACAAAGACCAGGTCTCAGAAAGTCATAGTAATATTATGGAGCATTTGTAAATGTGTCATTACTTAATTAGATTTAATATTTTAATGCTCCATAAAATTTAACATTATTTATTTTGGGAAAACTTGCCTTCAGTAATTTCTGAGGAAGATACAGGTTTATGAAGTCTTTCATTTACCAAATAACTAAGTGGATTTACTTTACTGTATTAAACCCATGCTATATCGCTTTTTAGATTGCTATCTGAATATTTGTTCACGAAATAAATCTTTTTCTTACTTCATTATACATGACCAGCTCTTCAAAAATGTTTGGTTTTCTTCTTGGAAGATATACATGGGAATTTTAAAAATACATAAAAATGAAAATATATTTATGCATTGTTTCCTTTTTGAGGCTACATTAGTGGCAAAAATTATGTATATATGTATTAGTTTGCTTTTAAGTATTAAATCTTATTTACACAAATCTAAATAGGATTTCATTGTTTAAGTCACATGAGTTTATTTTGCATTTTAGGGTAGCTTCACCCAGATATCAACCAGAAACGACTTGTATATTACCCCATGAAAATGCAGAAGAGGAGTTGATATGATTAAAATAATCTTTTATTGGATATCCTTCCCTTAAATCTATCCCATCCTTTTTATTATTTTTATTACAGCAATTAAGTTATTTACATAAGGCACATGTGTAATCCTAATGATAATAAGAAACACCATGCAGTCACTGCCCGTCTTAAGGAAAAACTACTACCAACATCTTTGAAGCCCTAGGGACTTCCCAATTACCTTGCCTTCTCTCATTCTCAGAGGTAGCTACTGCTATGAATTTTGTTATGATTTACTGTATTTCATGTTTAACCAATATTCATGCTTGTCTCTGAACAATAAATTGTTTGCTGTTATGTGTTTTGGCAATATATGTATATGTATATATTCATCTACTCATTCAATAAATATCCATTGAGTATCCATTATGTGCCAAACTCTATTTTTTTCAGTGTCAGTATTTATTACAGTAACAATTATAAAATTAAGGAGAAGAGAATGTTCATGAGTAGCTAAAAGTCCACAAATAGAAAACTGAAACAAAATAACAAAATGTAATACAGCTAAAACATTTACTTAAGGTGTCCTGGATAGCCTCACTGAAAAAGTGACTTTTGATTAAAGACCTAAAGGAAGTGAGTGAATTAGTCATGCAAATAAAGAGAAATAGAACACAAAAAATGCAAAGTCCCTGAGGTGACAGGGAGATGTCAAGGAGAAGCATGTGTCTAGAGGCTGAGCCAGGCAGAGAGAGGGCCTGAGGACATGGGATCAGGGAGGTGACGGTAACCAGATCATGTGGGGCCTGGTAAAGCTTTGACCGTTACCTGGAAGCCTTTGGAGGACTTTGAGAAGAGAGACATGATCAATTCAATATTGTAACAGGATCACTCTGTTCATGTGCTAAGAATAGACTACAGGATTTAGGCAAGGGCAAAAGCATGAACCCCAATTGGGAGATTATGTGAGTCAAGACAAGAAATAGTGTCAACATAGACCAGAAGGAAGAAAATGCTGGTACCAAAATGGGGTCAAATTGTAGCCATCTTTTGAAAGTAGAGCCAATAGAATTTGCTGACAGGGATCAGGTGTGATAGAAAGGATTCAAGGCCTGAAAAGCAGGAAAAAGTGGTATCTATCTCAGTGTATTTACCTGAGATGTGCAGACTATGGGAGGGGACTGCAATGCTAAGAATGAGAAATTTATTAGCCATCAATAAAAATATGCCAAATAGGCGATTGGTGATTACATTTGAAGGTCATGCAAGGCATTTAGACTGGAGAAATAAATTTGGAAATCTTTAGTACATAGATGATCTTTATTAATTTGTGTTGATCTAGGTGCTTGAAACAATGAATTGTATAATAAATTCTGAGTTTTTAAATATTATTGTTGACTTGTAGAAATTCTGCAACTTCAAGTCGCATTTATCTTTTAGCAGATTGCTGTTTGTAAGTGTATGAAGGAGAATGATTTTATTTCTTATATTATTATTAATGTATAGATTGAATTTGATGATTTTATTTGTGGTCATTTTTCATGATGGTTATACTAATTTACAATCTCCTATCAATTTACAGTATTAAGTGTATTGATGGAAATTTATTTTCAAAATTTTCCGGTCAGTTGGGTATTAAATGGAATCAAATTCTAGTTTGTTCTGTATTGCTTTGATTGCTGAGTATGAGCATTTCAATAATAGTAATAACAATAATACTATATATTTGCTGAACTCTGATGTTCCAGATTTCTTCTGTGTGCTTTTGTATAAATTAATCCCATCAATTTTATTACAGTCCTATGAAATATGCACTATTACTAATCTACACTTTAAAAACAAGAACCAGGAACACAGAATTTGTCCAATGTTGTACAACAAAAATGCGATAGGGCCAAGACTTAAACTTTAGCAGTTTTACATCATGGAAAACATTGTCAACCACTGTGAATAGCTGGTTCTTTCATTCTCGGTCCAAATCTTTATTTATTTGTTTATTTTCGTTATTTGTGATTGTTCAGTAAATGTCCTGTTCTTACTTTTTGGTAATTTTAAAACTTAAATGTTTTTCAGTTTTCATAAAATAACAAAATTTATTGTATTCTCAATATACTCATTCTTTTTTGGGTTTGTTTGTGGAAATTTTCTATTTTTTGCCTTTAGGCCATGTAATTTTTTTTTTTTTCCCATCCATTGTGTTCAAATTACATTTTCTTACTCTTCAGGTATGTCTTTTGAACTAGAATATAGTTGAATTTTTGAAACATCTGGCTAATTAATATTTGCTTCAATGTAAATGTAACATTATTCTACTTTCATTAATTTTGATAACTCATTTATTTAAATTATTTTCTAGAATTTTATTTTATAATTTTACATTTTATTTCTAGTGTCTCTTTTTCTCTTTCTTTGCTTTCACTGGATTCAATTTTTAAACATTCCTTCCTTAAATATTGTCCCTCTCTTAATTTGGAATTTAAACAATTTGCTCTTTTGTTAGTCATCAAGAAAACTTAGTATTTTGTCTTAAATTTAGGAGTTAATAGACATATTTATTCTTTTTCCAAAAAAATGGAAGTAATTCTTTAACTTGAAATCTTTTTCATAATTTATGTTATTTTTTCAGTCTTTTAATTCAGTCATTTTTTTTAACTTCACAGGTTAAATATTATTATTTTGTGCAATTTTCTTTACTTTAACAATTCCTTTTCTATATCAGATTATCTGAAAATATTTTTATTTTATCTTAAGTCCCTTCTTTAGAGTTTCTTTCAATAAAGAACTGCTCATTATTGCTTTATTTCCAGAAATGTCTTTATTTTGCCTTTGTTTTTAAATATTTGCTTCTCTGGATATAGAATTCTATGTGGAAATGTATTTTATCTGAGCCAGTAGGTCATTCTAATCCATTCTCGCTTTTATTGTTGTCATTGAAAAGCTGACTACTGGTTTGTTTTTCTATATTGTCATTCCTTTGTAGGATATCATCTTGCATCTATAGCAATCTAGAAGATCTTTACTTTTTCTTTATTATGCTTTAGTTATATTGTGATTAGGTGTAAACTTATTTATCTTCATCTCAGTTTTTTACTCATTAGTCACTGACCACCACTATTGTGTACCAACTCATGAAATCTGTCAATCACTTTCTTCATTTTCAGTGTCTCTTAAATATTCTCTATTATCCACTTTTGCAAATAAAATTAGATTTTTTAAATTCATCTATTTCACTTTTTGACATTTTTTGTTTGTTTGTTTGTTTTTGAATTGGAGTCTCACTCTGTCTCCCCAGGCTGGAGTGCGGTGGTGCGATTTTGGCTCACTGAAACCTCCACCTCCCTGTTCAAGCAATTCTCCTGCCTCAGCCTCTTGAGTAACTGAGATTACAGGAATCTGTCACCATGCCCGGCTAAGTTTTGTACTTCTTGTAGAGACGGGGTTTCACCATGTTGGTCAGGCTGGTCTCCAACTCTTGACCTCAAGTGATCCGCCTGCCTCGACCTCCCAAACTGCTGGGATTACAGGTGTGAGTCACTGTACCCAACCTATACATTTCATTTCTTGATCTCTATTTGGAAATTCATACCCACTTGTTTTCACGTGACATTCCATATGTGTATCTTCAGATCTGTCTTCAATTTCACTAAATTTTTTCTACACCTCTGTCTATCTGCTGTTTAATGTATCCATTGAATGTTTATCTGCTGTTTAATGTATCCATTGAATGTTTTTTCTTCAATCACTGTATTTTGATTTATAATAATTCTATAGTGTTTTTACTATTTTTTTTAATTTAAATCTGTCCCATCACTTTCTCAGCCTCATCTGGCCTTGCAGATTTTCAGTCATGTATTTTATTTTTCTGCATATTGAACATATTTAGTTTATCTTTTTTATATGATTATTTTAATATTTCCAATCTTTGCACAACTGATTCTCCATGTATTTTTTCTTGTATCACTGACTTTTGCTGGGTTTTATTTTTTATCATTTTATTTATTTGGGGGGACTTATAGATAGTGGCTTCTTTTCTCTTGTACTAAGTTTTTTTTTTTTTAAATGTGATTGCTTGTTAGAATTTTATTTGTAAGAAACTTTGAAACTGTCTTTCATAATCTGCATTCCTTTATAAACTTCCTTCTCTTTGTTTCTTACAGTCACTTTGGGACACTACTAACCCAAGTTACTTTAAATTATATTTTTGGTTTAATATGCTTTGTGTTGTACTTCAAAATACATTAAAATGAAAGCTGTAAGACATTTGGGAGTCTTTCCTTTCCTTCCTTCCTTCCTTCCATCCTTTCCTTCTTTGCCTTCCTTCCTTCCTTTTGTTCCCTCTTTTTTTCTCTCTTTCTTTCTCTCTCGTGTTCCCTTTCTTTGCTTTCTTTTTTTCTTTCTTGCTTGCTTTCTTTTCTTTCTTTCTTTATCATCTAGAAGTAGAGGCTGGAAAGATCACATGGAGGAGGTGCCCTGATCTGACATAACAGACTCTGACCTGACCTCTTAGTCTACCTAGGCCCCAAGACTAGTCTCTTGTTTTTCTGCACACTGTGTATAAAAATTTACCCTAATTACACATTACTCATTCTCACTTGCTTTCTGTATGTGTGTCTTAAAATTTCTCTCCCTTGAGAAACTCACTCCCAAGTTTTTTGTTGTTGTTGTTGTTTCCCCACAAAAAACTCAGCAATATGTCAAAGGATATAGCTTTTACTTACCTAACTTTTTACTTATGCTGTACAAGGAATGATTTCTGTGCTAGGTAATATTACATTCAACCCAAAATAAAATTTAATGGTCCTTTTTACAACTCAAGTGCCAATTCATAGGTTTATTTGTGTTAAATGCATTTGTACAACTATTTCTTTGCTTAACAATTTGTGGCTTCTCTTACATACATGTTGAATTTCACATTTCTTTGGCTCATATAGAAGAGTCTTCAAATGTAGCTTTTTCATTTGGTCCAAATTTATAATATTTCTTGCATATAAAAATCAATCACACTTTTCCAAATATATCATATATACTTTTATTTTGTAATTTTCTGTGCCTTCCTCTCTTTCTTCAGTATCTGCCTCCTCTTTTGTCACCTGGATTTCTAAAACAACTTTCTAACACTCCTTTGGTTTCCAATTTTCCCCTGCTAAATAAGTTTCTCCAAGCTTTATCCAAAGAGATATTTTTGAACCGCAAAACATTTTGTAGTGTAGAATCTTTAAATATAGTCATGTGCATCATAATGATGTTTCAGTCAAGGATGGATGGCATGTGGATAGATGACAGTGGTCTTTTAAGATTATCATAAGGCATTTTTTACTATACCTTTTCTATTTTAAAATACATTTAGATAAACAAATACTTACCACTGTGTTACAGTTGCCTATAGTATTCAATACAGTAACATCTTGTATAGGTTCATAGCTTAGGAGCAACAGGTTATAATATATAGCCTAAGTGTGTAATAGACTATACCATCTTAGTTTGTGTTAAGTACACTCTATGATGTTTACACACTGATAAAATCTCCCAACTATGCATTTCTTAGAACATGTGCCTGTCATTAAGCAATACATGACTGTACTTTTCCACTGCTCTTATGATAATTTATAAACTCTTTATAGCTTAACGTATACAGAGAACATTGTGAAAATTTGTTTATTATCATTTAAACTTGGATTTTTTAAATCATTAATTATAAAGACTTCAGTCTGCGTTTGGAAGGCACTGACATTTTTAGAAACTCAGGTTTTTGTTCTTTTAATTTTTTTTTTTTTACTTTAATTCTAGGATACATGTGCCAAATGTGCAGATTTGTCACATAGGTATACGTGTGCCATGGTGGTTTGTTACATCTATCAACTCGTCACCTAGGTTTTATGCCCCACATGCATTAGCTATTTGTCCTGATGCTATCCCTCTCCTTGCCAACTGTCTACCCCCAACAGGCCCCCGGTGTGTGTTGTTCCCCTCCCTGTGTCCATGTGTTCTCACTGGAACGCATGTTTTCTAAAGTAGATGACCTGAATTCAAATCCTAGCTCTGATGCTTACTATATGATCTTGAAAACTTATTTTAAATTTCCCCAAGCCTCAGTTTCCTCATCTTTAAAATGAATATAATATGTATCATCTCTCTATCTCTACCATTTATCTTTTTCATTATTGCCATTATCCTTTGTCACCTATTTGTCTGTCTCCTATTTCCAACTTACTTGTAGCTAAAATAATAGGTAAAATAATAGGTAACGTAAGTTATGTTGATTTCTAATCACTTGTCAACTGACCTATGCTTTCTTCTTTTTCTTTCTTTCTTTCTTTCTTTCTTTCTTTCTTTCTTTCTTTCTTTCTTTCTTTCTTTCTTTCTTTCTTTCTTTCTTTCTTTTTTTCTTTCTTTCTTTCTTTCTTCCTTTCTTCCTTCCTTCCTTCCTTCCTTCCTTCCTTCCTTCCTTCCTTCCTTCCTTCCTTCCTTCCTTCTTTCCTTCCTTCTTTTCTTTTTTTTTTTTTTTATGGAATCTCACTCTGTCACCCAGGCTGGAGTGCAGTGGTGTGATTTCGACTCACTGCAACCTCCGCCTCTGTGTTCAAATGATTCTCCTGCCTCTCAGCCTCCTGAGTAGCTGGGATTATAGATGTGCATCACCACACCCGACTAATTTTTGTATTTTTAGTAGAGATGGGGTTTCACCATGTTGACCAGGCTGGTCTCAAACTCCTGGCCTCAAGTGATCTGCCCGCCTCAGACTCCCAAAGTGCTGAGATCACAGGTGTGAGCCATCGTGCCCAGCAGCTTTCTACTTATTGTTTAGGCTCTTGTTTATAAATTTAGTTTTGTTTAGAATATTCTCTGTACCATGCTATCTCCAGGATTACTTTTACTTCTAAACATAGTTCCAATATAGATTTTCTTTCCTCTAGAAAATCTTTCCATGTAGCCCAAATCTTGTGTTACATAAATATTTTATTTTGTCCCTGTAGCAACCTATCCTTTCCTTATCATATCACTTACTTCACTGCATTGAAGTAATCTGTTATAATTTTCCAAGCTTCTCTTTCCCCAAAACATCTGAATTTCTAGAGGAGAATCATGTAAATGCATGTTTTTACATTCAGTACTGGTACTGAATATGTGCTCAATAAATTGTGGATGACCTAGTGAATTTTGACATTGTTTGATTAGGTAATGTTTAGACCCTATTTTCTTGGATGCTTTTAATTAGCTGTAGCATAGATACTCCCAGTGCCACACAATGACAAATGATAATAATACTGTTGAAAAAGATAGATCATAGAAATAGACAGATGATAGGTATTATCTTCATTTTATAGATGAAGAAACTGAGGTTTGGAGAAATCTAAAATAAATTTTCAAGTTCATGCAGTTAGTGCTTAACACTCTATAAATTGTATTGCTGTGTGTTTTTATATATACATAGTGTTTCCTTAGCTAGTCAGTAAGATTCTTGAAGCAAGGCTTGTACTTTGCTGTACTGCCTTAGCCAGACGTTATCAACATTTAGCTTTTCAGGTGATATTCACTGCAAGTGTGGGGCTACTACTAGAGTTTGAAACAAAATTTATAAATTTTTCATCTTTTACTCTTTCCTCTGTCCTCATGTTCTCCTCTGCTAGCATAAAATCTGCTCCTCAAACATTTAAGCCAAGCTTGTTCTATGCTTTAATGTTACCCTATCTTTTATTGTTGAATGTCAATACAATAATCTATTCTGTAAGCAAAACTTTATCATATAATGTAGTAGTTACTCAACAAAAATAGTAGTTGAATAAAATGTATTCACTGTAAGGTATGATAGGCTTAATTATTTTCAACTATTTAAATGTTTCTTTATTTAGCAACTAGCACACATTTTTCTCTATGAACCAGTTTTTATTTTATGTGCTATGGATACAAAATCAATTTGCATAATTCTCTGGCTTTAAATAATTCCCAAGTATGAGGGGGAAAATTTGTTATTAAATGTAATTAATTATATCACAGAATTCTACTTAAATTAAGAAAAGATTCATAATGCAGACAACTTTCTAGATTTAAGGGCATATGGAGGGATCTTTTTGAAAGATGAGGCACCTTTTACATTACTCTCTCAACTGAAGGCCTGTTAAATCCTTTTATGTTCTCTTAGGCTTCTAAACACAAGAAAGAATGAAGCTCTGCGACTGGTTTGCATACTTTTGACATATTTCTGTGTCCTATTCTAGTCATTGGACAGGCCACTATAAATAAATGGACCATGTTCTGAATTTTCAGTTCCAAAGTCTATGTTAACCTATATTATTTTAACCTATATCTTCATAGAATACATGTTCTTTGCCTTTATTAAGGTTGAATTTTAACGTGACTTTTTATTGCTTAATAATACAGATCAGTAGTTTCATAATCTCCCTCAAAGCCTTGTCTGATGAGGATTGCAAAGGGTCGCGAAACAGACCTTTAAGAAAAAATCTGTTTTACCTAGATATCTGCTACGAAAAACAGATAAATTCCCCACAGAAATGCATCAAAGGAGAATCTAATATACTCTTATAGGCTTCCAGAATATCTTTTCATATAAAATGAAATCTAAATTGGTAGTGAAATTATGAGCAACAAGTTTCCTTTTTAATATTTAGTTTCATGGAATAACAAGGTGTAAAATTTTCTGTAATGTACTCTAGTGATAATGTTAAAATAATGTGTATCCTTTCTTCCTGGACTAATTCTCTTCCTTTCTGTCCCTGCTCCACCTACTCTGAGGCTTTGGGTGGGTTACATAAGTACTGACTCTCACTTCCCTTTTTATAAAATACGGGTTTCAAACCAAATTTTGATCTCTGAGTTGATTTATAGTATCAAAATTCTATGAATTACTGTGTTCAGAAGTGACAAAGAATAGGATCACATGATTTATCATTCAGGTTAACTCTATAGAATTTACATTTAAGGAAAAAATAAAAATAGTTTCAGACTAGGAGAAGCACTACACTGGGAAATTTCCTGGCCTTCAATAATGTGAATGTGTTTCGTTATTTAATATAGCCATTTCCCCTTGGGCTTTAGGCAAGGAAACAGATGTGATGCCTCCTGTAAATCACACAAAAAACTTTCCATGCAAAATGATTGGCCTGAAGCCTGAAGGCAATTTTATGTCTAGGAAAATATAATAGCCCATGCTGTACTCTTAAGAATATTTACATAAGTTAACTTATGTAAAGAAATTCTGACTCATATGTGCTTCTGGGTAACAAATGTGTGACAAATAAGTAATTTAATATTTTAAAAAGCAATATTCAAATAATGCACTTGTCAGTCATTGATATAGGAATCATTATTTATAATTTATAATAGTATGTACTCTTTTCTTTGTAGATCATTATTTAGAAAAATACTTCATTCTACAGGCTTCAATTGCAGTCTTAAGAAGTGATAACAATCTCTCACATTTGTAAAGAAAAGTCGGTACAAGCAAATTATAACAGCTTGAACCAATAATGTCAAAGAAAATTAAACTGTTTCTCTAAATACACTTTCAAGGTTGTAAAGACACAGATTGTGAAACGAATGGGCTGGCAACCTGCTTCAGATTGTATATTCTAATTTTACTTTTATCTTTCAGTATACCTGGAAAAACAGTCATTACTATTTACCATCTGGATCCAGTGAATCCTTTCTGGATTTTTATATATTTTAATCATTACACAAATAATTTATAGAAATAAAAATATTCATAGTGAAAGGTGTTTTATAAAAAAATATATTTAAACTTTCCTATTTTGAGATAAATACAGGTTCATACAAGTTGCAATAAATAATAGAGAAATTCCATAGACCCTTTACCCATTTTTTCCAATAAAAATACCTTGCAAAACAAATATAAAATAATACAAACAGGATATTGACATTGAGACAGCCAAGATACAGAAATTTTCTAGCATCACAAAGATCCTTCATATTGTCATTTTACAGCCACACCAACTTCCCTACAATTCCCACTCCATCATTCACCTCTGTCAACCACTAACCTGTTCTCTATTTCTAAATTTGTGTCATTTAAATAATATTATATTAATGGAATCATAGTGCATGTAACTTTTTAATATATATATTTTTTTCTCAGCATAACATTTGGAGATTCATCCAGGTGGTGTGGGTATTTTGTTACTTTTTGTTGATAGGTAAAATTTTGTGATATAGAGATTCTCTTTTATTGATAAGTAAGATTCCATGATATGGAGGTACCACATCTTGTTTAGCCATGAACATGATTGAAGGTTGAAGGGTTGTTTCCAGTTTTGAGCTATTATGAATAAAACTGTTCTAAATTTTGTTTATATGAATATAACCCACACCTGACCATACCAACAAGGTGCTAGTGTGTGTGTGTGTATATATATATCACAAACACACATATTATATATATATAATATATATTATCATATATATATATATATTATATATATAATAATGTGTGTGTGTTTGTAAATGTAAGTTTTATTTCTATGGAATAAAAGCCCAGGAGGGCAATTAATATTTTCTATAAAAATTGCATGTCTTGTTTTTTTTTTTTTTTTTTTTTGAGACGGAGTCTCACGCTGTTGCCCAGGCTGGAGTGCAGTGGCGTGATCTCGGCTCACTGCAAGCTCCGCCTCCTGGGTTCAGGCCATTCTCCTGCCTCAGCCTCCTGAGTAGCTAGGACTACAGGCGCCCGCCACCGCGCCCGGCTAATTTTTTGTATTTTTAGTAGAGACGGGGTTTCACTGTGGTCTCGATCTCCTGACCTTGTGATCCGCCCGCCTCGGCCTCCCAAAGTGCTGGGATTACAGGCTTGAGCCACCGCGCCCGGCCAACATGTCTTGTTTTTTAAGAAGTGTCCGAAATAATTTAGAGAGCAGCTTCACCACTTTACATCATAACCAGCAATATATGAGTGACCTAATTTTTCAGGGTCTGCACAAGCATTTATTGTTGTCATCATTTTATTCTAGCTCTTCTGATTGGTGTGTAGTCAAATTTCATTGTGGTTTTGATTTGCACTTACCTAGTGGATAATGAAGTTGCATATCTTAACATGGCTTATTGGACATATGTTTGTTTTCTTCAGTAAAATATACTTTCATGACGTTTTCCCCATTTTCTAATTGGATCACTGTTTTTTTTTTTTTTTTTTTTCTGTCATGGTTTGGAAGTTCTTTATATATGCTAGACACCAGTCATTTGATGGATACGTGGTTTGCAAATTCCAGTATTTAGTTTGTCATATCATTCTCAAGAGCCAAAGTTTTTATTTTTGATGAAGACAAATTTACAGTTTTTCTTTTTATAAATCATACTTTTGCTATCAAAAATCCTTTGTCTAGGTGCAGCTGATAAAGGTTTTTGTTTATGTTTTTCCCCCTAAGATTTATGGTTTTAATATTTCTGTATAAATCCTTGATACATTCTGAGTTAACTTTTCTGTAAGATGTGAGACTTAGGTCAAAAAATTCACATTTTTCCTATAAATGCTCAATGCTCTAGTACCATTGGTTGAAAAGGCAATCTTTCTTATCATGAAGTAAGAAGGGTCTTTGTCAAAGTCAGTTGTGAAAGAGTTATGGTTTAGTCCAGACATGTAAAGAGCTTAGAAGTTGTTACTCTGCCCTATGGCAAGAAAAAACTAAATATGCTGAAAATCAGTAACTTTTCTTAGTCTCTTTAGAGAAGTAAGATTTTGGGGGAAACACTGTCCTTTAATCTAGAGAAACAGAGAAATCCAGTGTGGCATAGAAAAGTTTTGCTTACCTAGATTAGAAGTTACTGGGGCCATAAGCTGGTAGTAATACTTTATTTATTTATTTATTTATTTATTTATTTATTTATTTATTTATGTTTTTGAGACAGAGTCTCGCTCTGTCACCTAGGCTGGAGTGCAGTGGTATGATCTCAGCTCACTGCAACCTCTGCCTCCCAGGTCCAAGCTATTCTCCTGCCTCAGTCTCCCAAGTAGCTGGGATTACAGGCACATGCCATCATGACTGGTTAATTTTTGTGTTTTTTGTAGAGACGGGGTTTTGCCATGTTGCCCAGGCTGGTCTCAAAATCCTGACCTCAGGTGATCTTCCAACCTCGAACTCCCAAAGTGCTGGGATTATAGGCTTGAGCCACCGTACCTGACCAATAATACTTAAATAGTAATTTTGATGAATTGCTAGAGAAAACGTGTGCATTATCTTGAGAAACTACTGTGGGCTGCAGTTTCCCCAGTTTTACCTTTACTTTTACCTATAGGAACTCTACCAGGTTCCTACAGTGGACATTCAGTAAAGATACTCTCATAATATTGGCAGGGGGAGAAAAAGAGTAACCATTCTGAAATATACCTATATCATTCTCTATAAGAAGGCCCACTTCCAGAGAAAATGACTTTACTAGACTCTTATCCAAGCTGAGGAAGGTAATTCCTCATTTTATAGACCCTCTCGACTTATTGTCCAACTTTAGGGGGATAAAAAATATACTCCTAGAAAACATTTGTGAAGGTGATAGCCCAGACACAAAGACCCACTAAAACACTGAGTTTTAATCATAAGATTATAGATCGCTTCCTCTACCTCACAACCTGACCACCATACCAACAGGGTTCTAGTAATAACGGTGAATTACAGTTGAATATGCTATAAGACAGACTCTCTCTTAGAAGGAGTACCTAGGGAAGCTTAATGTCAAGAAAAAGAGACTAAAACAATGACTATAGAAGAATTTAAAACCTCTGGCATCTACAGCTATAGCAAACATTAAACACAGCCTAAAAATCTTAAGTATATTAGTATAAAACACCTCACATTAAAGGCCAATGTACTTCAATTCCTATTAGCCAATATATTATGTCTGACTTTCAACAAAATTTACAAGGCATGCAAACAGGCAAGAGAAAATCACATGGTGAAGAGTAAAAACAAACATCAGAAGCAAGTTCAGATGTGACAAAAAGTTTAGAATTATCAGATGAGGAATTTAAAATAATTATGATGATCATATTAGGGGGACTAATGGAAAAAGTAGACAGCATGCAAGGAAATATAGGTAATGTAAGCAGAGAGATGGAAACTCTAAGAAAACCCAAAGGAATCTTTAGAGATAAATCATTGTAACACAAATGAAAACTGCCTTTGTTGGGCTAATTAATGAACATGACCCGGAAGATAATTAGTAAGCTTGAATGTTTATAGAAACTTCCCAGACTAAAATAAAAGAGTAAAAAGAATTAGAAACAGACACGATAAAATACAATTCTCCCCGCCCTCAGACAAAACAGAATATCTGAGATCTGTGCACGCTTTCAAAAGCTGTAAAATATGTATACTGTAAGTGGAATGCCAGAAGAGGAGCAAAAACAGACAGAGCCAAATAAATTGAAGTAAAAATGGCCAAGAATTTTCAAACTTGATGACAGGCACCAAGCCATGGATCCAGAAAGCTCAGGGAACACCAAGTAGAATAGATAACAAAGATCTACACCTGAGTATATTGTTTTCAAATTTTAGAAAAGTAAAAATCTTGAAAGAAGACAAGGCAAAATAACAACAGCTGCAGCAGCAACAGCAACAAAAAACACCACCACCATCACCACCAACAAAAACATATCTATGGAAAAACAATAGTAAGAATTACAAATGCTCAAAATGGATTTTTATTCAGAAATCATGCAAATAACAAGAGAGTAGAATGAAATATCTGAAATGCTGGGAGAAAAAAAATTCACCAATTAGCATTCTGCATCCTGTGAAATTATCCCTCAAAGGTGTGGGAGAAAGAGGAACTTTTTCAGACAAAAAAAAAAAAAAAAAAAAAAAACTGATAATTCATTCTCATCGAACATGCCCTGAAAGAAAAGTCAAAGTCTGTACCATCTGTAAAGTTTTTCAGGAAGATCAGAAACTTTAATCTACATAAAGAAAGGAAGATTGTTGAAGGAATAAATAAAGGAAGTCTGTAGATTCAGCATACAATAATGTTACAAAACAACCTGACTGGATTAAACAATGTATGAAACATACACCCTGAAAGTCTCAGGGGAAAAGCTGCTGACATAAGTAACTTTGGAAATGAATAGTTCCTAAGACTAAAGTAAAAATAAACTATACATAAATATTATACTCTAGTTAATCCCATTGTTCTCCACAAAGGCATAGATTAACAATTTTAATACTTTTATAAGTGTATCCTGTAACGAAACAATTATGTAAATGAATAGTAAGTGTCGGGTGCCAAGTTTCTCACTGTTGGAGAGAAAGGTTACAAATAAACAAAGGACAGAGTCTGGAGTGATCCATGTGGAAATTAATTTGAGTTTGAGGTCCCAGCATGAACCCATGTTTAGCTTAATATAGACAGATGGTTACATATGGCTTAATAGAAACAGATGGTTACTACCTAAAGATAATGGGTATACATGGTTATATGTACACATATATTAATGTGTGCATACTTATGTGTGTACATACACACAAATGCACATACACACATATATAAGAGGAACTAGGAGGAATGGTACCCTAGAATCAACAGTCACACTTAGCATACAGACCTTGGTTTCTAATATCATTCGCTTATGATAGCAGCTCCTTGGAGACATAATTGGTTACAGTACTGGTGAAGGAACTACACAATATGAGCCTGGAGTATCTGATAGTGCTAGAAAGGAAAGAAATGCTCAAAATCAACCAATCAAGGAAAACATATCACAAAAATTGGGGTATGTCAAAGGGACACGGGGCCAACTGAAAGCTTCCAATGGCAGAGATTAGACCACTTGAATAACAAAATAAATTTGTATTAGATTATAACCTAAAATATAAAACGAAATTGACTCTATGCTTTTAAAAATGAATGAATAACAAACAAATAAGCCATAAAAGACAAATCTTCTGAGCAGAAGACTTCCAAACAATTTATATAGATAGACAATCCTTAACGAAAGAGCAAATAACTCCCCACTTCTTAATTGTGGGCCATTTACATGGTGATTTCCTTCCAACTGATGTAGTATGCAAACAGCGATGAAAAGAGTAACTTTATAGTAAAGAAACCTAACCACCACTTTCTCAGACAGACAAGCTAGGTTAACATCAACAGTGATAAATCACGTTGGCTGTATATACACTTGATATGATGTGATAAAAATGGCACTTTACATCTTTGCTGTTTCTCTTCAAATAGTCCCAGTGTGACCATGAGATAAAGATCATTCAAGTCCAATTGACCAACATTTTACAGAATACTTGACTTCTACTTTTCAAAAGTGCTGGGATCATCAAAATCTATGAAAGTCAGAGAAACTGTCTTAGCCAAGAGGATGCTAAGCAGACATAATTATTAACTGCAATATGGTCTCCTTGACTGGATTCCGGAATAAAAAAAAAAAGAACAGTAGGTTAAAAACTAAGAGACTCTGAATAAAGTATGGGCTTTAGATAATAATAGTGTATCAATAGTGCTTTATTAATTGTAACAAATATAATAGGTAAGATGTTAATGATAAGATAACTAGGTGTAAAACAAATGGGAACTCTGTACCATCTGTAATTTTTCGGAAAATCTAACACTTTTCTAAAAATAAAATGTTTTAAAAACACAAAACAAAATTAGCATACTTTTGTAGGTCTGTTTCTGGGTTCTGCATTCTGATCCATTGATTCTGTTCCATTCTGTGTCTATGCTCCCTTTAGTACCACCCAGTCTTGATTACTTCAGCTACATGTCTTGAAATCAGGTAGATTGAGTTCTCATTTGCATTTTATTCTTCTTTATCACAACACTTTACCTATTTTAGTTTATTTAGCTTTCCATATATATTTTAGAATAATTTTGTGTGTACCTACAGCTTTTGCTGAGAGTTGGCAGGAATTGCATTAAACTTGAATATCAGTTTGAAGGTAATTGAGATCTTCACTTTATTGAGGCTTCCAATTCATAAATATAGTACATTTTCACATTTATTCAGATCCCTTGCCATTTCTTTCTTCAGCAATAAGTGGCTTTCATCATATAAGTTCTGCACATGATTTGGCATGATTTGTTAGATTTACATTTAGGTATGCTTTATTTATTTATTTATTTATTTATTTATTTATTTATTTATGAGACAGGATCTCACTCTTTCACCCAGACTAGAGTGCAGTGGTGTCATCTCAACTTGCTGCAGCCTCAGCCTCTGGAGCTCAAGGAATTCTTCCACCTCAGCCTCTTGAGGATCTCAGACTATAGGTGTGCACCATCACATAATTTTTGTATTTTCTGTAGAGAGGTGGTCTTGCCATGTTGCCCAGGCTGGTCTGGAACTCCTGAGCTCAAAAGATCCACCCAAGTCACCCTCCCAAAGTGCTGAGATTACAGGTGTGAATGCCCTGCACCTGGCTGCAATTTTGTTTTTAAACAAGTAAAACTGGCATTATATTTTAATTTTGGTCTCCACATTTTCACTTCAGATAACTGAAACAGAGTTGACTTCTGTATATTTGTTTTGTATCTTGTGACCTTAATGAACTTATCTATAAGTTCTAGTAATATTGTTGTAGAATCCTTGGAGTTTTCTCTGTTGGCAACTATGCTATCTACAAATAAGGTAGGTTTATTTTTATTTTCCAATCTCTATGCCTTTCCCACTGCCCCTCCCTCCTGTCTTGCCTATTTCATTGGCTGAAACTTTCAGCGTTATATTTAAATACAGTGATTAAATTGGACATTCTTGCCTTATTGCCAGTAGTAGTGGAAAAGCATTCAGTCTTTCATCATTAATTATAAAGTTAGCTGTAGGTTTTCAGTAGATGCTCTTTATCATGTTGAGAACATTCCCCTTTCTTCTGATTCTTCTGATAATTTTGTCATCAAATGTTGAATTTTACCAACACCTTTTCTGCATTGATTGATACTATCATGTAAAGTTTATTCCTCAGCCTGTTAATACAGTAGATTACATTGATTGATTTTCCAATATTGAACCTACCTTGCACCTTTTATTAAGTTCCACTTGGTCTTGGTGTACAATTCTGTTTACATATTGCTGAATTCTGTTTCGATGAGATCCAAAATCCATGCTGCTCCTTTTACCATTGTCTTACAGTTTATATGTGTCATTATAAGGATATTTCACATTCTTCCATTTTGCAATTTGTAAACACATTTTGATGTATTACCTACCTAAGACTATTATTGGATACCAGATTTTCTAGAAAGATTTTTCATAAAAACATTGTAACAATTTTTTGCTTGTAAAATCACTTTATCTTTTTTCATCAATTGCTTCATTTTGAATTTAGATATGACAACATAACTCACGTAGCTTTTTAATTGTCTTTGGGATGCTGAGAAGTCATTTTTTTCATAATAATTTGTTAAAACAATAATCTTTTAACATGTGTACGTTATGAAAATTCCTTAAGTATACATGTATATACACATATGCAAGGGCAAACAACTCAGTGTAGACAAGTATGCATTGCCTCCTGCTTTAAAATATCTAAAACATTACTTTTAGAGGAGTTCATCTATTTTTTATGGTTCAGATTGACACAGAAATATTTCTCACATTCAGAACAACCTTTTTATGTGCTTTTTGTGACAATATCTCTTATCTTAAAAAATGAGGGCTGTATTATTCTTTATTTGAATATTTATTCCAATATCCTCCTATGCTATAAGATGGTGCTCTGAGTCAGTTTTCCTGCAGTTATTTTAGTAATCCATGTTTCTTTGTAGCTAACACTTTTGTCTCTTTGTTATTAGGATGGAAAATGTAACATATTTTCTGGTTCCTTTTACTCATAGCTTAAGTACTGAAAACAAGAACCATATCAAAAGCTGATCTCAGTGAGTTAGGGATCATTGTGGATGGAAGGCAGGACTAGATTGCAGCTCCCATGCAGATGAACAGAGCAGGGTTAGGAGACTCACACAGTGTACTTTTGCTCCAGAACTACTACAGGAATATAAACCAGGAAACCTGAGAGAACCCACATTATGAAGGAAGCAGATTGCTCCTGCAGGACCCAAGAGACACGCCACATACTGTGAGTGCCCAAGCTCTGGAATTAGGAAAGTGGGGTTGTCCACCCCTAAACACACACCCCTTACTGGGGAACCTTAAGGTCTAGATCACAGGAGAAGAGTCTGAACTTACCTGGAACTTACTCATCTCAATTTAGAGAGATGAGTAAAATACAGGGGTAGAGAAAGCAGTGGGAAAAGTCCTGTGGACTCTCTGGGTCCGCTGGGAAGCCATTTCTGCCTTGTCTGACAGGGGTCTTTGGGGAGAGCTGCCAGATATACTGGGAAAAGACCACAGGGAGAAGGAAACCTCCAGCTGAAGTTTGTGACAACTCCAGCGGAATGTGAAGTCTCTGGCCAGAACTCAGGAGGAGGGCGTGAATCCAGTGTGCAGACTCCACAGGCAGGGAGGCATGAAAGCCATCCTTGCTTTCACAACTTGGAGGCTGGTAGCCTGGGGCAAGCTCTCAGCCCAGCTTGCCCACCGCCTGGAAACAGACTGGTGCTGTTTCATGAGGGAGCATAGTGTGAGTGAGACAGACCATTTAGGTTGCGTGGAAACTGGGTGAGACCTGTAACGACCAACTTTCCCCTGCTTCCTTGACAATCTGCATGACACAGCAGAGGCAGCCATAATCAAACTGACTTAGGAACATAACTCCATTGACCTGGAAACCATATCTCCATCCCCCACAGCAGCCACAGCAAGGCCTGCAAAAGGAGAGTCTGAATTCAGACATACCTAGCCCTGCCCCCACCTGATAGTCTTTCCCTAACCACCCTGGTTGCTGAAGAAGACAAAAGACATGTACTATTGAGTGTTTTAGGGCCCCGCCGACGACCTGATCCTTCCTGTACTAACATAGCTGATGCTGTTTGGAAAGTGCCACCTTCTGGCAGGAGGCCAACCAGCACAAAAATAGTACACTAAGCAACCGAAACTAAGGACCTCACGGAGTCCATTTCACCACCTCTGCCACCTCTACCAGAACAGGTGCTAATATCCATGGCTGAGAGACTCACAGACGATTCACATCACAGTACTCTGTGCAGATGACCCCCAGTAAGATCCCGGAGCCTTGTAGACCTGCTGGGTGGCTAGATCAAGAAGAGAGTAGCAATCACTACAGCTGTGTTTTCAGGAAGCCACATCCCTAGGTGAAGGGAGAGTGTACTACACCAAGGAAACATCCTGTGGGACCAAAACATCTGAAAAGCAACCTTGAGCCCCAAAGCAACCTTGAGCCCCAGACCTTCCTTATGACATAGACTTACCCAAATGAGAAGAAACCAGAAACATAATTCTGGTAATGTGACAAAACAAGATTCTTTAACAACCCCCTAAAATCACACTAGCTCATCAGCAATGGATCCAAACCAAAATGAAATCCCTGATTTACCTGAAAAATAATCAGAAGGTCAGTTATTAAGCTAATAGGAGGCACCAGAGAAAGATGAAATCCAACTTAAGGAAATCAAAACAAAAATGATAAAAGAAAATGAGGGGAGAAATCTTCAGTGAAATAGCATAAATAAAAAAACATTCAAAACCTACAGAAATAATGGGTACACTTAGAGAAATGCAAAATGCTCTGGAAAGTCTCAGCAATAGAAACAAACAGGCAGAAAAATAAGCTTCAAAGCTTGAAAAGAAGGTTTTTGAATGAACCCAATACAACAAATACAAAGAGAAAAGAATAAGAAAAATGAACAAAGTTTGCAAGAAGACTGAGATTATGTTAAATTACCAAACCTAAAAATAATTGGTGTTCCTGAGGAAGAAGAGAAATCTAAAAGTTTGGAAACATATTCAGAGGAATAATCAAGACAAACTTTCTCAGCCTTGCTAGAAAACTAGACATCCAAGAAGCTCAGAGAACACCTGGGAAATTCATCACAAAAGATCATTATGTAGGACCACTGTCATCAGGTTATCTAAAGTTAAGATGAAGGAAATAATCTTAAGAGCTGTGAGGTAAAAGTCCCAGGTAACCTACTCAACAACAACAACAAACTATCAGATTAACAGAGGATTTCTCAGCAAAAACCCTACAAGTTAGAAGGAATTGGGGCCCTATTTTCAGCTTCCCTAAACAAAACAATTATCAGCCAAGAATTTTGTATCCGGTGGAACTAAACTTCATAAATGAAGAAAATATACAGTCTTATTCAGACAAACAAATGCTACCAAGACAGCACTACAAGAACTGCTAAAAGGAGCTCTAAATCTTGAAACAAATCCTGGAAACATCAAAACAGAACATCTTTAAGCCATAAATCTCACAGGACCTATAAAAAATACATTTTTTGAAAAAAAAAAAGGTATATAGGTAACAAATATCACAATGAATAGGTAACAAATATCACAATGAATAGAATAGTACCGCACATCTCAATAGTAACATTGAATGTAAATGACCTACATGCTCCACTTGAAAGATGCAGAATTGCAAAATGGATAGGAATTCATCAACCATCTGCTGCCTTCAAGAGACACACCGAATGCATAAGGACTACATAAACTTAAGGTAAAAGGATGGAAAAAGACATTGCATGCATATGGACACCAAGAGTGAGCAGAGGTACCTCTTATTATATCAGACAAAGCAAACTCTAAAGCAACAGAAGTTGAAAAAGACAAAAATGGACATTATATAATGTTAAAAGGCCTTGTCCAAGAGGAAAATATTATAGTCCTAAATATATATGTACCTAACACTGGAACTCCCAACTTTACAAAACAATTACTACTAGACCTAAGAAATGAGATAGATAGCAACACAATAATAGCGTGGGGCTTCAATACACCACTGACAGGGCTAGACAGGTCACAAAGACAGAAAATCAACAAAGAAACAATGGATTTAAAGTATACAATGGAACAAATGGACTTAACAGATATTAAAAGAAGATTCCAGCAACATATAATACATTCTATTCATCAGGACATGGAACTTTCTCCAAGATAGTCTATATCACAGGCCACAAAACAAATCTTAATAAATTTAAGAAAATTGAAATTATATCAAGTACTCTGTCAGACCACAGTGGAATAAAACTGAAAACCATCTCCAAAAGGAACTTCCAAAACCATTCAAATACACGGAAATTAAATAAACTGCCCTTGAATAAGCACTGAGTCAAAAATGAAATAAAGATGTAAATTTAAAACATTCTTCAAACTGAATGACAACAGTGACAAAACCTGTCAAAATCTCTGAGCTACAGCAAAGGCAGTGCTAAGAAGAAGAGCCCTAAGTCCTTATATAGCCGTAAGTCCTTACATCAGAAAGTCTGAAAGAGCACAAATAGATAATTTAAGGTCACACCTCAAGGAACTAGGAAAACAAGAACAAACCAAACCTAAACCAGGCAGAAGAAAGGAAATAACCAAAATCAGAGCAGAACTAAATGAAATTGAAACAAAAAAAATAATACAAAAGATAAATGAAACAAAAAGCTGGTTTTTTGAAAAGATAAAATTGATAGACCATTAGCAAGATTAACCAAGAAAAGAAGAGAGAAAATGCAAATAAGCTCAGTTAGAAACAAAACGGGAGATCTGAAAACTGACACCACAATTCAAGGCTACTACGAACAGCTTTATATGCAGAAACTTGAAAACCTGCAGGAGATGGGATACATTCCTGGAAAGATACAACCCTCCTAGCTTAAATCAGGAAGAATTAGATGCCGGGAACAGACTAGTAACAAGCAGTGAGATTGAAATGGTAATTAAAAAAATACCCAACACAAAAAAGTCCAGGGCCAGATGGATTCACAGCTGAATTCTACCAAACATTCAAAGAATTGGTACCAATCCTATTGACACTGTATCACAAGATAGAGAAAAAGAGAATCCTCTCTAAATCATTCTGTAAAACCAGTATCACCCGAATATCAAAACCAGGAAAGGACATAACAACAACAACAACAAAACTACAGACCAATATCCCTGATAAACATAGATGCAAAAATCCTTTACAAAATACTGGATAACCAGCTATCCAACAACATATCAAAAAGATAATCCACCATGATCAAGTGGTTTTCATACCCGGGATGCATGGATGGTTTAACATCAACAAGTCAATAAATGTGATACATCTCAAAAACAGAAAAGCATTTGACAAAGTAAAGCATTCCTTTATGATTAAAGCACTCAACAAAATCAGTATACAACATAATAAAAGCCATCTATGACAAACCCACAGCCAAAATAACACTAAATGAGGAAAAGTTAAAAGCATTTTCTCTGAGAACTGGGACAAGACCAGGATGCCCACTCTCACCACTTCTATTCAACATAGTACTGGAAGTCCTAGCCAGAGCAATCAGATAAGAAAAAGAAATAAAGTTCATACAAATTGATAAAGAGGAAGTCAAACTATTGCTGTTTGTTGATGATATTATTGCATACCTAGAAAACCAAAGGACTCTTCCAAAAAACACTTAGAAATGATAAAATAATTCAGCAAAGTCTCCAGATGCAAAATTAATGTACACAAATCAGTAGATCTATATGTCAACAGTGACCAAGCTGAGAATCAAAACAAGAACTCAACTACTTTTATAATAGCTGCAAAAGAACCAAACCAAACCAAAACTAAAACAACTTAGGTATATATATAACCAAGGAGATGAAAGACCTATACAAGGAGAACTACAAAACTCTGTTGAAAAAAATCAGAGATCGTCTGGGCATGGTGGCTCATGCCTGTAATCCCAGCACTCTGGGAGACCAAGGTGGGCAGATCACAAGGTCATGGGTTCAAGACCAGCCTGGCCAACATAGTGAAATCCCGTCTCTACTGAAAACACACACACACACACACACACACACACACACACACACACAATAGCCAGGCATGGTGGTGCATGCCTGTAATTCCAGCTACTTGGGAGGCTGAGGCAAGGAGAACTGCTTGAACCTGGGAGACGGAGGTTGCAGTGAGCTGAGAGCCCTCCATTGCACTCCACACCGGGCGACAGTGTGAGACTCCAACTCAAAAAAAAGGAAATCATAGATGACACAAACAAATGTAACCAAATACCACCTGTTCCCACAAAAACCTACAGAAATTAAAAAACATAAAGCTGATTTCAATGAATATTTTTTGCATTTGGTCTAATCTATAGAGCTGGATATTTATAAAAATAATAATTTAAAAGATCAGAGACTTCCAGTTTACATGTGGGTTCTAGAGCATTATGTGAGGCCTCACTTTCTTTAACTAATGCCCTGATACTATCTTCATTTATGACTATCTCATCCTGGGGTGGTCAGATCTAGAGCTAGTTTACTGTACATCCTGCTGCTGCTGGAAGTCTGGTTCTGAAAACATTGATTTCCAAAATATTTTATTAGCCTGGGCACAGTGGCTCATGACTGCAATCCCAGCACTTTTGGAGGCTAAGGTGGGAGGATTGTTTGAGACCTGGAAGTTGATACCAGTCTGGGCAACAGAGTGAGATCCCATCTCAAAAAAAAAAAAGAAAAAAGAAAGAAAGAAAGAAGGAAAGGAAAGGAAAGGAAGGGAAGGGAAGGGAGGGCAGGGGAGAGGAGTGGGGGAGGGGGGAGGGGAGGGGAAGGGGAGGGGAAGGAAGGGGGAGGGGGAGAGGAGGGGAGGGGATGGGAGAGGAGGAGAGGTGGAGGGGAGGGGATGGGAGAGGAGGAGAGGTGAAGGGGAGGGGAGGGGAGGGGGAGGGGACGGGAGGGGAGGGGGCAGGGGAGGGGAGGGAAGCCAAAAGGAAGGGAAGGGAAGGGAAGGGAAACCAAAGGAAAGGAAAGGGAAAGGGAAAGGGAAAGGGAAAGGAAAGGAGACAAAATAAGAAATTAGCCCGGTGTGGTGGTGTGTGCCTATAATCCCAACAACTCCAGAGGCTGACAAAGGAGGATCACTTTAGCCCAGGAGAGTGAGCCTCCGGGGACCTAGGGTTAAGCCACTGCACTCCAGCCTGGTTGTCAGAGCAACACCATACTATGTGTCTATTAAAAAAGAACAAAAAAATTATTTAATCCTCTGTCTTAGACAAAGTTCTCCAGAGGGACCGAACCAATAGGATACATGCGTATATGGAAGGAGATTTATTAAGAAGAATTGCCTCACACAATTACAAGATGAAGTCCTACAATAGGCCATCTGCAAGCAGGGGAAATAGAGAAGTTGTTGATGGTTTAGTCCAAGTGCAAAGCGTCAAAACCAGGGAAAGCAACAGTGCAGTCAAAGGCCTGAGAACCCCTAGGAAGCCACAGGTGCAAGTCCCGGAGTCCAAAGGCCAAAGAATCTGGAGTCTGATGTCCAAGGGTAGGAGGAATGGAAGCAAGCATCCAGCATGGAAAAGAGAGAGAGAGAGAGAGAGAGAGAGAGAGAGAGAGAGAGAGAGAGAGAGAGAGAGAACCAGGAGACTCAGGAAGCAACCTAATTCCACCTTCTTTCACCTGCCTTGTTCTAGTCACAGTGGCAGCCTATTGGATGTTGCCCACACACACTGAGGGTGGGTCTTCCTCTCCCAGTCCACTAACTTAAATGTCAGTCTCCTTTATCAGCACCTTCACAAACACACCCGGAAACAATACTTTCCCGCCATCTAGTCATCCCTCAGTTGAATCAAGTTGACTGTTAATATTGCCCACCACATCCTCTATTTCTAAGATTTAAACTCGGCAATTTCATAGTTATAAGGCTTTAGGGCTGGACACTGGTCTTTCACTATGTTTGTCACCAAAATGGCCATGCTTGTTTTGGATTTAGGAACAAATTAGGTTTTAGAAGACCTAGCCTTTTAACTTGTTTGACTGTGGGGAATCTTCTACATGTAGCCACATGACTGACATTTACCATGCCTATCCTCAAATATGAGATGTTGGTAAAGTTTCTCCTACTTCTTCTCCATCTACTAGTTGAAAATTCCTGTTTTTTTTCTATACATAGAAATCCCTCCCAGCTAAAACTTCAGGCAAATTCCTTTCAGCTATCTTTATCACAGCCTACAATTCAATAGACAACAAGTCTCATGCAACTTCAAGATGAAGCTGATCTCAGCGATGAAATGTATTGAGTCAAAATATTGTTTTTCTTTTTACTTTCAAAGTCACTTTATCTCTGTTAATATTTTTAAAATCATACTCCTACCCTCATTTATATCTGACTTAATTCAAATAATTTGGCTGGCCAAACTATTAGATCACATCTATATTTCTAGTAGATAGGGCAGTTTTACTTTTCAATACCATATTTCAATATGTTTATTTTTCTTTACATTTTGTAATGACTGTCAACATCAACTTCCATATTTTAGATCTTGAAATGATTCCAAGAAATTATCTGGCATAGTCCCCCACTTTCAGGAAATATCCAACTAGTGCTCAAAAATAGAGATTCTCGTTAGTGAAAAATCTTAGAGATATTACTTCTTCTTATCTTCTCTAACCACATGGTGAGGACTGTGAATTTTGTTATTATTTGCCTTGTTGTACTCATAAAGGACGCCTGTAAAATTATTTGAGGAATATGACTTCCTTAGACCACATTTAAGAGATTTCAGACAGGAGAGTGCTTTATTGCAAAACCTGAGGTATTTTCTCTGAAAGGAAAGTATGCTCTCTACTTACTAGAAAACATGCCTTCTACTTACTGTCTACTTCCTCTGATCCATTGTGTTTAAAAGACAACATTACAAAAGTGTAGGATAAATGTATCTCTGTCTGTGTAGTTATCTCTAGCTTAGTGCCATTTTTTTCTGGATGACAATTTTGTTTCTTTGTGGTCACCTGTCCTACAGCTTTAGGGAATGGATGACTTTTTCCCCCCTACACAACTTTCTTTTCATTCTCGATTCAGGACATTCAACATCGTTATCTTTGACAGCCTAGTAAACATTCTTGGTTTATGGTAGGCAATATTATCAGGTTTTTTTCGGAAAACATATTTATGTGGTGTTAGTGCTATTGAGAGAGAGTTCAACAATAGAGACTCCAGAAATAAAGTAAACGAATAAATGTCCCAAGGACCAATATCTTCAATATCAAATACTAAAATGCCAATTATTTGCTAGATAGATTTGGAGGTAAATTTGTAAAGACTAAGGGCTTTTTGGTACCTACCAAATCCCTTGTTTGCTAATTCACAAAGTCAAAGTATACCTTATTTAGGTTAGTGCTTTACAATTATAATGATTATCACTGGATTAATATGATTATAATAAAAATAATGATATTTAACCTGAACTGAATGAGTCTAAAGTGCTATGAAATATACTAATCAAGCATTATTTTATTTGATACTTATAGCAGCCTTATAAATCTAAGAATCTTTTCTTCTGTTAATTTGAAGTGGTATCATTGTTAGAGAAAAGTAACACAAATTCACACTACTTTTAGCAGCTGGGCTTTGCTCCCATTCTGTACTTTCAACTTTTATCCTTGATGGCTAGATTTTCCATATTCAGTTTAGAAGAGATACACATGGTGCACAAAATGATGTTTGTATTGCATTACCTTCCAGCTTTATTTTTCTTTGGTTATACTCTTATTTGTGGGTTGAGTGAGATAGTATGAGAATGATTGTTCTTACAGATGAGTTTAAGTCCCAAAGGAGTTGCTGTTATCTAGAAGAGTGAGAGGCCCATAACAAATATAAGGCAGGCCCAGTTAGATCTTTTATGGAAATATGAGAAAAAAAACACGCAAAAGATTAACCCAAAAGTTAAATAAGCCAAAGCACACAATCAGTATGAAAAATGCAGACACAAGGCCCCATTTTCCTTCTCTCTTAGGGTACAATGCAAGGAGAAGGGAGTTGTTAAGAACTGCCTAAAATTTCATTATTATCCTACTAACACCAAATTCCAGGGATCCTATTTTTGAAACCTGGATTTTTATATGAACTAATATTTGGCTCAAATTGTATATGTCAACATTTTCCAAAATGGAGCCTAAATACTAGTACATGTTGTCTTCTTTCATTAACCCTCAACTCCTTAGTCACTACCAATAAAGCACTAGTAAACAACTAAGTATAGACAGAATGAATATCTTACTCTGCCTCTCCACCTTAGCAGCATATAACTATCATAATCTCATTTATTTTAGAGGTTAAGGGGATACACTACATTATCTATAGAAGTCTCATGTGGTCATATGAACTTAACCAATCAACTTTAGAGGCATAAATTGTAAAATCGCGGACTGTCAGAATCGTAAAAACATTACACCCAAAGTAATCAATGTCATTTATATTATAGAAGTAGAAATATAGTCCAAGAATGGTGAAATAACTCTATGGTTTGAGAATCATTAAGTATCAGAGTTTCAGTAAAATACTCCTGATGTTTCACTTTCCCTATATAGGGGAATGCATTACATTTTGTACCTCTAAAATCAGAGTTTGAATTATCATCTATTGAAGCAGTATAGTGCTTTACATTCTGTTTATGGGGTTATTTGAAATCCTTTAAATTCACCACTATATTCTGTATGAATATAATATCCATATTAAGCTCTGGTATTTAACATTAAACACATTTCAGTTTTTTCTGTTGGTTCCCTTGAACAGTTTGCTTCTTGTTGCTAAGGAAACAGATTTTCGCATCGATGTAACACTGATGTCACAGGAAACCACTAAAGTGGAAATCTTTAATGTCTATCAACCTCTCGAGAGTAAGCAATTTCCTCTAATCAAAATGAATTAAAAATCATTCTGAACATGTAAAAATGGAGTATTTTAGAAATACATTCCTGCTGGTAACACTTTGTTTATCTAGTTTATTCAAAATCAACATAAAATATTTTAATTATGTGCTTAAATTATATGCAATTTATATTTTTATAATCCCAATTTACTATAAATTTAATTTAAAACATTCTTGGTTTTTTTTTTTTAGATGGATTCTGTCTCTGTTGCCCAGGCTGGAGGGCAGTGGTGTGATCTCGGCTCATTGCAACCTCTGCCTCCCAGGTTCGAGCAATTCTCCTGGCTCAGTCTCCTGAGAACTCAGATTGTCTTTAATTTGTAAATATAATATAAACTTCACTGCTTTCTTCTCACCAATCAAAAATCTTTACCATTTTTCTCAAGCCTCCCACAGATGTAGCCCACCACCGCGCCTGGCTAATTTTTGTATTTTTAGTAGAGGCAAGGTTTCACCGTGTTAGCCATGATGGTCTTGATCTCCTGACTTCATGATCTGCCCTCCTTGGCCTCCCAAGGATTACAGGCGTGAGCCACTGTGCCCTGCCTAAAACATTTTTAAAAAGGCACCTCTAATCATGGTTAAGAATAAAAGGAATAATTCGAAAATTAAGTTAATTTTTATTCTGAATAATGTTAGTATTTTTTTAAGCTAAAGCTGGATGATATGATTGATCCTTCATTTCCATATCTCAACCCTTTTCAACAAAAGTAAAAGGTGTTTCAATTATATGGAGTATGAAATGGCTTAGGACAATAGCAAGGAACTTAATTTTTTAGTTGAGACTCAAATCAGAAAAAAATACAATTTACATGTTTATTAGTAATATTTATAAGCCACTGTATTAATCCATTCTTATCCTGCTAATAAAGACATACCTGAGACTGGGTAATTTATAAAGAAAAGACGTTTAATTGACTCACAGTTACACATGGCTGGGGAAGCCTTATAATCATGGCAGAAGGCCAAGGAAGAGCAAAGTCATACACCAGCAGGCAAAGAAAGCATGTCCAGGGGAACTCCCCTTTATAAAACCATCAGATTTTGTGAGACTTATTTACTACCAAGAGAACAGCATGGGAAAGACCCACTCTCATATTCAATTACCTCCCACCAAGTCCCACCCAAGACAGGTAGGAATTATGGGAGCTACAATTCAAGATGAGATTTGGGTGGGGACACAGCGAAACCATATCAGTCATTAAAATGTTATTTCTTTGGCATTTTTGAGAAGTAGCAACATGTTAGCAGTTTTTGTAATTCTTTAATTTTAATAAGATCAAGGATATATAAGGAAATGAACTGACCTCTTTAATGTGTAGATAGCTTATTCACTGCTCAGAGTTTTAGAATGGTAACTCATTATCCGAATGGATCCTTTTAAGGAGACAGAGCATCTTCCTTTCATGAGACCTGAAATGGTAGAACAGTGTTTGTGGGTCAACTGTAAGAGGATCAAAATTGTTTTAGGGGCCACACAGATCCTTACTGTGCCAGGTTAGCTGCAATTACAACTGCTCAGATATCAGATACTCTGAGAACAGAAAGATTGGGCTACATCTGTGGGAAGCTTGAGAAAAATGGTAATGATTTTTGATTGGTGAGAAGAAAGCAGTGAAGCTTTTATTAAATTTACAAATTAAAGACAATCTGAGTTATGATCTTAAAATTAATGGTTTTGAGTCATGCAATGTGGCTCACATCTGCAGTTCCAGCAGTTTGGGAGGTTGAGACAGGAGGATTGCTTGAGCCTAGGAGTTCCTTCGAAGCTGCAATGAGCTATGATTGCATCACTGCACTCCAGTCTGGGACATACAGCAAGACCTGACTAAATAAATAAATACATACATACATAAAATTATGTTTTGGAAATTAGTAAACCTGAATTTGGCTTTTGTATAGTTGACATCTTTAATACAGTGTTGCATTAAAGTTTTTAGTTTATATGTCTAGCTCTTGGGGCCATTGCAAATTTTATTTGTATTTTTCTTATGGTCTTTGTCACTTGTAGCACTCAATGAGTATCAGGAGGTATTTCACTCTGTCCTGTTTAGAATATAATGTTTTAGAGACAACAAAAAGTATAATTTCCTATATATATCACAGTCATTATTTTTGTGCTATGAAATTAAGAAAATTGTGTAACTTGCTGTATCATGTCAATAATTTTCTTAACATGTCTTTCAGAATTTAGGCAAGAGGGGTGTATGTGTTTTGTGTGTGTGTGTTACTGTTATTAGTTTTAGCGTAGATAATTATTTTGGTGTAAACTTAGTGACCGAATAGGTTGATTAGAACAATTGTGCATAAAATAAGCTGCTGAAAGAGTTACAGAATATTTGTCAAAAATGTTTAACGAATAATACAGTGTAAACAAAATATATCTAAGAAAAACAAATTATCTTTCCTAAACAACAGATCTACAATTAGAAATACAAAGTAACTCAAAATAATAGAGATCATTTCCACATTTCTCCCTTTGAATGGCGAAACTTGGTCTGCATATTTTTTTCCCTAAATAATCATTGTTTCTGGGATGTTAATGGACATAATAAAGTATCCTAGAAAGAGTCTTAAAATAAGGAAATTATTTTTCAAAAGATACTGCAGTGTTGCGGTAGTTATATGTTTGAAGACAAAGTATAAGAAAGAAAAGCACATAGATTTGATTTCTCGGTGAATCTCACCTGCTCCATCCTTGCTCTGGCAACCCCACTTTCTGTTTCAGTGAATGCTTCTGGAGTGGTACCTCTTCATCTATGCTGCTTCTCACTTACCCTTCCCAAGGGTTTCTCTTTTGTGGTATCACTCTTCCTTTCCCTCTGCTTGTGTACCAGGTCACAGTGTAAACTGCAGGATGTGGAGAGCAGCAACTGAAGAACCTTAGTCTCATCAGTCAGGCAGCTAGTTTGAAGCCTGCCTGCCTCTTAGTAACCATGTAACCGTGAGTATGCTTACAAATTCCTCACAGGATCCATCTTATCAATTGTAAAATAAAGTTTAAGAGAAAACACCTTACCTGTTGGTAAGTTATGCATGTAAAGCCTGGAGCAGGATGTTTGGCACATGATTAAATGCAACAAAAGATAACTGATGATGTTGATCGATGCATACGGAGAGACAACCTAGATAAATCTAAGGGTTGTAAAATCTCAACATTAATTCCTACGTTAAAGATTAAAATGAGAAAAATAAATTACTAAAATCGATTAAGATAAAATCATTCTAGACTGATTTTATACCAGAGGGCTTTTTTTTTCTATTTTTAAAAGGAAAAGAGATTAAATAAAGTTGCACAGGTTATCAGAGACAAAGAGCTCAGCAAGCTTTTAATTAAGTTATTCCAATTATTGGAACAGTGCACAAAGGTGCAGAAATTTTATCCCGACTTAGCAGCTAAGGACCATTTTCCTTTCCTGCCACACTATACCAAAACATTTACATGTTCTACAGTATGCCAGTAAATCCAGTGCTTTAAAAGAATACACATTAAAACAGTCCTTACCTTAATCATATCAGAATTAGAAAACTTTTCTGAGGGTGAATAGTGTGTGTGAGTAAGATGTTGTAGGTAAAAGAACAAGGAAAATGCCACCAAATATTTTCACATCAACAAAAAGAAATTTTTATGTCAGAGCGTTCTGCTTTTAGTGTGCATTTCATTGTACTAATAAAGCTTTTATAGACCTGCATACCAAACTTGTTAATGACAAAGTACTTCAAATGAGTGCTACGATTAACAATTGCATAAAAAAGATAAAAGAAGAAAATATGACCCAAAACAAGCATTAGTATTCAAGAAAACTAGTACAATCTGTAAATATATAATATATATTAATGCTCAATAACCTAAAGACACATTACACATTGTCTTAACAACAAAATTTTAGGTCCATTCATATAAAGTAAAACTTTCTACAGAACAAATTGTATTTAAATATTGTTCATGAGCTAAAATTAATCTTTGAATTTTAACCCATATTAAAGGCTGCAGGAAGTCATTTTAATTTGTTATCTGAATATATTTTCTTTTTTCCCTTATATTAGGATTTGAAGATTGTTTCCATAGAAACCACTTCATCAAGCAAGATCTAGAACATTTTTTTCTTTAGACATAAAATGGGCTTGACCGTATCTGTTCTTATAGTGGTATAAACAAGCTAAAAATAGCATTCAAAACAATTTCAAATGTAGGCTGCTCTTTACATCATAACCCCTGTGGCCAGTAGCCAGAAAATTCATGAAATAGCTCTTTGTTGGTTTGTCTGTATAATTTTTGCATTACAGGCTGCTGTGAAAATGTTCTTTATCTCTTTCTTCTTTCCCCCCTCCTTCTTTCTTGTATTACTTTCCTATGGCTGCTATAATAAAGTACTATAAACTTGGTGACTTAATACAGCACAAATTTATTTTCTCTTACAGTTCTCAAGGGTGAAAATTCTAAATCACCTTCACTGGGATAAAGTTAAGGTGTGGGCAGCGCTGGTTCCTTCTGTAGGCTCTAGTGGGAGGAAACCTTTCCCTTGCCTTTTTTATCTTTTAGAGGCCACCTATATTCCTTGACTGGCCACCCCTTTTTTCTATCAGTACAAGTACTCTCTTCTATGTCATTTCTACAATCTCTCTGCTCTTCTTCCTAACTCCTATAAGAAAGTAATCCCTTGTAATTATGTTCTACCACCTGGATAATCCAGGATAATCTCCCAATCATAAAACTCTTAACTTATTCACCTTAGCAAAGACCTTTTTGCCATTTAAGGTAACATTCATAGGTTCTGGGAATTAGGGTATAGATTTATTTTTCCTATCACACTTCCTTTCTTTCTTCCTTTCCTTCAAGTTGTTTGTTGGAAAAAATACATCACATCCTTTGTAGTCTTATGTAGTGAATAAAAAGAAACAAAACTCACCTGCAAAGATTCAACGTCAAGATGGGTTTGAAGACAACTAAGGAGATGTGACACAGCAGCACATCACAACAAAGATACCAGACAGCTTGCTCAGCACAAGCTCAGAGAAGATAGCATGCTTTTATACTTGCCTAATGCCTTAAATACTTGCGTAGAATTTCATGTGCTACAACAATGAGGCTGATATGATTATGAGCTTTCCTGATTTGAAAATTAAGGTCCAGTGAGGCCAAGTGGCTTGCAGAAGCTTACAAAATCTTTGAATGACAAGGGCTGCAAGTGAAGTAAACTGTCTTCTTATTCAATGTTTTTTATCATTGTACTTAGAGAATGTCAGCTGTGAAGAGTGTAGGTGATTTATTCATTTGTGAGAAGTACTCATACAAATGAGTTTAACAATGCAAGTTTTGGAAATACATACTTATTTTTTCAAGACCCTAAGCTAATACAAGGCTTAGATTTTGAGGCATATGTTAAATTACTTCTTAAATAACTTTGTTTTCAATCTGCCTAACTTGGATTAAAAGGAAAACTTACTGGTAAATATTTGATAATTATACAAATGTTTAACAGAAAACAAAAATAAATCAATTGTGATACCACCCACCAGATAAGTACTTTTCTTTTTTTGTTGGCACGATTAATTCATATCGTATCTCCCATGGATTTTTTTACAAATACGTTTGAGTTTCATTTGTTTTATTTTGCAAAACTGAAAATATATTGCTATCTAATTTTGTGTCATTAGACACAAGATTGTTATAAATGTTTGCTTCTTGTTAAATAATTTTATTAGGTTAGAAATTATTTTGTTTTCATGTGCATATAAGATTATTTTTAAGATATAAAATAAAAAATGAAATTTCACACTCAGATGATAAGTACTAAGATACAATTTTCAAAGTGCCAACCACTATCCATTAGAATTACTCCAGACACTATAAATTTGTTGTTATAATTTTCTGTTATTTGGATGATAACCATAAAGATAAACTTTCTTTTGTCTCTTTTTATTGGTTGTTAAGAATTGTTTGTTCATGTCCTTTGCACATTTCTTAACTTGTTGAATTTTTAAATCAATATTAATATTACTAAACCAATGCAACTAGGTGTACAGAGCTCTCAAATTGGACATTTTGCTGACAACAGTTAAAAACTTCTATTTAATTTACTTATTTATTTATTTATTTATTTATTTTTATTTTTTTCATTATACTTTCAGTTCAGGAATGTATGTGCAGAATGTGCACGTTTGTTACATAGGTATAGATGTGCCATGGTGGTTTGCTGCACCCATCAACCCATCATCTACGTTATGTATTTTTCGTAATGCTTTCCCTCCCCTAGCATACTGCCCACCCCCAACAGACCCTGGTGTGTGATCTTCCCCTCCCTGTGCCCATGTGTTCTTATTGTGTGGCTCTCACTATGAGTGAGAACATGCAGTGTTTGGTTTTCTCTTCCTGTGTTAGTTTGCTGAGAATTATGGATTCCAGCTTCATCCATGTCCCTGCAAAAGACATGAACTCATCAATTTTTATGGCTGCATAGTATTCCATGGTGTATATGTGCCACATCTTGTTTATTCAGTCTATAATTGATGTGCGTTTGGGTTGGTTCCAAGTCTTTGATATTGTGAATAGTGCTGCAATAAATATATGTGCGCACATGTCTTTATAGTATAATGATTTATAATCCTTTGGTTATATACCCAGTAATGGAATGGCTGGGTCAAATGGTATTTCTGGTTCTAGATCCTTGAGGAACCACCACATTGTCTTCCACAATGGTTGAACTAATTGGGAAAACTGGCTAGCCATATACAGAAAACTGAAACTGGATTCCTTCTTTACAACTCAAGACGGATTAAAGACTTAAATGTAAGACCTAAAACCATAACAACCCTAGGAGAAAACCTAGGCAATACCATTCAGGACATAGGCATGGGCAAAGACTTCATGACTAAAACACCAAAAGCAATGGCAACAAAAGCCAAAATTGACAAATGGGATCTAATTAAACTAAAGAACTTCTGTACAGCAAAAGAAACTGTCATCAGAGTGAACAGGTATCCTACAGAATGGGAGAAAATTTTTGCAATCTATTCTTTTGACAAAGGGCTAATATCCAGATTCTACAAGGAACTTAAACACATTTGTTTTTTTATTTTAAGAAAGAAAAATAAAATGCACCTTTGGATAGTCAGCTTTAAGAGTCATTCATTATATATTTATATTATAAATGCATTTACTGTTTTAAATAGTTTTTTCTTCATGTAGTTAATATTAATTGCTCTATAATACTACATTTAATTATGATAAAAAGTGTAATTTTACAAATTATAGGCCACATGGATTATTCTTATATGTACAAAATATGGGATTCCAACAAAATCTCTATGTCCTCAATAATTTTGTTAACTCTAGGCTGGTTATAGGTAGAATGGGAGAAATCTTTCCTTCTTAATCTCCAATTCTCTTATCAGTCTTTTTTGAGCCCCCTTCCAAGGAGGAGGTTTTCTGAGATAACCTACTCCCTCTAATCCACACCCCTCCTATACATATTCAATGTACCTGTTGCTATGTTAGCCCAGTGGGTGATTTGAGTCTGTGTAGACACAGAATTGATTACAAAGCATGTAGGATGTTAAGCTTACAGCTTGGGGTATTCATTAAAGTCACATGTGGGAGTGAGGTGCTTTGATTAATCTGGAAACTGTGCAAACAACTTTCCAATGCTGACACCCATATGCTCTGAACAAATCATCTCATTATTCAAAATTCAACTGGAATGTCACTTTCTAAGGAGAGTCCTCTGTAACGCCCTGGACCAAGTCATAGTCTACTTCAGTTTTTTTCTCATAGTCCAATTATATTTCTTTATCAGCCATCAAAATTTTGTCATTTGTGTAAAACTTTAGTAAATATTTAACTTGCCCATATTACTATAAGAATTTGTTATATGCTTAACTCATACAAGGCTAAAAAATATATTTGTTGAGTAAACAGAGGACCTTATTTGAGATACATGACTCAATTTAGTTATTACCTTAGAGATGTTTCTTACCATTATTTACTTAAAAATTAGGTATTACTTTCTACTGGACAGAATCCACACTGCATTTATGTGCTTAACAAAATAAATAACACTCATTATAATAATTCTATGGTGTGCAAAATTTCACGGTAGCATTGTGTCTTAGTTCATTTAGACTACTCTAACAAAATATCATAGTCATAGACAATGGGGCTTAAAAATAATAAACACTTATTTCTTACAGTTCTAGAGACTGGGAAGTTAAAGATTAAAGCTCAGGCAGATTTTGGCATTTGGTGAGGATTCATTTCCTTATAGATGGTGCCTTCACACTGTGCTCACATAATGGAGGGGCTGGTTAGCTTTCGGGAGGTCTGCTTTTTATGGTGCTGATTGCAATCATAAGAGCTCCCAAAGACCTAATCTTCTAATAAGGTCACCTTCTGGCATAAGATATCAGCACATTAATTTCAAGGGAACACAGACAATCCAAACCATAGCAAATTGTTAATCATTCAATAAAAGTTATTTGTCAATACAAGTATGAAATGTTTTATGAAAATATTGAATACGAAAAGCAATAACAGGCTTTTAAGTCACTATATTGATAAGAATAATAAAGGAAGAACCATAATAGATACACAAATAAATAACTTTTAGATCAGACGAGATATTTAATAGGTAGAAAAATTCAGTCTTATTTGGTATGGAGCAGATTTGTTGTACAGCATAAAAGAAAAATCATGATTATTGTCAATTTTTCTATAAGATTTTATGTCATTTTTCTAGAAGTTTTTATTTCATTTTCCTGATAAAAGTATAAACTCCACATTTCTCACTAATAAAGAAAAATGGGTTTGTTATAGCTATTGGAGTATTAATATTTCACACAAAACTGGCATAGGGATTGGTACAAAAAAATCAGGCTCAATTCTGGATGTGATTTTCTTGAAAAGCATTAGATCTTATTACAGCCCAAAGCATTAAATATTACCTTAGTTTGTACAGAAACATAATATTTTTAGATAAAATTTTGGATCATTGAAATTTTCAACAGAATACAATTATGTAGAATTGAACTGTTCTTCTAATGTGTTGAAGTAGTATAAAATAACATTAAACAACAAGAATGTGTGAATAAGATAGATGTGATTCAACTGTAGGCTCTGATCTCAAGTGCATTTTTGAAGTTAGAAAAAACTAATTATATCCTCTAAACCTTGGTTTTCTATAAATAGACAGAAATATTAGATGACCTTCATAGAGTTGTTTCGAATATTGGTAAGACTAAACACTAAGGACATGGCCTGAGACAAAGGCACTTAGGAAAATTATCTTTGAGAAAGCTATAAGTAAAAGCTAATCATGGTCAGACATGGTGGCTCACACTTACAGTCTCAGCATTTTCAGAGGCCAAGGTGGGAGGAACGCTTGAGCCCAGTAGTTTAAGACCAGCCTGGGTGACATACTGAAACTCTGTCTCTATGAAAAGTTTTAAAAAGTATTAGCTAGGTGGGGTGGCTTGTGCCTGCAGTCCCAACTACTGAAGAGGCTCAGGTGGAAGGATCACTTGAGCATGGGAGATCGAAACTACAGTGAGCCATAATTGTGCCTCTGCACTCCAGCCTGGGTGACAGAGCAAGATTCATTCTCAAAAAGATAAAAAAGAAAGGACATTATGGTGGACAGGAAGCAGGGCTAAACTTCTGCTCTGACTCAGACAGATAGAACAGCCTATGGAGGCTCGCATCGTGAGTTTTGGCTCCAGAACAACTGCAGGAACAAATCTGGAAACCTAAGAAGACCCACAGACCCCCTGAAGGAAGCAAATTGCTACTGTGGAACCTAAGAGATTCCTCAGATACTTTGAGTGACAAAACTGTGGAAGAAGGAAAGGGAGATTGTCGGCCCCCAAACACATGCTCCCACTGGGGAAACTGAAGGCCTAGATTATGGGAGAAGATTTTGACCTTACCTGGAGCTGACTCAATTTAGATACCTGAGCAAAATACAGGGGTAGAGGAAGCAGTGGGAAAAGCCCTGGGGACTCACCGGGTCCCCTAGTACGTTGTTTTTGCTTGGCCTCACAGAGGTACTTCGTGAGGGCAGTAAGGGGTGCTGGGAAAAGGCCACAGGGAGAAGGAAATCTCCACCTGAATTTTGTAACAATTTGAACTGATTGAGAAGCCTCCTGGCCAGAACTCAGGGGAGGCCATGAATCTGGTGTGCAGAGTCCACAGGTGGGGGAGGAAAGAAAACCATATTTGCTTTCAAAGCTGGGAGGCAGGTAGCCTGGGACAAGTTCTCAGTCCTGCTTGCCCACTGCCTGGAAACATTTGTTGCTGTTGGCATGGTTGGAATGAGACGGGCCCTTGGACTTGCATGGGAGCTGAGTGAGACCTGTGACTGCCGGCTTCCCCTCATTTCCCTGACAACATTCATGACACAGTAGAGACAGTCAAAATCCTCCTAGGTATATAACTCCATTAACCTGGAAAGCTCACCCTGATCCCCCACAGCAGCTGCAGCAAGACCCACTCAAGGAGAGTCTAAGCTCAGACACGCCTAGCTCTGCCCCCACCCAAAGGTTCTTCCCTTGTAGCTGTAGACAAAGGCGATATACTCTTGGGAGTTCTAGGGCCCTGCCCAGTGCCTGTTCCTCCCTATACTACTATGGCTGATGGTCTCTGGACAGTGCCACCTTCTGGCAGGAGGCCAACTGGCACAAAAATAGTCCATTCAACAACCAAAACTAAGGACATCACAGAGACCATTTTACCACACCCACCACCTCCACCACAGCAGGTACTGGTATCCATGGCTGAGAGACCCACAGACGGTTCACACCACAGGACTCTGTGCAGAAAATCCCCAGTACCAGCCTGGAACCTGGTAGACTTACTGGGTGGTTAAATCCAGAAGAGAGATAACAATCACTACAGCTTGGCTCTCAGGAAGCCACATCCATAGGAGAAAGGGATAATACTACATCAAGGAAACACCTTGTAGGACAAAATAAAATGAACAACAGCCTTCAGCCTTAGACCTTCCCTCTGACAGAGCCACCAAAATGAGAAGGAAGCAGAAAGACAACTCTGGTAAGATGATAAAACAAGGTTCTTTAACATCTCAGAAAAATCCCACTAGCTCACCAGCAATGGACCCAAACCTAGAAAAAATCCCTGATTTACCTGAAAATGAATTCAGGAGGTTAATTATTAAGCTAATCAAGGAGGCACCAGAGAAAGGCAAACCTCAATGTAAGGAAATCCAAAAAATGAAACAAGAAGTGAAGGGAGAATTCTTCAAGGAAATAAATAGCATAAAAAAAAAAAATCAAAACTTCAGGAAACAATGAACACACTTAGAGAAATGCAAAATTATCCAGAAAGTCTCAGCAATGAATTCAACAAATAGAAGAAAGAAATTCAGACCTCGAAGACAAGGTCTTGAATGAACACAATCCAACAGAAACAATGAAAAAAGAATAAGAAAATATGAACAAAGCCTCCATAAAGTGTGGGATTATGTACAAAGACCATACCTAAGAATAATTGGTGTTCCTGAGGAAGAAGAGAAATCTAAAAAATTGGAAAATATATCTGAGGGAATAATTGAGGAAAAATTCCCAGGCCTTGGTGGAGACCTAGACATGCAAATACATATAGCACAAAGAACACCTGGGAAATTAATCACAAAGAGATCATTGTCAGGCACATTGTCATTAGGTTATCTTAAGTTAAGATGAAGGAAAGAATCTTAAGAGCTGTGAGACAAAAGCATCAGGTAATCTATAAAGGAAAACTTATCAGATTAACAGCAGATTTCTCAGCAGAAACCTTACAAACTAGGAGGAATTGGGAACCTATATTCAGCCTCTTTAAACAAAACAATTATTAACCAAGAATTTTGTATCCAGTGAAACTAAGCTTCCTATAGGGAGGAAAGATACATTTTTTTTCAGACAAACAAATGATAACAGAATTCACCACGACCAAGCCACCCCTACAAAAACTGCTAAAAGGAGATCTAAATATAGAAACAGATCTTGGAAAAACATCAAAACAGGATCCCTTTAAAGCATTAATTTTACAGGACCTATAAAACAAAAATACAAGTTTAAAAAACAAAACAAAAACAACAACAACAAAAAACAAAGTATACAGGCAACAAAAAGCATGATGAATGGAATGATACCTCACATCTCAATACTAACATTGAATGTAAATGGCCTAAATTCTCCACTTAAAAGACATAGCATTGAAGAATGGATAAGATGCATCAACCAACTATCTGCTGCCTTCAAGAGACTCGTCTAACACATAAGAATGCACATAAATTTGAGGTAAAGGGATGCAAAAAGACCTTTCATGCAAACAGATACCAAAAGTGAGCAGGAGTAGCTATTCTTATGTCAGAAAAAACAAGCTTTAAAGCAATAGCTGTTAAAAGAGACAAAGAGGGGCATTATACAATGATAAAAGCCCTTGTCCAACAGGAAAACATCACAATCCTAGACATATATGTACCTAACACTGGAGCTCCCAAATTTATAAAACAATTACTAATTGACCTAAAAAATGAAATAGACAGCAGCAAAACAATAATGGGGGACTTTAATACTCCACTGACTGCATTATATAGGTCATCAAGACAGAAACTCAACAAAGAAACAATGAATTTAAGCTATATTCTGAAACAAATGGAACAAACAGGTACATACAGAACATTCCATCCAACAATCACAGAATATACATTCTGTTCAGCAGCACATGGAATTTTCTCCAAGATAAACCATACGATAGGTCACAAAATGAACCTCAATAATTTTAAGAAAATTGAAATTATATCAAGCACTCTCTCAGGCCACAGTGGAATAAAACTGGAAATCAACTCCAAATGAAACCTTCAAAAAGATGCAAATACAAGGAAATTAAATAACCTGCTCTTGAATAATCATTGGGTCAAAAATGAAATCAAGATAGAGATTAAAGATATATTTGAACTGAATGACAATAGGAACACAACCTGTGAAAACCTCTGGGACACAGCAAAGCTGGTGCTAAAAGGAAAGTTCATAGTCTTAAATGCCTACATTAAAAAGTCTGAAAGAGCACAGAGAGACAGTCTAAGGTCACACCTCAAGGAACTAGAGAAACAAAAGAGATGAAACTCAAACTCAGTGGAATAAAGGAAATAACCAAGATCAGAGCAGAACTAAATAAATTTGAAACAAAAGTACAAACATAAATGAAGCAAAAAGTTGATTCCCTCAAAAGATAAATAAAATTGACAGCACACTGGTAAAATTAATCAAGAGAAGAAGAGAGAAAATCCAAATCAACTCAATAAGAAATGAAACAGGAGATATTACAACTGACACTACAGAAATACAAAAGTTTATTCAAGGCTACTATGAACACCTTTATGTGCACAAGCTAGAAAACCTAGAAGAGATGGATAAATTCCTGGAAAGATACAAATCTCCTTGCCTAAATAAGGAAGAATTAGATACCCTGAACAGGAAGCAGGGAGATTGAACTGGTAAGTAAAAATATATAAATAAATAAATAAATAAATAAATAAATAAATAAATATAAAAAATAAAATAAAAAGAATTTCAGCATCAGACGAATTCACAGCTGAATTTGACAAGAGATTCAAATAATTTGTACCAGTCTTATTGACACTATTCTACAAGATAGAGAAAGAGAGAACCCTCCCTAAATCATTATATGGACCCAGTATCACCCTAATACCAAAATCAGGAAAGGACATACAAAAAAGAAAACTACAGATCAACATCCCTGATGAACATAGATGCAAAAATCCTTAACAAAATACTAGTTAACTGAACCCATCAATGTATCAAAAAGATAATCCACCATGATCAAGTTGGTTTCATACCAGGAATGCAGGGGTGATTTAACATATGAAAGTCAATAGATGTAATATACCACATAAAGATAATTAAAAACAAAAATTACATCATCATCTCAATGGATGCAGAAAAAGCATTCAACACAATCCAATATCTCTTTGAGAGGTGACACTGTGCTAGCAGCCCTCACTCTTGGCATCTCCTCAGTCTGGGCATCTACTCTGGCAGTGCTTGAGGAGCCCTTCAGCCTGCCACTGCACTGTAGGAGCCCCTCTCTGGGCTGGCCAAGGCTGGAACCAGATTCCTCTGCTTGCGGAGAGGCGTGGAGGGAGAGGCACGGGCAGGAACTGGGGCTGTGTGTGGCACTCGCAGGCCAGCACAAGTTCGGGTGGGTGTGGGCACAGGCTCAGTGGGCGCAGCACTCTGAGTAGCCAGCCAGCACCTCGGGCCCAAGGCAGTGAGGGGCTTAGCACCGGGGCCAGCAGCTGCGGAGATTGCCCCAGATTCCCCAGTACTGGCCGCCTGCATGCACCATGCTCGAATTCTCCCCACAGGGCAAAGGCAGGGCTCAGGACCTGCAGCCCACCATGTCCAAGCCCCACCCTCCACAGTGGGCTCCTACATGGCCCCTAGCCTTCCCAATGGGCACCACTCCCTGCTCTCTGGTGCCCAGTCCCATCAACCACCCAGGGGCTGAGAAGTGCGGGTGCACAGTGCTGAACTGGCAGGCAGCTGTGCCTGCAGCACCAGCATGGGACCCACTTGATGAAGCCAGTTGGTCCCCTGAGTATAGTGGAGACTTGGAGAACTTTTATGTCTAGCTAAGGGATTGCAAATACAACAATCAGCACCCTGTGTCTAGCTAAAGGATTGTAAATGCACCAATCAGCACTCTGTCAAAACGGACCAATCAGCTCTCTGTAAAATGGACCAGTCAGCTCTCTATAAAATGGAGCAATCAGTTATCTGCAAAATGGACCAATCAGCAGGATTTGGGTGGGGCCAGATAAGGGAATGAAAGCAGACTGCCCAAGCCAGCCAGCCCGCAACCTGCTGGGGTCCCCTTCCACACTGTGGAAGCTTTGTTCTTTTGCTCTTTGCAATAACTCCTGCTGCTGCTCACTCTTTGGGTCCACACTGCCTTTATGAGCTGTAACACCCACCATGAAAGTCTGCAGCTTCACTCCTGAGGCCAGCGAGACTACAAACCCACCAGGAGAAATGAACAACTCCAGATGGGAGGAATAAAGAACTCCAGACTCACCGCCTTTAAGAGCTGTAACACCCACCACGAAGGTCTGTAGCTTCACTCCTGAAGTCAGCGAGACCACGAACCCACCAGAAGGAAGAAATTGCAGACACGTCTGAACATCTGAAGGAACAAACTCCGAACTACCATCTTTAAGAACTATAACACCAGGAGGGTTCGTGGCTTCATTCTTGAAGTCAGCAAGACCAAGAGCCCACCAGTTCCGGACACACCTTTATGATTAAAACTCCCAGCAAAATCAACATGGAAAAGACATACCTCAACATAATAAAAGACAACTATGACAAATCCACAGCCATCATAATACTGAATGGGGAACAGTTGAAAGCATTCCCTCTGAGAACTGGAACAAGACAAAGATGTCCACTCTTCCCACTCCTTTTCAACATAGTACTGGAAGTCCTTGCCAGAGCAATCAGATAACAGAAAAAAATAAAGGGCATCAAAATCAGTAAAGAAGATGTGAAACTGTTGTTATTTGCTGACGGTATGATTGTTTACCTAGAAAACCTTAAATATTCCTCCAGAAAGCTCCTAGAACTGATAAAAGAATTCAGCAAAGTTTCCAGATACAAAATTAATGTACACAAATCAGTAACTCGAAGCTGAGAATCAAATAAAGAACTCAACCACTTTTACGATAGCAAAAATAAATAAATAAATAAATAAATAAATAAATAAATAAATAACTGAGGAATATTCCTAACCAAAGAGTTGAAAGACCTTTACAAGGAAAACTACAAACCACTGTTGGAAGAAATCATAGATGATACAAATGTAAACACATACAATGCTCATGGATGGGTAGAATTAGTATTGTGAAAATGACCATTCTGCTAAAAGCAATCTACAAATTCAATGCAATTTCCATCAAAATACCACCGTCATTCTTCACAGAATTAGAACAATTCTAAAATTCATATGGAACCAAAAAAAGAGCCTGCATAGCCGAAGCAAGATTAAGCAAAAAGAAGAAATCTAGAGGCATCAGATTATCTGATTTCAAACTATACTATAAGGCCATAGTCACCAGACAGCATGGTATTGGTCTAAAAAATAGGCACACAGACTAATGGAACAGAATATAGAACCCAGAAATAAACCCAAATACTGACAGCCAACTGATCTTTGACAAAGCAAACAAAAACATAAAGTGGGGTAAGGACACCCTTTTCAATAAATGCTGCTGGGATAATTGGCTACCCACACGTAGGAGAATGAAACAGGATGCTCATCTTTATCTTATACAAAAATAAACTCCAGATGGATTAAGAAATCTAAGACAGGAATCTATAAAAATTCTAGAATATAACCCTGGAAAAACCCTTCTAGACATTGACTTAGGCAAGGATTTCATGACCAAGAACCCACAAGCAAACACAATAAAAACAAAGATAATTGTTAGAACTTAAACTAAAGAGTTTTGCATGACAAAAGGAACAGTCAGCAGAGTAAACAGACACCCACTGAGTGGGAAAAATTCTTCACAATCTACACATCTGACAAAGGACTAATATCCAGAATCTACAATGAACTCAAACAAATCGACAACAACAACAAAAAAAACAACAAAATTCTATCAAAAAGTGGGAAATATGGCCAGGATTATGTGTAATTTATAAATGGATGAATGGATAACTGAATAATCAATGAGAGAAGACCTTAAAAGAACTGATAGAGGTGAAAACCATGACAAGAGAACTACCTGACAAATGCACAAGCTTCAGTAACTGACTCGATCAACTGGAAGAAAGAGTATCAGTGACTGAAGATGAAATGAATGAAATGAATAGAGAAGAAAAGTGTAGAGAAAAAAAGAGTAAAAAGAAATGAACAAAGCCTCCAAGAAATATGAGATTATGTATAAAGACCAAATCTACATCTGATTGGTGTGCCTGAAAGTGACAGGGAAAATGGAACCAGCTTGGAAAACACTTTGCAGGATATCATCCAGGAGAACGTCTCCAACCTAGTAAGGCAGGCCAACATTCAAATTCAGGAAATACAGAGAACACCACAAAGATACTCCTCGAGAAGAGCAATTCCAAGGCACATAATTATCAGATTCACCAAAGTTGAAATGAAGGAAAAAATGTTAAGGGCAGCCAGAGAGAAAGGTCGGGTTACTCACAAAGGGAAGCCCATCAGACTAACAGCAGATCTCTCAGCAGAAACTCTACAAGCCAGAAGAGAATGGGGGCCAATATTCAACATTCTTAAAGAAAAGAATTTTAAACCCAGAATTTCATATCCAGCCAAACTAAGTTTCATAAGTGAAGGAGAAATAAGATCCTTTACAGATAAGCAAATGCTTAGAGATTTTGTCACCACCAGGCCAGCCTTACAAGAGACCCTGAAGGAAGCACTAAACATGGAAAGGAACAACTGATACCAGCCATTGCAAAAACATGCCAAAATGTAAAGACCATCCATGCTAGGAAGAAACTGCATCAACTAATGAGCAAAATAACAAGATAACATCATAATGACAGGATCAAATTCACACATAACAATATTAACCTTAAATTTAAATGGGCTAAATGCTCCAATTAAACGACACAGACTGGCAAATTGGATAAAGAGTCAAGACTCATCAGTGTGCTGTGTTCAGGAGACCCAGCTCACTTGCAGAGACACACATAGGCTCAAAATAAAGGGATGGAGGAAGATCTACCAAGCAAATGGAAAACAAAAATAAGCAGGTGTTGCAATCCTAGTCTCTGATAACACAGACTTTAAATCAACAAAGATCAAAATAGACAAAGAAGGCCATTACATAATGGTAAAGGGATCAATTCAACAAGAAGAGCTAACTATCCTGAATATACATGCACCCAATAGAGGAGCACCCAGAATGATAAAGCAAGTCCTTAGAGACTTACAAAGAGACTTAGACTCCCATAGAATAATACTGGGAGACTTTAACACACCACTGTCAACATTAGACAGATCAATGAGACAGAAAGTTAACAAGGATATCCAGGAATTGAACTCATCTCTGCACCAAGCAGACTGAATAGATATCTACAGAACTTTCCATCCCTAATGAACAGAATATCCATTCTTCTCAGCACCACATCACACTTATTCCAAAATTGACCACATAGTTGGAAGTAAAGCCCTCCTCAGAAAATGTAAAAGAACAGAAAGTATTACAAATTGTCTCTCAGACCACAGTACAATCAAACTAGAACTCAGGACTAAGAAACTCAATCAAAACTGCTCAACCACATGGAAACTGAACAACCTGCTCCTGAATGACTACTGGGTACATAACAAAATGAAAGCAGAAATAAAGATGTTCTTTGAAACCAATGAGAACAAAGATACAACATACCAGAATCTCTGGGACACATTTAAAGCAGTGTGTAGAGGGAAATTTATAGCACTAAATGCCCACAAGAGAAAGCACGAAAGATCTAAAATTGACACCCTAATATCACAATTAAAAGAACTAGAGAAGCAAGAGGAAACACATTCAAAAGCTTGCAGAAAGCAAGAAATAACCTAAGATGAGAGCAGAACTGAAGGAGGTAAAGACACAAAAAACCCTTCGAAAAATCAATGAATCCAGGAGCTGGTGTTTTGAAAGGATCAAGAAAATTGATAGACTGGTAGCAAGAATAATAAAGAAGAAAAAAGAGAGGAGAAACAAACAGACACAATAAAAAATGATAAAGGAGATATCACCACTGACCCCACAGAAATACAAACTACCATCAGATAATACTATAAACACCTCTACACAAATAAACTAGAAAATCTAGAAGAAATGGATAAATTCCTGGATACATACACTCTCCCAAGACTAATCCAGGAAGAAGTTGAATCCCTTAATAGATCAATAGCAGGCTTTGAAATTGAGTCAATAATTAATAGCCTACCGACCAAAAAAAGTCCAGGACCAGATGGATTACAGCCAAATTCTACCAGAGGTACAAGGAGGAGCTGGTACCATTCCTTCTGAAACTATTCCAATCAATAGAAAAAGAAGGAATCCTCCCTAACTCATTTTATGAGGCCAACTTCATCCTGATACCAAAACCTGGCAGAGACACAACAAAAAAGGAGAATTTTAGAACAATATCTCTGATGAACATTGATGCAAAAATCCTCAGTAAAATACTGGCACACTGAATCGAGCAGCACATCAAAAAGTTTATCCACTATGATCAAGTGGGCCTCATCCCTGGGATGCAAGGCTGGTTCAACATATGCAAATCAATAAATGTAATCCAGCATATAAACAGACCCAAAGACAAAAACCACAAGATTATCTCAATAGATGCAGAAAAGGCCTTTGACAAAATTCAACAGCCCTTCAAGCTAAAAACTCTCAATAAATTCGGTATTGATGGAATGTATCTCAAAATAATAAGAGCTATTTATGCCAAACCCACAGCCAATATCATACTCAATGGGCAAAAACTGGAAGCATTCCCTTTGAACACTGGCACAAGACAGGGATGCCCTCTCTCACCACTCCTATTCAACATAGTGTTGGAAGTTCTGGCTAGGGCAATCAAGCAAGAGAAAGAAATAAATGTATTCAATTAGGAAAGGGAGAAGTCAAATTGTCCTTGTTTGCAGATGACATGATTGTATACTTAGAAAACCCCATTGTCTCAACCCAAAATCTCCTTAAGCTGTTAAGCAACTTCAGAAAAATCTCATGATCCAAAATCAATATGCAAAAATCATAAGCATTCTTATACACCAATAACAGACAAACAGAGAGCCAAATCATGAATGAACTCCCATTCACACTTGCATCAAAGAGAATAAAATACTTAGGAATATAACTTACAAGGGATGTGAAGGACCTCTTCAAGGAGAACTACAAACCACTGCTCAGTGAAATAAAAGAGGACACAAACAAATGGAAGAACATACCATGCTCATGGATAGGAAGAATCCATATCGTGAAAATGGTCATACTACCCAAGGTAATTTACAGATTCAATGCCTTCCCCGTTAAGCTACCAATGACTTTCTTCACAGAATTGGAAAAAACAACTTTAAAGTTCATATGGAACCAAAAAGGATCCTGCATTGACAAGAGAATCCTAAGCCGAAACAGCAAAGCTGGAGGCATCACGCTACCTGACTTTAAACTATACTACAAGGCTACAGTATCCAAAACAGCGTGATACTGATACCAAAACAGAGATATAGACCATCAGAACAGAAAAGAGCCCTCAGAAATAATACCACACATCTACAACCATGTGATCTTTGACAAAGCTGGCAAAAACAAGATATGGGGAAAGGATTCCCAATTCAATAAATGGGGCTGGGAAAATTGGCTAGCCATAAGTAGAAAGCTGAAACTGGATCCTTTCCTTACTCCTTATATGAAAATTAATTCAAGATGGATTAGAGACTTAAATGTTAGACCTAAAACCATAAAAACTCGAGAAGAAAACCTACTATTCAGGACATAGGCATGGGCAAGGACTTCATGTCTAAAACACCAAAAGCAATGGCAACAAAAGCCAAAATTGATGAATGGGATCTAATTAAACTAAAGAGCTTCTGCACAGCAAAAGAAACTACCATCAGATTGAACAGGCAACTTACAGAATAGGAGAAAATTTTTGCAATCTACTCATCTAACAAAGGGCTAATATCCAGAACCTACAAAGAACTCAAAAAATTTACAAGAAAAAAACAACCCCATCAAAAAGTGGGCAAAGGATTTGAACAGACACTTCTCAAAAGAAGACATGTATACAGCCAACAGACACATGAAAAAATGCTTATCATCCCTTGCCATCAGAGAAATTCACATCAAAACCACAATGAGATATCATCTCACACCAGTTAGAATGACAATTAAAAAGTGAAGAAACAACAAGTGCTGGAGGGGATGTGGAGAAATAGGAACACTTTTACACTGTTGGTGGGATTGTAAGTAAACTAGTTCAACCATTGTGGAAAACTGTGTAGTGATCTCTCAAGGATCTAGAACTAGAAATACCATTTGACCCAGCCATCTCATTACTGGGTACATACCCAAAGGATTATAAATCATGCTGCTATAAAGACACACACACGTGTATGTTTATTGTGGCACTATTCACAATAGCAAAGACTTGGAATCAACCCAAATGTCCATCAGTGACAGACTGGATTAAGAAAATGTGGCACATATACACCATGAAATACTATGCAGCCATAAAAAAGACGAGTTCATGTCCTTTGTAGGGACATGGATGCAGCTGTAAACCATCATTCTCAGCAAACTATGGCAAGAACAGAGAACCAAACACTGCATGTTCTCACTCATAGGTGGGAATTGAACAATGAGATCACTTGGACATGGGAAGGAGAACATCACACATCAGGGCCTATTCTGGGGAGGGGGGTGAGGGGAAGGATAGCATTAGGAGACATACCTAATGTAAATGATGTGTTAATGGGTGCAGCACACCAACATGGCATATGTATACATATGTAACAAACCTGCACTTTGTGCACATGTACCCTAGAACTTAAAGTATAATTTTAAAAAAAGAAAGAAATCTGACAAATCTAATGTTATAGAGCTTCTATTTTGTTTTAATATCTATTATTAGACTTTGTCTTCCTGCAGAATATTTATGTTATTTAATTTTTCAATGCATGACTATATATAATTATAAGCAGTCTAGGTAAATACAAGGTTATATATAACTTTTAGAAATTAATAATATTAACAACAAAAAATAATAAATTATATACTATAATAGTAGATGGATGAACTCTGGCTGAACATGAACTTATAAAAAAATATGGTCTTTACAGGTTAAAGAAAACTTGAAGTGCTTCTATATTTCACAAATTCTGTCATGCCTAACTTTGCATTTGAAAAGTGGGCTGGTAATATAATGCCTCATAGACTTACCAAATTACTCATACTATGTTCTTTTGGACAGCCAACCAAGTAGTATGGCTAATAATGTTATTATCCAAGGACAGTGGGAAATTGAAAATTTTATAATTAGGTTTTCTTGGGGCAAGATAAGAAAAGTAAAATAAATTTTTGTAGGTAGTTCATTGCATTAAGTTCTAAGTTACTTAGGCACTCTGAACAGTTCTATATTCAGCAACTTTAAAAATGGGTCATGGGATTTTAAAAAGTTATGTTTACAAGAGAAGAATCAAAGAACAATTTAAAATGCTTATTCATCTTTTTGGAGCATAATTCTTAGAAGTTTCTTAAGCTGACAAGAATTACAGGCTTGGAGTTTTATTTAGGACTCTTTGATGCTATGCTGGGAGCCACAACGTCTACACAGAGCTCAATCAGGCTTTCTAATAGTACTTGGGAATCCGTTAGCAAGTGCATTGTTCGCAAATTTTTTGTTGGCTAAAAAACATTGCTTTGCATTGAGTCCTCTAAAATCTAATATTGGAACTATAAGACACAACGTTTGAATTTAGAGATCATGTGTAAATGGAAACATAATTTGCAGAAAGTCAGTAATTATCATTTAAATTGATGACTATTTTATCTCTACAAAATTAAATGTAATGAGCAAATATTTCATATTTGGGTGCTCTGACGTGTATTGTCATGAGTAGATGGTAAAATATGGTGTTAACATATCAGGAAATCAACCAGCGGTTAGCATGTGAAGTTCATAATATTGTTTCTGGTTTTGGGTATAGTTGATATTCACCTATCTAGTAATAAATCATAGGAAATTAACATTAGCTGAATATTATCCTAAGTCGAGCATACCATTTCTGCTTAAGCTGCTTTTGTCTAAGTTAGTCATGTTTAACCTTGCTACCAACATTTATGCTATCATCCATTTGTAAATAAGAATGTCTTTGATTTCATAACAATGTATCTTAATTTCACCATGGGCCTTAGACACCCAAAGTGCTTTCCTATATAATTAAGAAAATAGTAATCTAATATTCATAATATATGTATAAAAGAGTGAGGAAATTATTGAATTATGACTTTACTAATTTTTCTTCTCAGCTGAGGAGATTATATGATGGAATTAATGCAGTCAAAATAATCTATATGTATTTGAATCGAGTGTGTCATTGACTAAAATACCACCAACATGAAATTCAAAATCTGGGGCAAGCCAGGATTAGTAAATTTTTCCCCAACAGGATATAGAAATAGAGATTAGAGAAAAATTTTAGAAAACATACCAAATTGAGATTTTTTTCCTACTCTATTTTGTCTCTTTCATTATTATCCTGATTTTGAAAGAGTCTTAGGAAGACAGAAAGAGAACTTAATGAAACGGGAAAAATGTGCAATGCATGAACTCAGCAAACAAATATTCATTTTGTGCCAAGTATTATGAGATTATATTCTGGGCTCTGAGAAGACTTGGTGAGAAAGAAAATTTCTGTTTCCATAGAGTTTTAATAAATACATAATCTTGATACAGTTTAATAAGTTCGAGGATTAGGAGGTTTTGTGTTGTACCAATGAAGCATGTTAAGAGGGAGCCTCAATAAGAATCAGGGGTCAGTGAAGGCATAGCACAATAAATCACATAGTATTGAGACCTGCAGGGTGACTAGAGCTTAGCTGGAAAATCATGGTGGGTGGGAGGGAATATTCTACTTAAAGGAAACAGCATGGACAAGCATATATAAATGTTTCTGCTACCCTCTTGAGATGCAGAGAATTATCTACTATTAAAGTTTCAAGTCTGCATTCTTCACTGGGAATTTTTGTCCACTCCAGATATCTTCTTGCCCAAGGTCATGCTACCTTTCATGGAACAGCTTAAAGCCAATTGCTGGTTAATGTGGGGATGGAAAGGCCCAAACTCCTTGCTCCAGTTAGAGGCAATCTAAAGAGCTATTCCAGCTCCAGAGCTCTCCATATGATTGGCCGATACCTCAGATGCAACTGCACTGCTGGTCAGCTTCTCTCTGTTCCCAAATTGTGAGATCCCTACTCCCTTACAAATGTTTCCTCCTAGAACACTCCCCAGTAAACCATGGGCGTGAAACTCTTCATCTTAATGTATGTTTCCATAGTACCCAACATAAAATGAATATAGAAGTGAAAGCTAACATGTATCTTTATGAAACTGAAAGATAAATAATATGGCTATGGATTGAAGAGTTAGGGAGAGGCAAAAATAAGGCTGGATAAGTTACCAAAAATCAACCTATGTTTTGGAAACTTTATTGAAAAGTTATAAAAGCCACTAAAAGTTACTGAAGATTTATAAATGCAGACACATTTAGATTGTAATTTCATAAAATCGCTAGCTGTTGAATGGACAATGGATTAGAAGAAGACACAGGTAAAGACAGAAAGATTAGTTAGGAAATTGTAGAAGTATTCATGGTGAGAAGTAATGTTTGAACTAGTTTGGGGAGAGTAGGCAAAGAGATAAATGGATGAATTTAAGATATATTTTGTAATTAGAATAGATAAAATTAATAGCTATATGTGTAAGAGGACCAAAAATGTAGTTTCAATTGATATCCATATTTTTGGCACTGTGGCCAAATGATGGTGTCATTTATGAAGGTAGAGGAGTAGCTTCTGTTATTTTTGTAAGTAAATGTTATTTCTCTAATATATATATGGTGGGAAATACATAGCCATATATATGTATGTATAGTAGGAAATACATAACATATGTGTGTGGGTGTGTATATATATATACACACATATAGTGGAAAAATTTTCACTTTCCGATTGTCCTTGGATACTAAGGTTATTAGCCGTAACTACTTAGTTGGCTGTCCAAAAGAACATAGTATGAGTAATTTGGTAAGGCATTCTATTACCTATAAGGCATTATATTACCAGCCCATTTTTCAAATGCAAAGTTAGGCATGACAGAATTAGTGAAATATAGAAGCATTTCAAGGTTTCTGTAACCTGTAAAGAATATATATATGTGTGTGTGTGTGTGTATATATATGTATATTCATGTGTGTGTGTATATATATGTATATTCAGTTATAGACATAGGACCAAATATTTATACTCAGTTACATATATGTAGTATTTAACTAAATTTAATTCTCTAACTGAATATATGCATATATATATAATATTATTGAATATATTTATTCAATAGCTTAAAAGGGGCCTGGATAACCCTGAAACTTGAATTCTAAGTGAAAGGTTTAGGTAGAAAAGCTGAGAGGGAAGTGGGTGTGGAGGATAAGAAAGGGACAAGCAACTTGAAATTATTTGGAGGGAATTTGGAAAAAAATGAATGGGAAGAGGAAGGCACCAAACTAGTGGATCTGATATGTGGTGTTTCACTCTAGATATTGTAGATTGAATTAGTCTGGTCTCAGCTGTGACCAGCTCTATAATTCAGTCATTGCCATATAGTTACTCATAGTTGCAAGATGATGTTGCAGCATCAGGGATCTTGTTTAGTTCAAAGATTACATCCGGGGAAAGCACAATAACTACTCTTGCTATGACTATCCTTTTGTTTTATTATTATTAATATTTCATCAAGAAAGCAAATGCTTCCCCCACAGAATTCCTCTTACATCACTTTAACAAGATTTATATCATGTGGTTTTCTCTAACTTGTAGAGAGCAAGGACTTAGTTTTCTCATCCCTAATAACTGAAGCAAGCAAAGAGGAAAAGAGCTTGAGAATAGGACTGAACAGCCATTCTATAGTGCCTGCCATAATCTAACCGTTATAGCCTTCACCTCCAAGCATACCCTATTCCTGTATATATCCCTTATATGAAAACAATTCACTTGCCTCCTATCAAATGACTTCATCAAACTTGAGATCCAGAATTAGTGTTTAGCAGTAAAAGCTAAAATAAGTTTTCTACTTGGGTCATCTAATGTAAAATAAAAGAGAACACAGGACTTTTACCAAAAAGTATTTTCCTCAATTTGGCAAAAAAGAAAGCAAAATCAAAACGAAAAACAGGTAAAAACTCATCTGAAATCCTGGTAAGGCTTCTGATCCTCTAATATTAGTTTTAACTTGAGTGACAGAATAATATAAAATTTTGTACTGTAATTCCAAAATTATGAAACTCTCATTCAACTTAGGTTGCTAAAGACAGGGTACCTTTCTTATTAAAGATATATTCTGTGTGATTTCTGATTTCAGACTGACCATTCCTTTCTTGACTGGAAGCGACAAGAAACAACCAATTTCTATCTTTTGTATAATTTTCTTTTTTTTTTTTTTTTTTTTTTATTTTATTTTATTTATTTTTTTTTTAATTTATTTATTATTATTATTATTTTTTAATTTATTTATTATTATTATACTTTAAGTTGTAGGGTACATGTGCATAACGTGCAGGTTTGTTACATATGTATACTTGTGCCATGTTGCTGTGCTGCACCCATCAACTCGTCATTTACATCAGGTATAACTCCCAATGCAATCCCTCCCCCCTCCCCCCTCCCCATGATAGGCCCCGGTGTGTGATGTTCCCCTTCCTGAGTCCGAGTGATCTCATTGTTCAGTTCCCACCTATGAGTGAGAACATGCGGTGTTTGGTTTTCTGTTCTTGTGATAGTTTGCTAAGAATGATGGATTCCAGCTGCATCCAAGTCCCTACAAAGGACTCAAACTCATCCTTTTCTAGTATTCTATTTTTTAAATACTTTTCCAATTTTTTTTTTCTATAACTTTCACTAATGCCACAGCACTGTTCAGACCTGGATTCAAGGCTCCGGAATACTGCAGTTAGACCAAATATTAGACTCCATAATACAAGTCACCAATGTTTTACATAAAATTGGCTAGAACATCATTAACTAAAACACTATCTAGTACATTTAGTCTGTTACATCTTAGTCTGTTACAATATCTTGTCAACTTTGTATAAAGGTGTTGCATATTTCTGGTTAGATTTATTAACAAGTACTTAATATTCTAGTTGTTACATAAACAAAATCTGGTTTTACTATTTTCTGTTTGAATATTTCAATGTATAGAAAATATATGGGTGTTTTTATGCTAATCTTACATTTGCTCTTCTTGTTCATCTTGTTGAAATTCATTCTTAATTTAAATAGTGTGGTTGCTATTTCCTTTGGGTGTTCCAGGTCCATTTTCATATTTTTTACTGACCATACTGTGAAATTTTAGTTTCCCAATAAAATATTATGTTTCTCTGTATCTTTAAATACTTTCCTACTTGAATTCTTTTCTGGCTAATTTAGCATTAAGATAGCAATTTGTTGTTGTTGTTGTTATTTATTCGTAATTATTATTTTTTTAAGTTTCTTTATTTCAATAGCTTCTGGAGGTACAAGTGGTTTTTGGTTACATTGATACCACGATAATTAAATGGTGGTGAATTCTGAGATTTTTAATGCACCCATCACCCAAGCAGTGTACATTATACATAATGTGTGTAGTTCTTTTAAATCTCTGAACTATTCCTCCCATCCTGCCTCTTTTGAGTACCTAAAGTCCATTATATCACCCTGTATGCCTTTGTGTACTCATGGCTTAGCTCCTACTTAGAAGTGAAAACGTAAGGTTTTTGGTTTTCCACTCTTGTGTTACTTCGTTTAGAATAATGGCCTCCAGCTCCATTCACATTGCTGCAAAAGACGTTATTTCATTTTTTTTATGGCTTAGTAGTATTTCATGTTTTATACACACACACACACACACACACACACACACAAAATCACATTTTCTTTATTCACTTACTAGTTTAGGGACACTTAGATTGTTTTCATACATTTGCAATTGTGAATTGTGCTGCTATAAACACACGTGTGCAAATGTCTTATTCATATAATGACCTCCTTTCCTTTGGGTAAATATCCAGTAGTAGGATTGCTGGATTGAATGGTAGATCTACTTTTAGCTCTTTAAGAAAGAGGTTGTACCGGCCGGGCTCGGTGGCTCATGCCGGTAATCCCAGCACTTTAGCAGGCTGAGGAGGGCGGATCACGAGGTCAGGAGATGGAGACCATCCTGGCTAACATGGTGAAACTCGTCTCTACTAAAAAATACAAAAAAAATTAGCCGGACGTGGTGCCCGGCGCCTGTAGTCCCAGCTACTCCGGAGGCTGAGGCAGGAGAATGGCGTGAACCCGGGAGGCGGAGCTTGCAGTGAGCGAGATCGCGCCACTGCACTCCAGCCTGGGCAACAGAGGGAGGCTCCCTCTCAAAAAAAAAAAAAAAAAAAAAAAAAAAAAAAAAAAAGAGAGAGAGAGAGAGATTGTACTAATTTGCATTCCCACCAGCAGTGTATAAGCATCCCCTTTTCCCCACATCCATGTCAACATCTATTGTTTTTTAACTTTTTAATATTGGCCATTCTTGCAGGAGTGAGGTGGCATCTCATTGTGGTATTAACTTGCGTTTCCCTAATTAGTGATGTTCAGCATTTTTTCATATGTTTGGTGGTCATTTGTATGTCTTCTTTGCCTTCTCTTATTTATATTTTTTAACTTTCTGTCAGTTTGACTTAAACTGAGCTTCATTTTATTTTTAAATGCAATATCAGGGTTTCTTCTTTTAATAGTTGAATCTACCTTCTTCCCAATTATTGAAACTGATACAGAGAGGAGGTAAGGAAATACTGGGTAGAAGAGGGTGGTTTCCCGGCAAAGGTCCCACTCTCAAGCCAGGAAACCCGTGGCCCTAAATGGGAACAGGCATTCCTGTTTTTCACCCCCAAATGTTGCATTTTGGCCTACCACACCCCCCTATCCTGTACCCATATAAACCCCAAACCCCAGGTTCCATGAGCAGAAGGGCAGAGGAGCAGAACAGTGACGCAGCAGATAAGGAGAAAAGAGAAACGGAGTCTGAATCTGGAGAGGAGTTGGGCTGGGGCTATTCGGAGAGGACATAGGCTGCAGGACGGCTGAAATCAAGGGGAAGATAATCTTCCCACTCCATTCCTTCTCTAGCTCCCCTTCCATCCTGCTCATGGCCACCTCCATCTGCCCATAAAGTCCCCCACATTTACCATCCTTTAATTTCTCCATGTGACCTTGTTCTTCCAGGATGCCAGATAAAGACCTGGGTACCAAGAGGGCATGGAGCTGGTTAACACTTAAGCCATCTGCAGATGGAGGAGCTAAAAGAGCCCTGTAACACACCCACTTGAGCTTCGGTCATCACAGGCACCCACTCCTAGACACTACCATGGGGCCAGAGCCCAAAAGTGCTCACTCTGGCTCCTCCACCTGCCCATCTGCATTCTCCCTCTACTGTAAGAGGTTTAAGCGCACTGAACAGATAAGCCACACGCCTGTTGCAAGTCCTGTGAGGGGAGTCAGGACACTCACCCATTTCAAAATTAATAATAGTTTTGAATTTAACTTCTTTTATTCCTATTTTTATTATTTCACAATGTTTCTGTTTTCTTCTTTCTGAATTTTCATTAAATAATTAAGTTTTCTAATTTTTACTCTTCTCTATATTGTATTGAATAACATGGAATATTTCATCTTATTTAAGACATGTTATTTAAACATTTTAAAAACTGAATTGTGTCTATTTATTGATGGCATCTTATAATTACTAGCAGCCAATGAAATTCATTACAAAGCTAAGCAGTTCTTACCTTAGTCTTCTCTTATAATTTCATATTATCATCACCTCATGGGGTAATGTTCATCAGTAGTACCACATATGATGTTTACTTTAAAAATATATACAAAAATATTATTCCCTATTGAAATATAATGTTCTTTTAGAAGTTAACTCAGACACATAAAAAAATGCTCAACATCACTGGCCATCAGAGAAATGCAAATCAAAACCACAATGAGATACCATCTCACACCAGTTAGAATGGCAATCATTAAAAATTTAGGAAACAACAGGTGCTGGAGAGGATGTGGAGAAATAGGAACACTTTTACACTGTTGGTGGGATTATAAACTAGTTCAACCATTATGGAAAACAGTATGGCGATTCCTCACGGATCTAGAACTAGAAATACCATATGATCCAGCCATCTCATTACTGGGTATATACCCAAAGGATTATAAATCATGCTGCTATAAAGACACATGCACATGTATGTTTATTGCGGCACTATTCACAATAGCAAAGACTTGAAATCAACCCAAATGTCCATCAGTGACAGACTGGATTAAGAAAATGTGGCACATATACACCATGGAATACTATGCAGCCATAAAAAAAGAATGAGTTCATGTCCTTTGTGGGGACATGAATGCAGCTGTAAACCATCATTCTCAGCAAACTATGGCAAGAACAGAAAACCAAACACCACATGTTCTCACTTATAGGTGGGAATTGAACAATGAGATCACTTGGACACGGGAAGGGGAACATCACATACCGGGACCTATTGTGGGGAGGAGGGAGGAGGGAGGAGGGAGGGATGGCATTGGGAGTTATACCTGATGTAAATGACGAGTTGATGGGTGCTGACGAGTTGATGGGTGCAGCACACCAACATGGCGCATGTATACATATGTAACAAACCTGCACGTTATGCACATGTACCCTAGAACTTAAAATATAATAAAAAATAGATAAATAAATAAATAGCAGATTCTATAAACAAGAAAAAAAAGAAGTTAACATGGAGACAAAGTAAAGGAAAATAAATTTAATATTATTAAAGCAAATATATACTGTTGAAACAATGAAAATGATCCCATATTTTCTTGTTGAATAACATCTAAATGCTTTTTGGGACTTAATAAGAAAGAAACCTGAAAGTAGATTAACCTATCTTTTTTTTTTTCTGAGATATGTAAATAGGACTGCTTATCACATACCTAAAAAGAAAACACTGATATTAAAACTTACAGGATGTTGTTTAGAGGCTTGGCAAGAAATACTGGAGATAATACATAGTAGTGGATGATGTTTTTAATGCTCTATCACCAATGTTTATGCTGGACCAGAGGATGTTGTTATATAAAGAAAAGAGAAAAGGGACTTTGATGGCTCTTACTTAAAAGGAGTTATCTGAATGATTTGGACTTAGAATGTGAAAAAATGTTAAGACAGTAATTTATTTTTTACACTGTTATTTTCACAAAAAAATAATTTGTACACCTAAATAATTCTAAAATATTTTCAATTTATAGAAATAAAAATTCTGAGACATAAGAATTCATTATGCCATTGGTAGCATATTTTTCTTTCTTTTGTTATTATACTTTAAGTTCTGGGGTATGTGTGGACAAGGTGCAGGTTTGCTACATAGTTATATATGTGCCATGTTGGTTTGATGCACCCATCAACTTGCCATTTACATTAGGTATTTCTCCTAATGCTATCCCTCCCCTAGCCACCCACCCCCAACAGGTCCCAGGGTATGATGTTCCCCTCCTTGTGTCCATGTGTTCTCATTGTTCAACTCCCACTTATGAGTGAGAACATGCGATGCTTGATTTTTTGTCCTTGTGTTAGTTTGCTGAGAATGACGGTTTCCAGCTCCATCCATGTCCCTGCAAAGGACATAAACTCATCCTTTTTATGGCTACATAGTATTCCATGGTGTCTATGTGCCACATTTTCTTTATCCAGTCTATTACTGATGGACATTTGGGTTGGTTCCAAGTCTTTGCTATTGTGAATAGTGCCACAATAAACATACATGTGCATGTGTCTTTATAGCAGGATGATATACAATCCTTTGGGTATCTAACCAGTAATGGGATTGCTGGGTCAAATGGTATTTCTGGTTCTAGATTCTTGAGGAATGGCAACACTGCCTTCCACAATGGTTGAACTAATTTACAATCCCACCAACAGTGTAAAAGCATTTCCTATTTCTCTACATCCTCTACAGCATCTGTTGCTCCCTGACTTTTTAATGATCTCCATTCTAACTAGTGTAAGATGGTATCTCATTGTGGTTTTTATTTGCATTTCTCTGATGACCAGTAATTATGAGCTTTTTTTCATATGTCTGTTGTCTACATAAATGTCATCTTTTCAGAAGTGTCTGTTCATATCCTTTGCCCACTTTTTGAAGGGGTTGTTTGTCTTTTTCTTGTACATTTGTTTATTTGTAGATTCTGGGTATTAACCCTTTGTCAGACGGATACATTGCCAAATTTTTCTCCCATTCTGCAGGTTGCCCAGTCCCGCTGCTGATAGTGTCTTTTGCTGTGCAGAAACTCTTTAGTTTAATTAGATCCCATTTGTCAATGTTGGCTTTTGTTGCCATTGCTTTTGGTGTTTTAGTCATGAAGTCTTTGACCATGCCTGTGTCCTGAATGGTATTGCCTATATTTTTCTTCCCCTATGGTTTTTATGGTTTTAGGTCTTACATTTAGGTCTTTAATCCATCTTGAGTTAATTTTTGTATAAGGTGTAAGCCATGCCTATGTCCTGAATGGTATTGCCTAGGTTTTCTTCTAGGGTTTTTGTGGTTTTAGGTCTTACGAAGTCTTTATTCTGTTTTGAGTTAATTGTTGTATAAGGTGTAAGAAAGGGATCCAGTTGCAGCTTTCTGCATATGACTAGCCAGTTTTTGCAACACCATTTATTAAATAGGGAATCCTTTTTCCATTGCTTGTTTTTCGGAAGGTTTGTCAGATCAGATGGTTGTAGATGTGTGGTGTTATTTCTAAGGACTTTGTTCTGTTCCATTAGTCTATAAATATATATATATATGTTTTTGTATCTGTACCATGTTGTTTTGGTTACTGTAGCCTTGTAGTATAGTTTGAAGTCAGGTAGTGTGATGCCTCCAGCTTTGTTCTTTTTGCTTAGGATTGTCTTGGGTATGCAGTCTCCCTTTGGTTCCACATGAAATTTAAAGTAGTTTTTTCCAATTCCGTGAAGAAAGTCAGTGACAGCTTGATGGGGATAGCATTGAATCTATAAATTACTTTAGGCAGTATGGCCATTTTCATGATATTTATTCTTCCTATCATTCAGTGTGGAATGTTTTCCCCTTTGTTTGTGTCCTCTTTTATTTAATCGAGCAGTGGTTTGTAGTTCTCTTTGAGGATGTCCGTCACATCCCTTGTAAGTTGGATTCCTAGGTATTTTATTCTCTTTGTAGCAATTGTGAATGGGAGTTCACTCATGATTTGGCTCTGTTTGTCTGCTATTGGTGGATAGGAATGCTTATGATTTTTGCACATTGATTCTGTATCCTAAGACTTTGCTGAAGTTGCTTATCAGCTTAAGGAGATTTTGGGCTGAGTGGATGTGGTTTTCTAAATATATAATCATGTTATCTGCAAACAGAGACAATTCAACTTCCTCTTTTCCGAATTGACTGCCCTTTAGTTCTTTCTCTTGCCTGATTGCCCTGGCCAGAACTTCCAATACTATGTTGAATAGGAGTGGTAAGAGAAAACATCCTTGTCTTCTGCTGGTTTTCAACTGAGAATTACATGCTGTTTTGATGATTTACTTTTTGTAAGATCACTGTCACACTTTTAAGCATTCTTTTGTATTTTTGTGTATATTTAGGAATGTTAGATTATGCTTTATAATTGTATGCAAGTAGATGTGCATTTTAGGTATTTGTTCTATTTAAACAACATCAACTAATCTCCAAAGTCTTTTGATCTTAAGTGAGTTGGTAGACTTGAGTAGAAACTATTTGATCTAAAGACCTATTGTGGACAATATGTTAAGAAAACTTTTGCACATGAAGTGAGCGACAAAATCTTCTTTATGATTTTTAATTGTTATTTCCTAAAGAGGTGGATTATTTCATGAAGGTAACATACTACCTGTCCTGCAGTCAAATTGGACATTTGTCTGTCTTAGCTGAGGGACAAGTATTCACTTGCACTCTCTAATGTATAATATTTTTGTTTTTCAAATAAACTTCACAATAGTCCCTGCCTTTTCTACAATTAAGAATTTGTGAATAAGAGGTCTCAGCTAGGAAAAAAAAATTATTAGTTCCTGATATAAATTTATTGTTCTACTCTAACCTCAGAGTTATTAGCCACTTTCTTTAAGTATGACAAATATTTGAGATATGTAACAAATAATTTGTTACCACTTATTATTAAAGTGTATAGATTTGAATTTGTGAATTAAATTTTCAATGCACTATGAAAGTAATTGAAGGTTAGTCTTACTATAATACTTTTCTCATTTGCATTCAATTTCCAAACTCGTGGTAGCTCCCAAGGTACATATTATGTGAGAGTAATAACTTTTCTAATAAACAGTCCTAAAATTATTACTTTCAGTTTAGAATAACAGGTAATATTAGAGTTACAGGTAATATCAGAGTTATCTGGAAGGACCAGATAAAACTTGCAAAAAACATTGCATTATAAGATACAATAATGCCTCGTATAGAACAGGTTCAATAATGGAATCAAGCATTCCCCGAGAGGGAAGAATCTTTAGTGCATATGTTACTCCACCCATAGAGAAATTGAAGTAGTCAAAGTTATGTGGATTACATGGGATATAATGGTCAAATAAGAGAAACTAAAAATCATTGTGGTGGTTGGCCTTATTACACTAAAGCTCTGTTGTTAAAATTACAATCTTTTAAAGGTTACTGGTCAAATCAATGAAGACACTCTATAGCATTGTATCTGGTAGTAAGTGACTAAGTAAATGTATAATATATATGCAACACACACAGTAATTCACAAATGTGCTTTTTTGTTATTGTATTTAAAATACTATATGCAGTTGTATTACACACACATACACAATATTCATACATCTATAATGACTATACATATTTGTGTCTTCACTTGACATTCCTATGTACAATAATTGCTTTATGGCTCACAAAAAACCTTTCTATGTATAGGTACATAACACCTTTATTTGTAGTGACTTATCCTCACATGAATTACTGTGAAGCTAGATGAGGAACCTAAGACTGAGAGACTAAACAGAAGCCAATATCCAAAATAGTGAAAGGAGGAGACCAATGTGCTCTCACTCTGTTTATTCTACTCTATCACTAGTGTTTGTTAGTACAAGGGCCTAAGGATTGATGTCTGATGACACGTCATAGAGGGAGACAATTAATGTGGTAGGCAGAATTCTAAGGGGACCCCAAAGACTCCCACCCACTCATAGACATAATGAGTTCATGCGATTTGAGTGAGAGTAGGATGGTGAATAGGGTATATGAGTACTTCAAGTTGTGTAACAGACAAAAACTTGCAGACCTGATTAAGGTCCCAAATCATTTGACTTTAAGTTAAGAAAAAGAGGGATTATCCTCTGTGAATCAAACCTAATCTAGGGAGCCCTTAAAAGAGGATAGGGAGATTCAAAATGAGAGATGTTCTCCTGCTAACCTTGAGAAAGAAAGAAAAAAAAAAACTGCTGTAAATTGTCTGTGGAAGGGATCCCATGACAAGGACCTGACGGCAGCTTGTAGGAGGTGAAAACTGTCTCCGTTCAATAGTCAACAAGAAAACAGGGACTTCAATTCTACAACCTCATAAGACTAGTAAGCTTGGGAGACACAAGTCTCATAGACCTAAAGACTCTTGATTTCAGCCTGGTACAAACTCGCAGTACTTCCCAGTTGTCTCCCTCTATGACATGTCATCAGACATCAATCCTTAGGCCCTTATATTAACAAACATTAGTGACAGAGTAGAGTAAACAGAGTGAGAGCACATTGGTCTCCTCCTTTCACTATTTTGGATATTTGTTTCTGTTTAGTCTCTCAGTCTTAGGTTCATCTAGCTTCACAGTAATTCATAGTCTGTGAGGATAAGTCACTACATATAAAGGTGTTATGTACCTATAAATATAAAGGTGTTTTGTAAGCCATAATTCTGAGGACCAAGCTAATCTGTAACCAGGCTCTTAATTCATAAAAACTATGAGATAATAAATTTGTCTTGTTTTATGCCACTACATTTATGGTAGTTTATTTACGCTAGGTAGCAATAAAGACGTAATTCATTTGGTAAAGTTCTCCATGCACTTTACATGTGCGTAAAAGAGGGTTGTGTGTGTGTGTGTCTCCAAATATCCACACGTTTCTAATTGGAGAGACATTATTATGTGTTAGTACAAACTGCACCAGTTTTTCTGCTATTTTCTGGAGAAATGGTCTTGGGAATTTTCAACCTATGTCCATCGAGGCTGAAGCAACATGAGTAATTTGTCACATATTTTCTATACAAAGATCTAATCACTTCTGTCATTTCTTTGAAGTAAATTGTGGATGAAAGCTGGCATTTCTTAGAGAAAGGTGATTTTCTTATTGTGTCATTGCCGCCACCTGAAAATTGACTGAATATTTTTGAAACAATGTTTTTATAAAGAAAGAGTGAACATGTAAATTCTACAATACTAGGCAGACAAAAAGTCAATAAGTCAAACTATCCTTATTTATGCCACAAAGAGGATGTCAAATAGGCACTGAAGGATTACGTGTATTTGTAAACAGTCAACTCTTGCTTTTCATGGGACATCCTGCACAGTGCACCTCCATACTTATAGAATGTGAACAAATCGAAGTGGAGGTTGGCAGAAGTGGGTAAACTAGGACCAGATGGAAATATCTCAGTGATTATATTATTTTAGCTCTGCATCTTGGCACATCCTATAAAGTGTAAATAGAGAAACTCATTTAAACGGATTCATTTTCATCCTTTCCTAATAGTCACACAGCATAACCACAGCTGATGAGCCATATGATGAACAAAGCACAGAGCAACATGGTCTGAGCTCTTGAAAAGGCAGGACCTGTGGATTCCCAGCACAGAGCATGGTGTCTGACACAGAATAATTGCTTAAAATGATTATTTTCCTTCTTTACTAAAATAATGACAAATGCATCAAAGAAGGCTCAACTAAAGCACAAATGGATAAATAATAAATAATATATCCTTGTTCCCATTATGTCAAATGAAATTCAAAGCACTTTCCCTAAGAAATCCATGTGGCCAAGTCTATATCTAATCACATATTTTACAATACATTGAAAATTACTGACCTGTTTACCTTGGCATTCTGAAAATAAGAAGAAAAAAACATATTTAACGTTTAATGTCATATCTAATTTGAGCAGATTTGATATCACTCTAAGATTTAGCAGGACTATGTCTGTTTTCTTTGATAACTTCCCAGTCATTGCTTATTTCAGAAGCTGAAAAAAACAAAGGTTTTGGTTAATTTCAAGATTAAATCATGTTTTCAAAAGCAATGTTAGAAAATAAGAAATAAATAGAACTGCCGGGCGCGGTGGCTCAAGCCTGTAATCCCAGCACTTTGGGAGGCCGAGACGGGCGGATCACGAGGTCAGGAGATCGAGACCATCCTGGCTAACACGTTGAAACCTCGTTCTACTAAAAAAAATACAAAAAACTAGCCAGGCGACGTGGCGGGCGCCTGTAGTCCCAGCTACTCGGGAGGCTGAGGCAGGAGAATGGCGTAAGCCCGGGAGGCGGAGCTAGCAGTGAGCTGAGATCCGGCCACTGCACTCCAGCCTGGGCCACAGAGCCAGACTCTGTCTCAAAACAAACAAACAAAAAAAGAGAAATAAATAGAACTTGTGCTACTAGTTGTATGGATTTTTAGTATACTTTATTTATTTTTCTAAGAAAAATGTGGATGAGGATGTGCACTTTCTCCCTTGTGTTATAGAATGCTTTTGAATATGGATCATTTTGTCTTAAAATGAGGATTCCTTTTTATTTCAAAATTCATTTATTTTGTTTCTTATAAGAAATTACACTGTGGCTCAGAGTAGTAAAAAATATAGATGTCATTAATTATTATTACATAATTCATAAATAATTGTATCATTACTGAATTTTTAGAAATGTGACCCTATTATATATAGGAGCAAAAGGGTGAGGAAATTAATTCATAGTATATGTTGTATATTAGGAACATTAAATAGACTTCAAACATGGAAATACTTTGAAAAATATATTAGTGCCAGTGATCAGGTTATTCCATGTATCATAGTGGTCGTATAAAATAGATTTGACATTTTATTGAGTTTTATTTATGGGGTTGAGGGCGATTTCAGGTGTGAGCTTTCTTCTGTCTATGTAGTACACTAAGACTTCCTCATACTTCTCTTTCATTGAGAAAAAATTAAATAAAGCACTCTCCCTCGTGTTATTTAGTTTTGGATCATTTTAAAAAATAGCAGCTCAATTGTATAGTATTTGTAAATTTCATTAGATATTTATTCCTCTGGAAATGGAGGCAATACAGTACGGAAATATTGTACTAGTATTTTTTACTATTTTATATATATATATATTCTCAGCACCAAAATATTGTGAATCTTAGTCGATTATTTAGGTAAAATGGAAATAAGAAGAGATTATTGTCCTAAAGAAAGATATTTTCCATTATACTTGGCCTCAGAAGATATTTTAAATATTAGATACCATAAAATATGTTATTTTACTATTGTCCTGTTGTTATTTTATGGTTAGTAATTGCTTTATTAGTTTTAAGTGGTACTTTATTAGGACAATTTTGACTGTTGTGCAACTTTCCAATCTACCATCATCTTTGACTGAAGGTTTTATCTCACTGTGGCTGACAATAATGAGAATATTTGAAGTAAATTCCTTCATATTTCTTTTTGTTTAGCTCCTAATATGTGTTTTTAATATAATTTTATTATTTTATTTTCCTATAAGTCCTCATCTGACCTGAAATTAATCTCTTTATCATCCTTGATTTTATCCTCTTTATGTTTTTTCTTGTTAGTTATCTCTTCCTCTATTCAATTTTCCTTTTTATAATATTCTTCTCCTCTGTGAAAATGGCAAATTCTAAAAGGTAATTTGAATGAAATAAATAAGAAAAAAAATATTTCTTTCCTACCATTCCTATGCTGGTATTTTCATTTTTGTTTCTTCAATTTAAAAAGTACTCAAAATTATTATATTTCCTCATTCGTCTCATTTATTCATAATTTACTTCTTTTACAATCTGATTTCTATCATCCTATACTAATTAAACATTTTAATTTAAGGTACCTTATTAAAAATATGTCTTTTTAAAATCCCCTTGGCCTAAATGCAGTGGTAGATACTTTTCAATCATATCCCGGTTGGATTTAGGGTTTAATATTAAACTGTTCCATCATCTCTAGAATGGACAATTGAGAGAAGCAGGATGTAGAAAGATGAGTATCAAATATCATTATTAATAAAGCTGATTGGTCAACAGGACTTAAAATAGAGAATCATGATGGATTTCATAATATTTCCTTCCTTTATGAAGTAGACCCTTATCATTCAGTCATAGGCAGTGCTTGACATTTGCAAACTTCTCTCACCTGTGAAAAGCCTGGTCTATGATGGAGCAGTGAATGTGTATGTGCTGAGGACAGCTTAGTTCTAAAAAGAAGAGATACTCCAGAAACGGTTTTAATTGTCTTCTACAAACACATTAATCAAAAACAGACTCCTCCTGTGGTGAAAGGTATAGACAGAGGCCAATGAAATTAGCCAATTTCCAAATGAAAAGCTGGAGATGTTGATACTTGATCATTAGTGTCAATTTCTCTTTTCTTGTTATTCATGTTTTTGCTCTGTCCCACATTTCTAGACGTTTGGCTTTTCATTGTGCCCTATGTAATTTTGACCACTCTCTTTCATATTTGGATCACATGCCCTTTAGAGAGAATATCAGGTTTCTTTTCTTGGGTCTCAACTTTCTGTAACTTTCTCCCCTTTTTAGTGGCATTCATTATAAAAATTAATCTATTTCTTTTCTCCTTGAAGTCAAAGATCACACTGTGTTCATTTTCACGAAAACTTTAGCACCTAAGCCAGGATTTCACCTATAATAGATTTTCGGTATATATTTCTTGAATTCAACTTGTAACAGCCTAATTAAATATAACATATATGTAAAGGTTCACTTATAAAATCCATGTCAAACTTTCAGACTCACTTCCTAATCAACATCACTGCTCTCTGCTTTCAGTCATAGTCTGGACTAGGAGACTCTTATATTTTTGTGTTTCCACAGTGTCTAATAACATAATTTTTATAAACATTAGACTACAGTTAGGAGACATTTTTATCAATTCTTACTGTAATAAATACTGTGAATTAAATTTTATCTTTAGTGAAAGGGACATTGATGACTAGAAAAGCCTTAGAGTTTTAATTAACTGAAATGAAAATCTTATAGTAGAGCACCTTTGGATGGAAAAATTAGAGAGTAAGTTTTAGGAATACTAAGTTTCAGTTGTTTATGAAAAATTGTAGTAGAGATATCAAGTAATCAGCTCATCTGTGAGTCTGGAATTCAGGAGAGAAGTCTAGGCTATGTATATTAATTTGGGGGTCATTAGTGCCTGGTTGTGAGAGAACCAAGGAACTATGTGTAGATGGAGAAGAAAAGTGGCACAATCGCTAATCCCTGACATACTCCAAAAATAAGATGCTCTATGTCAGAGAGAAGAAGAGGAACCAGCCCAGGAAAAAAAAAAAAAAGAGAGATAGAAGAAAAAACAAGAACATGTGACATCAATTTAAGTGCAGACATGATAACAAGGTCTGTTAAGTACCAAGGAAATCAAGTAAGATAAGATATAATAATGGACAAGTTGATTTAATAACAACTGACTTATTTGGCAACCTTGACAAAATCTGATTATAATGTGTTAAGTAACAAAAGGGAGGAGTGGAGTTGTGAACACTAAATAAACATCACTCTTTTCAAAGGATTTTGCTTCAAAGGGTAGCCACTTGTTCTCACTCATGTGTAGAAGTCCCAACAGTTGATTTCTTAGAAGAAACAAACAGAACAGAGGACACTAGAGGCTGGGAAGAGGAAGGGGAAGGGGAAGATAGGGAGAGATTTGTTAAAAGATACAAAATTACAGCTTGGTAGAAGGATAAACTTCTAGTGTTCTGCACCACTGTGGTATGATTATAGTTAACAATATAGCTTCAAATAGCTAGAAAGAGGATATTGAATGTTCTCAAAACAAATAAATAGTAAATGTCTGAGATGATGGAAATATTAATTAACCTAATCTGATCTCTATACATTATATATATTGAAACATCACTATGTACTCCATAAATATGTACAATTATTTTATGTCAATTAAAAAAATAAAAAGAAAACCTTGAACATAACCTTTATCCAAATGTACTTGCCAGAATATAATTCTGAGATTAAGTATCTAAATTAGTTGATAAGCTATAATTAGAATAAGCAATAGGCTAAAATAATCTGTATTGATGAATAGTTAAGTAAATAATTAATAAAATTTATCCAGGTTAGAGATTTCTCAAGCGGTTGTGGACCTCGCAAACTTTTTTCCTTTTAACCTCAGTTTTGTTACATAACTCATTCAACCAACCCAGTGAATAAAGGAGCCAATGTTTTCTCGAATTATATGAAGACCTAAAAAGTCCCTTTATGTAAAATAAATAAATAAATAAAAAGTTCCTAAATAAGTATGTAAGGGCATTCTACATTCTTGTGACTTAGTCAGTATTGTATATCAATAAAAAACAAAACAAAACAAAAAACCCGACTATTCAGTTGAACAAATGGTGAATCCATTCACAACTTCTAAAGCAGAAATGTGAAATAATTAATTAATGTTGAAAATCTGAATACCAGAAAGGGAAAATAACACTTTTGGTTTAAAAAGCTGGTGGGAAAATCGACTTATTTGGATTTTCACTGTGCTCAGTAACATTGAAAGATGAGGGAGACATTTTTGAGTTATTTATTAAAATAAAAATATATATTTTCTTTCTTATGTAAACATTAATGTGTAAAACACGAATGGTTGCATGCTTCCATTATTGTGGCAACAGAAACTATAAATCCGTTAAAGGCTTTCAACTGAAAGGTAATTTCTAGAACTTAATCCTTATACTTCTATCTTTCCCTTTATATAAGAATTCCAAATAACTTTTGTAGTGATTTTCTGAAATACACTGCCAAGGAACAACGACTCTGAGAATACGGATTGTTACTGTTTCAAATCATTAACTTCTCATATTAATCACAAATATTTTTTTTACAAGTAATAAAAGCATCCTCTCATACATTGTATAGGCTTAAAATGTATAAATTCGAAGTAAGTTTGTCTCTACAAAAATGTAAAGGAAAGCTCAGAAGCCATGCTTGCCTTTGATTTAGTATGAGCCTTATTTTTCTACTGTTCATTTGATTAAGGCTTATGCTTTAATCTAGTTTTATTTTATTTTATTTTTGATTGAGACAGAGTTTCACTATGTTGCCCAGGCTGGAGTGCAATGGCATGATCTCAGCTCACTGCAACCTCCACCTCCCACGTTCAAGCGATTCTCCTGCCTCAGCCTCCTGAGTAGTTGGAATTACAGGCGCGCACCACCACGGCTGGCTTATTTTTGTATTTTTAGTAAAGACGGGGTTTTACCACGTTGGACAGACTAGTCTCGAACTCCTGACCCTGTGGTCCGCCGGTCTCGGCCTCCCAAAGTGCTGGGATTACAGGTGTGAGCCACCGCACCAGCTGGCGTGGGCCACTGTGCCCAGCCCTACTTTTATGATTAAGCTACGGTTTTTATTTTTTAGGGGTTTTTGTTTCTGTTTTTGTTTTTAAATTCTCTTCAACCTCTTCTATTTTCTTGCAGTTGTTACCCTCTCAAAATTCTTTGGTTAGCCTGTTGACAGATTCATCAAGTCATGAAAAAACAAACAAACAAACAAACAAAACAAAAACAAAAACAAAAACCAACAACTTCTATTTATATACATCCCATTCTCTAATTCTTAATTAAATTAAAAATAAAGTAAATTAAGGGGAAATACTTTTACTACATTTTCATTTTACTGTGAAGAAACACACAGGGCTTATTCTGATGCAAAACATTGCTTTTTATTATTGGTAGAACTTATATGCTTTGCAGATTTTCATTGGTGGTAGCAAAATTCCCCTCGAGCTTGTAAAGTTCTCTTCTCCTTCATCCTCGTTCCAAAATAGAATCTTCTGGTCTTTCCTATCTTTTGTCTCTTTATACACTCCAATTTCCTTTCCTTCGATTTCCATTGACCTAGTTCAATCCCTATCCATGGAAGCATGGGTCACACCGGGCCTTCTGGCTTGCTATTTTGTTTTCATTCTGGACTCCTGGAATCCACCTTAAGCAATACTGCTAGACTGATAGTTTCATAATGTCATGTTTTCATATTTGTGATGTCATTCTCATTCCCAGAACACTTAAAAGGTATCTGACATTTTACAAAATGTTGTTCAATTTTCTTACAACATCACTCTATGATCTGATAGTTTAACATGCCCATTCCAGTTCATGCTGTTCAGTGCAGTGAATTACTAGAGTTTTTTCTGTGCCAATCTTTTGGAAAATCTGGAAGAATCTAGAAAGATCAAGTATTTTAATTCTATAAATTTGATATTTCAGATTCAGCACCATGTCTTGTTACTCAATAGCATCTTATTTACTTGGGTGTTCAATAAGTAAATAAAAAAAACATGTTTTTAAATTGTTTCTATTTTAACATCTATTTTACCTTATGTCACCAACGTTTTTCAGATTCAGTTCATTCTATGTTTTAAGAATATAGAATGCGTGTTAATTATAGAAAAATAAACTCAAAGATTTCTAGAGCTACTGTTCTTAGGGTCATGCCAATATTAAAAATATTTAAAATGATTAAAAAATGAATAGGGATGTGCTGAGAATTAGATATAATACAATTTTCTATGAAACTTTAGACTGAAGTCCTTTTTTTGTGCTTTCCATAGCATAATTCAATGTTTTCCAGAATAATAAAATTTAGTTTTAGAATTTTTAAGCATAAGAAATACCCAAGCATTGTTTCTATTATTATTGTAAATACTATAAATTTACATTTTTTGAAATTTTACTTCAATAGATTTGACTTGAATAAGATATTTTATTCTGAGAAGTAATTCTGATTTATTTTATGTGATAATGTGCTTTAGCCCTGAAAAATCTGTTTTTTTTTTTTTCCTCTGTCTTTCAGGAATATATGCATTTTTGTTGGTTTTTTATTTTTTCCCTAAAACTAAGATGGTTTTTGTTGATTTATTACGAAATGTAATTCAGAATTAATGTCATATACAAAACTTCAATCTACTTTACACTGCTCACTTGTTGTTTGTCAAAAGTATTTGGCATTTTAAGCCTGCATTTTCATTTTGTGTAAAAGGAAGATAACAATTTATTTTCAGTTGAATTGAGTAAATAACACAGGTATGTTGACTAAAAGTGCTTGCCGTATAGTAAATGCTCAATAAATGTTTTATTATACTCAACTCATATAGTGGTTTATTCATAATTATTTGCAGTTATTGGTGAAACCCAATATGGCTTTAAACAAAATAAAACTAAGACATTATAAAGACTTGAAAAAACACAGTCTAAAGACACAAAACACTCAGATATAACAAAGTTTGGAATTATCAAAGGGAATTTTAAGTCAATATGATTAACATTAATATGGTTTGGCTGTGTCCCCACCCAAATCTCATCTTGAATTGCATTCTCCACCATCCCTACATGTCCTGGAAGGGATCCCATGGGAGGTAATTGAATCATGGGGTGGTTTCCCCCATGCTGTTCATTAGATAGTGAGTGAGTTCTCATGAAATTTGATGGTTTTATAAGCATCTGGCATTTACACTGCTGGCATTCGTTATTTCCCCTGTTGCTATGAAGAGGTGTCTTCTGCTATGATTGTAAGTTTTCTGAGGCCTCCAAGCCAGGTGGAACTGTAAGTCAATCAAACGTCTTTTCTTTATGAATTACCCAGTCTTGATTATTTCTTCATAGCAGGATGAGAACAGACTGATACAAACGTGCTTAATAAAAACAGAGTATATAAAACTAGGTGGCTAGTATAGGCGAAGAGATGGCAACTCTAAGAAAATTATTAGAATCAAAAATACTGTAATAGGAATGAAAAATGCCATTGATGGGCTCATCAGAAGACTGGACACAGCTAAGGAAAAAAATCAAAGAATTTAAAGTTTTGTTAATGTAAATTTCTCTGAAAGACAAATAGATAAGGTAATAAAAATTGAAAAAAAAAGCCAAGAATTGTGGTATAACTTTAAAGGGATACCATATATGCAAGTATTCAATAAATGGCATGAGATATTCAGCACTTTATTATAAAATAGGCTTTGTGTTAGATGATTTGTCCCAATTGTAGGCTAATGTAGGTGTTCTGAGCATGTTTAAAGTAGGCTAGGCTAAGCTAAGCTATGATGCTCAGTAGGTCAGGTATATTAAATGCATTTTCAACTTACTATGTTTTCAACTTACAATGAGTTTATTGGGACCTAGCCCCATTGTAAGTTGGGGAATATTCCATCTCTACTGGGCAATTATAGGATATAGATAAGTTAAGTGAAAAATAGCAATTCGATAAGAGAAAGAAGGGTAGAATTAGAATAAACCTTTTATATGGTATCTACACTGCTTGTGAAGCTGTATAGTATTGAAATTTAAGTTAGATAAGTTTAAATGTTTATTGCAAACTCCAGGACAACTACTAAAACATTTTATTAAATAAATATAAATGATACACTAAAACAGGAGAGAAAACGGAATAATATAAAATGCTCAAGTAATACCAGAAAAGAAAGAAAAATAATGAAAAAATAAAACAAATTATAAGTATGATAAATATAAAACTATTTTTAAAATTGTAGATATTAATCCAATTATATCAGGAATAAGTTTAAATGTGAATTGTCAAAGTATACCAATTAAGAAGCAGAGATTGTCATAGTGGTTAAAAATCTATACAGAGTTATATGTGGCTTTTAAGAAACCCACTTTAGAGGTACATGTTTAACGGACATGTTAAAGGTAAAGAGATAGAAAAAGATATACCATGTTAATACTAATCAAAATAAAATTGAAATAGCTATATTAATTTCAGTCAAAGCGCACATCATAACAAAGAAAATTATCATATATAGCAAAAGACAATGTGTAATGTTAAAAGAAACAATTCTCCAAGAAGTTGTATACACCATAACATGTATACAGCTAAACACAGAATATCAAAACTGATAAAAGAGCAAGGAGAAATAAAAAAAAATTAACTAATTAACTTGGATACTTCAATAGCTCTCATAACTTTTGTTAAATAAAGCATGCCAAAACCTAGTAATTGTATAGTTAACCTGAAGGGCACCATCACTTAAATGGGTCAAACTGGCATTTATAGAATACTTCACCCGACGCCAGCAGAATGTATATTTTTCTCAAGTTCATATGAAATAGTCACCAAGATAGATCATGTCTGGGCATAAAACAAATCTAAGTAAATTATAAGGAAGAGATCATATAAAATATGCTATCAGATCTTGATGAAATTAAACTAGAAATCGATAACATGAAGATAACTGAAAAATTTAAAAGAGGATTAAAAAGCAGATATTTAATACACACTTGGGCCAGATAAGAAGTCTTTGGAGAAATTTAAAATAGATATTTTAAGCAAAATGAAAATGAAAATACAAATGAAAGTTGGGAGCAGTGAAAGTAGTGCTTAGAGGAAAATTTAGATCACTGAATGCATATATTAGAAGTGAAGAAGAAGATACTCTGAACTTTCACCCTAGGAAACTAGAAAAAGGGTGCAATTTAAGGCAAGTAAAATTTAAAAAGTAATAAAATTAGAGTAGAAATTAACAAAATTGTAAAAAAGGAAAGCAATAAAGACATTCAACCATACCAAGAGCTGTTTCTTTAAAAAAGGTCAATGAAGTTGATAAACCTAGAGCCAGATCGTCAAAAGAGAGAGAGAGAGGGAGAGAAACATATATTACAAATAACAGAAATGAAAGAAGGGCCTCCTTTACTGATCTCATGAACATACAGAAAATAAAAGACCATCATAAACAACTGTGTGCTCACAAATTGGATAACTTAAATAAAATACATCAATTTATTAGAAAACAAAACCTATCAAAACTCATGAAGGAGAAGTAGATGATTTTAAAGGTTTATATCTGTCATATAAATTGAATCAGTAACTAATGCCTTTATAAAAAAGGAAATGCTTTGCAGCAGTGGCATCTTTGGTACATTCTACCAAACATTTAGGACAGAAATGATATCAATTTCCTATAGGGTCCTCCATATAGAGGCAGAAGGAATATTTCCAAACATTTTAATGAGAGCAGCATTACCCTAATACCAAAACCATATACATTATAAAACAGGTGAACTACAAACCAATCTTTTTCATAAATATCAATGCAAAATCCACAAAATGTAGCAAATTAAATTTATAAGTATATGAAATATATAAAATACTGCATAACATGCCCAAGTGAGATTTATTCTAGATTTTTGAGGCTGGATCAACTTTCAAAAATCAATTAATACAATCCATCATATCAATAGGTTAAAGAAGAAAATCATATAATTACATCAATTAATGCAGAAAAAGTATTTGAAAAAATCCAAAATCTATTCATCATAATAACTTTCATCTAACTGTGAAGAGAGGGGACCTTGCACACTTGGTAATGAACATCTACAAATTACCTACAGCTAACATCATACTTGATGAAAACATGTATTGCTTTCCTCCAATACCAGAAACAAAACTAGAATGTGTCCTCTCACCATTCCTAATCAGCATTTGTACTGGAAATCTTAGCTGGTAGACAAGAAAGGGAAATAAAGGTTATACTGATAGGGAAGGCAAAAATAAAGTTGTTTTTATTAATAGACTACATGTCCATGTAGAAAAATCCCTCAAAATCAGAAAAAATCTTCCTGTAATTAATAAGCAATTATGATAAGTCACTAAATACCAATATTAATATGCAACATTTAATTGTGTTTCTATTTAGTAGCAATGAACCATAAAGTTAAAACACCCTAGCATTTGCAATAGTATAAAAACATGAAATTCTTAGGGGTAAATCTAGCAAAATATGAATGGGATGTATAAGTAAAAAAACATGAAATAAATCAAAGATTTAAGTGAATGAAGGCATATTTCATACTCATGACTTGGAAGAGTCAATATTATACAAATGTCAATTCTTCTCAAAATGATCTATAGAGTGAAAGCAATCCAAATCGAAGCTCCACAGCTAATTTGTATTATCACACAGGTTTTACAATTATATGAAAAGATAAAACAAAAACAAAATGGCAACAGAACAGCAAACAGAATACTAAAAACATGGAATAAAATTGGAGGACAGACATTATGGGACTTTAAGACTTACCACAAAACCACAGCAATCAAGAAAACATTCTGTTACTGAAAGAATAGACACATCTGACAATAAAATAGAATAGAGAGCCCAGAAATAGACCTACAAAGACATAGTCAACTTATTTTTGACAAAGGAGCAAAGGCAATCAATGGACAAAGATAGTATTTTCAAAATAGTGCTGGAACATTTGGAGATCTATATGCCAAAAAGAAAAAAACGATTTAGATATAGATATTGCAGTGCTTATAAAAATTAACTGATAACAGATCATAAGCCTAAATGTAAAATGCAAAACTATCAAACTTACAGAAAAAAAACAGGATAAATCTAGATGACCTTCGATTTAGTGGTGTTTTTAATAAAGCACTAAAAGCATGATGGATGGAAACAAAAAACAGGTAGGCTTTATTAAAATGGAAAACCTCTGTGTGAATGACTCTGATATGAGAGCAAAAGGATAAGCCACAGATTGGGATCATATGTTTGCAAAACACATATTTGGTAAAGGACTTATACCCCAAATATGCAAATAACTCAATACTCAACAATGCAAAAACAGACCACCCAATAAAAAAGTGGGCAAAAGATCTTAACAGACACCTCATCAATAAATGTGTACAGACGGCCAATGAGCATGTGAAAAGATGCTCTACATGCTGGCAAGGGTGTGGGACAATAGGGACGCTCACTCATTCCTGCTATGAATGCAAAAATGATACAGACACTTTGGAGGACACTTTGACAGTTTCTTATAAAGCTAAACATAATCTTACTATAGGATCCAATAACTGCACTACCCTAAAGAACTGAAAATGTACGTCTCCAAAAAAGCCTACTTGTGCACATTTATGGTAGTTTTACTCGAGTTTCCCCAAACAGGATGTAACTGAGATATCCTTCAGTATGTAAATGAACAAACTCAGCTACATTCATTAAATGAGATACTTTTCAATGATTATTTTATTTTTTTTATTTTTTTAAATTTATTTATTATTATTATACTTTAAGTTCTAGGGTACATGTGCATAACGTGCAGGTTTGTTACATACGTATACTTGTGCCATGTTGGTGTGCTGCACCCATCAACTCGTCAGCACCCATCAACTCGTCATTTACATCAGGTATAACTCCCAATGCAATCCCTCCCCACTCTCCCCTCCCCATGATAGGCCCCGGTGTGTGATGTTCCCCTTCCCGAGTCCAAGTGATCTCATTGTTCAGTTCCCACCTATGAGTGAGAACATGCGGTGTTTGGTTTTCTGTTCTTGTGATAGTTTGCTAAGAATGAAGGTTTCCAGCTGCATCCATGTCCCTACAAAGGACACAAACTCATCCGTTTTTATGGCTGCATAGTATTCCATGGTGTATATGTGCCACATTTTCTTAATCCAATCTGTCACTGATGGACATTTGGGTTGATTCCAAGTCTTTGCTATTGTGAATAGTGCCACAATAAACATACGTGTGCATGTGTCTTTATAGCAGCATAATTTATAATCCTTTGGGTATATACCCAGTAATGGGACGGCTGGGTCATATGGTACATCTAGTTCTAGATCCTTGAGGAATCGCCATACTGTTTTCCATAATGGTTGAACTAGATTATTTTTAAAAAGAGCTGTCAAGCCACAAAAAGACGTGGAAGCTTCAATGCATATTGTTTAGTGAAAGAAGCCAGTCTGAATGACTATAAAGTCCTAAGGATTTTAACCCACTATTATGTTTGTTGACAACTGAATCCAGATTTTTGCGAATCTTGTAACTCTAGATTTACTCCATCACATTGCTATGAAAGAGTGTTTCAGATTTGCTGGGAAATTATGATTATTTTCTAAATTGTAGAAACCCTACTATACTATAGAAGAAAGACAACTCGGAAATAAGTTACTATGGGTAACCTCAGTTATTTGTATAGAGACTTCTGAGATTTTGAATACTGATGTATCCTCCAATATTGGATTGACTTCCATGTTGCCTCCATGAGGGCTTAGTGAGATGCCAGGGAACTATTTCTGTTTCACTTCTATCCTTATCCCTATATATCCTTTGCAACATTTGTACTTGCTCAGCAGTGAACTAAAGGGAAGTCAACACAAGCAATGGCTGGCAAATTATCATTGAAACTTGTAAAAAACATAACAAATATGTATTGACTTAGTCTTGACTAAATTGGATCTTTTTCTTTTTTTTTTTTTTTTTCTTTTTTTTTTTTTTTTTTTTTGAGACGGAGTCTCGCTCTGTCGCCCAGGCTGGAGTGCAGTGGCCGGATCTCAGCTCACTGCAAGCTCCGCCCCCCGGGTTTAAGCCATTCTCCTGCCTCAGCCTTCCGAGTAGCTGGGACTACAGGCGCCCGCCACCTCGCCCCGCTAGTTATTTGTATTTTTAGTAGAGACGGGGTTTCACCGTGTTAGCCAGGATGTTCTCGATCTCCTGACCTCGTGATCCGCCCGACTCGGCCTCCCAAAGTGCTGGGATTACAGGCTTGAGCCACCGCGCCCGGTCGCGGATCATTTTCAATAAAAGAGTGAAGATAGGCCCTGGAAACTATAGACCAGTATATAGTATACATTACATCTATGAATGACAGGTTGCATAATGTATAATAAAATTTAGATTTTATTTCATTTCAGCAAGATTTATACTTGAATAATTGCAAAACTGTTTCTATATGGGAAATCATGCTTGTCTAATTTATCAGTATTATTGAAGAACATAAATAAATGTAGAAATGATTAGACCTTAACATCTCTTTGGCAGTTTTCTACATGGACAGTTTCTTCATGCATAGATATGGAATTGAAAATAGTGTTTTGCTATAGGAATCTCCCTTGGGCATGCAAAATAGAAAAGGCAAAATAAAATGTTTATTACCAGGGGCCAGGAGGAGGAAGAAATGCAGATGTAATAGTCAAAGGGTGCATAAAGAAAATGTGGCAGATATACACTATAGAATATTATGCAGCCATAAAAAAGGATGAGTTCATGTCCTTTACAGAGACATGGATGAAGCTGGAAACCATCATTCTCAGCAAACTAACCCAAGAACAGAAAACCAAACACCACATGTTCTCACTCATAAGTGAGAGTCGAACAATGAGAACACATGGACACAGGGAGGGGAACATCACACACCGGGGCCTTTTGGGGGGTGTGGGGTTAGGGGAGGCATAGCATTAGGAGAAATACCTAAAGTAGTTGTCGGGTTGATGGGTGCAGCAAACTACCATGGCACGTGTATACCTATGTAACAAAACTTCACATTCTGCACATGTACCCCAGAACTTCAAGTACAAAAAAGAAAAAAATAAATTTCCTCTAATTAAATATAAAAATGTGTAAAGAAAATTAAAGGGTACAAAATTTCAGTCATAAAAAATGAATAAGTTCTAGAGAGCGACTATACAGCCTAAAGTCTATAGTTAAAAATACTGTATTTTAAACTTAAAATTTTGTGAAGAAGGTAGTTCTTATGTTAAGTGCTCTTTTCATAATAATAGTTAAAGGGAGCCAGAGGAAACTTTTGGAGATGATGAATGTGTTTATGGCATTGATCGTAGTGTTGGTTCATGGATGTATACTTATCTCTAAACTCATCAAGTTGCACACCTTAAATATGTATGTAAATATGTACAGCTTTTTGTGTAACGATCATACCTCAGCAAAGTTGTTTACATATATTTTTCTTAGAGCAATGCTGTGCAAAATAATTATGTGAGCCACATAAGTAGTTTTGAATTTTCTAGTAATCACATTAAAAAAAGTGAAATTAATTTAATAATACATTTTATATAACAATCTTATATTCAAAATTTTGTATCAACAACATGAATACAAAAAACATATGAATGGGATCTTTTATGGCATTTTTTTCTTTTTCTTTTCTTTTTTTGTTTTAAAGAGTCTCGCTCTGTCACCAGGCTGTAGTGCATTGGCACAATCTCAGCTCACTGCAGCCTCTGACTCCTGAGTTCTTACAATTCTCCTGCCTCAGCCTCCCGAGTAGCTGGGGCTAAGGCACATGCCGCCCACGCCTCGCTAATTTTTTGTATTTTAGTAGAGATGGGGTTTCACCACGTTGCACAGGCTGATCTCAAACTCCTGAGCTCAGGCAATCCACCCACCTCGGCCTCCCAAAGTGCTAGGATTACAGGTGTGAGCCACCACACCCGACCTATGGCAATTTTTTCAAACTGAGTCTTTGAAACACAGTATATTTTTTACAGCACGTCCTAATATGGACTAAGCATATTTTGTGTGCTTACTAGCCACATGTGGCTAGTGGCTGTCATATTGGACAGTGTAGGCTTATAGCAAGACATCAAATGGTACTTTTAATAGTACCTGCTAGTTTCTTAGAATACCAGGATAACACAAGACATGCAAAACTTTCAAGAATATATGAAAAGATGTAGTCCACAGAAAGCACATCTAATGTCTCAAATGGGCACAAAAGACGACTGATTATTTGTTTAACTAGTGTTTTGCTGTTTTCTCCCTAACGGCATGTATGTGCTATTCACTTCATAGTTCTCTAAATATCTGTTGGATGAATAAATTAAAGGAAAGGGGAAAGCCAACCTCTGTTCTCTTGTTTCAGACTTGGTCAGTCCCTACTCCAAGATCCCATCCTGTTTTAGGCAAATACGCCTCTGATAAGCCATCCTAGCATAGAGGAAGGCCCCTTCTGATTCTCTGAGGCTACCAATGAAGAGTTGAGAACACCTCTCCAGGTGAAGGGGACTGATTCTGTAACAGGCCAGTTCTCCCTGACAATCTCACAGACAGGCCTGCTGACAGTCACACAGACCAAAACACTCCAGTTACCAGATGGATTTCCACAGCACTGCCTTAACACTGAGCAAAGAGTTAAACCTAGGGAAATCGGTGCCCAGCCATCAAAGCTAGAAATGAAACATATGGTCAGTAGGAGCCTTTCATAGTCTTCTCCATAACCTGGAGAAAGTCAAAATAATAGAGACAATCTTACATTCCCACTACTGGGATCCTTCTTGGGTGGATGGAATCTGTGACAAGTCAAGGTAACAGAGGCAGCTGTTTGAATAGATTCATTGGAGAGTTTAAAGCAGCTCTCCTGACCAAGTTGTAAATAAGATAAGCTAGAAATAATAACTCCGGTACCAAAATAGATAGGCCTTGAAGGTACTGGAGCCCTTTTAATTAGACTTAGCAAGCAGTTTTTTTCCTCTGACCTTCTAGTTGAAACAAAATTAGTTACCAATAGACAGGTGAATGCTGTACCGCATGTACGTACATAACTCCAACCTGTATAAGCACTAAGAAAATTGTAACACTTTGAGTTGGTCTGGTGGAATTATCTCCGGCCTTCTCCCTGTATTCAGTTACAGAAATAAATTTCCTTCTTTCCTAGTTTGTCTGCTTCTTGTTATTGGGCCTCGAGAAAATGCAACCCGACCCGGCTTGGTTCCAGGAACAATTTTTCAAATTCTAAATCTAGGTATTTTTCATGATTTTGCCTGTTTTCTACTGAATAACATAAGGAAAATGAGGGGAGGAAGAAAGAAGAGCAAAAGAAAGGCAGTAAGAGGAAATAAAATAAGGGACAGAGGGGAGAAAAATAATAAAGAAGCAAAGTGAAAAATTTATTTATATAAGAGGTAACGCAAAAGATTAAGAGGATGAAATATAAAGAAGGAAGACTGGGAGGGAGAGAGCTGTCTCAGTGAAATTTTTTCTAATAGAAAGGTCAAATAAGACTTTTTCTTCCTCTTGTAAAAGAACATGCCAGTGTTCCCCTCAACTCTTCCTGATTAACTCCTTAACCAACCAGTCAATTTTTGACAAATTAAACTGTATAGCCATTTTAAACATCATTAACTTTGTTCAAGAAATTTTGTTTTCAGTTAATTTTATAATATCATGGAGAATGAGATCTGGACATCACTAATAAGGTAAGATAAATAGTTATCTTTGTAGACTATTTCCTGAAATTATCTTCATAATTTATTATTGTTAAAGCTAAAAATTAAAAATATACCTTGTAAGAACAAGGTAGATGAAAGTTCAATGAAATGAAAACTCTCTGACACTAAGTTAGTTTATAACACTGAGTCTTGATTTTCATTTTTTTAAAATGAGGGTAATAAACTACTTCATTGGATTATTGTAAGGCTAAATGAAATAATAGATGTGAAGAACTTAAATACAATTCTTAGTACTGAACTAGGACTCAATATTTTTCACATTATTAGCAAAATGCAGAAGAGGAGGAATTGGTAGATAAAAGATATGGTCTCTCTCTTTTTTTTTTTTTTTTCCTTCCTTCCTTCCTTCCTTCCTTCCTTCCTTCCTTCCTTCCTTCCTTCCTTCCTTCCTTCCTTCCTTCCTTCCTTCCCTCCTTCTTCCCTCCTTCCCTCCCTCCCTCCCTTCTTTCTTTCTTTTCTTTTTTTTTTTTTTTTGACAGGTTCTCCATGTCGTCTAGGCTGGAGTGCAGTAGCATGATCATAGCTTATTCCTTATTGCACCCTTGAACTCCTGCGCTCAAGTGATCCTCCCTCCTCAGCCTCCCAAGTAAATGGGACTACAGGCGTGCTGCCTCCACTCCCAGCTAATTTTTAGGTATGGCCCTATCTACAGAATATTATCAAAAACTAAGTGTAGAGATGCTCTTGATGAAGGAAGGTATGTGCACATGTTTTGTTCATAGGCGGTGTCGTAGACTTGCCCACTTAACATTTATTGTCAATTCTGCTTAAATGAGGGTGTCCCTCAGCTGTGTTTTGGAATATCATAGGCATCTAAAGAGTCATTTGTAAAGTTCCAATCACCTCATCACTGAAGAGTTTTGTCGTTGTTGTTCCTAAAATTCTAAGAATATAAGATATTATTACACAGCTCTTGAAAAGATCCAGTCAGTACTCACAATATTTATTTAAGAAGATATCAGGGTCCATGACAGGCTGCTAAATTTAAGGAATGAAGGAAGGGAACTGAGGGAATAAATAGTAAAGTAGACCAAGGATGTTTAGTATGGTGTCATAAATTGATGAGGGTTATCACAGGAGTATTTATAATTACAGAGAGAATGAATGCTGTAAACAGACATTTATCAAATTCTGGAAAGTATTAAAATCTCGTAACTACTCCAGTTACTGTCACTCATAAGATAGATGACTGTCTATACAGTTGTACACACTATTTATTAGAATCAGTAATATGCATGCTACCTACTTCACTGCCCCACTGAAAAATGAACCTCATCGTGCTGATGTCCTATGATTGTTCTTCATTACTTGAAATGCTGTTAAGAGGTCTGAATAGTTAATAATGATTACAGATTTCCTGATCTTATAATTATTGCTGTTGGCAGATTATGAAGTGTTCTAGTCTGTTGTGTATAAAATCTATTCTTTTAGTCTTGGAAAAATTTATTCTTTGTTTTAAAGCAATTTGATGCATGAAACATACTTTGTTAAAAAATAAAAAAAACAGCAATCTATATCTCATAGAGCAGATCTAGATTACTGACCTGCAGAAGAAATCATGTGAGAACTTGCATTTTATGCTGTGGTTCTTTATTTGCAAGTCCTCATGTTAATGTAAGTGCAAATCAAAAGAACTCAACTAAACTATGAGGTAATACTTGAAAGAGCCAGGCAAAGTAACAAGCTGTGTAGATGTTTCACAGGACTATTAATTAAAGATATATATATGAATAATTTTATTGATATATACATGAATAATTTTATTAAGCCCAGTGATTGCCAACTAACAAAAAGTTGAACCACCACCAAGGTAAATTCTGCATTTATTCCTTAAGAAACCTTTCTCTAAACACATTTCTTTCTGGTTTCATCTTTATATGCATTGATTTAAAAAATCTTTCTACCCAATGACATTAAGATATCCCTCTTAAAATTTCCTGATATTTTATATTTATCTCTTTAATTTTATTAGTTATATTTGAAAATACCAAAAATAAAAAATGTAAAAGAGCTGAACAGTCTTACCATGCTTATCCTCTATGCACTAAAATTCTATGCTTCTTAGGAAGTATTTTTGCAAGCTTTCTGCCTACCTTTCTTGAGATTTCTTTGCAAAAATATATCCATTCAAAGAGATATTATTTCCAGGCTTTTTGTACACAAATTATAACATAATTTTTGTACATTGTGTATGTTATTTTTCCTATAATGATGAATTCCAGCTCAGCATAGAAGTGTCTGGAAATTTTGAGGGTTGTCATTTTGCATTTTCATAATAAATAGAAAAATTTCCAAAATTATTTTTTAATGAATATTCTATTGTCTCATATATGTGGATGTTCATGGCTTGGGTTTATATCACTATAGTCAATTTATCAAATGCCACAAGATATTTGCTTTTCATTGTTTTTTAAAAAGGAACAACAGCTTTAATCTGCTAGTATAAAAACATATCTGTTAATTTTTCCAGAATTATTACACACCATTTCTGCAGCACATTAGACGTCAATTTTCTGAAATTATTTTCAGTGTGATAATTTACCTGTAGAAGTCTAGAAATTTACCTGCAGAAATCTAGAAATCTACAGGTAAATTATCATTTACAAAAGTTATTTATTTATGCAAATTGATGGAATACATGATAAATGTTTTTCATGTATATAATGACTAGTAATAAAGTCAGGGTATTTAGGATGTCTATCACCTGAGAACAATACATTTTTTAAAAGTATACTCATCCTACTTTCCTGTGAAATATTGAATTTATTCTTGCTATCTCATTATATGTTTGCACCCTTTAACCCACTTCTATTCTTCCTCCTTCCTGTTCCCAATCATCCTTCATAGGCCCTGTTATCTATTTTTCCACCATCTCCATGTGCTTATCTTTTTTTAGCTCCCACATGTAAGAGAGAATATGCAATATTTGTCTCTTCATGCTGGGCTTGTTTTTCTTATGACAGGGACCTTTAGTTCCTTCCATGTTGCGCGAAGTGACATGATTTTATTCTTTTTGTGGCTGAACAGTATTTCATTTTGTATAAAAATCATAGTTTCTTTATTCACTCATCGGTTAATAAACACTTAGGTTAATTCCATATCTTTCATATTATATGTATAGTACTCCAGTGAGCATATGACCTCAGGTATCCTTTGATCTATTGATATCTTTTCCTTTGTGTAGTTACCTGGAACCTGAATTGCTGTATTAAATAGCAATTTTATTTTTGGTTTGTTGAGAAATCTCTATACTGTTTTCCATAGTGGCTATACTAGTTTACATTTTCACCAACAGTGTGTAAGAGGTCCCTTTCTGCTAAATCCTTGTTAAAATATGCTCTTTTTTGTCATTATAGTAATAGCCATTTTGACTAGGGTAAGATTATATCCAATTGTGTTTTTATTTGCATTTCTCTGATGATTAGTGATGTGAGTGTTTTTCATATACTTATTGGATCTTTTTATATCTTCTTTTGAGATGCCTGTTTATATTCTTTGCTCACTTTTACATGAATATTTTTTCCTGATGAGTTGTTTAAGGTTCTTTTATATTCTAGATATTAGTCCCTTGTCAGATGAGCAATTAGCACGTATTTTCTTTCATCCAGAAGGTTGTCTCTTCAATCTGTTGTGTATTTCTTTGGTGTAAAGGAGGTTTTTTAGTTAATTAAGTCCCATTTGTATATTTTTGTTTTTCTTGTTTGTGTTTCAACAGTCTTATTCTTTGCCTAGACAAATGCCCAGGAAAGTTTTCCCTAGGTTTTCTTCTAGTATTTTAATAGTTTGGGATCTTACATTTAGGTCTGTAATTCATTTTGAGTTGATTTTTGTTTATGGTGAGAGACAGGGGTCTAGTTTCATTCTTCTGTACCTGACTTTTATATTTTCCCAGTACTATTTATTTAAGAGGGTGTGCTTTCTGCCAGTGTAAGTTCTTGCCAGTTTTTGTCAAAAGTAAGTTGAATTTAAATGTGTGGCTTTATTTATGGGTTATCTATTATGTTCCATTGGTTGATGTGTCTATTTTTATACCAATACCATGCTGTTTGGTTATTATAGCCTTATATTTTTCAGTTAAGTAATATGATTTCTCCAGCTTTGTGCCTTATGCTCATAATTATTTTGGCTATTTGGGCTCTCTTTTGCCTCCATAAAAATTTTATAATTTTTTTTCTAATTCTATGAAGAATTACATTGGTATTTCAATAGAAATTGCATTCAATTTGTAGAATGCTTTGGGCGATGTGGTCATTTTAATGATATTCATCTGATCTATGAATCTGGGATGTTTTCCCATTAATTTATGTCATCTTCAGTTTCTTTCATCAGTGTTTTGTAGTTTTTCTTATACAGCTTTCTTTCACCTGTGTAAATTTACTGTTAGGTATTTTTACTTTTGTAGCTATAGTAAATGAGATTTCCTTTTTCACACCTTTATCAGCTAGATCATTATTAGTGTGTGTAGAAATGTTACTGATTTTTGTATATTGATTTTGTATCCAGCATCTTTACTGACTTGATTTATGAAATCTAAGAGTGCATTTATTTTTTACTATTTTTTTAAGTGTATGGAGTTTTGGCTATTTCTTGATATATAATCACATTATTACAAAGAAGGACAATGTGACTTCCTCTTTTCCAAACTGCATGCCTTCTATTTTTTCTCTTGCCTGATTGCTGTGATTAGGATTACCAGTACCATGTTGAAGGAGTGGGGAAAGTGGGCATCCTTGTCTTGCTCCAGTTCTTACTGGAAAGGCTTACATCTTTTCCCATTCAGACTGATGTTAGCTGTGTGTTTGTCTGTGGCCTTTATTATATTGAGATATTTTCCTTCTATCCCTAGTTTGTTCTAAACAAACACAATACTCTAAGTATTTATTGTGAAAGGATATTGAATTTTATTAAATTTTTTTCTGCTCTATTTTGAAATGATCACATAGTTTCTGTCATTCATTCTATTGACATAATTTATAATGTTTATTGATTCTGTATATTGAACCCCCACTGGCAAGAATCTCACTTGATATTGGTGTATTTCTTTTTGATATGCTATTGAACTCTGTTTGCTGGTATTTTCTTAGCATTTTTATTTATGTTCATCAGAGATATTGGCCTGTAGTTTTCTTTTGTGTGTGTGTGTCCTTGTCAGGTTTTGGTATCAGGGTGATGTTGGCATCTTAAAATGAGTTAGGGAGGATTTTCTCCTCCTCCTTGACTTTCTGGAATAGTTTCAAGATGTTTGATTCCAGTTTTTCCTTGTATGTCTGGAAGAATTTGGCTTTGAATCCATCTGGTCGTGGGCTTTTCTTTTTTGGTAGAGTTTTTATTTCTGACTTACTCTCACTACTTGTTACTGATTTATTCAGGTTTCATTTTTCTTTATGATTCACATTTGATAAGTTTTATGTTTCCAGGAATTTATCCATTTCCTCTAGGTTTTTCGGTTTGTGAGTGTATAGTTTGTCAATATAGTCCCTGATGATCTTTTGTATTTCTGTAGTATCAGTTATAATGTATCATCCTCACTTGTGATTTTGTTTATTTGTGATTTCTCTTTTATTTTCTTGGTTAGTCTAACTAGAAGGTTATCGATTTTGTTTATCTTTTCACAGAACCAACTTTTCCTTTTATTGAACTTTTGAATTGTTTGTTTAGTCTCTATTTCATTTAGTTTTATTCTAGTCTTTACTATTTCTGTTTTCTGCTAATTTCATGTTTCGTTTCTTCTTGTTTTTCTAGTCCTTGAGGTGCGTTATTAGATTGTTAATTTGTAATATTTTTACTTTTATGGCATAAGCATTAATCACAATAAATTTCCCTCTTAGTACTGCTTTTGCTGTTTCCCACTGGTTTTGGTACATTATATTTCCCTTTCAATTTCTTTCAGAAAGGTTTTTAATTTCAATCTTAATGTCATCATTGATCCAGTGATCATTCAGGAGCTTGTTTTGTAATTTGCATGTATTTTTATAATTTCCAACATTCCTCTTTGCAATTATTTTTAGTTTTTTAACATTGTAGTCTGAGATAATACTCAATATGATTTTGATTCTTAAAATTTTGTTGAGATTTGCTTTGTGGCATAACGTGGTCTATCCTTGAGAATGTTTCTTGTGGGAATGGAAAGAATTCCCACAAGAATTCTCCAGGTATTGAATAGAATGTTCTCTTAAGGTCTGCTAGGTACATCTGGTCTTAAGTCCCATTTAAATCCAATGTTTTTCTGTACAGATTCTGTCTAGATGGTCTGTCTAATGCTGAGTTTGTTTATTAATTTGGGGACTCCAGTGTTGGGTATATACACACATATACAAATATACATATATACACACACACACACACACACACACATATATATGTTTAGACTTGTTATATCCTCTTGCTTGTTTGATCATTTTATCATATAATGACTTTTTCTGTTCTTCACTTAATTCTCTTTTATCTGATATGAATATAGACACTCTTACTTACCTTTCTACTTATTAATTTTCTCCATAAGGTTTTGTTTATCTTCTACTAAATTTATGTACAAATTTTTGGGTGTGCTGATTTTGCTTTTGATGATCAATATTTTGCTAAAATGTCATTAGAATTGAAAAAAGAATGTAGTTATTTAATCTTCCATATAGAGAAGGCAGAAATGAGGAACAACCAAGCCCCATATGATGACCTGTGAAAGAATCAATGTGATGTTTAGTAGTGCCATCGGTTATTATAGTAAAAATTAGGTCATTTTGCATCCATTTGCTACACAAATTCAAAAGTATAAAAATAAAGGGTGTGGGGATTGCAAGGAGAAAAAAAAAAAGAGAGAATTAACTGGTATACCAAAAAAAGATGAGGGTATTTTTTGGATTCTAATTTGAACATATAAACAGTAAAAGGTCATCTTTGAAACAACTGGGAAAATTTAAGTATGTATATTAGATGACATTGCAGTATCATTGTTAAAAGAAAGGTAGTTTATTTTAAACTATGTCTTTATTAGGCATACTAATGTATTTAAGATAGAATGACAAGATGCACAGATTTTCCTTAAAGAAATCAGACCAAAAAAAAAAAAAATTGAAAAGAAACTCTAGGGACTGTGAATGGGGGTTGCAATGTGTGTTTTTCCAGAGATTAGTGAAACCAGAAAATAAGTTTGGCAAAATACGAATAATTATTGAAAGTAGGTGAAAGGAACATATATTTAATTATAATACTTTTTCTCTGCTTTATATATTTGACAATTTTTATAATAACCTTGAAAAAATTTTAACACAATTCTGGAAATTGTTTTGCAGGTATCTTTAAGTTCTTGCTCCACTTAAAGAATTAAATTAAGCATTATAATCTATGTATTCTAATTTTTATAAGAATCAATATCTGGATCCCAAAACCAAACTAGAATTATATATCAAAGGACATAAATTATATGAAAGAACATAAAAAGGTAGTCAGCAAAAGTACATGTTTCCACTTATGGAAATATATTGAATTTCATCGATATAAAAATATTGTTTAAAACTACCATATACTGTTTCCTACATTATTGACAGTATTAAATATTTGTTATCACATAAGATTGTACAAAATTTAGAGAAACATCCATTGTTAGACACTGTCAGGGTGTGAGTAAATCAACCTCCTTAGATGATATTTTGGCACTAAATTGTAAAAATTTATCAGGCAAAATTGCACAGGCGAAATACCACATATATAATGTCATATTTTTGGCAGTGATTGTAATAGAACAAAAAATAAAATAAACATATATATTCATTAGTAGAGGAGTAATAAATTATTTATATTTATACAATAGAAGAAAATGTATTATTGAAAAAGAATTGGGCCATTATATAATAGAAACTGATATAAACAAATTTTCAAGATATGTTAATGGAAAAGACAAGACAAAAACATTGTGTAGAGGTTAAATATGTGGACAACAATACATGTGTGCATTTGTGTGGTTGCAACAATATTCTGAAGCATGTATCACAGTGAAACCTGCATTCTGTGCTGCCTGAGATGATCTGGTCACTAATATTTTACCAAATTATTAAGTTATAATATATTTACTTATATGTTTTTTGACTTGAGGTAGAAAAAGGAAATATTCTCCAGGGAAAATATAATTTTACTGTGGAAAAAGATTAATACACTGTCAGAAAAGTACTTAAATCCTCTTAAATTCACATGTCATTTAGAAAAGATTCCATTAATTACGATTCAAAAGCTAACATTAATGTTACTCCAACTTTTCTTTTCTGAGAACAATGTCAGAAAAATAACCTAAGAAATAATTTCCTTTATTCTACTGTTGTCAGAAAACCTAAAATGTATACAATGCAGGTTAACACTGACACATAGTTTTAAGCTGTATTAGGTGCATGATTATGGAATCCTTATTAAAAGAATACTGTAATGTCTAACGTGGTTAGATAAAAAGCTGTTTGCTTTTGACTATGTTTGGAAAATTTAATTTAGTCATCTCTTGAAACTCTAAGTGTGAAGAGATCAAGTGAATTTTTTAAAGATGTCCATAAAGCAGAATATCGTTATCTGATACAGAGAGGTCACCGACATTTAATAATATAATACTGGTCATATTTGGTTTATACATTAGTATTCATTACTTAAGTATTACATCTACTTTTCTGTATGTAAAATGATGGGATTATAGAGTTCTTTGTGATCATAAGAAAGTAGCATTACTTCACTAAACGTGCAGTTAAATGCTTCCCTCAAATTTATATTTTACCAGTGGTTTATGATACCTGTAATAGGAATAATAGAGCCTTAAACATATTCTGTCTGTGTCAGGCTTAAACAATGTTACATAATACTTACATACAGTTCATATCTTCCATTTTTAGCAATAAGAAGAGTTACTGAACGAACAGAAGGCTTGATGCCTTTGAGAGGCCAAGGGTGGAGGATCGCTTGAGCCCAGGAGTTTGACACCAGCCTAGGAAAGACAGTGAGACCAACATCTACAAATTAATAATAATCATAAAAGTTGGGAATGGTGGTGTGTTCCTGTAGTCCTAGCTACTCAGGAGGCTGATGTTGTAGGATCACTTCAGTCCAGGAGTTCAAGGCTGTAGTAAGCTATGATGGCACCACTGCACTCCGGCCTGAACAACACTGTGTGACTCTGTCTAAAAAAAAAAAAAAAAATTGAATGCTATTAGCTTAAATGCCATTAGCATTTTACTTTATTATTTAAAATACAGACATATGACATATGGATCTCAATGACAACTAGAGATATCAGAGAACACATATGTGATTATACACTCTTCCTTTATCCAAATTTAAAAATTTTTAAAAGAGCCTAACAACAAAGCAAGAGTATAATTATACATGACTAAACTGATATACAGGAAATAAAATAATCAAAATGTGATTTTTATTGAATCAAATTGACTATTTTGAATAAAGACTGTTATCAAATTAGAGTTTAATAAAATTCAAATTACAGAGTGAATAAAATTACACACTTCAGTACTTACCTCATTATGTTCATTCAAATTAATTTACATGTGGTCACTATTAGGATAATCATCACTTGTGGCATACTAAGTCTGCCACTAACTTTTTATATTAAAATTTTCAAATATGAATGCAAGAAATCTGATATAGGGAAAATTCGGCGAATGGCACATTGTTCTGTGTTTATTAAGTGCCAAGCCAGGAGTTGAGTACACATTAGACATTTCACTAAGTCCTGCATTCCAAATGCACTGAAAAGGAAAGAACACAATATTAATAATGCAATGTCTCACGTCGTATACCAAAAATATTCTTTATTCCTTCTTGAATTATATAATTTTTGGCACCTTGAAAGAGTGTATTCCATAAAAATAACGAAATGGGCTATTTTGGAAAAAGATGCAACTATTTATAAGAAAAGACAAATCTTTATTCTTTGGTAAATGGTTGGGTTAGTAAAACCATGAAGTTATAAATTACCATGTTTATGTCATTGGCTTTAAATGGAAACTGATTTAAGTGACTTCCAATTCAAAATATTAAAATCAGATAATTTCTCTGCAAACTCTTTATGGTCTTAGCAAGTCAAATTTGAGAGTTTTAAGGTAAATTTAAGTCTTGGGTCAAAAGAGAATCTGGAAATTCTAATTAGTAATGAATTATTATAGTAATCATGTGCTTCCTATTAAGATATGGCATTGTTAAACCTATAAATTGTGTGCCTATTGAATAAAATGCACACTAATACTCCAAGACATATGATTAAAATGAAATTAGTTGAATGCAATGTATTTAATTTAACTGAAAGCTCCTTAAAAATCAAAAACTACAATAACATTCTTGATCATCTTTTCAAAGGTTGAAAGATCTTTTTTATAAAGTACGTGTATCTAAACTAATATCATAAACTATTACAGCGAACTGAATATGCTAAAACTCTACCACCTATTCTAAATTTGAGTACAATTTCAGAATTAATAGACACTCTCCTTTCAAATGAAATTTGTGTATAGATATTTACTCTTTCATTCCCTCAACAGATATTTTTCTTATAACTATCACCAATAAGATGTAGATAGATAGATAGATAGATAGATAGATAGATAGATAGATAGACAGACAGATAGATAGAGCTATAGACAGATATAGATATATGAGATGGTTTATTAGGGGAATTTCCTCATGTGATTATGGTGGCTGAGAAGTCCCACAGATGGGTTGTCTGCAAGTTGGAGAATGAGGAAAACCAGCAGTGTGACTAATTTTAAGTTCAAAGACCTCATAATTAAGGAAGTCAATAGTATGACTCACTCTCAGTCTAAAGCTGAAGACTTGAGATCCTTGGGATGCAGAGAGTGCACAAAGTTCAAGTCCCAGAGCCCAAAGGCCAGAGAACCTGGAATTCTCATATCCAAGAGTGGGAGAAGAGTTTCCAGCTCCAGGGGAGAGAGAGAGAGAAAAAAAAAATACATATCACATTTCCTCTGCTTTTTTGTTCTGTCCTGGCCTCGGTCAATTGACGATGTCCATCCATGTTGGGTGAAGGTGGTCTCCCTTATTCAGTTTGCTGGTTCAAACGTTTTACCAGCTATCTGGATACTGGACATCTTTTATTCCAGTTAAGTTGACAACTAAAATCAATCATTACAGATAAAACATGCATATTGACATTTGTTGATGCATCATTTCATTCATTTAACAATTACTTATTAGAAATCTGATATAGATATATGTATATATAGATAGATAGAGAGAGAGACATATGTATATGTCTATATATATTTCACTGGGTCTTGTACTCCAGAGGATATAATCACTTAACAATTCCTAATAATTAGAGTATTTTATCAGTGGAACTAGGTTATTCTGTAGTAACAAAATTGCAGTAACAAAATAGCAGTTATTTAAAACACAAAGGTTTATTTCTTGTGATCATACTACAGAGTCAGCTGTAGATACTATTCTATATTATCATAGGATTACACCCTAGGACACAGGCTGGCATAGCACCCACACTTTCAATATCTCTGGTCACTATGTCAGAAGGAAAAAAAGTCAAACAAAATAAAATCATTTCCAATGGATAATGTTTCTACGATAGTCACCAGCTAAGTTACATGTGGGTGATAGAAAGATAAGAAAATAGAAGGAAGGGATGGCCGTGGTGGCTCACGTCTGTAATCCCAGCACTTTGAGAGGCCGAGGCAGTCAGATCACCTGAGATCAGCAGTTCCAGACCAGCCTGGCCAACATGACAAAACACCGTCTCTACTAAAAATATAAAAATTAGCTGGGCGTGGTGGCATGTGCCTGTAATCCCAGCCACTCAGGAGACTGAGGCAAGAGAATCGCTTGAATCCAGGAGGCGGAGGTTGCAGTGAGCCGGGATCACATTACTACACTCCAGATTGGACAACAGAAAAATAATAGTTATTACAAGGCCTTTGGAAAGTGAGATGTCAAATTATTTGCACACTTGAAAGGTGTGACATTTAAGAATTCAGTGAAATAAAATCTTAGTGGTTGCCAATCTATGTCTAAGCACATTGAAAATTATTCATTTGAAGATACTGAAAATAACTGAGGTGGAACAATATGAAAGGACACCTGCTGATTTAAGCCAAAGTCTGATGTAATTAGAATAATCACACAGCTCTATTCAAATAGCCAAATTTCATGGCTTATGAAGCATTACTAACTGAATACAAGAATGTTTGTTTTTCACATTACTCTGCATAATGGAATGAGTAAAATATAACACACAAGAATTGATTGGCTATTAATCTATGTTATCCCTATAAATAATTTTACTATATAGATTTTATTAAAGAAAACTATTAATATATGTTCTTTGGTGAAACAGACTTGCTGGGACATCAGACTGAAATTCAGTCTAGAGAGATCCTAATGCAGAAACTTGAATTGCCCCAAAACCAACTTTGCAGCTTGGACAATGAGTCAATTAAAATAATGTACTTTTGCCCCTTCTTCATATTCGGTGTGCTTTTGATAATCCTGGCTGAGGGAGAATGAGGATGAGCAGCTTTTTTTGTGAAAATTTAATGCATTCATCTACTTGAACACTCTCCCAGGCAAAAACTCCAATTGTCGAACACATGACTAGGTACTATCAAAACATAACTTAAGAAATAAATATCAAATATTTGCCTTTGTGTGTGCTCTGGCTAAGAACTGCTTCCTATAAAATGGAGAACAGTTATAAGAATGTGAGGCACTCTGAAATATTTCTCCCAAAACTAAAGGTGCCAAGAAAAGCGGGGACAATAAATAAGTAAATGTATTACCCGAATGGTCAATTTTCTATCAAAAAATCATTTTATTTCTTTTTAAACTTTGTCTATTAGACTCCTGAACTATCTTCCATTCAAATTGAGATACTCTTTTACATGACTATTAGATATAAACCTCTGTCTGTAATAAAATTGCCAATCATCTACCCATAAGGAAATGCAATCATTTAGGAAAGATATCTTCATTTAAGTTCCAAATAAACCTTTTCTTCATTCCTTCTCCCAACATGCAATGGGCAGTGTCAAAAATTTTAAATAAACACATATCAGTGCACCTCTACAAACATTTTCCAAGGATGTATTTATAAAGATTGTTTTGGAAGCTAGGTTACCATGGAAACAGGGATCTGTTGACTCATTAAGTAGGAAGCATGTATTGAGGGTTTCTATAGTTCTGGAAAATTCTTTTACATGACCTTGAGGACACAATCTAACCATTGACATGGAACAATGCAGGGTCAAGTGGACTGATGGGATGCAACTTGATGCAGTGGGCCAACACAATAATGGACATATCTAACAAATTCAACAACTACAGCAAGCAGGTACTTAAGATCATTTTTAAATTTATTTGAATGAAGTTATCCTCTCATTTCTATGTCTGCTAAAAATCCTGCAGTATGTCTGGCCATTACGAATGATGTAAAGATGGTGAAGAAATATATGAAAAGGAAAAACATATTATTTAATATATATCAATTCCTTTAAATGTGCAGAAGTTCAGGCATATGAAAATCAAAATTCCCAAAGGCAAATGGTAAAATTGACGTAATATTTTTGCTACCAAGTTAAATGTATTTTGAGAGATAAAGGTGTCAGTATAAATGAAGATAATAGCAGAGGTTCAGAGAATGACAGCTGTCCAATAAATAATTGTTAAAGTACATTGATATATATGTTAAAGTACATGTATATATGACTCCTCTGTAAGGGAAAGCTCTTACCATAAGCATGAATATTCATGGAATGATGTCTACCCAAATTTCGGGAATGACAGGACACCTGAGATAAAGGTAAGTGACTCAAATACTGCAATAATTTTAAGTTATCCAAAGTTCATGTGTAAGCTTCAAAGGATTAAAAATATTATATAGTTAAGCCTGTATGTATTGCTTTAGGAATTAATCTTTCCTATATTATTAGATTTGATTTAGAATTATAATGAATATGAATTTTAGTTTAACTTGGATTAAAAAGTGTAATTCTTCAACTTAGTAACTTTTTGGTGTTTACCAATACAAAAGTATAAATATGTTTTATAAATAAAGAAAAACATTGCTATTCATATTTTAATTCTACATATTGATGCATTTTTAGAAATATATTTTCTATATATTTTTATTTCCTATGAATCATTTATATATATTATCAATGATGACTCTTTATTGCTCCAATTACATTTGAATGTGCATTAAGTCAACTATACAACTCACAATCAGACCCTAAAGTCATTCTAACCATCTTGATTCAGGAAAACTTATAATATGCTCAGTTTCCCCACATTTTTATACATATCTTTACACACTGTGATATGTTAATATAAGTGACTCTTTATAAATAAATAAGCAAATTTGATGTATCAAACTACTGTGACAGAATATATCATGGATAAAAAGACAATGGCTGTGGAGTTAGATCTTGATTCAAACTCCAGTCTTCCACTGGAAGGTAACATGACTTCTCTGAATAAAGGTATCATCACCTATAAAAAGAATATCACAGTAATAGGAGCTTATACAATAACTGCCTACTATATGCTGGGCACCATCATAAAAATCACTTATATTAACTAATTTAACCCCTGCAACAACTCTTTGAGATGGGTATTATATAATCCTCTCTATTTTATAGAGAACACAGGCAAAAGGACCCTAATTAGCATAAAGTCCATCAGGGAGCATGGGGAGCGAAAGTTTGAACTCAGGAGTGTGGCTTTTACTTATTTTAGCTTAGGTTTGTGAAGAATCTACACACATGTATAGTGCTTGTAGTTACTAAGTATTCAAAGATGCTAAGTCTCAAGTAAGCACAAAGTCTAATGTATTTAAATAAAATAATGCAAGTTACATAGCCTTGCATTATGGAAAAAAAAAGAAGAATGGAAGAAAGGAAAAGTGAGGAAGAACAAAAGGAAAGAAGGAAGGAGGAAGGAAGGCAGAGAATTTAGAAATAAGTTATTTATATCTAAAAAAAATTCATATAACTTGAAATTATGCAATCTAAATTTCATGGCATATTGTTATTAATGGGCAATTTTATGTAGAAAGGTTTTTTCCATAATATAAATTTTATACTTTCTCCCTTCAACCATTTCCTGAGTAGTATAATACATTTTGTGTTATTGTTCACAGTTCACCGCTCTGTCAAAGTGAGATAAGTTTACATCCTCGCCCTTCGGACATTACTCACAATGTTTTGTTTCCTCGACTTAGAATTTGGCTTGGCCACAGGATTTTCTTTGGCTAAGAAAATATATATGACCATGACAAATGTCATTCCCAAACACTGCTTTAAATTCATTTGAATGGATTGGCTAGAGACCCTGTATCTTTCCCTCTCCCTCTAAAAAAGCGCATCCAGAGATAGGTTTCTGCTTCAGCCTGGTCCTGTAGGGAGAAGAAATGTGGAGGCAAAGCCACAACTTGGAGGAGCTGACTCACAGGCAACATGTAGCTTGAGTGAGAAATTATGCTTTATGTCTTCATCATCATCATAATCATCATTATTATATGTTGATTGCTCTATCTATTCTTCTGAAACTTTTTTTTTTTTTTTTTTTTTGAGACGGAGTCTCGCGCTGTCACCCAGGCTGGAGTGCAGTGGCCGGATCTCAGCTCACTGCAAGCTCCGCCGCCCGGGTTCGGGCCATTCTCCTGCCTCAGCCTCCTGAGTAGCTGGGACTACAGGCGTCCGCCACCTCGGCCGGCTAGTTTTTTGTATTTTTTTAGTAGAGACGGGGTTTCACCGTGTTAACCAGGATGGTCTCGATCTCCTGACCTCGTGATCCACCCGTCTCGGCCTCCCAAAGTGCTGGGATTACAGGCTTGAGCCACCGCGCCCGGCCCTTCTGAAACTTTTTTTATCTATGCAGGATGATACTCTAGATACAGTTTCATAACTTACTGTGCTCATCTAATAATGTATTTTGGATGTTTTTCCACATTAGTATATCCAGAAAATACCTTATTTTTAAAAGTAACAATACGGAAGTATCTTCTGTGAATATTTACTGACTAATTTAACCAAACACATATTGATAAGACATTTGATTTACATATTTCGTTATGACAAATATCACTGAATTACACACGCATATACTTATGGAGTGCTTTTATTTTGAAGATGAAATAACTAAACATTACTTTTCTATGTTATTTATTTCTCATTTTTGTACAGCAACTGATTTAGCATGTGAAAGGTCACTATGTTTTTAACACTCTCTTGGTAAATAATGGTTTAAGATAAGAGGACTTGCTACCTGAGAAAGAAATGTAAACACTGACTCAATGGATATATTTGTAATGTCTCTTACTATGATGAACTTTCCTTTGTGATGTGAAGGTAAATATATAGCAATCATGCAAATATAGCTGCTTTTTCATTACAATATTAGCCTATTCAAGCTTCTAAATATTAAAAATACTATATATTTAAGTATGTACTGCTTCAGGAATTAATTTTTCCTATATTATTAAATTTCCTTTAGAAATATAACTAGTATGAATTTTAGTTTAACTTGGATTAAAAAGTATATTTTTAATTTAGCAATATGTTCATGTTTGTAGATGCAATAGCATAAATATGTTTATATGTTTTATAAATAAATAAAAATATTGCTATTTATATTTTAATTCTGTATTCTTTACACTTTTTTGCTGAGATTATTTTTCATAAAAATGACACTTAATAGTAACCTCTATAACCCAGTCTTGCAATAAAAAATCTCACTGCTGTTTTTTTCTTCATCTTTTTTATAGGCTCTGAATGTATTTTTGATGAGCTTCACTCACAATTTCACGCATGTATTAGTGACTTAAGAATTTCTTTTTAAATTTCTGCAGTGAACATATCCCAGAAGATTGACTTACAGTCTGCTTATACTTAGGCAATCACCTAAACTTTATTATTTGACAAGGTTTATTTTTTCCTTATTTTGATTGATTATTAGTATTTTTATTCCTTAGATTTCTCTCTAGTTTTCTTTATATTCATATACTAAAAGTATAAAATATATACTTTAAAAATATGTAATATGAAATTTTGTTCTGATTACCTATTTAGATATTTTATGATACTGTATTACTCTAAGTCAGATATTTGAATGTAAAAGAGTCAGTTAATGGAATGTTTTGTTTTTCTGAGAGAGAAAGACTACAGATTTAAACAAATCTTAGTGTACTATTCTAGGATTCTTATCTATTTTTTTCTTTCCCTATTTTTCTATTTTATTTATATAGAGTAGAATTATTATTCTTTCATCACACATAAAATTCTAGGAGGGAATCCTCTGGCTTTTCTCTTTATCCTCCTCTTAAAAATCAACCCAAGGATAGGAAGTGTAGTTTGTTCAGATGTGAATAACCTTGTCTCACATTTTACTAGTGAGTGGGAATTTAATTTTTATGTTTTCTTTAATCTACATTTCCTCAAGAAGAATAGAACAAATATTTGTCTGCTTCTTAATATTCTGATTATTTTAAATGTATGCCTCTGAACTGCTTGTCACTTTGTTGAAAATCACCAAGTATGTTTCACTTTGGAGTTGGGCTCCCTCTCTTTCTTCCTACATTTTGTCTATTACTGTGTGTAAAACAGTAAGCTAGTGCCTCCACACTACCGTGATTCTGTGATTCTGAATCTGGCAGGAGGCAGCTGGTAACACGCTTCCCCATGCGTTGAAACTTTTTTGTTTTGGTGGCTTTCTGGAGTTAATTGGCCACTAATAATGCTGACAGTTTCGTTTTGAAGGATAGGTGTGTCTTGGCACCCTCAATTCCTAACATTTTCATTCCTGTATCACCTGAGGTCTTCATAGTCTCCAACAGGAAGCAATAAATTGAGTTTATTCTTTCATTGTGTTATTCAAAACCACAGCATAGTTGGCTTCATTACTTAGCACATCTAAACACTGAGATGAATGTCTTAATTGCACATAGTAGACACCAGTTACATAATAATTGAATGCAAATTACATAGGAGAATAGTGTATTGTCATATCTGTGTAGAGAAAATAAAGTATTAAGGAAGAAAACACATATTTTCTTCCTTTATTATCTACCAGATATCTTCCAAATATTTATCTTCCAAATAGTTAATATTTCCAAAATTGTCAGTATGGGGTGACACAACTCCTTAAGTCATTTTGTTGTTTGCAAATATTTTGCTTTCTAGGTATGCGTGCTTGTGTGTATGTGCTATAACTTTTTTCTCTACTTCAATTAATGAATGCAAATAAAATGTGGCAGGGGATGTAGATTTTCTCATCTTAGTTTGAAGAATGTCAGTGTAGGGTTTAATAATCTATAACTACGTTGTTTTTTTCTACTCAGATGATTAGAAATTCAAGCCACCTTAGATATTGTCTAATCTATTTCTTCCTGATATCTGGATAAGTTAAATTGCCACAAATAAAGCAAATCTAGGCAGAGGATTATAACTGTCTGCAACACATCTGCAACAGCATACTGAAGCAGTTTCTCCTGATTTCCAAGTAAAATACTATGAAAGACAAAGAAAAAAAGACCCAAACTCAAAACATAAATAGAAAGGAATCCTTAAAGACAAATTATTTCATCATTTTTTCTATGAACAGGGACAGAGAGTAAATATTTTAGACTTGCAGACTATGTGATCTCTGCCACAACTTCTTGTAGCCATTGGTCATTGCAGATCAAACATGGCCATGAAGAGGCAGGTCTGCGTTCCAATATATACAAAAAACAAGAAGTGGGCCAGATTTGACCAGCAGGCTGAATTTGACCCATGGGATCTATTTTACTGGTCCTGTGCTAAGTATGATGTCCACTGTACTAAGTGAACTAATCAGAGACATATTTATATTTCATCTCAAGCAACAAAATAATCACAACCTGTCAGAACAGAAGAATTGGAACATAAATCTTCTTTCATCTTAGTCCCGTGTGTCTGAAATGCTCTCAGGTTCAGTCAAACAGGTCAGAGGAGATGGAGGTCAGGACGTTTATTCCCTTGACTTCCTCCATGCTGCTTAGGCATGGGTTGCCTGCTTTGTTTATGGTAGGCCATGATTCCTAGTGGAAAACTCTCTCCTTAGAGGCACCATCTCTGTCTGCTAATAATCATTCCTTCCTACTGGACCTTCAGACATTGGTATAGTAATAGCTCCCTACATTTGTTAGCCCTGAAGTGGTAATACACTATTCCTTATTGGATTTTCTAGTCCTGTTTCAACTTTATAACCAGCCTCATTATAAGTCTTATAAATTACCTAGTATAAACTACTAATCCTGAATTCTTTCTAGATCTTGACTGGTGTAAAGGAAGAAAAGATTCATTTATCTTTGTCTTAGAATCTGAAAAGAAATCAGTATATCCCTGAGGCCAGCATTGTCATTACCTTACCTATTCCCAGAGTTTCTTATTGGCATCCTCAATGTGGGCTTGGTGACTTTATGCAAACCAAGGACTACAGCATGGACCAAGATGCCTGTATCTTGTACACCTAGAAGCAGCAGTGTTGAATACTTCCACTACTTAAGAACAGAATATATTAGTTTCCCCTCACTTTCAATGTCCTTGCTAAATCAAAGGTTCTTGTTTCATTAGCATGCTTTCTGCAAAAGAAGAATGTAGTTGCACTGTGTGTAGAAATTGTCAGAAAAATAGAAACAATTATTTCTGATCATCCTTACTATTTAACCGTATGTTACGTGAGAAGCCTGTCACAGAGTATGAACATTTTCTAAACTCATCTTGACATATTTGAAATGAAATATTAATGATAATACTTTTATTAAAATAATTTAAATATCTGTAACAAATTAAAAATGTAGAACACCAGAACAAAAGGAGTAAACTAGAAAACTATCCTGGGAAAACTAGATCATATTGCCAACTATCCACACAGCATTATTAAGAATCTCTATCTTGATTTGCTAAGTTTCAGGTTTTAGAAAGTTATTTGACCCAAATTTTAAAATTTTTGTATTTTTACCTTATTATCTGCAGTAATGTCAATGTTTTCCTTACTAATTTTGGTATTTTTAGAATTCTTTTTTCCCTTATTATTCTTGCTAGGGGTTTATTAGTTTCTTTATTCCCTTTTTAAACATAAATTTAATTATTTTCTACCCCAAACCTTCTGTCATGACATTTTTCTACTTTCTTTGAGTTTAACTTCCTGACTTTTTTTAACATTTTGATATAGATGTTGAGATTATTTATTAAGCAGGAGGAATCAAACAAGAAAAATAAATAAAAGGCATCCAAATTGGAAAAGAAAAAGTGAAATTATCCTTGTTTGCAAGGATATGATCTTATATTTGGAGAAACGTAAAGATTCCACCAATAAATTATTGGAATTGATACATAAATTCAATAAAGTTACAGGACACAAAATAAACATTAAAAATCAGTGGCATTAGCCGGGCCCAGTGGCTCACGCCTGTAATCCCAGTATTTTGGGAGGCCGAGGTAGGCAGATCACAAGATCAGGAGATCGAGACCATCGTGGCTAACGTGGTGAAACCCTGTCTCTACTAAAAACACCAGAAACATTAGCCGGGTGTGGTGGCATGTGCCTGTAGTCCCAGCTACTTGGGAGGCTGAGGCAGGAGAATTGCTTGAACCCAAGAAGTGGTATTTGCAGTGAGTCAAGATTGAGCCACGGCACTCTAGCATGGATGACAGAGATTCTGTCTCAAAAAAAAAACAAAAAACAAACAAACAAAAAAAACCACAACAAAACAAAACAAATTAAAAAAAAAAAAAGTAGCATCTCTATATGCCAACAGCAAATAATCTAAAAAAGTAATCAAGAAAGTGACTCATTAACAAGTGCTACAAATAAAATAAAATATATAGGAACAAACTTAACCAAAGAAGTAAAGGTCTCTACAATAAGAACTATAAAATATTGATTCAAGAAGTTGAAGTGGACACAAACAAAAAGGTATTTCATGTTCATGGATTGAAAGAATCAATATTGTTAAAATGTTCATACTACCAAAGCAATATACAGATTCAATGCAATCCCTATCAAAATGTTAATCGCATTCTTCATACAAATATAAAAAAATTCTAAAATTTATATTGAACCTCAACTCATTTTATAATATACACATTTAAATCTATAGTTGTAAACACTACTACATATATTAGTGTGTGTATATATATATGCTATATTTTTATTTTTTGGTTTGATCATGTTTTCTACTTTTCATTTTATTATTTTTTAAACCTATATGTTAATTAGGCATCTATTAAATAATTTCCAAAATATTTGACTATTTTCCATTAATATATTTTTTGTACTGTTTCTCGCAGTTACTTTAAAGTCAGAGAACACACTGTATTACTTCAAATTCTTAGACGTTTGTTGCAGCTTGATACATCCCAGATTTTTAGTCATTTTACTAAATTTATTTGTGTACTTTTTAAAAAGCTAAAAAGCAGATGTATTCTACAGTGTTTGGTTCTAAGTTTCACATACGGCAATTAGAACAGTTTAGTTAACCATGTTTTCTAATTACCTTTAATCCTTTAAAAATAGTTTTAAAAAATCTATTACTTGAAGAATCTAGCTTTTACAAATCTATTACTTGAAGAATATCTTAATTTTACAATATGCCTGTAGATGTGTCTATTTTTTAATTCTTGTTCTTTAAAATATTCCTGTATACATTTTGAGGTGTTTTTAAATAAAAGTGCCTTATTATGTCTAGACTTTTAGTACAGTTACAAAAGTTTTTATTTCACATATTTACATTTGCTATATGTATTTTTGCTATATATATATAGAGAGAGAGAGAGACACACACTCACACACAAACACATACAATTGACTCTTGAGCAACGCAAGGGTAAGGAACTTTGACCTCCTGCAAAGTCAAAACTCTGAGTATAACTTTTCACTCTGTAAAACTTAACTACTAATTGCCTACTGCCTACTGCCAGAAGTTTGACTAATAACATAAAGCGAATTAACATATATTTTGCATGTTATGTATTTGTATGTATTATATATCACCTTTTTTTTTTTTTTTTTTTTTTTGAGACAAAGTTACTCTCTTATCACCCAGGCTGGAGTGTAGTGGCAGGATCTTAGCTCACTGCAACCTCTTGATTCTCCTGCCTCAGCCACCTAAATAGCTCGGATTACAGACACTTACCACCATGCCTGGCTATTTTTTTTTATTTTTAGTAGAGACAGAGTTTCACCATGTTGGCCAGGCTGGTCTCGAACTCCTGACCTCAGTTGATCCACCTGCCTCAGCCTCCCAACGTTCTGGGATTACAGGCATGAGTCACCCCGCCTGGCCTATATACCACATTTTTTAGATTAGAGCAAGATAATGCTATTCACGTTATTAAAACGTTAAGAAAATTGTAGGGAAGATATAGTTTCTATACATTAAGTAGAAATGGATCATCATAAAGGTCTTCATTTTCTTCACACTGAGTAGGCTGAGGAGGAGGAGAAAGAAGAGAAGTTGGTCTTGTTGACTCAGGAGTTGGTCACATTAATACTTTCATAGGTGGAAGAGGTGGGGAAGTTGAAAGGCGAGGCAGGAAAGGGAGGCACACTTGGTATAAATTTATTGATAAAAAAAAATTCCCTGTAGAAGTAGACACACATTTCAAACCATATTGTTCAAGGGTCAACTGTTTTTTATCTTATGATATAGCTTGTTCTAATTATATAAAATACATATATATATATATATATTTATTTATATATTTACTTAAAAATACCAAGTTATTTTTGCTTGAGTGACATAATTGTAGATGAGAAATTGTAGTGAGAATTTAATGCTCTGTTTATTATTTTTATATTATTTTCTCCCAAGGAGGAGTTTTCTATTGCTTTTGGCAAGGACTTTTATTTGAGGGAGAACATATAACTACAACCAGAGCTTAAAATGACCTAAAGCTCTTTCACCCTCTCAGATAACTGTTTTTTTTCTGAATTACTCTTATTTCTAGGATATAGAAATTCTGACTACCAAACTGAAATTTTGTGTGTTCACCTGGGATTTTCTTCCTTGTGGTCTCTCAAATTAAACTGTTGTTCCTCATTTCTACAACTGTTCCAGAGCTCTGTTTACCTTCTCCACCACCTAACTGTCATTTTCTCCTTAGCCTCTCAGCCTTTCAAGTACTCCTTTTGACATCCACAATTACCTGCAAGGGGAAAGCAAGATATAATTCAAGATTTACTACTTTGATCTTTACTTCTGCATTCGGGGTCTATAAATCATTGCTTCCTTGGGAGTTCTTTATGACGTTAAAGGTAATATTATTTCATTTTGTCACTTTTTACAGGTATTTCAAATAATAAATTTGATCCAAAACAATCCTGTACAATATTTTCAGGTATTTTATTTTAACGAAGGGATATGTAGGGTGGTATTTAAATATCTGTAAGCATGAGCACTAACCAAGACAAACAGACGGAGAGGTAACACAAAACAAGGTGTTGGAGGCCCCTCCCAGGCCAAGCATTACTTTTTTAACTTTAGGTTTTTCAGGTGTGATTGGACATGTTCAAGGTGATATAGCCATAGACATAACTTTAGATCTTCAATCCCAAGAGAAGGATAAAAAAGTCATATGGTCAAGAGCCATCCTTGAGAGTCTTGACTTAGTGGCTACTTGATAACAACATATATAAAAATGTTTGAACATTTTAACGTTAGGTAATATCATACTTGGGTATACCTGCTGAACATCTGCTCTTGTGAATATTTACACCCAGTTGAGGTACAAGAGGATCCTTTCTTTTTTAAGAGCAAAAGATTATGATCAATGACTATCTCTTACCTTATAATTGTTGGGTTATCAAGAAATATAACTAAATAAAATATTTAAGAACACATTTTTGTCCCAGGTAGTTCCAGAGCGATGTTTTTGTCCCAGATAATTTCAGAACAATTACTTTTTTGTTCTAATATGGTCTCTTCTAAATTTTCTGTAATCATTTTCCCAGAAGAAATAAATACAGAGAGCTTTGTCATTTCTCACAGCAAATTTGGAATACTAAAGTCATTGTGAGCTTCAATTTTGTGCTTAGGAGCACAGCAAGCTATAATATGAGTAAGGATATGGTTACTTCTTTCATGACAATCATGATCAATGAGTGACACGACATCTCTAAATCTCTTATGAAATCAGCACTAAATAGTGGAAGTGATATGGTTTGGCTGTGTCCCCACCCAAATCTCACCTTGAATTGTAACTCTCACAATTTCCACATGTCATGGGAGGAACCTGATGGGAGGTGATTGAATTATGGGGGTGGGTCTCTCCTGCACTGTTCTTGTGATAGTGAATGAGTCTCATGAGATCTGATGATTTTTAAAAGGAGAGTTTCCCTGCATAAGCTCTTCTCTTGTCTGCTGCCATGTGAGACATGACTGTCACCTTCTGCCATGATCATGAGGCCTCCTAGTGACCTGGAACTCTCAGTCCAATAAAATTATTTCCTTTTTAAATTGTCCAGTCTTGGGTGTGTCTTTGTCAGCAGCATGAAAAGAGACTAATACAGTAAATCGGTGCCAATAGAGTGGGGCACTGCTGAAAAGATACTTGAAAATGTGGAAGCGACTTTGGAACTGGGTAACAGGTAGAGGCTGGAACAATTTGGAGGGCTCAGAAGGAGACAGGAAAATGTGGGAAAGTTTGGAACTTCCTAGAGACTTGCTGAATGGCTTTGACAAAAATATTGATAGTGATATGAACAATAAGATCTAGGCTGAGGTGATCTCAGATGGAGATGAGGAACTTTTTGGGAATTGGAGCAAAGATTACTCTTGTTATGCTTTAGCAAAGAAACTGGTGGCATTTTGACCCTGCCCTAGAGATTTGTGGAACTTTGAACTTGAGAGAGATGATTTAGGGTGTCTGATGGAAGAAATTTGTAAGCAGCAAAGCATTCAAGAGTTGACTTGGATTCAAAAACTTGGATTTTACAGGGTCATAAGTGGAAGGGACTTGGATACTGTTAAAGGCATTCAGTTTTTTTAAGGGAAGCAGAGCATAAAAGTTTGGAAAATTTTCATCCTGACAATATGATAAAGAATAAAATCTCATTTTTTGAGGAGAAATTGAAGCTGCTGCAGAAATTTGCATAAGTAATGAGGAGCCAAATGTCAATCCCCAAGACAATGGGGAAAATGACTCCAGGGCATGTCAGAGGTTTTCACAGCAGGTCCTCCCATCACAAGCCCTGAGACCTAGGAGAAAATGGTTTTGTGGGCCATGTCCAGTGTCCACATGCTTGGCATCCTAGCTACTCCAGCTGTGACTAAAAGGGACCAAGGTACAGCTTGGGCTGTTGCTTCAGAGGGCGGAAGCCCCAAGCCTTGACAGCTTCCATATGGTGTTGAGCCTGCAGATGCACAGAAGTCAAGAATTGAGGTTTGGGAACCTCTCCCTAGATTTCAGAAGATGTATGGAAATGACTGGATGTACAGGCAAAAGTTTACTTCAGGAGTGGGGCTATCATGGAGAACCTCCGCTAGGGCAGTGCAAAAGTGGAAATGCGAGGCTGGAGCCCCCACACAGAGTCCCTACTGAGGCGCCACTTAGTGGAGCTGTGAGAAGGGTGACACTGTCCTCCAGACCCCAGAATATTAGATCCACCAACAGCTTGCCTTGTGCACCTGGAAAAGCTACAGTCACTGAAAACCATTCCATGAAGGCAGCTGGGAGGAAGGCTGTACCCCACAAAGCCACAGGGTCAAAGCTGCCCAACACCATCAGAATCCACCTCTTGCATTAGCATGATCCAGATTCAAGACATGGTGTCAAAGGAGATCATTTGGGAGCTTTAAGATTTGACTGCCCTGCTGGATTTCGGACTTGCATGGGACCTGTAGCCCCTTTGTTTTGGTCAATTTCTCCCATTTGAAATGGCTGTATTTACCCAATGCCTGTACCCCATTGTATCTAAGAAGTAACTAGCTTGCTTATGATTTTACAGGGTCATAGGTGGAAGGGACTTTCTTGTCTCAGATGAGACATTGTACTGTGCACTTTTGAGGTAAGGCTGAAATTAGTTAAGACTTTGGGGGACTGCTGAGAAAGTCTGATTGGTCTTGAAATGTAAGGACAAGAGAATTGGGAGGAGCCAGGGGCAGAATTATATGGTTTGGCTGTGTCCCCACCCAAATATCATCTTGACATGTAACTCCCCAAATTCCCACATGTTTTGGGAGGAATCCAGTGGGATGTGATTGAATTATGGGGCGGGTCTCTCCTGCACTGTTCTCATTAGTCAATGAGTCTCATGAGGTCTGTTTTTAAAAAGGGGGGATTCCCTGCACAAGCTGTTCTCTTGTCTGCTGCCATGTGAGACATGCCATTCACCTCAACCATGATTGTGAGACCTCTCCAGGTACGTGGAACTGTAACTCCAATAAACCTCTTTCTTTTGTAAGTTGCCCAGTCTCGAGTATGTCTTTATCAGCAGGGTGAAAGCATATTAATACAGAAAGTATATTAAGAAGTTACATGTGTACCTTGTGTTAGGTGTGTCAGTTTAAGAAGAGACCTTAAAGGTCAATATCCACTACCACCATTTTCAATTATACATAAGTAAACATAACACATCCTAAAGCTATAATTATCATTGTATTAGCATAAATTTGTGATTGTTCCAGTTTATATTTTAACTTAATAATCACTTACGTGAGTCTGTGATTTCCTGTTTTGGCATTACTATCAATATAAATCAACCTGATTTACACAGTTTGGTAAGTATATTAAAGAGATGCTCTCAAACTCTATTATAATACTGACAGCATCAAGAGGCAGACAAATGCCTAGTCAGATAGAGGCGGGTCCCTAAGTATATTAAAGAGATGCTCTCAAACTCTATTATAATACTGACAGCATCAAGAGGCAGACAAATGCCTAGTCAGATAGAGGCAGGTCCCCAGTGAAACTCCACCTCTAAGCCAAAGATAGTTTAAAGCCTGAAAGCCAAGTTACAAGTCAAATCCACAGACCAGATTGAGAATCTGTCTTCCTGTTTGGCAAGAAGCCATCTGATTGATCTCCACCCTTCACCTATTTTACATATACCTACCCTTTCCTAATTGGTTTTCTATACTGCCATGCCCACCTTTGAGTGGTGCCTTTTCTTTAGCCTTTCTTTGCATACTCATAAACCAATCAGCATGTCTCTATTCTGAGCCCATGAAAATCCTAGACTCAACCACACTGAAGGAAAAACCACTCGTCTGTGGTGGTGGGTCACCATGCCCATGTCCCCTCTTTACTGAGAGCTGTTTTGTAGTTCAATAAAATTATTCTCTGCCCTCTTCATTCTTCAGTTGTCAGCATATTTTCATTCTTCTTTGTTGCAGGACAAGAGCTCAGGATCCACCAAATGCGTGTACAGAGAAGGCTGTAACATCATGCCCTTGTGCCCTCTGCCAGTGGAGAGCAGCTGCCCCACATGACAGAAATGGCAGGAGGAAGAACCAGCACCAAAGCTGGGGGCCAAGGCAAGGCAAGGGCGTTGCCGGCTGAGTGCCTCCAGCTGGCAAAAGTGATTGAGAAAAATCCTGCTTCAATACAATACCATTATTCTACTTTCATATTTTTTCCCTTCTCTTCCCTTCCCTTCCCTTCTTCCTTCCTTCTTTCCTTCCTTCCTTCCTTCCTCTTTCTTTCTCTCTCTCCTTCCTTCTTTCCCTCCCTCCCTCCTTCCCTCCTTCCCTGCTTCCCTTCCTCCCTCCCTCCTTCCCTCCTTCCCTGCTTCCCTTCCTCCCTCCCTCCTTCCCTCCTTCCCTGCTTCCCTTCCTCCCTCCCTCCTCCCCACCCTTCCTTCCCTCCCTCCTTCCTTCCTTCCTTCCTTCCTTCCTTCCTTCCTTCCTTCCTTCCTTCCTTCCTTCCTTCCTTCCTTCCTTCCTTCTCTCTTTCTTTATTTTAGATATGATCTCACTCTGTCCCCCAGGCTGGAACACAGTGGCAGGAAATCATTGCTCACTGCAGCCTTGACCTTTTGGGCCCATGGGATCCGGCTGTCTCAACCTTTCAAGTAGCTGACTCCACAGGTGTGTGCCAGCATGCCTGGCTAATTTATCTATTTTTTTTGTAAAGACGTGGTCTTACTGTTTTTTCCAGGCTTTTCTTGAACTACTGGGATCAAACAATCCTCCCATCGTGGCCTCCGAAAGTCTTAGGACTACAGGCATGAGCCACTGCACCCAGGCATCTGCTATTTTCAAATACTACTACTGAGAAACAAAAATAATGAAAAGAAAGATAAGGCTAGATAGGTTTTCTTTTCTTTCCTTTTTTACTGATTTTTTCTTAAGAAGGAGTGCTTGACATCTTCGTTGCACAAACACATCTAAACAAAATTAATGGCTTTAAAGATTACCTCATTTCAAACTAAAATTAATTGGAAACATAAATAAAGATACTTCCTCAAATATACATCTAATTTCCTCTTTGGATAAAGGTTCAGATATGTTTTTCCATCCATAAAATTTCCAACTCGTTTGTTACTTAGTATCTATTAAAAAACACAGATTACCAATGCATATATATAGATGTGTGTTTATGTGTGTGTGTGTATGTGTGTATATATATATATGATTGTGTGCATACATGTGTATATATGTATGCATGCATATATATGTGTGTAATATCTATATATCTATATACAAAAGCACTAAATACAATAAGAAAGAATGACTTAGGAATACAACCAGAAGCACATTATTAATTATTCTGCATGCTGAACAAGTAGAAAGATTGAACCTGAAAAGATATTGGAATAATTTCAGAAAATCAGTTTCCTAAATCATTGTATAATGTGTCTGCATATTAAAATAGATTTCCCTTCTTAATATATTTAGAAGCAAAATTTAATTATCTTATAGAATATTTAATTTTATTTTAAAAATAGTGATGATTTTTAACTTTATGGCTTTCTTATGTAAAAACATTTTATTCTCTAACTATATGTGGAGCTAAATAAAAGTGCAATTTGGCAAAGATAGATATTGTATTGAAGTGTATTCAACTGCATTTAAACGATATTGCCTGCAAAGATGATCACAGATTGTTAAAATAATGAGAGCTGATCAATATAATAATCAGGTTTACATATTATTTTTTCCTTACCAAAAATAGTTCTCATGTTTTATTTTTCCTCTAGAATCATCTTTATTATTTTTGTCATGCTTGCCAAGAATAATTATCATCACTGTTATGAATAAAATGTTACACAGCCTCACAGTTGGTTAATTAAGTAAGTAAAGCAAGAAAAATACTTGAAAGGAGAACTAGGGAACATTAGAAAATTTATTTAAAATTTTACTAGCAAGCTTGCCTTCTATGATCAATGTGTGTGCGTGTGTGCGTGTGTGTGTGGTATAGTAACTCTTCATGTTAGTGTATCTGATAAAAAGAAAAGAGAAAAACAGAATAAGAAGGTGATTGTTGTAAGGGGTGAGTGCTTATGAATTTTCAAACTCGTTTTGTTTTAGATTATGCCATACATTTCACATTGTCTGATTTATAACCACTGATATTTCAAAGACAAATGAAGAAAAATTGAGAATAAAAAGTGATATTTGATCTGGCTACCTTCTAAAGAAGAGATTTCTTTAATCAAATCTTAGTATAAAAAGTAGCATACTGTATGAAAGGAATATTTGCCTAAGAATTTAGAGATATAATCCATATTCCTAATGTGGATGCTCTCCTGTTTTGTGAATTTGTGTGAATAACCTCACTACCCTGATTTTCATTTCACCAAATAGATAGATAGACAGATAGATAGGCAGATAGATAGATATAGATATATAGGCAGATAGATAGATAGATAGATAGATAGATAGATAGATAGATAGATAGATCGATCTAAGACTGGATGTTTGATATGTTTTATAGCATAAAGAATGTGGAGGTTGGAGTTAGAACTGCTTTTAGAATTCAGATCGCAATGATTGAAATAAGCACATCTAAATTCATGATTGTAATAAAAATATAATTGTGTAAAATATAAAGGCTGAAATCAGATTAGGTCTAAAAGCTGATTCAGGCAATGAATTCTTAAAGGCTAAGGTGATGAAACCATTAATCTAGAGTGATTGAAATACACAGAAGGTATTTTACTCTGAATCTTTAAAAATCTGACTTCTCAAATTAAAGTAATATATTCATTGATGACATAAAAGAAGGGCAGAGATCTAAGAATTTGTGATTTCATGAAATGCTTACCTGTCCTTCCACCCCAGCACACAGATGTGTGATAAGGTTATCCCACTTTAGAGGGTGAGAAGGTGAGTAAGGTATAATTGGTGGAACAGTTCACGTAAAGGTGCCTAATAGCAGTCAAGTGACTCTTGTTGTCTTGATTGCGGAATACAGAGCAAAGAACTGATGAAAATGATGCTGAAATGCGTGCTCAAGATACAGATCTAAAGGATGCTAGTTTCCCATCTAAAAGCATGATAAATGAGATGCTGAATGAACAATCACTGAAAACACTGTAAAAGAGAATAAAATGTTTAGTACTGTTGTTTAACAAACAGTGTGAGGAATTTTCTGGGAGGGATAGAATAAACGCAGGACAGGAAGGTGTACACTCACTGAATTTTGCCTGTCCAACATCTAGTCTCCTGTACAGCAATTTACTTTGGGAAAAAACGTCCACCACTGTCAGTCAATGTATTTAGTCCAGAGTTAGTTCACAGAAGTTCAGTGCCACCCCAAAACATGCCACTCTGGCATAAAGATTATTTTGAGCTGAATGCTCTTGACAAAAAGCAGACACATGACAACATTTCTGCCATCTTTCTGTTTACCTGGAAACAAAACATAAATTCCTCTCCTAAAGTTATCTTCCCCTTCTGCCCTCCAACTTCTCATGCCAGGAAGGAGAAAACAACCTTTTCACCAGAAATGAGATGGTACTAAGGAAATCTACCCAAACAAATATTACTAGCCCTTATCTACCATTAGTATCTCCATAGATTAATGCCTTCTAACAATATGCCATCCCTTGAAGCTAAAAATCTTTTTCCTTTAGAGAATCTTGTTAATTCTCTAAAAAAAAAAAAAAAAAAAAAAAAAAAAATCATTCTTAAAATGCTTTATAAGCCTAAGTTTTAAATACTCATTTGACATTTTTATCACCGAGTAATCCTGTATATATGTAAGATGCACATATTGATAAAGTTGTTTGCTTTCTTTTGTTAATTTATTTTTTATCAGGGCCCCAGGCAGTTAACCTAGAATGGACAGAGGCAAAAATAATTTTTTCCTCTTCCACATCGCAGATCATTTTATACTGGGTCTGTGACTCAAGGTCAATCTCTGCTATAGTTAGAGTTCCAGGAATGAATCGAGAAAATGTAAGCAGAGACATTTGTTGCCTGGACAGAATCAAACATTACAAAAAAAAAAAGTGGGAAGAGAGATAAGAATTAAAATTAGTCCCGAATATATTGTTTGAACTGCTGCTTCCAATAGAAGAAGCAATTAAGTATAACTTTAAAAAGAAGTTCAGTTTGGGTTGTTCCTGCCACTTTTAACAAAGATGTCTGACTAATAGAGAAGTCTGATATACAGTCTGATATAAAGACAATTCCAGCTATAACTCCTAATAACACTATGACATTTTAATATTTAAAATTCAGTGGTGCATCAAATTTAGAGTCAACTGAGAATGTTCTTTTCAGGAGTCACATTATCTGTTAGTCAATCACCTGTGGTTCCATAAAGGGATAGCTTCATATAACCAACAATCTCAAAGGCATATAGGAACTGTTATTCCTTTGTATGTATACAGTAAGTCAAAGTATATCATTTTCTTATCTGTAGTTACTTGAATTCTTTCTTTGACCTCTTATTCAGGTACGCTAGTGTCATCTCCTCACAAGATACAGTGTATTCAAATATTGTTAGGAGCTTTACAATTGTGCCATTTTTTTTGGAAGATAATCTGTACTTGTTTTATATATCATGATAATTTTTACTTTTTTGTATACAAAATGAAGACCCAGTATAGATATACAAAATCAGAAGCCACACTCAATTTGAACTCTAGCTCCTTCTGGATTGTTGTGTCACTGTGAGCAAGTTACTTAATGCCTCTGGAACACATTTTTTTTTTTTTTTTTGGATGAAATCTCACTCTGTTGCCCAGGCTGGAATGATTCAACCTCCGAGGTAGCTGGTATTACAGGCACATGCCCCCGCACCGGACTAATTTTTGCATTTTTAGCAGAGATGGAGTTTCGCCGTTTTGGCCAGGCTAGCCTTGAACTCCTGACCTCAAGTGATCCACCTGCCTTGGCCTCCCAAAGTGTTGGGATTACAGGCGTGAGCCACAGTGCCTGGCTGGACCTCATCCTTCTTATCTGTAAGATGTTATATAAAAGAATCTGTTTAATATATCTATTCTGAGAAACAAACCTGTAAACAATTGAAAGGAACTTAGCACAGAATCGAAAATATGCTTACAGGTCAATAAATTTTAGCTATTAAAAAAACGTTATTTGTGTTTAAAGATGTTCTTAAAGAGTTATTCACAGTAAAAACACTGAACACTGTTACCAACAAGGAAATTTTACAGTAAATGCTTCTATTTAAGGTGATCTTATGAAGCCTCTAAAAATGTTAAATATACGAACAGAAAATTAAAATAAAAATCTGTATATAATCATTATTTCAAAACAATCTTTACTAGAATATATCCACATGAACATACACAGACATAAATACAATGAAATAAAATGAATGTACATAAGACTGATGTTGGAAAAGGCATTAAAATAAATAAAAATAATTGTTAGATTAGTGTGGTGGTTTTAAGCATGAACTTTATTCTTTTTAAAATGTCTTTTGTTTCTCAATATTTTAAACATGTTTTTGCTGTCATTGTAAGTGAATATTTGCTTTTTCATAAGTAAGTATTCTGTGGTCTGAATGCTGGTTTCCTAAAAATTTCATTTGTTGAATCCCAACCCTCAAGGTGATGATATTAGGAAGCGGGGCCTTTGGAAGTTGATTAGGTGGTGAGTGCAGAACCCTCCTGGTTGCAATTAGTGTCCTTATAAGACACTGCAGAGAGGGCATGACACAAACCAGGAAGTGGGCCTTCACTGAATCTGCTGGATCCTTGATTTTGTACTTCTCAGTCTCCAGAACTGTGAAAATGTATGTTGTTTATCAGTTGCCCAGTCTTTAGTATTTCGGTATTGCAGACTGAACAGACTGATACAAGTACCAAGTAATATGTTTTTAAAATCAATGGCTTTGTCTAGATCAGTTAATTATTTAGGTTCCTGTGTGTCTATACTATAGGTCATCCATAGACTTAATTAAAAAGGAGTTAGCTGTTTGTCCTGAATATCTAAGTGTTCAATTTCAGTAACTCTAAAATCCAAAGCAAAGCAACATAAATAAATAAACCAAAAACCCTGGTATTTCCCATAAGGATCCTTCTCTGTCCAGGTCTAATATACCTAATCTTTCCCCAGTTGTTTTTTGGATTATCTTCATAGGGATGTTTCTTGAAAAGGGAAATTAATATCAAAACACGCCTAGTTAGATGACTTCTCAAGTTAACATTTTTAAAATATTTTAATTATAAGATAACAATTTTCCTATTTCCTAAACTCCATTTTAAAGCACATTAATCCTTTAATTTTCAGGTATTATGGAATAACTAAGGGTCACACTCAATATCTTATTAAAATCTGTAACTCATGTTATGATTTCTCTGTAACAAATGAAATAAATGAAGTAGATGGTAAAATAGCTCCCATTGTGACAATTCACATGGCATATTTATTTTTGCCTTGTTCTATGCGCTTGTTTTATTACATTTTCCCCTTCTCTAACCGTTATTTTTTCTCTATTTCTCCTCATCTAAACTGTTTTACTTATTTTTTTTTATTATTCTGTATACTTCTTCACAAGAAATGGTAAATTCTTGTGACAGGTGATGCATTTGTGGTTTCAGGGGAAGAGGTGCTCGTGGAAAAATTATTGAGTTAAGTTAATTTTCTTAATTACACTGTCATATGCCCATAGTCATATTTTAGAGCATGCTTCTTTTTTAGGTAAATGTTTAAACAATACTTCTTGTCGGCCTCTGTATATTCATGCCAACACACACGAGCTAAGTTTGATCTTCAGGTATCATAACACCAACTTCTATGTCTTCTAATTGCCTGGGGGTCAAGTTTTGCAGGCTTATCCCTAAGCTTTTCTGCAATCTTACAATTTATATTTAAAGATTTCCCCCCACCACAACCCATTCTGATGAATCTTATCATTTTTCCCCATGAATATATTTATTACTTGTCTCCATCTTTGCACCTCCGTTCGTGTGATTCACCCTGAGCATGGATTCCTTTGTGGACATTATTTTTAATGATGAGCTAAATTGCCACTTCTTTAATGAAGTCAGTGTGTCTTCATTCACAAGATAGATTTGATCTTTATGTCCTTTAAATTCTTATTTACTTTGAGAGAGATGGGGATTGGAATATTAAAAATAAATGGAACTTAATAGATTAGCCAGGTAAAATCAGTTAATGTGTATGAATTAGGGGCAATCCGAAATACTCCATACAGGAAATTATTTGACAGATATAAGAAATAGATATAGATGGTCAAATTATAAGACAAAGGATAAAAAGAAATGGTTTTGCATCTCCTGTCCTCCTATTTTAATTTGACAATGAAGTTAAAGGTAGAATATTGGCTTAAAATAATTAATATATTTGTTACTCTGCATTCTGGTCTTTGACAATGTGTCACATCTAATCATTAAATTAGATAACTAATGATTGTATAATGATTAGTACAGTGATATATTTTTGAGTTCAAGGAAACAGGGAAATTTTTCTGGAGATGCCTATTTTTCTATATTATCGTAAGAGCACACATAGAGACAAAACCAATTACCTATCATTATTCATCTAAATAACAAAAATAGAAATAACCAAATTTTAAAATGGGCAGAAAATCTGGATAGACATGTCCCCAAAAGAGCTATACGAATATACAATAAGCATATGAAAAGATGGTGATATAATCATCAGGAAAACGCAACTCAGAACCACAATGAGATAGCAAATCACACCCACTAGAATAGCTATAATCGGAAAGTTAGATAATAACAAATACAGTTAAGAATTTGATTACATCAATCAGAAGCTTCATACACTGTTGGTGAGAATAAAAATGATGTAATTATTTTGGGGAAAGTCCAGCAGTCCTCAAACAATTAAATATAGAGTTACTATATAATCATATGTTTTAAAAATTCTATTCTGTTCTCTCTGATACTAAACTCATGAATGATTTCTAAAGAACCTGATCTTTGTGAGGCAATATATTCAGAACAATTGGTGAAAACAGTAATGGCAAGTTATTAGAAATGCTGATGTTCTTTTGTAATGTGGTTTTCTAGTAGCTTAATGAACTGGAACCTGAAAAAGCCATTGGCTAGATTAACTTCTTATCGCTACATGAGCTGTAATAGGAAAAAGCCATCAGACATGATATTTCATGATCTGGGGACCATAGATCTGTACGTGAATCAGAACTGAGGTTGGTTAGAGCCAATAACAAAATTGACTCCTAATTAGGTTGTTCATTGTAGAAAAGATGAAAAAAGGAACAGAAATCACATTTAAATATCCCATTGACTTATACAAATTTGCCTGCTAGTCTCATGTAGTTCATGGCAATCTGCTACTAATTCCTTTAAAATATTGTTCAGATCTTCTATAACCCAGTATTAGCCTTTACCATTCATTAAAGCACCACTGTAATAGAATCCCTGTGACTCTTCTTTCAGCCCCCATTCTCTCTTATCCATTCTAAATAGCTCAGTGTAAATGTCCCTCAAATGTCAATTTATCTGCTGAATTTCCATGCACTCTAATTAAAGCTTCTAATAAGGCCTTTCAATGTTTCAGAGACTCTATCTTCATCTCGTTCTGCACCCTAGCCTACAAAGACAATACAGACGTACTATATCACCCTTTAACTATTTGACAATAATACATAAGCCGTGTCCGCTTTCTTTTATTCAGATCTTTATCTGAAACCCTTAAAGCAAGCCTTAACTGATTTTTTTTAATATACTTGACCTAACAAAACTTGATAGCAGTGTGCCCAAAACTACTAGCGTGATATTCACTGCATAAAAGTTTATGACCATTATATCTTCACTCAGGATTATAACATTTATTAATGTAAAATGATCCTTATTTCATGTGCCTTTTTTTGGCCTGAAAGACTACTGACTACTTCAATGGGTGTTAAAATTGCAGTACTGCTTAAATATAGGCATGCTTACTCATATCTGTTTTTCTTAGGTGCCAGTGCCATAGCAATTTTTATTCATATTTTTTCTCAGTCCTTATAAACATTTTAATTGGAGTTTCAAAGAAGGTAAAACTGCTACTGTCTACTTGCCAAAGTCTGAACTCAGAAAGCACCCCATATGTTACCCACTTCAATATATAGTTTTAATTTGTTTCTCTAACTCTCCACAAATTTTCAGGTTTTATATAAAAATGTCAAATCTACTACTCACTTCTCTTCTTTACAGAGCATATAATTTTATCATAACTTACCAGAGGAAAAATGCACTTAACAATACTTGTCAGAAAATGTAAACTCAAGTTGTCTGCATTCCAAGACCTATCAAATGCTTAAAGGAGAGAAGCTATATTTAGAGAAGGTCATACAAAGTTGAAGAGTCCTTTCATATTCTGTATTCCAAGGCTTATTTTTCAATTAATGTGCAATGCTAAACATTAGTAAATATGTTCATATTCAATGTCAGGTTCACACAAATATTAGCATAGATTCTCACAGAATCACTGTAGAGAAATCATAGCTAATGGTGAGATTTTCATTTTCTTTGATGATTACATGGAATGAAAATAATAAACCACATTTTGACTTGACCAATTTTATTTCCAAAAGAAATGCCTATAAGTCACATGAGAAAATGTTTCTCAATAAAAATCAGAAAATTCATTTATATCTAATCCTATTAAAATTTTGTTTTCTTAGAGATTTTCATTTTTTTAAAATAGAAATCTCTAACATTCAATTTCATTCTTTTTTCTTGGCTATCAGTAAGTTTATAACCCAATTGTATGCTTGAGTTTGTGCTGGGGAGGGAATATGTGGGTAGTGAGTGTTGAAAGTTCCAGAGACCAAGCTGAGGAAGGCTCTTTGGGCATTAGTCATTTGCTTGCTTCACCTTTGAGCAAATAGAATTAAAATCTGTCAGATGAACAAACAGAATTGAAAGGCAGCACTTGGAAAGGATGGCAGAGTAAAGCTATCAACCATCCCCATTATATAATTTTAAAAGAGGGAATAGAAGAAATGTATGATGTGATCTGAAGTCTTTTATCTTGAACTCTGTCCAGAAAAATGGTTTCATTTCTACTGCATTGTAATAACTCTGTTGGAGAAGAGAAGAAACTCCTTTCTTAAAAATCAAAATTAAAGGCGAAAATTGTAGTTGTGTGTCATCAGCGTCAATAATTTTACTATAGAAGAAGACAGGTCCTCCTACTGTGATTTGAATGCTTTTGTCCCCTCCAACAATCATGTTAAAATTCAATTCCCAATGCAATAATGTTGAAAGGTGGGGCCTAATGGTAAGTGTTTAAGTCTTGAAGACTCTACTCTCAAAAATGTGATAGGATTTATGAGGATATGTGGATGGAGCACTCCCACAAGCCCGTTTTATAATGCAACTATAAAAAGGGCTTGTGGGAGTGGGTTTCTTTGACTCTGCTCTTCTACCATTTGGGGATTCAGCACTTGTCTTTCTCGTGCTTGTCTGCTTTCTGCCATTTGAGGACACAGTAAGAAAGCCCACACCAGATGCTGTTGTCTTGATCTCGGTCTTCTCAGTTTCCAGAATTTTGAGAGAATAAATTTCTGTACTTTATAAATTACTCAATCTGTGGTATTCTGTTATAGCAGCACAAAATGGATTCAGACAGCTACCATAAGGGAGGAGAACACTATATCCTAGCCACAGAGATCTTTCTGCGTGTACCTTCTAATAAAGTTTTATGTTCAATTCTCTCAGAACTCAGAACTCTTTAAATCTTGCAAGTAGAAAGCTAAAAAGCAAATCCTGATAACGTATTAGTACTTACATTTATTTTGTGCTAGGTAAAATTTCTCATTGGGGTTCGAAACGTCCAGTCAATGACTGATTAAAATAATAATTTTAATTAATTTGTTAATGTTGAATAATTTTGAAACTTACCCATTTGTGAATACATAGCTCATTGTTAAGATGAAGTTTATTAGTTATTCTTCTTTACTATTACATTTTTGTTTTGATGAATTCTTACAACATAAAATATTAAAATAAACCACTTGGAATTCCAAGGAGAAAATGTATATTTTTATTAGTTTGAAAAAGTCAGTATGAGTTACATTAAGCAATACTTATATTTGTGAAAGGCAAGCCATAGAACAAGGTCATGGAACTAGAAACTGGTTAAATGTAACATATTAAAGCATTGAAAAGGATATAAAGTATGTTAAACATTAAGGGCACTATGTACAAGGAATCATGTTTATTTGATAGTCTTAAACAGTGTTTTTGTGGTTCTTGGCTACAGCTTTAAAAAGTGGCCATATGAACAAGCTCAATATAAATTAAAAAAAAAGGTAAAATCACTTCTAACAGGAATTAACAAAAACAATACCTCATGTATCAGCTTTAAAAGAGGATGTTCTAAGATAATATATGGTTAAAATATAAAAAGTATTATTTTTAAAAAAGATTTAAAATTAAAATGGATCAGGGAAATTTGGGACATTTTCAAACCCAGCAATTTTGTTTTATGAGACATTGGCAAGAATTCTAATATAAGCAAGAGTAGAGACCCACGTTCTATCTCCAACCAAGATTCATTTATTTCACTTTTCCCCAGATCTTTACTTCAAAAACTAAGTGATTTACAAACTATTCATATATTATTTCATATTCACTGAATAATCAAAATCAGAAATATGAAGAATGGGCCTTAAGAACAATATTACCAAAGACTACATAGTAGGTGAGTCGTTTTTAAAAATCCAGAACATACCACACAGCTATAACCATATGATATTTGCAAACCTGACACACACAAGTAATGGGGAAAAGATTCCCTATTTAATAAATGGTGTTGGGAAAACAGGCTAGTCATACGCAGAAAACTGAAACTGAACCTTTCCTTACACCTTTTACAAAAATCAACTCAAGATGGATCACAGACTTAAACATAAGACATAGGAACATAAAAATCCTAGAAGAAAACCTGGACAATACCATCCAGGACATAGGCATAGGCAAAGACTTCATGTCTAAAACACCGAAAGAAATGCCAATGAAAACCAAAGTTGGCAAATGGGATCTAATTAAACTAAAGAGCTACTGCACAGTCAAATAAACTATCATGAGAGTGAACAGGCAACCTACAGAATGGCAGAGAATTTTTGCAATCTATCCATCTAACAAAGGTCTAATATCCTGAATCTACAAAGGACTTAAACAAATTTACAAGAAGAAACAACCCCATCAAAAAGTGGACAAAGGATGTGAACAGACGCTTCTCAAAAGAAGACATTTATGCAGGCCAACCGACATGAAAAAATGCTCATCATCACTGGTCATTAGAGAAATGCAAATCAAAACCACAATGAGATACCATCTCAGGCCAGTTAGAATGGCAATCATTAAAAAGTCAAGAAACAACAGTTGCTGGAGAGGTTGTGGAAAAATAGGAATGCTTTTACACTGTTGGTGGGAGTGTAAATGATTTCAACCATTGTGGAAGACAGTGTGGCGATTCCTCAAGGATCTAGAACTGGAAATACCACTTGACCCAACAATCCCATTACTAGGTATATACCCAATGGATTATAAATAATTCTGCAATAAAGACACATGCACGCGTATGTTTACTGAGGCACTATTCACAATAGCAAAGACTTGGAACCAACTCAGATGTCTATCAATGATAGACTGGATTAAGAAAATATGGTGCATATACACCAAGGAATACTATACAGCCATAAAATGGATGAGTTAATGTCCTTTGAAGGGACATGGATGACAACGGAAACCATCATTCTCAGCAAACTGTCACAAGATCAGAAAACCAAACACTGCTTGTTTTCACTCAGAAGTGGGAGTTAAACAATAAGAACACATGGACACAAGGGGAGTGATATCACACACAGATGCCTGTCGGGGGGTGGGGAACTAGGGGAGGAATAACAATATACCTAATGTAGGTGACGGGCTGATGGGTGCAGCAAACCACCAGGGCACATGTATACCTGTGTAACAAAACTGCACCTTCCACACATGTAACCCAGAACTTAAAGTATAAAAATAAAAATAAAAAAATCCAGAACATAACTTAAGAGTCCAGACAATCCGTGATGAAAGATTGAGAAGTAAAAGTAGTTCAGTCAAATCAGTTCATATTAAATTCGTGGCAGAGATTAACAGAGTGGATTAGAAAAAAAATGAGCTAATTACATGCTGTGTACAACAAACAAACAAACCTCACTTCGAATGATACAAGTAATGCTGATACACATCTAAATTTGCTAAACTAAACAAATATTAGAATAATGGCCAAAATTTATTATCTTAGTGGGTGACAATTACCTACCGGTTTATTACATTTATATTATTTATTGGTTACCCTTAAAAGTGTAATATGCATACTTAGAGGAAAAGTATGACTACATCTCCCTTTAGAATCTTAAAGCACTTTAATATCTCTCATTCTTATTCTGTCTTATGGTTGGCATTACCCAACATTTTGGTTAGTTCTCTCTTTTTTTGTCCAAACACAGAGACACCATCATTAGTTTTATACAGTAAACATTTGCTTGTAATTGTGTTTACAATTGTTTCCTTTTAATGTTTACACTTCATATTTCTTCAAGAATCATTTTTATCTTCCTGAAGTATGTTCTTTAACAGTTATTTTAGTGAAGCTTATTAATAGTAAATTCCATTTTTTTCATATAAAATGTTATATATATATATATATATATATATATATATATTTTTTTTTTTTTTTTTTTTTTTTTTTTTTTTTTTGAGACGGAGTCTCGCTCTGTCGCCCAGGCTGGAGTGCAGTGGCGCGATCTCGGCTCACTGCAAGCTCCGCCTCCCGGGTTCACGCCATTCTCCTGCCTCAGCCTCCCGAGTAGCTGGGACTATAGGCGCCCACAACCGCGCCCGGCTAATTTTTTGTATTTTTAGTAGAGACGGGGTTTCACCGTGGTCTCGATCTCCTGACCTTGTGATCCGCCCGCCTCGGCCTCCCAAAGTGCTGGGATTACAGGCGTGAGCCACCACGCCCGGCTAAAATGTTATATTTTAATTTTATTCCAGAAATAGCATAAAGGTGGGGATAAAGTTTAGTGTGAGAATTCCCTTCTTTCTTAAATTTTTGAGGCTATTATTCTTCTAACTTTCACTGTTGCATTTGAATTTTTTTTTTTTTTGTTATTTGTAAATAACCAATTTATACGTTCTAGATACTTTAAGACATCTTTAATTTTAGCATTCAGTAATTATGTTATTATGTGGCTTACAATACATTTTGTTTTATTTTTATTGCTTAGCATCTATTAGCTTTCTGAAGTTATAAAGTCTTCCATCATTTGGGGAAAAATGTTCCTTCAAATATTGCCTTTTCACAATCTTTCTATTCTCTTATTCTAGAACTCTGATTTCATGAATAATCTACCTTTTCTAGCCTCTCTATCATGTATCTTCTATTTTATGTTTCATATCCCTTTGACTTTATGTCATGAATTCTGAGAAATTCTTTAAATGTAACTTTTACTTTATTAATTCTCTGTGGACTACTGCTTAAAATATCAGTAGTTTCCCTGCTTTCCTGTAAGGCTTATGTTTTTATTGAAGTTACATGTTCTTAAATCTGTCTTTTCTGTTTCTAGATTTTGATTCTACCTTTTATATCATGATATAAAATGATATAATGATTTATTTCTTTTTTTTTTTATTATACTTTAAGTTCTAGGGTACATGTGGATAACGTGCAGGTTTGTTACATATGTATACCTGTGCCATGTTGGCGTGCTGCACCCATCAACTCGTCAGCACCCATCAACTCATCATTTGCATCAGGTACAACTCCCAATTCTTTTTTATTTTTCAATTTATTTCAATTGATTTTTATTTTTCTATTTTTTAAATTAGAATTAGAGCTAATTCCTAACTACAATATTAGAAATATTGGGTGAAAAATATGAAATATATCATTATATATCAAATATATATCATTATATATTTGATATTATATATTTCATATATATATGAAAAATATATCATTATATATATCATTATATATTTCATATTTTTCACCCAATATTTCTAATATTGTAGTTACGAATTAGCTCTAATTCTAATTTAAAAAATAGAAAAATAAAAATCAATTGAAATAAATTGAAAAATAAAAAAGAATTGAACCAAAGATATTCCTCAAGTTTAACCTCAGCATCTCAGAAATTCTAAATATTTTACACTATATCCCATATCTGCTTAATTTATTATAAATTTAAAAAATCAAAATAATTTTTTTACCATTTTCTCACAATGAAATGTGATTATTTATTCTGCATTTATAACTAAAATATTTTCTCAACACTGATTGAGTGAGACCTCTTATAATAAACTGTTTAAATTATTGATCTGTGTTATTTGATATTCTAACTATAAATAAATATGTATATATTAATTTATATAATTATACAATATATCATATATACACATGTGTGTGTGTGTGTGTATATATATATACACACAGAGAGAGAGAGAGAGAGTGTGTGTGTGTATGTGTGTTGGACAGTAGTCTCCAAGATCACCCCTAGGTTTGATGTCTTGTTAAAAGGACTCATAGGACTCTGCATATATTTGTGTTCATGGCTATGCATGGCTATGACATGTTATTATGAAAAATATAAAACAAAGTCAGCAAAAGGAAAAGGCACATAGAACAAAATCCAGAGGAAGTGAGGTGGAAACTTTCAAGAGTCCTCTGTGAGTTGAGGATGTGCTTAATTGTTCCAGCAACCACCTGTGACAACATATATTAAATATTGTCTTCCAGGGAAACTCATTCGAAACTCAGCCCTAGGTTCTCTGTAGTGACTATTCACATAGGCACCCTTTGCAGAGCATATACCAAATTTCCAGGCTCCCAGACAAGAAAGTATATATATAGCATAAAATCACATTTTTGTACAAATCAGTTAGGCACAGTGAACCACTCTTAGTTCTGAGATAGTGTGAATGTGCCCAGTATTCAAGGTTCCAGACACCAGAAAAAGGTCAACTTTGAAAACAAGCTTTTCTCAGGACAGCAGTCTTAGGCCTGTGGTGTTAACTATTTTCTGCATTGTGTGTATGTGTGTGTTCTATATTCTTTTTACTTTGATTTGACTGAGAAAAGAATAATTTCATGCACTGTGAGAACTACATCTACAAAAACCACTGAATATATACCCATATGTTCTTTCTTCCCTTGTGCTACTCCAGATGGACAATCTATGTTTCTCTGTAAAGCCAACTTCTCTGCCTGTGGATTATATTCTACCTACTTCCATTCTCTTCTGTCATAAATATGTACATTCTGTAATATTGCTGTCTAAAAAACAAAGTAATATTGGGTAAATACAATAATAAGAATCCTATTACCAAACCATCTTTATCATTAGATTATATTCCACATGATTTTTTTGTTTGGTTTTCCTGGCCAAAAAGGATTTCCTTATTTTGAAAGATTTACAGCCAGTTCCTTAAAAAGTTAACATTTGTATTTAAAAAAATGCAATTGAAATGTTAAAAAAAGAATATTTTATCTGGTAATTCTTGAAATTTGAATGCTTTCTATAAATACTGTCTACTTCAAATCTTTAAAATGACAAATAACTGAGTTCAAGTCATGAATCTGCCATCAAGTCACAAAATTTCTAAGCCTGGTAAAGACATTTAACTTCCCCAAGGTTTAAATCCTGTGAAATAAATATATATATATTTTTTCTAAAAATTGTCTATTGTATACATGTTTGTGAGTGTGTTTTTAAACAAGCATGTGTTCTCTATTATTTCCAAAGACTTTGGAATATCAAGTTTTTACTCAATTTTCTTCTGCTGCTATGCACATTTCTTTTTTTACAAGTATAGTATCTTTCATAGCTAAAGGACAATGAAACAAACCACAGAAATATTAAAATCCTTATGTAGGTTTTTGTCCCTTGCCAAGCATTGTGTTTATTCAGCTTTTAGCCATTAGCTTTGAAGGACACATACCAAATCCTTGAATAAATTTTGTTTTTATCTCTGCTAACACCATCTGCTAGAACTTTTAATTTGTATGAGCATTTGGGTAAACGGTCTGTTTATTCTCATGTATTCTGCTTGTAGTAAAGAACATTTTCAATATAGGTGTCCTGTGGATAATGAGTATTAGCTGACTTTTCCTATATTTGTTTTTTCTCAGTTAGGCTCTGTTACCACTGCTACATGGGTTTGTTATACATATACACCATGGAAAACTATGCAGTCATAAAAAGAAGGAGATCATGCCCTTTGCAGGGACATGGATGGAGCTGAAAGCCATTATCCTTGGCAAACTAACGCAGGAACAGAAAACCAAACATTGCATGTTCTTACTTGTAAGTGGGTGTTGAATAATGTGAACGCATAGACACAGGGAGGGGAAAACACACACTGGGGCCTGTCTAGAGAAGGTGGTGCAGAGAGGGAGAGCATCAGGAAAAATAACTAATGCATGTTGGGCTAGGTACCTAGGTGATGGGTTGATAAGTACAGCAAATCACCATGGCACAGGTTTACCTATGTAACGAACCTGCACATCCTTCCCGTGTATTCCAGAACTTAAAATAAAAATTAAAAATAAGATGAAATAAATAAAAAGCACAATGAGTGAATTAGATTGATATGAAATCCTAGTCACAAAGCAGAGGTGTAGAATGATGTCTATTTAGGAACATCTTCTTAATACAGAATGTACTGATGCTTACAGGTAATGTATTTCTCTGGTTGTTTTGGTCCTCTTTATTTTAGCAAAACTTGGAAGTTTTCAGTGTCTTGGTTTTGCAAATATTTCCTTAATATTATCTTTAATTGTTTTATGTTTTTGAAACCTTTTGTAAAGGACATTTATTTTTAATAAAAATTTTCAAATATTCATTGCCAGTATGTAGACATATAACTAACTTCTGCATATTAATTTTGTATCCTGTTTACTTACTAAACTTAACTCTAAATTCTTGTACCTTTTTTTTAAGCCCCAGGGATTTCATATGTAGACTATTCTTTAGTCTGTAGACAAAGAGAGCCTTAGTCATTTTCTAATCTAGGTGGATTTTATTTCTTTTTCTTGGTTGAACATGCTGGTCAGGATCATAAGACAATAAATGATTTATACAGAATAAATTTTGTATAATGTCTTCATACGCTTTTGGTATCAAGGTAATGGTAGTTATATAAATGAGTTGTTTAGTGTTGTCTCATCTTCTGCTTTGTAAAAAAAAAAAAAAAATGTCTTTAGGATTATAAGTATTTTTCCTGCCCCACGTTCTTTTTTAACTCTCATGACAATTGCCTTTAGGTCACAAGCAACCAAAATCATAAAAATTTTATAAAAATTTCAGATATTGGACAATTGACATTGCAGGATTGTGATCTATGAGAAAAGCAATGTAAACAATATTTCTATGATTGCTTTAGCTTACTGTATGAAGTTGGTTATGAGGCCACTGCATGAGATGAGGTAACCAAAATAGCATCTGACTATTTCGAGAAGAAATATACTGTAACTTAATGTGTCAGAGACATGGAGAATATGTAGGATTGGCTGCTGGAAAAAAATAAACTAGGAAGAGAGAGAACTCTAGCAATCTTCATGGGAGTCTCTCTTTTTTTTTTTTTTTTTTTTTTTGAGACGGAGTCTCGCTATGTCGCCCAGGGTGGAGTGCAGTGGCCGGATCTCAGCTCACTGCAAGCTCCGCCTCCCGGGTTTTTACGCCATTCTCCTGCCTCAGCCTCCCGAGTAGCCGGGACTACAGGCGCCCACCACCTCGCCCGGCTAGTTTTTTGTATTTTTTAGTAGAGACGGGGTTTCACCGTGTTAGCCAGGATGGTCTCGAACTCCTGACCTCGTGATCTGCCCATCTCGGCCTCCCAAAGTGCTGGGATTACAGGCTTGAGCCACCGCGCCCGGCCACGGGAGTCTCTTTAAGTCTTTGGGTGAGTACTGATTTTTGGCATACATTTGGTGTAACTACATAAGAATCCAGAGAAAACACCAGAATCCAGTAGGCCAAACAATTTCTGTAACTGAAATGGAGCTGGAAAGAGTTGTTTCCTCATCATCAGAAGTAGAGGCTTCATATTACAGGTGACATTGGGCAGAGTCCTTGGAAAGGTTATGATTTGAGGGTGGATCTACATTAGTGCCAAACTGAACATGGCTCTGGACATGTGATACAAGGCTTAAAAGCAAAACTTAAGAGTATCAGACTGATCCAAAATAACTATATGCCAGGAAAAACATTCTACTAGTATTAAAAGAATATTAAAACTCTGACACTAATAATTATAAATTTAATAATGATCAATATCTAATAAAATATTACCAAAATTCCATAGCAGTAGAAAAATGTGATCCATAACCAGGAGAAAAATCAATAATTAAACAAAGACATAGATAATCTTTATAAAACTATTTTAAATATTATAAATATGCAGAAGATTATTTTAAAAATGTGAACATAATAAGGATAAAAATGTTAGACACAAAGCAAAAAGATCAACTGAATCTTCTTGAAATTTAAAATAAAATTTGAGATGAAAATGACATGAGATAAGATTAACAACAAATTAGGAACAGTGTAAGTGTATTAGACATTTCCCACATTGCTATAAATAAATACCTGAGACTGGGTAATTTGTAATTTTTTTAAAAAGGTGTTTAATTGGCTCAGTTCCACAGGCTTTACAGGAAGCATGATGCTGGCATCTGTTCAGTTTCTGGGGAGACTTCAGGAAACTTACAACCATTGTCTCAGGCAAAGGATGAGCAAGTAATTCACAGAGCTAAAGCAGGAGGAAGATAGAGACGTGGGAGGTGCTACACATTTGTAAACAACCAGATCTCATGATAACTCACTGACGCACTATCATAACAGTACTAAGGGGATGATGCCAAACCATTCATGAAATCTCAGCACATATGACCCAATCACTTCCCACCAGGCCCCACCTCCAACTCTGGGGATTACAATTCGACATGAGATTTGGTGGGGACACCTATCCAAACCATAAGAGAGGACCAGTGAATTAAAGATACAGAATTAAAAACTATCTAAAATGAAGCACAGAGGACAAAAAGTGACTGGGAAAGAAGGACTTTTTATCAGTGACCTGTAGTAAAATATCAAAGGGCCTAATATCCATGCCAATAGCATAGTTGAAAAATATATATAACTACATAGACTTAAGAAGCTCAAAGAATCCCAAACAGAAAAACCCAAAGACACTCACACTGCAGTAGATAATAATTAAATTGCTGAATAACACTGATGAAGAGAAAAATTCGAAAGTAGCTAGAAAATGAAAAAAAAAAAAAAAAAAAAAGCAGATTACAGGTGGAGAAAAGAAAATAGGAATACAAGCACCTATCTTGCTGAAACCCTACAATATGATTTGCCTGTGTACCCACTCAAATCGCATGTTGAATTGTAATCCCCACGTGTACAAGGAAGGACCTGGTGGGAATTGATTGGATCATGGAGATGGTTTCCCCCATGCTGTTCTGTGAGTGAGTTCTCGTGAGATTTGATGGTTTAAAAGTGATACTTCCCTCTTAGCTCTCACTTACCTCCTGCCATGTAAGATGTGCTTTGCTTCTCCTTTGCCTTCTGCTATGATTGTCAAGTTTCCTGAGACCTCCTCAGCCATGCGGTACTGCGACTTAGTTAAACCCCTTTTGTTTATCAGTTATCCAGTCTCGGATGTTATTTATAGGAGTGTGAAAACAAATTAATACACCCTGCAGTCCAAAAAAAAAAAAATAGAATGACACTTTAAAGCGGTGAAATAAAACTCTATGCCTAGAATTTTACAGCCAGTAAAAATATTTTCCTCCAATTAGGGCAAAATAAAAATATTTGCAGACAAAATACAATAAGACAATTCACATCCAACAGATCTACCATATGATCAAGGTTTAAAACGTTATTTGTGGCGGAAAGAAAATGATACAATAAAAACTTCATCTGTATAAATAAATGAAGAATAACAGAACTGCTAAATATGTGGAGATACACACACCCACACCCACACACACCCATGATAGCTTTTGTCATTAAGAAATTTTAGTAAAAGATTGGGAGGCTGAAGCGGAGAATCACTTAAACTTGGGAGGCAGAGGTTACAGTGAGCCAAGATCATGCCACTGCACTCTAGCCTGGGCAACAGAGCGTGACTCTGTTGCAAAAAAAAAAAAAAAAAAAAAGAAAAAAAGAAAACAAAAAAAAGAAATGTATTAAAAGATAATTTATTGTTTAAAGAAACAAAACTGTATTTATTAAAAATTATGATCTGTTTAAATAAAATATATAATAACAAACGCACAAAGAATTGAAAAAGATATAATTGCAATGGTATAAAATTCTTACACTACCATATATGTATAAAATTATTTTCTTAACCTGTAATAGGTAAAGGAAACATATTAAAAACTATAAACCATCACTAAAAGAATGAAACAAAGATGTATACATTATGAGTCAACAGAAAAAAAAAATAACAGATATAAGAAATACCCAAGAAATCAAAAATGAAACAGCAAAAGAAGAATGAAAAAGAGCAAATTGTACAGAGAAAAACAACAAATAGTAAGATTAAAGATATAAATATTTTGAATATTCAGGTCAGCCAGAATTTTATGTTGAACATATACAGTTGGAAGCCATGATTATATTAACATTAACTGAAAAAATAATCATTGATGAGATTACTTCGTTTGAATTAATACTGTCAAAAAGAAACACAACCTAAAACCAAGCCTTGAGAACAGCTAAAATTATGTAGCTAGGTGGAAGCTGAGTGATGTTGCGAAGAGACTTGAATATAGTCAGGGACATTAAGAAATCCAAGAAAATGTGGGACTTTAGATGTCAATAAAATATATTATTTCAGATGCTTTTGGAAATAATATCAAAGTTGTTATTAAATAGAAAAATAAACACTAATTCATGGTAGCAATAGTTTATGACAGAATAACCATTATTTACAGTTGCATGGTATAAGTTGCTTAAGAATAACAAAAATGTCTTTCAGATTCTACTTTACAATCCTTTTTATAATTTCTATACCATAAGAGATATCAGCAAGAAATAGAGTTAACAATATATGCACAGGGAGTTGTGGTTGTTTGTTAGGCAACAAAACTATCTGGTACACTGTCAGTGTTTATTTTTATTTTACTCAGAGACATTTATTTCCCTACCCAAATAAACCTATGTAAGAGGGCTAGTTCTTTGGACTACCATGAAAGTGGTTGTTTTACTCCACAGGTACATTATGATGTCATCAGAAGTGATCAACCAAAAGTTTCCAGAGAAGGATATAAAAGTTCTGTTTACTAGAGCTCTGTTCTGCATAATTACTCATTTAGTAGCAAACCATCCTTTACTTCTTGTGAAACTGATATTTTCAAAATGACCCTACAGTATAGACACTCCCTTTTCATCTCTCATTTTGTATTATCAAGAAGTTTTTGTCACTCCTTGTTTGAAATCTAACATTAAGGAATGCATTGTTTATCCTGTTATTTTATATATTTATATATATATATATAAAATAAAGGATATTGTATATAGTATATATGGTATATATACAATACATATTTTATATATGTAAAATATATCTATCCTTTATATCATAAGTTTAGTGTATTGAATTTATATATCATTATCATTTACATTTTCCTCTGTCATATGACTATGTATATGTGTTTGGAAAAGGGACATAAAGATAGGAGAAAAAGGATGCTAGTGTAAGCAAAATGTCATTTAGCCTATCTAAATAAATCTAATAAATGCTAGGTAGAAACTGCAACAACTAAGGAGCAAAATAACCAGCTAATATCATAATGACAGGATGAAGTTCACACATAACAATATTAACCTTAAATGTAAATGGACTAAATGGTCCAATTAAAAGACACAGACTGGCAAATTGGATAAAGAGTCAAGACTCATCAGATTGCTGTATTCAGGAGACCCATCTCTCATGCAGAGACAAACATAGGCTGAAAATAAAGGGGTGGAGGAAGATCCACCAAGCAAACGGAAAACAAAAAGAGACAGGGGTTGCAATCCTAGTCTCTGATAACACAGACTTTAAACCAACAAAGATCAAAAGACACAAAGAAGGCCATTACATAATGGTAAAGGGATCAATTCAACAGGAGGAGCTAACTCTCCTAAATATATATGCACCCAATATAGGAGCACTCAGATTCATAAAGCAAGTCCTTAGAGACTTACAAAGAGTCTTAGACTCCCATACAATAATAATCGGAGACTTTAACACTACACTATCAACATTAAACAGATCAACGAGACAGAAAGTTAAAAAGGATATTCAGGAATTGAACTCAACTCTGCACCAAGCAGACCTAATAGACATCTACAGAACTCTCCACCCCAAATCAACACAATATACATTCTTCTCAGCACCACATCTCACTCATTCCAAAATTGGCCACGTAGTTGGAAGTAAAGCACTCCTCAGCAAATGTAAAAGAACAGAAATTTTAACAAACTGTTTCTCAGACCACAGTGCAATCAAACAAGAACTCAGGACTAAGAAACTCACTCAAAACTGCTCAACTACGTGGAAACTGAAAAACCTGCTCCTGAATGACTACTGGGTCCATAATGAAATGAAGGCAGAAATAAAGATGTTTCTTGAAACCAATGAGAACAAAGACACAACATACCAGAATCTCTGGGACACATTTAAAGCAGTGTGTAGAGGGAAATTTATAGCACTAAATGCCCACAAGAGAAAGCAGGAAAGATCTAAAATTGACACCCTAACATCACAATCAAAAGAACTAGAGAAGCAAGAGCAAACACATTCAAAAGCTAGCAGAAAGCAAGAAATAATGAAGATCAGAGCAGAAATGAATGAGATAGAGACAAAAATCCCTTCAAAAAATCAATGAATCCAGGAGTTGGTTTTTTGAAAAGATCAACAAAATTGATTGACCACTAGCAAGACTAATAAAGAAGAAAAGAGAGAAGAATCAAATAGACACAATAAAAAATGATAAAGGGGATATCACCACCGACCCCACAGAAATACAAACTACCATCAGAGAATACTATAAACACCTCTATGTAAATAAACTAGAAAACCTAGAAGAAATGGATAAATTCCTGGACACATATACTCTCCCAAGACTAAACCAGGAAGACGTTGAATTCCTGAATAGACCAATAGCAAGTTCTGAAGTTGAGGCAATAATTAATAGCCTACCAACCAAAAAAAGTCCACGACCAGATGGATTCACAGTCGAATTCTACCAGAGGTACAAGGAGGAGCTGGTACCATTCCTTCTGAAACTATTCCAATCAATAGGAAAAGAGGGAATCCTCCCTGACTCACTTTATGAGGTCAACATCATCCTGATAGCAAAGCCTGGCAGAGACACAACAAAAAAAGAGAATTTTAGACCAATATCCCTGATGAACATCGATGCAAACATCTTTACCAAAATACTAGGAAACTGAATTCAGCAGCACATCAAAAAGCTTATCCACCATGATCAAGTGAGTTTCATCCCTGGGAGGCAAGTCTGGTTCAACGTATGAAAATCAATAAATGTAATCCAGTATGTAGACAGAACCAAAGACAAAAACCACATGATTATCTCAATAGATGCAGAAAAAGCCTTTGACAAAATTCAACAGCCCTTAATGCTAAAAACTCTCAATACATTTGGTATTGATGGAACGTATCTCAAAATAATAAGAGCTATTTATGACAAACTCACAGCCAATATCATACTGAATGGGCAAAAATGGGAAGCATTCCCTTTGAAAACTGGCACAAGACAGGGATGCCCTCTCTCACCACTCTTATTCAACATAGTGTTGGAAATTCTGGCTAGGGCAGTCAGGCAAGAGAAAGAAAGTGTATTCAATTAGGAAAAGAAAAAAGTCAAATTCTCCCTGTTTGCAGATGACATGATGGTATATTTAGAAAACCACATCATCTCAGCCCAAAATCTCATTGAGCTGATAAGCAACTTCAGCAAAGTCTCAGGATACAAAATCAATGTGCAAAAATCACAAGCATTCTTATACACCAATAACAGACAAATAGAAAGCCAAATCATGAATGAACTCCCATTCACAATTGCTTCAAAGAGAATAAAATACCTAGGAATCCAAGTTACAAGGGATGTGAAGGACCTCTTCAAGGAGAACTACAAACCATTGCTCAGGGAAATAAAAGAGGACACAAACAAATAGATTCAATGCAATCCCCATTAAGCTACCAATGACTTTCCTCACAGAATTGGAAAAAAAAAAAAAAAAAAAACTGCTTTAAAGTTCACATGGAACCAAAAAAGAGCTTGCATTGCCAAGGCAATCCTAAGCCAAAAGAATAAAGCTGGAGGCATTACGCTACCTGACTTCAAACTATACTACAAGGCTACAGTAGCCAAAACAGCATGGCACTGGTAGAAAAACAGAGATATAGACCAATGGAACGGAACAGAGTCCTCAGAAATAATGCCATACATCTAAAGCCATCTGATCTTTGACAAACCTGACAAAAACAAGAAATTGGAAAAGGATTCCCTATTTAATAAATGGTGCTGGGAAAATTGGCTAGCCATAAGTAGAAAGCTGAAACTGGATCCTTTCCTTACTCCTCATACAAAAAATAATTCAAAATGGATTAGAGACTTCAATGTTAGACCTAAAACCATAAAAACCCTAGAAGAAAACCTAGGTAATACCATTCAGGCCATAGGCATGCTCAAGGACTTCATGTCTAAAACACCAAAAGCTACAGCCACAAAAGTCAAAATTGACAAATGGGATCTAATTAAACTAAAAAGCTTCTGCACAGTAAAAGAAACTACCATCAGAGTGACCAGGCAAACTACAGAATGGGAGAGAATTTTTGGAATCTACTCATCTGACAAAGGGCTAATATCCAGAACCTACAAAGAACTCAAACAAATTTACAAGAAAAAAAACAAACAACCCCATCAAAAAGTGGGCAAAGGATATGAACAGACATTTCTCAAAAGAAGACATTTATACAGCCAACAGACACATGAAAAAATGCTCATCATCACTCGGCATCAGAGAAATGCAAATCAAAACCACAGCGAGATACCATCTCACACCAGTTAGAATGGTGATCATTAAAAAGTCAGGAAACAACAGATGCTGGAGAGGATGTGGAGAAATAGGAATACTTTTACACTGTTTGTGGGACCATAAAAGCTGTGAATCCGTCTGGTCTTGGCCTTTTTTTGGTTGGTAGGCTATTAATTATTGCCTCAACTTCAGAGCCTACTATTGATCTATTCAGGGATTCAACTTCTTCCTGGTTTAGTCTTGGGAGAGTATATGTGTCCAGGAATTTATCCATTTATTCTAGGTTTTCTAGTTTACTTGCATAGAGGTGTTTATAGTATTCACTGATGGTAGCTTGTATTTATGTGGGGTCAGTGGTGATATACCCTTTATCATTTTTTTATTGCATCTATTTTATTCTTCTCTGTTCTTCTTTAGGTTGAACCATTGTGGAAAACAGTGTGGTGATCCCTCAAGGATCTAGAGCTAGAAATACCATTTGACCCAGCCATCCCATTACTAGGTATATACCCAAAGGATTACAAATCATGCTGCTATAAAGACACATGCACGCATGTTTATTGTGGCACTATTCACAATAGCAGAGACTTGGAATCAACCCAAATATCCATCCGTGACAGACAGGATTAAGAAAATGTGGCATGTATACACCATGGAATATTATGCAGCCATAAAAAAGGATGAGGTTGTGTCCTTTGTAGGGACATGGAGGCAGATGGAAACCATAATTCTCAGCAAACTATTGCAAGAACAGAAAAGCAAACACCATATGTTCTCACTCATAGGTGGGAATTGAACAATGAAATCACTTTGACACAGGAAGGGGAGCATCACACACCAGGGCCTATTGTGGGGTGGGGGGAAGGGATTACATTAGGAAATATACCTAATGTAAATGACTAATTAATGGGTGCAGCACACCAACATGGCAGATATATACATATGTAACAAACCTGCACATTTTCACTTGTACCCTAGAACTTAAAGTGTAATAAAAAAATAATAAAATAATAAAAAAATAAAAAATAATTTTACAGAGTAAGTATAATTTACAAATGAGTAAAAAAATGTTGCGGTAAATTTTGGCATGGTCGTATATGATTATTCTGAAGCACCAATTGGCCCAATAATTTTTCCTTTGTAAAAAGCTTGATATAAAAGTTTCAGGGAGAAAATGTATGGTCAATATAATATATAAGATATACAGTGAATTTTTAATACAATATTTAATATCATTATTTTAATACTACAATTTTAACATTAAGCATAAAAATATTAAATATTATTATTCATTCTAATATGTAAATGTTTAATATTACAAATCCTATTATACTTAGGAACATTATAGCTACATTTAAATATTATAACGCTTGGTATCAAGAAAACACCCTAGAATTCTTTATAATTTTACTCACTCTTACATTTTATCTTGAAAATGTAAAAAAAGAAAATTTGCAGTATAACATGAATAGCCATAAATTCTGAGAGTTTTTAAATTTCATTTGTATGTTGTTTGAGTTTTCTTTTTGGGCTATAGCATTAAGTATAAAAGAATTATTAAACCATGAACAAAGAAGTAGGCAAGAAATAATTTGTTACTCTGGGCTAACCTGCAGCTTTGAAAATTTCGGAATTTAAGAGGAAATAAATAATTGGAATATGCCATTAACTTACATGTGTAATGCACTACCTATTTTTAATATCATTGGTAAGGTTTTTTGTTTTAAAAAAAAAAAATTTTAAAGCCACTTTGAATTTCTTCTTATCTATGATTTGGATCACTTTTATTTTAGCGACATGCCACTTAGCTCTTACAGCTTATGCAACACTGGAGAATGAACTGAAATGTTCTCTGCCTTGGTTTCTTTGCTAGTACAAGAACTCATTATTTTCCTTCTAGGATGGTAAGAATTAATGTGTTACTATATGTAATAAAAACCTTCAAGACAATTCCTAGTGCATAGTAAGTGCCCCAAAATATTTTTTTTTTTTTAGTTTTTACCATTATTACCATGTAATAATCATTGATTTATTGTTCAGATTATTTATAAGACAAGCATTATTTATAAGTTGTACATTATAATTGGCTTAAGGATATAGAAGGTAGCTTTCATATTCTTCTTACCAATGCTTTCTATTATTTCTATAGCATAAATTATTAAAGTCTACAAGGCTAAGATATAAGGTCCATAAAGGTAAATGAGCTACCAAATGTGTTCTATGTTTAATACTGTCATAACAGAATCAACTGAAAGTAAAGTTAGGATTCACCTATGGAATATTATTGTCCCTTTATGAATGACAATGATGACTTCCTCTTCTACGTATTTTACATCCTATCATTAATATTGCTGGATTATTGTGATGACTGTCTGATAGTCTCTAACAATTTTACATAGCATTTCCAAATTAATTGCCCCAAACCACTGTTCATAAAAACACTTCACAATTCTCAGAATATAGAGTTTGAAAATTTACGAATAAAGATTGATGTCTTAATTTGCTATTAAAAGCCATGAACAACTTGATCCTAATTTTAATTTCTAAATATATTGCCTGCTACTCGAGAAATAATATTTTGATTTCAACCAGATTTTTAAAACTCAGTGTCTAACACTAATGCATACATATGTTTACTCCCATACTAAAACCTTTGGTTTCCCATGCACAGAGTTCTCATGCACAGATCTTACCATATAAGATCTTATTTATTTATTTCTTCAAGACTGATATGTTTTACATTTGTGTCCCCACCCAATTATCAAGTCAAATTGTAATTCCCAATGTTGGAGAAGGGGTCTGGTGGGAGATGATTGGATTGTGAGGGTGGATTTCCTCCTTTCTGTTCTCGTGATAGTGAGTGAGTTCTCACAAGATCTGGTTGTTTAAAAGTGTGTAGACCCTCCCACTTCTTCCTCTTTCTTCTGCTCCTGCCATGTAGGATGAGCCTGCTTCCCCTTTGCCATCCACCATGATTGTAAGTTTCCTGAGGGTTCCCAGACCATGATACCTGTACACACCATGGAACCATGAGTCAATTAAACCTCTTTTCTTTATAAATTACCCACTAAAGTATTACTCTATTACAGTGTGAGAACAGACTTATACAGAAAATTGGTACCTAGGAGTGGGGCATTGCTATAAAGATAACTGAAAATGTGGAGGCAGCTTGAGAACTGTGTAATGAGCAGAGGTTGGAGCAGTTTGTAGGGGTCAGAGAACACAGGAAGATGATGGAAAATTTGGGACATCTTTGAGATTTGTTGAATAGTTTTGACGAAAATGCTGATAGTGATATGGATTGCAAAGTTCAGGCTGAAGAGGTCACAGATGGAGATAAGGAATTCATTGGGAACTGGAGTAAAGTTATCCTTTGTTATGCTTTGGCAAAAAGACTGGTGGCATTGTGCCTTTGTTCTAGGTTCTGTAAATCTTTGAACTTAACAGAAATGATTTAGGGTGCAGGATGGAAGAAATTTCTAAGCTGCAATGTATTTAAGATGTGCCCTAGCTGTTTCTAACAGCATATGCTCATATGCATGAGCAAAGCAATGACCTGAAACTGGAACCTATATTTAAAGGGGAAGCAGAGCATAAAAATTTGGAAAGTTTGCAGCCTGAACATGTGGTAGAAAAGAAAACCCTATTTTCTGGGGAGAAATTCAAGGCAGCTGCAGAAGTTTGCATAAGTAGAGAGGAGCTGAATGTTCATAGTCAAGTAAATGGGGAAAATGCCTCCAGGGCATTTCAGAGACCTTCGTGGGAAGTCCTTCTCATCCCAGGCCTGGAAGCCTTAGGAGGGAAGAATGGTTTCATGGACTGAGCCCAGCGCCCCACTACCCTCTGCTTCCTTGGAAGACTGCTCCTGGTGTCCCAGCTGCTCCTGCTCCAGTCATGGTTAAAAGGACCTCAGGGGCATCTCAGGCTGCTGCTCCAGAGGGTGCAATCATAAACCTTGGTGGCTTCCAAGGGTGTTAAGCCTACAGGTGTGCAGAGGGAGAGAACTGAGGCTTGGGAGTTTCTGCCTACATTTCAGAGGATATATGGGAATGCCTGGATGTCCAGGCAGAAACCTGCTGCAAGGACACAGCTCTCATGGAGAATATCTACTGGGACTGTGCAGGGGGGAAATGTGGGGATGCATGCCTCACACAGAGTCTCTACTGGTTACTGTCTCATGGAGCTGTGAGAAGGGCGCTGCTGTTGTCCACACCCCAAATGGTATAACCACTGACAGCTTGCACCATGTGTCTGGAAAAGCCCAAGCACTCAATGCCAGCCCATGAAAGCAGCTGTGTCGCCTGTACCCTGTAGAGCCACAGAGACAGAGTCTCCCAGGGCCTTGGGAGACTACCTCTAACATCAGTGTACCCTGGATGTGAGATATTGAGTCAAAAGAGATTATTTTGGAGTTTTAAGATTTAATGACTGTCCTGCTTCGTTTCAGACGTACATGGAGCCTGTAGCCCCTTTGTTTTGGCTGATTTTTCTTTTTTAAAACAGGTGTATTTACTCAATGCTTGTACCTCCATTGTATCTTGGAAGTAACTTACTTTTTATTTTACAGTTTCATAGGAAGAAAGGACTTAGTTTGTCCCCTATGAGACTTTGGACTGTGGACTGTTGAGTTAATGCTGAATTAAGTTAAGCCTTTGAGGACTATTGACAAATAATTATTGTATTTTGCAATATGACAGGACATAACGTTTGATAGGGTCCAGGGACAGAATGATATGGTTTGGATTTGTGTCCACATTCAAATCTCATGTTGAATTGTAATTCACTATTTTGGAAAAGGGGCCTGGTGGGAAGTGACTGGGTCATGGGGGTAGGTTTTCCGTTTGTGGTTCTTGTGATAATGAATGAGTTTTCATGAAATCTGGTTGTTTAAAACTTTGCAGCAAAAACTTGTCCAACTGAAGGCCCACAGGCTGCTTGGAGCCCGGGACAGCTTGAATGTGGCCCAATAAAGATTAGTAAACTCTCTTAAAACATTTTGAGACTTTATTTTGAGATTTGTTTTGTATTGTTTTGTTTTGTTTTGTTTTGTTTTGTTTTGTAGCTCATCAGCTATTGTAGTGTTAGTGTATTTTATGCATGGCCCAAGGCAATTCTTCTTCCAATGTGGCTCAGGGAAGCCAAAAGATTGGAGAGTCCTGGTGCAGCACCTCCCCTTTCACCCTCTTCCTCCTGGGCAGCCATGTAAGATGAGCCTGCCTCCCCATTGCCTTCCACCGGGATTGTAAGTTTCCTGAGGCCTCCCCAACCATGCTAACTGTACAGCCTGTGGAATCTATGAGCAACTTAAACTTCTTTTCTTTATAAATTACCCAGTCTCAGATATTTCTTTATAGCAGTTTGAGAATGTGCTAACATAAAGACCTTCTCAGCTTCTCCTTCTATAAATTGACCCAGTCACTTAAGGCTAAAAAGTGATCTCTTGCCTTCTGTACCTCATGCTCAAACTCAGTTATATTTCTTACAAAGTGCTAATGGTGCCTCTCTGTCTCTCTACATATATACACACACACACAAAAACACATACACACACATATATGTATATGTATATATATGTATATATGTATATATATGTACATATACACACATATATACACACACACATATATATACACACACTTATATATTTTATGCAGTTATGATAGGAAAAAATATGTATGAAACCAATAAAACAACAAGATAGGAAAATGTATTGCCTACATGTTGATGTATGTAAAGTCCTTTGGAGTTTTAAAAGTTCAGTGTGTCCTTTGATACTCTGAAACATAAATATATTGTTTAGAATTATTATACTAAACAATGATTTCCTGTAGGAGAAAGAGATCAGTCTTATACATTAGATACAGAGAAAAAATGGTAAACTTAGCATAGTTAATGAAATGAAAAAGAAGTCTACTTGGTCAGGTAGTGCAGGACTGATAATTATTTTCTATCTCCTGATATAGCAATGCCAGTGGTTAAAATAATGGAATAATTCCATGTCGGTTGCCCCTTGCTTACCTCCTCCTCTTGCTGCCCTCCCTCTTAACTCTGCTAACTGCCAAGAAACTAGTAAAAAAAATATATATTAAAGCCTGACTTCTCAAGGGCCCCCCCCAAGACCTTTCTCCAGGATTTTGGCCTTCCTCTGTTCTGATTGATTTGTGTCTGTGATATGCCTATTATTAACTATTTTGAGTATATGTCTGTGGAAAAAATGCATTACATTGACACTGTCATGTAGTAAAAGCAGTGAGCTGACACTGGTAGCATCTAGAAAGAAGTGAATTCCTGATAAGTGGGCAATGTATGGAGACAAGGAGTCCAAGATTAGACAAGTGGAGAGATTTAGGGAAATATATGTTACTTGTGACTGCACAACACAGTTTAGTGTAGCAAGAATCTAGAAAAAAAATCTAATCATTACTGTTTTGACTGGATGCCTGAAAGACACTGATAAGAAGAAAACAGTTTTCGCTACCTTAAAAAAATAGGTTACATCAGGGTACTTGTTTATGTGAACAAGACTTGGTTAAGGAAACGTAGTTAAAATAGAGTCAGAATAAAACCAGCAGAAAGTTGACTTATTGCTGCATCTCCTGATGTAGCATAACACTTGAATTCCTAATAAAGAAGATTCCTTACAGAACATAGAGATGAAACTCTACATGGCATTCAGGTAGCATACATTTTGGATATATGTAGCTTCAGACAAAAGAATTCCAAATAATGATTATGCACCACAGTCAGTGGGGTGACTACTTTCGGTCACTTAATACCATTAGTGTAATTATCCAGTTGTAAGCACCCAAGTACTTTAACGTCAGATGTATTCCCCCATTTGGTTCCCTAAATTATATTCTTAGATTTCACAATTTTTGGAAATGATCAGAATAGCCTATTCACTAAGCCCACTTAAAATCTATGCTATTGAACTGTAGTTTTACTATCAATGCTCCTTAAAATACTTTAATCTGTTCATAAATGACTAACCTTATCCCCTTAGCATTTTTAGAAGCCTTTCGCACAATCCTCAAGGCTCTAGTCTCTTTCTTCCATGTTCTAAAGAGATATTCTCAAATCCCATCCATGAGATGATCCAGGTCATCAGTTACAGTTACATTGCATTCATTTCACCTGAAAATTTTTAGTGTCCTCACCCATATTTTCTGTTTCCATTTGCTTTTAAAAAAAAGAGCAGGCCTTCCTTCTTTACTCATTTTGAGTTGTACCCAATTCTTCCAGTCCCTAATCCTCACTTATTTTCCACTTCAAGTATCTTATTTATTAGTTCACTCTTGAAGATGTGCTTCAGGGCATAGATGAAATATGTATGCTATAGAAGCTAATTATTGCATAAACTGGATGATGGAGGCTGTCACAAGATTCTACCATCTTGCCTTACCACTGCCTGAGACACAGACATAGCTTCTGTTCATAAGTCTCTATTACATATTTCTTCCTTAGAAACCGAATTTATTAACCTCTTTCTTTGGCTTCGCAGCTTTGTTCGACTTTGGGGTAGGTTTCTATAGGCCTGCCCACTGCAAAACAGAGGTAGACATGCCTTGTAAAAACTTTCACAGCAGATTGATAGGGCCAAATGCAAGCAGTGTAAAGTATCAAGTCTGAGCCTGAAATAAGTTTCTATAAGGTTTTTTTTTTCTTGTTGCTGCCAACCAGCAAGAAATACAAGGAACCTAGATGTAGCTCTTTAGTTTTAGACTTCCTTTGACATACCAGAGAAACGCAAGACCCGATAAAGAAATTTCTAGGAATGATCGAACATAAGAAAATATTTACAAAAGACATTTTATTTAGTCTTTCAGAATGTCAAAGTAACTCTACTGTTTTCATATCAAAAGGACTACTGTAAGTTAGTATCCAATAGAGAAGAGAAGACTTTAGGTGACTTAATTGTAAATAATATAAATACATATAAATTTGGCCCTGTATAAGTCCACCTCAACTTGTAAAAGTATAACACATTGGAAATGATAATTCACGAAGTGAAGAAAGATGCAATGGTCCTTTGAGAGGTTTAGTTGGAGAAGTAACTTACACAGACATTATTTTTTAATGTGTATATGTATAACCATCACTTGAGGTTGAGCATCCCATTTTTTCCCCTAAAATGGTCTTACTTAAATCGAACTGTTTTTACTTTCTTCAATCGTGTAATTTTGGCACTGAGTCAAATCAATTTTAATTATAATATAGAATAGTCATTTAACCAATAGAAAATAATTAATAAAGCATAATTGTATACAACTTTTGTTAACTTTGGGTGTAATTGCAGCCTAAAATTTAGTGAGGTTGGCATATACAAAGAAACGGAACATTTAACACAAATGCTGTTTTGGGTCAGCATTTATTGCTTAGTTCAGCACCCTTTTTTACACTCTACATAAAATTTGGAAGATGGTTTAAGCTGAATTCTTACACCTTCTTTTATCTTGAAAAGCAAAGCTCTGCTCAGCAGCGAGATAAATGTAAAAGGAGTAGTAGTTGATGTCTTTATGTGGTAAAAGATAACAGACATTTCTTCATATTTTCAGCTATTGTCACAGAAGATTTTTATAGACAGAGGAAAAAATCACATCAGCTAACCAAATAACCAAATCTACTCTCCAAATTCCATTCACTGGGAGGATTTATCTTTGTTATCTTTCAGGGATACTCCAGATTTGGACTATAATGCTCCAGCAGTCCCATGGTCCACTTCTGCTTGGATGCCGCTATACTGCACAAAACCAATTACAAATTAGGTCTTGTTGTTGTTGTTTCTCATTTAATTATTCATAGAAAACTTTCCATTAATTAATCTGTGGCTACAGATTGAGAGAAGTTAAGTAATATGGCAAGATTAAAGATAAATTGCTTTGTGTATCCAAAAATTTAGGTTGCATAGTAACTTGAGGCTTACCAGGGTAAAGTTACAAACTAGGGGCTACCTCAAAAAACAGACATTTTTTTTAAAGAGTATATGAACTTGTTCCTAAATTCTATTTGAATTTTCCAGAGGTCCCATGCAACTCTCTTATTTGCCACAAACAATTTTATCATTTGGCCTGTTGGGTTATGAGTTCTAAACTGCAGAATCATTTAGACTTCAGCCTGAATCTATGATAAAGCCTTTCTGCTCATTGAACCCTGCCTAAAGATAGGAATCTTGTAATTAACTAATTAATCAAGCACCACAATCAAATGTGGTGTGTGTTGCCTCTCAAATATAAAGATTGTTTGTGTATCTTTACTGTGGTAAGCTATTAATGAGTAATCCACATTTTTGCACTGTGAAGGAGGTATCCTGCAAGGTGCTAAACCACTAGGTTTCTAAAGACCTTAATGAAAGTTTAGACACCAGGATTTTCAGAACAACTATTTCCCACCTTCTGATATGTTCCAGGCTATGGAATATCAGCCTGTTCTACTTCTTCTTACTTAAGTCCAATCTGAATAATTTTAGCAGTAAAGTAGAATTGTGTGATATTCTATGGAATGATAAGATGGTGAAAATCTTACTGACTAGAATATGGCAGAAAGCAAGTGACGTGAGATTTATTTTAATGAGATGATGAAGAGAGACTCTTTTCCTTATCTGCATTTACAAGTCCTGGGTAATTAGCTGCTTACTAGTGCCAGAGGTTGTGCTTGTTTGCTTCACCCAATATGTAAAGCAACTGTAATTGGAATCATGATTAGGTTTTGTGATACCCAAAACTCTTTCAGCCCATGTCTAGGGAAAACAGATAAGTTAAATAAAATGTGGTGGGAATTATTATCCATGTATCTTCCTCTATGAATATTTGAATATCAACTCAAAGCTGATGGTAATGACATAAGTTGTTACAGAAATAGTATATAGTGTGAGACTTAGTAAAGCCCAAAAGACCGAAAATTTTTGAAAGAACAATAGATTACATAGACAAAGAGAATTTTATCATAATAGTTATACAGCATAAAGTGATGCATTACAATTTTCAGATAGATCACAATTATTTATTTATTTGTTTGTTTTATTATTTATTTATTTTTTTCTTTGAGATGGAATCTTGCTCTATTATCCAAGCTGGAGTACAGTGGCACCATCCTGGCTCACTGCAAGCTCCTCCTTCCAGGTTCAAGTCATTATCCCACCTCAGCCTCCCACGTAGCTGGGATTACAGGTGTCTACCACCATGACTGGCTATTTTTGTATTTTTAGTAGAGATGAGGTTTCAGCATATTGGCCAGGCTGGTCTTGAACTCCTGACTTCAAGTTATCCACATGCCTCGGCCTCCCAAAGTGTTTGTATTACAGGCATGAGCCACCAGGCCCATCCATAGGTTATGATTTTAAAGGTGAAAACATAATAGTAGAAAAATATCTTGAAATATTTTATTTATCTTGGGATATGCATAATCCTTTCTTTTCTTTTTTTTCAGGCAGTCTCTCTCTGTCACCCTGGCTGGTGCAGTGGCACAATTGCAGGTTACTGTAAAGTTCACTCCCTGGTTCAAGCTATTTTCCTGCATCATACTGCTGAGTAGCTGAGATTGCAGGTGCGCGCCACCATGTCCAGCTATTTTTTTTGTATGTTTAGTGCAGATGGGTTTTCGCCAAGTTGGCAAAAATGGTCTCAAACTTCTGACCTCAAGCAATCCAAAATCTTCAGCCTCCCAAAGTGCTGGGATTACAGGAGTGAGCCACTGGCCTGGCTGGGATATATGTAATCTTTCTAAGTAAGACAGAAAAAACAAAAAACAAAAACAAAAACAGAAAGAACTTAAGAAAAGACACACAGGTTGCCAAGGTAGTGGAATAGAAAACTTTTCATTCTCCTTCTATCCACAGACACATCAAATAATATCTATCCACAGATCAATTTCCTCTGAAAGAAAGACCACGGTCAAGAGACTCCTACACCCCAAGCAACTGAGAAAACATTCATATCAAACAGTTAGGAGAAACTGAGGAAGAGTTAAGTATGGACCCCATCCAGAGCACTGTGCAATAAAACTGCCATAAAACGTTCAGTTTCACACTGCGGAGAGGAGGATCTGGACCTCACTTTTAGACCTTAATCCAAAGTTTGCCCACAAGTGGGCCTATAATTCACCAACTGCAAATATGGAGTGGATTAGACACGTTAGTATCACTTCAGACTGTAGTAAATAAATCACCAATCTTATACAGGTGAGTAATCATTCCCCAGGTAATCTATTGCCCTTGAAGCATGCACAGAAGAGACTTAAAAATCACAGTTCTCTGTTTTCTCACAAGGGATTTACAAAATGCTTTTCCAGTGGCTAACTGGTAGTCTGACTTCCAGTTAACTTGCACTGGGGACTTAAAGAGAAAATTATCGATTTTCTACCAGCCTCAAAAAGTTTGCACTCACACCAAAAGCCTTAACTTTTATAATATTCACCTAAGATACGGCATTATAAATCTCCTAGGTCTGGAAGTAGAAAGGACTGGCATGCATACGTCTTTCTACACAGCAGGAAAGCACTGGTCTCTTTAAGTGGGTGTTAAAATGCATCCAGAGACTTCATCTTCTTGTGGCAGTGCAGAGAAGGGCTCTAAAAAATGAAACTCCTTCTTTCTCCACAGAAGGGGTTCAAGATACACATCAAGACCCATAGTTGCTAAAGCTACATCCCAAAGGAATTTATCTTAAACCTAGTTACTATGGGAAAAGAAGGGACAAAGTGTTTGTAAGTATTCTTGATCCCAGAACAAAGAGTTGGTTTTAAACAGGTATCCAAAGACTTCCAGAGGTACACCTCCTTGGAGCATTGCAGTAAAGGGGCAGGCACTTGTAAATTTGTTTGAGTTCTTTTTAGGTTCTGGATATTAGCCCTTTGTCAGATGAGTAGATTGCAAAAAATTTCTCCCATTCTGTAGGTTGCCTGTTCACTCTGATGGTAGTTTCTTTTGCTGTGCAGAAGCTTTTTAGTTTAATTAGATCCCATTTGTCAATTTTGGCTTTTACTGCCGTTGCTTTTGGTGTTTTAGACATGAAGTCTTTGCCCATGCCTATGTCCTGAATGGTACTACCTAGGTTTTCCTCTAGGGTTTTTATGGTATTAGGTCTAACATTTAACTCTCTAATCCATCTTGAATTAATTTTGGTATAAGGAGTAAGGAAAGGATCCAGTTTCAGCTTTCTACTTATGGCTAGCCAATTTTCCCAGCACCATTTATTAAATAGGGAATCCTTTCCCCATTTCTTGTTTTTCTGAGATTTGTCAAAGATCAGATGGCTGTAGATGTGTGGTATTATTTCTGAGGACTCTGTTCTGTTCCATTGGTCTATATATCTGTTTTGGTACCAGTACCATGCTGTTTTGGTTACTGTAACCTAGAAAAAAACAAACAACCCCATCGAAAAGTGGACAAAGGATATGAACAGACATTTCTCAAAAGAAGACATTCATACAGCCAACAGACACATGAAAAAATGCTCATCATCAATGGCCATCAGAGAAATGCAAATCAAAACCACAATGAGATACCATCTCACACCAGTTAGAATGGCGATCATTAAAAAGTCAGGAAACAACAGGTGCTGGAGAGGATGTGGAGAAATAGGAACACTTTTATACTGTTGGTGGGATTGTAAACTAGTTCAACCATTATGGAAAACAGTATGGCGATTCCTCAAGGATCTAGAACTAGATGTACCATATGACCCAGCCATCCCATTACTGGGTATATACCCAAAGGATTATAAATCATGCTGCTATAAAGACACATGTACACGTATGTTTATTGCGGCACTATTCACAATAGCAAAGACTTGGAATCAACCCAAATATCCATCAGTGACAGACTGAATTAAGAAAATGTGGCACATATACACCATGGAATACTATGCAGCCATCAAAAAGGATGAGTTTGTGTCCTTTGTAGGGACATGGATGCAGCTGGAAACCATCATTCTTAGCAAACTATCACAAGAACAGAAAACCAAACACCGCATGTTCTCACTCATAGGTGGGAACTGAACAATGAGATCACCTGGACTCGGGAAGGGGGACATCACACACCGGGGCCTATCATGGGGAGGAGGGAGGGGGGAGGGATTGCATTGGGAGTTATACCTGACATAAATGACGAGTTGATGGGTGCTGACGAGTTGATGGGTGCAGCATAGCAACATGGCACATGTATACATATGTAACAAACCTGCACGTTATGCACATGTACCCTAGAACTTAAAGTATAATAATAATAAAAAATAAAAAAAATTTTAAAAAAAGGGGGCAGGCACTTGCAATTCTGATTTTCTCTACAGGAAGAGTTTATGAAACATACTCTTAATGGCTACTTGATGGCCTCGTCTCTAATGAACTTGCATCAGTGAACTAACAGGCTAAGCAAACAATAGCTCTTTGTAGCCAGAGCCAGAGCTTGGCACTTCACAAGATGTCCTCCTTAATTCTCCATACAGAGCGAGGTTCATCCAGTCTTTCTGGAAGGAGTTGGGCCACACAATAAGCCAATCTGTCTCATTAATGACCTAGCTCTGAAAAATCAAGGGGCTTTAGTGATCCCAAGTGACTTCAAAACACAGAATATAAGCAGATATATGCAAAATGGGCCCACTTCTCGTAGCTATCTTTTAAAAATCAGAAGGTGCAACCTAAATGTGAACATAGGCATTTATGTGGGAGATAGATACCTGCACTCAATCTCATTGTGAAAATAAATGAACTAGAACTTACATCCAATACCCAAACATTTCTAACGACATCTAAAATTTTAAACAAAACAAAACAAAAAAACACAAATCTTCAGAAACTGAATTGAATATCACGGACTTTTCTGATTTACCCAACAGGGAAGTCAAAATAAAGGTCACGAATATGAGCATAGCATTCAAGATAAAAATGCAGTAACAAGCTTAGAATTTCTACAAAGAGATATAAAATATTAAAAAAATACCAAAAAGAAATCTTAGATCTAATAACTGCTATAACCAAACTGAAGGATTCAATAGAAGGATTCAACAACAGATTAGATCAAGCACAAGAAAAAAATCAGTGAACTTGAAGCCAGATAACTGTTAATCAGTCATTCTGAGGAACAAAAAGCAATAATAATAATAACAATGAGATGATGTAATGATAATATAAGAGACCTCTGGGATACCATTAAACAGAACAACTTACACATACGTGGCATGTCAGAATAGAAAAAGACAGAACCCAGCCATTCCATTACTGGGTATATACCCAAAGGATTATAAATCATGCTGCTATAAAGACACATGCACACCTATGTTTATTGCAGCATTGTTCACAATAGCAAAGACTTGGAGCCAACCCAAATGTACATCAATGACAGACTGGATTAAGAAAATATGGCACATATACACCATGGAATACTATGCAGCCATAAAAAAGGATGAGTTCATGTCCTTTGTCGGGACATGGATGCAGCTGGAAACCATCATTCTCAGCAAACTATTGCAAGAACAGAAAACCAAACAACACATGTTCTCACTCATAGGTGGGAATTGAATAATGAAATCACTTGGACACAGGAAGGGGAACATCACACATCGGGGCCTGTTGTGGGGTGGGGGGTAGTGGGGAAGGATAGTATTAGGAGTTATACCTAATGTAAATGATGAGTTAATGGGTGCAGCATACCAACATGGCACATGTATACATATGTAACAAAACCGCATGTTGTGCAGTGTGCACATGTACCCTAGAACATAAAGTATAATTTTAAAAAATGAAAAATAAAATAAAAAAAGAAAAAGACAGAAAGAGATAGAAAATACATTCAAAAAAATAATGAGAGAAAGCTTCCCAAGTCTGGGATGTAATTGCAGTTTCAGATTCAGAAAGTCTATAAGACATGAAATAAGATGAAAAATTGCATCCCTGAACTGAACAATAACAATTTCTGAAATTAAATCCACAATAAATGTCTACCAACAAATAAAAGCCCAGATTCAGACAGATTTACAGCTGAATTCTACCAAATATACAAGGAAGAGCTCGTATCTTCTCTACTAAAACTATTCCAAAAATTTAAGGAGATGAGACTCCTTCCCAGCTCGTTGTATGAGGCTAACGTCATCGTCATATGAAAACTTGGCAGGGATATAACAAAAAAAAAATTCAGGCCAAAATCCCTGATGAATATTGATACAAAAATCCTCAAGAAAAAACTAGTGAACTGAATCCAGCAGCACATCATAAAGCTAATCCGTCAGGATCAAGTATGCTTTACTGCTGGAATGCAAGGTTGGTTTAACATATAAAACTGAATAAATGTAAGTTATCACATGAACAGAATGAAAATTTAAAAAGAGAAACATGATTATCTCAATAGAAGCAGAAAATACTTTTGATAAAAATTCAACGTCACTTCTTGTTAAAAATCCTCAACAAACCAGGCAATTAAGTAACATATACCAAACAATAGACATCTATGAAAAACCCACAGTTAACATCATACTGAATGGGTAATAGCTGGAAGCATTCCCCTTACAAACTAGCATAAGATGAGGATGACCTCTCTCACTACTCCTATTCAACACAGTATTGGAAATCCTAGCCAGAAGAATCAAGCAAAAGAAAGAAATAAAAGGCATCTAAATGAGAAAAGGAAAAGTCAAACTATCTCTGTTGACAACATGATTTTATATCTAGAAAACCAAACAGTCTCTGGCCAAAAGCTACTTCAGCTCATAAACAACTTCAGCAAAATTTCAGGATAGAAAATCAACATATAAAAATCAATAGCATACTTATACACAAGCAACATCCAAGCTGAAAGCCAAATAACTAATGAAATTTCTTTCACAATAGCCACAAATTAATAAGACAACTAAAAATACAGCTAAGTAGGGAGGAAAAGATTTCTACAGTGAGAATTACAAAACGATTTTCAAAGAAATCAGAAATTACACAAATAGATGGAATAATATTTCATGTTCATGAACAGGAAAATAGGAAGAATCAATATCATTAAAATGGTCATACTCTTCAAAGCAATATATATGTTCAATGCTATTCCTATCAACCTACCAATACATTCTTCACCAAATTAGAAAAAGGTATTTTAAAATTTATATGGAACCAAAAATAGCCAAAGCAATTCTAAAGAAAAAGAACAATGCTGGAGGCATCACGTTACCTGACTTCAAACTCTACAGCAAAGCTATAGTAACCTATAGAGCATGACACTGGTGCAAAAACAGATGTAAAGCAGAATGAAACAAAATAGAAAGTCCAGGAATAATGTTACTCACCTCCGTCCATCTGATCTTCCACAAAGTAGACAAAAACAAGAAAGGGGAAAGAAGTCTCCATTTGGTAAATGATGCTGGCATAACTAGCTCACCATAGGCAGAAAAATTTAAATTGGACCCTCTCCTTACACCATGTACAAAAATCATATCAAGATGGATTAAAGACAAAAATATAAAATCTAAAATTATAAAATTCCTGAAGGATTACCTAGAAAAAATCATTATGAACATGGAACCTGACAAAGATTTCCTGATGAACATGCCAAAAGCAATTGCAACAAAAACCAATATTGACGAATGAGAACTTATTAAACTATAGAGTTTCTGCACAGCAAAAGAAACTATCAACAGAGTAAACAGACAACCTACAGAATCATAGGAAATATTTGCAAGCTATGCACCTAGCAATGGACTAATATCCAGATCTATAAGGAACTTAAACAAAAAACACCAAGAAGAAGTGGACAAAAGATATGACCAAACATTTTCTAAAGAAGACATATATGCAGACAACAAGCATATGAAAAGATATTCAATATCACTCATCACTCATCATTCAAGAAATTCAAATCAAAACCACAATGAGATACCATCTCACACAATCGAATGGTGATTATTAAAAAGTCAAAAAATAACTGATGTTGACGAGGTTGCCGAGAAAAGGGAATGTTTATTCACTGTTGGTAGGAGTATAAATTAATTGAGACTTTGTGTAAAGTAGTGTGGCAATTCCTTAAAGAAGTTACAACATAATTATCATCAAATCCAGCAATCCCATTGCTGGGTATATACCCAAAGGAATATAAATCGTTCTGCTATAAAGCCACATGCACATTTATGTTCATTGCAATACTATTCACAACAGCAAGAACATCTCAATGCTCATCAACAATAGACTGGAGAAAGAAAATGTATATACACACCATGAAATACTGTACAGCCATAAAAAAGAATGAGATGATGTCTTTTGCAGCAACACTGATGGAGCTCAAGGCCATTATCCTTAGCAAATTAACTGAGGAACAGAAAACCAACTACTGCATGTTCTCACTTACAAGTGGGAGTCAAATAAGGAGAACACATGGACAAGTAGATGGGAATAACAATCACTGGGGCCAACTTGAGGTTGGAGAGTGGGAGAAGGAATAGTATCAGAAAGAATACCTACTGGCTACTATGCTTATTACCTGGGCGAGAAAAGAATACTTATTGGCCACTATGCTTATTACCTGGGTGAGAAAATAATCTGTACACTGAACATCCATGACACACAGTTTCCGTATAAAACAAATCTGCACATGTACTCAGTGGACTATTATTCAGCCATAAAGATGAAATCCTGCCATTTACAACAACATAGATCAGCCTGGAGGACATTATATTATTTTACTTTATGATAATAGTCAGGCACAGAAATACAAATACCACATGTTCTTATTCATATGTGACAACTGAACAAATTTGTATCATAGAAGTAGAGAGTAGAATAGTGGTTATCAGAGGTTAGGAAGGTGAAGGGATAGGTCAGGGAATAGTGAGAGATTGATTAATGAGTACAAAATTGCATTTAGGAGGAATAAGCTATATTGTCTACAGTATAATTGAATCACTATAGTTACCAACAATTTACTGTGTATTTCAAAGTATCTAAAAGAGAAAACTTTCAAAGTTCTCAATAAAAAGAAATGATAAATGTTTGAGGTGATTACCCTGCTCACTACACATTGCATATATATACAGAAATATCATACCCCATAAATATGTACAACTATTATGTATCAATTAAAATAAGAAAATTAAACTTAAGAAAGATAAACATATTTAAATACATTCAAATGATTTCAAAACTGACCCATATATACAATTAGAAGACACTGGTAAACTAAAGTTTTTGTTTTTCTAAATCCAGTTTCTAATAAATCATTCAGAGTTCAGTTCACTTGAATTCAAATTAATTGAGACTGACCAAATATATATATATATAACTCTTTAATGACATTAGGAAAAAATAAATATTTTCATATATTAATATATCTCTATCCACACTTATGGAAGTAATAATGTAAAATATATTAAAATCCAAAATTTAATATTTTTAACTACACTTTTGTAAATTTATTCTGTAAATACCATTATTATATATGATTAATGTATAAAGCAAAGATGAGTAAGTTGTTTTCATGCATATGTTTTGTACATATTTCTGTTTTCCTAGTAGCAACATATCCATATTATTTTTTACATTAAAAAAATAAAAAGAAAAACAAATCAGGTGTGGTGGCTCATATCGGTAATTCCGCACTTTGTGGGGCTGAGGTGGGCACATCACTTGAGGTGAGGTGTGCAAGACCAGTCTGGCCAACAGGATGAAACCCCATCTCTACTAAAATTACAAAAATTATCTGGTGTGTTGGTAAGTACCTCTAACCCCAGCTACTTGGGAGCCGGAGAATCGCTTGAACCCGGGAAGCGGAGGTTGTAGTGAGCCGAGATCGTACCACCGCACTCCAGCATGGGCAACAGAGAGAGATTCTGTCTCAAAATTAATTAATTAATTAAAATATGAAAAATAAAAGGAAAACCAAAGGACATATTGGAATTTGAAAAATCCACAGTACTTGGTCAAATAGTAGTAGATTTATAAGAGATGAGATTTTGCACAGTGCCAAATAAGTTATTACTTGTTTCAGAAAATGTGGAAAAAATAGTAAGAGAAAGATAATTAAGAATTTCACAGGTGCAGATGGGAAATTAAATATTTTAAAATTAACAAGATTATTTAAATGTCTTAACAATTATAATACAGATTCATTCTATTCGAAAATATTTCAAATTCTAAAGGTGTATGAAATTTTATTTGTCCTTTCAGTTACAATAAAAATGCACTTTTTTAAATGAAAAATCTGTGACATTAGATCATTTTGAGAATAATTAATTACCTTCTATTCAGAATTTTTCTATATTGTTCTGTATAAAAAGAAGTAATTCCTATATAAATAAACAAGATATGAGCAGCATGAGCACATTAGTCCACATGCCTCTTCCTCTTCATGCTCCCTCGGCCATCTTTGCTAGTTAATGATTAAATAATGGCCAATTTATTCTAGGCCTACAGAGAACCCAGAAGATAAGTATCCCAGTTCTGTAAAAATCATTTCTATTATCTGTATTATTGCTTGGAGCTAAAACAGAAATCACAAAACTTCTAGCACATATAGATTTTTTGACTAAAGGACTGTCATTTCAGTTTAACTCATTTTCCACATTCTTCATGAGTACTCATTCTTTTATTGTGTTCTTTGGGCATCAGTATAGGTATATGTGAATCTATCTTCCAGGTGATTCATGTATTACTCACTTAAGCTGTGATGAGCTATGACTTGGAATCAGGGATCACAAATTCTGTGGCTTTTAAGTGCCTTATAAATAATTACATTGAGTTTTCTTTGCAAATATATAGAGTAAGTACCTGCCTTAATTATCTGATATGTATACTCTAGAGTTTATATTGTTTCTATAAAATATAGGCACTTTCAGAGTTGAAGATTCACCACCTATGAAGCATTAATAAGTATTGAATATGGTCTATGAATGCAACTCCAAAACAAGTTTTGTGCAAGAGAAGCATAATGGGAATAAGAATTTCCATTCTAAAGGAACTACATTGAAGGAAATGACACCGAAGCCAGTCTTAAGAAATAGGATTCCACAAATGAATAAAACAGTCAAAATATCTAGCCTCAAGAAGCTTACACATAAGTGGGAGAGAAAATGAGGGAAATATACATATATCACATGTATGTTTTATATATGTGAATATACATATGTATATATAATTTTAGTTGATACATATTAAGTATTAAGTAGAAAAAATGAAGCATGCCAGGCATGGTGGCTTGTGTCTGTAATTCCAGCACTTTGGGAGGCCGAGGAGGGCAGAACACTTGAGGTCATGAGTTCAAGACTAGCCTGGCCAACACGGTGAAACCCCATCTCCATTAATATATATATGTGTGTATATATATACACACATATATACACACACACATATATATACATACATATATATAATATACACACACACACACATATACACACACACATATACACACACACACATATATGTGTGTATATATATATAGCTGGGCATGGTGTTCCAGGTACTCAAGAGGCTGAAGCAGGAGAATTGCTTGAACCAGGAGGCAGAGGTTGCAGTGATCTGAGATGGTGCCACTGTACTCTAGCCTGGGTGACAGAGTGAGACTCTGCCTGGGGGAAAAAAAAAGAAAGAGAGAGAGGAAAGAAAGAAAGAAAGAAAGAAAGAAAGAAAGAAAGAAAGAAAGAAAGAAAGAAAGAAAGAAAGAAAGAAAGAAAGAGAGAGAGAGAAAGAGAGAGAGAGAAAGAAAGAAAGAAAGAAAGAAAGAAAGAAAGAAAGAAAGAAAGAAAAAGAAAGAAAGAAAGAAAGAAAGAAAGAAAGAAAGAAAGAAAGAAAGAAAGAAAAAAGAAAAGGGGAAAGGAGAGGAAAGGAAAGGAAAGGAAAGGAAAGGAAGAGAAAGGAAAGGAAAAGAAAGGGAGAGAGAGAGAGAAAGAGAGAGAAAGAAAGAAAGAAAGAAAGAAAGAAAGAAAGAAAGAAAGAAAGAAAGAAGGAAAGAAAGAGAAAAAGAAAGAAAGAAAGAAAGAAAGAGAAAGAAAGAAAAGAAAGAAAGAAAGAAAGAAAGAAAGAAAGAAAGAAAGGAAGAAAGAAAGAAAGAAAGAAAGAAAGAAAGAAAGAAAGAGAAAGAAAGAAAGAAAGATGGATGAAGCAAAAAGAAGTAGAGAAATACAGAAGACAGGTGAAGCTTTTGCAATTTCAGATTGGCTTAGTCTAAGGGAGGCAACATTTAAGATCCAATAGAATTCAGGAAAGAAAACACGTAAATACACAGGGAAAGAGAATTCCAGGAAAAGAAAAAGCAAGTGCAAAGAATGTGAGCAGGAAGCATGATGATACATTGAGTTAACAGTGAGAAGTTCAATATTCTTAAGCAGTGTGAGCAAAGGATACTAATAAAAAAAGTATGCTTAATACAGTTTAAAAAACAATTAAAAAAAACTTAGGATGGTCCTCCTTGACCAATCTTTACTCAGGCTTCTTTAAGTCCTTTTTTCAAGTAGGCCTTGAATTTGGGCTTTTCTTTTCAACTTTCTAGAGTCTGGTTTTAGTGAGAGGTGACAACATGCTGGTAGCCCTCGCAGCCCTTGCTTGCTCTTGGCACCTCCTCGGCCTCAGCGCCTACCCTGGCCACGTTTGAGGAGCCCTTCAATCCACTGCTGCATTGTGGGAGCCCCCCTCTGGGCTAGCCAAGGTCAGAGCTGGCTCCCTCTGCTGTGAGGAGGTGTGGAAGGAGAGGCGAGGGAATCAACCGGGGTTGCACGTGGCACTCGCCAGCTAGTGTGAGTTCCGGGTGGGCGTGGGCTCGGCATGTCCCGCACCTTGAGCGGCTGGCCAGTGCTGCTGGCCCGTGCTGCTGGCCCCAGGCACTGAGGGGCTTAGCACCACGGGCAGCAGCTGTGAAGGGTACACCAGGTCCCCCGGCAGTGCCGGCCCACGGGCACTGCACTTGAATTCTCACCAGGCCTCAGCTGTCTCCCTGCAGGACAGGGTTCAGGACCTGCAGCCCGCTATGCCCGAGCCTTCCCCCGCCATGGGTTCCTGTGTGGCTGGAGCCTCCCCAATGAGTGTCGCTCCCTGTCGCTCCCTGTTCTGGGGCTAGGGTCCCATCAACCACCCAAGGACTGAGGAGTGCGAGCCCATGGCTTGGGACTGGCCAGCAGCTCTGCCTGCCGCCTGCTGTGGGATCCACTAGGAGAAGCCAGCTGGGCTCCTGACTCTAGTGGGGACTTGGAGAACCTTTATGTCTAGCTAAGAGATTGCAAATACACCAATCAGCACTCTGTATCTAGCTCAGGGATTGTAAACACACCAATCAGCACTCTGTGTCTAGCTCAAGGTTTGTAAACTCACCAATCTGTGCTCTGTATCTAGCTAAGCTAGTGGGAACTTGGAGAACTTTTCTGTCTAGCACTCTGTGTCTAGCTAAAGGATTGTAAACACACCAATCAGCACTCTGTGTCTAGGTCAAGGTTTGTAAACACACCAATCAGCACGCAGTGTCTAGCTCAAGGTTTGTAAATGCCCCAGTCAGTTCTCTGTGTCTAGTTAATCTGATGAGGACTTGGAGAACTTTTATGTCTAGCTAGAGGATTGTAAACTCACCAGTCAACACCTGTCAAAACAGACCAATCAGCTCTCTGTAAAATGGACCAATCAGCAGGATGTGGGTGGGGTCAGATAAGTGAATAAAAGCAGGCTGCCCGGAGCCAGCAGTGGCAATCGGTTCAGGTCCTCTTCAACATTGTGGAAGCTTTGCTTTTTTGCTCTTTGCAATAAATTTTGTTGCCCCTCACTCTTTGGGTCTGCACTGCCTTAAGAGCTGTAACACTCACCACAAAGGTCTGTGGCTTCACTCCTGAAGCCAGAGCGACCACGAATCCACCAGAAGGAAGAAACTCTGAACATGTCTGAACATTGGAAGGAACAAACTCCAGACACACCATCTTTAAGAACTGTAATACTCACCAGGAGAGTCTGTGGCTTCATTCTTGATGTCAGTGAGACCAAGAACCCACTAATCCCAGACACATTAGCAAGAATCGTGCTAAGACAATTTAGAGAGAATCCTTCTCCCTTGATATCTGATCACTTGTTATCTGGAAATTTCTCATCCCCTACTACCTGCTAAACAATATCTTATCATCCTGGCCCACCTTCAGCAGGCATTCTGTTAGGTCAGTTTAGCAAGAATTCCTCCTACCTTTGATGTCTTCTGGTAGTAATTTTCCATTCACTCAACCCTGATCCCTGCAAAGATGCTCCAGGCTATAAATTCCCACTTGTCTTTATTGTATTTGGGGATCACCTCAATCTTCCTTTCTGATTACAGTAATATTGACAACTATTGAAAGAGTCTTGAATAAAGACTTCCTTACCATTTTTAATAAGTTTTAGCGTAGTTTTTCTTTAACAGGATCATTATCAATGTTAAAGTGTATATTGATGTCATAAAATTAAAATAGTCTATGATAATTCAATAAAACCAATGAAAATTAATTACAGGGAACAATTTAAAATGTGATTTTTAAATAATAAAAGTGCATATGGCTGTTTACAGCTCAGTAGCAATGCCTCCCAGTATTTATTGTCCTTTTAAGAATTCAGATCAAAAAAGGGAAAAAGTCAATATACGTGTTTATGTTAAAATTATATATATATATTTTTTTTTTACCACTAAATGAAGTGTTTATCCCATTTGTAAAAGAAATATACTAAATTTGATGTTGCTTGATTTTGAATCTCGACCAATTACTGCTAGGGGCAAATTAGCTGTTATAAAGGAAGTATTACAGTGGTTCACAATGGAGGGCTGATTTTCAGAATGAATTTAAATCATGAAATGAATGTCTCTCAAAGGGGTACAAAATGAAGCTGGACCCATTACTGACCAAGGGGAAAGAAAGCTCACTGGTAAAATGTAGAATGTAAAAAGTACTAAACTGAGAGTGTACTAAAGGATCGAGGAAACATAAAAATATATTCGTGAATTAATAAGGAAAGCAAGAAGCAAACACTTTACGTAAGTGTTAATGAGGGGTGATAGATTTGACTGTGCTCCTCCTCCCAAATCTCATCTTGAATTCCCACGTGTTGTGGGAGGGACCCATTGGGAGGTAATTGATTAGTGGGGGCCGGTCCTTCCTCTGCTGTTCTTGTGATAGTGAATAACTCTCAGGAGATCTGAGAGTTCTATAAAAGGGAGTTTTCCTTCATAAGCTTTCTCTTTTTGCCTGCTGTCATGCATGTAAGACATGACTTGCTCCTCCTTGCTTTCTACCATGATTGTGAGGCTTCCCCAGTCACGTGGAACTGTAAGTCCAATTAAACATCTTTTGTAAATTGCCCAGTCTTGAGTATATTATTATCAGTAGTGTGAAAACGAACTAATACAAGGAGCAAAGTGTTTCAGAGAAATTAATTGTTGCAAGCTATAACAAAGACTTTGAGGATTTGTGGTGCATGTAAGAGTACCAAAAAAGACTCCTACTATTTCAGTCCAGAACAGAATGGAATGAGAAGAGTGTTGAAAACACAGAGCCAGATTATATCACAAATATATTATTTAGTTACCTGGCTGCCCAGTTAATGGATTGTATTTGCTGGAAGAACTGGAAGTTTATAGCAGAATCCTTGTAGATAGCCTTCGTAACTGATGTAGACAATGTTCCTGTACAGTATACAATGGTGTACACTGCTAAACCATCATGCTCTGTATGAGACTGTTTAATTTTAGAGTTTGGATTGTCTCAAAAAATATACTCAATTTTATTTGAAATCTTGAATTAAAGAGCCTTTCTTTAGTTCTGGCAAATCATGCCCTGCTCTGCATGATCTCTGTGTGGCAATGTAGTCAAGACTCTGATTTCTAGAATGAGGAAGGGAAAAAAGACTTGCCTGAATGATTGGCCCATTGTGATTTTTATCCTACTCTAAAAACAACAGTTTTCAAAAGGGTCAGTCATTTTGAATTATGTGCAGATAATGTGTTTAAGTTCATGTTAACCTCCTTAAGACCCAGGTAGCAAATATCAAAATGATGAATTCAATTAAGTGTTCTTAATAATGAATAAAGTTTAAAGTGACATTTTTTATTAAAAGTTATGTAGTTTCCTTATATAAATGGTTAGTCATACCCTCAATGTGCCTTTAAAAAAATAATAGAAATCCTTCAAGTATTCAATATAAAATAAACAGTCTTTCATTTTTTATTATTGTATTCATGGGTGAAACCCATAGGAAGGTAAAAGTGAGATGAAAAGATACATTTTGCACATATGGCTTAGGCTTTTGCTGTCTGATTTTTATAAGGAGTTGTCATAAGGATTTTGGGACACCAACTCCAGCACACCTGGTATATTAGGCCACCTGACTTTCAACATGGTGAGTGGGAAAGCCAAATGTTTTCATTTATCTCAACAAAAATCTATGAAAAACGACAAGGCATTTCTTCTGCTACTGATAGCAGTATGTTCTTACAATTTTTTACCCAAAACCAGTTTTTATTTCCCTAAAGGAAACAGTTTATAATCATGGATAGGGCTCCTAACAAGAGTTCTGGAAAAATTTCACAGTTTAGTTGGCTTTGATGCCACCTAAGGCATCTCTAAGGCATATGTTAAAATTCTTAAGCTCCTTTTCATTTTCTACATGCTGAATCTGGGGTATCTCTACATTTTCTTCCCAATTCCAGGGACTTCACAGCATTGCTACCGACAGAACCCTTTTAACCTCAATCAGAAACTGCTAGTCTTGTTAAAAATTAGGCTAACCTGGATGCTGTGCTTATTGTGGAAGGTTAGCACCTCATTACTGTTTATGGGTCTTTTGTTCAACTCCGTGACTTAACCCTTCTGTGCATAAAATAAACTCACTTGAAGATCTTGGTACACAATTCCCTAAGACTGGGTCAAAGTGCAAATTAGAGAGACTGCTCAACGTTAAACTCTAAAGCATCTCTTCTTGACGATGATTACTGAATTAATTCAAATGACTTCATAGTTCTGGGTTTAATCAAAATTAATGAATTCATCACCACTGCACTGAGTTATTTGTGTGTTTAGAAATAAAAAGGTCATTCTCATCATTTTTCACCTCTTTTAATCTCAGTTTTCCACTGAGGAGAGTAGATTTAATGCCTCTTGAAGAGAGATGTTTCTTTTTTCTTTTATTGTGTGAATCAATTTAGTTCTCTCTGAATACCCTTTAGTCAACTTTTCATTGCACTTAAAAAGTATATACTGTGAGGGAAAGCCAGTGTGTATCTATTTACTCTAAAGAATGTCTTGGTGAAGGGTTCTATGTGCTCAGAGCTTTAGGAACACTTTTCTTATTGTATCTGATAATGTTTCAAAATTATCTCTTTAGGTATTCATTTTCCTCCTACTTTCTTCCCCATTGAGTATGTATTTGTAAAGGAAAGATACTCTGTCTTATATATTTTATACTGTTCACCTTTTGCATCCATGGGTACCACACCTGTAGATTCAACCAAAATAGGATTAATAATATTTGAAAAATATGTTAACAACCATCTGCATAGCATTTACATTGTATAGGGTATTAGAAGAACTGTAAAGATGTTTTAAAGTATACAGGAAGATATGTGCAAGTTATATGCAAATATAATGAAATTGTATATAGATGACTTGAGCATCCTTGAATTTTGGTACCTGAAGCAGGTCATGTTATGTTATGTTATCCCTTGTGGATACCAAGAGATGACTGTTTTCTCTCTGAGTAATGAAATGATAGTACTTAGTAATTGCTCGATTATATTTATTGACTAAATGAATGAAACAATTACATTACATGATTGGATTATAAACCAGTTTATATGCACTATACCCTATAATTATTTTTTTCTGATGCCAGGAAACTTCTACTTGCCTGGAATTAAGAAGGCAGTATTACACAGAAGCAAAGGAATAACGAACAAGAAACACGAAAAGCTTATGTTGTTTTCTGTTAAAGAGATGAGGAGAAAAGAGAAGCCAGAGACAAATATGCAGGGAATCTTTCTGTATTTGTTTTGTATTGTTGCTGCAACAAATTACCACAAACTTGGCAGTTTAAAACATCAGAAGTTTATTTAGTTACAGTTCTGGAGGGCAGAAGTGCAACATGGGTCCACCGGGATACCATGAAGCTGTTAATAGGTCTCAGTTCCTTTCTGGAGGCTCTAGGAAGGATCATTTCCCTTGCCTTTTCCAGCTTCTCAAGCCTAATTTACATCCCTTAGCTCATAGTACTCATTTTACAATTTCAAAACTAAGAAATTTAGTCTCTTTCTCATGCTGCCATCTGTCTGGATTTCCACTCTTCTGCCTTCCTCTTCCACTTTCCTTTTCTAATTATTTAAGACCCTTGTGATTAGATTGAACTTAACCCTGATAACATAATATATCCTCCCTATCCCAAGATCCTTAATCTAATTACATCTGCAAAGTGAGTACTTTTTGCCGTGTAAGGGAGCATATTCAGAGCTTCCAGGGATGAGGACATGGACTTCTTCAAAGAGTCATTATTCTGCCTATCACATATGCGATTCCAAGTTGTGACATAGTGTTTCTTTAGCAAGGAAATAATTTGGGGACACCTTACTTTTTGTAACAGAAGGGAAGAAGAAAATGCCACTAAATGAGCACCAGAAACATAACATGAACAAGGTAATAGGAACTACAGTTGCCATTTGAACAACACAGGGGATAGAGGAACTGACCTCCCCAATTGAAAATTCATATATAACTTTTGACTTGCTAAAATCTTAACTAGTATATCCTACTGTTGATTTGGAAGTTTTACTAACAACATAAATAGTTGATTAACACATATTCTGTATGTTATATATATTATATATGATATACTCACAATAAAGTAAGCTACAGAAAATAGTTAATCATAAAGAAAAAATGCATTTAAAGTACTGTACTGTGCTTATTGATACGAACAGTTTACATCCTCTGTTTACAAGATGAATCATCTTTCTGAGATGGTGGACAGTCATACCTGCAGACCTCAATCTACTATACATATCAAGCAATTCAACTTTTTCTTGTAATATCACAACTTTGCTTCTTGGGAGCACTTCTAGCATGACTAGTGGCTCTGTGTATGGCTCTCATGATGTTATTCAAGGTTTACCATATTGTATTAAACATGATGAAAAATACAGGGGGATCGTTAGAGGAATATGCAATATACTGAAAAGATGAACTGAACATGTGGAGATGAGATTCACATAGGGTTTTAAGTGGATACCTACAACACTTGAGCTCAGGGCAATACTAACAGGAGGTGGCTAAACAATTATTACAACAGGACAATATGTACTAGAGTAAATTTTATGCCGTTATTATTTAATACTGCATCTTTATGTTTGTTTACATTTATCTTAACTACCAATGGGGACATGTAAGGTCTACAAGACTGTGCATAAGTTTTAATAAATTTTAACTTTTTATAATAGATTTATATATTTTGTTGGTAGTAAATGATAAAATAGACTAGTATCTACATATATTTTATGCATTCATGACATACAAATTTTTTTGTAATTTAGTATTTCTAGGCTGAGTGGTTCACATGAGAGTTTTAAAATTTCACAAATCTCCAAAAAATTGTTCAATATATTTGTTTTTAAAACTCCACATGCAAGTGGATGGTTCAAATACATGTTGTTCAAGGGTCAGTTGTACTCTGATAATTTCCCATAATTTATTACAGTAAACCACTGCACACTATATATTGAACATTTTTTTTATGTAACCACCTTTCCATGTGTTAAGTAGTTACAAACAGGTTACCTAGAGAGTTAGGGTATGCATTCTCATGCTTTTAAAATTATAATGTGTTTGATGTTAATAGATACAAATGAGCAAAAAAGAAAATCATTATTTAGAAATGTTTTACAAGGAAAATTGACATTGTGATTTATTATAAAACAATAAGTTAAGGTTTACTTTAAGTATAACAGGAACATATCCAACTATGTATTTTATACTAAAACTAGGGAATGATAGTAATTCATGGGAAAATCTGATTATTACTATTGCTTGATAGTCAAATGAAGTAAAAATCTAATTAAATATTTTGTTTCAGGTCATATAGCTACTATCATGGCAACATTGAGATCCAAGCCCACATCTTTTGACTACAAGTCAAAGATAATATTAGATTCTGGCTACTTTAATGTGCATCAGTAGTTTCCAATTGGGGGTGATTTTGCCTCCTCTTTTCCTTGGAAACATCTGGCAATGTCTGTGGACATTCGTTGTCACAATCAGAGGTATTTCTAGCATCTAATGGGTCAGAGATGCTGCTAAACATTCATATACTTAATTCTTTTCCTAACAGTAAAGAATAATCCACTCCAAAATGTCAGTATTGTCCAGGATGAGGCAGTCTAATCAACACAAATGCACTGAAAAAGAGCAACTTTAAGAAAATTGGCATGTAAGGACCCTGGAAATATGGAAAAAAAATTACATTATCTATATAAAGAATTTATAAGGTTAGGTGTTTAATGAATGATAGTGATAAAAAAGTAATATCACTAATGATGTGCATGATGATGATGATGACAGTTGTATATACAGGAAGAAAATATGAGAGTGAAGAAGAGTGGCTATGAGTTTACTAAAGGCTTCTTCTATACTCACAGACACTGGGTAGGTCTTATTTCAACTGGTAGATATGACTTGGCTGTAAAGTCCTATTGCTCTTAGAAAACTCAATGTCCTCTGTCAGTCTAACTCAAATATTTGTCTCATACTATATCCAGAGTTTCAAATCCTTCTTTTCCTCAGGCGGCTGAGGAATAGATCACCATGGCTGGTGCAATTTTCAATGACAAACTTGGTTGGTATTGTGAGAAAAATTAATGAAGTTTACTATTAAAGATTATCAATGTATGATTGATGAGGTAGACAGAAATATCGTACATTTATATTGTGCTCTACAATTTTCAAATACTATGTGTAAGTGTTATTTCACTTGACCTCACCCTATGCTAAATTATGCATAGTTCTTTTCCAAATTATTTTCATTTAATAAGAAACTCATCTGGTTGTTGATGTGTATTTTACCATTTTACAAAATATTGGACTTGCAAGTAAAATCTGGATATAAAATCTTTGACTAGGTTGGTTTCTTTGTAACCATCCTAAATATATTTTTAGTGGTGCAATAATAATAGTCTGCATTTTATTTTAGAGTGTTTTAAGGTTTTAAAAATTATATTTAACTTCTGCCTAATTTAATGTTAATAAAGTTTTTAAAAATAAATTGAGGAATAGCATATATACAAAAATGGCACAAAGCCTAAGTGAACAAATAGAAGATTTTTACAAAATTAAACACAGTGTAACTTTTGCTAAACAAGAAACAGATTACCCAGTCCCAACAAATCTCTACTTTGTTCCCTACTAACCACTCTCTTCAAGGCTTATTTTAAAGGAGGTAAAAGTTATGTTCGATAAAATTTATTTTCTTAATTTTTCAATCCATGAGATTCAGTAATTTTATATGCCAGTGTAATAGTGTTTACCATTGCCTAAACAAGACATAGAACATTTCCATCAAACCAAAAATGTCTTCACATAGCACTTTTGAACTTATATAATCATAGATTTTATTCTTGCTCTTCACTTTATATAAATGGAGTAACTATATGTTTTGTGTGTATGTATGTATTTGTGTATGCTCAACATAATATTTTTTCCCACTCATTTTGTTGCAACAGTAAGTAGTTTATTCCATTTCTATTCATGAAATCAATTGTATGAACATATTACAATTTGTTTATCTATTCTCAATTTGATGGACACATGAATTATTTTCAGTTTTAGGTTCTTATAAAAAAGATTATTATGAATATTCCTTTATTATTAGTATTATACTTTAAGTTCTAGGGTACATGCGCACAACGTGCAGGTATGTTTTAGTGAACATATTATTGAAGAGACTACCTTTTATGTAGTATGCATTCTTGTCACCTTTGTCAAAAATTAGTTCACTGTAAATGTGTCAATTTATTTCTGAGTTCTCTATTCTATTCCACTTGTCTATATGTCTGTTTTTATGCTAGTAATGGGCTGTTTTAGTTACTATAGTTTTGTAGTACAATTGCAAGTCAGGTCATGTGATTCCTCCAGTTTTGTTCTTTTTGTTTAGGAAAGCTTTGGCTACTCTGTCTTTTTTGTGGTTCCATATAAATTTTTGTATTATTATTTTTATTTCTATGAAGGATATCATTGGTAATTTGAAGGATATTGCATTGAATCTATATATTGCTGTGGGTAGTATGGAGATTTTAACAATATTCTTCCAAAATCTATGAACTTGGAATATCTTTCAATTTTTACATCTTCTTCATTTCTTTTATCAATGTTTTATAGTTTTTATTGTATTGATCTTTCACTTTTTTGGTTAAGTTTATTTCTAGGTATTTTTTATTTGTAGTTACCATACATGGGTTGCTTTCTTGATTTCATTTTCAGATTGTTTGCTGTTGGCATATAGAAATGCTACTGACTTGTATGTTGATTTTTTTTATCCTGGCACTTTATTTAATTTGTCAATTCTAACAGTTTTTTGGTGGGTTCTTTAGTTTTTTTTTTTTTTTTTCAAACATAAGATATCATCTGAAAACAAGGATGATTTGACTTCTTCCTTTTCTGTTTGGGTGTCTTCTATTTCTTTCTCTTGTACCACTTGCTGTAGGTAGAATTTTCAATACTAGGTTAAATAACACTGGTGAAAGTGGACATCCTTGTCATTTTCCAGATATTCGAGGAAAGGCTTTCAGTTTTCCCCATACAGTATGATACTAGCTGTGATTCTATCATATATGTCTTTTATTGTGTTGAAGTATGTTTCTTCCATATTTAGTTTTTTGCGAATTTTTATCATAAAGGGATGTTGAATTTCATCAAGTGCATTTTCAGCATCAGTTGAAATCATCATGTTTTTGTCCTTCATTCTGTTAATGAGATATATCACATTTTTGGTTGGTGTATGTTTGACCTTCTTAGCATCTCTGGGATAAATCCCACTTGATTTATGATGAATGATCTTCTCAATGTGTTTTTGAACTGTTTGTTAATATTTTATTGTGGATTTTTGCATCAGTGTATCAAAGATATTGACCTGAAGTTTTTGTTGTTGGTATTTTTTGATATATTTGGTTTTGGTGTCTGCATAATACTGGTCTTTTAGAATGAGTTTGGAAGTATTCCACTCTCTATTTTTTTGGAATAGTTTGGGTAGTATTGGTATTAGTTTTTTAAATGTTTGGTAGGTTCAGCAGTATTACTGCTGTGTTATAACTATTACTGTGTTTTAACATCAATATCAAGTCCTGACCGTTTACTTGCTGAGAGACTTTTTATTATGGCGTTGAACTCATTCCTTGATGTTGGTCTCTTCAGGTTTTGGGTATTGTCATGGTTCAATCTTGGTATCTTGTATGTGTCTAGGAATTCATCCATTTCTTCTAGGTTTTCCAAGTTATTGGTATACAATTGCTTACGGTATCCTCTAATGTTCCTTTGAATTTTTGTGGTATCATTATAGTTGTAACACATCCTTTTTATATCTCTAATTTATTTATTTGTCTTCTCTTTTTTCTTAGTCTGGCTAAAAGTTTGTCAATTTTGTTTATCTTTTCCAAAAACGATTTTTTCATTTTGTTGATCTTTTCTTTTAATTTTATTTATTTCTTCTCTGATCTTTATCATTTATTCTGTTGTACTAATTTTGTGTTTGGTTTGTTCGTGGTTTGCTCTTGCTCTCCCAATTCTTTATAATTCATCATTAGGTTGCTTATTTGAAGTTCTACCACTTTTTGAATACATATGCTTATTTCTATAAATTTTCCTATTAGTGCTTTTGCTGTATCCCACAGGTTTTGTAATGTGTTTACATGTTCATTTGTTTAAATGCAATTTTAAATTTCTTTTTTGAATGTCTTCATTGACCCACTGGGCATTCAGGAGCATATTGTTTAATTTCTAAGTGTTTGTATAGTTTTCAAAATTCTTCTTGCTATTGATTTCTAGTTTTATTCCATTGTGGCTGGAGAACACATGTGATCTAATTTCATTATTTTTTGAATTTTTAAGACTCATTTTGTAGCCTAACATAGGGTTTATTCTTAAGAATGATCCATGTGCTGAGGAGAAGAATGTGTATTCTGTAACATTGGATGAATGTTCTGTAAATATTTATTAGGTCAATTCAATCTGTAGTGCCAAGTAAGTCTCATGTTTCTTTGCTAAATTTTGTCTGGAAGTTCTGTCCAGTGCCGAAAGTGGGGTGTTCAAGTGTCCAACTATTATTGTATTGGGGTCTGTCTCTTTAGCTCTAATAATATTTGGTTTATATATTTGGGTGCTCAAGTGTTGAATGCATATATATTCATAATTGTTACATCCTCTTGCTAAAATGACTCCTTTAACATATCATGACTTTCTCATCTCTTTTAATAGTTTTCGTCTTAGAATCTATTTTATCTAATATAAGTACGGCCACTTTTTTTTTCTTTCTTTCTTCTTTTTTTTTTTGGTTTCCATTGACATAGAATGTCTGTTTTCATCCCTTTATTTTTAGTCTATGTGTGTGTTTATAGTGAAGTGTTGTTTCTTATAGGTAATTGATCAATGGGTCTTTTGAAAAAACGAATTCAGCTGTTCCATACCTTTTTATTAGATTGTTTAATCTATTTATATTCAAAGTCATTGTTGATAAGTAAGGACTTACTACTGCAGTTATTTGTTTTCTGCTTGTTTTGTGTTCTCTTCCTTTCTTCCTTCCTTCCTATCTTCCTTTTGTGAAAAGGATTTTCTCTGGTGCTGTGTTTTGATTTCTATTTTTGTGTAGCAGATGTTGGGTTTTTTATTTGCAGTTATGATATGGCATTATTATAAGCCATTATATAAATCATTATTTTAAACTAATAACAAACTAACTTGGATTGCAAAAACAAACTAGTAAACAAGCAAAGAGAAAATTTATTATAAACTCTGCACTTTAACTTCATTCCCCATGCATTTTAACTTTCTAGTGTTTCTATTTGTATCTGATTATATTATCTGTGTCTTGAAAAGTTGTTATTATTATTATTTTTTATTGTGCCTTCTTTTGGTCTTTCTACTTAAGATATGAGTAGAAAACTATTACTGTGTTATAACATTCTGTATTTTTTCATGCACTTACTATTAGCAGTGAGTTTTGTGCCTTCAGATGATTTCCTGTTGCTCAGTAACAGACATTTTTTTTTTTTTTTAAATTAAAGAAGTCCCTTTAGTATTCCTTATAGGACAGGTCTGGTGTTGATGGAATCCATCAGCCAGTTTTTGTTGGCCTGGAAAAGTCTTTATTTCTCCATGTATGAGGGATATTGAAGGATATTTATACTGGATATAATATTCTAGTATAGAAGGGTTTTTTGTTTGTTTGTTTTTGTTTGTTTGTTTGTTTGTTTTTCCTTCAGGACTTTACATATGGCATGATACTCTCTCCTAAAATTTCCACTGAGAAGTTTGCTGCCAATCATTTTGGAGCTCCTTCATACGTGATTTTTTAAATTTTCTCTTACTGTTTTTAGGATCCTTTATTTATCCTTGACCTTTTGGAGTTTGAGTATTAAATTCCCTGAAGAAGTCTTATTTGGTTAAATCTGCTTGCTGTTCTATAACCTTCTTGTACTTAAATATTGGAATCTTTCTCTAGGTTTGGAATATTATCTATTACTATTTATCGGAATAAGCTTTCTACCTTGATCTTTCTCTTTATCTTCTCTTTAAGGCCAATAACTCTTAGATTTGTCCCTTTGAAGCTATTTTCTAGATCTCATAGGTATGCTTTATTCTTTCGTATTAGTTTTTCTTTTGTCTCCTCTGGCTCTGTATTTTCAAATGCCCTGTCTTCAAGCTCACTAATTCTTTCTTCTGCTTGATCAATTCTGCTATTGAGATACTGAGATCCTTTCTTCAGGTTGTTAATTAATTTTGTAGCTCCAGAATTTCTGATTGTTTTCTTAAAAATGTTTTAATCTCTTTGCCAAATTTATCTGATAGTATTCTAAATTCCTTACATGAATTATATTGAATTTCACTGGGCTTCTTCAACACATCTATTTTCAATTATCTCTCTGAAAGGAGGTTACTTATTTCTTTCACTTTGGTATGGGCATTGGTGTTTTAATTAGTTCATTTGCTGAGGTCCTGTTTCCTGCATGGTCTTGATGCTTGTGGATGTTCATCAACATCTGGGTGTTGAATAATTAGATATTTATTTTAATATTTGTAGTCTGGGCTTGTTTGTAGCCATCCCTCTTGATAAGGCTCTCCAAGTATTCAAATGGAATTGAGTGTTTTGGTCTGTCTTTGTTCACCACAGCCATATCTGCATTCAGGGACACCCTACGCCCAGTAATGCTGTGACTCTTGTAGAGTCATAGAAATACCACCTTAGTGCTCTTGCATAAGATCCAGGAGAATTCCCTGGATTATGAAGCAGTGACTCTTTCTCTTTCCCTTTAATTTTCCCCAAGCATAGGAAGTCTGTATGTACTGAGCTACCTGGAGTTGTGGGAGGGGTAATGTAAGTACTCTTATTGCTTCCACCACTGGGAGTATGCTCAGTTACATATGAAGCCAGCACAGTACTAGGTCTCACCGAAAGCCTGTGGCAACTACTTTTTGGCTACTGCTAATGTTTACTCTAGGCTCAAGTCCTCTTTAGTCAGCAGTTGATGAATCCTACCAGTTTGTGTCTTTCCCTGAAGCATTAAATTCTGGTCCAAGGATTGTCTAGAATTGCTGTCTGGGAGCTAGACCTAGAATCAGGAACTTTAGGAATCTACCTGGTGCTTTATTTTTCTGTGCCTGAACTAGTGCCCAAGTTGTAATACAAAGCCCTGTTACTCTTCCTCTTTCCTTTTTGAAGCAGCAGGAGTCTCTTCCCATGGCCAACACACCTGACAACTTTCTGGGTCACACCTAAACCCAGCATGGTACTGGGTCTTTTCCAAGGCACATGGTGACTACCGCCTGGCTACCTCTTATGTTTTTCAATGCCCAAGGTCTCTTTAGTCAGTAGGTAATGAATTATTCCAGGACTGAGTCTTTCCCTTATGGCTCAGGGTGGATCTAGAGATGTAATCTGGGAGCTAGGCCCTGAAATGTGGGCTTGAGGAGTCTGGTGCTTTGTTTTGCTCTGGCTAAGCTGTTATCCAAGTTACAAACAAAATTATCTTGTTGTTTCACTCTCCTCTCCTGAAGAGGAAGGAGTCTCTCCAAGAGTTGCAAGTTGTGCTACCTGCAGTTGGAGGAGGAGTGACACAAGCACTCCCTTGGTTGTCCCAGTTGGTGTCTTACTGGGTCACATGCACCCTGAGCCTGCTGATTCCAAGCCCAGCAAACCACCAGTACTTGCCTAGGCTTTTCCATCCTTGTGGTCTAGACTACCTTTCAAATTTATTTAGGACCTCAAAGTGCTTTAGTCCATGATGGTAGGCCCAGCTGGAACTCATGTTAGGCCTCTCAGATAGATATTCTGCTCTGCTAGGGCTGGTCTAAATGCTTTCTCCATGGGCACTGGCTGAATTCTGCTCTGTATTGCTTTCCATGGTGACAGGGCAGCTCCGCATTCCAATGCAACATTCCACAATCACTTCACTTTCCCTCCCTTAAGCACACAGATTGTCTCCATGACAGGCAGCACTGCTGCGTTTGGGGAAGGGGTGGTGTAGTCAATTCACGGATCATATTTGTCTCTCTATCACTCAGTAAAAATAGTACTTAAATCAAGTGTGCTGAATGTGATCCTACACTGTTGGAATGATGCATGACTTTCATCTCTGCCACCATTCCCACATCAACCCATTGTGCCAGCACTAGGTGGCAAATGATGGAAGCTGGATAATATGAATTGGTAGAATTATTTTCTCTAATTGGCTTTTTAGTGCTTCTTCCATGCTGGATGCTCTCTTGTGGAAATTAACATGCAATACACATTTTATTCCCACTGTAATAGGTCCACCCAAAATCCTCTGCCTCAGACCTCCTTCCAATTATCTAGTCTACCTTTCCTACAGTTTCCTAACTAGCTAAGTTGTTCACTGCTTTCCATGAGTAATAGCCTTTAACAATTTCCCTTTCACACAAAGTGAGTGACCAAAAATTTCTCCTGAAGATCTTCCAACTGGGAGGATTTTCTCACAACTATCTCTTTCACTGATAGTCCCGAGTGGGGCATTCGTACATCTTTAAGGTTATTTCAACATACCATGTCACCCATCTCTGAACAGAACTTAGAATTTTCCTCCATCAGGTGAGCATTAAGGAGCAGCCTCACCCACAAAATAATCATAGCCAAAGTGGTAGATGACACGGATGTCTTAGTCATCTTCTTGTGTAGTTTGTTATGACCTCTGGCTCTGTTCATCCATAATTTTGGATGCATTATTTTCTATTTTTATAATTTATTTGTTGTGGTCTTATCTTCACTTATGATTTGTTGGATCTGACAGAACCCAGTGCATTAGGGAAAATTTGGACCTCATTGTTATGTGTCATGATCAAGACTCCATAGTTACTAGTGCCCAGTGGCAGGTCAGGATTTTGAAAAAATAATGTATACTTCTATACTACAAATAACAAGAGTTTGCTCTGGCATCTTAGGAATCTACATTTTGCTTTTCCTCTTGGTGCTACCCATAAAATCCACCTGACAATGTTTCTTATTTCTTGTAGCTCTAGTATCATTGTGCCCAGTAGGTTTTATGATAAAAAAGAGTCAGAATTGATTACACCAGAGGATAGAGCTGCTGGACAGCACTTTTTCTGATTTGATCTCTACAGCAAGTAAGAATCTTTCATGTCACTTAATTAATGACTTAGAGCTGTATTTCCAAGTGTAGAATGTACTTCTAAACCTTGAAGAAGTCTAGTAGGTATTGTGTTTCATTCTTAGCGATATGATGAGTAGTATGAAATAATTTATCCTTGATTTTAGAGGAAGAGTTTCTCACAGGCTCCAGACCACATCAAAATCTTCGTTAATATAGTGTACATTTGAATATTTGTAGAGTTAATATCCCATGCTTTTTGCTTGTTTGGTGCAAATGGCTCAATATTATTGAGACAGAGGATCTATATGTTGTTCTGTGGAAAATCCAGGTGGTTCCAGTAATTTTAGCTTAAACTATAATGAAGGTGGGAGAGTTTATATAGTCTCGGGACAGGTTGTAAATAAATATTGCTGTCTATAATGTGTGGATAATGCAACATACTAAAACTATGATCGTCTCTTTTACAAGAAATATTAGTTTATGTTTATAGCAGTAAAACATCATTTTCCAGTTCCATCTTGCTTGTGAAGGGGCCAGACTAGTAAATTAAATTGAATATGATGACAGTCACTACTGCTGCATCCTCATTCTTTATGTTTTTGTAGGTGTTATTAATTTTGGTAGTTCCCTCATGGTTTTATTTTATTTTTTTAAACTTGGTTTCTCAGTCAGAGGAATGAACGAGTTTTAGAGGCTCTCACTTAGGCTGCCTGACTGCAGTGGTTTTAAATAAATAAAGGTAAATAAACCACAATGGAGTTTCAGTGAAATACCAAGTATTTTACAGGTAAATAAGCCAAAATGGGGTTTCTGTGAAATTCCAAGTATTTTATCCCTTATTATACATTCCTAGACTGGTAAGTCTATGGAACCAGTTGTATGTACAGTGTGCCAGACTTTTTGGATGACTCCGTTTACTTGACCCCTATCCCAATGTTAACAGAAGACCATGATATGCTTTGTGTCCTATGTATCAATGTAATCAGTACAGAAATACATAAAACGGTGCTATCTCTTTGCCCTTATGTATACTTAGCTAAGCAAATGGCTGTAGGTTGAAATCCATTACTATACACACGTGCAATAAAATCGTAGGGTCTTGGGGAACTTCCGGTTGATAGTTTTGTTTGGGAAAATCAGCTCGGTCTGGAAACTGGGCAATAGAATGTGACATTTGGGGGAAATTGCTCTCATCTCCCTGATTATCCATTCTTGAATTTCTTTGATTTTATAGATTGAACACCACCCTTGCTGACGGCCTCTGAACATACCATTTTTGTTAACAAACAAACAAACAACTTTCCTATGTCTCTGTGAGTTAGAACTCACTTTTACCTCTCACTCAGCGACCTTTCCTCTGATGGTTAACTGCCACCATCTTGCCTCTCTGGTTTCTGGATCCTGTCATACTCATAACTATCAGGGGGCTCAGTCTGTAACACCTCCTATCATCATCACCAGCTTAGAGAGGACAACCACCACTGAATTTCCCACTTGTGATGGTGCCTCTCTCAGAAACAAGTTTCTTAACTTTTTGGCCTTTGTATGAAACATAGGCAGGTTTTGAATTTTCTAGCATTATGCTGTATATCAGTCAGGGTTCTCCAGAGAAACAGAATCAATGGGAGAATTTATGTATTTCTATAATAAGAGGTTATTAGATGATGTTGGTTTACACAATTATAGAGACTGAGATGTCCCACAATCTACAGCCTGCAACCTGGAGAACCAGGAAAGCCAGTAGTGTAGTTTGAAGGCATGACAGCCAAAAAGCTATTGGTATAGATGCCAGTCTGAGCCTGAAGGCCTGAGAACCAGGAGTGAAGAAGTCAGATCTGTGTCTCAGCTGAACAATTGGGCAGAAAGACCTCATTCAACCTCCCTCTCCCTTTGTGTTATATTCAGGCCCTTGATGGCTTGAACAGTGCTTACTCCCACTGAGGAGGGCCATCTGCTTTATTCAGCTCACCAATTCAAAAGTTAATCCCTTCTCAAGACACACTCACAGACACATCTAGAAATAATGTTTAATCAAATATTTGGTTATCCCATGGTTCGGTCAAATTGACATGTAAAATTAACCACCACATATACTATATCCATTACCACATGCTCCTTTATCTAAGTCTTAAAAAAAAGCAAAAACAAAACAAAACAAAAAAAAACCCCACACTTTTAAAGGTACAATTTATGTCTAATCACATATTTTAAAGTATACAATTTGATGGTTTTTGACATATACATACACTTGTGAATCCACCACCAGAATCAAGATAATAAACATACCCATTATATCTAAGTTTCTTTATTCCCTTATGCAAACCAACCCTGCCCCACCACTACCTCCCATCCCTAGGCTATGACTGAATTGTTCTTTGTCACTATATGGTTAGTTTGCAATTTTTTAATTATGAATGAATGAAATATTTCATAGGGAAAATTTATGGGATGAAGAGAGTATTCTTTATTTTGATTGAAATAGAATTTACAGAACTAAGGTATTTGTCAAAATTCATAGAAATGTACGTCTAAAAAGAATAAATTTTATTGTGTGATAATTTTACCTCAAAAAACTCACTTACAAAAGATAAAATATTTAATGAGATTCAAAAGTGTTTCTAATATAGCCCAAGATCAAAAAGTGGTGGCTATGGAGATCCAGTCCAGCCTGTTTGACTCCAGAGCTTAATTTTTGATCACTTCAATTATGGTATAAACTTATTTTAATATAATAAAAGAGTTACTTTAAAGTGATAATTTTAAAAATTCATTCATGTACTATTTAAACACTTCTAGACTTCTAAGATATTATTGTAGTGGTGATTTCCTTTGAAATCTAAGAAAAAAAGGCTTATTTTTATAAACATCAAGACTCTTCCAGGGAACTTTCTTGACTCTTTCTTCCTATCCCACACCTCACCAAATACATAAGCAGCAGTTATTGAAAGTAGTTTAGCTTAAAATAGCTCTAAGAGTTGACAAAAGTAAAAAATTATATTTAGGTTATAATTTCAAGTCAACTTACATGAGAAATTATATTTGATAGTAATCAAAGAACACACAAGTGTAGAATATAGGCACTATATGAAATTCCAGATTATTGGCCTAATATTCCTAACTGATACTTAAGGAAATCAAAGTCCATAAAGTTACATGATTCATTTGCTGTTATCTAGGTACTTAGTTGAGAAAGAGTCAGAACTACATCCTGAGTTCTCTGATTCAGACCAATACTCTTTTTTTACTCATATGCAATTATCTTGGTGCTGGGAGCCAATGTTCTCCTGAGAATGTGAAAAGAGTCATGGCATTTGTAATAAAACTTAAGATTAATCAATTTGCAGGTCTGTCACCTATGTTCTTTTATGTATTTATAGGAAATATATCCTAGTTGAATTACAGGAAGTTTGGTGAAAGGGAACAGGATACTTTCAGGAAATAATAATTATTATAAAAGCAGTCCTTATAAGAAAATTAGGAATTTTAATGAATCACATTATGGAATGTTGAGCAAATCACTTGATCTAGTTTCCACAGTCAGCTCACATTCATTTCACATATTACTGTAGAGTGAAGAGAGATACCATTTCATTACTGAACTCATGTAAAACGGCAAAAGCACCCCCTGTATTGTCTCTTTCATAGTGGTGAGCTTGCTCTAGTATTTGTTGCTTATTTGTTCTAGTTCCTTGAAGGATATTATCATCAGATTACAAGCTTATATACATTTGTGGTGATTGACTGAGTATACCATTCACATGAAGTCTTGTCTTAGGAAAAGCAACAGTGTCTTCATATTGCTAAATAATGGTTTTCAAACTAAGTATTGACATTAGTTATTTAAAGTCATTCTATTTTCCTCTATTGTACAGAGGGTAGGTAATGAAAAGTATAAGATTTTTTAAGTTTTAGAGGACTTGGCTTTACATTAAAATTTAAAAATAAAGTAAATATGGGTAAGACAGTAATTTATATAAAGTCTATATGTCCACCCCAATAACATTGTTATCATTGAATGTAACCTTAATTTTTGTTCATTCATAAATCATATGTGGCTATCAGTGTTATTTTGGGAAAGGGCCTATTATAAAGCATAAAATATCTCTAGTTGCAATTTAATTATGTTTCTATAACAGCAAAATGGAAAAAAATGAATGATGCTTCTGATGAGTTGATTGTGCCCACCAAAAAGATATGTTGATGTCATAACCCCCAGTACCTTAGAATGTAATCTCGTTTGGAGATATGATTGTTACAGATGTGATTAGTTGTCATAAGAACATACTGGAATAGGTTGGGTCTTTAGTCCAACATGATTGATGTCCTTATAAGAAGAAGAGAAGTCACACATAGAAACACATGAGGGGAGAACACTATGACACAAGGGAGTCGGAGATCAAACTGTATGCCAGCTAAGGAACTAGGAATTGGCAGCAAACCACCAGGAGCTATAGGAAGAGGAAAAGAAGAATTCTTCACTATGGGATTCAGAAGGAGTTTGACCTGCCAACAGCTTAATTTTGAACTTCTAGTCTCCAAGACTGTGAGACAATATATTTCTGTTGTTTTAAGACACCTAGTTCATTGTTTTGTGTTGTCAGCCCTAGGAAATCAATACATTGCCCACTGTCTTTTCAGTGCCCATAGATCTAAAGAGTTTATGTAAGAGAGAAATAATCTTAATTTTCTAGATGAGTAAAAATTTAGATAATATATTTTGCATAAATACATTGCATTAATCATTTTTAAAACATTTTCTATATTTCATGATGCTTTGACATCCTGAGGTCTTTTGGTCCCAGGCTCCTCCGAGGATTAGTTAATTTCTAGAGATAGCAAGCAAGTTGGCTTTGATTTGCAAACCAACCAACCTGGAGAGTCCAAACCCCAATATCTTCTTTTTCAAACTGTTACACACCAAGTCAATGATCTTCCTGCCCTGAATCACCCTACAGACTAACCTTTAGCCAGAACCCACTGAAATTACTCAAATTATCTAATCCTAAATTTACTCAGCATGCCTACGCTGTCTCTCTCACTCCTTCCTGTGAGAACCACAATAATGGCTTTGGCCCATGCTTTCCCTGTGCTTTTTCTGCCTTCTGACTGAACTAGGTGCTCTCTCATGTGTCCCCCTGTGTGGGAACTAAGCCCTCTCTTGTTGGGAACCAAAACTAGTAAACTATTCCATTTCAAGGCTTTTGTTTTTGCATCTGTCATCTTACCATATGTGATTGAAACAAAATTAGAGTATATTTTAAAATATACATTCACTTTACTGCTATAAATGAACCTGTCAGTATTAACACTGGCAGAACTAGGACCAAAATAGCATTACCCATTCTTGAAAAAAAAATGTGTAGAAATGCTGGATAACAACATACATTTTATCTATAATTCTATTGTTGCATAAAATTCTATCAACTAGAAGGCTAAATTATATTATACTGAAAGTATTCCCAGGTTAGCAGATAGAACTTTAGTATCTTTTGTCTGAACTCTGCCACTCACAAATAGCGTGGTTTTAAGAGAATCAACTACATATATCTGTACTGTTTCTTCTTTTGTCTAATCAACATAATCCACATATGTCCTCCCTATCCGACAGTATTCCTCTGAGTAATGCTTTCTCACACATTTACTGTAAACTTACAATGTGACAGTCAACATGCTAGGCCACCAGACTAAATACAAAGATGAAAGAAATTTAGCATTTTCCATTGAATAAAATAAAAATTTCATGTAAATATGCCATGGAGAGTTAAAAGAGTTATGTGGAGTTAAATTGTTTTTCATCATCATTACTTTTATTAACTGCATGTTAAAATTCAGATAGCATTAATAGCATCAACAAAACCTGTAACATAAGATATAAAACATACCAGGTAGGTATAACTGATCAATAACTTCATATTTAAAGATTTTTTTCAGGAATCTGGGAAGCTCTGTGTTAAATCCAGTCAATAAATGCCAAACAAACAAGCAAACAAAAACACATTATAAGCCTAAAAGAACACATAATGGGAGACAAGAGATGAAAGGTCCCAGTATCCAAAATAGAGCAATATACCATATTGCTCATTCCCAGCTCTAGTTAGTTCTGGATAATGTGTACAGGAGCCTTTCTTAAAATCTCTCAAATTTATATCATATACATTCTCTGCATAAAACGAGGTCTCTACCCATCACTGTGCAAAGTGTGGGGTTTTAATTTGTCTATTCTCATTTTACAGCTTTTTCCTAAGCAATGCAATATTCTTTCCTTTCACAAAAACTGAATGAGTGTTGCAAAATGGAAGTAAATACGTGTGTGTGTGTGTGTGTGTGTGTGTATGTGTCTGTGCATTTATACATACTAAATATTGCCCATTAACATGTTTTATCATTAAAATAATGTTTTGAAATAATTTATAAATCATATAAAATGCATTTTGTAGTGATAAATAAATGAAAAGCTACAAAGTAGTTTTATAATATGTCAGGGATATACTATGACAACAGAGTAAAGAGATTTAAAAAGTAATAATGACTTTCTTTTGTGAGATGTGGGCTGATTATTACTTTTTCTGAATATCCACACACTTTATTCTGAGTTCTTGTGACTTTTAGGATGGAAAATAAAAACTTTGCAGAATAAATCTACATATTAAATTGACCTATTCCAAAGCATTTTATTTGAAAGGGCAGTAGCTTCAATATGTCTTTTTAAAATTATATTTTTTAAAGTTTATTTTCCAAAAATTGTATTTCAGTTTGAGCATTTTAAAAAGAACTGTAAGGATGCACCTCAGGCTATTTAGACAAATAGAGAAATATTAGTAAGCTATATTCAAAAATGTACAAGAAAAAATTATTTAGCCATATCTTTCTTGTAACTACATGTAGCTGATATTGCAGGACTTTATTTAACCTGATTTTTAAGGTGTTTGCAATTTAATTATGGCTAAAATGAGTGATATTTGCCTAATCAATTTTCCTAAACCATCTGCCACACAATGCTGCATATTTATTTCTAAGATGTGATCTGTCTTAAATTTGTGAAAATAAAATAAAGTTGATGTTTAGGATCTAGCCATTTATTTAAAATTTTAATTTCAGTTTGGTTTTGGGTAATTCCATACTTTATGTAAGAAATTTTTTAACATTTTTCTATTTCCTCATATGTATGAAGCTTTTTTTCCCTGAATATCATTATCTATATATAAATACAAAGCAGATATTATCATTTGAGAATTTCTCTTTGAGCTAATTCACTTTTTAATTTAATGCTGCAACACTGTACTATTTTCCATAAAGACCTATGATCTGTATTCTTTTAGAAAAAAGGTTTTCTCTACTAATCATTTTTAAAAATATATTAAAAACTCAAAATACACCATAACAAATTTCATCACTAATTGCATATCTATTTAGTAAAAAATAACTTATTAGATAATATTAGTCAATATTAATAAGTTACTAAGTAATTAATAAGATAAATAATATTAATCACTAATTGCATACCTTTTTAGTAGAAAACAGTAACGTATTTAATATGGTTCAGTTGTATATTAATTTAGTGCACTTTCATAACAAAGTCAGTTAAGCCAAAATTTTGAGATACTGTTAGACTTTCATATTTCATTCTGAAATTGACCCATATCCCTTCCAAAGGTGTCAGAAAGTGATTGGGGTATGGGTAGAGAAAGAGCAGTTTTATTGTGTCTTAGAAATTTGAGCATATAAGAAGGGGATCATTTTCTTCCAGAGGCTGCTCTAGAAATTATTTATTTATTTATTAGTTGGAGGTTAAAGAAGACTTTAGGTCAGCATTGTGGTTGGGAACATGGTTATGCTACACTGTTTACAGATGCAGCCCCATACTACTTCATGTGAGAATAAGATATTTGTGAATTGCTTAACGATTGTGTGGATTACTAATAACTTGAAGACTTAGAGAGGTCCCACTCCACAAGCTACCTGTTGACAGTGCTACCAGTTCCTTTCCAAAGTCCCAAAGGATAGTCTTCAAGGACAATTATAAAAAGTTACTATTTTTTAGCTTCATAGGAAGAGAAATATAGTCAGGCACCAAGTCATTTCTCCTGCACAAAGCTAAATTAGAAAAGAAAGATAAAATATTCTGCAAAGTTGGCAAGCAACATAAAAGTATAGTAGCCTTGATAGAAAGGTAAAATATAAAAGCTTTTGTGAAATAGGGACCATGTCTTGTTTTCTTGTATATATATACACACACACTCACACACACACACACATGCATTTATATGTACATATATACATATATGTATATGTGTATATATACACCAATAAATATATATAAGAGTGTGTGTGTGTGTACATTTTACCACAATGACAGTGTCACACCCTTAGGTGATAGAGTTATAAGTTAGAGAGTTATGATATCCTGTTTAATTACTTATTTGTTTAATCAACCTGTTATTGAATGCCTAATGTTTCCTTCGATTCTATATTCTAAAAGTATAACAAGAACAATGACAATTCCTGAACACCACTATTTTGGGGTAGAATTGGATGGGGAGACAACTTCAAAAAATGTATTTTCACATAAGTGATGTGACCAGTTTAATACACAATGCTATTAGAGCGTATAGGAGGGATGAATGATAACCCATTTCTGAAGATTATTCATATTTATTTGGCTTAAACAATTTTATATTAAAATTACTTTGAAATCTAGACTATTATGAAACCACTGCTTTTTAAAGTGTTAATATTTATTGTGATAATCATAGTTATGCTTTAGATAAGTTAATTAGTTTTAGAAAGCAAGAGCAGAACATTTTCACCTTACCAAATAATTGTGGCATAACGAAATCTGATGTCCCATTTACAAATAGTGAGAATTCTCACCTATATAAGAATATCTAACCATTCAAGAAGCTCAACTTACCCCAAGGAGAAATAAATGAAAAAATACCACAAATAAGAATACCAGAAATAGGTACTTTTTTTGTCAAACTGCTTAAAACTAATAAAGAGAAAATCATGAAAGAGAGAATAAAAAGAGGACAACAAAAAAAATCTGTAAAGAGCTTAGAAAAAGTAAATGCAAAATTTTATACCCAGTAAGAATATTCTGTAAAAATAAGTTTCAAATAGAGATATCAGATATGTGAATTTGTAACCAGGAGAAGTTCACTAAGAAAAATTCTGAAGATATAATACAAAATGAAATGGATCTAAAGAAGGAAAGAAAGATATCAGGAATGGATTGCAAGTGTTTATAAGACTGACAAATAAAAAGTTTGTTTTTCTCTATGTACTTTCTTGAAATGATAATTAAATTATAAAGAAAAAATAACATTATAAATTGAGGTTTACAACATAAGTGCAAATAAAACATATGATTACATAAGCAAAAAGAGTGTGAAGATCGATGAAACTGTAGTCTTATAGGGCTACAAATATAAAGCACATAATATAATTTGGAAAATAAGGAGTGTGATTTCTTAAGTGAAGTGGGAAGTGGAATAAAATGGTACATATTAATTCTAAGTTAATTTTAGTATGTAAAGAATGCATAACATTAATACCCAGAGTAATCAGAAAAAATGGATAGATTACAGATATAAAAAAGCCAGTGTAGAATCCAATATAGAAAATGCAATGAAATACTGAAGACTGACTATTCATATGCAAGAGAATAAAGCTGGACCCTGATATCCCACCCTATACAAAAATTATCTCAAGATGAATTAAAGACTTAAATATAACACCTGAAACTATTAAAATCCTAGGAGAAAATCTGGTTTAAACTCTTCTGGACATTGGCCTAGGGAAAGAATTTATGGCTAAGACCTCAAAAGTAAATGCAACAAAAAGAAAAATAGACAAATGAAACTTAATTAAACTGAAAAGCTTCTTAACAGCAAAAGAAATAATCAACAGAATAAACAGACAACTAACACAGCAGGAAAAAATATTGGCAAATTATGCCTTTGACAAAAGTCTAACATCCAGAATCTACAAAGAACTCAAACAACTCAACAAGAAAAATACAAATAACCTATAAAAGAGTGGGCAAAGGACGTAAACAATCATTTCTCTAAAGAAGACATACAAGCTGCCAACAAACAAACTTTTAAAAGTGCTCAATATCGCTAATCTTCAGAGAAATGGAAATTAAAACCAGAATAAAATATCATGTGTACCAGTCAGAATATCCAGAAGGTGAAAGACATCTTCATTTTGTATGCTTATCATGGCACTATTCACAATGGCAAAGGCATGGAATCAACCACATGTCTATCAACAGTTGATTGAATAAAGAAAATGTGGTATATATACACAATGAAATCTAAGCAGCCATAAAAAAATAAAAATAAAACCATGTCTTTTGAAGCAACATGAATGGAGCTGGAGGTCATTATTCTACGTGAAATAACTCAGAAACGGAAAATCAAATGCCACGTGTTCTCACTGATAAGTGGGAGCTAAACAGTGGGTACACATGGACATACAGAGGGAAATAATAGACATTTGGAATCTTCAAAAGCAAGGAGAGGGGAGAGGATAAAGAGTGAAAAATTATCTGTTGGGTACAATTTTCGCTATTTGGGTGATGAGTACACTAGAAGTCCCAACCCCACCAAAATCCAATATATCCATGTAACAAATGTACATACATATGTACTCTCTGAATGTAAAATAAAATAAAATATAAAAACAGAAGGCAAATAGCACTGTGAAACAAAAGCAGAACAGACAAATGGGAAAAAACAATAGAAAGATGTAGTTATAGGAATAATTACATTACAAACGGACTAAATTCTTCAATTAAAAGACCATGAGTATCAGATTAGACATCAAAGCAAGACCCTACTAAAAACTTTCTACAACAGGTGTGTAAAAGAAAAGTTTTACATGAGACACTTTTTAAAAATGGCATGACATTTTATTTGAGCTACAGTAGTAAGAAAGAGAGACTTGAGTATAGAACTGAGGTCAACTCTGAATACAGCAAAGACAGCTAGGGATTTACAAACCCTCCTTAATTTATGATAAGGTTACATCCTTAAAACCCAATATAAATTGAAATTATTGTAAGTCAAAAATGCATTTAATATACCTAACCTACCAAACATCACAGCTTAGCTAATCTACCTTAAATGTGCTCAGAACACTGACATTAGCCTATAGTAGGGCAAACTCATCTAACACAAAGTCCATTCATAGTAACGTGTTGAATGTTGTATAGACTTTATTGAATAATGGGCTGAAAGTGAAAAACAGAATAGATTGGCTATTCAAAGCATGATTTCTACTGGCTGCGTATTGCTTTCACATTCACTTGAAAAATCAAAAGTTGGTCACCCTTTGGATGGCCAAAGAGCAGAGTGAAAGGGTCAGTTGATAGAAAATTACTAAGAAGAAACAGCAAGGGTATGGGGATTCTTGCTAAACTGACTTCACAGGACTCTTGCTAAAGGCAAGCCAAAGAATTAGACATTAGGGTAGAGACAACAAATTTAAGCAGATATCAAGAGTGGGAAGATTCTGGCCACACTGACTTAGTAAGATTCTTTTCTAAAACTGGGCTCACTATGCCAGGGATAGGGTGGCAGTCCAAAGGCAGAGAAGCCAGCCCAAGTCTGGATCTAGTTGAAAAGAAGACCCAGAGGAGCATCACTAATGTTTGATCAAGGAGGAAGTCTTTGCCTGTGTGCATTTTATTTTATTTTTAAATTTCATTTTATTATTGTTATTTTTTGAGACGGAATCTTGCTCTGTCGCTCTGGAGTGCAATGGTGCAATCTCAGCTCACCGCAGCCTCTGCCTCCCAGATTCAAGCAATTCTTGTGCCTCAGCCTCATGAGTGGCTGGGATTACAGGCACCACCATGCATCATTAATTTGTATATTTTTAGTTCAGATGGGTTGCTACCATGTTGACCAACTACTGACCCCAAGTGATCCACCCCACCTCAGTCTCCCAAAGTGCTGGGATTACGTGAGCCACTGTGCCTACACTGTCAGGTGCACTTCAAAATATAAAAGCAAAAGCAGAATGAAGGAAAAAGTGAAAAGATATATAAAGTGCAAACAAAAACCACATAGAAGTTTGTGTAACTGCAGTAAAATAATAAAAGGTAGGCTTGAAGTGATACAGAGTAATGTCTTATGAAGTTAATGGACCAATTCTTCAGGAAGATACAATTATCCTAAATTTTTTATACCTAATATAAGAACCTCAAAATACAGAAAAATTTTAAAATGACAGAAATAAAGAGAAAAACACCACCAACTAGGCTGTCTTTTCTGACATAATAGTGAGAGGTACAGAAATCAATTAAATAGAAAACACAAAGTAAGGAAAATGTTATAAAGCGAAGTTTTTTAATGAATAAATTAACAAAATGGATAAATATCTGCAGATTATAACCAAGATAAAAGGAGCAAATCACATATTACCAACATCAGGAATTGAATAACAGTTATTTCTACAGATGCTATAGAAATTTTAAAAATATTATGAACAATTTATGAAAATATGTGCAACATAGTTGAAAAGTACACAGTTATAAAACAAAATCTAGGAAATAAAATTTAAGGACACATTTTAAATATGAGTATTTCTATGTCTGTTGAAAACAGAATTTTATTTAAAGAATAAAAAATAACAAAACCTCCACACAAGAAAAGCATGACACAGATATTTTCATATGTGAATATTAAAAGAAAAATCTGGGAGAAATTTCATGAAGCGTATATTCAAATTTTTTCATAAAACACAGGAGGGAATAATCTGTAACTCATTGTGAAGTCAGAATAAATCTGACACTAGGCCGGGCGCAGTGGCTTACGCCTGTAATCCCAGCACTTTGGGAGGCCGAGTCGGGCGGATCACGAGGTCAGGAGATCGAGACCATCCTGGCTAACACGGTGAAACCCTGTCTCTACTAAAAATACAAAAAATTAGCCGGGCGTGTGGTGGGCGCCTGTAATCCCAGCTGCTCAGGAGGCTGAGGCAGGAGAATGGCATGAACTCAGGTGGCGGAGCTTGCAGTGAGCTGAGATGGCGCCACTGCACTCCAGCCTGGGCGACAGAGCGAGACTCCATCTCAAAATAAATAAATAAATAAATAAATAAATAAATAAATAAATAAATCTGACACTAAAGCTTGATACATATATAAAAATTAAATTGAGATCTATATACCTAAAGAACATGAAAGCAAAATTCCTCAACAAAAGTTTGTTAAATAAAATTGATATTATGATCTAGTGGGCTTTATTTCAAGAATAAATGATTAGTTAGCATTTGAATATTAATCAATGTGTTTCAGCATTTTAACAAAATGAAAAAAAAATTATCATTCTCTTAATGGCTACAACAAAATTCAACACATCTATGATAAAACTCAACATCAATTCAACATTCATGATAAAATCCCTAAGATAATTAGAACAGAAGATAACCTCGGTTGCATAAGGAACATCTGTCAAAATTATCAGATAATATCCCATTAAGGAAGAGGTATTGAAAATTTTCTGTCATCCTCATGCGTTGGAAAACTCAATTGACGTCTTAATGTCAATTCTCCACAAATTGATTTATAAAACCAATTCAATCACAAAATATTATTTTCGGAGAAATAGATAAGTTGATACCAAGATTCATATGAAAATTCAATGGACCTAGAGTAGCTGAAGTGAACTTAAAATGAAGAAAGTTGAAGAACTTGCACAACCTGATTTCAAGACTGTGGAACTACAGACGTCCAGAGAGTAATGTGATGGTGAAAGGACTTGAGGATAAATAAACGAGAATAGTGCACTTTGAGCTACAGTCACACATTTATTGATTTCAAAAAAAAAAAAAAAAAAAAAGTCCTAAAGGCAATTCAAAGGAAATTATATACTTTTTAGAAAATGATGAAGAAAGAATTGCATATCCATAAAAATAATAATAATAAAATCTATCCTAATTTCACACCATACTAAAAAATTAACTCTAAATTGATAATAGACATAAATGTCAAATTGAAAGCTAAAATATTTCCAGAAGGATACAGAAGAGAAAACCTTTACAAAAGTGGGATAGGCAAGTAATTCTTAGCTCAAAAAGTACCTAGTTTAAAAAGTAATGAATTAAACATCGTAAAAATAAAAAATCATCTTCCTGAAAAATAATAATGAAGAATTATAAATGCAAGCTACCAATGAGTAAATATTCGAAATTCAATTTGCAGACAAAGCACATGTGTCTAAAATACATAATGAGCTCCTACAGATTACTAATAAAACACAAACAATCTAATAAACAATGGGTAGGTAACTTGTACAGAAACTACACTAAAGCAGACAAATCGGCAGGGCACAGTGGCTCATGCCTGTAATCCCAGCACTTTGGGAGACCGAGGTGGGTGAATCACGAAGTCAGGAGATAGAGACCATCCTGGATAACACGGTGAAACCCCATCTCTACTAAAAATACAAATAATTAGCCGGGTGTGGTGGTGGGCACCTGTAGTCCCAGTTACTTGGGAGGCTGAGGCAGGAGAAAGGCGTGAACCCGCGAGGCGGACCTTGCAGTGAGCTGAGATCACGCCATTGCACTCCAGCCTGGGCAACAGAGTGAGACTACGTCTCAGAATAGAAAAAGAAAGACAAATCAATGGTCAATAAGATGAAAATACGTTCAGCATCATTAGATGTTAGGAAAATAAAACTAAACCCCAATGCAATCCTCATTTCACACTTATTAAAATGACTAAAATTTTAAAGTGTTGGAAAGGACATGGAGCAATTTGATCTGTCCTACATTGCTGATTAGAGAGTAAAAACTGTACAACTACTTAGGAAACCAGTTTGGAAGTTTATTGCAAAATGAACCATGGAGTTACCATATATCTCAGCCATTTCACTGCCAGATATCTACCTAAAAGACATAAACATTTGTCCACAAAAATTCTTCTACCTGAATATATATAACAATTTAAATTTTTAGTATCCTAAAACTATAAGTAACTCAAATTTTATCAACAGGTAAATACATGAACAAATACAGGTGAATACATAAATTTGCCAAGTTCATCTGAAGGAACACTGTTCAGGGATAAGACGAAAGAAACTACTTACATGCACAACAACATGAATGAATCTCACGAACATTATGCTGATTGAAAGGAGACAGTCACAAAGGAGTACATACTGCGTGGTTCCATTTATATGAATACCTAGAACAGGCATAACAAATCTATAGTGTTTGACGTAAGATTAATGCTTCCCAGGGGAAGAGGGTTGGGTAAGATTGACTACAGAGGAGTAAGGAAACTCTTTTTTCTATCTTGACTGAGGTGATTGTTAAATGTGTGTATACATTTGTCAAACAAATGTATTTGTCACCTAAAATGTATGTAATAAATTATTATCTGTATATTTACCTTAATCAAATTCATTGTAAGAAAAACAAAAAATAATATATTTATTTTCTTTTTATGTAATAAATTAAAAGAAATTAAAGTGATAGTACATTTTATAATTTCATTTTTTCTCTCATTTATTTACAATTATTGTTATATCCATACATGTTAATTTCCCCTAGTTATTAAGTCCCCCTTTTTAATGAAATGTAAACACTCAAGCATGATCTTTTTCTACTAGATATTTTCTACCTACTATTTGGGTAGCCTAGCTTCTGATGTTTTTGATTGGCCATAGTCATTGTTTTCCTACATTGAGAGAGAGAGAGAGAGAGAGAGACAGAAAGAGAGAGAAAGACAAATGAGCAAATTAGGTGCAGAGGAAGTCTCCAGTGGGAGCTCTACGTCTGTGGACATAATGACCATCACTGTCAGCTGAACATAAGAGGAAAAGAAAATTAGACATCACAAAGAAAAAAAAAAACATGGAGAAGAAAGGCTGCCAAATTATTTCACTAATTAAATCTTTTGGCTGACTGCAAAAGCAGGAGAGGACAGGATGTAACAACTTTTCCCCTGAGCTTCAGTTATGTAATTCATGAAAATGTCCCTTGTCATTGAAACATAAGGCCACGAAGATGTAGGTAAGATATTACATACGCCTTTAGACTCTGTTTTATATGTTAAAGATTTAAAAATGTTATAAAGTGCAAATAAAACCATGACTATATAGTTAAGTATAAAATTAAGAAATGTAAATTAAATTTCTTTAGGGAATATAGACATTTCTGGGTCTTCTCTGAGCCAGTGAGGCATTGTGCTAGTTGTGCTACATGAATCTACATGATAAAGTTTCTGATCTGCAGATCATAGTATAGGCGTGATGATGGATATATGAATAATTATATAACAAGTAATAAGTTGAAATATTGATCACTGAACTTTTTTTTTTTTCTTTGAGATGGAGTCTCGCTCTGTTGCTAGGCTGGAGTGCAGTGGCACGACATCTGCTCACTGCAACCTCCGGCTCCCAGGTTCAAGTGATTCTCCTTCCTCAGCCTTCCAAGCAGCTAGGACTACAGGCATGTGCCACCACATCCAGCTAATTTTTGTATTTTCAGTAGAGACGGGGTTTCACCATGTTGGCCAGGATGGTCTCGATCTCTTGACTTGTGGTTTACCCACCTTGGCCTCCCCAAGTGCTGGGATTACAGGCATGAGCCACCGTGCTCGGCCAAACTTTTCATTCTTTCTTTTTGTCTATTTAACTATTTTCCAATCCTTCATAGTCATCCATTATCCCTTGAGGAAAATTAATATTTTGATAGATGATGCTGAGAAGAACAAGGACAATACTTAGTTTATATTTGTGTGTATTTTACTTCAAATATTGGCTATTTGGTACAATAAAGGAATGCGTAAGTGAATCCAGGCTATGAGATATATCTTGGGTGGAAACGAACTCAGAAAAGCTGAAGATGAGGGGTCCTGAGGGAGTAGAGATGAGCAAGCACTGTTTTGAGGCAGACTTAAGGAGCCTTGTAGATGCTGAGCTATTGTGCACCATTCAAACAAGTATCAGGCTTGCAGATAAGTCAAGTTAGTTCTAACTCTCTAGAAGAAGCAAAAACTATTTTGAAAGAAATGCCAGTCTAGTCAAACTCTTCTGTCCATTCAATTTTTTTCCGAAAAAACTTCCCAAACAACTAGTGAAATTATTTCAGAATTCTTTGACATTCACAAAGCCATGAGAGGATAAGAATGTGTACAATTCAACATGTGCACTTGGGTGTAACTGAATTGTTGTTAAAACATATCTACTTAGAAATGTAATTGTGAAAACATGTGTTAAAATAAGGTTATGGACTAAAGAACTAAACACAAGAAAAAAAAGGCAACTAAAACACCTAGAGAAAGAAAAAGTCTGCCTCAGAGTAGTTGAAACATCTGCCCTTTCATAAAACAAGTAATACAGGTTTCACTATTTACAGTTTTAACTGTTTTCGTATTCAAACATGCTTACTTATTGAATCTCACCCAATAAATATTATCACCTCCAGTTCACAGATAAGGAAGCTGAGTTAGAAATTAAATAACTTGCTAAGCAAAGCAAGCAAACAAATACAAATGTAAAATAAAATCAGCAAAAAATCTTGATCAATGCCACAAGTTTTGGTTGGGAAGAAAGTCATCAAGGGATGTATGAAGAATAAGAACATTCAGAAAAACAACAGGAAACAGGGAACTGCAAGTTCAGAGAAAAGTATACTTTAAGATTAGATATGTTTGTGTGTATTATGTATTCATTTACGGTGCCTTCATCCTGCCACCCAAGACATATTTAATGCCACAGAATACTCTACTAAAGGGTAGCTGAATAAATACCACATGGTAGGGAGAGAAGTACTGAGAAATATTTATGAGAGAAAAAGGTTTAATGTTTCTTATCATGTTGAAGAGGAGTGAAGAGAATAATCACAGAGAAAATGTTAAATTTGTATGGTATTTTCTTTAAGGCTATAGTTCATTTGCAGCAAATCACAGGAAAATAAAAGTAAAGATGATATTAATCAATCAGCCATCAATTACAAATAAAAATGTTTGTAGGCAGAGGAATTGATATGATTTCAATAAGATTAACAAAGTGGATCATAAGCCTCAATTCAGTAGCACGTACATGAACCATACACTGATACCAGTCTTTAATAGTAAAGCACCAAAGGGACAGCAACAGAATATGTCTGGTGTTATTAGTATGAAGATTCAGAGTCAAGCATAAAAAAAATACAAAATGAAGAAAATGGAGAAAAAATAAAAGGTTAAACACCAGATTTAAGTAAACAGATATAAATTTATAATAAAGATAGCTGATACATACATAGGTCCCACTATTTACTATTTTAACTGCTTTCATATTCAAACATGTTTAATCATTTAATATCATCAATGAGGTATCATTATATACAGTTCACAGTGAGGAAGCTGAGTTAGAGAGAAATTGAATAGCTTGTTTAGTAAAGCAAACAAGTAAGAAATTTAAAAAAATAAAATAAATTGAACAAAAACTTCGCTCAATGCCACAAAGTAAACAAATGTTTTATTTAATATTATTTATTGTTAGATAGATATGTATTAGATTCTGTGTTCTTATCCAACATAATATATTTTCTCTCTACATTAAATTAATAATTTAAATTATCTACAAATGGTGTGATAAGTGTCCTGAGTATTTTTGTGTACTTACATATTCTTTAAAATTATCTTATATAGTGAAAACAGAAAATATATGTTAATGTTTGAATTGCTTTTAAAATGGATTAATTTGGGTTTATTTAATTATCAATATTTTAAATTATTGGTTATCTGTCTTATATACCTACAAAAATAAATTTTAAAAGCATTAAATAATTTAAACTAACATCCAGTGGCATCAGTCTCAAAGTGTCCATTCTAGAAGTAATTCTCAAATAACAGATGTGGTTTTCCTCTTTTATCCTAATGCGTATCTTATATAACAAAAATTATTTATTTGTAGTTATTTCTCCTTTATTTTCCAAAAGCATAAAATGATGAGAGACTAAATACAGTTTTACTGGAAAACACTCAAAGTATTGTAAACCTGACATATAATCTGAACTATCACCGTATGGGATTGAAACTCTGAGTCTAGTTGTTTTGTGTCCTTCATTAAAATGATGACTATTACCATTTTTTAAAAAACCTAGAATTGAATAGTTACCTTTATTATAGAATTGCGAGTGGTAAAAAAAATGTAATAAATATTTATGAGAAAAAGTGACCCACAATCACCCAGAATCTTATATTTCATGTTATTACCTTTGATATTTTAGTTTGTCTATATTTTATTTTTGCATATATATATACACACTTAAATATATACTATATATGAATGAATTCATACTACATGAAGTGTTATATGATTTTTTTCACATAAAATAAATATACAATACATTGGTTTGCCTTATTGATTGATATAACCAAATAATACGAATTGTGTGGCATAAAATGTAAATAAATGTAATAAGATGTATTTATTCAATTAAGTTTTCAGTGAGATTCTGCTATAAGTAAGTGACACAAAATTTAGAAGTTGAAAATAAATGGTCGCCTTCCTCAAGGATGCTAGATCTCTGTGTTAGTCATTTTGCATAGCAGTAAAGGAATACTTGAGGCTGAATTGTTGATAAGAGAAAGAGATTATTTGGCTCACAATTCTGCAGGTTATACAAGAAGCATGGGGTGGCATTTGTTTGTGGTAAAGACCTCAGGAAGCTTTTAACCACGGTGGAAGGTGAAGGGGAAGTAGGCATGTCATATTGCAAGAAAGAGAATAAGGAGGGCAGAGAAAGGTGCCAGGTTCTTTTAAACAATCAGCTCTCTTGTGAGCTCACTCATTACTATGAAGATGTTAGGACATGAGGAGGACACCAAACCGTTTATGAGGGACCTGCCTCCATGACTAGAACACCTCTCACTAGGCGCACTTCCAAAACTGGGAATCAGGTGTTAACATGAGATTTTGAGGGGACAAATTTCCAAACTGTATCAGTTTATTTTGGGAAAGAAAAAAAAGTAAAGAAGTTGACTTTTAGATTGCAATGTTAAGAAATAACAACACAAAAGGAAAGAAAAAAATGGTTTTTGGAGAGCGGTTTTGAAAAACACAGAGAATTTGTTAAGTGGATGTAGCACATCTACTAGCGGGGGAATTTTAAAATTCGCATGTAACTATAGCAGAATGTGGGAATAGACATATGTCACTCTGTGATTTTGAAGATAATTAATATCTTGGGTATACAATATTACTTGATGTCAGGAGAACAAATTGTCTGACTTAATGAGCAAGAAAAGTGACATACTTCCCTAGAGAACATGATAGACCCAACAAAAATGCATGGGGAGTTCGAAGCTGATCATTAGGACTAGCAGAAAAGTATGTAAATGGTTATAAGATCAATAGCAGTTGAATGGGTGATAATTAAGGAAACAAAAACTGTAAGGAATGTTTGGATATAGATAAATGTTTATTATGACCTAAATGGTAAGTCAAATGATATATGTTGACTGAGTTATATCTTATAGCATAAAAAATTTCCTAAGGACACAAGAATAGGGAAAGTTCTCCCTCCATCACCCATAGGAGGTAATAGCATGGTTAGGAAAGCAGACTTCGGAGTCCAGCAACTTACTGATGCTTTTTCTAATATTGGTAACATTATCTAATCACTCTTTGCCTCAATTTTTTTTTAAATATTATGTTGGTACAAAGGTACTTGTGGGTTTGGACCATGAATTTTATATCATTATAACTAGGTCCAAACACATCTTTATTAATCAAAATAGGAACAATTACAATCAATGCAATTTTGCCAATGAGAAATCAGTTTGTTTATTTTTATAGCATAAAAATCCATGCTTTGGGATTTGACAAACTCTTGGAAAGCATTTTCTGCATCCTGTTGCCTGTGGAATCATTTTCGCTGCAAAAAACTGTCGAGATGCCTGAAGAAGTGGTAGTTGGTAGGCAAGAGGTCAGGTGAGTAAGGTGGATGAGACAAGACTTCGTAGCTTTGAAGCATTGGTCGTGCGAGGTCTGGCTAGGTGTTGCTATGCAGAAGAATCATGCCTTTTTGTTGACCAGTGCTGGCTGCAGGCATTCCACTTTTCAGTGCATCTTATAGATTTGGTGAGCATACTTCTCAGATGTAATGGTTTTGCCATGATTCAGAAAGCTGTAGTGGATCACATTGGCAGCAGACCACCAAACAGTGATCATGACTTTTTTTGGTGCAATTTTGGTGTTGGGAAGTGCTTTGGAGCTTCTTTTTGGTCCAACCACTGGGCTGGTCATCACCGGTTGTCATACAAAATCCAATTTTTATCTCACGTCACAATCTAGTTGAGAAATGGTTCATTGTTGTTGCCTAGAATAAGAGAAAACAACACTTCAAAATGACAATTTTTTTTTTTTAAATTTTCACTCAACTGATGAGGCATCCACTTATTGAACTTTTTCACCTTTCCAATTTACTTCAAATGCCGAACAACCATAGAATGGTCAACGTTGAGTTCTTTGGTAACTTCTCGTGTAGTTGTAAGAGGATCAGCCTCGACGATTGCTCTCAATTGGTTTTTGTCAGCTTCTGATGGCCAGCCACTATGCTCCTCATCTTCAAGACTCTTGTCTCCTTTGCAAAACTTCTTGAATTACCACTGCACTATTCGTTTGCAGTTCCTGGGCCAAACGTATTGCTGTTACGAGTTGTCTCTGTTGCTTTACAATCCATTTTGGACTCAAATTAGGAAATTGCTAGAATTTTATTTTTGTCTAACATCATTTCCATAGTCTAAAATAAATATAAAATAAACAGCAAGTAATAAATCATTAGCAAAAAACAAAAGCAAGAAATGTCCAATGAAATGATATATAACATAACCACATTTATTTAAGAAAGTATCCTACTATCAACTGGCAAATTCCAAAAATGCAAAAACGCAATTACTTTGTACTCACCTAACATAAGATGGGAATAATAATAGTCTTTACCTCATAGGTTTATTTTGTTGCCTGAATAAGACAAAACAAAATGTAAAGAGCAGAGTTCTGTGCTTTGTACATATTCAATATTTTGTGAAACATAGCCTTTATTACTTCTGCTGCTGCTTAACATGCTTCATTATGTCTGTGACTTCCTTGACTCTTTCCAGAAGAATCTTAAGAAGCATACTGTGTTATGGTTGAGACAGATTTAATCTAGACCATTCTTATTTTTAGTCACACAACTAAACTCCTAGATGAGTTAATTAAATATGGTTAGAAAAGAGTCCCTTTTGAGAATCTCTTGAAAACTGTATATATTGAGCTTGCCAGGTGTCCAGGAGGCCATTTGGAAAATGAGCTAAACTGAAACTAACAATCAAGACTTTATTTATTTACTGTGATAATATAAGCAATTAGACAAAAAGAAAGGCATCAACTCCCAGTGTTCCATTTCCTCCTGCAGGATGGCAATAGGAGAGAGTCTGAAGACAAAGCAGCATAGGTCGGGGGAATGATCTCAATGCTGAGGAGACCTAAACAAAGGCTCCTTCATTCTTGTGGACCTAAGAACCCAGGAAGAAAAATGAGGATTGGCTAACAATGGAAAAGCAGAGAGCGTGAATGGAGAAGAGTGACTTAGCCAAGGTCTTCTGATAAGGGGGCCTCAAAATGGAGGTTCCTGGGCTAGGAATGCAAATATTCTTATGAGCATAGTTTGCCTTGGAGGGCCTGAGTCCTTGACGTAAGCTCCTCCAGACACTGAAATGCACTGGGTGTGCACCAAGTTTGGTATGTGGAGGACAAGATTGAAATATCTAGACCAGTTTACTAATCTCAGCACTCAAGTTCATTTATTGAGGCTTCTTCCCTTTGCTAGTTTAAAATTCATTTAGGCTGTGAGGCCTACAGTGAGAAAGGGTGTTGTGATCGATTCTCATTTCTTCTTCTTAGATATCTTCTACTCATACTTCCTCCTTCCTAGGCAGTATCTTATATCCCAGGATTGGAACTGATGCAGAGAAGATGAAAATTAAGGAAAGGTCTTTATTAATTACCCAAAATAATTTGCTCAGATACTCTTTAGGTATAGCACAGTCTCAAAGGCAATCTGTTTTGTAATTTGGAGATTCTATTTTTTCCTTAGAGGTACCCTTTCTTGGTACCTCTTTTTGTAGCCTTCTTAATAGTTCCATGCTCCTTTTCTAGCTGGCTACTTCACACAACTGTCTCCCCTGATACACACATACACACACACACACACACACACACACACACACATGCATATAATGACCTGTAACAGGCATCTTGCCTTTTGTTTCTGAGGTTACCTTATGCAAGGCATAAATTACTCATGGACGGAGTTAATTTAAAAGGACCCCAGTGTGACTCATGTGACTCACAGCATATGTGAGAAATCAACACTTTCATCAGTGGAAGGAAGCACAGCCTCCTTCCAGCAAAGCCACCCTTCTGCACTCTTCCACCAAGCCAACAGCTCCATCTGCAGCTCTAATGCTTTATACTTCTCATACTCAAAAATGTGTTAGACGACTCATGACCACCCCACAAATAACCTAGTCCTAAAAAATTCCTTTCTGTGTAGCTATGGCCTTCTTACATACTTGATGTAGGCCTTCTATGTGAGGTAGTAATGACTGTGCTGCACCACATGGGTGGCCTAGCTAATCAATTTGCAATGCAAGGGATGTGGACAATGTGCATTATCAGGCTGTGTGACTTAAACTGAAAATGAGGGAAAGAGAGAAGATAACTTGTAGCTTTTAGTTATACATACATAAACAAACAACATTTGTTTCTAATGCTTTCTAGGTTGGTGATGATGTGCTTTGTTTTTTATTTACTTTTTATTTTTTTGAGCAACAAGGCTGTTTATTTCACGTGGGTGCAGGCAGACTGAGTCCAAAAAGAGAGTCAGCGAAAGGAGACAAGGTGGGGCTGTTTTATAAGATTTGGGTAGGTAGTGGAAAATTGCAGTCAAAGGGGTTGTTCTGTGGGAGGCAGGGGCGGGGGTCACAAGGTGCTCAGTGGGGGAGCTTCTGAGCCAGGAGAAGGAATTTCACAAGGTAATGTCATCAGTTAAGGCAGGAACCGGCCATTTTCACTTCTTTTGTGATTCTTCACTTGCTTCAGGCCATCTGGATGTATACCTGCAGGCTTGGGCGCTGAGGCCTGACATTCCTGTCTTCTTATATTAATAAGAAAAACAAAACAAAATAATGTTGAAGTGTTAGGGCAGCGAAAACTTTTGGGGAGTGTTATGGAGAGTTAATGCGCAATGTTTCTCAGGGCTGCTTCTAGTGGGATTAGGGGGGCGTGGGAACCTAGAGTGGGAGAGATTAAGCTGAAGGAAGATTTTGTGGTAAGGGGTGATATTGTGGGGTTGTTGGAGGGAGCATTTGTTGTATAGAATGATTGGTGATAGCCTGGATATGGTTTTGGATGAATTGAGAAACTAAAAGGTCCAAATAAGAGAAGGAGAAAAACAGATGTTGAAGGACTAAGAATTGAGAGGACCCAGCACATCCAATTAGAGAACGCCCAAGGGGGTTCAGCTTAATTACTTGCTTGGTTGGCAAGTGAAGGCTATATCCTTGAGTGTTTTTATGTTGTCATATACCAGGCCAGGCTGATTTAGGTAAAAACAATACTTTTCATTTAAAAATATATAGTTTTTTTTTTTTTTTTAGTAGTGAGTAAGTTGAGGTCTCAGAGGTTTTGGAGGAAAGAGAAATGCAAAGCCAGCAATTGTTTGTTAAAGAAGGATTAGAAACCGCTAGGAGAGGGTGGGTGAGATTGATAGTGTGGAGATAGCTGGGGAGAGGTGGAGGGTGGCATAAGAATGAGAACAAGAATAAAGAGTGAGTATAAAAGTAAAGAAAAGTAAAGAATTCATCAGGGTGTTATCGGGGTGGTGGTCCTTGCTCCCAGAGCTCCCAAGATTGTGGCGGGCCACTTCCAAAATGATGGCGGGCTGCTTCCCAGATGGTGGCAAGCCTCCTTTTCTCTGACCTGGGGTTCTTGGTTTCACGGATTCCAAGGAATGGAATCTTGGGCCACGCCCTGAGTGTTATAGCTCAATTAGATGCCCTGGGTCACTGAAGAGAACTGTGGAACCCAGTGACTAGGGTTCAGCTCGATTAGGATGAACCCAGGCACTTAGCCATGCAGGAACAATGGCAAGCCTTTAGCCCGATCGGGAGTGGCAATGGGCACCTCACTGGATCAGGAGCACAGCGGACACCCTGATGGATCTGGAGGGATGGAAATCAGCGGCAGGTCTGCCACGGTGGCAAACAGCATTGGTGGATAGTGAGGGAAAGTTCAACTCCAGCGGTAACAAAACACGGACCAGAAGAGTGCAGTTGCAAGATTTAATAGAGTGAAATAGAGTGAAGATAGAGAGCTACCACATAAGGGGAGGGGACCCAAAGGGGGTTGCCCTAGCCAACTGGAATGCCTGGGTTTATATCCTGATCCTTGTCCCTCCCACTGTGCTCTCAGGCAATAGATGATTGGGTATTTTTTTACCTCCTCTTTTGCCTATTTAGCATTTTAGTGAGCTCTCTGATTGGTTGGGTGTGGGATAAGTTGCAAGGCCCCTGTTTTAAAGGTGGATGTGGTCACCTTCACAGCTAGGCTTAGGGATTCTTAGTCGGCCTAGGAAATCCAGCTAGGGATTCTTAGTCAGCCTAGGAAATGCAGCTAGTCCTGTCTCTCAAGGGTGAAAGTACTGGAGTGCATCCTGTCAGGTTTCTAGTCTTGGTGATGATGTGCTTATTTAAAAATCTCAAATTATTCCCAAGATGCTTTAAATGGAATTTTAGTTGTATCATTTATTTTGTCTTCAAATGCAATAAGTCATTTTTTTGTAAGGTCTGCGCCATTCTGTCAGAAATAAAAAGAAAACTGTCAGGCACTTAGGGCAGAATTAATCTTCAAAGGAGTTTGGCAAGTTTTGAACTTGCTTTACATTTCTATCTACATGGAAATTGCAAGACTGTGACTCTAAACTCTAGCTTGAAGCAATATTATCTTCCCTAAGGGGGTATCTGCATAATTATCTCTCTTCTACTCTCCTTTTGAGAATTTTGGGCAAAAATTTATAATATCATAGTAGCATATAGGCATTATTAGTAAGGCCTTATATAAAAAGCTTTTATTATTAATACAGTAAAAATCTTTTTTATTGTGTAAAACATACTATATCCTTCCCATGAATTGGTTGGGAGTGAGTTTTTTTCTCTCTCTCTCTGGACAGAAAAAAGGAATCTAACTCAAAATTCAACTTGTTTTTAACTCTAGTTCCTGGAAATTCTGTGAAGGAAAAAAAAAAAAAAAGAAAAAGAAAAAAGGAACTTTATTTCCTAACCCTATTTCATTTTACCTTACCTTAAAAAATGATTTCAGTTCTAGCTCTGATTTAATTAGCATCTGTAAGGACAGTAGATCGGGTAACTCACAGAACTATTGAAAGAGTCTTCAATCAATATATATTGATGTATAAGTAGTCAGTCTTGTTAAGTTCTAGATTTTTCTTTTTTCCAATAAGATGTGTGGCCAAACATTATAGATGATCCATGTGAATGCAAAGTCCACTGATTTTCTTTTCAGGCTAGGTATAAGTGGAGATATTATTTAACTATCGCTGTTTAACACATTATCATTAAACATAGCAGCTTTGAACAATACACATTCATTATTTCCAAGTTTCTGTGGATTAGAAATTGAGGAGAGGCTCAGGTGGGTGGTTCTGACTCAGAGTCTATCAAAAGTTGCCTGTGGGTGTTGGCCAGAGCTGCTGTCATCTGAAAGCTTGAGTGGGGCTTAAAACTCTACTGCTAAGATGTGTCACTCATGGTAGCCATTGCCAGAGGGCTTTAATTTATCTCTGGCTATTGGCAAGATATCTCAGATCCAATAATAGGCAAAATGAAAACCACGATATCTTTTATGACCCAGTCATAGAAGTTACACTCCATTATTTCTGCAATATCCTAGTAGTCACATTGGTCAGCCCAACTTAATGTGATAAGGGACCACACAAAGAGATGAAAAACAGGACAGAGGAATCATTGAGGGTCATGCTGGAGCATGAACACCATACTCTGCCCTCAGATTACCAAAGATGATTCATGTTCTCCGTTACATACAAAATGTATCTCCCCACAGTCCTTTAGACCACAATAATTCCTTCCAATTTTCGCATCAGATCAAAGTCTAGAATCTCCTCATATAAATCAGTTCCAAGTACAGATGTCACTTTTTCAAGTATACTTCTTTAAGTGCTGTTGCCAAGTATATTTTCTTTCAATCTAGAGACCTGTGAACAAAATGACAAATTGTCTGATTCTTCCACCAAAACACAATGGTAAATGGAATCATAGTCATAAAATATTTAGTGAACTAATTGTCAAAGGCATGCTAGGACATCTCCTCTAATTATAGGACAAATTATTGCATTTCATGTTTCCTATCACAGTGACAGAACTTCAGTTCCTGGTGGGCCTCTGTGAGATCTGGAGACAGTATATTATACACCTAGGGGAAATGTTCTGGTCAGGGTAATGGGTGTTATAAATGACTGGCAGCTGTGCATTGAGCCCTGAGCAGGAATTTTCTCAACAGCAGGTCCAGGCTGTGTTGCAAGAAACCCTATCTCTTGGATCATTGTATCTGGCAGTCCCTTCAATTATGGTGGTATCAACAGTGAAAAAAGACCCTGAAAACCGTGAGGCAAAATTTGTGGGGAAATCCTAATGCAGAGCCCTGGGGTGATAAATCAAGGCTATCATAGCCATTGCATATACTTCAATGTCTTTTGAGAATAACAAAATATTCCTATCATACTGCTTGCTCCTAATAGAGACATCATGCCTAATGATGGAACACCAGATATCCAAAATTCTCCATTATGAAAGGATCTTTATGGGACCTACAAAGTCACAAGACACACTAAGCATTGTAAGTTACCTCTGGGCTACCATGCCCAGCTAATTTTAATATTTTTAGTAGAGCCGGGGTTTCACCATTTTGGCCAGGCTGGTCTGGAACTCCTGACCTCGTGACTCACCCACTTCGGCCTCCCAACCAATCTCCTTTCTAAAGTGTTTGGAGACAGGCATTTTCAGGCCTGTATCGTAGTTTGACACTCTCTTTTGCGCAGTCCTGCTTCTTCTGCCTTCCTCCACAGATGTGGATCCCTAATCAACAGCTGACATCCCAAATACCTTCTCAGTGTCTGTTTTCAGAGCACCCATCCTGTGACAGTGATCGTCCCAGGAGCAGTTCAGGCAAAATACCTCATAAATTTGAGAATTAGTTAAATAGTACGCAGGGAGTTTCACTTCGGAGGGGAAGCGAGCCTTTCTGTCCAAGTCATGGTGATTCTAGTTTATGTATCTCCATCTTCAGTGCTGATATGAAGCAATCTAAATAAACTTGAGCAGGTAATCACTTCCTGAATAAGTATTCCTGAGTCTTAATAAGGAAATGCTTGTGGTTGAAAATTGTTTCTTTTGTCGCCCAGAATTTCTTCCTCTATCTCTGGTAACTGAACTGAAATGTCCCTACTTATGCACGTGGCAGCCTCTTCACCTCAAGTATTTATTTGAGCGTCACCTTCTCAGTAAGCGTTTCTCTTGCCACCCTATTTAACCTTGCAACCCTTTCCCTCCACCAATCTTTATTCCAAGTCCTTGTACTTTTTTCCCCATAATCCTCATCACTTATCAACATAGTTTACTTGCTTATCTAATTTACTCACCTTTTTAATAGAATATATGTTCTATAAATGCAGACACTTTTTATCACTTTTATTTTTCAGGTCATCTTTCCCACACGTAACTTGTTTGGAATATAGAGGGCACTTAATAAATGTATCATATAAATAAATAAATTCTTCTGGGGACTTGTCCATTACTGCCCTGTCAGTTTATGTTTGGGACACAGTAACCCAGATCAAAGGACTTAAATTCGGTCAAACAGAGCTAGCAATTCCATGACTGTAGTTACTGTTCATAAAAGGAAGTGTCTAATTCAAGCCAAAAACATTTAGTTTGCCAGCACTTTTTTTTTTTCTTTTTTTATTATACTTTAAGTTCTACGGTACATGTGCAGAACGTGCAGTTTTGTTATATAGGTTTACACGTCCCATGATGGTTTAAAAGTGCACCCATCAACCTGTCACCTACATTAAGTATTTCTCCTAATATTATCCTTCCCCTAGATCCCCACCCACCAATAGGCCCCAATGCGTGATGTTCCCCTTCCTGTGTCCATGTGTTCTCATTGTTCAACTCCCACTTATGAGTGAGAACATGTGGCGTTTTATTGTTCTTGTGATAGTTTGCTGAGAATGATGGTTTCCAGCTTCATCCATGTCCCTGCAAAGGACATTAACTTGTCTTTTTAATGGCTGCATAGTATTCCATGTTGTAAGGAAGGGATCCGGTTTAAATTTTCTGCATATGGTCAGCCAGTTTTTCAAGTACCATTTATTAATTAGGGAGTCCTTTTCCCATTGCTTGTTTTTCTCATGTTTGGCAAAATCAGATGGTTGTGAATATGAGGTCTTATTTATCAGATTTCCATTCTGTTCCAGGGTCTGTTTTTGTACCAGTACCATGCTGTTTTTGTTACTGTAGCCTTGTGGTATAGTTTGAAGTTGGGTAGTGTGATGCCTCCAGCTTTGTTCTTTTTGCTTAGGATTGCCTTGGTTATTTGGGCTCTTTTTTGGTTCCATATTAATTAAAAAAAATTTTTTTCTAATTCTGTGAAGAATGTAAATGGTAGTTGTTTTTTTTTTGGTTTGTTTGTTTGTTTTGTTTTTTTGTTTTTTTGTTTTTTTTGAGACTGACTCTTGCTATGTTGCCCAGGCTGGAGTGCAGTGACATGAGCTCGGCTTACTGCAAGTTCCACCTCCTGGGTTCACATCATTCTCCTGCCTCAGCCTCCGAAGTAGCTGGAACTACAGGTGCCTGCTACCATGCCCAGCTAACTTTTTTGTATTTTTAGTAGAGATGGGGTTTTACTGTGTTAGCCAGGGTGGTCTCGATCTCCTGAACTCGTGATCCACCCACTTCAGCCTCCCAAAGTGCTGTGAGCCACCATGCCTGACCTGTAAATTGTAGTTTAATGAAAGTAGCGTTGAATTTCTAAATTACTTAGACAGTATGACCATTTTCACAATATAGATTCTTCCTACCCATGAGCATGGAATGTTTTTCCATTTGCTTGTGTCCTCTCTGTCCTCTTTTCCTTGAGCAGTGTACCACATTTTCTTTACCCTATATGATAAGACTAATTTCTAAGCTTATTTTCCCATGCTAAGTTCTGCCAGTGAGCTATGCAGGTATATCCCTAGACATAAAAATAAAGTTCATACTGACTTTATTTTTCCATACAGGCTACATATTTTAGGAAATAATTTTGTTATTAGTTTGAAAAATAATACAACACTAATAATTCATTAATAATAGCAAAATCATATGTGACTTCTCGGTTTCATTTTGTGAGATTCTGATTATCATCTTACCAAGTATTCCTGGGGTTTGTTTATCTCACATCATATGGCTGCTTTTTTGGCCATATCATATAAAAAAGTATAATTTTTCTAAATGTAACAACCATTGATTTATTTTGTCTGAGTAACCATGAACACTTTTTATGATTATAAAGAAATATTTTTAATGTTATATACTTTGGAAAGTAACAAATTGTATAATTAGATAAATAATAATCATAATCTCATCTCCTAGATATACACACCATTATTTTGCTTTCTTTCTCCAAATATTTTTATATATGTTTCTTTCTCCAAATATTTTTATTTTTATATAGATAGTAAGAATAATAAATAGTAGTACGTTAATAAGACATTGTAACCTAAACGTTTCCAAATTTCTCCACTTCAGGTTTTCTCTTTCCTTTAATTATCCAGTTAGATAGCTAGAAGCTCTATTCTAGGTTCTACAAACAATGTAGCATAGCAACCTCCCCTTGATTTGGAGTAATTCCTATGAGATAATTTTTCCTTGATACTTCTTTCTGACTAAAAGATTTAAAATAGCAGATTTTCTAAAAGGTCTCATAATTCTTCTTCACTGTGTGTTATTTTCCATTGCAGCTCTTGCTTTTCTTCATTTTGTCATCAAGCCTCTCAGTCATTCAGTCACGATTTTGGTTGTGTCACTTATTACTCACTCATTTTTACTGATCAATTTAACAAGTCATTATTGCAAGTTTACTATACTAGCCACTATGTAAAGCATTTGAGATACAGAGATAAGACAGAGGTAAAGCAGTTTCCTTTAATAATGAAGCTAAAATCTACCTCTCTTGAAAAAACGATGTAGATGAAAGCTTGCCAGAATCAGTCCACTGGCCTTAAACAAATTTGGATATTGTGCAATGTAGCATGGCGGTGATGTGGGTGTGGAAACTTAATTACTCCAATATCTTGCCCTATGAATCTAATTATCTCAATTCATTTTAATTCATCATTTTATCCAAAACAATTGAATCTACCACGTCAAGGCAACAATTTCAAATGTACTAAATAATGTTTATGAGAAAAATAAAACACTTGATATGTTAACTATTGATCCAGACATCCACATGTGTTTGGGAAATGATATGCCATATAATTAAATTTTCTTTCTAAATAACATTAAGTCAGTGGGTTTGCCATTTGTTGGGTATGCCTGCTTGTTTCTTTAGGGTGATCGTCATCTGTTCAATGGAGTTTTTATAATCGACATCTTAATTAAATACATATTTCTTTTCAGTCTACATCTAAATTTGTTGATCTATCAAGCTGTTAGCATCAAAAATCAGACAGTGAGAAGATACGCTAAGGATAATGACAGAAATCATCACTTATATAGTATTTTTTCCCACTAAGGCTTTAAAATTACACACACACACACACACACACACACACATACACACTTTGATTGATATGATAGTCACTATAAAATAAGTGGATTTATCTGTGTGCAGTGTAATGCACTGGTAGTCCCAGCTACTTGGAAGACTGGAGTGGGAGGATTACTTGAGTCCAGGATATTGAGTCCAGCATGGACAGCATAGTGAGACCATATCTCTTTAAAAATAAAATAAAATAACTAGCCAAATTGAAAACTCTGAAAGGAAGTTTTTCTTCTCACTCCTTTGAATATAAATTTTATATTATACATATCTCAAATATGATTTAGCAGTGATTAAAGATCTGTGAATAATGTGATAAATTAAATCCAGATTGCTGCTCTCAAATTTAGATAACCAATCATTTATTCACTGGAAATCTATGTCTATTCTGTCCTTCATTCATTGCCTTGCTTACTTTTAAAGGTTCATATGAGGAGAAAATTAGAGTATTGTATTTGTATCAATTAAAATGCAACCAGATCTGCAGGGATAGTGATAACAGTGGGCATAAAAACATTTCATGGAATGTAGTAGAGGCTCATTTGCCCCAACTAGATTTTATGCTCTGAAGAATACATAAGATGAAAAATTTACTAAACAAAATGAAGGGTCTGAAAACAAATAATAGTGAATATGTACAGGAAATACTATTTACTAGGTTTTGTTTTTTTGTTTTTGTTTTTGTTTTTTTTTTTTAAGGCTTATCTAAGCCATGTAATTCTGTCCCAGAAATATACCTAGGTTGGTCATAACTACATCTAAAGTGAGTGACTTTAATGAATATTTTAAATGGCAATTACTTATAGTTTATATCAAGTATTGCTTTAAAACTCAAATTAGATTGAATATCAACTTGACATTTTATTTGACCCTGCAATTCTTATGAAATACTGCAAAGGGAATTTCTGGTTGTTATAATTAAATTTATTTTAAAAAATCACTTTTACTGAGTGTTTAACATAATAAGATAGAGAAATAGCTGGTAAATTTGATATTCATCATTAAAATATCCATGGATGTACAGATACAAATATGAATAACCACTAACTAATACCTTCTAAAGAGGAAGATAGAAAATCATATTCTGAAAATATGTATTTATTCATTTATCCTGTAATGTGAGATATACTTATTCAAAATATGGATTGTGTCAGGCATTCTCCTAAGTAATGGAAGAGAAAGGGTATAGAAAAGCAAATGGGCTTCACAGTACATAATTTTATAGATTACTTTGAGGAGAAAATTATCAATCACACAATCCTACTTATGAATAGTTAAATATACACTGAGGTAAGTACTCTGTAGAAAAGATGTATGATTCACTGAAACCTTTCAGAAGAAATTTATCTAGATCTTTGATTTTAGAAAAGTCTTCTTTAAAGTATGTGATGTTTAAGTTGATACACTATAGATATGTAAGAGTTAATTACCAAATACATAGCCCCCGGGGTGAAGGACAGACAATGTGAAGAAATGACAAAGAACCAGAGTGACAGGAACCCAGAGAAAAATGGAGAAAGTGGTACAAGGCTAGCTAAGAGAGTTAAAGAAGAGTCCAGAAAAAGCAATTAAGTAGACTAGAAGTAATGGGTAGCCAATGAAAAATGTCAAAAATAATGATAGTAGAGATGGGGCATAATTTGAACTAATTTTTCTTTTTTTAAGTAATTTTATTGTGATATAATTTACGTATATAGTATATAGTACAATGTGCCTTTATAAAGTATGCAGACCCATCAATTTTGACCAGTGCATACAATCAGATAAAAAGTCGTCGGGCCAGGCGCAGTGGCTCACGCCTGTAATCCCAGCACTTTGGGAGGCCGAAGTGGGTAGATCACAAGGTCAGGAGATCGAGACCATCCTGGCCAATACAGTGAAACCCTGTCTCTACTAAAAATACAAAAAAAAAAAAAAAAAAAAAGCCAGGCGTGGTGGCGGGCACCTGTATTTCCAGCTACTCAGGAGGCTGAGGCCGGAGAATGGCGTGAACCCGGGAGGCGGAGCTTGCAGTGAGCCAAGATCTCATCACTGTACTCCAGCCTGGGCAACAGAGCAAGACTCCGTCTCAAAAACAACAACAACAAAAAGGCTGGTATACTTGATCTAAGTCCCGGTATTTTCTCTAGTATAGGGACTTCTCTTCTGAAAACTGGCTCACATATGAAAACTGGGAAAGGGATGTCAACTTTTTGTTTGAGACAATTTTCCTCAGTCTTCTGATCATCAATTGTTATTTTTTCTGGTAGTAAAAGCTAAGAAATACCCTTTCTGACTGGCCTTTGTGATACCATTTTGTATTAACCATCTCTGTTGGTCATTTTCCCTTGGATGCTATTCTGACCCTATGACCTATGAATATTGTTTTCTTTTGGCTCTTGGCAGTTAAGTACCACCACTGTTCTTTATAGTTTTAGGGTTCTTTTTATTTCTATTGTTATCAGTAAGCTTAGATTATTATGGCCTCTCCTATCTTTGGCTCTGACTTACCAGGACAACCACTGACTATAAACAGTTTTAGTAATATTGTTGTTTCTCTTACCAGCACATGCCTTATAGCTTTGTTGAATATAGCTTAACCTCTAAGTCTTCCTGTGGAACATAATCTACTATTGGATCTCCTGGCCATACATTATATGTCTATTCCTAGATGTCCACTTTCTTGGGACTTTTAATTTCTTCCTTCACTGTCTGCCACAGAAATTCTACCTTTTCACCTTTAATCAGTAAGGGCCAGCTCTCTTTTCAAGTTTTAGGAGCCAGCCGGGTGCAGTGGCTCATGCCTGTAATCCCAGCACTTTGGGAGGCCAAGGCAGGCGAATCACTTGAGGTCTGCAGTTCAAAACCAACCATGGCCAACATAGTGAAACCTCATCTCTACTAAAAATACAAAAATTAGCCAGGCTTGATGGCATGTGCCTATAATCCCAGCTACTCGGGAGGCTGAGGCAGGAGAATGGTTTGAACCTGGGAGGCGGAGTTTGCAGTGAGCCCAGATTGTGCCACTCTACTCCAGCCTGGGTGACAGAGCAAGGCTCTGTCTTAAAAAAAAAAAAAAAAAATTAAAGCCTTCCTAGTAGCCAGTTTGTGTCATCTCCTGAGGTCCTCACCAGGTGCTAATGTCATACTTCAGTTGGGTGTTCTCAAATCAATAAACTCTTCCTCATTCAAATGTAGGTTTTGTCCTTTCACCTCCCAATTTTGTTTTTGAAATCTATTTAAATGCTAGTCCATTTGTGTTGCTATAAAGAAATACTTGATGTTGGGTAAATTATAAAAAAAAAAATAGACATATTTTGGCTCACAGTTCTGCAGGCTGCACTGAAAGCACGGTGTTGGCATCTGCTCCTGGGTAGGGCCCCAGGAAGCCTCCATTCATGGCGAAGGCAAAGAGTGATCAGACATATTACATGGAGAGGGGGTCAGCAAGAGAGAGAGCAGACTCTTTTAAACAAACAGATTGTACATGAACTAATAGCAAGAATCACCCATCACCAAGGGGATGGCACAAAGCTACTCTTGAGGGATCTGTCCCTTTGATCCAACACCTCCCACTAGGTCTCACCTTCAACATTGGGGATCACATTTCAACATGAGATTTGGATGGAGGGAACAAACATCCAAACTATATCAATTCATGCATGTACTTTCCCAGTCCCTTAAAATATATTTTCGCCAAGTCCTCAGCTCTTTTGAGGTATAATCCTTTTCTTCTCTTATTGGGATCAGCAGTTGGCAGAATGCTGTCTGGGTTATGCTGGAAATTTGCCACAGTTATGGATTAGTGGCTGGGAGAGGAATCATGAGCATATTCTGAAAATGACAGACATTGAGACGCAATTGAGAGGCTTATGCAGTGTCTCACAGCAAATTGGGAGTACTTACTCTACGTGGAAGGAGTGAGATAAAACTGCCTAGGTCAGAGTTAAGAGCAATTTGAAAATATGAAGAATGATTATAATCAACTGAAATTTGACAATATCCAGAGGAATTTACCTGATATCCCATTTCAACTGTCAAGGTCCTGTTTTTTCTAAAGCTGGACGCTGATGCGAAGAGAAAGACCAATTTGATTACATATTGAACCATCTGTGGCATTCTAACACTTGATTAAGTCCTGGATCTAGTCATTAGATCTGTATGTTCTTGTGTTACAGAAGATGAAAGTCTCTTTCTAACCTATCAGGCAGGCCCTATTGATACGAGAGGATGGAAAGAAAGTGCTGGGAAGGAAGAGGAGGTCCCGGGCTACATCTCCACCCGCGGGCCTGTGCCCATGGACCTTGGTGAAGACAGGCACTCCTACCTTTCATGCTGAAACGTTGCATTTTCCAAGACCACCCTGACCTGCCATGTCCCCATCTTGTTCCTATAAAAACTCCATGACCCTAGCAGGCAGAAAAGCAAGCGGCTGGATGTCGAAAGGAGTGGACCGGCAGAAGAAGACACAAGTGGCTGGACATCGAGAGGACGTGAAGAGCACACTGTCAAGCCATTGACCAGTAGAGCCATGTGGCATTTGGCTGCAAGGCTTGACTCCAGGGGAAAATCATCTCGCTTCTGGCTTCCCCATCTGCTGAGAGCCGCTGCCACTTAAAACCTTGCACTAAATTCCAAGCCCACGTTGTATTTGATTCTTCTGGTACATAAAGTTCCATAACCCCGGGGTACAGAAAGTTCTCTGTCTTGTGATAAGACAGGAGTCTATTTGAGCTAACTAACACAAGCTGGCTGTGGATGGCTAAACTAAAGGAGCACCGTGTAACATATGCCCACTCAGGCATCAGGAGTTATAAATATTCACCCTTAGACACTGCCACAGAGTCGGAGCCCCACAGCCTACCAGTCTGTATGGTCCCCTAGAGGTTTGAGCAGTGTGGCACTGAAGAAGCGAGCCACATCCCCATCACATGCCCTGCGAGGGAGACAAGGGAAATTTTCTCATTTCCCTGTGGTTTTTACACCTGGCTTTCAGTAATCTGTTAACTGCCTACAGCTTTCCATATTTTTTTCCACAGTGTAATGATTAGTAATATCCATCCAATATCATTTCCTTTTTAATTGTTGCTACACCTGTACTTTTGAAACATTCAATATATCAAGAGAGCTGGTGCATTCTCTGCTAAATGTATATCATCCTAATTCACACCAGTAGGATTTAAACAATTGGATTACCTTATTGTGACAAGGGCTTTCTGAATTTCCTCTATTACAATGGATATAATCCTCATTGCCAAATTATTTGTGAGTGATCCAGCTCTAAAATGCCACTTTTTAATCTTATTTTTCTGATCTCTCTCAGTGTCGCTCATCACAGGCTGGTTTCTAAAGAAAGATGTATTGAGGTTTTTTTTTTTTTTTTTTTTTTTTTTTTGTGTGTGTGTGTGTGTGTGTGTGCACAGTATTTACTAAGAATTCACACAGGTTGAATACAGGGGGAGAAATAGGATTAGAAATGGTGAAAGATCAACATGCCATGTAGACCCAGAAAAGACACTGGGCAAATCCAGAAACAAGTCAGCATTAAATAGACCTCATCAGTGTTATCCCATTTTGGGACAAAATAGATGGGTCGTTATATCTCCATCAATCATTGATAATAGTCTGTCCTAGTAAAGGTGTTCCCTTCAGTGGAGCAGTTCTACTGAGGCAGTCCAAGGGATCACCTGCACTGGAGCAGCCTTTTGCAACTAAGTCAAGCCAGAAAGTACTGTTAATAGGCAGCAAGTCATTGGAAGAGAATCTGGTAGCTGCATTTTGTGTTCATTACACAGTTCATTATACTTTTGCCACTGCAAAGTATTGATTTAGTAACCTGGAATTCACATAAATAGAAAATAACTAAATCAAAACACAAAAGTAGACAAGAAAGGAAAGCAAAATAAATGCATGAGAAGAAATCAAGGCATATTTAAAATGTAACTGGAGTGTAATTGGAGTAACAGGAAAAGAACCGATTACAAAGAAAGCAATATTTGAAGTTATAATGTCTGAGACTTTTTTTTTTTTTTTTTTTTAAATTTATTTATTATTATTATACTTTAAGTTGTAGGGTACATGTGCATAACGTGCAGTTTTGTTACATATGTATACTTGTGCCATGTTGCTGTGCTGCACCCATCAACTCGTCATTTACATCAGGTATAACTCCCAATGCAATCCCTCCCCCCTCCCCCCTCCCCATGATAGGCCCCGGTGTGTGATGTTCCCCTTCCTGAGTCCGAGTGATCTCATTGTTCAGTTCCCACCTATGAGTGAGAACATGCGGTGTTTGGTTTTCTGTTCTTGTGATAGTTTGCTAAGAATGATGGATTCCAGCTGCATCCAAGTCCCTACAAAGGACTCAAACTCATCCTTTTTTATGGCTGCATAGTATTCCATGGTGTATATGTGCCACATTTTCTTTTACACTGTTGGTGGGACTGTAAGCTAGTTCAACCATTATGGAAAACAGTATGGCGATTCCTCAAGGATCTAGAACTAGATGTACCATATGACCCAGCCATCCCATTACTGGGTATATACCCAAAGGATTATAAATTATGCTGCTATAAAGACACATGCACACGTATGTTTATTGCAGCACTATTCACAATAGCAAAGACTTGGAATCAACCCAAATGTCCATCAGTGACAGATTGGATTAAGAAAATGTCTGAGACTTTTTAAAACACACAAACAAAAAAATACCAAATGACTGAGGATGCTCAGCAAACCCCACATGAAATAAATTCAAAGAAAGCCACATTAAGTTATATTCTGGTGCTGGATATAAACTACTGAATATTAAAACCAAAGTGAAATGTTAAAAGTAAGGAAAAAAATATATTCTAGGATCAAGCACAAGAGGAAGAGCTAGTTTTACATCAAAAACTATGACAGCTGGAAAACATGAAATGAGTTATTAAATCACTAAAAGAATGTAATTGCCAATGTAGAATTGTATACTTAGTAAAAATATCCTTTTACAAAGATGAAACAAAAGACATTTTCAAATAAGTGAAAACTGAGGGTATTTATTGTCAATAAGACTTTCAGTATAAGGAAAAGTTACCTCTAGATGGATTTCAAATCTAAATATGAATAGGAAAACAAGAAAACTTTTAGAAGAAAATATATAAGAACAAATTATTGACTTGGAGAAGACAAGAATTTATATTTAAAAATGATAATTTAGACTATAGAGTAGGATCTGATGTTTATCAAAACACCAACAAGAAGAGAGTTAAAAGACAAGTCACAAAGTGGAAGATGATGATGATGATGATGATGATGATGTGTGTATGTGTGTGTCTGTGTATACTACATACACCTGCTAAACAAAACATATACATAAAATATTTATAAAATAACTATGTATCAATAGCAAAGAGACTGAAAAACTGAAAAATTGATGGAAAAATGTGGAAGTATATTCCATGTTCATGGATTGAAAGAATTAACATTGTTATAGTGTCCATACTTCCAACAGAGTTCTGTAGAATCAATGCAATCCCTATCAAGAATACACAGGACATTCTTCTCAGAAGTTAAAAAAAAAAAAAAAGAAGAAAGGAAAAAAAATGTTCTAAAATGTATATGGAACCAAAAGAGACCTTGAGTAGTCAAAACAATTCTGAACAAAAGAACAAAGCTGGAAGCATTGCATGGCCTGCTTTCAAAATATGCTAAAAAGTGATATTAAACCAAACAGCATGGTACTAACATAAAAACAGACATATAGACCAACGGACCAGGATAGATAACCCAGAAATAAATCGAGGCATTTTCAGCAAGCTCATTTCAACCAAGATTCCAAGAACACACTTTGAAGAGAACATGACAATTTCTTCAGTAAATGCTACTGGGAAAATGTGATACCCTTAATGCAGAAGAGTGATACTAAGCCCCTATCTCTCAATATGCACAAAAATCAAATCAAACTTGATTGAATGCTTTAATGAAGTCCTCAAACTACAAAACTACTAGAGAAAAACAATGGGGAATTGTTCAGGATATTGGTCTGAGCAAAGATTATTTTGAGTGAGATTTCATATATCATAGAAAACAAAAATTCTCAAATGGAACTACATTAAGTTAAAAACCTTCTGCATAGCAAAACAAATCAACAGAGTGAAGATACAACCCACAGAATGGAAAAAATAATAATTTGTGAGCTATCAATTTGAGAAGGAATTAATAACCAGAATACACAAGAAACTCAAACAATTCAATAAAAATACCCCAAATAATCTTTTAAAAATGAACAAAATATCTGAATAAACATTTCTCAAAACAAGGCATACAGATGGCCAAAAGGTATATGAAAAAATGTTCAACATTATTAATCATCAATATGATTAATCAAATCAAAACCACAATGCGATATCATCTCACCTGGGTTAGAGTGGCTGTTATCAAAAAGACAGACAATAACAGACACTGGCAAGGATACAGAGAAAGAAGAACCCTCCTACACTGCTGATGGAAATGTAAATTGGTATAGCAACTGTGGAAAACCATAGGAAGATTTCTCAAAATACTAAAAATAGGTCGACCATATGATCCAGCAATCCTTTCACTTGGAATGTATCCAAAAGAAAAGAAATCAGAATATTGAAGAGATAGCTGCGTTCCCATGTTTATTGCAGCATTATTCACAGAAACCAAGATAAGAAATCAACCTAAGCATCAATCGATGGAAAAATGGATAAAGAAAATATAGTACAGATACACAATGAAATATTATTCAGCCATAAAAAGAATAAAATGCTGTCATATGCAGCATCATGTGTGGAACTAGTGGACATTATGTTAAGCAAAGTAAGCCAGGCACCGAAAGATAAGTATCATACATTCTCACTCTAATGTGGGAACTAAGAAACAAATTGATCACGGGAGGAAGAGAGTAGAATGATAGTAAAAATTTATTAGGATGAGGGGCTAGTTAGAGAAGTTAGTTAATGGATAAATTCATATAGTTAGATAAAAGGAACAAGTTCCAGTATTTTATCATATGTTAGGATGACTACAGTTAACAACAATTTATTGTATATGTCAAAATAGATAGGAAGGAAGATTTGTAATGTTTTCAGCACAAAGAAATGATTAATGTTTTTGGTGACAGGTATCACAATTACTGTGACTTGATATGAATGACCAAAAATGGCATGTACTCCATAAATATGTATAACTACTATGTATCAATTGAAAAGCAGAAAAAAATGAAAAACCCAATTGAAAAAAGAAAAAGCAAAAGTCTAAATCAGGTACTACGTATACAAGGATATACAATACATAATAAACATATGAATAGGTGCTCAGTTTTACTGGGTACAGGGAAAATGTAAATCAAAAACCAATGTAATATGAAATGTTGGCAAAATGTGGAGCACTTACAACTATCACCCACTACTGATGGACATTTAAGCCACTATTACTTCTTTGGATACTTTTCTTTCGGCATCTGTTGAAGCCAAGCATATGTGTACCCTATCAACTTGGAATTTTACTCCAAGGATTATATTAATCAAAAATGCATATGTACAGTCTCTAAATTCATATAAATGAATTTTTATAATAGTGCTCCTTATAATAGTAAAAAATTAGATATTCCCCAAATAACCATCCAAATTAGAGTGGATAAATAGTGCATTCACACAGTCTAATACTACACAGGAATTAGAATAAACAAACTGATGTTATATGCAACAAAATATTGACCATAATGACCAGAATATTAAACAAAATTAGGCAGCCACAAAAAAAGTACAAATTTTGTGATTCCATTCCTATAAATTTCAAATATAGGTATAAGAATATTATTATAGTTATTACCTATGGTGAAGTATCAATGGTAACTGAAAAAGGCCTTTTTTGCTAAAATAGTCTTTATTTGGGTTGTAGTCATGTAGCATGCTCTATTTGTTGAACTTCATTAAACTGACATTTATGCTTTTTTTCACTTTTTTGTGGTGTATTTCAATAAAGATTAAAAAAGAAAAGAGAATTTAGGATGACTGCGAATGTGTGAAAATTGTTAATCATGGGTTCTAGAACTAGAAAATAAAAGAAACATTGAAAGAATATATACACCCTCACATAAAAGAAAAAAGAGAAATGTAGAATATTATATGTGAATTATACACTATAAGTTGTTCTTAACTTATTTAGGTTTAGACGTTCAAATTGAAATTTCCATGTTCTGTAACATAAATGAACTTAAAAAGAATATAATTATTTTAATGTGTCATTTAAACAGGAACATGTGGGAGATCAGGATAAGAGAAATTATGTGTGGTGGCTAATCATGGTTATTTACTCCAAAATTCATATCTCAATAAAAAGAACTTTTACTGGAATTTTTTTTTGTTACAATTATTCTACTGTGAATAGTTTGATAGAAAGACATAACGAAAGTTCAATATATAACATATATAAAACTTCTCATTATGATCACTGATTTCAGGACGTAATGAAGTTTATATATTTAAAATGTGCCTTGGGCTACATTTTCTTTATCCAGTCCATCATAGATATCCTTGTAGGTTGATTCCATGTTTTTGACTATTGTGAGTAGTGCTGCAAAGAACATACACATGCATGTGTCTTTATAACAGAATTATTTATATTCCTATGGTTATATATCCAGTAATGGAATCAGTGGGTCAAATGATATTTCTTTCTTTTAGGTTTTGAGGAATTGCCACACTGTCTTCCACAATGGATGAACTAATTTACTCTCCTACCAACAGCGTATAAGCATTCCTTTTACTCTGGAAATTTACCAGCATCTGTTATTTTTTGACTTTTTAGTAATAGGCATTCTGACTGGTGTGAGATGGTATCTAATTGTGGTTTTGATTTGCATTTGCATATGTAAAACTTTTTTACATATAATTGTTAGCACATGTATGTCTTCTTTTGAAAAATGTCTATTCATATCCGTTGCTTATTTTTTAATGGGATTTTGTTTTCTGTAAATTTCTTGAAGATTCTTATAGATGTTGGATATTACATCTTTGTCAGATCACAGTTTGCAAAAATGTTCTCCCATCCTGTAGGTTGTCCAGTCTATTGATAGTTTATTTTGCTGTGCAGAAGCTCTTTAGTTTAATTAGACCCTGGTTGCTTTTGTTGCAATTGCTTTTTGGCATCTTCATCAAGAAATCCTCACCTGTCCCTATGTCCTGACTGGTATTGCCTAGGTTGTCTTCCAGGGTTTTTATTGTTTTGGGTTTTATATCTAGGTCTTTAATTCATCTTGAGTTAATTTTTGTATAAGGCATAAGGAAGGGGTCCGGTTTCAGTTTTCTGCATATGGCCAGCCAGTTATCCCAGCATCATTTATTGAACAGGGAATCCATTCCCCACTACTTGTTTGTGTCAGCTTTGTCAAAGATCAGACAGTTGTAGATGTGCAGCCTTATTTCTGGGTTCTCTATTCTGTTCCATTGGTCTATGTTTCTGTTATTGTTCTGGTACCAAGCTGTTTTGGTTACCGTAGCCATGTAGTATTGTTTGAAGTCAGGTAGCTTGATGACTTCAGCTTCGTCCTTTTTGCTTAGGATTGCCTTGGCTATCTGGGCCCTTTTTTGGTTACATACAAATTTTCAAATAGCTTTTTCTAGTTCTGTGAGGAATTTCACTGGTAGTTTAATAGGAATGGCATTGAATCTGTAAATAGCTTTGGACATTATTACTATTTTTACATTATTGATTCTTCCTATCCATGAGCATGTATTATTTTTTCCATTTGTTTGTGTTGTCTCTAATTTCTTTGAACAGAGTTTTGTAGTTTCCTTGTAGACATCTTTCACCTCCCTAGGTAGCTGTATTCCTAGGTATTTTATTATTTTTGTGGCAGTTGTGAATGGGATTGCGTTCCTGATTTGTCTTTCAGCTTGACTGTTAGTGTATTGGATGTTAGTGATTTTTGCACATTTATTTTGTATCCTGAGACGTTGCTGAAGTTTTTAATCAGCTTAAGAAGCTTTTGGGCTGAGACTGTGGGATTTTCTAGATATAGGATCACGCCATCTGAAAACAGGGTTAGTTGAACTTCCTATTTGGATTCCCTTTATTTCTTTCTCTCGCCTGATTGCCCTGACCAGGACTTCTAATGTTATGTGGATTAGGAATGGTGAGAGAGGCCATCTTTGTCTTGTACCAGTTTTCACCATGGAATACTCTGCAGCCATAAAAAGAATAAGGTCATGTACTTTGCAGGAAAATGGATAGAGCTGGAGGCTGTTATCCTTAGCAGACTAACTCAGGGACAGAAAATCAAATAGTACATGTTCTCACGTATAAGTAGAAGCTAGATGTTGAGAATACATGGAAACATACAGAGAACAACACACACTAGGGCCTATTGGGGGCTGCGGGTTGGGAGGAGAGAAAGGATAAGGAAAAAATAACTAATTAGTACTAGGCTTAATACCTGGTTGGTAAAATAATCTCTACAACAAATGACACAAGTTTACCCATGTAACAAACAAACCTGCTTGGGTATCCCTAAAATTAAAATAAAAGTTAAAAAATAGAAATCATCTGCAAAAAATTAATAAAGTAAAATGTGCTCCTTTTTTTTTTTTTTTTTTTTTTTTATTATTAGGAGTCTCTGTCACCCAGGTTGGAGTGCAGTGGTGTGATCTCAGCTCACTGCAATCTCTGCCACCCGGGTTTAAGCAATTCTCCTTCCTCAGCCTCCTGAGTAGCTGGGACTACAGGTGCACACCACCACATCCAGCTAGTTTTTCTATTTTTAGTGGAGACGGAGTCTCACCATGTTGACCAGACTTGTCTCAAGATCCTGACCTTAAATGATCTGCCTGCTACGGCTTTTCAAAGTGCTGGGATTACAGGCATCAGCCACCATGCCAGCCCATGCCCTGACCTTTCTATCAACCCAAACTGTTTGCCTGAGATGCCAAGACTTTCCCTCATCATTTATATTTCTGCTAGGCTGCTTTTTGTCTGCAGTTATGCTTTATTGTCTCCAGTTACATGTTCGCATTCTGAAAGTATTTCATCTTCTTTCTATCACAATCATTGCCTCCTTTTTTTTTTTTTTTTTTTTTTTTTGCTACGCTCAAACTGTTCTGTGATGTTATTATATTTTTCTTTCTAAATACTTGTGTAGATCACATAAACTACATTGAATATTCATGGTGCATACATGTCCCCTCACCACCCACTTCACACACACCTAAAATTTTGTAAAAAGAAAATGAAATAACTGTATATCTTAGTCTCAGTTTTAACCCTTTGAAGTTAAGAACCAGAATTCCAGGATTTTCATTCCAAATCATTCTTGCTAACTGTGTAACATTAGGCAAGTTAAATGACTCATTTGTGTCTCATATTCATTATTTCAAAAAGAAAAGATAAATTATAGTTTTAACATTACGTTATTGTGGTGACTACCAGATTTAATCTGCATAGAGCTAGACCCTGAATTAGGATCTATTGCATCCTAAGCGGTATAATGGTATTTTATTTTATTTTATTATTAATATAAATTGTATTGTTATTGTTTCTCCCAACTTTTTTATTCTGTATTGCATAGCTCAGAATACACTAAATATTTAATTTTGTGTACTGATTTATTTCTAAAGTTTCTCAAATAATTAAAATGACTTCACTTTTTGTAACTTAAGATTTTTTGAAGTGCTATAACTTCATGATTGCTTTAAGATTTTCCTTTTGTAAGCTCTTTAGGGGTTCTTTTTTTCCAAAATGAAGTAATACTACAATTATGTTTGTTCAAAATGTTTATATTTCAGAGTATTTCTTAAATGTAGATACAAATAAATTGATTACTAGGCTAAAAGACATTATATTTTGAAACATTTATCTAATACTTGATGTGGAAAAAAATATTGAATAAAATCTAGGTTAAACAGCATAATAGAATAATCATCTTTATACACATTTCTTATTGAAAAAGAATAATCATCTTTAGTTTCTACAATTTTATTTTTCTTCAATTTATACAATTTTTCTAAGATTTGTCTATGCTGCCTAGTGTAGTAGTAGTTTATTCATTCTCAGTGCTTATGATATTCCATCTTGTAAGTTTATCATAATTTACTAGTTTATTATACAGTAAAAGGTCACTTACTCTGTTTAAATATTTGTTATTATTGTGAATAATATTGCCATGAATTGTATGTGTTTCTCCTGACACACATTTTTCTTTTTCTTTTTTTTTTTTTTTTATTAATATACTTTAAGTTCTAGGGTACATGTGCATAACGTGCAGGTTTGTTACATATGTATACTTGTGCCATGTTGGAGTCCTGCACCCATCAACTCGTCAGCACCCATCAACTCGTCATTTACATCAGGCATAACTCCCAATGCAATCCTTCCCCCCTCCCCCCTCCCCATGATAGGCCCCAGTGTATGATGTTCCCCTTCCCGAGTCCAAGTGATCTCATTGTTCAGTTCCCACCTATGAGTGAGAACATGCGGTGTTTGGTTTTCTGTTGTTGTGATAGTTTGCTGAGAATGATGGTTTCCAGCTGCATCCATGTCCCTACAAAGGACTCAAACTCATCCTTTTTTATGGCTGCATAGTATTCCATGGTGTATATGTGCCACATTTTCTTAATCCAGTCTGTCACTGATGGACATTTGGGTTGATTCCAAGTCTTTGCTATTGTGAATAGTGCTGCAATAAACATACGTGTGCATGTGTCTTTATAGCAGCATGATTTATAATCCTTTGGGTATATACCCAGTAATCGGATGGCTGGGTCATATGGTACATCTAGTTCTAGATCCTTGAGGAATCACCATACTGTTTTCCATAATGGTTGAACTAGTTTACAATCCAACCAACAGTATAAAAGTGTTCCTATTTCTCCACATCCTCTCCAGCACCTGTTGTTTCCTGACTTTTTAATGATCGCCATTCTAACTGCTGTGAGATGGTATCTCATTGTGGTTTTGACTTGCATTTCTCTGATGGCCAGTGATGATAAGCATATTTTCATGTGTCTGTTGGCTGTATGAATGTCTTCTTTTGAGAACTGTCTGTTCATATCTTTTGCCCACTTTTTGATGGGGTTGTTTGTTTTTTTCTTGTAAATTTGTCTGAGTTCTTTGTAGGTTCTGGATATTAGCCCTTTGTCTAATGAGTAGATTGCAAAAATTTTCTCCCATTCTGTAGGTTGCCTGTTCACTCTGATGGTAGTTTCTTTTGCTGTGCATAAGCTCTTTAGTTTAATTAGATACCATTTGTCAATTTTGGCTTTTGTTGCCGTTGCTTTTGGTGTTTTAGACATGAAGTCCTTACCCATGCCTATGTCCTGAATGATATTACCTAGGTTTTCTTCTAGGGTTTTTATGGTATTAGGTCTAACATTTAAGTCTCTAATCCATCTTGAATTAATTTTTGTATAAGGAGTAAGAAAAGGATCCAGTTTCAGCTTTCTACTTACGGCTAGCCAATTTTCCCAGCACCATTTATTAAATAGGGAATCCTTTCCCAATTTCTTGTTTTTCTGAGGTTTGTCAAAGACCAGATGGCTGTAGATGTGTGGTATTATTTCTGAGGACTCTGTTCTGTTCCATTGGTCTATATCTCTGTTTTGCTACCAGTACCATGCTGTTTTGGTTACTGTAGCCTTGTAGTATAGTTTGAAGTCAGGTAGTGTGATGCCTCCAGCTTTGTTCTTTTGACTTAGGATTGTCTTGGCAATACGGGCTCTTTTTTGGTTCCATAATAAAATACTGGCAAACCGGATCCAGCAGCACATCAAAAAGATTATCCACCATGATCAAGTGGGCTTCATCCCTGGGATGCAAGGCTGGTTCAACATATGCAAAGCAATAAACGTAATCCTGCATTTAAACAGAACCCAAGACAAAAACCACATGATTATCTCAATAGATGCAGAAAAGGCCTTTGACAGAATTCAACAGCCCTTCTTGCTAAAAACGCTCAATAAATTCGGTATTGATGGAACGTATCTCAAAATCATAAGAGCTATTTATGACAAACCCACAGCCAATATCATACTGAATGGGCAAAAAGTGGAAAAATTCCCTTTGAAAACTGGCACAAGACGGGGATGCCCTCTCTCACCACTCCTATTCAACATAGTGTTGGAAGTTCTGGCTAGGGCAATCAGACAAGAGAAAGAAATCAAGGGTATTCAGTTAGGAAAAGAAGTCAAATTGTCCCTGTTTGCAGATGGCATGATTGTATATTTAGAAAACCCCATTGTCTCAGCCAAAAATCTCCTTAAGCTGATAAGAAACTTCAGCAAAGTCTCAGGATACAAAATTAATGTGCAAAAATCACAAGCATTCTTATACACCAGTAACAGACAGAGAGCCAAATCATGAATGAACTTCCATTCACAATTGCTTCAAAGAGAATGAAATACCTAGGAATCCAACTTACAAGGAATGTAAAGGACCTCTTCAAGGAGAACTACAAACCACTGCTCAGTGAAATAAAGAGGACACAAACAAATGGAAGAACATACCATGCTCATGGATAGGAAGAGTCAATATCGTGAAAATGGCCATACTGCCCAAGGTAATTTATAGATTCAATGCCATCCCCATCAAGCTACCAATGAGTTTCGTCACAGAATTGGAAAAAACTACTTTAAAGTTCATATGGAACCTAAAAAGAGCCCGCATTGCCAACACATTTTTCACGAGTTGTAGTAGGATATAAAACTAGAGTCAAGACTGTTGGATCATAATATATTCATATGTTCCGCTTCACTATATCATCTTAAGTTGCATTACAAAAAGGTTGTGTGGATTGATACTTCCACAAGAAATGTATGCATAAACTTAAATAACTAAAGTTGTAGAAAGCTAAAGATGTTGAAGGTTTTCTTGATACTTTGAAGGCAATTTCTGTAGATAGAGGGATTGGAAAAGGCAAGCTCTTCAGAGAGGAGAAGACACTCTGAAACTCAGATGTGTTGATTACATTTCCTTAGTCACATGGCTAGTAAGTGAGAATACTTACATTGAAACACAAATCCATCTGACAAAAAAAAAAAATGTGATTACAAGGACAGCTTTTGTTTTTGTCATTCTTTTTTTTTTTTTTTTTAAATGCTGCTATCACATTTTATCATTGGTTAGTGTGGTAGGCTGGATGACAGCCCCTCAAAGATATCCATATCCTAATCCTTGCAGCTTGTGACATAATTGGATTAAAGATCCTGAGATGAGAAGATATTCTGTGTTAACTGATGGACTGGGTGCAGTCTAAAGGCCCTTATTGAGAGAGATGAGATTAGAAGGTAGCAGTAGATGTAATGACGGAAGTAAGAGATTGAAATGATTAAATGAACTAATGATGCAGGTAACTTCTAGAAGCCAAAAAGGGCAAGGACGTAGATTCTCCTCTTAGAGCCTCTACACAGTCAGCTATGCTGAACCTTGGCATTAGATCAAAGAGACATAATTCGGACTTCAGATCTCCAGAAGAGTAAGATAATTTGTTAAGTTAAAAAATTTATGATAATTTGCTAGAGTAGCAATAGGAAATGAACACACTTTGCTTTACTTAAATAAAAACACCAAAAATATTGCTTCAGGGGTCATGTCAGAGACACATTTTTGTGTCCTGAACTAACGCATTAGAGAATTTACTGATGAACAACTTTAATGGAACGATATTACTTTGGGAAACTTATAGGGTGGTCTTAAAGTATCAACAAGTCTATCACCCCCCGAAGTATTTCTCCTTGGTTGATTTCCATTTTAAAAACATTGTTTTCCTTTCACAGCCATCCAGTGTGTCATGCTGGAGACTTCCCACAGCTCGCCTGCCACTACAGCTGAAGAATAGGAATTTGAGTACCAGTGGGAGCCAAGGCTCTATAAAAACTACTTAAACTATTACATGGAAAAGAGCTGACACCTCACATGTCTGCACACAAACACAGACCTGTCAGCAGTGTCACTCTCAAGAGAGTAAAGTGAAGTCTTGGTTACATACTCTCAGTCATCAGACTATCTGCAACAAAAATGGGTCATGGGAATTCTGTAGGGGCTAAATATTTCTGGGTCTTTTCTGTTATTTTATGGAGTCAATTTCTAATTGAAAACTCAATTATGACAAATATGTCAGGTGAAACAGGAGAGGCAAGATGTTGGAAGTTTATAAATATATAAACCAAACATGGAAACATTGATATTTTGAGCCTTTAATATAATTTTTTTAAACATTGAGCTTTTTTAAACCTACTGATTGCCAATGCTATTTATAAACTCAGCAGATTACTTAAATAAGCAATGTAATTATAACTAAAATCAATACTTATTAGAAAATATGAAATATGTATATCAGGGTTGATTCTAATATATAATCATATATATTACATATGAATTTGTATATTCATACATGTAATTATATACAATTTTTATATACACACAGTCAAATAAATATTTAAATCTCTTGTTTTTTTAAGCTCATGGTCTCCATTTTGCCTTGAAACTGAGTTATATGTATTTATTTATTTGTTTGTTTATTAATTTATTTATTAGAGGCAGGGTTTTTCTCTGTCACCCAGGCTGGAGTGCAGTGGCATGATCATAACTCACTGCAGCCTGCAACTCCTAGGGTCAAGCGATTCTCCTGCCTCAGCCTTCCTATGAGTTGGGACTATAGGCTTATGCCACCGTGCCCAGCTAATTTTATTTTTATTTTTATTTATTTTATTTATTTTATTTTTTTTGTAGAGATGAGGTCTTGCTATGTTTCCCAGGCTTTTCTCAAACTCCTGGGATCAAACAATCCTCTTGCCTTAACCTCTCAAAGTACTGGGATCACAGGTGTGAGCCACCACACTCAGCTTCTCTTGTAGTTTTTAAATCTATAACTTAGTGTACCTGTGTTCAGAGATGAAAAAATATCATTTATTTCATGGTGGCAAAAAAAAAAAAAAAAAAAAAGCTAAAACAAAAATGTATACATTTGTTACTTCCATTTATTTCAGGTAAAGTAGCCGTTGTAAAAGATGAATTGTGAATATCTGTCATTACCCCATCCAAGAGTTTGTCCTTCCCAATACCTCTTTCCAAATTACCATCTAAGTATCAGAGAAAAGCATCATCATCTTATTTATTTTCATAATCTTCACTAGGGAGGCAGATAACTCTCTGCTCATTAGATTATATCTTGGGCCTACGTTGACCTTTACAAATATATCCCTCATCAATAATCCTCTCAGTATCTCTCTGTGATTAGAAAATATTCCAGGCTGAATCCATTCCATACTGTCAACTGCAGGAAGAGACAAAGTTGCTTTCAAGCACCAGATATTTGTTACAGCATTTTACCATGACAAATGTGCAACTTCAGTTATACACACTCTTCTTGAGTTTAAACCATACGAAAAAGGCATCAGTTACCGTGTTCTCACATTACTCTTTCAGCACTACCCTAAAGACAATTTTGACCCAGGATAGCAGAAGTTCTCTGTACCTTATCCAAAAATTTTGAAGGAAAACTACATTTTGGAATTCAGATTTTGGGTGGTATTAAACAATGCTCTTTAATCAAGCACACTACTATTTCTGCAAGGAAATATATGAATGTTCATACCAAGTGGTTGTCAGAGCCCTTTGTGTTTGGAAGTGTGAAGAGACTGCATACTTGTAGTTTCTGAGCCTTTGCCCTTTATCTAATCTTCACATAAACTTCTCTTAGGACCTTCAAGAGCTGACTCATTTTATATCTTATTTCTATGTAATTGGACCTGTTTCAGTCTTTCAAACTCTGGTTGATTTTTTGCTTAAAGAAATCTGGGGCCAGGCATGGTGGCTCAAGCCTATAATCCCAGCACCTTGGGAGGCCAAGGTGGGCGGATCACGAGGTCAAGAGTTCAAGACCAGCCTGGACAACATGGTGAAACCCCGTCTGTACTAAAAATACAAAAATTATGGTGGCACGTGTATGTAATCTCAGCTACTCGGGAGACTGAGGCAGGAGAATCACTTGAACTCGGGAGGTGAAGGTTGCAGTGAGCCAAGATCGCACCACTGCACTCTAGCTGGGAGACAAAGCAAGACTCTGTCTCAAAACAAAAAACGAAAGAATCTGGTATTTGCAAACCAAAATGGATTTTATTCAGGATACATGTGTGTATATGTGTGTGTATTTTGGTCTTAAATCTTTTGAAAATAAAAATAATAGATTGCATGACTGTACATAATATCATTTTGGTAGTCACCTTTTCTCTGGTGACAAAGATTATACATTTCCACTCTGCTGATCTCAAGCACAGTCACGTGACATGCTTTGGCCAATGAAATGTGACACGTTTCAAGGATAACTTTTGGGTGGAAATTTATAAAGCTGGCTATCATACACTGTGTTCTTTTGCTGCGCCACTGATCATGGAAGAATTGTCAAAATAAAGCCTTAGTCAACCTTTCTACCTACTTGAACACACCCCCTCTCTTAACTGAAATGAGTCTCTAAGTTATTCAGGTTTTTATTTTTACTGTGGAATGTCCTAATCATATAATTTACATAATTCACATAATTTACAATGAGATTTTAAACATGTAAAATAAGTAAATTGCATAGCTAAAATCTGTGTCTCTACATTGAGATTAAATGCATAAAACTAATTCAAAATTATTATATTAGATATTTCTGAAATATAAATTACACGTGTATATTTAGAGTAATAATATTTTACAGAGATGGCTATTCCAGATTATTTTTATTTCACGGATGTAGCTGCTACTTATAAATGGGGTATCCATTTATTGTTCATTGCTACATATTTATGACTTAGGACCTTTCCAAGTACTATATCTATTTCATCTCTGATATATAATTGTCATCACAAAGTCTTGCCTATTCCTAAACCCTATCATCCCCACTGAAGATATTGATCCCAGTTAATAGTGCCTTTCCTACCCTTGATTCCATCTACATAACAGTGGACAACCCCAAAAAAGTTACTGAAAACGACAGTGGAATGAGTACTTCCCCCATTGCCTTTGTGATCTCCTTGGGGGATCTGCCAGGGTTCCTATTCAGGTGGAAAGGCGTCTACTACCAATAGTGAACTAATAAATCCTTCCACAGTACTCCTCCAAGACAGTTATATCATTCCCACCTCATTAGTTCTAGGCAATTTTGCACCCTAGTATTAATAATCCATTCCAGTGGTGTATCAGAAGTTCCAGTTATGCTTGCCAGAAGTTAATCCCTGAAACATGAGAAATTGCTCCATATTAATAAATTCTTCTCTATCCAGTTTCATATTCTAAACCCCTACCTTGGTTCATAAACCTCATGATTCAACCCATATGTCTTCCTTTAATCTTTGACTTTATGTATAAAGTATAATTTATGAAATTTATAATTATGTTATCATGTATAATAATGATGAAGTCTTGCAATGAGTTTGGAGTAATTACCATTTTCCTCTGAAACACAGGTGGAATTATCCCTCTCTTGTTAATGGTATAAAAACAATGAGTAGATGAAGCAGATGATTCAGAGGAGAACAGCAGCATGTTGGAAAGCATCTGCCTCAAGTGTCATTTTTGCCAGGTCTCCGCATGAGCGAGGTTGTAGTCATCTGACAAGTGTAAGAGGTCTTCTCTCTGTCAATAGTGCTCAAAGGAAACTGTGGTTTCAAGATTTTTAAGATCATCTAGACCGCTTTCCTCATTCCACAACACACGTTTCCACTCCATTCTCATTAGGACTTGGAGTTTTGCATAGGGGATCTATTGATGCTGAACAATAAATCTTTTTTGCCGCTCTGCCACATGTATATTTAAATTCTGGGACTGATTTGTAGCCCAAATTGCACTATGACTGCAAGAGATTAGGGTAGTTTGAAAGTTATCCTAGAAGACCTCTGAATACTTTGAATTCATAGTTAACGGACTCGAGCCTGCCATTTCATTTTTCCAAGACTTCGAAAGTAGTTAACAAAAATCAGCTAATTTCCCACGTTTAAATAACATACCACTACCTTAGTTATCTCATAGCCCAAAACTTTATCAGCTCTATCTTTCACTATCTTCCATGTTCTCAACTGCATGAGATTTAGTAATTGTGATACTGCCATGTGCCAGGTGTTATCACCACTTCACTTACCACCAGAAATGGGGTCAGGTCCTTGTTTTTGTCTTATCAGTATTTGTTTTATTTCCAGAGGCCCACCCTGAGGATCTGTTTCCAGGACTAGTACCAGTGCCAAGAGTCTTAACTTGAGTTCTTGGCACTACCTACCCCCTGACTTTGCAAAGGCAACTGAAGGAGGGAAAACTGCTACAAGGGTACAATATCGAGGCCATAACTGCAGGCACCTGGCACTGGGTTCCTCGCTAGACCTGTAAGGGAGCCTAGAGAATGACTCTCAGAATTGCTCAACAATGGATTGACTGAGGAGGGCATTTTTTCTTTAGCTCCTGCCTTCATCCCACATTAGTTGAGCATTGGCAATTGGGGCATTATTACCAGGCATCCTGGGCTATTGAGGTTCAAGCTGGCATATCTACGGTGAAAGAGACCTAGTGTTAGCTTAAGGCTAGACACTTGTAACATAAGCTATGTTGAATCCTGCACAGAGCTGTCAGCTGCTTTTCAAATAAGTGGCTGATGCCAAGCAAAGAAGCGGTAGAACACAAAAAGTGTCAGATACAGAAACTTGCTTTGCTATATATGTCTTGCATAGTTTTTATAAAGCTTGCATTCAAATTTGAAGTTATTTAAATATATGCACAAGTAAATAGGCTACTAGATAAACAAACAACTGAATAAATGTAAGTTTTGAAAATCTACACAATAGAGGTTTCTTTCTGAATGGAATTAGGAATATAAATGTAATTATCCTGATTAATTTCTCTGAATTTTTCACCCAGGTTGCTTATTGTCTATAGATAGAGATCACTCTATATCTTGGTAAGAGACCGTATTTTTGACAGCACTAAAAGAAGAATAACACTTAAAGCTCTTTCTCTCTTTGTCTCTAATCTTGGTTAGACAGCTTGGTTCCTAGCACACTGTTGCTTTAATTAGTTGCTAGGCGATGAGTATTATTCTATAGTATCTGGCCGCCTCTCCTATTGAAAGCAGCAGGATTCCTGGGACCAGGGCCAAACTGAGTTCTGGAATGTTTGGTCATATGCCAATATCTAAACAATCCTCTAGCCATATGTATTACCTTGAACATGCTATTTATTTTTACTTAATTCAAAGAAAGTTCAGAGGTCTGATTAATTTTAATTGCAGGAAAAACAAAGGAATTTTAAAAAAGCAGTATCTGAATAAAACTATATTAAATAGATAACATTTTAAATGACAATTTATTTTCCATTCTTACTTCCCAATAGAATTAATGCTGAAGGACTGTTAAACAGAATTTTGGTTTCCTACTCTTTCTTTCTGTTTATGCTTATATCCCATCTACTAAGCTTCCTCTCATTAGCTTCACATTTATATCACTTGTAATAGCAATAGCTGTAATTTTTGCAGTACCTATTGTGAGCTATGCATTGTGATTTATAAGAATAATTTTAAAATTAGAGTGTGTTAATTCATATTCAGTATTAAAACAAATCTTGGGTATAGTTACAGGCATATAATCCAATGAAATAAAAATGTTCATGTTGTAAATCTACGTTTTTTATATGTCCCATATAGTAAAAAAATAATAATTTTGATACATATAAAGTTTTAAAAAACATCAAATGCTAATGTTATTAGAATAATAATATAAATTAAAGGTTTGTATTTCTTAAAACATTTTTTTTCTGAAAAATATCTGAGACAAGCAGTGAGGTTAATTAACTTTTCTAATACCACTTTCCTAAAAGCCTATGCTATTAACCCAAACCTACATAACTGCAAGCTTGTGCAATATCTAGATGTCATAAAGTCTTTAAAACATTAATATTTATCACAGGAACCTCAATATTAATTACAGGCATATATCTCTCTATATATACACACACATGCACATGTACACACACACCTCAAGTCAAGTATTTAAAATATAAACCTTTTTTTAAAAAAGGAAAAAGAATTAAAGATAATAAATTATAGTATTTTGACATACTGGATAATTTCAAAGATGGTAGAAAACAGTAGAAAATTTGAAGGAGGTTGACATGTTTGGCATTTAAAAATCAGCTGGTTCAATAGATAGATGGATGGGAACGTGCATTATAGACAGTTGTATGTAGATGTTTCTGAAATGAAGTTGTAGGCAGAAAGTGACATTAATTGGACAGGTTAATAAAACTGAGTGTACTTAGATTTCTGCTTTTAAAGAGGAATTCATGGTAGTGATATGCACAGGATGAAAGAATGATCTCATTGTAACGAACACAAGTAATCCTTTTCTGATTATATAATAATCAAGGGCATTTTGGAGGGACCATGCACAACAAGCACAGAAGCAAGTAGACTTTCCTAAAGGACATAACTGAATGGGTCAAGAAAAAAACCATTGTCAACCTGCAGGATGATGAGATTTTAAATAATGCTGAGCCACCTGTTAATTACTGTCTTATATAAATATTTGCGTATTTTAGGGTGATAAAGTATACTCACAAGGGCAGAAATAGATAAGAGGATGCATAAGATTGATGAAGTCTTGGTAAATGAATATGAGACAAATGTGAGCATAATGAATAAAATAGTATGCTAATAATTAAAATAGAATATATTCAGAAGCCCGTTTAATTATATTATTTTTGTTTCATTTTAATCCACAGTCACCATTTTGCTTTGTATTTCTTTTCCCTGTGGAATCTTTAAACTACATTTTTTTTATTTTATTTTACATAGATTCCTTGGCTATGACATGGACAGTTAAATAGTAATTTTTAAAGTTTTAATAATACTAAATATTTTGTGTACAGATTCAACTGAGTGAAATAAATATATATGGGTTAAAACCTAATTCTTAGTCATATTAATAACCTAAACCCAAGGATATATAATATAAGAGATGAAGCCCTGAGAACAAATACTTATTTGATTAAAGTACTCATATAATTAAAGTTTTGATTAAAAATGTTGCTCACTTTTCTAATTTTATAAGCAGTACAAATGCATGGCCAAAATAATGATTGTGAACATATAAAGCACATGAACACATTTGGTTTTTTTTGTTTTGTTTTGTTGTTGTTATTGTTGTTTATGAGACAGAGTCTTGCTCTGTCACCCAGGCTGGAGTGCAGTGGCGTGAACTCAGCTCACAGCAACCTTTACCTCCCGGGTTCAGGCAATTCTCTTGCCTCAGACTCCCAAGTAGCTGGGATTACAGGCACAAGCCACCATGCCCGGTTAATTTTTGTATTTTTAGTAGAGACCAGGTTTCACTATGTTGGCCCGGCTGGAAAAAGTTTTTGATTTAAAACAAAAGTACCTGAGACTTACCCAGAAATTGTTATTATTAACACAAAATAGCACAATTTAATTTTAATTTAATTTTACATGGAAAGGACTGAATTAAAACTAGAAAAAAATTCAGACTTTAGGAAAAAATATAATTACTTCATAAAGAGAAAGTGCTTTTTTAAAATGCCTTGGAAGTTTATATTATGTATTTAGAAATTAATATCATTATCTGTGTTTATTTTTAACCTATTTCTATAGAAGTTTAAGAAAAATTTGCTACATAAAGAAATTTAATTAGTGCGTTCATAAAAATAAGCCACATTGGTAACTGCCAATATGGCTTGAACTAAGTATTTGGTTCTCAGGGCTCTATCTAGACATTATGCAGCCTTGGGTTTAGAATATATACCTGTGCACAGTATATTTAATATTATTAAAAAAATTTTAATGTATTATTTAACTGCCCATGTCATAACCATGTAATCCACATAAAGTATCAAAAAAGAAAAAAAAATGTGGTTTAAATACTCACAGAGAAAAGAAATGCAAAGCAAAATGGACACTATAGCCTAAAATGAAACAATAATGTAGAGTCTCCGATTTTGTTTCCTAACTTTATATTATAAAACCTTAGTTGAGTTTTATCATGATGTTCTAAGAGACATTATTAGGAAAAAATTGACTCATAAACTTAGTATCTTGTAGAAATCACAGGAAAACAAATCCAGATCATAGTAAAATTACTATAACAAGTTAGTGTTATAAACTTTGAAGCATTATACAAAAAGAAATTATTACTGAAAGTATATAATCTTTGCTAAATTATTAAATCAATGAAGATCTGGCTTCCCTGTTTTAGAAACCACCATTTTTTTTACACTTGATCAATTTTAAATCATGCCACATTTCAGATTAACACTGAAAACATTATTTTCTTGCATAACATTTTTTAATTGTCTCAGAGCATCTATTTCCCTTTCCTTATTCCAGTTGAAGAAATATTTCTTTACATTTATTTTTAAGCTCTTTCATATATTCACACTGTGTATTTAATATCCTGTCTTTATCTTCCTGAGGATATCTTACTCTCTCTGTTCTCAGTTATACTAAGTACCTTATGGGCTTGCTCTTCCGCTATCATGTTGGAATGCAGTTCACTTACCCCTGGGTTTGTACATTGTTTTAACCCACTATTTTCTTGGAAGAATATGGTAAGTATAACTTCCAAGCCCTAGAAATTTGCATTTTTTAAAAAAGTTCTTATAACTTAGTAGAAATTAAAAAAAAAACCTTACATTGGTTATCAAAAGTTTTCAGCATCTGACTAAGTGTGGTCTTTACCCTTTTTTCTTGACAATTCGTGGGTCTTGTCAATCTGAAGATTCATGTCTCTTCCTCCAAAGCCAATTTATTTTATTTCTCTAATTTCCTCTGTTTCTACATAAGGACTTGACATAAGCATTTTATCTTTTGTATCTGTATGAATTTTCTCTAGTATGTAACAAATTATGCCAACACGTACTTTAAAACAGCAAACATTTATTATCTTACAGCTTCTCTGGTTCAGCAATCTGGGTTTAATTTAGCTTGGTGTCTCCAAAAGAGACATCTAAAATTTTGCTATACTCTACTATTTAGAAATGAGTCCTCAGGTCCAACTCCCATTTGCCAGGAGGGAAATGAGAAATCCAATTCTTATACAAAGTCATAAATAGCAGGGGATAGTGACTGGGAGTCATTTTAGAGACTATTACAGTGTTTCTTCTGGTCCCCATCACCCTTACCATATGTATAGTATTCTCACTCATTCTTAAGGTCCCCAAAAGGCTCATCCCATTTAAGCATTCACTAAAAGTCAAGAATCTCATTTCCTAAATCAGGTCTAGTGTGGATGTAGCTCGTCAAGTGTAGTTCCTTAAATAGAACTCCTGGGTATAGTTTCTCTTGAGCTGTAGAATTAAAGAGACAGATATTGTTCTCACACATCTAGCATACAATGATGGGACAAACATAGATAATGCAAGAGATGCTCCTATTTAAAAAAAAAAATGGGCAAAATGAGAGACACAAAGGAGTCCAGAGTAATTCTGGTATCCAGCTAAAAAAAGAATGACATATTCTTCATTTTCTTATGAACAATCCTGCACATTTCTTGAGTCTATACTAAGGTATGTTGAGGTCCTTGATTCCACCCTCTGACTCATTTTTTCCCTTTTTTTTTTTTTTTTTTTTTTTGGAAAGGTAGTACAGATGAGTGGATTCCACCTGCTTCCTGCCAGAAGAATTTTGGAGATTGAATGTCTTTTTTAAAATGTTTGCTCTGTCTCCAAGTCTTTGAGTCCACAAAGACAGGTTGTCTGCAAATACAATTCTCTCAAAATCTCTGTAGACTTTCTGTGAATCTCATTTGGTTTTACTTTTTAAACAAAAGACATACCCACTAATTTCTTTGAAATAAGCTCTTAAACTTTTTGCAGGTCTTACTGTTTGATTGAAAGGATCTCTGAGCCAATCCTTTAATCTCGTTAAAGTTCTTTTAGTTTGACTGAATAGTACCCTGAGGAACCTCTTTGATCTCTGAATTCTTGACAAAAATCTTCACAGCCACACCTTCAGCTTCTTCTCCGACCACATTTTACTTGCAGTTTCCTAAAATAGATATTTTCTTGCATGTTACTTCTTAATTGTAGCATGGTTTACAATCTGGAAAGACTTAAAATTTTTAAAACCGTCGAGTACTGTCTCCTTTTGTTTAGCAATCCTTTCTGCAATTTATCTCAATTCTTTCACATTTTACTATAAGCAGCAAGATTTAACCAGATGGGACATTTAACACTTTGAAAATTTACTTAGCTAACTTAATCAGTTTTCGATGCACATTTTCTACTTTCCACATGTCTGCAGGTGATATTGTTGATACGATTTATGTTTTCTATAGATAAAGGGTCACCCTTCCTCCAAGTTCCAATAATAATTTCCTTATTTCCTTTTGAGCATTCACCAGCAGCATCCTCAAATTCCAGATTTCTACTAATGATCTATTTAAGGCAATTTTTTCATTCTATCCACAAAAAAAAAAAAAAAAAAAAAAAAAAAAAAAAGATTCTGACCCACAGAAACTGGGAAAATAAATGTTAGTGGTATAAGCTGCTAAGTTTTGGGGAATTTTGTCACACACTATAGATAATGATGTAGATTTTGGTACCAGAAGCAGGGTACTTTCTTAACAAACACATAAAAATATAAGGTTGGCTTTGGAACTGGGCAGTGGGTGTATGCCAGGGGGATTTTTGAAGAACCTGTTATAGAAAGAAAATGGGAATGACTTGGAATAAAAGATAAATTTAAGAAATATCCACATTCTTGCTAAACAAATTTTTAATGTTAACACTTTTTCATACTTATTTCTTCATATATTTATATATATCTGTATCCTCTTATTATAATTGATAAATAAAAACATAATATTTATGCAAGTCTAAGGCTCAATACTATAATAAACATGTGACATCATCATCACATACAAGGACTGGAATGCTGCCATCAACTCGTGTCCACTTAGGTATGTGTCTTTACCACCTACCTCTTGCCTTTCCCTCAACAGAGATCATGCCAGCCTAAATTATGTCTTCATCATTGCCTTGAGTGTTATGAAATATTTTTGTATACATATATTCCTAAACAAAGTGCTGTTGATATATGTTTATATTCAAGATTTATAGAAATGACATCACACTAATAGAGTCTTATGGGCCTATCTTTATCTGTTATCATTATTGTTTTGAAAATTATCTATGTTGCTTTGTGTGGTTGTAGTTTATTCATTTTGCTGCTGTATAAAATCCATTGAGATAATATACTTATTCTACTTGGGCTACCATAACAAAATACCATAAACTGGTGGTTATAAACAACGGAAATTTATTTCTCACAGTTCTGGAGGCCGGAAGTTCAAGATCAGAGTGGCAGCATAATTGGGTTCTGCTGACGGATTCCTTTGAGTTTACAAACTGCCAACTTTTCATTGTACACTCCCATGATGTAAGGGGTGAGGAAGCACTGACCCTCAGTTCTAAGACCATTAATTCCATTCATGTGGGTTCCACCATCCTAAATTAATCACCTCCAAAAGTTCTGCCACCTAATACCATCACATTGGGGTTAGGACTTCAAAATATGAGTTTTAAAGAAAACAAACATTCAGTCTATAGCACACACCTATATATATATATTTATACTCTTTCAAGTTGGCATTTGGATGATTTCTGACTTTTTGATATTTTGAACAGAGATGATATAAACATTGTGTACATATCTCCTAAGGTATATGTGTATACATCTATCTGCAGTGCATAATTAAGTGATGGAATACTGTATCATGGGGTATGCACATGTCCAACATTATAAAATAATGCCAGTATTATTTTTTATAATGAATTATATATTAAATTAGTTCCTTTAAAAATATATGAAATGTTCACTTTTTTATGCCTGCTTATTTTCGTTTACCTTTCTTTCTCACAGAGATAGCCACTATGATTAATTTGTTTTCTAAATTCTCATGCATATTGTTGCAATTTTAGGTCATAATTGAGTAATGATAATTAATATCAAACATAGTTGCACTTATGTATTAAACTTTACATCAATTTATTATCTCATTATTGTGAAATTCAGAGATATGATTTTGAAAGCAGTGAGTGCCGATATAGATGTGATGATTTATTCATTTAAACTTCTATTCAATATGCTGTGATGTGAATAATGCATAATTTACTTATTCCCTACATTGTATTTGAGAACATTTAATTTTCTGTTTGACTGTTGCAGAAAATGCTACCTCTAATGTTCTTCAAGATCTTATTTTTTACAAAACATTTGAAATATTATTTTATAGATAAATAGCCAAATGACAATTTTAAACTGTTGTTTACTGATATTTTTCACTTTGCTAGACAATATTAAGTTGCACTGCAGTGTGGCAGAGCCAATCTACATTCCTACTCATAATTCATGTTATCAGACTTCATTATTTTTGGACACTCCAGTGGGTGTGGCAGCCCACTGTACATGTTTTAATTTTTTGATTATGAACAGGATTACATATTTTTCACCTTTCAATATATACAGTGATGATTCAGAATTAAAGTCTGTAAATCTTTCTCAGATAACTATTCCACTATTTTTACTGGCTTATCTGGATTTTTAAAATTCATTTTAGGTTTTAAATACCTGAATATAATCTCGAAACTAATCCTTTTTCAGTTTTGTGCATCATAATTTCTCCTTTTCTGCTATTATTATTTTTAACTTTGATTTTAGGGAGGCTTTTTTTGTTTTCTGTAGAGAATATTTTGTTTTTAAGAAATTATACACAGATTTATATGCAAATTTATGCTTTTTCCTTTGTTGTCAGTGCTTTTTTCAATAAATAGCAAGTCACATAAAACAAGTACATAAGTACTGTTTTACTATTCTTAATTGTTTTAAAATTTTCAATATATTTTGATTCAAATCACAAAGAATTAGTTGTTGTAAAGAGAATGAGTAAGAATCTATTTTTACTTGTTCTCTATATGGAAAGCCTATTTTTGAAGAAGAATGCATTAAGTAATACATCGTGTTTCCTGTGAGTACTTAAAATATTTTTATCCTCTAAAAAACTTCCAACAAACAATATTTGGCTCTATGTCTTCTATTCTGGTCAATTTATCAACTTTGTTAATTAATAAATTTTCTTTAAAATTATCAAAATGTTCTTTTTTGATAGTTTGTATAGTAATTAGTGAATATTGGATATAGTTTCATTTCTAGGCCTTACTCTTTTAACTAAATAGTGTTATTTAACAGTGCTCTCTACAATGGTCCAGCACATATATTGGGTTATTCCTATACTGGTCACTGATTTTAAAGCTTTTATAAATATTCTTTGTTTTCTCTTGTGCTATTAGTTATTGCTAATGCTTGGGCATATTATTGATTGTATTTTTTGATATACCAAAATTAAACTATCACTTAATTTTGTCTAAACATCGGAATTAACTTTATACTAAATAAAAATATCAAGGGTTTTTTTTTTTTCCTTTTATTTTTTCATTTTGTGAAAAATAGTGTCTCACTATATTGCCAAGGCAGGTCTTGAACTCCTAGGCTCAAGTTACCCTCCTGCCTCTGCTGCCCTAAGTGCTGAAATTACAGGTGAGAGCCACTGTGCCTTGCCTTATATCAAAGTTTTAAAAATTTTATTATCCTCTTTATGGCGCATTATAGTTTATTGAAAAAATATGCCACAATCTTTATGATCATCACCACCAACTCCTCCCACGCTTGTTCATGCAGGAATTCAAAATCTATACTCTCTGATTATTGTTTCATGATTCATTCACGTAATATCCTTCATCAGAAATCTAATCTTATATAAAGGACTAAAAATTGAATAAACTAATAAGACACAGACAGATGGCACAGCAAGATCTTGATTAAAATATTCTTCTGAATTATATCCTTATGAGAATATGAGAGATTACTAAGGTTAAACTTCAACACATCCACACATAAACACATAGATCTGGCGACAGAATAGGATGATTATAATAGAAGGGTTTGTAAAGACAAAATAAAATACAACCTAACATACTGATATTTTTCTGTACTCCACTGAATTAGTTTCTTTGACGAAATGATATTGAACTCTGAACACATATCTCTACAAGAATCTCCAGAGTTCATGACCATAATTTTTAATATCTATCACTACATGCCATTAATTCAAAAATCTCTAAAGATTAAAATTTTATGCAGCCACCCACTTTTTGTTAAGAAAAATAAATATTGTGCATGAGAGTTCTTAATGTTCTGCAGTAGGGACTTTCTCTACAGAGACAGTAATGGATAAAAATCTATATGTTTAATTGCTGAATAATATTGTGTACAAAGCAATATTATTCTAGACAACTTTTTTATGTGATAAAAATATATTCATTCCAAAAGGTCTCCTGAAAATGAAAAGATAAAATGTTTCAGTTACACAATATGGTTTAAAAAAGGTATTACATTTGAAATGATTAAAACTATCATAGACTTTGGTGCCTAACTAATTAGCACGACCCTCTTAGTTAGTGCTATTGGATTTTGGTTCCCTATGTTTTCAAACAGGAATGATGGTATTACTTATTTTATTTATCTAACAGCATTGAATTGAAGAACCAACAAGCTATTGTATATTTATGTGCTAAATAGTACTCTATTTGATATTACAGCATGTGTTATCATTTAAAATATTCATTATTCAATATCCAGAATTTATTTTTTCTGAACAGGACACAATTATGGTAGTTTAATCTAAACACAGGCAAACATAGGTAGCTTCTAGATAAAGATGATACACTTAACACCTACATCTAATTTTTCTCCCTCCCCACCCTTAAAAAGGATTATAAAAAAGTCACAAAGATGATGAACAGGAATACAATAACAATCAAATTTTGAAAGCTAGGAAGTAGGTAGACTTGTAATATTAATTTACTAAGCCCCTGGAAGTCAAATCTTTAGCTGGAAGTTAAGAAAGCCAAGAGTTACATGATCTATAAACTCAGAAGCCTCAACAGATTCAGAAACCATCAGTGAAGGCATGCTAAAATAAGGGGAAACAAGTTAAAAGATGTCTCAGAAGTAGTTAAATATCTAGATATACTAGCACCCCAGTGGAAGAGAGGAGATTTATTCTCTGTAAGGGGCCATATATACAGAGAGTCTCTGGACTGGGAGACACTAATAATAGTTGAGGGCATGAGTCCTGTATGAAAATAATTAGGCCTACATACATTGAATGCTGAGACTTTCAGACATCTTTCCTCACTTATCTCTCAGATTTCTGACTTCCCTGGCGGAAGATTGGCAGAGTGCCCTCTGAAGAAACACACTGGCTCAAAAGACCTAAAGATGCCACCATCAGAGTTTCCCAACAAACTCTATAGGAAAATTTCAAGTTGACATACTCAATTAGGTACCCAGAAGATTGCAGTTAGCAACTTATTTCCCTTTCTTAAGCACTGGCAGACATCGAAAGACTAAAATAAATATAATGAATAAGGGCATATTGGATGAAATAAAGATAGAGAAGAATAAAATATCAACAAATTTATTATTAATCTCATAGAGATAAGACAATTTACTTTGCCCTTAAAGTAAGAAAAAAAATTTAAAGGGATATTCAGAGAAACAAAAATTTGTAAGCAGAAATGGAAAAAGTCAGTAAAAGAAAGGTCAAGTTGAGAAAATAATCTAGAGAGAGATTTCTTTAAAAGGCTTAAAAAGTTATGGGAGATAAAGAGCAAGAACAATAAAGAACCTGAGAGGAGGTTCAAATAAAGAACAGAGATACAAGGGAGCAAACGATTGACTGAATCATTCTAGAAAACTTGACAATACCAACGACAAATATCCAGCACAGACAATGAAAACAAACTTGAACTATTTGTTCAGTCATTTGGTGTATCCTTCAATAAGTACATTATATTGGGCACCTCATCTCTACTAAGGACTCTTCCTAACAGTAGAGATGTAGCGGTGGAAATAAACATAAAATAAAATTCTGCCTTCCAGAAACTTACCATTTAGAAAAGTTAAACAAATGATAAGAAAGATAAATAAATAAAATATACTGTATATTTAATGGCTTTCAATATTTAGATGAAAATTAAAACCAGATAATTAGAATAGAGAGAGTTGGGCGGTTGTGGTTAAGATTTTCCATTGTGTGGCCAGTGGGTGGTACCTAATTGAGGTTACCTATGATTGAGAACATTAAGAAGGTAATGGAGCAAGGCATGACTTTCTATGATAAAAAAAATATTCCAGAAAAAGGGAAAAAAAACAGTGCAGAAGTGCTTTTGGCAAATAATATGTATACTACCTTGGAGTACTGTCAGCAATGCTAATGTTGACAGTCTTTTAATCCCTTGGATAAACAAAAGGATCAAAGCAGGCACACATTCAGAACTGCAATGTCTCAAAAGTGTAACTATTTTCATCCTTTCCCAGAAAGTTTCTAATAATTGTGCTACAGAAAAATGAAGGACTGTACAGACATACCTCATTTTCCTGTGCTTTGCTTTATTGTGCTTCACAGATATGATGCTTTTACAAATTGAAGGTTTGTAGCAACACTGCATCCAGCTGCTGGAGAAATTGGTGCCATTTTTCCAACAGCATGTACCCACTTCATGTCTCGGAGTCACGGTTTGATAATTCTTGCAATATTTCACACTTTTTTTACTATCATATCTATTATGGTGACAGACATCTTCAATCTTACTATTGTAATTGTTTAAGAGCACCACTTACTTCATGTAAGATAGCAAACGTTACTGATAAATGTTGTGTGTGTTCTGATTGCTTCACCAACTGGCTGTTCCCCAGACTTCTTCCTCTATCCCGGTCTCCTTATTCCTTGAGACACACTAAGATTGAAATTAGACCAATTAACAACCCTGTAGCCACCTGTAAGTATTCAAGAGAATAGCATTGTTGGATGTCTCTTACTTTACATCAAAAGCTAGAAATAATTAAGCTTTGTGAGAAAGGAGTGTTAGAAGTTGAGAGAGGTCAAAAGTCTCTTGTGTCAAATAATTAGCCAAGTTGTGAATGCAAAGGAAACGTTCTTGAAGGAAATTGATGGTGTTACTTTAGTGAACATACGAATGATGAGAAAGCAAAACTGCCTTGTTCCTAATAAGGTGAAAGTTTGAGTGGTCTGGATAGAAGATCAAGTCAGACACAACATTCTCACATGCGAATGTTAAACATAATTCAGAGTATGGTTCTAACTCTTTTTAATTCTGCAAAGGCTGAGAGAAATGAGCAATCTACAGAAGAAAAGCTGGAAGCTAACAGAGACTGATTCATGAGGTTTAAGAAAATATGCTGTCTCGGCTGGGCACGGGGGCTCAAGCCTGTAATCCCAGCACTTTGGGAGGCCAAGACGGGGGGATCACGAGGTCAGGAGATCCAGACCATCCTGGCTAACACGGTGAAACCCCGTCTCTACTAAAAATACAAAAAACTAGCCGGGCGAGATGTTGACGCCTGTAGTCCCAGCTACTTGGGAGGCTGAGGCAGGAGAATGGCGTAAACTCGGGAGGCGGAGCTTGCAGTGAGCTGAGATCCGGCCACTGCACACCAGCCTGGGCGATAGAGCAAGACTCCATCTCAAAAAAAAAAAAAAAAAAAAAAAAAAGAAAGAAAATATGCTGTCTCCTTTAACATAAAAGTGCAAGGTGAAGCCAAAAGTGCTGATACAGAAGCGGCAGCAAATCATCCAGAAGATCTAGCTAAGATCATTGATGAAGGTCGCTACACTAAACAACACATATTTAGTGTAGACAGGACAACCTTACATTGAAAGAAGATGCCGTATAGGACTTTTGTAGGTAGAAAGGAAAAATATATGTTTGACTTCACAGCTTTAGAGGACAGATTGACTCTTCTGTGTGTTAGGGGTTAATGCAGCTGTTGACTTCAAGATGAAGCCAATGCTCATTTACCATTTTAAAAATCTGAAGATCCTTAAGAATTATGCTAAATCTACTCTTTCAATGTTCTAAAGATGAAACAACAATGCCCTGATGACAGCACATCAGTTTACAGCACTGTTTACTGAATATTTTAAGCTCACTCTTGAAATCTACTCCTCAGGGAAAAAAAAAAAAAGACTCCTTTCAAAATATTACTGCTCATTGACATTGCACCTTTTCACCTAACAGTTATACTGGAGATGTAAAAGGAGATTAATGTTGTTTTCAAACCTGCTAATATAGTGTCCATGCTGCTTCCCATGGATCAAGGAGTAATTTTGAGTTTAAAGTTTTAAGGTTCTAGCTCACATATACGGTTATTCAGGTGATGGACCAAGGCAAGGAATGTTGAAAATCTTCTGGAAGATGCCATTAAAAACATTTGTGATTCGCGGAAGGATGTCAAAACATCAATGTTAAGGGAGTTTGGAGGAAGGTGATTCCAACCCTAATGGATGACTTTGAAGGGGTTGAGATTTTAGTGGAGGAAGTAAATGCAAATGTGGTGAACATAACAAGATAAGAAGAATTAGAAGTGGAGCCTGAAGGTGTGACTGAATTGCTGAAATCTCAGGATACAATTTGAACGGATGAGGAATTGCTTCTTATGGCCCTACTCAGGGAAAAACAAATGTAATTCATGAGATTACAAAGATGTCCTAGATGCTAACCAGTCTACATAGAATAATGGAGATCTCAACTCCTGCTATCTCTAAGGGTGATAAAAAGAGTACATTATATAATGGCCGTTGTGGAAAGTGTGAGATAAATTGACACAAATTTCAAAGGACTTATAAATAATGCAGATAAAAGACAAGCATTAATTCAAAGAAAAACAAAGAAGACATGGAATGTGCTCATATTACACTTCAATGTTCAGTTGTGAGTATTTTAATAAACATAATAGTATAATTGCTAAATGCAGATTTAGCCTCAAAACGTACTATGACTCTATTGGAAGAAGAGTGTGTATTGTGCAGCAGGGTGGACTAAAGATCAGAGACCTAAAATATTTTTCATTAGTATAGGAAGTCAGTAGATATTGTATGAAATGGGTTAATCAAAGAATACCAGTATATACTTTTTTTAAGAAAAATATATGGATGAAGCTGAAGGTCATAATCCTAAGAAAATTAATGCAGGAACAGAAAACCAAATACCTCATATTCTCACTTATAAGTGGGAAGCAAACATGAACATAAGTATGGGAACCAATGACACTGTGGACTAGATAGCGGGAGGAGTGGGTTAAAAAGCTACCTATCAGGTACTATGCTCACTACTCAGATGACAGGATCCATGCTCCAAACCTCAGCATCATGAAATATTACTATGTAACAGATCTGAAGATGTCACTCCTGCATCTAAAATAAGAGTTGAAAAAAAAAAGTTCGAATAAAAACATTATTTCTTGAGAGAGAGACAGGGAGGGAAGGAAAAGTTGTGGTAAGGAATGACTGTATTATATGATTTAATATTATTTCAATTATAAAATCATGCACATTGTTTAAGAATGTAAAAGTTCATTTAAATTACACATTTTGTGTCATCAGTTTAGTTGACGAGATACAGCTGTAGGAGAAAAGGAGCTGTTTAATGAAGTGTTTTACTATTAATAAATATTTACAGTTATATTGCAAAACCTGGCCCAATAGTAGTTTAGAGTACTAAGATACAAATAAGCAGCCTCAGCATTGTGAACTCCATTTGTTAAATAATACATCACTTCAAATTTCAGTGCCTGTTATAAATTTATAAACACACAAAATAGTTCCTACTTTTCATATTTTAATCAAACTGAACTGTTTCAATTCTTAAATATATTATTTAGAAAAAAATTAAATCGGATTTTTACTGAAAGAAATGTGAAAATGTTCTAAAAACACTGAACTAGAAAAAAATAAAGATACTAATCCAATCTCAATCTCATACCATTAAAAATATGCTAAAAAATGAGAAGCAAGCCAATATCATTTTAAATACCTCATTTCTAAGGCATAGAGAAATGTGAACATTTTGCTATAACTGAAATGATTTTAGAAATCATGGCTTCTAATTAAAAGTACTTTACTTTGAAGGCAGACTTTTGTTTAGTTAGATGCTATATAATGGGGTTGACTTAAAAATATTTTTTTTCTGGCTGCAGTTAAACTTTGTGAAAGTTGAGTTGCCATGGTGATTTATTGTTTTAGTCTAAGAGATTCTGTGATAGAAATATAGATGGTTATAATTAGAAGTTTAATCTAAAAATATAATTCATTTCCATTTATGATAATTTAACAAGCAAAGCTATGAATTAAACAATGGCAGTAATCTAGTAAAATCTTAGTTGATATTTGTCCATTCAAAAAGAGTTTAATAAAATAACATATTACATTTTATCCATTCAAATATGAACCCATATTCATAATGAATATGGAAAAGAATATTGGTGTTGGTTATTTATACCCAAATGAAAAGCAAAAGGCAGGGACTCCTGTAACTCAATAAGGAATGAATATTAGTAAAAACAGCAGCTGCTGAAAAAAAAAATAGTGCAGGAGGAAGAAAATAGGTGTAGATTGATAATATTTAATTCCGTTGTATAATAGAAGATTCTATGCCATAGACTACTTTGGTATTGGAATTTGTTTTAGGGGTACATAAATGAGAAGAAAGTTTTATCAAAGAAAATTTCCTCCTCTTACCACATTTCCCTAAGTCTTGGTTAGCAGCCTTTTTTATATGCAAGTCAAAGTCTTTTATCTTTGTACTTATTATATTTTATTATAGATGTTCTGCTTATATCTCCCACAAGAATGTAAATTCCTTGGGTAGCAGAACATAATGTTTGTTTATTCTGAAAGTGCACATCCAATCCTTTTCATATTTCCTTGCACATATCAGCAAACAATAAATGTTTTGATAATGAACAAATGACAAATATTTTTATATATGTGACAGCTAGGGCTGCTGTCATTTAACATTTTTCACATGCAACTTCAGTATTCTAAAGAAAGGGTTAAATAATAGCAGGTAGTCTGGTTTTCATTTCAGTTTTTAAAGTTTATTAAAGTGATTATAGAGGAACAATTTGAAGAGGCATATGGGGTCTAGATAATTCAGAACAGAGTTTCTGCTAAAAAAAAAAAAATAATAAGAAAACCAAGCAATGTTTACAAAATTATTTGAACATGTTGGAGAAATAGCAAGAAATAATAAGATGTAATCTCAAAATGGTATCTGAAATGTTTGGTAGGCAAAATTTGATTGCCTTAGAAAACCAGCAGACTAATATTTAAAGCTGGAGACTATGGTTAGGCAGCAAAGCAATACAAACCATATGTTGGAACAAAAGAGCTAAAACTTAAGAGTAAAACTGAACTGAAGAAAATGGCTATTTCAGGGACTAAATCTCAATTTGGAATACTTTCAAGTCATGAATTAGAATTAAGATAATTTTGTCTTTCTTTGGGCTGAAACCACCATCTTCTAGTCATTCACCAAAATGATGAACACAAAGGGAAGGAGGAGAGGCATGAAGAGTGAGTGCCCAAAGTTTAATGTCACAAACCAAACACAAATTATCTATGAAAGAGATAATACCATATTTCTTCTCACTCCATTTTTATATTTTATATATGCATATATATAACACACAGCATTTAATTAAAAAGTATACAGAAAGACAATGAGACAAGGTGCTATCAGTGAAAATAAAGTAAGAAATAGAAAAAAAGTAAAAACTGTTAGATGCTCATATCATGAACTTATCATAAACAAAGATTAAAATAATTATCTTACATACGTTTAAGATTGAGAAATTTAGTCACAGACGTAAAAGAAAAACCACATGAAATTCTACATATTATATACAATAATGTAAAAAAGCATGCAATAGATATTTTTAATACAACTAAACATAGTTGAATACAAAATTTGTGAACTACGAGTTGGAAAAAAAATTCCAGGTGAAGCATAGAGAAAATAGAAGGAAGAGTAAGATATACAAAAGGTAAGTGTGAAAGTGTCAAATATGTAAATGGAAGCCCAGAAAAGAGGAGAAAGAGAAGGGGGAAGAGGAAATATTTGAAAATGTGTGGCTGAGAAATTTCCCAATGTAACAAAGTCATAAACGTGAAAAATAGTAATACCGGCCGGGCGCAGTGACTCACACCTGTAATCCCCGCACTTTGGGAGGCCAAGGTGGGCAGATCACGAAGTCAAGAGATCGAGAGTATCCTGGCCGTCTCTACTAGAAATACAAAAATTAGCTGGGCGTGGTGGCGCCAGCTACTCAGGAGACTAGTCCCAGTTACTCTGGAGGCTGAGGCAGGAGGATCACTTGAACCCAGGAGGCAGAGATTGCAGTGAGCAGAGATTGTGCCTCTGCACCCCAGCCTAGAGACAGAGCAAAGACTCCATCTAAAAAAAAAAAAAAAAAAAAAAAAAAAAATTAATACCAGGCCAGAATATTTAAACCAAATATGCACATCATGCTAAAATTGTTGAAAACAAAGGCAAAGAGATAAATTTTAAACCCTGGTTAAAAAAAAAAAAAATCTTTTCTTCATAATAATAGTATGACTGGTAACTCTGGTCTCAATGGAAATAACTAAATCCAAAACACATTTGATGATATCTTAAAATGTAGAGAGAAAATAACTTGCAATTTAGAAAACTGTTGATACTCATTAAAATTATTATCAAAAATGATAGGTGACCATATAGTGAAAGAAAATGTAGTGAAAGGAAGGAAGGAAGGAAAACCATCAACTCTCCGGAGTAATATCTCATGCTTTACTGAGGACTTGGGCATTTCAAGAAAACTGCAGAGAAGAGGGAAGGAGGTAACTACTAGTAGGTTTATTTATTTATTTATTTTTGAGATGGAATCTTGCTCTGTTGCCCAGGCTGGAGGGCAATGGTGTGATTTCAGCTCACTGCAACCTCTACCTCCTAGGTTCAAGCGATTCTCCTGCCTCAGCTTCCCAAGTAGTGGGGATTACAGACACATGCTGCCACTCCTGGCTATTTTTTTGTGTTTTGGTAGATATGGGGTTTCACCATTTTTCCCAAGCTTAGCTTGAACTTCTGAGGTCAGACAATCCACCTGTCAGGGCCTCCCAAAGTGCTAGGATTACAGGCGTGAGCCACTGCCTCCAGCATAGGTATAAATTTTACCTTAAGCAATGCTAGAAAAAGATCTTTTTTTTTTTTTTTTTTTTTTTTTTGAGACGGAGTCTCGCTGTGTCGCCCAGGCTGGAGTGCAGTGGCCGGATCTCAGCTCACTGCAAGCTCTGCCTCCCGGGTTTTTACGCCATTCTCCTGCCTCAGCCTCCCGAGTAGCCGGGACTACAGGCGCCCGCCACCTCGCCCGGCTAGTTTTTTGTATTTTTTAGTAGAGACGGGGTTTCACCATGTTAGCCAGGATGGTCTCGAACTCCTGACCTCGTGATCCGCCCGTCTCGGCCTCCCAAAGTGCTGGGATTACAGGCTTGAGCCACCGCAAAGACCTTTTTGTAATCAAAAGTTTACAAATACTAAAAACACATCCTGGCATATCAGAGCACTAACCATAGAAAAGGTTCGCAGAAAGTTTACTGTGGCAATCTGAAAAGTATGGCATCTGTTAAGGAAAGGCTGAAAAGAAGGGGGCAGTTTCCCTTAACAACTGGATAGCAAAGGAAAAATAATTTAACAATAATAATTAGCCTCCTAAAAGGCCAAAAAAAATCTCCCCCACCAACCCACACATATCCACCATGTCAGGAAATTGTTATTAAATAAATTTCAGTCCAATGGAGTACCATAATCAAGGCAACATATAAGTCACCACAGAGCAAAATCAAGGCAACAGAAATGAAATAAATCTATACAATATTATGACAAATTTCAGAAGGTAATATTTATTACACTTCAGTTGATGAAAATAAACTCCCTGGCACACACAAAGAATCAGAAAGAAAACCAAAAGACAACAAACTAAATTGAAATAAATATAGAGAAATAAAAATGTGAGAATATTTTTAAAAGTTATTGAAAGGAAAAGAAAGTTAATTGAATTGAGCATGGAACATATTGGGGTGATCAGGCCCAATCTCAAGCCATGAGGGCTACAAAGCCCTACGGGGTCAAAGGAATGAGAAAAGACAAGTGAAGAGTGCATAAAGTGGGTCCAGGGGGCTATGCTAGGTTGGAGGCTGCGAAGGCCCCAAGCTCTGGGAGCCCACACTAGTTATTGGTGACCAAACAAAGAAGCAGGTGGTGAGGACGTGAGGACATGGGGGTAAACAGGTGAGGATGTGACGACATGGGGGTAGAAAGGTAGTGGTGCATCAAGTGTAGCTGTGACAGTTTAGCATTTTCTTTGATGCATGCAGAATATGCTCTGCTGCTTGAGATAATGGAGATCATGTTCACCAGCCAGGGAGAGCAACCAACAAGTCTGTGCACATTCCAGAGGCTACAAGGGGTTTTATGCTCTGAGCCCTGGATTCCATCCAAGCCATGAGGGGTTTTATGCCCTGGGCTTAGATTTGTGGTGTGGCAGGGCAGCCTTACACCCTTTGGCACAGAGCTTGGTGTTCCAAAGTCCACGAGGGGTTTCATACCTGGACCCCGCACATCTTCAAGACTGATTTATAGTATGACAGACAAGCCAGTCCTGCCTCAGCTCTTCTACCAACAGAAAAAAAAAAAAAAATCATACTGTAAATGAATATTAAATTTTAGATTATATACAAGAAGAATATAAACAAATGAAATTTTAATAAGGCAAATTTTAAAATGGCAAGCAAACAACCAAGAAAACAACAATTAGATAAAACAGGTCAGAGAAAAAATGATGGATAAAAAACAGGAAAATCAATTATAATATTACTGTAATTGGAATCCCTGAACAAGAAAAATAAAATGTGCTAAAAGTAATTTTTATGCTGCAATTTTTAAAATAGTCCCCTAATTAAAAGAAAATACCACATATTGAAAAGGTCTACTCCTTGTGTTCCTGAGAGGATTAATGCAGGTAGATTAACTGGAAATTCAACACAGTAAATCTATTAGATTTTAAAAACAAACAAAAGTAATCTGGACCTCTAAACAAAATATAAAACAATTTACAAGGGCAAAAGGAAGACACTGATATCAAAATTCTTAAATTCAACATACAACATGAGGCAATAGAACCATAATTTTTTTGTTTTCTTTTTATTTTAATCAATGTTTTTTAAAATATTTCAATTCACTCATATTATAACATAATTTATTGTTGCATAAACCTTATAAAGTTCAAAATACATTAAAAAAACCTTCCAGGACTGAAAATAGTATGATATTTTAACATGGAAGTCTCTGGAACTGAGAGAAGCAGCAGAAAATATCAGTAAAGATAGAGAAATTTAATTAATGTGTATGAAGCAATTTACCTAAGTGATCTACTAATAAGATTACACCCATGATCTGAAGAATATCCATTCTTTTCAAGGGCGTATGTACAGTCATTACACAAGTTGTTTAATTAAAACAACTCACAAGCTTCCACTGATTAAGCTCATATAAAGTTTCAATGAAGGTAAAGTATATAGGACAAAATTAGAAAGTAAATATGGATAAACAACTAAGCAATTGAGGGCTCTATTGTCACAAAATCAACCATCACTTATTCAAAGATGTAGATTAGAGAAAGAAAGTCCTTGTGTTATCAACATTTCAGCACCTCAGAAGAACATTCCATTTAATATTTCAGGTGCAGTTGTGAGTGTTCTTCTTTGGGGGTATGAGATTCATACCACTGTGATTATTCGTAAGTTGGGAGTTTGTCCCTCTATCTAAGAAAATGCAGGGTATAACTGCACATCATATGTATGATACAGTAAGAGGTCATTTCAACACGGTGATAACATTGTTACTTGCACAGTTGGGTAACTGAAAAGATTTATAAGGCTCTACAGAGAATAGTCCTGTAAGGATATCAACCAGAAAAAGATAATCCAGAAGGAGAAAGCAAGCACAAGTAGGCATCACGAGCCTGAGAACTTCCAAGCACAGCTTCCCTACACTAGCTTCTTAGTTGCTCTTTTTGTGCGTTGTTGCCAGGTTGTTAATCAGCAATATAAGTGTGAGAAATCTTGTTACATGAGATTTCAGGCAAAATTTCTGGTGAGGTCTTTTATCCTTAAATGGTTAACCATTTAAGCTGATTAGGAAGCCAAGTAAGCTTACATGGCTAAGCCAGGCGTAAACCATCAATCTACACATCTTTAAACGGCATAAACTAGCAGGTTGTGGATATTGTTGGGGGAGTTTTGAACTTTAAGCAAATACATGATTAGCTTTTCTATTTCAACTACATCTTGTTTAAGAGTCAATACCTGACTTACAGGTGTCCTAATCTAGCTGTAAAATAACTCATTAAATTTTCATTCAGTGACAATAAAATATGACATAATAAAAATGGAAAGGCATAGGTGACTTAGGACTTTAGGAAAATTAGAGACTTGATACATCAGAAAATAAAAGAGCCTTAAAATCAATAAACCAAGTATTCATATCAGAAAGTTAGAAAAACAACATTAAAAACAGCTAATTGAAAAAAATAAAATAATAAAGACAGAAATTAAAGAACTAGTAACTGAACATAGAGGATTATCACAGACAGATAATTGATCTTCATAAAAAGTAATAAAATGGCAAAGCTATTTGAAGACTAATGAAGTAAAGCAAATGGAAATGCACAAATTACAAATACCAGGAGTAAGACAAAGATGTCATAAATGACTTTATGCAAATGAAAGTTGAGATAAAACACACCAATTCATAGAAAATAAAATTCACTAAATTTGATATAAGAAGAAAGGAAAATTTTGAACCTTTCTACATCTATTTGTACAGTTTCCTAGAGCTGCTATAATGAATTACCACAAGTGCGGTGGCTTTAAAACAAAAACAAAAACAAAAACCAGAAATTTAGTATCTCACTGTTCTGGAGTTCAGATGTTTTATTTTAATGTTTACAGATTTAGGGGTACAAGTGCAGTTGTGTAACATGGATATATTGTGTAGTAAGGAAGTCTGGGCTTTTAGTGCATCACCTGAATAGTGTACATTGTAGTCAATAGGTAGTGTTTAATCTCTCACCCCAGTCCCGCCCTCTCACTTTTGGTGTCTCTAATGTCTATTATTCCACTCTATATGTGCTTGTGGACCCATTGTTTAGCTCCCACTTACAAGTGAGAACTTGTGGTTTTTGACTTTGTTTATAAGTTATTTTACTTAGTATAGTAGCCTACAGTTCCCTTCATGTCATTGCAAAGGTCATGATTTCATTCCTTTTTATTACTGAGTAGTATTTTATGGTATATATACTACAGAAGTGTTAAAGTGTTGGCAGGACTATGCTCCTCTCAAATGCTGTAGGGTAGAATTTTTTTTAACTTCCTCAAGCTTCTAGTTACTCCATGTCTTTTGCTTGTAGCTGCTTAACTCCAATCGTTGTCTCTGTCTTTGTGAGGCCTTCTCCTCCTTCCTGTGTGTATATCTCTGTGTCTCTTTTAAAGGCACATCACTGGATTTAGCATACATCCAGTGATCTACCCACCAATTAAATCAGGATGATCTGTCTCATCTCAAGATCTTTAAATTAAATCTCAAAGAACATTTTTCTAAATAAGGTCATGCTCACAGGTTCTAGGACATGAACATATATATTTTAGGTACCACAATTTAATCTAATAAACTGTTAAAGAAATTTAAGCAATAATTACAAGTTTTTCCACAAAAATAACTCCAAACCCCATTGGCATTATGGCTATATTCCATCACATGTTTACTTAAGATGAATATAATTAAAATGTAAATTATAAACAATGATTACATTCTTTCAAAGAATAAAGGGTAATACCCCTCAACTCATTTTATGAGGCAAGCATATTTTCCACAAAAATAACTCCAAACCTGCATGGCATCATGGTTATATTCCATCACATATTTACTTAAGATGAATATGATTAAAATTTAAACTTGAAACAATGATTACATTCTTTCAAAGAATAAAGGATAATACTCTCCAACTCATTTTATCATTTTATGATATTTCAGATATAAAAACATACCAAACAAAAGACATTTCAAATCAGTCTCACAGACATATTTGAGAATCACCTCTACTGATTATTACTAAAGGAATCCAAAAGCATACTAAGGAGATAGTATGGCATGTTTAAGGCGACTCAGGAATAAAATGTTGTCTAAGTATGAGAAAATTCATTAAATTAATTTCTCAGATTAACAGAATAAAAGAGACCATTTATCTGATCAGAACATTGGAGGAGAAAAATCCACTTATGTTTCAAAAATAAATAAAACCTTCATCAAAATAGAAAAAGGGATATTTTAAAGCAATAACAAGTAATGTCATTATATAATGGTGAAGGCTATTTCTTTCAGAACGTCAGCAGATAAAAGTGTATGCTATCAACACTTCTGTTTGACACCCTAAGGTTCAATCTTATAAACAATAACAAAAAAAAAATAATAAAAGGTGTAAGAATTTGGAGGAAGCAATAAAACTGTGACTAGGTACATATGACATAATTATGTGTGATGCAATATTATAGAAAATCTCTATATAAACTATTAGAACTAATGCCTTTTGCAAGGTGCCTGTGTGGGTACATAGCATGTGTACATATTTATGGGTTGCATGAGATATTCTGATACAAGAATGTGATACATAATGATCGCATCAGGGTAAATGGGTTGTCTCTCACCTCAAGAAGTTATCCTTTGTGTTTCAAGCAATCCAATTATACTCTTGTAGCTATTTTAAAATGTACAATTATTATTATTTTTTTTACTAAAGTTATCCTGTTGTCCTAGCAAATACTAGGTCTTATTCATTCTTTCTAGTTTGGGTGCATATTAAGCATCCATGCTTCCTCACCACTCCTCCACAACACCTTGCAGCATCTGGTAACCATCCTTTTATTCTATTCTCCTGAGTTCAATTGCTTTAATTTTTAGCTCACACAAATATGTGAGAACATGTAGTTTGCCTTTCTGCACCTGCCTCATTTCAGTTATAATGACTTTCAGTTCCATCCACGTTGTTGCAAATGACAGGACCTCTTTCTTTTCATGGCTGAATAGTACTCCATTGTGTACACATACCACGTTTTCTTTATTCATTTATCTTTTGATGGACGCTTACATTGCTTCCAAATCTGGGCTATTGAGTGCAGTGCCCCAATAAACATGGGAGTAGAGATATCTCTTTGATATAATAATTTCCTTTTGGGAGGGGTATATACCTAGAAGTGGAATGGCTGGATCATTTGGTAGTTTTGATTTTAGTTTTCTGAGAACTCTCCAATCTGTTCTCCATAGCAGCTGTACTAATTTACATTCCCATCAACTGTGTAGGAGGGTTTCCTTTTCTCCACATCCTCACCAGCGTTTGTTATTGAGTCTTTTAAATAAAAGCCATTTTAACTTGGGTGACATAATATCTCATTGTAGTTCTGATTTGATTTATCTGATGATCAGTTATATTGAGTACCTTTTCATACACCTGTTTGACATTTGTACATCTTTTTTATGAGAAATACTTATTCATATATTTTGCCAAGTTTTTAAATTAGGTTACTAGTTTTTTCCTATAAGTTATTTGAATTCCTTATATATTCTGGTTGTTAATCTCTTGTTATTCTGTGGGCTGTGTTTTTACTTTGTTGATTATCTCGTTAGCTGTGTAGGAGCTTTTATCTTGATGAGATTGCATTCATTCATTTTTGTTCTGGTTACCTGTGCTTGTGGGGTATTGTTCAACAAATCTTTGCCCAGTCCAATGTCCTTGAGAGTTTCCCAAATGTTTTCTTGTAGTACTTTCATAGTCTGAGATATTAGATTTAAATCTTTGTTTTGATTTGGTTTTTGTATATGGCTAGAGACAGGGGTCTAGTTTCATTCCTCTGCATATGAATACCCAGTTTTCCCATGAAAATTTATTGAAGAGACTGTCCTTTCAATGTATGTTCTTGGCATCTTTGTGGAAAATTAGTTTACTGTAGATATATGAATTTATTTCTGCTTTCTCTTGTCTGTTCCACTGTTCTGTGTGTCTATTTTTATGCTAGTACCATGCCATTTGGGATACTATAGTTCTCTATTATAATCTGAAGGCAAGTAATGTGATTACTCCAGTTTTGTTCTTTTTGCTTAAGATAACTTTGGCTATTATGGATCTTTAAATATAAATTTTAGTTTTTTTTTAATTTCTGTGAAGAATGTCATTGGTATTTTGATAGGGATTGAAATGAACTGGTAGATTGCTCTGTATAGTATGGACATTTTAACAATATTAATTTTTCCAATTTGTGAACATGGGATGTCTTTTCATTTTTTGCGTCCTCTTCTCTTTCTTCCACCAATGTTTTATAGTATTCATTGTAAAGATATTTCATTTATTTGGTTAAATTAATCCCTAGCCATTTAATTTTATTTGTAGCTGTTGTAAATGCAATTACTTTCTTGCTTTATTTTTCAGATTGTTCACTGTTGACATATGGAAATGCTATCGATTTTTGTATGTTGACTTTGTATCCTGCAACTTTACTCAATTGTTTATCAGTTCTAAGTGTTTTGTATTAGAGTTTTTAGGTTTTTTCAAATGTAAGATTGTATTATCTGCATACAAGGATAAGTTGATTTCTTCCTTCCCAATTCAAATGTCCTTTTTTCCCTTCTCTTGTCTAATTACATTGGCAGGACATCATGTACTATGTTGAATAAGTCATAAAAGTCGGCATACGTGTCCTGTTCCAAATCTTAGAGAAAAAGTTTTCAGTTTTTCCCCATAATTGTGGGTCTTTCATATATGGCTTCTATTATATTGAGGCATGTTCCTTCTACACCCATTTTTTGAGGGCTTTTATTATAAAAGGATGCTAAAACTTACCAAATGCTTTTTCAGCATCAGTTGAAGTCGTCATATGATTTTTGTTCTCCATTCTGCTTGTATAATAATCACATTGATCGGTTTATGTATGTTAAGCTATCCTTCTATACCTGCAATTAATCCTACTCGGTTAAAACAAATATTCTTTTTAATGCGTTGTTGAATTCAGTTTGCTATTTTTTTTTCTTTTTAGGATATTTGCATCAGTATTAATCAGTGATATTATTCCATAGATTTTTTTTTTTTTAATGTGTATTTGTCTGGTTCTGGTAACAGGGTAATACTGGCCTCATATAATGAGATTGGAAGTATTCCATTCTCTATTTTTTGGAGTAGCTTGAATATGACTGGTATTAGTTTTTCTTAAATGTTTGGTAGAGTTCAGCAGTGAAGCCACTGGGACTCAAGCTTTGCTTTTTTGGGAGGCTTCATATTATGACTTTGCTCATGCTACTTGTAATTGCTCTGTTCAGGTTTTGAATTCCTTTATGGTTCAATCTTACTAGGTTTCATGTGTCTAGAAATTTATCCATTTCTTCTAGATTTTCCTATTTCTTGGCATGTTGTTGGTTATGGTAGCCATTAATGATCTTTTTAATTTCTGCAGTATCAATTGTAATGTCTTCTTTTCATTTCTGATTTTATTTATTTGAGTCTTACCTCTTGTTTTTCTTATTCTGGTTAATGGTTTGTCCATTTTGCTTATCTTTTGAAAAAAACTAACTTTTTGTTTCATTGCTCTATTATGTTGTTTTCTTTGTTGCAATTTCATTTATCTTTGCTCTGGTCTTTATTATTTATTTTCTTCTACTAAATTTGGGTTTGGTTTGCTCTCACTTTTCTAGTTATTTAAGATTCATCATCAGGTTGTTTATTTGAAGTTTTTCTTCTTTTTTAATGTAGGTGCTTGTAGCAATAAACTTCCCTCTTGGTAATGCTTTCTCTGTATCCCATAGGTTTTTGGTCTGTCATGTTTCCATTATCATTTGTTTCAAGAAAAATTTAAATTTCCTTTCCTCTTTCTTTATTGACCCACTGGTCATTCAGAGGCATATTGCTTCATTTCCATGTGTTTGCATAGTTTCTAAAATTCCTCTTGTTATTCTTTCTAGTTTTGTTACATTTAGGTCAGAGAAGATGCTTGATATTATTTCAGTTTTTTAATGTTTTAAGATTGCTTTTGTTGATTAACATGTTATTTCCTTGAGAATGATCCATGTGCTGAGGAGAAGAGCGTATTGTGCAGCCATTGTGTGAAATGTTCTGTAAATGTATACTAGGTCCTTTTAGTCTGTAGTGAAATTTACGTATAATGTTGCTTTGTTGATTTTCTGTCTGGGAGTCTTGTCCAAATTGAAGATGGAGTACTGAATTCTACAGCAATAATTTTATTGGGTTCTGCCTCTTTCTTGATCTCTCATAATATTTGCTTTTTATATCTAGTGCTTTTGTGTCAGGTGAATATATCTTTTAAATTGTTACATCTTCTTGTTGTATTCACCCCTTAATCATTATATGATGACCTTCTTTGTCTCTTATGAGAGTTTTGGTCTTGTAATCTATTTTTTTCTGATATAAGTATAGCTACTCCTGCTTTTTTGTTTGTTTGTTTCCATTGGTATGACATATCTTTTTCCATCCCTTTCTTTTCAGTCTATGTGTAGCTTTATAGGTGAAATGTGTTTCTTTCAGGAAACAGATCTTTGGGTCTTGTTTTATTATCAATTTGGCCACTCTGTCTTTTTATTAGAGATTTTAGTCCATTCACATTCAATGTTATTATTGATAAGTAAGGACTTACTCCTGCCATTTTTTTTTTCTGTTTCTTTTGTGGTCGTGTATTCCTTCTTTCTTTCCTTCTTGTCTTTATTTTAATGAAGGTTCTTTTCTCTGGTGGTATGATTTAATTCCTTGCTTTTTCTTTTTTGTGTATCCATTGTATGTTTTTGATTTGAGGTTACCTTCAGGCTTTCAAACTTCTCATAATCTACTATTTTAAGCTAATAGCAACTTAGCACTCTGTATAAATAAACAGGCAAAAAGAAAAATAATAAAAATGTACACTTTAAATTTGTCCCCCGTTTTTCAACTGTTTTTCTATTTGCAGTCTTCACAATCTGGGCCTGTTTGTTTTCATCCTTCTTGGCAATGCTTTCCACATACTCTGAAAAACTTGGGTATTGTAATATAACCCTTATCGGCATTAGGGGATACCCCAAGCCCAGTAATGCTGTGACTCTTGCAAACTTGTGGAGGTACTGCCTTGGTAGTCTTGTATAAGAGCTAGACGAATTCTCTGGATTCCCAGGGACTCTGAATAGAACAGGGACTCTGTTCTTTTCCCTTATTTTCCCCAGATATACAGAGTCTCTCTCTCTCTCTCTCTCTCTCTGTGCTGAGCTGCCTGGGGCTGGGGAAGGTGTGACATAAGCAACTTTGTGGCCATCACAACTGGGAATGTGCTGGGTCATACCTAAAAGTCAGTACAGTAATGAGTCTCACCCAAATCTCATTATAACCACTACCTGGCTATCACCTATGTTCACTCCAGTACCTAGAGTTCTACTATCAGCAGGTGGTGAAGACAGTCAAGCTTGTGTCCTTTCCTTTGGATGGCAAGTTCCTCCAGAACCCAAGAGGGTCCAGAGATGCTGTCCAGGAGCTAGGGGCCAAAGTGAAAAAACTTAGAACTCTACCTGATGTTCTACTTTACTGTGAATGAGTTGGCCCTCAAACAATTGGAAAGTCTTCCCACTCTTCCTTCCCCTTTCCACAAGCAGCCACCACCACCATAGGCCCACAGGGAGTACTACCAGACTACTGCCATGTAGCTACTGTGAGAGAGTGGGGGAGTGGTGGCATTAGCACTTCAAGACTATCTTTCCTACACTATTCAGTGCCTCTTTTAGTAGTATGAAGTTAAAACCAGGTACTGTGTGTGCTCTAGAGCATTAAGTGAATATCAGCAGTAGTCTGGTAGTGAATGCTACCAGACCTGGGACTCATCCTTCAGGACAGCAGGCTCACCTCAGTGCCGGAGAATGTCCGGCAATGCTTTACAAGGGCCAAAGTCTGGAATAGTGAACCCAAAGGTTCTGCTTGGTGTTCTACCCCACTGTGGCTGATCTGGTACATAGGGTGAAAAACAAAGTCCCCTTTACTTTTCCCTTTGCTTTTCTCAAACAGAAGGAGTCTCTCATTATAGTCATAACAGCTGGGAATATGCTAGGTCTTAACTAAGCTAGTATGCCTCAGAGTCTCACCCCAGGCCCATGGCATACTACCTGGATTGCCAGTGACTATTCAGGGCCAAAGGGCTCATTAGCAAACAGCTGATGGATTCTGGCAGGATTCTGTCACCCTCTGTTAAAGACAATACTTTCTGGCCTTCTGGACCAGGGTATGTCTAGAAATGTTGTTCCGGAGCTAGTACCTAGAACAGGGGCCTCACAACTGTCAGTGGTATACTATCTTACCATGGCTGAGCTGGTGGTATCCAATACGCAAGACAAAAGTCCTCTTTACTCTTCCCTATCCTCTCCTCAAGTGGAAGTAAGAGGTCTATTTTGGTGCCATGAGCTGTGTTGCCTGGGCTTTGGGATTGGCTGGTGCAAGCACTCCTTTAGCTGTCCCAGCTTATGTCTCAGTGAATTGCATACTCCCCAAGTCTACTGGCTCCAAGCCTAGCTCAGCACTAGAATTTGCAATCCTTGTGGTCCACATTGCCTTTCAAGTTTATTTGGGGATGCAGAGCACTTCAGCCCGTGATGGTGAGCCTTTCCAGAAAGAAAATTCTGACCAGTGGGATGCATGATTCCCTTCTGGCTAGGGCTGGTCTGAATGCTCCCTCAGTGGGTGGGAATCCGTCGAGTTCAGCCCAGTTTTGCTTTCTGCTGTGACAGGGCAGCACTGAGTTCCATGCAAAGTCTCACAATTGCTGAGCTCTCCCTCTCCCAAGTGCACACATTTCTCTGTGCCGTGTAGCTACTATGGGAAAGTTGGGGAGTGATGCCATTAGCATGTCAAGGCTACCTTTTCTACCCTATTCAGTGCCTCTTTTAGTAATATGCAGTTAAAATCAGGTACTGTGAGTGCTCACCTGATTTTTGATTCTTAAGGTATTTTTGTGTGTGTGTGTGTGTGGGTAGTCATTGAATTGAGTGTTCCTGTGTTAGGACGATTGGTGGGGCTTTCTATTCTGCTATCTTGCTTGGTCTCTTTGTTCTATATTCTGGTTATTAATCCTTTGTCAAATGAGTAGTTTGCAAATATTTTCTCTTATTCTGTGGGTCATCCCTTCATTTTGTCAATTGTTTCCTTTGCTCTACAGAAACATTTCTAGCTTGATGTGATCTTATTTGTCCGTTTTTACTTTGTTTGCCTGTGCTTCTGAGGTCTTACTCAATACATCTTCTCCCAGACTAATGTCCTGTAGCATGTCTCTGACACTTTTTTCTAGTAGTTTTATAATTTCGTATCTTATTTAGCGTCTTTAATTCAATTTTTATTTGATTTTTGTATGTTATTTCTCAATGGAAGGCATACAAATGGCCAACATGCATATTAATAAATATTCAAATCACCAGTCATCAGAGAAAAAAAATCAAAACCATAATGAAATATCATATCATTCAGTAAAGATGGCTTTTATAATAAAGTCAGGCAATTATGGACACTTGCAAGGATTTGGAGGAAAGGGAACCCTGCTACACTACTGGTGGGAATGTAAATTGGTACAGCCAGTATGGAGAACAGTATGGATATTCCTTAAAAAACTAAAAATAGAACTACCATATGATCCAGCCGTCCTACTACTGGGCATTTAACCATAGGAAAGGAAATCAGTATATTGAAGAGATGTTTGAACTCCTATGTTTATGGCAGCACTGTTCACAATAGTGAAGATTTGGAATCAACCAAAGTGCCCATCAGTGGATAAAAGGGTAAAGAAAATGTGGTACATATACACAGTGAAATATTATTCAGCCATAAAAAGGAATAAAGTACTGCCATTTGCAACAACAGGGATGGAACTCAAGGATATAATGTTAAGTAAAACAAGCCAGGCACAGAAAGACAAATATTGAATGTTCTCACTCATATGTGGGAGCTTAAAAAGTTGATCTCATGGAGATGGAGAGTAGAATGGTGGTTACCAGAGGCTGGGAAGGGTGGAGAGAAGGGCGGAATAAAGAGAGGTTGGTTAACAGGTACAAAAATACGGTTAAAAGGAATAAGTTCTAGTATTTGGTAGCAAAATAGGGTTACTATAATTAAAATTTAATGTGTACTTGAAAATAACTACAAAAGTGGAATTGGAATGTTCCTAACAGAAAGAAATGAAAAATACCTCAGGTGATGGATAACTCAATTAATCTATTTTAATCATTCCACATTGTCTGGTTGTATTAAAATTTCACATGTATCCTAGAAATATGTTCAACTATTGTATATCCATAAAGTTAAAAATAAAAAAGTTTTAAAAAATTAAAAAATCATACTGAAAAGTAAATGTAGCAAACAATTAACCAAAACTGCATCTATTATCAAGTAATCATATTATAAAATAAGGTTTTGACAAAAATAATTTGCTGAAAGATACATTTATAAGTGGCTCTTTAGTATTTTGTGACATGATTTTAGTTTTATTAAGGAACTGATGAATCCTAAGTTGGTTGGCTTTCTTCAATATAGAACATATGGAAGTAATATATAGACATCAATGAGTTAACAACTTTTATTAGAACTCTGATAAGAAGTGTTGAATTTATAATGTTAAACATTTAGATGGTTGAAGTCATGTTTATAAAGTTGGATTTCAAGTTTATAAGTATGCAATTAAAGACAACACTGAAAGATAAGGTTTTGGTTATACTCCCATGTCCTGCAGCATGAGAGGGTGTTAACTGTTAAGTGGATAAGACTGAGAGATGATGAGGTAGGAAAAATATGACATCAAGTTACGTGAAATTATTTAAGGCAGTTGATGATATAACATCTGTAAGGGTAACTGATTTTCAAAGTTCTTGTCAAATGCTGACAACTGTGACGAATATTTGTGATTAGGATCTATGAAGAGGGCCATTCATAGAGGATCACATTGCTATGAAAATATATTATATGAGTTGTCTAAGTAATCTTCATTATAGAAAAGAAAAATCTACTTAATGCTCCAATTGCATATTAATATATGGTTTGGTATAGTCACATGAAATATATCCTAATTTATGTTTCAGATTTAAAATGTATGGCAATTAAGAATAGCATAACCTGGCCGGGCACGGTGGCTCACGCCTGTAATCTCAGCACTTGGGAGGCCGAGGAGAGTGGATCAAGAGGTCAAGTGTTCGAGACCAGCCTGGCCAACATGGTGAAACCCTTCTCCACAGAAAATACAAAAATTAGCCAGGTGTGGTGATGCGTGCCTGTAGTCCCAGCTACTCAGGAGGCTGAGGCAGAAGAATCGCTTGAACCTGGGAGGCTAAGTTTGCAGTAAGCCAAGATCACACCACTGCACTCCACCCAGCCTGGGAGATAGAGCAAGACTTCGTCTTAGAAAAAAAAAAAAAGGAATAGCATAACCTTATTATATACCTCGCCTTTTTGCCATATTACAAATATTAATCTTATTTGTTATCAAAATAATACCATAAACTAGTTAGTATTACTAACCTCATTTTACAGACAAGGAAACTGTGACAGAGACTGATTAGGTGACCTGCTCAAGGTCACACAATTAAAAAGTGACAAACATTGTATTTAAATTTACGGATTCCAGTTTACTGATAGAAAGAGTAGTCATGAAGCCAGAGTTTATAAGAACATGTCTCAAGAAGACTTTCATAAACCTCACATTCACAAGGAATTCAAAATCTGAGAGTTAGATATCAAATTCCAGGTTAGACAGGATCAAAACAAAGACAAGGCATGCTGAGTCCAGATACAAGCCTACTTGAGGTCATGAGAGTTTGTGACATAGTGACATAGAAAACAAATGAGTAACATATAGGTTGTGGCTTACTACGTTTTAAAACTGATTGTTCAGTTGGCAGAGCCATACTTTTTAAACTTGATTAATAATATTCATGAGCCATAGTCCTAAATGAATATTTTTCAATAGATCTCTAGTAAATATTGTTGCAGACTGTATTACTGATTATCAAAACTATAATTTACTTTCTATAAGACCACTCTTTGTGAGGAAAATATATATTTCTATTGTGTTGAACTCAGAAATGTCCATATAATTTGCTGTGACCAATCAAATGTGGGTGAAAGCTTCTGTGTTGAATATTTAAGAGTAAACTTATAGTTTGCTATGTCACTTTTAACTCTGTCACAAGATTGGAAATTTTTTTATTTAGAGGCTTCTTCTTCATCCAAGTTCCCAAAGAAATGATGACAGGGACTAGGGAAACAACTGCTTAGGAACATGTTGCATGAACGAGAATTGAATCTTTATTATAATAAGCCAGGAAGTTTTATGTGGTCACTTATTCCTATCATAACTTAGTTTATACTGACAGATAAAGACAGTAATAAATATGCACCTGAGTGCTACATGATACCATAAGAAACAAACAATAAAAACACAGTTACTGTCCTCACCATACTAACATTTCAATAGTGTTACAGAATTCAATGAAGTGATATTTTTGTTGAACATCAGGGGAAAAATTAGGGCATTGAAAATCTAGTAATGGTGACATCAAAAAAGGAAATGAAAATTTCAAACAAACAAAAGACAAGCAGATCCCAGGAAATTTCATTTTGTCCTTGTTAAATCAGTTCAGGTAATAATGAAGTATAACTACCTCTGGGACCAGATATTGAACATTAAAGTCAAGTCATTGTAGAAATCTGCACTTTCACACAATGTGAATATCTCTCTTGTGATGTTGAATGCAATGCAAGAAATAATTCTCTTAAAGCTGTTAGGCATCATGTGTAATAAAAATAAATTTTAATATATTTACTTTTCTGTTCCCAGTCCATTTGATTTATTATGCTTCCCAATATACCAATGCTCATTTACAAATCAGACAGTATCCTAGACACCTTTTATAAACGGGCACACGCAAAGTAGCTTATGTGATATGCATCTTGTCCTGATATATTCACCCAGCAAATGATAGGGTGATATGGTCTGTTATATTTTTTCTGTTTATAAGGGATTTCTCTTTACAGCACAAAACTAGTTTATAACTCAACTGAAATAATGTAAGAAAGCTAATCATTTTTTCCATATCACTTTGTGTTTTTGTCATATCTGTAGGGCTTTACTAGATTTTGAATAATTTTATAGCATCTTAAAATTTCAGGCAACTAATTATAAAGTATTATTTATATCCAAAATACTCAATGTTTTAGCACTTAGAATTTGGCCTGCTCACAAGTTATGTACTCCTGAAGTTATTTATTTTTCATTGTTATGTAGGTGGACTCCTGTTATAAATGGTATATGGTAAGTTATTTGCTATAGAAGGACTGAATTGTTTATCTGAATCATATCAAATATTAGCTTGCTAAAAGTCATCTATGTGCTTTAATGGTATTTTAGAGCTCCTGATGTTTACATCCAGGCACAACACCATCTGTCTCATGAACTTTTATTCAAGAACTATTTGACATTGTCATTTTGAATGTGTCTAGAGAGATGTTGTTGAAAATGCCCAACATAGATGTATAAATATTTGGTTTGTGTTAAAATTAGATGTATATTTATATTTCATATGTCAAAAATTGAGTCAATGTAAATGTATATACATGAGATGCATTGCTTTTTGCTTTTAAATTTAATTAAAAAGTAAAATCTGTGGGTCATAATTTAATTGATAGCGATGTTGACTCTTTCTATTATGATATTTATAAAACTGACTTTCTAACTTTTAACAACAGCCAAGTCCTGTTTCTGGAGTTCAGATCTGAAAACTGTCAACAGCTGGCTGGACAGCCTCTAGAATATTCTAAGCTCAGAAGGACATGGATCATGACTGCCTTGTTCTCTGACATATTCCTAGTGCCAGGCACAACACACTGGAGATGCTTAATGAATATATTATTTTATTAATTTAAAAATAATTACTATATACTTTGCACACCCAACATTTCTGGAAACAAAATGAGTTGAAGATAAATTTGCACATGGCAGCTAGAACAATTTTATCAACACACACTGAATAGCATTATTTGATTTCTCATTATATCAGTAGCACACCATCGCTCCAAGGCAAAACACAAACTCTTCAATGGCTTGGGTGGACCTTCATTATTGTCTTTCTGCTTACTATCTGTATCAATCTCTTGGAAGTTCCTTCTTGTCTACCAAGCTCCAACTATCTTTAAATACATAATTTAATTTCTTGCCAGGACACTTTCCTTCTCATATACTCTTCTTTTTAACTTCCCCATCTTCAGCATAATAACTCTTAGTTATTATTTGTCTAGGCTGTACTTTGAAAACCATTTTCTTCTGAAAACATCACTTGCCTCTACTGTATACTCTTAAAACATCAATTTTTATGAGACAAATCATTTTGTGCTGTAATTGCTTCCTATGTTGGTCCAAATATGTCACAAAACCATAGGTTTCATGAAGGCATTTGGCATATTACTGTGAGAACCACATTGACTAGTAAAGTGCCTGATTAGTGCATAGTATGTTCTTAGTAAATGAGTTTTGGGAGAAAATGAGTACATTTGTGCCCTACATTATACTTAATTAGTGACTGAATACTCACTTTCTTGCTATGTTGCAATTGTCCATATTAACAATTGTTTAATGAAAGTCAGTATTTACAATAAGTTCATTGAAAGGTAGATTTGCTTACCTGATGGTATAAATAAATAGATGCTGTTATTTCTTATGTATGTGTATATGTGATCATAGTTTCAAATATTTCTTGCATAAAATCATCAATACACCACTTACAGCTAAAATCTCATGACTTTAACTACTAACTTTCTAACACCCTCATGTGCTTGTGAGTTGAAGATGCTCTTCATCTTTTACAGATGTAGTTTGTATTTTGTAGATGAATACCCATGGCAATCTTCAGAATTTAATTCCCTGAAAATGGAGATACAGTAAATTTCATGCACTAAATGCTATGTGCTTGCCATGTTCCATGTTAGCCTCATAGTCTTCATAGAGATACATCCATGCATTAATTAATTTTTTTTTTTTTTTGTCTATTCCACATCATTTTACAAACTGTCTGAGATTAGTTTTTTGAAACATAAAACTGGTCATATTAGCTCTACATACAAAATTGCAGTGGCTTACCATTAAGGGTGTAGGACCAGACATTCAACTTTATCTCTGAGATATAATTACAAGAATTCTCCAATGAAGCCTAGATAATCCTAACACCTTTAATTTTACTTGCGGTTATCTATCACATCTATCACTCTATCTATCTTGATACGAACTGATAATAAATATTTTTCATATTTGCTTACCTTCAGAGAAATCAGGAAGGGAATATTAAAAAATAAACATTTGCCAGTAAATAAATAAAAACAAAAACTGAGAGTCAGATGATCACAAAATAATAAACTATTATTTTCGAGTGCCAAAGTCTCAAAGTTAGTAACGAAAACATACAAAAATAGCCTGTTTTCATGCAATTATCTTCTAATGGAGGGAAACAAAATATTAAAACAACAACAAAAAGCAAGTAACACTAAGGCCAGGTAGTAATAAATGCAATGATTGGACAGAATGGAAGAGTGTGGCTGTATGACTGCTAAACGACTTTCACCAGGAAAGGTTATTTTTGCAGAGGCTAGCTCTAAACTAAGATGAGAATTATAAGGAGTCAGAAATTTAGAGGTCTGAGAAAAGATTATAACAGGCAGCCAGAAGAGCTAGTGCAAGCACCTTTGAATAAAAGAATCATAGTCTATTCAAGATAAACAAAGAACTTACCCATTTTTTAACTCTGATAAGATGCTGTATGTCTTGTGCCTTACTTTCGTCATCTCTATAATGGGCATAATAATGTTGCCTCTCTGGTAAGACTGTTAGAATACTTTACAAAACATGAAAATAAGTTAACAATTGTCACATATTTAAAGCAGAGCAAGGTATGTATTAAGATATAAATAAACGCTTGTTGGTAAAAATCTTGACTAGATTAATAGTTATAAAGGGATGATAGAAAAATAGAAATAGACAAAAAAAAATTGGCATTAATTTTCTACTGCTGTTGCAGCAAGTTACCAATGATTTTGTGGCTTAAAATCATACAAATTTATTGTCACATAGTTCTGGAGGTCAAAACCTGAAATGGATCTTACAGAGTGAAAATCAAAGTGTTGGCAAAACTAAAATCTCTCTGGATGCTCTAGGGAAGAATCTGATCCTTGCCATTTCCAGCCTCTAAAGGTTACTCATATTTCATAGCTTGTGGCTGAATTACTCTGACTTTTTTTTGTAGTCTCATATCCTTCCCTGACTGTGACTCTCCTGCCCGCCTACTATCATGACGATTATGAATACTTTGGGTGATCTAGACAATCTAGTATAATCTCCCCATCTCGTGAAATTTAATTAATATGTGCCAAGTCACTGTGGGTGGTGAACATTATTCTTTCTACCACAGATTTTGTATTATATGTACATATAAAAATACATATAGGTGTGTATACACACACATGCACACAAATCTGTACACACACACAGATTTGATAACAGAAAAATATTTAACATGGGAAATTAAACATTAGCAATTAAATGATGGAAAAAGTAATTTATGTGTTAGCTACAAACAACCAAGAGAATAAATCCTGTCAGTGGTTTTAGTTTTGGTCATTTTATGATTAAAATGCATACTAAATGTGTAAGTTAATGTAGATAACTAGTTAAAATATTTGAGTTTGGAACTCAGAGGTAATGGGTCTAGGCCTGAAATCTAAATCTGATTGTTATCAGTATATGGACAGTATTTGAAAGACTTTTGTCTGAACAATATCACCAAGTGCGTGAGTAAGTATAGACAAATATGGGGAAAGATCCCAAGAATAAGACCCTGGACATTTTAACTTCTTGAGTTCAGTGACCAGTCACTGTAACTGAGAAGGAGACGTCAGAATGAATCCAGTAAAGTATGGTATCTTGGAAGTCAATAAAAAATAAATGTATATCAAATAAAAGGAAGTGGCTGACTATACCAAATTGTTCAGATTGACCAAATTAGATAAGTATATTAAATTTACCATTGTATTTGTTAATTTGGAAGGTTTTATTTTATTTTATTTTATTTTTGTCTTATAAAGAGCTCTTTTGCAAAATGATAGGATTCAGAAAGTAGGCAAGAGAGGATTTGACTTGTGTGAGCATAGATCACCTTGGAAAATGTTTGCTAGTCAGGGAAACAGAAACAGGCCATATGGGATAAAAAAGATGTTTGTGTTATACAAAAGAAAAGAGCTTTGAGAATACTGTACCTTTGCTGATAGGAATGATTTAGTAGATACTGAAATTTTGATTATGGCAGTCAGGGGATAACTGCAAGAACTATCACCCTAAATAAACATGGGGAAAGGGGGTCTAGTGTCCAAGCACACAGGTTGACAAATACCAGGCATATTTCATCATAGTAGCAGGAATGAAGGCAGAATTTGTGAACATGGATGCAAATAGGTGAGGTGAATTGCTCTTTGAGATTTCATTTTCGTTACATGTATACTTTTTACAGTAGAAAGCAAAGTTGCCAGTTGAGTGTCAAAATCATAAAAGAGATAGTAAAAAATTCAAGAAGAAAATTAAAAAGTAGAATAGTTTGCCTATACAAAGTTCATCATTATGATTTTAAAATAAGACCAATTAATGTGATTATGGATTATTCTCCAACCACTATCAGCTATTGTGTGGGTTCAGGCACAAAATAGGTAGAAGAAGATATGAATAGGATTCTGGTTTTGCCAGGTAATATTCACAGAACAAGTTAAGAACAAGAGTGTTTCATTCATTATCATGAACCAGGGCATCTTAGTTTTATAAGAAGGAAGGGAGGACAAAGGATGGGAGAGAGTAACAATGTGGTAGGTTCAGAGTATTATACATCTCAATGTGGCTTACATAATATAGGAATTGATGTATGGAAAGTGTGAGGTGGAATATTAAGATGGTTACAAAATGTAGGCATAGGAGGAATTATGTACACTGATGATGAAATCAAATCTGTATTTATATAGAGAAGGGAAGAAGAATGATCTGGAAGCAACTCTGAGGAGAAAGGAGGATTTTAAACCCCAATGCAGGCCTGGTGGTATGAAGGATACAGAAAAGGCAAACAAAGCTGTGACATGGGAATGTTACATAAGCATTGTCTTCAGGGGATTGATAGATTTTAATGTAATAACCATCAATGTTAATCTTCAAGAGGATGATACAGTAGTTAGTACTTTCAAATAAGATCTCTTAACCCCATTAATTTTGTGCCACTCATGAAAATAATGTTACAAGCAATAAACTTAAGGCAGCCTAGCATACTGGCAAGACTTTGGGCTCTGGAGGAAGAGCAGGCTGAATATGATTTTCATTATTTTATATGACAAATGCATGACCTTGGACAAGTTGCTTAATGTTATTATGATATTATGCTTTAGATAATGAGGCTTTAGAGCCTGAAGTTTTAAAGGTGCATCTATATATCTCCTCAAAGTTCTTTTTATCATTCCTTAGTCACCTTGATACTTGGGAGGCATAAGGGGAAGATTTCCTTATTTGGGAGACTGAAATCGGGGACCAAAGTGTCTCATGAAAATAACTTTCAAATATTCAGGCAATCACATATCCTAACAATGGCAGTGAGATCAGGCTCCTCTGAGAATATCGTTTTAGAAAGACAGAACTGAATATTTTGAGAACACAAAGACTCTACATCCCCTGGTGAGATTATTTCAGCACACCTTACACATTTGATATGAAAATACTCATAGTAAAGGTTCTGTGAGATGACCCACAGCAATGGCTTCAAATCTATTCTTCTGGCCATCTTAGGGGTCAAAGGCAAGTGCTGAATTGTTCACGTCAACAACACACCAAGTATGGAAAAATAACAAAGCCATTAATTAAGAGAACATTCTTGCTTTGGCCAGGAAAAAAATTAAAATTGGTGGCCTTAGAGGTACTGAGACATAATTCCAATTTTCTGCATATGTTGTTATGTTTATTTACTTTTTCCTTTTCTGTGGATTTATTCCCTGCTACTCTTTAATAGACACACTCTGAGTGTGTCTACTATTGTAATGTATCTAAGACAGAGCAAAAAATGAATAGATATATTCCACTATTCCTAATTGAATAAGAAAAGTACAGTATTACAACCGCAAACACAATGCAATTAAAAGAGTGCTAGAAATGTTTTTGTTTGCTTTTATTCAATGTAGAATATAGTCACTCAAAATATTAATACCTATTGTGCCTGTAAAAGTATGTCTGAGTCCATAAGCCAAAAAGAAATGCCTTCTTTAAGGCATTTAAGGCATGCAACTCCGAATTTTGGTAAACAATTACAATTTCCTCTGGAGTTAAATAATTGGAGTTCTATTCTTTCACCTAGGTTTAATGTTCTTATCCACTTAATTACCTAAGCTAAAAATTGTCTGCTGTTCTATTCTGAAAATAAATTTGACAAGGGTAAAATTAATGCAAACCCATAGCAATTTTTCATCTTAAAAGCTGTTACTTTTCTCCAACACCACAATAACTGCTTCATTTTAAGCTTACACTTGGATCATTAAAAATGCCTCAGAAGTGGATTTTTTTTGCCACCTTGTCCCCTGACTTCTGATGACTACACTGTTCATAGAGTGTTATAAAACATAAATCAATTCTCTGTTTAGAGCATGCTGGTTGTTTTTGAGCTAAGTTATGCAAGATGCTGCAGGTTTTGGTTTTTACCATAGTTTGCATTTTATATTTTATAATGTCTATGTTTTTCCAATATATATCACAACCACACGTATTGTATTTCTGGAATTCCCTTCCCCTTTTATCCTCATTTTTCTAAAACACACATCATTGGTCAAATTAACTCTTCCAACCTCAGCCTGGCATCATTTTCAGCTGGAAGCTTTCTTTTTCTTAGTAAATAAATTAGATGTATATTCTCTATTACCATATCTTAAACACAGCAAAATAAACTTAGCAGTTTATCTCCACCGCAAATTCTCAAGTAAATCTAACTCAATACTTACAGAAAGCTTTCAGGCAGAAAGAAGACAGATAAAGTAGGAAAAAAAAGATATAAACACAGTGAATTCAGGACCTGAACCTTAAGGCTGCATTGCGAATATGGACAGAGCATGGACCTAATCTTTTACATAGGCTATGGTGATTTTTCATATTTTTAAATAATGGCTTTTTCTATAAAAGTGATGTTAGCCATAGACTTACAATAACTTTCAGCAACTGCAACATTTATTCGGTGAGGTTTGCCATTTTGTATCAATAGTCATCTTATTTTATGTGCTAAAATGCTATTTAAATATATAACAGCCTGAGGGTGGTGGCTTATGTCTGTAATCCCAGCACTTTGGGTTCTAGTATGGGAGAATTGCTTCAGGTGAAGTTTGAGACCAGCCTGGCCAAGAGAATAAGACCTCATCTCTATGGAAAAAAAAAAAAGCCAATCATGGTGGCACATGCCTGTGGTCACACCTACTTGGGAAACTGATGTGGGAGGGCTGTAGTGAACCATTATTGCACCACTGCACCCCAGATTGGGTGACAGAGCAAGGTCCTGTCTCTAACATTACATATATATGTATATATATGTGTGTATAATTTTGGTAATTTTAAACATATATGGTTATATACATGGTTTATGGTTATTTTATTTGTACATTAGGTTATATATATGGTTATATTTCACAGAAAAAATATTTCTCTGTGAAAATATGAAAATATCCCTCCAATATTAAATAAAGTTTTCCAATTTTAGCAAAATTTAGATTCTTTTCAATTGGTACTATTCTTTTAATGTAAAAGTGAATAAAATATATTTTTAAAATAGGTTTTCTTTTAGTAATAGAAACTATTTGATATGTAACTAAAATTAAGGAAATCACTTGTCACTTATTTCTAATTTTAAAATTACTGATTGGATACTCTTTTTCTGAAAAGTTGGTATCTAATCATAATATTTTAATACTCTTGTCTGACTTATATTTTCTTCATAGACTTACTAATAATTTTTATTATAAACATCAGCTTTTTAGGCGGGGCGTGGTGGCTCATGCCTGTAACCCCAGCACTTTGGGAGGCCGAGACGGGCGGATCATGAGATCAGGAGATAGAGACCAGCCTGGACAGCATGGCGAAAACTTATCTCAACTAAAATATGAAAAAAGAAAAATTAGCCGGGCATGGTAGTGCATGCCTGTAGTCCCAGCTACTCCAGAGGCTGAGGCAAGAGAATCGCTTGAACCCGGGAGGCTGAGGTTGCAGTAAGCCAAGATCGCACCACAGCACTCTAGCCTTGACGACAGAGCAAGATTCCATCCCAAAAACAACAACAACAAAAATCAGCTTTTTAATAGTCTCATTTTACATAACTCCAAAATGAATATTCAACATTTTCAAGTGATCAGGAGGTACTTTTGTTTTTAGCGTGTCTATTGAACTAGAATATGCAAAAATAGATTTGTTCTTTTTTTTCTTTTTACCTGATCTCCTCCTACCCCAGGGAAACTGGAAAGAATAAGTAGGGTATTTTTTTCTAATAATGAAACAGCAATGAACATTCATATAGTGTAACTTAGGCAGCTTTTCAAATCAATTATTGTTGCGTTCTTGTGCCCTAAGCCTCAAAATACTAATGATACTGAACAGAAAATGCTGGCAGATATATACACACACACACATACATGAACATACAACACACACACACACACACACACACACACACGCCTGGTAGATGGAATTCAATGGATTCAAACCATAATTTTGTAGCTATTCCTTCATTAATGAATCCATTTCCAAAATATGTATTATACATGTAATATGTCTGACAAATGAATAATTATAGAGAGACAAAATCTCTGCCTCTAACTAAATTACATTCTGGTGCAGATGGTATTTATTAACCACATATTTATGTGTGTAAATATATTTCATGACTGTATTAAGCACTATGTAGTTAAAGAGTAGAGTGCCATGAATGCAAATAAAGGAACTTGACCTAGCCAAGGCAATCAGGGAAAGTTTCCCTGAGGGAGTCATATGAGGTTAAGGCCTAAAAGGAAGATGACAAAAAAATAACAGACGAGTAGGGGTATATTACGTAGATGAAAAAATACAGTGTCTGGAGACTAAAGGAAAGGCCAGTTTGGTCATGACATTCTTATGCCATGTTGAATATCATTTTTTTTTTTTCAGGGAGCAATAGGACAATATAATCTGATATTTATTCACTGTTGGCTGCCCATGGTCTGTTCTCCATAATTCTGGCAACTGCCACAGTTTTCATTTATGAATCCCCATTATTAATCCACAAGGCTCAATGAGTTCAATTTCCTTGACCTAAGGGTACGTGATATTATGCAAAGCCCCTACTCATATGCTATTTTTTTGTCATCTTCCCTTTTAGGCCTTGACTTAATATCATTCCCTCAGGGAAACTTTCCCTGATTGCCTTGACTAGGTCACGTCCCTTGATTTGCATTCATGGCACTCTAGTACTTTCCTACATAGAGCTTAATACAAACTTTAAATATATTTATGCACATAAATATTTGGTTAATAAATACCATCTGTTCCAGAATGTAATTTAGTTAGAGGCAGAGATTTTGTTTCTCTATAATTATTCCTGGGCTTTTATATCCTGGACTTTAAAATATACTTTAAAATCTACTTTAAAAGGTAGATTTTGACTCTGTGCCACTGTGTGGATAGTTATTATTTAATAATTGTGGAACAATAGATACAGTATACATGGAATAGATTTTGAATTGAGTTTTAACTGTGTTGTAAGTGGAGTTGCTACGATAGATAAAACCTAATATATAATACATACATTTTGAAGTTACTGTACTATAAAAGAAATAAAGTCAGAGAACAGAATGAGAAAAACAAATCTAACATTCAGGAACCACAACATTTAAGGACAATAGAGGGAAAATGTACATTACAACAAAAAAGAATGAGGAAAAATTGTATCACTGCTTGTAGGTTGCTAAGTTTGGTGGAAGGAAGTTGGAAAACCCTCTTCTGATGTTTCTATTTCCTTCTTAAAGGTGGAATCAAGGACATCTGCTGAAAGTGAAAAGGTTTAGGTATTTGAAGAGAATGGAGAAATTGGAAACCATCTACAGAAATATATAAAACAATTAATCAATATCTTAAGCTAAACCCACTACAAACTCATATGTGCTTCATATGTTATGTTTTCATTTCTATGAAATGAAAAAAATAGGCAAATCTATAGAGATACAGTAAATATATTATGGTTGCTTAGATTAGGAGTTATGAGATTGCCTATGTGAGAGAATAGGTAGTAACAGCTAATGGGTAATTTTTTAGGGGGATAATATTTTAAAATGAGATCATGATGATGCTTACTCAAACCTGTGAATATAATTGGAAACATAGAATTTCACAATTTACGAAGATGAAAGTATGATACATGAGTTGTATTTCAATAAAGCTGTTCAAAACTAAACAAAAGAAACTAATGCAGGGGTGTGAATATAATAAATGTTCAGTAAATGTTTATGTATTTAGTGCTGCAGAATCAACAACTCCACATAATGGTACATTGTAATTATAAGTTATTTCTGCTTGTTTTTTGTATAACACAATCTCATATTAACCTACCGTACTATAAGATGTTAAATTGTTTATTCAAGCAAACATCTGACTGTTTTACATAAAATACATCATCAATCCTTCTTTTATATATTGCCTTAAAGGATGTGAAAATATCCTAATATACAAAAATAAATAAATGTGTGCTTATTACTGCACTAAGTCCTATATGGTGGGGGAAGGGTAGGGGGAAAAAAAAGCCAAGATAATGTTCTTGAACTCAAGAAGAGAGTATTTAAAACAGAAAAGCTATATAAAAAACAGTAACAAATTTAACAGTATTTAATAATAAATTGTTAAATTAAATTAAATCTGACCTGAGGCTCCAGTTCATAGTGATTCGGAGTCCTTATGTCATGAACTGCATCTAACTCAGTACATAAACTAACTAAAAACCAAATGAGGAGTATACTTTTGTAACAAATAGCTGTCTCAGCCAGTAATACCAGTTGAGCTTTAATCAATCATAGGCAGCCAACTGATCATACAATGTTCAAATAAGGCAAACCCCAAGCTGTAATCAATCAAATTGTTTCTGTAACTCACTTCCATTTTCTCTCCACAAATGTTGCCTGCCCACTGCAAAACAGAGCTCTATGAACCTCTTCTGGTTCTGAGGGTTGTCTGATTCATGAGTAGTTCTTTGCTGTAGTATTCTCGCATCGGTTAGAACCCAAAGAACATGCCAACAGACAACATGAGGTGGTGTGCTGTTTTGATGAGTGCCTGGGTGCAGGCGGGCTGAGGCCTAAAATGGCGTCATCTCCAAGTGAGGATGGGGAAAGGGTTTACAGTTTCCTGCAAACAACAAGTGTCCTAGTCTGACGTAACTGCTACATTGTAACGAGATGGCCTTCAGGGGTACCTGTCTTCTTGATCTTCAGGGGTACCCTTCCCCCGGCCAGGGTGGTGTCTTCTGACTGACTCTCTTCCTGCTTCTTCTATCTTGCTGACGCACGCTGCTGACGCACGCTGCTGACGCATCAAGTGGCCTTGCACCTTGGGACTGGGCCTGAGAAAGGAGGAGTTATTCTTCTCCTTAAGCTTCCAGATCCCAGGGAGAATCTTACATTCCTGTCTATTTGGTTATAGAAAAAGGGAAAAGGGACGACTTTCTCAATAACTACTTCATGGGTGACACTGGGGTGGCATGGGCATCTTGGAAAAAGAAAAGCTTAACTTTTGGTGTATTCTTGAGAGACGGGTTTGTATCCATTGTGGTGTTGTAGCAGGAGCATCATCTGGACTGCCTGCTGATTAAGTGTAGGTTCAACAAGAGTGGTAATGGCTTTTATTATCAGTGGAATAACAGAGGGGAGAAACAGGAGGAGCCCATTGATCAAGATTACTGTCCCTACAAGCATTTTAAATCCTTCTAAATTGGAGAACCACCCTCCTAGAAGGTTTCTTGGGTCCCATCCCTTCCAGGTTTGGACTGGTAAGTGGGCTACTTTTCTGATGTTTGAAGTGATTTCCAGAACCACTTTTTCATTATTGTCTAACATTAAGACAGCAATTAGAGATATTAAACTTACCACAGATTCCACCTTCTTCTGCTAATAAGTAGTCTAGTGCTAGCCTGTTTTGATAAATTGCTGTACGCATTTGGTTTTGTTATTTTGCGAGCATTTCCAGGGCTGAGGTGGTTTGGTTAGTGATTATCTCTAGAATAGCCTGTAGTCTAATTATTCTATTTAGCATATATATAGGAGTGCAATAACTCCATGAACCACCCTCAGCCAAAGTGGCAGGATCATTCTATTCGATGATCTCTTCCAGAGGCCATTCATCCCCTTGCCATCTTTGGCTTCCTCCTATGTTTAAGGACCATTTTTCTTTGCTTAGGTTATTATACACAGGGACTCCAAGTGTGTTGCCCACTGCTAGTGTTTTGGAGGAAGGCGTAGCTGGGGATGAGCTTGACCCTGGTGTGATGGACCCAGTTGGGGGGTCGTTGGACTCTCACTGTAGTTGGCATGCTGAGTATCACAGTGTAGGGGCCTGTCCTCTTTGGTTGTAGTTTTTGGGTGAGGGTCGGGCAGATAAACATGTCTGTGCCTACAAGACAGTTATGTTGAGAGGACAAGGAAGTGTCAACAGGGATGGGCATGGCCTCATCTCTTACTTCATGAATGAAAAATTGTGTCTGGATTAAGGAGGGGAGGTAATTCCTGAGTGGCTCAGAGTCTGGTAAGTGTGGAGGCCCCAAGACAAAAGTTTGGCCATACTTGATTTCAAAGGGACTATAAAAACATGATGCCTTTGTTGTTGCATGGAGTGTCATGAGGATGAAAGGGAGATTTTATCTCCACAACTGGCGGGTTTCTAGAGCCAGCTTGGTAAGTTGGGCTTTAAGGACAGAGTTCCTTTTTTCAAGTTTGCCTGAAGATTGAGGCCTGTAGGGTGTGTGGAGAACCTACTTTATTCTTAAGGATGTAGAGACACCTTGAGTAATTTGGCTGATGAACGCAGGTCCATTATGGGACTGGATGGACACTGGGAGTCAGAAATGGGGAATTACATGCATGATGAGAGTTTATGTGAAGATATTTGCACCTTCTAAAGTTGTTGGGAATGCTTCTACCTACCCGGAGAAAGCACAGACAAAGACTAGAAGATAGCAGACCCATTTATCGGGAGGCATGTGAGTGAAGTCTACTTGCCAATCTTCCCCAGGTACGTGGGCCCGGGCTTGGTGGGTAGGAAAAGGTGGCAGCCGGAGGAAGTGCTGGAGTTTAACACTGAGTGGCAGATAGAGCAGGACTGGCTGATTTCTCAAACATGGCTGGAAAGGTGAGGACAAGTGGAATAGGGCGGAGAAGTTGCAAGAGAGGTTTTTGACCAACATGTAAAGAGTTGTGGAGGCTTTGGAGATGTGGAAGGCCTTGAGAGTGAGGAAGAATGAAGCACCCTTTCTTGACATACCATTGTCCTTGCTTTTGAAGGTTTTGGGCTTGGAAGTCCTCCTTTTATTCCGAGGAGTAAAGACTTGAGAACAACTGCAGGGACAGAAACTGGCTTTGCACAGGTTGTAGGGCTACTTGTTTGGCTACCTGATCTGCTAGTGCATTTCTAGCTGATACAGGAATGTCTGGGGTTTGGTGGCCCCTGCAATGAATGATGGAAACTTTCTGTAGCAGTCTGGCAGCTTGAAGGAGCTTTCTGATGAGGGAGCCATTTATGACAGGAAGTTATTTATTTATTTATTTATTTGTAGTTAGGAAACTTTGCTTTTTCCAGATAGACGAATGTGAGTGTACTATATGGAATGAATAATGAGAATCTGAATATACGTTAATTTGTTGTCTGGCAGCTCGAGTGAGAGCAATGAGTTCAGCTTTTTGGAAGGTGGTGCCTAGGGGGAGCTGATTGGCTTCAATAGCGTGTGTGTGGGGGTGACACTATAGCACAACCAGCATTCCAGCATCCTTGATGTAGGAAGGAGCTGCCATCTACAAACGAAGTAAAGGAGGCATCTGGAAGGGATTGGTCTGTTAGGTTTGGAAAATGTATAAGAAAGATTTGAACAGTGTTCACACAGAAGTATGTAGGGTCTTGGGTGGTTGTAGCTTCAGGTAAGAGCATGGCTGAGTTTAGATGGGAGCTGGTTAGCATAGTGATTTGGAGGCAGGCAGGCCATCTGAGAACTGTGGTTTAAAGTTGTTCAGAGAGGTAGTTGATAACCTGAAGGGTGGGCCCCTCAGACTGGGTTAGAGGACCTAGTGAAACTCCATGCTGTTTGTTGGTATAGAGGGAGAAAGTTTTGGTGAAGTCTGGGAGAGTGAGGATGGGGGCTGAGATGAGAGCCTTTTGGAGTGGACAGAAAGTTTGGGTAACAGGCTGTGCAGGTTTTAAAGGCTCATGGAGAGAGCATTTAGCAGCTTGTGTAACAGGTTGGCAAGTAAAGTGAAGGAGGGAACTCAGAGCCTAAAATATCCCACTAGTCCTAGAAAAGAGAGAATTTCTTGCTTAGTCTGTGGAGGCAGGAGGGACTGGTGGAGGGATATGCGGTCAGCTGTGAGCCCTCGTATTCACGGGGTAAGGGCTAGACCTAGATAGGTGACTGAGGTGGTGCATATTTGTGCTTTCTTCGGGGAGACCCAATACCCCCATTCTGCCAAGAAGTTTAAAAGAGAGAGATAGTATGGGTGTTGCAGTCTCTTTGAGAAGGGCTACACAGGAAATCATTAACACGTTGAAAAAGAGTGGACGGTTTTAGGGATAAAGTACAGAGCAAGGGCCTGTCCAAAAAGGTGGGTGCTGTCTCTGAAACCTTGAGGTAGTATGTACGAGGTGAGCTGACGTGGGTGTTGGGGTTTTCCTACTTAAAGCAAAGAGTTTTCAGGAATTAGGGTGTAAAGGAATTGTGAAAAAAGTATTCTTTAAGTTTGTAACAGAAAAATGGGTGGTATTGGAGGGAAATGTGGAAAGTAAAGTATATGGGTTAGGACTTACTGGAAGCTTGGTTAATGTGCCTGAGGTCCTGAACTAAGCGATAAGTTCCATCTGGCTTTTTAGCAGGTAGAACTGGTGTGTTAAAAAGGGGAGTTTGTTGGGCGGAGTAGGTGACTGGTGAGGAGGCGAGAAATGATAGGCTTTAGGCCTATGAGAGCTGCTTGGGGGATGGGACACTGCTTCTGTGATAGGAACTGGATGGGCTCTTTAAGGGTAATGTGGATGGGGTGTGGTGTTCTGCAACTGAAGGTGTGGAAGTATCCTAAACAGCGGGCATAACTACGGATGGGGGATAAGGAAAAGTTGCAAGTTTTAAGGTGGGAAGTTGGAGGGGTAGAAGAAAGTTAGAAGCCCCGGAGGAGTCTGGGTTGATGTGTTGGGTACCATGGGGAATGTGGAAGTGGAGAATAGCATGGAGTTTTGGAAGGATGTCTCTGCCTAGGAGTGGAGTTGGACATGAGGGCAAGATTAAGAAAGAGTGAGTGAAGGAAAAGGTGTGAAGGGAGCAGAAAAGTAGAGGGGGACTTGGGGCTTGGAGACTTGTCCATCAATTCCCACAACAGAGACTTGGGAGGGCTGGGTGGGTCCTGAAAAATTAGGTAAAGCAGAGTAGGTTGGCCTGGTATTAATGAAAAAACATACTGGCCTATCTCCCACCATCAGGGTTACCCTTGGCTTGGATGAAGTGATGATAGTTGCCGGCGCTTCCATCCTTCAGCAGCAAGGCCAATGAGATCCGAGTGGCAGGTTTTGGCTGACTTGGGAAGGGATGGGGGCGGTCCTTGTGGGGGCTGCTCACAGTCCCACTTCCACTGGGGTCTTCCACAGAAGGGGCACAGCCTGGTGGGCTTACTTGGGTTTGAGCATTGTCTGGACCAGGGGCCTTCACTGCCGCACTTGAAGTAGGTGCCAGGTGGAGATGGATTGTTAGGAGGCTTCCATGTGGAGCTGTGGCCCTGTGGGCCTGCAGGGCCCCTGATGGTGGAGGCAAGTATTTGAAACTCTGCCTCTTTTTGCCTTTTACTTTCCTCATTAAGATTGTTAAAGATTTTGAAGGCTAAATTAAGAAGGTCTCATTGTGGGGTTTGAGGACCATTGTCAAGCTTCTGAAACTTGTGCCGAATATCGGGGGTGGATTGGGAGATGAACCAAAGGTTTAAGGTGGTGGTTCCTTCTAGGCTGGCTGGGTCTAGGTTGGTATACTTTCTCATGGCTTCAGTTAAATGAGAGAGGAAAAGGGCTGGGTTTTCAACAGGACCTTGGGTGATTTCTGAAAGTTTTTCATAGTTTACCAATTTATGGGTACCCTTTTTGAGTCCTGCAAGGAGACACACAATCATGTGGTCTCGATGGTGGCCTCCAGAGGCCCCATCTTGATAATCCCAATGGGGGTCCTATTTGGGGACTGCCTCTGTGTCAGTAAGCTGGGCAGGAGCCTGGTGATGAATGGTATCAGCATGTGCCTGAGCTAGGGTTCAGATATGGTCTCAGTCTTCTGTGGTGAGGGTAGAAGAGAGCATTATGTAGAAGTCATGTCAGGGTAGTTCATACAGCTTGGTAAGGTATTGAAACTCCCTAATTTAAGAGGTAGGGTCTTCTGGAAATGAACAGAGTCTTTTGCTAATTTGAGGGAGATCAGTGAGGGACAAGGGAACATGAACGCTAACAATACCTTCAGCTCCTGCCACTTCCCAAAGGAGGCATTCTAGCACTGGTGCTGAAGTAAGGGTGGGGCATGGGCCAAAGATGGCTCCTGAGTGAGTATGGGTAGGAGAGAAGGAAAAACCTGGAAGTGGTTCCTGCTGTGGGTTTGAATGGGGAAGTGGGGTTAACAGGCAATGGAGGATAGATAGGGGCATAAGGTGGCAGGATGGGTTTACAAGCCTCAGGAGAGGGTGGTGAGGGAGGAGAATAGGTACTGGGAATACTAGAATTGTCCTGAGGAGGGGAAAGTGTAGGAAAAGAAGTGTATACAGCTGACTGAGAAGATGGCAGCTGAGAAGATGGTAGGTGGGAAACTGGTGGCTGGGAAGGTGGCGGCTGAGAAGATGGCGTCTGGGAAGATGGTGGCTGACAAGATAAAGAGGAGGCTTAGGGGGTTAAAGAAGGTGGTTGAGAGGGCGAGGTAGGTGCTGGGAGGGGTGGACAGCAGTCTGCTGGATCTAACAAGGAAAAGGAGGGAGGGTCTGGAGGAGAAAGTCGATCAGGGCAGCGAGAATGGATGAGAAGAATTTGAACAGGTGAGAACTGCAGAGGTCGGGTTGTGATCTGAGTGCGAAAAGGCATGGACAGAGGAATTTATCTCCATTTCTCCAGTCTTGGGCAATAATATGTTAAATGAGTTAAAATTGTAAAGTCGAATGTTCTTCCATTTGCAGGCCATTTGGACCCATTATCCAATTTATATTGTGTCCAGACTGAATTGCAAAAAAAAAAAGACAAGGAGCTTAGGGTGGATAATTTGCCTGAAGCCTAAGGTTTGCAGGTTTTTTATGAGGCAGTCTAGAGGCCTGGTTTTTGGAATGAAGGATTAGGAGTTTCCCGTAACAAAGGGTAGGCTTGGAATAATAGGGAAAAGGAGACCCTGGTGGATTGCCGGAGGGAGATGATAAAAGGTGCAATCATCACCGCTGCCTTTTTTGTTCCCGGAACAGGATCAAATGGCTTAGAGAATAAGAACAAATGGATCAGCGAGTGCCTGGCACACGCCGGAGCCCTCTTGGACCAACGTTAGGTTTTCAGACTGGAGAAACCAAGAGAGGCCATGCCGAATTTTCCCTGTTAACCAGGCTCCTGGGGAAACTTACCAGTAGGCAAGGTCAGTGACCAACATGCATGCACGGAATGGCGACTGCAGGCTGAGGAGCTTACTTTATCCAGCTGCTGTGGCCTGCTCTCTGGGGTGGAGGGGTGGGTCCATGAGGGGCACAAACCTGAGTCTCTCCCAGGTTTTGGCGCCAGATGTAAGGCTCTTGTATTAGTTTGAACCCCAAGGATGCGCCAACAGGCAACACAAGGTAGTGTGAAGCAACATGCTGTTTCAATGAGCGCCTGGGTGCAGGCAGGCTGAGGCCTAAAATGGAGTCAGCCCCAAGTGAGGACCGGGCAAAGGTTTTATAGTCTCCTGTAAACAGGAAGTGTCCTGGTCTGACATAACTGCTACATTGTACATAGATGGCCTCTTTCTCGATCTTCAGGGGTACCTGTCTTCTGGCCAGGGTAGGTGTCTTGGGCTGCCTCTCTTCCTGCTTCTTCTATCTTGCTGACGCACGCTGCTGATGCAAGTGCCCTTGCTCCTTGGAACTGGGCCTGAGAAGGGAGGAGTTATTCATCTCCGTAAGCTTTCAGGTCCTGGGGAGAATTTTACATTTGCTAAATTATTTTAAATTTAATTTGTCTAAAGTTTTTTTCTTTTAACATAATGTAGCATTTAATATTTGGTTCAGAGAGGACATGCTATAGAGCTCCAAAAATATTGTGAGTTTTATGGTGCTCCATTGGAAGGTATTCAAAACTCAGTGTGCTTCCCTATCCCCTGCAAGAAAAAAAAAAAAAAAAAAAAAAAATCAGAGATAGTCAAACAGTTTCACACAGCCTAGCTTTTTATTTTTCAATTTTTGAGACAAGATCTCACTCTGTTGCCCAGGCTTGAGTGCGGTGGTGCAATCATATTTTACTGCAGCTTCTAACTCCTAAACTCAAGTAATCATCCCACCTCATTTTCCTAGTTAGCTAGGATTGCAGGAATGAGCCATAGCATCTGGTCACCAACTCTTTACATGACTGCTTCTTCAAAATTTTGTTTGGATATTGACACTGATGATGCTACAGGTGCACAAAAAGGTTATAAAAGGCTCTCATAATGAGACTTACATGGGATGCAGAGCTGGCTTCCCAAAGAGGTGTGAAAAGGACTTGAGAGATCCAGTTAAAAAGTGATTTGGAGTTTTAATGTATTTAAAAGGCAGAGCTGGAATGAGGGTTCCTACAAGGGCCTGAAATTGCATGATTTGAACTTCTTGCCAGTGCAAAAGGAGAGAGAACCTGGACTTTCTCATCCGCTTACCGAGATGTAAGGCACAAGGAGAAGAGGAAATGTGCTTGAAAACTGTGAGCAGTCAAACACCTCAAAGTGGAGTCAGCCACTTCATTACAGCTCTGAGGTACAATAACCAAATTATTTTCCACGGTACCTGAGCTCTCTACTTAAAGGTGAGAGACATGAGCAGTCCACATGATCCTATGATGTGGAAGTAGAAGTGGTGGCAATCAACTTTGAGAAAGTGCCTGACAGGTCTAAAGGAAGACTTTGGTAGGCATCCTGGAGGCACTGTTTAAGCAAATAGGACTGAAGGGGATAATGTCTTTGATATTTCCAAAGGCATACATTTTGAATGGATATAGAACATTACTGATAACCCCTGAATATGTTTTAGAAGTTGGAGAGTGAGGTGATTGAAGAGATCTAAAGCCAAGGTTTTACTTTATTTATTCTTTATAGTAGGTATGTAGATAAAGAAAGAGTTCAGTAATTTGGTTTGAGTAACTTGCTTTAGGAAAATAAATGGTTAAAACTTATTAGTACTTTCTATCTGGAAGAAGACTTGTCCTAGGTTTTAGCTGACAAGAGGATTTTCTTCCAAATTTCCCCCAAACTTGTCAACAGAAATTGTTTTTGAACTATAGGCATGACAAAATGAGATAAATATGGAAAAGCTTAATAGAAAAGCAAAACTATTCCTGATAATGTTAAAATAGAAATTTAACTTATGCATTTTAAAACTTTCCTTCAAGTTCACATTTTTTTTTCAACAATGGCTTCTTAAAATTATCTTAACTTTAATTGGTTTGAATATCAGTACTCATTTTATAACCTCACAGAGGCAGTAACTAAGCTTTGGAGTTTTCACGGGTAACATGTAAAAAATGATGACTATATTGGATACCAATCAATTGCTATAGAGGACATCAATCAATAGTTTCCAACATCTTTTGGAGATCCAAGTAAAGTCAAATTCATAGCATATTTTGTAAACAAACAAACAAACAAAAAACATATCATTTCATCCTACGGGGCACCAATATTGATTGATTCAATGATACTGACTTTCAGGAGTCTTGCTAGGAATTTGGATTCACAGGGACTTTCTTTCTCTTACTGTTGATGGAATGTTAAACAGAAATCAGAACTGCCATTGCTGCATACATTAAGCTAGCATAAGAGAAGCCAGCCTGAAATAAAAAGCCCCTATGTCAAGGAGGAACAAGTCAGAGAATCCGTGAAATTAATGATAGCACACTAATCACACCATGTTTTTGGTGGCTTGCAACCGGTAGTTGTTGCCCCTTGTACAATGATAGAGAAAGAGTTGGTTATCTCACATGCCGAGGGTGGCTAAAGCATTAGAAGACCAAGCTGGAAAAAAAAAAAAAAAAAAAAAAAGAAATGCTAAAGTGGTTCACTTTGTTGCAGCCTTCAGTGTAAACACAATACTTGCTTTCAAACTGGTTGTTTAAAAGCACATTGCCATCCCATGCAACAACAAGGTAGCTCACTCAGTGGGTTTGATGTAGTGGATGCTGGCTCAGGAAGTTCTGCGCATGCGTGGCACCATTTCCCATGAACGCCCGTGGGAGGTCATGCCTGATCTCTACTTCTACAGAGATCCTGAAGAGATTGAAAAAGAAGAGCAGGCTACTGCTGAAAAGGCAGTGACCAAGGAGGAATTTCAGGGTGAATGGACTGCTCCAGCTCCTGAGTTCACTGCTACTCAGCCTGAGGTTGCAGACTGGTCTGAAGGTGTGCAGGTGTCCTCTGTGCCTATTCAGCAGTTCCCTACTGAAGACTGGAGTGCTCAGCCTGCCACGGAAGACTGGTCTACAGCTGCCACTGCTTAGGCCACTGAATGGCCAGGAGCAACCACTGAATGGTCTTAAGCTGTTTTACACGGGCTCTTAAGCAACATGGAAAAATAGTTGATAGAAAATAAACATCAGTTTCTAAAATAAATAAATAAATAAAAAATAAAAGCACAGACAAAAGGAAAATTAAGCCTTCCTAAAACAGATACTCTTTTTGGGACTGTCAATTAATCATACTCAAAACTGTGGATATAATAAAGCAGAGACTTGTAAGGTTAGAAAAATTGAGTTTTTAATCATTACAGATCCAAAGTATAAAGTGGGAGAAAAAGAATATATATATATAAACAAATAACATTTTGCTGGTTTTATTTCAATAATAATGAAGATTTTTAAAAAGTGGTTTAATTTTATTATTTTCATTTAGGATATATTCATTTTATTTTTAAATTTTGAAATTTTATTCAATGTATATGAAATTTAATAAAATATTAAATAAATACAATGTTGATGCCTAATTGTGTATAGAATCTGAACTAAACTATGTAAGCAAAATATATTAGTACAGAAAATTTGGAAAGACATATTCCAGTATGTATGTGTGACTGTGCCTATTTATATTTATGTGATATGTATATGTTTTAAATGTTTTATTGATTTTTGAAACTATATTTATGAATATATCTTTCTCTCATAATCATAAAATACATACAGTATCCAGTCTGTACTTAGGAAAATATTTAAATATTTCCTTTGTAATGGATCTTATTGACTTTACTTACTTATTCTCCTATATGTAATTATTTCTAATTTAGTCGATTTAATGTTAATAGCCATAATAGCAAATACAGCATATTCAAAGTTAATAAGTATTAATAATGCTTTTTAGCAGGATTTTATGGAAAACATATTAAGGTTGCCAAATGGATTATTTTCTCCATGAAAAGTGGTTTTTGGAGCACAGAGAAAACAATAGGTGTTTATTTCCTCATATGAAGATTTTAAGTTACTCAATTCATTAAAATCATGAATGCAAAATGTAGTTTTCCTTAAGTGTTTTATGTTCATGTTCTAAATGTTTATTTATTTATTTATTTATTTTTTGAGACAGAGTCCAGCTCTGTCGCCCAGAGTGGAGTGCAGTGGTGCAATCTCAGCTCACTGCAAGCTCTGCCTCCTGGGTTCATGCCATTCTCCTGCCTCAGCCTCTCGAGTAGCTGGGACTACAGGCGCCCGTCACCATTTTTGTATTTTTAGTAGAGACGGGCTTTCACTGTGTTGGCCAGGATGGTCTTGATCTCCTGACCTCATAATCTGCCTGCCTTGGCCTCCCAAAGCGCTGGAATTACAGGAGTGAGCTACTGCTCCTGGCCTATTTACATTTTTTAATTTAAAAAATTAAAAGAAATAAAGTAGAGATCTTAAACTACTAGATCAATCGTTTGAAGTGATTACAATTTTAAAATATTTGGTTCATTTTACAACTTAATTAAATTTCCTTAAACACTTAAAGATATTTGGAATTAAATACATTTGGATATTAAATGTATTTAATTTTTATTATTTTTAAGGACTATCAAGGTAATTACTAATCAAAATATTTTTCCTAGCAACTTAATTATTCCTGTGAATTAATACTGATGTTATGTTTGTAAAAAATCAAGTGCTGTCAAATATTTGGTACTATTAAAATTTACTGTATGTTTTATATCTTGTAAATGAAATCATGTGTCTAAAACTATGCATTTTTAATCAAAAGGCCAAATGTTAGATAATAGATATCACAAATATTTTAAAAATCAAGTAAGTACAGATTGTCCTAGGAATTAAATATATATCTTTAAACTTGCCACAGATGTTAATATCATGGAATAATTCTAATTCAATTTGGATTTAGGAAAACATTTAGTTGTGAAAAAAAATAAGTTTTTTGTTTGCTTATCTGTTGTTTGTTTTGTTTTGTTTTCATTTCATGCCTGTTTAAGTTATAAATGTGTTTCAATCTCAAATGGATTTCATTTTATGGTGCAGGGATTCAAATGCAGGCTCATGTGTCAAATCCAACCAACAACATGGTTTTGTATTCCCCACAAGATAAGAGGGTTTATCTAAAGTTTTTTAATAATTGGGAAACATTTTTATAGCATTAAAAAATTTATACGCAATTTAAATTTTAGCATTCATAAATAAAGTTTTAGTAAACATCTCTGCATGTGTTATATATTACTGATTGGAACTACAATAGCAGAGTTGAGTAGTTGTGACAAAGATTGAATGACTTGCAAAGGTGAAAATAGTTGTTATATGACTATTTGTAGAAAATATTCTGACCACTGGGCTTCTGATTAGAAATTTCAGCTGGAGATGAGAGCCTGGGAATTATTCTTTTCACCCCAGAAATAAAAATGCTAAGCCCATTTCCTTTGTCATTGATGAAGTGGGGTGTCTTTTAAAACACTCAACCTGTGAGTTTTTTTTAACAATATATTTCCATTTTAAAGCCCAACTTGGATTAAAAACAAACAAAACAAACAAACAAAAATACTTGAATTTCCATTTAGGTAGTTTCACATCTGGATACAAATCATGTGTTTACTGGTTAATTCTTATATCTGCCATATTCCTTCATGTACTAATCCTTGGGGATTAGTACCCTCATCAAGGAGGCCCAAGGAAGCTTTTTCGTTTCTTCCATCACGTGAAGACATGGCAAGAAGTCGCTATCTATGAGCCAGAAAGTTGGCCTTCACCACATACCAAGTCTGACTTCATCTTGGACTTTCCAGTCTCCATAACAAAATAAATGTCTGTTGTTTATAAGCTACCCCGTTTAAGGAATTTTGTAACATCACCCAAATGTACTAAGACAATATCTAAAGAACTAAGTTAAAGTGACCTTTTGCTGTATCAGAGGTGAAATACTTTGTAGTTTTTTGGCATTTGGAAGAAAATTAATACAAATAGGCTGGGCATGGTGCCTCACGCCTGTAATCCCAGCACTTTGGGAGGCAGAGGTAGGTGGATCACAAAGGTAGGCAGATTCTGAGGTCAGGAGTTTGAGACCAGCCTAGACAACATGGTGAAACCCCGTCTCTACTAAAAATACAAAAACTATCGCTTGAACCCAGGAGGCAGAGGTTGCAGTGAGCCAAGATCGTGCCACTGCACTCCAGGCTGACGACAGAGCAAGACTCCGTCTCAAAAAAAAAAAAAAAAAAAAAAAAAAGGAAAGATTAAGTTATATTAAATGATTGAAATGGCACTTATTTTTTTCTTTCACCACAAGTGTGCAAAATGTTTTTCTTCTGAATGAGATTTGAGAAAAGAAAGCATGGGAAATCCTGAAATGGTGTTAGGCTTCTATTTCTCTTACTGGGTAAAAGGTAATCCATTTTATCACCTTCTACTATTGCATGAAAAATATTACATAACTAAAATAAGTTTCCTTCTATAATTTGGTCATGAAATGACAGAGTCAACTTTGTGCATATTTATGCTCCTTTTGTTGATTTTTGAAGTTGAATTTGCTCTTTAGAGCCTGTTAAAGTCGTTTGGGAAAATATTTTTATCTTCAGACTCTTTTCAAGTGAACGAAAGGTATAAAGCAGTTTCCTGAAAGATAGGACCCTACCATAGTGAAATAAGAATTGAAACTCTCTAAGTTTCCTCAAACTTTTTGTAATGATATATAACCTCTTTCTACCTGTGCATATAATGGTAAAGGTAAAACCAGGAAACAGATATATACTTCACCAGTGTCCTCCAGGTGATCTGACATTTATTTCTCTGATGCTCTGTAGATGGGCTCTTTTGATGGTGGTAACCAGGCTGTCCTGAACTCAGAAAGATCTCCATGGGGCCACTTGTCTTATTTTCATTTCCCTAAGTTTACTCTCTTCCTTCCCTAGAGGCAGGTAAGGAGCGCAGTTCCTGAAATAATTGCAAACACAGGTGTCAGAAAAATATGGAAAGCAGTGATCATCATAGATAGGACATGGGAAAGAGTGTGCCCACCTTATTCAACTAGCACCATCTTCTCCACATTTCTGGTGGCTTCCAGCAGGTGCTTTGTGGAGGTTTGCTCTTCTGAGGACTTCCTTATTCACCTCTTTCTGCCTGGGTGCTACTGTGGATCCATTAAATGTTTTTTCTCTCTTTCCTTGGAATCCTACTTCTTCCTCTTTGCTTTTGTACTACATTGTTAGTCATGGAATTCCATCCACTTATTTTCTCTTTGCTTTATTTTTTATGAAGGTAAAATTTACAGAATATGCTGTTAATGATTTCAAACTGTACAATTCAGTGATGTTTAGTGTCTAATTAAGTATTCAGTATATTCACAACGTTGTTCAACCACCAGGTCTCTCTTGTTCTAAAACCTTTTTATCACTTCATAAAAACACCCAGAGCACATTATGCAATCAATTCCCACTCAATCCTTTTCCCATTCCCTGGTAGCTTCTAACTTGCTTCTGTCGCTATGGATTTGCCTATTCAGAATACATCATATAAAATGAAACATACTGTATATGACCTCATGTCTCTGGTGGCTTTTTACTAACATACTATTTTCCAGGTTCATCTAGTTGTAGCATGATCAGTATTTTGTTTCTTTTTATGACACAATAATATTACATTGTATGCACATAGCACAATATATTTACCCATTCACATACTTATGTTCATTAGAGTTTTTTGCCTTTTGGCTATATGAATGAGACTTGTTATAAAAATACATGTACACATTTCTATGTTGATAGATGTTTTTATTTAACTTGGTATATACCTAGAAGTATTGGGTTATATAGTAATTCTATGTTTAACTTTTTGATAAACAACCAAACTGTTTTCCACAAATGCTGCATCATTGTACATTCCTGTCTGCAATGTACAAAGGTTCCTATTTCTTCACATACTCATCAACACTTATTATTTTATGCTTTCTTTCTTAAAGCCAACTAGTGAGTATAAAGTGTTAGCTCATAGTTTTGATTTTCATTTTCTTAAAGACCAATAACATTGAATATCTATTCATGTAGTTGTTGGCCAATAATATATTGTCCTCATCTTGACTAGAATGTTTATGCAAGATCTTTGACCACTTTTAAGATGGGTTGTTTGGGTTTTTTTGTTGTTGTTGCTGAGTTTTAAGAGCCTTTTATGTATTTCATTGAATGCTTATCAGATAACGATTTGAAAATATTTTCTTCCATACTGCATTTTGCCTTTTCACATTCTTGATTATATCTTTTGATGTACAAAAGTTTTTTTTTTGTTTTTTTTTTTGTTTTTTTTTTTTTGTGAAGTCCAATACGTCTTTGTTTTTTTTTTTTGTTCTTCTTGCTTTTGGTTCCAAATCTAAGAATCTATTGCCAAATCTGAGATCATGAAGATTTGCCCCTATGTTTTATATAAATGTTTTATAGCTTTTGCCTTTATATTTTGACTGTTCATTTAGAGTAAATTTTTGTGTGTACAGATAGGTACAGTGAGGTCTGTAATGGTGTCACTTGGCTAGGCTATGGTGATCAGTTATTTTAACACTAATCTAAATGATGTTGTGCAGGTATGTTTTAGATGTGATTAACACAACAAATAGCTTTTGATTAATGCATATCACCCTCCATAATGTGGATGGACCTGAACCAATCAGTTTAAGGCCTTTAAATAAAAATTAGGTTTTCTGAAAACAAAGGAAGAAATTCTGCCTCAAGACTGAAATACAGAAATTCATATTATGTTTTCAATCCATTGAACTGATCTGTGGATTGAGTAAATTTCACATTCAAGACTGCATCAACTCCTACCTGAATTTCCAACTTTTACCCTGCCCTAAAAATTTCAGAATTCTCAGCCCCTACAGTTGTGTGAGTTTTTTGCATTTGATTATTCATAATGTTGATGTTCAATAAATCTTCAGCTTTCTTCCAACTGTAGCAATTGAAAGCATTGGCTCTAGAGTTAGACTGCTTAGGTTCAAATCCAGGTTCCTTCATTTACTAGCTCATGATCTATGAAAAAATATTTAACTTCTCCCTGCCTCAGTTTTATAATGTATAAAATGGGTATCTATACGAATGTGGTATTATGATGAACAAACTCATTTATAAATGAGTATTTATAAATCCCTTATTGCAATGTCCATAATAATTGATATATGTTTTAAATTTAAAAAAATTCATTTTCTTTTTTTAAAAGAGAATAAAAGAGTTTCTAAAATTATTAACCCGTTGTTCATATAATGTGTTTATTAAATTATTTCTATTTCCTTTTGAGTTATGAAAACTTATTGGTGGATATACAAAATGCATCAACACACAGATGAAATGGTATAAATAAAATTTATTTGATGAGTGGTAGTTAGACTTGGAGAAAAATGTGCACATGTGTTAACACACATACATACACACATATGCATATACACAGACACATATAAATGCAATATATACATATAGAATATGTATTCCTACACATATTGTTTTTGGTACACATGCACTTTCATATAAGACTTTGTAAAAATGCATCAAATTTTTATAAGAGAGGTTATCTCTATTTGATATTGGGTGAAATTTAATATATTTTTCAAAGTTTTGCCTTTTTAAAATGCTTTATAATCAACACACATTGAGTTTAAAGTCAATAAAGATAAGAGAGTATATTGATAATCAGATTATTGTAAAGTCAGTAATTGAGAGACAGTAGGGTTTTTCTTGCCTTTTTTAAAAAAATAACTGCTCTATCATATTCCTAGAAGAAAAAAATGACAAAGTTGCTTGTTTTTAATTTTATGTACTGCCATTCTCACTATTTTAATGTGACTATACTGTAAAACTAAGCTAATACTGTTTGTTTTAAAAATTTAAATGTACATTCTTAAAATTCTGTTGCAAACTTTAAAAGACATTATTGTGAACAAATAAGGCATTATCTAGCACTTGACAATTTTATAACAACTGTGTAGTACTTGTTTAGAAACCACTTTTAAGTAGATAACTATGAATTAAGGTGTTGCAGTGATAAGATCTTCTGAATTTGAAAGAAGAGCCGTGTTATGTGTTCACTAGCATAAACATATAGCAAGACTCTGCCTCTAAAATTATTTTTTAAATAAATAAATATCTAAAAAGAAAGTTTTTTTTTTCCCCCCCAAAACAGAAAGAAGACTAAGTGTTGGTAGCAGGAAAGAAAATAGAGTGGCCAACAGTTATCTTCCTGATGAAATAACTTTGTATAAAATTGTGATTGATCAAAACATAGTATTGAAAGATAGTATTTTAAAAGTTAAATTAAAATAAATTTCATTTAGTATCCCATAATTAGCAATAAACCTCAAGAAAAATAAAAACCAATTTCCCAATGCCTCTGACAATATCTGAAGCTCGGTGTTTAATATTGAACATTTTAATAATATTTTTTGCTTTTTTGTATCTTAATAGACTGTCATTATTTTTCATGTAATCTTTTTTTTTTTTTCTTTCACTAGCTCTGTTCTCTGAGGTCAGAATGTTCTGCATTGCTGAAAATGCTCAATTTTTTAAATTAAGAAAATGACTAAGTAATGAATCTTTACATCAGAAAGTGGCAATGCTAAAATTGTTTTTTAATGTTTTAATAACAGAAATGTTTCTTTCAAATATGAAGAAAATGTCTCCCAACATTACTTATCTAGTTCTTCAGCACATTTCTCGATGAAAGAGCTATTTACAATGAACACATCAACTGTGTTGGGAAAATGTTTCATAATTGTTCTCTAAGCAGATGTAAGTCTATGTAATTTCATGGCAACTAAATCAACAGTTTTAAAAGTCCCATATATATTAATGGAGCTTTGTGGAAGAAGCATCATTGCCTTTGAGCTCTGTAAAAAAATGAGATGAAGATGCAACAGGTTCTGTTGAAAAATAAATAAATAATACCACCAGGTTAAGTCTAGTAATATGACAAAAATAGCCAACATAAAACCTTCATAATATAAACACTATAAATAACAGATATATTAAAAACAGACACAGAATCAATTTGATAGCTGATTTCATAAGACAGAATAGAAAACATCCAAGTGCCAGAAACACAGAATGAATCAAATGTGCACGGGTAAATGTGTAGGTTGGTAATGTGGCAGCACTGAGGATGGAGCAATAATTTGGCTGACACAGTAATTTATTTTCTCATGGTTCAGGAGGCTAGAAATCCAAGATCAACGGGCCTTCAGGGTTATATTCTGGTGAGGCTTTTGTTAAAGAAAAAAATATTCAGTGATACTTGCTAAAGCTTGGTAAGGGAGCCTTTATTCAGGACCATCGTGATAGGGATAGAGACTACTGCAAAGCGATTTTTGCAGTGGGGGAGAGAGATTGAGCTGAACTCCAAATATAACATGGGCAAATGGTAATTTATTGCCAAGGATCAAGGTGGAGGTCAGCAAAAGGAAAATTATTTAGGAGTATAATAACATCAGATTAATGGGAATTTTGAGTAAACGGATGTAGCAGGATTCTTGCTAAAAGTGAATTTTTCAAGTGCACAGATAGGCCTATGAGAAGACTTAGGAACCCAACTAAAGTTTAGTCAAGCAAAGAATGATTATTACTTATTTTCCTGATTTGTAGAGGGCTGTCTTCTGGCTGTGTCCTCACATGACCATTCATCTGTGTGTGCATAGAGAGAAAGAGAGAGGGGTGAGGTGGGGAAGGAGAGATCTGATGTATCTTTTTCTTCTTAAAAGGACTCCAAATCTATTAGATTAGATCACCTTTTGAGCTCATTTAACCTTAATTACCTCTCTGAAGATCTGACTTCCAAATGCAGTTTCATTAGCAGTTAAAGCATCAACATATGATTTGTGGGAGACACATTTTAGCTATTAACAATGTGATGACACTTTACATAGAAACTTCTTGATGCCCATCAACTGTAGACTGAATTTTTTAAAATGTGGTACATATGCACCATGGAATACTCTGAAGCTATAAAACATAAGGTGGTGTCCTTTGCAGCAATGATGGTTAGAGCCAGAGGCCATTATCTTAAGCAAATTAATACACAGAAAACCAATTACCACATGTTCTTCTTCATAAGTGGGAGCAAAACATCGAGTACACATGAACACAAAGACACTGGGGCCTTTTTGAGGGTCTAGGGTGGAAGAAGCATGATTGAAACACAATCTATTGGGAATTATGCTGATTACCTGGGTAGCACAATTATCTGTACACCAGACCGCTGTGACAGGCAATTTACCTATATAACAAGTACCCCTGAACCTAAAATAAAAGCTGAAGGCAAACAAGAAAGAAGAGCAAAGCAAGTCCTATAAATAAAGACCTGGGCAAATATAAAGACCTGCTCTGCCACCACTGGTAACAATGTTAAATTCTGAAAGAGCTCTCACATCAGGTTCTGAGACACAATTTAAAAAAAAAAAATGATGCAAAGATTTAAAAACTTTGAAATATGTTACTGATTAAGAAGAACAACTCCCTGTTAGTAGTAGTATCAAATCTGGTACCACTTACCAGGATAGCAATAACTAGTGAATTCCAAGTACTACCTTGTTGAATCTAAAATATTATAAAAAGGAAAAATTCCACTTCTGCTATATTTCACCAATTTTTGTTGCTGATGTTTCCAAAGATTTAATGGCTGGCCACATTACCTTTCTAATAATTAAAAAATAGTAATTAAAAAGAGAGTCCAAAAGTAGTCTTACACAAATACGTTCAATTAATTTTTGAAAGAATCCCAAGATAATTCAATTGGGGAGGCAGTCCATCAAAATGCATGCTGAAATAAATGTATATAGATATAAAAGAATCTCAGACTATATTTACACAATACATAATAACTTACTCAAATTAGATAATAGTAATATGCAAAATAACTTTATTTGCTGTTCCGAGAACACATAAGAGAAATCTTCATGAACGTGCAGAGGGCAAAGATTACTGGAATAGGACATAAACATCATTTATCATAAAATGATAAAATTGACTTCAGCAATGTTAAAATTCTTGCTTTTTGTAAGATAGTATGAAATCAGTTTTAAAAGCAATCTAACAATAAGGGGAAAGTATTTGCAATATCTGTGGCATAACATGTCTGTTCACATTATATAAAGAACCCTCAGAAGTCAGTATTAAGAAAGAAGCAACATGTTATGGGCAAGAGATTTCAGAAATCACTTCACAAAAACAATGTACAAGTGGATAATAAGCACATTAATTGTAATTATATCATCATTATTCAGGAAATGAAAAATTTAAAAATCAGTGAGATACCATTTCACACTCACTAGAATAACTTAATTTAAAATTACAATCCAACTCTAAATGTTGAAAAAGATGTACAGCAACTATATTCTCACAGTTTGCTCATAGAGATATAACTAATTTGAAAAACAGTCAGTTACTTTTAAAGATAAATATATATTTACAGTATATCTCATTGATTTCACTCCTTAGTATGTGTACAAGAGAATCAAAATTATATGTCTATAGAAAAACATTTTTATAAATGTTCATAGCCTCTTTATTTATAACAGCTCCAAACCAGAAGCAACTTGAATATTCATCACAGGTGAATAAATTTAAAAAATATGGGATAGCCAAACCATGAAATATTATTGATCAGTAAAACAGTGATCTACTGATGTGTGTGATCATAGAAGTCAATCTCAAAAATGTTAGACAGAATGAAGAATATAAATAAGAAAATACACACTGTATACTTCTGGTTAATGAAATTTTGAACACACAAAAATAATCTCTATCCACAGAAATAATATAAGTAACTTTCTGCTGTCATTGTAAGAAAAACAATGGAGTACTTAGTGTAATGCACTTTCCTATACTTAACTGTGGAAGTAATTATACGGCATGACATTTTTTTGTAATGCATTGAACTTAAAGTGAGTGTGTTTTGTTTTATGTAGGATAAATCTCAATTTCAAAATATATTTGCTGTTTTTAAGAAGCAAATATAATTTTATTAGGTTATACAATAAGTGTACAAGTAAGATGTCCCTGGTGAATATTAAAAATTGAAAGCTAGTAGATCTATATGTGTTTTATAATTAAATTAAAAATATCTTTTGGCACATGCTCACACACATGCACATATAAACAGGTGATCAAATGGCTCACATTGAGCAGAAAGGGAACATTTGTTAAGAAAATATAAAACATTAATCTGTGGGTATGTAAGAATATAGATTCAAAATATTAAAAAAACAAAAAAAATTGATCAAAGTAAAAGTGGTAAATTATAACAACTCTGTTATAAAGTTGGCCAGAACTTCTTTTTTCAACTTTGAGTTTGAGGGGTATATGTGCAGACTTGTTATGATTTCTCTTACTAGATCACAATATTTATAAAATCTTTAACTCCACTCTAACAAAATGTAAATAACATTTTCTGGCATTTCTAGTATCTCTTTTACGATGCTCATACTTGGAAGTAGCAGAAAATCTATTTTTTTTTTTTTTTTTATTTTTCAAACTTGGGGGAATATATTGGTTTGCAAAATGATAAAAAGACTTAGGGCAAGATGATCTTCACATTTATTTTGAAAACACTCCAGGTCAGGCATGGGGGCGCAGGTCTGTAATCCCAGTGCTTTGGTAGGCCAAGGCAGGCAGATCACTTGAGTTCAGGAGTTGGAGACCAGACTGACCAACATAGTGAAACCCCGTCTCTATCAAAAAATACAAAAATTAGCAGGGCATGGTGGTATATTCCTGTAATCCCAGTTACTCGGGAGGCTGAGGCCAAAGAACCACTTGAACCTGAGAGGCAGAGGTTGCAGTGAGCCAAGATCGCATCACTGCACTCCAGCCTGGGCGACAGAGCAAGACCCTGCCTCAAAAAAAAAAAAAAAAAAAAGAAAAAAGAAAAAAAGAAAGAAAAAGATTCCAAATCCCTTTGATATCTCTGGCTCTGCTCTCTTCTGTGGTCAGCATCCTATTGAGGACAACTTTCCTCATTGTAGGAAAATAACTTGATGCAAATGGTAACATAGTTGCTGTGGTGATAAATTCTATGTATTCACCACCATTGTTTCATAGTATAATTGACACAGCTGGAAGAGTAATGATTATAAATCACAATAAATTAAGGGAAATTAGAAAATGCAAGAACCACCTGAAGCCTCCATTAATGATATATCTCGTTTCGGCAACAAAGAAAAATTTTCTCAGAAACTAGAATTAGGACCCTAAAGAGTGCCTTTGCCAGTGTGAGTGGGCATCATACAATTCAGGGCCAGAATAGATTTAAAAAAAAAAGGCTGAAGAAGGGTGAATTTGCTTTCTCTCCTGTGGATAGGATATCCATTCTCCAGTCCTTGCATGTGAGTTCCTATGGTTCTCAGGCCTTCAGACTTGTACTAAATTGTACCACTCTCTTTGGAGTTAGACTAGATCATACCATGGCAGACTGTGGGAATTCTGGGCCTCCATAATCTCTTCAGTCAATTTTTATAATAAATGGTTTCATATATAGATATTCATCCATGTATTTTATTGTTCCGTTTCTCTGAAGAACTCTGACTAACACAATGGCCAAAGAAACATCAAGCCTGAAATAATTGACTTTGTTTAAGAGTGTTAGATCATGTATTCAACATGATCACTAACTTTCCTGGTGGATAGACACTGGAGAAAGTGGTTGAGTCATCTTTCCCTCCACCACAAGAATTGGTAATGAAATTGTGCAAATCAAAGGAAATACTGGTGCAAAACACGGTCACATGTTTTAGCAACTCCATTCCATAGATGTACTTTTTATTATTGGTACAATTTCAAAAATGCCCAGTCCTGTAGAGAATATATGTATACTCTCCCCAGAACCTAACCTTACCTTAGAAGTTCTGAAGTTACTGCATTCAACATCAAAGCCAGAATGACTGGGTCATATGTAATAGTGTCCCAGAGTTTGATGAATTTAAGTAAATGACATTAGCTATTGTGTGTAATCCCAGCAGTTTGGGAAGCTGAGATGGGAGGATTGCTTGAATCAAGGAGTTCGAGACCAGCCTGGGCAACGTGTCACCTCTACTAAACAATACCAAAAAAAAAAAAAAAAAAAAAAAAAAAAAAAACCAGGGTGTGGTGGTATGTGCCTGTGGGCCCAACTACTTGGGAGGTTGAGGTGCAAAGATCACCTCGGCCCAGGAGGTCAAGGCTGAAGTGAGCTCTGATCACACCACTGTACTCCAGCCTGGGAGACAGAGTGAGATTCTGTGTCAAAAAACTACAAAAACAACAAAAAGTATTCATCTAAAAAACAGTCAATGTTTAATGATGGAGAGAGAAGAAAACTTTAATAAAATAAATATCTTTTGGAAAACTGAATAATGAAATACATTCAATGTTTGCTATTCTATACTACTTATTACATTCTCTAATAAATAAAAGCAAGTAATTTTTATACTTGCAATAATTGGAGAGCTTCTGTAAACCATCTGACAATCTCTGTAACTTCTTTCTAGGAGGATAACTATTTTTCAGTGCCCTTTAGGGATAGTGTAACAATCAAATTTATCATCCAAACTGTTTTTTTTTTTTTTTTTTTTTTTTTCTCAAAATAAATAGGAAAGGGGAGCTATTAAAATGTCCTTGGGAAAACAAGGGTAAATGTGATTGTCTCTAACCAGTTACAATATACAGTAACCCTACATAGGGTCCTAATTCTGGTTTCTGAGAAAATCTTTCTTTGTTGCTGAAACAAGATATATCATTAATGAAGGCTTCAGGTGGTTCTTGCATTTTCTAATTTCCCTTAATTTATTGTGATTTATAATCATTACTCTTCCAGCTGTGTCAATTATACTATGATTATCTCAATCACTATTTTAAACATTCCTTGTTGTGTATTTTCTGTTTCCTTCATTGTTACCTAGAATGTATCTTCACGTATCATTCAAAAACATTTATAGGCCAGGTGTGGTGGCTCATGCCTGTCATCCTATTCCTTGGGGAGGCCAAGGCGGGTGGATCACGAGATTAGGAGTTCAAGTCCAGCCTGACCAACATGGTGAAACCCTGTCTGTACTAAAAATACAAAAATGAGCCAGGCGTGGTGGTGCACACCTGTAACCCCAGCTACTCAGGAGGCTGAGGTAGGAGAATCGCTTGAACTTCAGAGGTGGAGGTTGCAGTGAGCTGAGATCATGACACTGCACTCCAGCCTGGGTGATAGAGTGAGACTCTGTCTCAAAAAATAAAAATAAAAAAGAATATAATCTCATGCTTTTTATTTCTACAAGGTATTTTTCCTTTTATTCTACTTTTTTCTTCCGTGGTCTAGGTTTATTTTGTTTTGTCTTTTCATTCTTTCAATGATTGTATTTATTTATTTGAATATTGTGAGTAAAGATTGCTCAACAATCTAACAAATATCTTTTATTTTATTTTTATTTATTTTTTTTTTTTTGAGACAGACTCTCACTCTCTCAACTAGGATGAATTGTAGTGGTGCAATCACAGCTCACTGCGACCTTGACCTCCCAGGCTTCGGTGATCCTCCTACTTCAGCCTCCAGAGTACCTGAGACTACAGGTATGTACCACCATACCTGGCTAATTTCTTTTTTTTTTCATAGAGACAGGGTTTTGCCATATTACCCAGGCTCATCTTGATCTCCTGGGCTCAAGTGATCCACCCACCTTGGCTTCCCAAAGTTCTGGGATTACAGGAGTGAGCCATCACACCTGATCAATACTTTTCTTAATACCATTTTTGAATTAATAATTTATTATCTGATTATTTTACCTTTACATTAAGAAAAAGGTGAGTCAATCACATTTATCTGCAATCTTATTTCTTCCACTGTTCCTCACTTACACCTTGGCCCATTAGTAAACTTAAATGGACAAAGTACTCAATGATGATTCTTATACCTGGTCTTCTTCTTGACTGGATGTATATTTCTAATAAGAGATTATTCTATATTCCATGACTTCCAGTTAATTTAAAAATATTTTTAATTAAACTTTCCTGACAAGATAATTCCTGACTTAAACTGTATTCTTCTGAAGTCTTTATAGATGTCTGTACAATTCTTCTTTGTGATTCATTATTTTGAGAAGACTATGGCATATCTTTTTTTTTTTTTTTTTTTTTTGGTAAGTTACTTTTTTTATATTTGTCTAAATAGTAGTTTTTTCTCTTCCTTTCTTAGAATCTGTTATCTCATAAGTCTACATCTCACGTTGCAATTTAAATGTTCCTATAGTGAACTGTGTTAGCTGATACTTGCTCATCCATTATTTCTTATTACATGACATGCCAGGGTGTTTTGGTTTCAAAAGCATTTTAGCTTCATTCATATTCTCTTCCAATACTCTATTCAGATACTGGCCCACTTCTGATAAAACTTGTTTTTGATAGTACTTGCTTCAAGACACTTGTTTTAATCCAGCTAACCATCCCAGATATACATTTCCTCTTTCGTTTTTTAGTATCAGTAGACTTCATCAATGACACCCTGATTTAACCAAGATAATCTTCATTTTAAGTTTAAAATATTGTGGATTATTTTAGTCTTGTTCTCTGCTCTTCCAAAGGCTCTGAATTTCTTTTATTTTTTTATTTTTTATTATTATTATTTTTTATTATTATGCTTTAAGTTCTAGGGTACATGTGCATAACATGCAGGTTTCTTACATATGTATACTTGTGCCATGTTGGCGTGCTGCACACATCAACTCGTCAGCATCCATCAACTCATCATTTACATCAGGTATAACTCCCAAATGCAATCCCTCCCCCCTCCCCCCTCCCCATGATAGGCCCCAGTGTATGATGTTCCCCTTCCTGAGTCCAAGTGATCTCATTGTTCAGTTCCCACCTATGAGTGAGAACATGCGGTGTTTGGTTTTCTATTCTTGTGATAGCTTGCTGAGAATGATGGTTTCCAGCTGCATCCATATCTCTACAAAGGACATGAACTCATCCTTTTTTATGGCTGCATAGCATTCCATGGTGTATATGTGCCACATTTTCTTAATCCAGTCTGTCACTGATGGACATTTGGGTTGATTCCAAGTCTTTGCTATTGTGAATAGTGCTGCAATAAACATACGTGTGCATGTGGTTATGAGGATTAAACGAATTGATACATGTAGAGAAGAGTGTATTGCAAAGTATGGGCGCAGGATATGAGTTATTTTCATTGTTTATTCTGCAACTACTTACTGGATTTTATCTATGTGCTGGCCTTTTACTATGCTCTCAAATTCAAAAAGACTCAATGAACGACCTCTTGCTCACAACCTATCTAACTTCTTTTATTCAACATTTTCATCATCTCCACTTAATAAGGCTTCATATGACACTTTTGTAAAATTCTAAACACTTTGTATTTAATTCTTCCTTTTTTAAAGCTATTAGCCATTACTGATAAAACTAGGAAATTTTGACAACATGAAGTTTTCCGAGATAGATTTTGGTAGCAAAACCTGGTCTTACCTGAACTGACATGAGGATAGCTAGGTTTCTTATTGATCTCACTCTTGTGAGTACTCATATGTTTTGCTGAAGGAATACTATTGCGTTTGATTAGAGGGAATTCCTCCAGACTCTGCTGGGATGTGATATTTGGTAAATGTTTGCTTTTGTGTCTCTAAAATTAAAAATATATATATTTTGCTTATTAATACATGTAACCCTCAGGACTATAGATAAGGAATTGTGGAGGTGTATCTGAATTTAGTGAGCAATTATTTTGTGCCAAACTGAAAATATAGTAGGAAAAAATTTCAATAGATTAGTAGCAAAAAAAAAAAAAATGAAATCAAATAATACAGTTACAGGTTTTGTAAACTGTCAGAGACAGAGAAGGATAGCTTTGGAGTCCTTGAAATAGAAATGCCAGGGACGACTTCACAGTAAGAACTATGAATATTATATCAATAAGGAATATTTTCTCTGTTCAATATCTTTAACCAATAACAAAACTTATACTGAATGTAAAATGAAAAGAATGTGCATTTATCCTTAGTTAAGTGGTGACATATCAGTTTGTCTTCATGGCAAATGTCCCTTCAAAAGTGGTACACATGATGGTCACATAGAGCTTCTATATTTACCTTACAAAGTCATAAATATTCAGCAGTGTATAAAAATGTATGAACTAAAATTTTAGGGCAATTTTCAAGTTTGGTAAAACTCATTAAAACCTAAAGTTATTTAAATATTGAGAGAAATTGCATTAGGTGTAGATAAATAGATAAGATCTGTTATACTGATAGTATTCTGCCATTTCAAGGCTAAATAACATTCGTTTTCTTATTACTGCAAATTCTAATATGAAAATTGCTATTCAGATCATTAAATATATTTAAGCTAATTCAAATGCTGCTCCATGTGATTAGTGCAATGGATTAGATCAAGGTGTTAATAAATGTGGTCACAGGTTTGATCTCAGATTGCTATAGGAGCCCACATTGCCACTCCCCGCTACAAAAAACTACTGCACTGAAAGAGGTTGCTAGCAGAATGTAAGTACATTGTGTTTTCACACAACAATTCATATCTTTCTACTAGTTGTACATAATGATGGTATTTTGATTTGATAATTCAGAATGTTTTAAGGAAATGAAAGAAAATAAAACTCTATCTCAGATTACTAGATTACCTCATAACTTTCATTACATACACATACACACACAGATTAACATAATAACTACCTGAGCCTATTTTCTTTTAATGTAGGACTTAACACCTGCTGTATGTCTGTAGAGATTTTTGTTTGTTTTCCTCATGGTAATGAATTTATAATGTTAGCTGCTTAACTTCAATGTATAAAGCATAATAGCATATATTTACTTAACCTTTAATACATACCATGTACTTTTCTAAGTGTTTGAAGTATATTAATTGTTATAAACTTTAGAACTTCCCTAGGAGGTAAGTCCTCACAGCCTTGTTTTAATATTCTCTGTTCCAGGAATGAAAAATGAGGAAAAAGAAATAATGTTTGCAACTTGCTCCAGGTCACATCACATAAAAAAAGCTGGAGCTGTGCCCTGAGCCCTGAGGATCCAGTCCTAGACCCACGTTTTTATGATGGCAATATACTACACAGGAAGTTTCCACCTCTGATTCTTAGTAAAAATGTAGACATTAGCTATTCCTTTGTGTGTAAAACACAACAAAAATTGACCAAATTAGGTACGACAAATGAGTGGATTTGCTTAGGTTATCTAATTTGTAGTGAGAGGAGTTATTTTCCTAACATACCACTCAAATTCAACAGTGAATATTTTACTAGTCTTCCAAGCATCCCTTAGTCCTCTCTATTTTGCAGAAGTCATTCATCTGGATAGATTAATGCTTTCCACTAAGTAGAGTTCTAATTGATATACATGAATGAGGTTAATGCAATCTCTATTATTACATATAGTCAGACGAGATCTAAAGTCATCAATATCAAAGCATTTTACTATTCTTGACACATGGTTAGGTAATACATATATATATACTTACAGGCAGTATTTGCCTAGGGAACATTAAAATTCATTGTATGTTTTATCACAATCATCTTTAACAGGTGGCATATAAATTTTGAGTGACTCTCTGGAATGACAGACCCTCATGGACCTAGTTGTAGACATTTTTTCTGATCAATGAACAATGGAGATTCTTTTAATGAACTATGAACCTGGTCTTCTTTTCTTGGCTAGGTGTAAATGAGGACTTATGTCCTCAGATTGCAGTTGGTAGCCATCTAGTACTGTGAGGGCAAACAACCTTAGAACAAAATAATGTGGTTTCCAAGCCAGAAAGAAATGAAAACTTTGAGGCCTGGCACAGTGACTCATGACTGTGTTCCCAGTACCTTGAGAGGCCTAGGTGGATGGATAATATGAATCGAGGGGTTTGAGATCAGCCTGGGCAACACGGTGAAACCCCATTTTTATAAAAAATACAAAAATTATCTGGGTGTGGTGGCATGTGCCTGTGTTACTCAGGAGACAGAGGTGGGAGGATCACTTTAGCCTGGGAGGTCAAGACGGCAGTGAGCTAAGATCTGCACTTCAGCCTGAGTGAGAGAGTGAGACCCCATCTCAAAAACAAATTTATTTTAAAAATGGAAACTCTGATATTATTGAGCCACAGGTTTTCCTCGTCCTGCATATAAACCAACTCTAGCTTTTGTGGCTGCACCACCATAATTTCCTCACTGTAATAACCATTTGACTTACTAGAAACAGTCATAACTGATCCACATGCCAATTTATCTAATTAACTTCAAGAGATGCACATTTATTCTAGCCAAATTGAAATAGAATATTTTTTAAAATTTTGAAACAAATGAACTTTATTTTCTCAGAATGTAAGGATTAAGAATGGATACAACTTTGCATGGAATGAAGTAATCCAATTTAATGGCTATATTCCACAGAGTCCATGGCAAAATTGACTTACTCTTTGTAATCCGTCTGTGCAGAGGAGATGATTCTGGATAATCCACGTGAAAGTGCCAAACATGCTCATTACGATCTGGAGTATGAGATAATTAAAGTTAGCTTATTCAAATGTGCATCAGAAATGCATATTCCAAAGTTATATGTAAATTACGTTCTGAAATATAAACTATATTTTTATTATACATGTCATTATTTTCCTTTATAAAATGGGATAAGCTGGAGTCTTTGATACTTAAATACTAATCAATGTGATTAGTATTTGAGTGTCCTTTGTGGATACTGTAGTTTACAAATTAGCTTCTTAGTTTTAAATCCTCTCAGTGCCTTGTTTTGGATTCTGTTTCATGTATACCCAGAAGTACTAAGAGACGGAGAAAGAGGGACATGCTGGAAATGTTACTTTAATAAAAAGCACAGGACTTGGAATCCTGCAGCTGTTCTATCAACCACTAGTTGAATGTCATTGATTAAGACATTTAACTTATGTACTTTTCTCTGCTATGAATTAGTACTGTAACAAAAACTGCCCTATTCATGGCTTGGTGCCACAATGTTAACTACAGCATAGGTGTAAGCCCATTGTAAGTTGCAAATTTTCAAGCACACATGAAGTGGAGTTGAATCAATTCATAACTTCAAGAATCAGATCCCCTAATTTATCATCAAATGGTTCACTAACTCCACAAATAAAATTAGTCAATTTTAAATGCATTTAGTGGAATTATACAATATTTCATAATATATAATGTCATTTTGACTGTATGTTATTTATTCTTCCTTTCTAACCCAAATCAACATTTTCTAATTTTTATTGCTTTACCAAGCATTTCATTTAGACCAATTGGGAAAACAAAACATATCAATGCTCATTTCTTACTCACAAATAACCTAATACTTCACTTATTTCGCTGTAAGCGATCAAGTTAATGACCAGATACTCTAGACACAATCAGTGTTGTGTAATGAGGACACTTGAGGTGATCAGAGAAAATTAAACAATTATATTGCATAATACATCTTTTTTGTCCATCTTACAAAGTTTTACTGACTACATTGAGGCAATCAACTTCACTTCTACATCTTAACAACTAAAACAAAAGATGATAGCAAAATAAAACAAAGCAGTATGATTTCAAGAAACAGCAGAGTTTCAATATTTTCATCATCACAACTCTGTGACTCTTCTATCTTTTTAAAAATAGGAGTTAGGCAGAGAATGGATCAGAAAGTAATTTGAATGGATTCATAGGAAAGTTTCTATGCAGTAGCAACAAATGGTTTCTAAACTTTGCCTGAGATTATAAATGACACCTTGATTTGAATGAAGCACAGCAATTATACATAACTGCTTAAACAAACCAACATTAAGTCGTTTTTGTCCTCTTCTGTGTGGTTACCAGAGGAAAACTCAGGCAAAGTAAACAGAGAGAAAGAAAGGCTGGTTTATCCTGGATTTTGCTTTACACAATCCATACCAATTTTCTTTCTATCAACATCCCATTGTCAAATGGAAACTCTTAACTATCTCTTCAGCTTAATGTGAAGTCATTTTTCCTGTGGTAGTCTCAGAACTTAACTTCAAAACTGGACGTAAATCAAGAAATTCTGTAACTAGAATACATAGTACACAACAATTATCAGTATATTTGAGCATAAGTCAATGCAAACTGACTTATATATTTTATATATATATATATACTTTAAAAAAGCAGTATTGGTAGATTGGTATAATTGAATTAGATCTTCCTTTTCTGTTATCTTATTATTCTGGCATAATAGAAAGCAGGATAATTTATACCCTAAACAAAACTTCCAAATTTCTTAAAACTGCCTTATGAAAGAAACTGCATTTTATCCATCTTTTAATGTCTCTAAAGAATAATTACTATGAACTGTGAAAATCCTTATTTGACAAAAATATTTATTGTTCTTATAATGCATGCTAGAAAATAGCATATAACAATAAATTAGGAATGCAGCTTGTCGCTAAGTAAACTCATATATCATGCAAAAAAGCTTTTATATTTCTAAAAATTTCAGTAGAAAGTATCAAAGAAGCAATAAAAAAATCTACTAATATATTTCACACTTTTACTCCTTTCCTTTTGTACTGAGAAGAAAAATGATTTAATATTTGTACAAGTGCTTGGTAAACAATAACATGACCAGTTAAGTATTTTTATTACTTATGAATCGGGGAATCTCAACAAATAATATGGAACAGTCATTAAATGGTAAATTATATATGAAAAAAGTAAAATGTTGTCTCAAATATTTCTCTCTGAATAGAACAGATTATTGAATTAATCATACATTGCTTCACATAATGGGAAAGTGGCTAGAGTTGTATGAGATGTGATGATCAGTTAACAACATTCTTTCCAGAATTTTAAATTTTCTGATAGCATATATTTAATATTCTTTCATTTCCTTTCAGGAGTCTTATTTTTTGCAAATCAAGTTGCTATAGCTTGGAAGTTTGTACCCCCAAATTTCATGTTGAAATTTAATCCCCAGTGTTGAAGGTGGGGCCCAATGGGAGGTGTTTTTGTAATGGGGGCAATCCTTCCAGAATAGTTAAGTGCCATCCTCTTGGTAATTAGTGAGTTCTTGTTATATTAGTTCATGTAAGAGCCAGTTACTAAAAGAACCGGGCACCTCAACCTTCTCTCTCTTGCTTCCTCTCTCGCCACATGTTCTCTGCACATGCCTATTACCATTCACTGTCTACTGTGAGAAGAAGCAGCCTAAAGCCCTCACTAGAAGCAGATGCAGGTGGCATGCTTCTTTTCTGATTTTTATGTAACTTCTATTCCTATCTATAACCTTCTAATATTTTTATCCTTTCAAGTAATTTATTGTCTATAATTGATGTGTTTATTTGGATTATTTCACTATTTTTCTCTTAACCAAATTTATTCACTCTCTATACTCAACTCATGCTCTACTCCAAAATCATTCTTTAATTTTAATATTGATAACTATTTCTTATTTAATTAACTATAGCTGTTTGTAGTGTTGATTGTCAGTTCTATGGTGAATCACTGTATTCCCTAGCTGTCACCTTTCTTCTTTATAGGTTTACTTTTTCTTTAAATATCCCTAGGCAGTTTATGTCTTTGAATTTCTTCACATTTTTAAGTTCACTTTTGCTTCTGGTACCTATTTTAATTATGCTATCATATATAATTAACATTATTTTAGTTGTAATCAACTGGAACAAAACTGGTTAACACAGTAAAAGTAGATTTATTAGAAAGATATTTGCATACATTCTTCATGCCAAGGCATGTAACATAATACATCTACAATTTTAAAGTGAAGGAATGAAACGAAAAAAAAAATGATTGGGAAAATCAATTAAGGTGAGCAACAAAAAGGGAATATTAAGGGGATATTAACTTCCTCCTGATGTTCCATCTCCACTAGTAAAAACACCATTGGCTGTATCATGTCATAAAAGAGAGCTATAACCCTGGTTTAAAGTGTACAGAATTCTAATGTTTCTTGCGTGTCTTCTTTGCCAATTATCTTACCTTCTTATAGTTTTTTTCAATGTTTGTCACTTGTCCTGTTTTGTCTCTACATTCATTCTCAGTCAATTGAGAATTCTACTTAAAATGTGCTGATACAAAGTGGACACACAAAACCAAACAGACAAAAAAGACTCTAAGTTTAAATAGTTGAAATAGGTCAGAGTTTTGACAAGGAGAACATTTTCCTTAAAACTATTTACTTGTGTTTCTTACTTCTAGTTTCCTAGTTGTGTTTTGTATTTGAGATTGTTGACAATTTGAATACTAAGAAAGTAATGTTATGTAATCTTTTCAATTTTATTTGTACTAACAAATCACATAGAAAGGCCTTAAAAGATTTTCTTCTGATTCAAACTCTCACATTGAGAAAACAATGACATTTCACTGTGAAGCATCAAAAAGAGGCACTTAAATGTGCGTGTGTGTGTGCATGTGCGTGTGTGTGTAGAGAGAGGAGAGAGAGAGAGAGTCCTGATAAAGAGACAAAAAAGCTTTTTTCTACAGTCAAAAGGGTAAAAGCCATTAATTAATGAGGAGAGCAGTAAAGAAACTGTTAATGAGAATTCAGGAAGGTGATCCCGGGCTTCCAGAAGGCCATGCTGGACTGAAGAGGATAAGTGGGTAGAAAAACTGGGCTGCTTGCCTCAAATAGAATAATACTAAAGGGATATCAGCTCCAGAGTTGTACATGGGTTCAGGTAAGACTCCTGTTGCAATTTCAAACTAGTTAAAACTCTCCCTCTATCTTTCAGATACTGATAGAAGAAAAACTGCTAATCTAGAATTCTATATACAGCGGCTATTTTTGAAAAGAAAAAAAGAAGGGATCTCACGCCTGTAATCCCAGCAATTTGGGAGGCCGAGGGCGGCAGATCACAAGGTCAGGAGATCAAGACCATCCTTGCTAACACAGTGAAACCCTGTCTCTACTAAAGATACAAAAAAATTAGCCAGGCGTAGTGGCAGGCACCTGCAGTCCCAGTTACTCAGGAGGCTGAGGCAGGAGAATAGCATGAACCCGGGAGGCGGAGCTTGCACTGAGCTGAGATTGCACCACTGCACTCCAGCCTGGGTGACAGAGTGAGACTCTCTCTCGACAACAACAACAACAAACACACACACACACACACACACACACACACACAAAATAGTAAAAGAAAAAGAAAAGAAAAGAAGGTATCAAAACTCTCTACTTATTTTTTCTGATAGACTCCAGAATTCTGCATATGCAGAAAAGACTCAAAAACACTCAACTAACAATGAAAGATCAACTGAGATAGAAGTTGCTACACTGAACATGCTAGAAAATGGACAAAAGTAGGCCAAATGTGGTGAAGTGTATACCTGGCTTGGAGGAAGTTAAACACAGAGCTCTATAAATACGTCCCTGACTACACAGCTTTTAGTATGGGGTTAAGTAAAGTTTATGTAGCAAGCACCATAGTCTCAGTATAAAGGTGGAAAAACCAACAGATATCCTGGTCTGGAGAATCACAAAACTCTAGCCAGTTCACCACAAGTGCTGGAAAACTATTGAGATGTCCCAGAGAATAGAAACTGAAAAGGGCATTATTCATCTCCGTCAGTCCACGTCCTGGCAGACACTCAAACAATGAATATGCAGAATAGACACAAAGCAACTCAGCTGGAAAGGAAAAATTTTAAAAAGTTCTGAACTGAAGCAGAGTTGCTGCCTCAAATGAGTTTTCAGGTTAAACTTAGTGAAGAAGTTAGTGTACCTTAGTGTACCTGCTACAATAAATAAAAATAACACTCATTGCCTGAACGTAGTAGGATTCAGAGTTCCCACAATTTGGCATGTATATGTCCAAGATATCATCCAAAATTACCCAACATACAGTCAGAATGGGGTAGGTGTTAGTGGGCTAACATTAAATGAACAAAATAAAAGCCTCAGAATCAGTCGTTATGCTACACCTAGTGTTTTACTAGAGCAGATCAACACAGTTTCTGGAACTTGATATGTTCAGTTCTCTTGAATCTCGATCAGGAAAGGTGATCAAAACCAGTTCACATTCACTTGGGTATGACAGCAATTTATGTTCACAATTTGCCACAGAGCTGTGTTAACATTCATGCTATCATAAAACAAGCTCCAGAATTCCTGATCACCTGAATATTTCACAGCATATTCAGGTGGCCGACTACAGAAGACATCATGCTAATCAGACCTGCTAAGCAGGGAGCCCCAAGCAATCCTGATGCCCTTGGCACATGAATATGAGAAGGCGAGAGAAAAAGTCTAAATTGTACATGTATGCCACATCAGTGTAGGTTTTAGGGTTAAAATTTAGAACATGATGAGACATTCTAATAAGGTAGAGAATAATTATAGTGCCTTATTCCTCCACCATTAAAATAGTGGCAAGCCACTCACTGGGCTTTTTTTCCCCTGCATTTAGGAGAGAATATATACCACATTTGGAAATACTTCTCTAATGCATTGTCTAATGAAGACTCAAAAAACTGCCAGCTTTGAAAAGAGAATACAATAAAAGAGGACTCTGCCACAGGCCTAGGCTTTGGTTAGTCTATCCTGCCCCCAGGGCAATATGAACTATTAAATCCAGCGGTGGTGAGATAGCCACTGAACTAAATATAAATATTCTGTTCCTGGGAAGCCCCAAAGGCGAGCTCTGGGTTCTGGAGAAATGCCATGCTTTCTGTAGCTGAAAATGACTCATCATTGGAAAAGCAGCTGCTAGCTTGATACTAACTCCTAGTAGATACTAAATGCCTGACCATGGGAGATAAGTGACTGTGTAATTAGAATTGTCTATCAGAAGCTTGGTGTTGTCAGAACAATCAAACCTTAAGGTCAGGGCAATGCAGTAACAATCTGTTGTTCTATGAAAATGATATATGTGGACCTGAACAGATCCAGAGGGCACACTAAATGCTTCACAAAAGGTGGCAACGAGTCCCATTATACTTATCTTTGATGCAACATTGCCTGTTTCAGAGCTTACATCTATGTCCTGTTAACAAAAGACCGTGTGATCTGCAGAGGAAAAAGGGAGAGCTTTATTTATGTTTTAAAAATATATATCTTCAGATCAGGGAGGCACAGCCTTCAGTATGAGTAAAAGTGTGCTCTCCAAAGAACAAAGGAAAGGTTTGATTTAAGAAAGGAAAATTCTGGTCCAGGTTCCCAATCAAATTCGTTTAAGCAACCAAAGAGTCAAGCTTGTTCAATTCTGATTGATCACAACAGCTGAACCATAATTGGATGACTTCCCAAGTTCAAAACCAGAAGTCTCTATTAGATGGACGTTTTTCCCAAACGGCCATTCAACAGGTGTCCCTGACTTCAGCTCTTTGCTGCAGTCATAGGAACTGTTCTGGCTCAAGGGCTTAAAGCAGAAGGTTTATCAAGAGTTGCCTTTTCTAGGAACAAAGAGGACATAATCACTTTTTCTCACCCTACCATATAGCTGCTTGGTTCTGTTATCTAAATTTAAGTATCTCTATTAGCCACAAGGAGTTCATCTTGTCTGAAGAGCTTGTGGTCTTATTGACAGTTTCATTTCTCATTTCTCTCTTCTGGTCCAAACCTGCAATAGGCAGCATTAATTACCAATTTATGATGTTGCATTTTGTTCCACATCATTGTCAGGACTGGTGTAGCTACTTTCCCTGGGTCCATCTAGTCCCTTAGTGGGACTTATGTGGCTGATATTTACACCCACTTTTTAACAACCTGGGCTAGACAAGGTAGAAAAGGTCAGAAGGTACCTGTTAAATGTCTAAGAACTTTTCTTGCTGGAGGTTTGTGGAGGCATCAGAAACTGGACAAAACCCGCAGGTGTTGAGCTATCATAATTTGGGTTGGGGACTGGCTAAGGCATCTGGCTAAATAAACAAGAATCAATTTTAAATAGACCCGAATACTTAGACTCAACATAAATAAAACCATTAAAAACTGAAGAATGGAATAAAGACAGAAGCCAATGCTGGAAGAGCATGAGTGTGGGGAGAAAAAGTGCAATCAGAATGAGTATTTATAGCTTTGCACTGCTTAGAATTGTCTACATATGGGAATACAGGGGGCTACTCTAGCATGACACAGAGCATCTAGAATATAAAAGATCCCTAAAGCTATGACAACCAAGGCAATAATAAGGTAAAGATGAGAGCTGAGCATGCGCATTAATCTTACACCTAAAAAAAGAGGTATTTTTACAGGTCTGGTCTGATGTGTCGGCTGTCAGCTACAGGTGCCATCTTCTTCTTGGCCCAGAGACAAGACTTTGATCAACTCGAGTTTAGTGTAAGATACTGGTGTTGATGTCCAAAATTCATTAAGTGTTGATGCTTTCTTTAGGTGGAATATATGTATCCAAGAGTCAACACTCTGTAACTTGGCAGTGTGAAGGTTGGTTAACAGTACTTGGAAAGGATTCTTCCAATAGGGTCTGAGGAAGTCTTTTAGTTAATGTCTTAACCAGTATACAAAATCAGTTGGCTAGTCATGATTTAATAATATAAACTCGCCAGTTTATAAAAGACAATTGGATTCAAACTTTTTTCCTGACAAAATGCAATAAGGCCAACCTTTAAGATTTTTTTTTTTTAATTGGGCAATCTTATAAAGGCTCAGAACCAGATTGAAGTATAGTATTTTCAGTCAGTAAACAATATACTAAATTGGACAAAGAATAGTTAAGTGTAAAAATGTGACTGAATTATGTGAGGAGGCCCAAAAGATAATTTATGCTAAAGGTTTTGTATGGATTTTTCTTGATCTCAATTTTTTGTCCTTGAATACAAAAATGCCACCATTTATTTTAGTACAGGCAGGAAGTCCTTTCCAAGGGAATTTCTTCTTTTCTGGCTTTCAAGTATTTTTACAAATAGTATGTCAGAATAGCAAAGGAATTTTGGAGGAGTTTTGCACAAAGGGAGCTTAGCTAAGAGAAGACAAAGGGAAAGAATTGTCAAAAGGGAAGGAAAGAGTTCCAAAGAGAAAAGAGTTTCAGCTAGCTTTGGGACATTATTTTATAGGAAGGCAATCTTTCAGTCTCAAATGGTTCTTCTTTTTTTTAGCCTAAAGATATCAAATATATATATATATATATATATATTTGGAATGTATGATTTTATAGCCATGGTCTTTTAATTTAGTTTTAAGGACAACAGACTGTTTGAAATACCCTGATAACGTCTGAACATGTTACCAGCTGGAGTCTCAGAAAATATCTTGGCATGCCTTTGAAGTTTCCTGGGTTAATTTTATCCAAAGTCTTAAATAGGCACAGGGATTTTCCCCATAATTTTAAATATGAAGGCTGCTGGAGTACCAGAAGGCAGTTGGTCAGAAACCCCTCTCTTTAGAACAAGGGTTACTCATACATAGCACTCACCTAATGAAGGCATCCCTTCAAATACAGTCAGTGTGAGCATCCCCAAGAAATTTCAAATGTGAGCATACCCCATGAAGCACAAGTGTTTCCTGCAAAATGTGGGCATATCCCACAAGGTGTGAGCCTACCCCCATCCATGGGGCACACGGAGCCACATGGACATGGATGGGCTCCCTGAAGAAATTAAAGTCTCCAAGATTTCAACCCAAAAATGGGAGACCTTGGCTCCAAGAGGGCTTCCTTGATTCCTCCTCAGCACAGCTGAGAAGATCACTGAGCTCAAGGGACTCTTGCAGGCCTGATGCGTTTGTCTAGACAGCACTGGGAAGGTGCTTGGGGGACACTTCAGATTCCATCCATGTCACCAAATGTGTAAAAAATACCATGAGATCTGCAAAGGAAAGGGGGAGAGCTTTATTTCCTGTATATAAACAAAATAATATGCAGATTGGGGAGGCATAGCCTCTCAAGTGAAAATGAAAGTGTGCTCTCCAAAGAGCAAAGGAAGAGTTTGGTTCAAGTAGGGAAAGTTCCAGCCTTGGTTCTCAATTATGTCCATTTATGCAAATAAATAATTCAAGCTTGTTTAGTTCTGATTGGTGGAGATAGTGGAGCCCTGATGGATGGCTTCCCAAGCATAAAGTAGAATGTTTCAAAAGCCTGCTTTGCTATAACTGCTTGGATCTGTTATCTAAATTTTGTCATCTCTATTAACCACAGGGTGTCCATCTCATCTGGTAAGTTTGGGGTTTTATTTACTGTTTCATTTCACAGGACTTACACCTAATTTGATTAGCTGATGAAAGAGAAAATGAAAAAAAAACAGGGCCTGATTCACAAATGGGTCAGTTTAGTATGTTTGTGCAAGGCATTGTATTATATTATAGCCCCACCCAGTGTGGGCTAAAGGATAGTGATGAGAAAACATTCTCTCAAGCAGAATTTTAGGTAGTACAATTGATTATCTCCTCTGTATGAATAGAAAAGGACTGAGGTAAAGAATGCATAAAATCAGGAAGATTATTAGATGGTTTTGTTAATGGTTAGTGCCTAGAAGGAAATAAATGAGTCAGAGACAAGGAGGTTTGTGGAAATGGCTATAGACAGAGTTGTGGGAATGTCATTAAACTACACAGATCTTTATGTCTCATGTCAGAGTATACTAGAAAGCATTTGCTGCAGAGGAATCACTACAACTAATCATTTTACAGCTAAAGAAATAAATTAGTTTCTAAAAGTTTATAAATTTTAAAGTGGTTTAATAAAAAATTAAAGATACAAATAAGGAAACTTTATTCAATTATCGAGTTAAACATAAAACTTATTATTATACATTCATGTATTTACTTTTGTTTTCCTTTTTTAACCATGGTCCCTTTTTGCAATTGGCAAAAGTTGACTTCTTTTTTAAAATGAAAAAATAGAAAAAAGATCAATTATATTTAAATTTCTTAACAGGCACAGTTTTGGAAAAGGAGTACGTGCAAAATATTTAAACTTAATGTTTCTTCCAGACCCTAGTTGTGATCTGCTTTTCTGAAATCAAGTAACAACAAAATGATTTCTTTTATACTTGCATGAAAGAAACAGCATTTAAATTATTGATTTGAAGCCACAAATCAATTATTGTCAATGACAGGCATTAGCAATTTGCAAAATAGTTTTAGGAGGTCACATGCAGTAAACATTCCCACATTAGTGTTTTCATTCACAAAATTCAGTAAAACTTTAACCAATTGAAATCATCACTGTGGGGATAAGGTTTGGAGTTTGTGGCTTTTACTAGGAAAATTGTTATTGTTTTTGCAAATGATTAAGTATAGCAGAAATTTAATCACCACATAAATAAACTTAACTGAAAAAGATAATCCAAAATATCTAAGTGTGTTAGGGCATTTTCTGTTGCTGTAACAGATACTGCAGACTGGGTAATTTTTAAAGGAATTATTCAGCTCAGTGTTCTGGAGGCTGGGAAGTTCAAGAGATGGGAGTTCATAATCCCATGGTGAAGAAGAAGAGCAGAATGGTAACATTATATTTGTGTGTGAAAGAGATGGCTTTTAAAACAAGTCCAATCCTATGATATCAATATTAGTCTATTCATGGTGGCAGAGTTCCCACAATCTAAAAAAAAACATGAAACAGTATATGACATCGTAAAGGTCCCATCTTTTAATACTGTTGCAACAGCATTCATTTCAACATGTTTTGGAAGGAATATTTAAACCATAGTGTTCTGACACTGACCCCACAAAATGTATAGCCTTCTTAACATACAAAATACATGTATTCCATCTCAATACTCTCAAAAGTCTTAATATAGTCCAGTGCCAACTCTAAAGTGCAAAGTCTAGAGTCTCATCTAAATCATATATGGGTGAGACTTGAGGCATGATTTACCTTGGGGTAAGTATCTTGTAAGTGTAAGCCTGTGAAATGTTATTTACTTGCACAATACAATGCTGCAAAAAGGAATAGGATAGACATTCCCATTTCAAAGGGGAGAAATAGGTAAGACACCAGGTGTTACTGGTCCCAATTAAATCCAAAACCTAAGAGAGAACAACAACATTCAGTCTTAAAGCTAAGAATAAACTTTTTTGACTCTGTGTGCCACTTCCCAGATGCACTGGAGTAGAGAATGAGCCCTGAAAGTCTCTGGCCACTCTGCTTCATAGCTCTGCTAGGCTCAGTCCATGAAGCAGCTCTCACAAGTTGTAATCGTGGGCCTGTAGCTCTCCCAGGCTGCAGTTGCACACTAGTAGCTCTACATTTTTGGAGCCTCAGCAGTGTCCATAAAGCCAGTTGGCATTGCCCTGGAGCAAAGACCATACTTGTTATCAAGTAGCAAAAACTTTGGCTAAATTGTGTCTTTGTCCTGTATTTTATGGTATGCAAAACTTAAGAGTTATAAACTAGGATATCTGGTGAAAGAAATATCTAAACAGAAAAGTATTCAGTCTGCTGCCTGATTACATTTAACTGTATATGTGAGATATAACAGCAAAGAAGTAACTTACAGATGGAATTTATAATTAAAAGTAAAGCAGAAGGAAAAGATTTGGAAACTTTCCAGCCTGGCCATGTAAACAGTGAGAAACCGTGTTTAAAAGAAAATACTAGGGGTGTGTTATCAAGTTTATGTCTATAAGTAATTTGGGGGATTCATTTAAATTTTCTTTTATTAAAAAATGTTACTCTACCAGCTTTTTGTGTTTGTTCATATTATTTTCATGTTGATTTTCTTTTTTGGCCATTACAAATTTTAAAATGTTTCTTCTTATTTGAGGTATATATATTTTAAGCAACATGTATCTGGATTACATGTGCACAATGTGCAAGTTTGTTACATATGTACACTTGTGCCATGTTGCTGTGCTGCACCCATCAACTCCTCAGCACTCATCAACTCATCATTTACATAATGTATAACACCCAATGCCATCCCTCCCCCCTCCCCCTCCATAATAGGCCCCAGAGTGAGATGTTCCTCTTCCAGAGTCTGAGTGATCTCATTGTTCAATTCCCACCTATGAGTGAGAACATGCGGTGTTTGGTTTTCAATTCTTGTGATAGTTTGCTGAGAATGATGGTTTCCAGCTGCATCCATGTCCCTACAAAGGACATGAACTCATCCTTTTTTATGCCTGCATAGTATTCCATGGTGTATATGTGCCACATTTTCATAATCCAGTCTGTCACTGATGGACATTTGGGTTGATTCCAAGTCTTTGCTATTGTGAATAGTGCCGCAATAAACATACGTGTGCATGTGTCTTTATAGCAGCATGATTTATAATCCTATGGGTATATACCCAGTAATGGGATGGCTGGGTCATATGGTATTTCTAGTTCTAGATCTTTGAGGAATCGCCATACTGTTTTCCACAATGGTTGAACCAGTTTACAATCCCACCAACAGTGTAAAAGTGTTCCTATTTCTCCACATCCTCTCCAGCACCTGTTGTTTCCTGAGTTTTTAATGATTGCTATTCTAACTGGTGTGAGATGGTATCTCATTGTGGTTTTGATTTGCATTTCTCTGATGGCCAGTGATGATGAGCATTTTTTCATGTGCCTGTTGGCTGTATGCATGTCTGCTTTTGAGAAATGTCTATTCATATCCTTTGCCCACTTTTTGATGGGGTTGTTTGTTTTTTTCTCGTAAATTTGTTTGAGTTCTTTGTAGGTTCTGGATATTAGTCCTTTGTCAGATGAGTAGATTGCAAAAATTTTCTCCCATTCTGTAGGTTGCCTGTTCACTCTGATGGTAGTTTTTTTTTTGCTGTGCAGAAGCTCTTTAATTTAATTAGATCCCATTTGTCAATTTTTTTTATTTCTCTGTTGAATTTGAAATAAGATTTTCTGTTTGATTATTGGTTATATTTGCATTGTTATATTTATATTGCTTTATACATAATTATATATTATAATATATGATATTTAACTTATTATATTAACATAATAAATTATATTATTTTAACATAATAATAAATTATGTTATTTATATTTTCTATACAATTTCTAAGCAAAATAAGGCCTAAAGTACTTTACTCACTAAATACTCCTACTCATTTATTTATTATTTTTGAAGTTTAATTTTACCTGTTATTTCAGGAAAACCAGCATTGCTTTCCTTAAGTAAATAGTTAACAATATCCACTATCATGTTTTATCAATGTTTGTACATTTTATTGTCTTGCATTCCAAACTTTCCCTCTGTGTGTAATTTTTTCTTAATAAGTATTTATTTTATTAGTGATAGACTTAAACTCTAAACTCTTGTAGTCAACATGACTCAAATAATTTGGTTATTCTCTTGATTTTAAATGGTGTCAGAGTATAAATCTCTAGATTAACAGTTATTTTCTTTCAGCATCCTGATCTCTTCTTATATTGTCGCTGAGAAATTTGGTGTCACAATAACTTTATTATAAGAGATCTTTTTTCCTGTGGAAAGCATATCGATACCCCTTCTAGCCATACTGTGTTTTAATTTTATGGATGTGTCCATATCTGAATTGATTACTGTTATTTATTTTGAAGTCATTCTTACTAATACAAATTTCCAGCAATTATCTCTTCAAATATTATTTTTAAGCCATGCTTTTTTCTTCTTCTGAAACTCCTGTTCGACAATTATTTAAACCTCTCAATCTGTCTTTTAAATCTCCCAACTGCTTTTTTATTTATTATATTTTTATTTTTAATCTATGATAATGTTTTAATTTTGAAATTAGACACAGAAATTAACAACGATAAATACAAATAAAAAAAGAACAAGAACAATTGTAACAATGTACTGTAATCAAAGCTATGTGAATGTGGGCAAAGCATTTGTAAATAAAGACTAAGGACAAATTGGAAGAAATGTTTGCAACATGTTAACCTACAAAATATGCTCACTCCGAATATTTACAGATTTTATATGAAGTCATAAGCAAAATATAAACAACCTGATAGAAAAATGGGCAAGGACTATCAATAAGCAACTCACAGAAATATAATACAATATAATAAACATATAAAATATTTTCTTTTTCTAACTTTCATTTTGAGGTTGAGGGATACCATATGCAGGTTTGTTATATAGGTAAACTTGTGTCATGAAGAGTTGTTGTACAGATTATTATGGCACCCAGATGCTAAACTTTGTAACCAATAGTTATTTTTTCTGACCCTCTCGCTCCTCCTATCCTCCACTCTCAACCGGTGTTTGTTGTTCTTTTCTTTGTGTCCCTGAGTTCTTATCATTTAGCTTCCACTTGTAAGTCAGAACATGTGGCATATGGTTTTGTGTTTCTGCGTTAATTTGAGGAGGATAATAGCCTTCAGCTCCATCCATATTTTTCCCCAAAAGACATGCTCTCATTGTTTCGTATGGCTCCATAATATTCTATGTTGTATATGTGCCACATTTTCTTTATCCAGTCTTTCACTTACGGGCAATTAAGATGATTCTGTATCTTTGTTATTGTGAATACTACTGCAATGAACATTCACATGCATGTCTTTATGGTAGAATGACATATTCCTCTGGGAATATACCTAGTAATGGAATTGTTAGGCTAAATTATAGTTCTAGTGTTAGTGCTTGAGCAATCATCATGCTGCTTTCCACAATGGTTGAACTAATTTGCACTCCCATCAATAGTGTATATGTTCCCTTTTCTCCACAATCTCACCAGTATGTGTTATTTTTTGACTTTTTAATCACAACTGTTCTAATGTGAGATGGTATCTCATTGTGGTTTTGATTTGCATTTATCTAATAATCAGTGATGTTAAGCTATTTTTCTGATGCTTGTTGGCCACTTGTATGCCTTTGTTTGAAAGTATCTGTTTATGTCCTTTGCCCACTTTTTAATGTGGTTGTCTATTTTTTTCTTGTAAATTTGTTTAAGTTCCATATAGATGCTGAATATTAGAAATGTGTCAGTTGCCAAGTTTGCAAAAATTTTCTCCCAATCTGTAGGTTATCTATTTACACTGTTGTTATTTTCTTTTGCTGCACAGAAGCCCTTAAATTTAATTAGATCCCATTTGTCATTTCTGCTTTTGTTGCAATTGCTTTTGGCATCTTTGTCATGAAATCTTTGTGCATTCCTATGTCCAGAATGGTATTGCTTAGATTGCCTTCCAGGGTTTTTATAGTTTCAGGTTTTACATTTGAGTCTTTTATCTGTTTTGAGTTGATTTTTGTATATGGCATAAGGACGGGTTCCAGTTTCAGTTTTCTGCATCTTATCTGCCAGTTATCCCAGCACCATTTACTGAATAGGGAATTCTTTATCCATTGGTTATTTTTGTCAACCCTGTTGATTAGATGGTTGTAGGTGTGTGGCCTTCTCTCTGGGCTTTCTATTCTGTTTCATTCGTCTATGTGTCTGTTTTTATACCACTACCATGCTGTTTTGGTGACTCTAGCCTTGTAGTATATTTTGCAGTTGGGTAACACATTGCCTCCAGCTTCATTCTTTTTGCTTAGAATTGCCTTGGCTGTTCAGGCTCTTTTTTGGCTGTATATAGATTTAAATATAGTTTTTTCTAGTTCTGTGAAGAATGTCATCTGCAGTTTGATGGTGATAGCATTGAATCGGTAAATTGCTTTGGATGGTGTGGCCATTTTAATGATATTGATTCTTGCTATTCATAAGCATGGAATGTTTTTCCATTTGTCTGTATAATGTTTTATTTCTTTGAGCAATGTTTTGTAATTCTCATTGTAGAGACCTTTCACCTTTCTTGTGTACTGTATTCCTAGGTATTGTATTATTTTTGTGGCAGTTGTGAATGGGCTTGCATTCTTGATTTGGCTCTTGGCTTTGCTAATTTTGATGTACAGGAATATTAGTAATTTTTGTATGTTGATTTTGTATCCGGAAACTTTGTTGAAGTTGTTTATCAGCTGAAGGAGCTCTTGGGAAAGCATCCAGTTTTTGTCCATTAAGTAGGATGTTGACTGTGGCTTTGTAACAGATGGCTCTTATTATTTTTAGGTACGTTCCTTCAATACCTAGTTTATTGAGAGTTTTTAACATGGAGAGGTACTGAATTATATCAAAAGCCTTTACAGAATCTATTGAGATGATCGTGTGTTTTTGAGTCTTTAGTTCTGTTTACATGATGAATCACATTTATTAATTTGTATATGATGAACCTAACTTGCATCACACGGATGAAGCCTACTTGATCATGGTGTATTAGTTTTTTGATGTACTGCTGGCTTCAGTTTGCAAGCGTTTTTTTGAGGATTTTTGCATCAATGTTCATCAAGGATACTGGCCTGAAGTTTTCTTTTTTATTGTGTCTCTGCTAGGTGTTGGTATCAACTTGATACTGATCTCATAAAATGAGTGGGGGAGGAGTCTCTCCTCATCTATTTTTTGGAATAGTTTCAGGGGAAATGATACCGACTTTTCTTTGTACATTTGGTAGAATTCAGCTGTGAATATATCTGTTCGTGGGCTTGTTTTTATTGGTAGGCTATTTATTACTAATTCAATTTTGTAGTTTGTATTAGTCTGTTTTGAAAATCAGTTTCTTCCTGGTTCAGTGTTGAGAGGGTGTGTGTGTCCAGGAGTTAACACATTTCTTATAGATTTTCTAGCTTGTGATCATAGAGGTGTTTATAGTAGTTACTGGTAGTTATTTTTATTTCTGTGGGGTCAGTGGTAACATCCCATTTGTCATTTCTAGTTGTGTTTATTTGGATCTCCTCTCTTTTTTCTTTATTAGTCTAGCTAGTAGCTTATCTTAATTGTTTCAAAACATCAACTCCTGGGTTTGTTCATCTTTTGAATGTTTTTTGTTTGTGCCTTTGTTTCCTTCAATTCAGCTATGAATTTGGTTATTTTTGTTTTCTGCTACCTTTGGGGTTGGTATGCACTTGCTTCTCTAATTCTTTCAGTTGTGATGTTAGGTTGTTAATTTGAGATCTTTCTTTTTGAGTATTCAGTGCTATAAATTTTGCTTTTAACACTGTGTTACTTCTGTCTCAGAGATTCTGGTGTGTTGTATCTTCGTTCTCTTTAGTTTCAAAGACCTTGTTGATTTCTGCCTTGATTTCACTATTTACCCAAAAGTTATTTGGGAGCATGTTGTTTAATTTCCATGTAATTGCCTGATTTTGAGTGATTTTTTTTTTTTCATTCTTCATTTCTATTTTTGTTGCTCTGTAGTTTGGGAGTGTGTTTGGTACAATTTCAGTTCTTTTGCATTTTCTGAAGTTTGTTTTATGTCTGACTTTGTGGTCAGTTTTAGAGTATGTGCTATGTAGTGATGAGAAGAATGTATATGTATATTCTGTTCTTTTCAGATGGAGAATTCTATAAACGTCTATCACATCTATCTAGTCCAACACTGAGTTGAGGTCCTGAACATCTTTATTAATTTTGTGCTTCAATGATCTGTATAATACTGTCAGTGGAGTGTGGACATCTCCCAATATTATTGTGTCAGAGTCTCAGTCTCTTTGTATGTCTGTAAGAACTTATTTTATGAATCTGGGTGCTCTTGTGTTGCCTGCATATATATTAAAGATAGTTAGGACTTCTTGTTGAATTGAGCCATTTACCATTATGTAATACCCTTCTTTGTCTTTTTTGATCTTTGTTAGTTCAAAGTTTCTTTCGTTAGAAATTAGGATTGAAATCTCTGCTTTTTTCTGACTTTTATTTGCTATGTAGATTTTCCTCCCTTCCTTTATTTTGAGGGATTTCATATATTACATGATGTATCTCTTGAAGACAGCATACTATTGAGTCTTGCTTTTTTATTTACCTTCCAGCTTTGTGCCTTTTATGTGGATTATTTAGTCCTTTAACATTCAAGGTTAGTATTGATATGTGTGGATCTGATTCTGCCATTATTATTATTATTTTTTTAATGTGTGTATGTGTGACGGAATCTCACTGTTGCCCAGGCTGGAGTGCAGTGGCTCGATCTTGGCTTGCTGCAACCTCTGCCTCCTGGGTTCATGCGATTCTCCTGTTTCAGCCTCTTGAGTAGCTGAGATTAAAGGTGTGTGCCACCTTACCTGAAATTTTTGCATTTTTAGTAGAGATAGGGTTTCACCATGTTGTCCAGGCTGTTCTCGAACTCCTGACCTCAAGTGATCCACCCACCTCATCTTCCCAAAGTGCTGGGATTACAGGCACGAGCCACCATGCCTGGCTGATCGTGTTGTTAGCTGGTTATTGTGCCAACTTGTTTGTTAGGTTGCTTTATATTGTCACAGGTTTATACACTTAAGTATATTTTTGTATTGACTGGTAACAGTCTTTCCTTTCTATATTTAGGACCCCTTTAAAGATATCTTATAAGACAGGTCTGGTAGTAATCAGTAGATTGACTTCAATTAATGGACTTCTTTTCTGGTTTTTTTGTTCATTTTATTCAGGGCTGAGGCTTTGTGCAGGGTCTTTATTTGTATCTGACTTATTGTCTTTGGTTTCACAGTGGAGGATGTTAGCGTGGTATTTTTGGTGTTGAAGATTTGGGGTGTGATCTAGTAAGTGATGCTTCAGCATAGTGATCAGGTTGGTAAGTTCTTGATCAGTTGTGTTGCTCTGCCCTATAGATCTTCACGGTTGCAACTGTGCTCCCTCTTAATGTCCTGAAAGTGTGGGATTCTTTCCCAATTGAGTGCTGGCTATAGGTCATGGCTTGACACTGCGGGGCTGCTCATCAAAGCTTAGAGCCAAGGGTAATCTTGGGTTTTATGTTTCCTCCCCAACTTGGAGGCAGCAGAGGAAGGGGCCTTCATAGTCATTGTAGCCATGGGTCTTTTGCTTGTTTCCTGGGGTCTCAACCCTAGAGAGATGTAAATCAACAATTGCTCTGTGCAATCAGCCCAGGATGGAAAGTCCGTGCTGTGGGTCCAAGCAAGCAGTTCGCTGTGAGTCCAAGCAAGCAGTTCACTGCTGGGTGATAAGCAGGGGATGTGGGTGAAACTCATGGGAGATGGACTGGCCTCCTCTCCTTGGGTCAACTACAGTTTGTTGGAGGTGTGGATAAGGCACTTAGGGTCTTTGCTCCTTCATTAGTCTGAGGATAGCAAGGGCAGTACCACTGCAGAGGCAGTGGCAGAGAAGATTTTGTTTGTCCCTGAAGATAAACCTCTGAGAAACATGGAGCAGCTATTACTGGGAGTGTTCAGCTTTTGGGGTGGGTTGGCTGCACTGTTGGTGTGAGCTTCGGGCTTCACTTGTTGGGAGCAAGGGATAGAGGGTTCACCAAGAGAAGAGACTGGTCTTCTCTCCATATGGTAGCTGTGACATGCTGTAAGTTCAGGTGTAGCCCTTAGGCTCTTTGTTTCTTCCCCAGACCAAGGGCAGCAGGAATAGAACTGTTGCTGTGACAGTGGCAAGGGGCTGTCATATGCCTCTGGGAGCCTCTCCCCCGGGAAAGTTTGGGCCACTACCAGTGGTTATGCTCATTCATGTGTGGGGCAATTGTTCTGTATTCACGAACCAGGGACCCTGCCTGGTTAAGAGTGAGGTTTGAGGGTTCCCAGGGAAGAGGGACTAGGTTCATCTTCATGTAGTGGCCATGGTGTTCTATAGGCAACAGTGTAGTGACTAGGCCCTTTGTTCCTTCCCCAACCTAAAGTCTGTTAGAATTGTATCACTTCACCTGTAGTGATGGAAGGGTTGTGGGTTGGCTCTGGGATTTCCTACTCAGAGAAGTGCTGGGCTACCTCTGATTGCAGTGATCAGGTTGAGGCAGGCTTGTTGTGCTAGAGACCCAGTTTGGGTGACCCTGCCCAATGAGGAGAAGTGAGGACTGGGATCTGCATGGAGAACAATCTGGTCCCTTTTCTGTAAAGTCATTGTTGTGTGCTAGCGATGCAGACCAGACCCTAGTTTGTCCAGACTCTCTAGAGTCTGGAGACACAAAGGGCAAGGACTTTGAGACAGAAAAGATGGTAACCCAACCCTGGGGCAACCCACCCTTTGGCTTGCCATCTTTTCTGTCTCACAGCCCTTGACTTTGCTGTTTTCAGGCAAAGGCAAGAGCTCCCACTGGATGCCAGACTCAATAGTTCTAGCAGGGAGAGACCTGGACAGCCAGGCCTGGAGGACCCACCTGGTGAGAAGATACAATAATGGGCACACATGTAACAAACTGGCCACTTTTTATAGGACTTCTGTGGTATGCTGGGGGTCTGCTTCAGTCACTAGTCACCTCACATTTTCTAGTACGTGAAGATATCAGCAGTAAAGGCTGAGAAATAGCAAAAAGATGGCAGCTTCCCTGCTTTCTGGGAGATCCTACCAGGAGGTACGGACCTGTTGCTGGCCTGAACACACCTGCAGGAGGTGGCTGGAAACTCTATTGGGAGATCTTACCCAGTGAACAGGAATAGAATCAGGGACCCATGTAAAAACGTAGTGTGGCCACTTTTTCATAGAGCAGCTATGCTGTGCTGGGGGGTTTGCTCCAGCCCCCAGTCACCTCAGTTTCTCCAAAGCCTGAAGGCAAGAACAGCTAAGGCTGCCAAACAGCGAAGACGGTGGCCTGCTTCTTCCTCTGGAAGCTATATTTCAGGGAGGTTTGAAGCTTCTGCTGAACGGAAAACACCAGCAGCAGTAGCTGGAGATCCTGATCAGAATCTCTCTCCCAGTGAGAAGAAATGGGATCAGAGACCTGCTTTAAAAAGTCATTCTGGCCATGTTTTTGTATAATAGATGTTCTGTGCTGAGGGTTCACTCCAGACCCCAGTCACATCAGACTCTGCAAGGCCTGAAGGCAGGAACAGCTAAGATGCCCAAACAGGAATAGTGAAGGCCTGCCCCTCTCTCTGGCAGCTCTCTCCCAGGGAGGTTTGAAACTGCCGGAAAACACTGGTAGGAATACTGGAGACCCCAGTGGGAAGATTTTACACAGTGAAGAGAAACAAGATTCGGTATGTGGGTGAATAAGCAGCCTGATCACGTCTTTGTAAACCTGCTGGACTGTGCCAGGTGACCACTCCAGTCCCTACTTGCCTCAGACTCCTTAGAGTCCTAAGGCAAAAATTGCTAGTGCTGTGGAACAGCAAAGATGGTGGCCCATTCCTGCCCCTGGGAGCTTCATCTCAGGGAAGACTAATACTGCTACTGGTAGCTGACTTGTGTTCCAAGACAGTAGGTCTTATCCTGCAAGTGCCTTGTAAGTGGGGCCTGCAGACCATTGCTGCTCATCCCCATAGATTCAACCCCTTTCCTAGTGGTATGTATGGGGGTCTAACCTCCCACATTGCCAGAGTTGCATTCACTATTGCTGGGAAGTCCAGATATCTAATGCTCCCAGGGCACCACATGTGGCTGAACTGCTGCCCTGCCAAAACTCCACATAGCTCAGAGTGTCTGAATGAAGGCCCTGATGGAGTGGGCTCATAAGTGGATCTCTTTACCCAAAGGTTGCATGGATCCATGGGAGAAGCATGAGTTTCTTGATGACTCATGCTCTCACTACTTCCCTGTACAGGGGAGGATCCCCTGGCCCTATGTCATTCCCAGATTGGCAGTCATTGCATTAGTCCATTCTTGCATTGCTATAAAGAATTACCTGAAACTGGTAACTTATGAAGAAAAGAAGTTTAATTGGCTGACACCTCCACAGCCTGTACAGAAAGCATGGCTACATCTGCTACTGGAGAGGTTCAGGAAACTTTTACTCATAGCAAAAAGCAAAGCAGGATCAGGCATCTTAAATGACAGGAGGAGAACCAAGAGAAAGGGTGGAGGTGCTATATACTTTTAAACAGCTAGGTCTCTTGAGAATTCACTCACTATACAGTACCAAGGGGGGATGGTGCTAAATCATTTATAAGAACTCCACCCCCATGATCCAGTCACCTACTACCAGGGCCCACCTCCAACACTGAAGATTACAATTTGACATGAGATTTGTTTGAGACACAGTTCCAAATCATATTATTCCAACACTTGCCCCTCCAAATTTCATGTTCTTCTCACATTGAAAAATACAATCACTCTTCTCACAGTCCCCCAAAATCTTAATTGATTCCAACATTAACTCAAAAGTGCAAAGTTCAAAGTCTCATCTAAGACAAGGCTAGTTCTTTTTGCCTAAGAGCCTGAAAAATCATAAACGTGTTAGTTACTTCCAAGATACAATGGAAGGATAGGCATTGACTAAATATTCTCATTCCAAATGAAATAAATCAGATGAAAGAAAGAGGCTACAGGCCCCATGCAAGTCCATAATACAACAGGGCAGTTACTCAATCTTAACACTAAAAAATAATCCCCTTTGACTTCATGTTCCACATCCAGGGCACACTGGTGGGCTCCAAAGGTCTTGGACAGCTCTTCTCCTATGGCTTTGAGGGGTTCAGCCTCTGTGGCTGCTCTCACGGGTTAGCACTGAGTGCCTGTGGATTTTCCAGATGTACAGTGCAAGCTGTAAATGGATCTACAATTCTGGGGTCTGGACGATGGTAGACATCTTCTCACAGCTCCACTAGGCAGAGCCCCAGTGGGGACTCGGTGTAGAGCTTCCAACACCACATTTTCCCTCTACATGGCCATAGTAGAGGTTCTCCCTCAGGGTTCTGCCTCTGAAGTAGACTTCTGCCTATCTTTTCCATACATCCTCTGAAATCTAGGCGGGGGCTGTTAAGCCTCAACTCTTGCACTCTGTGCACCTGCAGGCTTAACATCACATGGAAGTCATAAAGACTTACAGCTTGAACCCTCTGGAGGAGCAACTTGAGCTTTACCTGGGCCCCTTTAAGCCACTGCTGAAGCTGGAGTGGCTGGGATGTAGAGAGCAGTGTCCCAAAGCTGCCCTGGACCTGGCCCATGAAGTCATGCTTTGGTCTAGACCTCCAGGTCTGTGTTTTGAGCAGCTGTTTTGGTCTCTGAAATGCCTTTGAGACCTTTTCTCCATTGTCTTGTCTATCAGCACTTGTTTTCCTCTTAGTTATGTAAATTTCTGCAACTACTTTGAATTGCTCCCCTGAAAATTGGATTTTCTTTTCTACCATATAGTCAAGCTGCAAATTTCTCAAGCTTTTATGCTTTGCTTCCCTTTTAAATATAAGTTCAAGTTTTACATACTTTGTTTGCTTATGCATATGAGAATAGGTTGTTAGAAGCAACCAAGTTACTTCATGAATGCCTTGCTGCTTAGAAATTTCTTCCTCCAGATAGGTAAGTCATCATTCTCAAGTTCAAAGTTCCACAGATCCCTAGCACAGGAGAACAATGCAGCCAACCACTTTGCTAATACATAACAAAAGTTACCTTTGCTCCCATTTTCAACAAGTTTCTCATCTCCATCTGAGACCTCATCGGCCTAGACTTTATTGTCCATATCACTCTCAGCATTTTGGTCACAACCATTCATCAAATTTCTAGGAAGTTCCAGCCTTCCCTCATCTTCCGGTCTTCTTCTGAGCCCTCTACAATCTTCCAACCTCTGCCTGTTACCACGTTCCAAAGTTGCTTCTACACTTTTAGGTATTTTTATAGCAATGCCCTGCTGCTTGGTACAAATTTCGGTATTAGTTCATTCTGCATTGCTATAAAAATTCTGAGACTCAGTAATTTATAAAGAAGAGAGGTTTAGTTAGCTCAATGTTCCACACTCTGTACAAGAAGCATGGCAGCTTCTGCTTCTGGGGAGGTATCAGGAAACTTATACTCATGGTGGGAAGAAAAGCAGGAGCTTATGCCTTACATGGCAGCAGCAGGAGAAAGGGCTGTGTGAGGGGAGTCCTGCACACTTTTGAACAACCAGATCTCATGAGAACTCATTCACTATACAGCGCCAAGGGGAGATAGTGTTAAACCGTTCATGAAAACTGCACCTTTATAATCAAATAATCCCTTACCAGGCCCCACACCTCCATCACTGTAGATTATAATTTGACATGAGATTTGGTGGAGAAACAGATCCAAACCATATCGGTCAGCCTGCCTTGATTTTGTCTATTCTCTGTGGATCAAGTTGTTTCCTTGATTGGTCCCAATGCATGTACCTGAATGTTTCAGTTGAAGTTGTTGTATTTTAGAGTGGCACACAACAGCTACTTCTAGGTGACCATCTTGGCCATGCCCTATTAATTCTTCTTCTCTTGTTACTTATTCCAATACCATTGTCTGCTACCTTTTTAATATTCTCTAATTTATTATTTGATTGACTATAAAGATTATATCTATATGATTTTATTTGAAAGACTTCATATTTCAAATAATTTCTTTCCATATGTCATCTGATATTTTAAAATTTTGCTTCTAAAAAGTGTATTTTAAAAGAAAACTTAGGTTTTAATTAAGCATTTTAAATATCTGCTATATGATTAATTTAAATATCTGAGAGCTTTTATAGAAAATAAATTGCTTCTGGAGTAAAATTCTAATCACTTTGTTAATTTTTGGTTATTTTTCCAGTTCTTAATATCGTCACTTTTTATTATCGTTTTCAAACTCTTCTTAACTTGAAGTATCTGTTACTCTCTTTCTTCTTCTCTCTCCATTTGCATTAGTCACATTGTAATGATTCTACAGTTTCATCTTGTATCTTCTGAGTGTATTATGTTAGTGGCTAATCTAATTATGGTAGCTCACTTTCTGGTTTTGAGTATGTCATTTATTTTTATCTTGTCTTTGTAGTTCACAATTTCAGAAAAAGTTTAGCTTCTATTGGCTGGGAAGCATCTATTTTCTTATTACATCTATAAAAGTGAAATTAACACACCTTCTTTACCTTCATTTCACAAGATGCCCTTTAGGGACCCTATGAAGAAGGCTAAATTTCAGTTTAAATGACCTGTTCTGCTTGTTCTGGGTTATGGAGCTCAGAAAGCCTATAACTTTAGCTTCCATTCTTTAGTATATGTTCTCTTCTTTTTTTGGTCTTCAAAGGCATTTTTTTTTTTTTTTTTGAGACAAAGAGAATTAAAAGACATATGCTATCCTATGGATGTCCCTCTCACTCTCTCTCTTTCCATCATGCCTATGTTTTTGAAACAAAGGGAAGTTTTTAAGGTATAATGTTGAGTAAATGTTTATTGTTGGGATTATTAAAATCTCTGAGATGAAATGTGTTGTAAATCCATGAATCTCTGCAGGTCGGAGTTAGATATGCTGGGCACAATTTTTGCCATTTATAGAGTTAGAAATGTAGAATTCTAGTCAGAGAGAAGAGCAAATTACTCTTCCAATTACTAGCTGCTGTGAGGGCCATGTTGGTTAATATCTCTAAGTACTCTGTTTCATAAAATTGACAACATTGTTTTTACCTCTCACATTTGTAGAGTATTCAAATAAGATGATCTATTATAAAATATAAACCGCAGGAAAAAACAAAAACAAAAAAACAATAGGGGTTTATTTATTCCTCTGTAATTTTACATTCATAAATTATAACATAGGACATTGAACAAATCTAAATATACAGAATACAATAACTATAATAAGGATCATATGTTCATTATGATGTCTAATTGGGTCATCTTCCTCGTTATATGAAAAATAAGAGAGCAGAAAACACTTGGCCTGACCTGTTTATTAGATTCATTTATTCAGGCATGAATTCATCTTATTTTACTGAATATTAACAAAACTGCTATCAATAAAGTGACAACGGTTCAACACACATATGGAACCAAATAAGTGAGATACACTTCAAAATCGCTATAAATACAAATATATAACTACAACAAATGCCATTAATGTAAAAAACACTGCTTCATGATAGAAAATAACAGGGGACATCTGTAGATACAGAGTAGGAAACAGCCTCACTGCCAAAGTGACATTAACTTGAGATCTGAAAAACAATCCACCATGCAAGCGGGTCAAAGACTGTTCAAGGCAAAAGATAGATCCTAAAGCAGGAAAGACTTAAGTGTTTTACGTGACTCAGAGGCGGCCAGTGTAGATGACTGAAGAAAGATATGTGATTGGAGTGGTATACAGAGTCCCCTGTTCCTGAGATAACTGAATTAAGCATATCAACTCATTTATTTGTGTATTTCTGTTGCTTGCCCCAATGCAGAATGCATGACACATATTCAGTAAATGCTACTTGAACAAATAAATAAATTACATAGAGAGGAAGCATAAAAATATTATTTCCTGCTTGCCTCTATCTATCTCTGTTTCTATTTCCTTTTTTTTTTTTTTAATTTTTTTTTTGGTGGGGGGATAGGGTCTCATTCTGTCACATAGGGCCCAGGCTGGAGTGCAGTGGTACAATCTCAGCTCACTGCAACCTCTGCCTCTGGATTCAAGCATTTCTTGTGCTTCAGCTTCCTTGGTAGCTGGGATTACAGGCACACGCCACAATGCCTGGCTAATTTTTGTATTTTTAGCAGAGACAGGTTTAATCATGTTTTCTAGGCTGATCTCAAATTCATGGTCTCAAGTGATCAGTCCACATTGGCCCCCAAAGTGCTGGGATTACATGTGTGAGCCACCATGCTCTGCCTCTCCATCTATTTCTGTCTTTTTCTGTTTCCCTCTCTCTCTTGCTTGCTAAATAATATGTTATATTTTATTTCCTTTTAAAAACAACTATTTTAAATTATGTTAGAAATAGTTTTTTTCAAACTATTCTAGAATAGTTTCAATTAACAGAAAAATGACAAAGACTTACAGAGTTCACCCACGTCCTCCCACCAATTTCTCCTATTACTAACATTTTACATTAATGTGGTACATTTGTTATACTTAATTAACCAGTTTGATACATTATTATTAATTAAAGTACATGCTTTATTACGAATACCTTAGTGAATTCTTAATAAAGAATGCCCTTTTCCTATCCCAGGATCTCACATTACATTTATCGCTTATGTCTTCTCAGTCTCCCCTTGCCTGTGACAGTTTCTGAGACGTTCCTTGTTTTTGATGACCTGAACAGTTTTGAGACATTTTGGTCAGATATTTTGTAGAATGTTCCTCAGTTGGGTTTTGTCAAATTTATTTTAATGATTAGGCTGTAGTTATATGTTTCTAGAAGGAAGACAACAGAGGTAAAGTGCCCATTTTCATTATATCATATCAAGTATGAATATCATTAACATGATTTATCAGTGTTAATGTTAACCAAAGTATGTATCTAATTTATTTGTAATTCTCTATGGAAGATTTATCTTTTCACATTCATCTATGTATTTAATGAATTGTTTGTTTATATTAGCATGGGCTCATAGATATTTAGCTTACAATTTGGGTTATCCACACTATTTTATTTTGTCACTCAAAGTGTTTAGTCCATGTCATTGCATTGGAAGATCCTTCAGTTGATTACTTTTTCTTTTTAGTGTTTTTTTTTTCTTACTTTCTGACAGTAAAAGAATCTCCAGGCTTATCTTGTATATATTAATATAATAGAATCGGCCATTCTGGCAAGGAACCCTGCATCCTTTCATTGGAGAATGATATTAGAAACTAAGTTCTAGGTGCAAAGTGCTGCTTCTCTTCTCAAGGGGCATATTGCCTGTTTGTGTCACCGACAGATAATGTCTCTCTTATTACATATAAAACATATTATTGTTTAGAGGTGAGGTTAGAAGTTGAAAGAAAATAGCAGAGGTTACCATTGCCATGTTTCCAGTTAAAACTCAGAGTAAGCAACAGAATATTATCAATTATGGCTGCCTACAATTGATCCAAATAAGGGAAATGTGCTATAATTTCAGAATGTATGTGTAAAATGTGGGATACGTAAAGCATATTTTATTTCATGACATTTTCTGTCATGGATTAAAAAATGATGGTATATAATTTATTACAATTACAGGAAGCTCTTACTTGAAAAAAACCTATGATGACAAAATTAAGAAATTTCCTTTATAATCTAATAATATTCAATGACATAAAATTCTCAAATTTTAGCAAAATATAGTTCAATGCTATTAACAAAATAAAAGGAAATATTATAAATAAATTATTTAAACTTAATATATAGTCCATTTTTCTTACTGGATTTTCTGCAAGCGTTTTCCTTTGTATAATATTTATAAGTAATCACATGTTGTGTTACATAATGTAAATTGGTGTATTTTAAAGATAAACCATAATAAGCCAAGTTATACTGTGTAGTTTTTGGTTAATGCTGCACAGAAAGTCGATCACTAAGGTGACAAGTATTGCCAAGGAAGAAGGCTTTAATTGGGTGTTGTAGTTGAGCAGATGGGAGCTCAGTCTCAAATCCATCTCCCTGACTGACTAAAACCAGGGGTTTATATAGCAAGCAAGAAATGTAACAACGTGTAAGAAATCAGGAACATAGGAGGGGCAAGGAAGCAATTATGGCAGATGAGGAGTCCAGCATCTGGTGTGGCAATCTGGTTCCAGGTTTTTATACTTTTCGTGAGAGGTCTAAAGGTCATTTCCTGAGGAAGGAACTCAGATTTAAAAAAAAAAAAAAAAAAAAAAAAAAATGTTTCAAGCTTTTTAAGACCAGAAGGGTCAATTTTTATGTTTATCTAAAAGAACATTCTATGGGGCAATTGGGTTGGTTTCAAAGGAACTAATTTATTTGAGGTGTGGGGCAACCTGAAAAATTGATTGTAGTCAATCTGTAAAATTTTGTTTTTTGAGAAGGGGTCTCACTCTTTCACCCAGGATGGAGTGCACTGCAACCTCCACCTCCTGGTTTCAAATGATCCTCCTGCCTCACCCTCCCTAGTAGCTCCACAGGTGCATGCCACCATGTCTGGTTACTTTTTTGTTGTATTTTTCAGAGACAAGTTTTCTCCATGTTGCCGAGGATGGTCTCGAACTCCTGAGCTCAAGCAATCAGCCCATCTCGGCCTTACAAAGTGCTGAGATTACAGGCCTGAGCCACAGGCCTGTAATCCACTTTTTTTTGGCCAGTAATGCTGTAACACTGTCTCATTACACATTTGTTATGGCCAGATATTAGGCACATTATCTTTATTGTTCTTAGTAATCATGAAAGGTAATTATTATCATTCCTATTTTTGATGTTTGAAATTAAATCTCAATAAGCCTTGACCATAAATCCAATAAATAATGAGAGGTGAAGCCAGCTTGGCTTCTGGGTCTGGTGGGGACTTGGAGAACTTTTCTGTCTAGCTAAAGGATTGTAAATGCACCAATCAGTGCTCTGTGTCTAGCTAAAGGTTTATAAACACACCAATCAGAACTCTGTAAAAACACACCAATAAGCACTCTGTGTCTAGCTAATGGTTTGTAAACTCACCAATCAGTACTCTATAAAAACGGACCAATCAGTACTCTGTAAAATGGACCAATCAGCACTCTGTAAAATGGACCAATCAGCAGAATGTGGACAGGGCCAAATAAGAGAATAAAAGCTGGCCACTAGAGCCAGCAGTGGCAACCCGTATGTCCCGCCACGTGTCCCGTTTCATGCTGTAGAAGCTTTGTTCTTTTTGTTCTTTTGCTCTTCGCATTAAATCTTGAATCTACTCACTCTTTGGGTCCACAGTACCTTTTTAAACTCTAACACTCACCACAAAGGTCTGCGGCTTCACTCCTGAAGCCAGCGAGACCACAAACCTACTGGGAAGAATGAGCAACTCCAGACACACCATCTTTAAGAACTGTAACACTCACTGCGAGGGCTCGCAGCTTCATCCTTGAAGTCAGCAAGACCAAGAACCCACTAGAAGGAATCAATTCTGGACACAATAATATAACTTCAATTTGATCTCTTATGTAACTCATTCAAATATATCATCTGTCCAAGAAGCTGCTGCCTTCCAAAAAAAAAAAAAAAAAAAAAAATCAAAGCTAAATCAAGTGCCCAAAATTTTATCGTATCTATAAGATGAATCATAACTTTGAATCCTGAAATACCTCTATAGTAATGATATTTGTACATAAGGGACCATGATAAGATGAAAGGATACAATTAAAAATCTCCAAATCATGAGAAATATGTATTTTCTAAACTCTTTGCTCTAATTTATAACATGCTAAATAATATTATATCCAGGAAGGTGAAACATACGTCTTCTCCTGGAATTTCTTAAAAGGAGGGTGCAAATTACTAGTTCTTAGATTCGTTTGATTTTCACTGGTAGAATAGGGATCACTTGCTTTATTTATGATAGCTCCCCCTCTGCAAAGAGGAATTGCACCCACAGAGATATCAGGAGATATTCTTGGTTTGGATTTTGAAGTTTAAACATTTAATTTAACACAGATAAATCTAAGTGGCAAAGATTTTTGCTGATGAGAGCAACTTAACAGATACATTTTCCACAAAATGTATACACTGAATACACTGATCACAACTATAGGTTCGAATGTCATTTCATGAAAAATATTTAATTATACAACTTGAAATGTGGCCCATTTCTTGGAATATGTTAAAAACAATTTTCCTGTAAAAATTGATTTTATATAAAAAAGTTTGTGTGACTTATTTTCTTTTGGTAGTCATCAGTCTTCCACAAATCCATTGAAATTTTCACACTGTGTTATATCGTAAGAAAATGTAATATTAAAAATATAACAAGGCAGGCACAGTGGCTTACACCCATAATCCCAGCACTTTGGGAGGCCAAGGTGGAAGGATAGCTTGAACTTGAGAGTTTGAGGCTTTGGTGAGCCTAGGATGGTGCCACTACACTCCAGCCTGGGTGACAGAGCAAGGCCTCATCTCTAAAATAGCATACATTTAAAAATCAAAATATATAATACATACTGTATATCTAATTCAGTTGTTATCAGATTATTCAGATACTAGAGTAAGCTTTAAAACCAGCTTTTCTCAATATGTACTTGCCAGACATCCTTCATCAAAATTAACTGTGTTCTTGCACAAAATATAAAGCTCTGGCCTCCACTGAGGTCTACTGAATCAGAATCTCTTGTGAATATTTAGAGAGTCCCAAGTGAATCTTAAAAACACTCATTTTGCAATCAATCTATGAGAGAACAGGGTCTAATTAAAACTAGGGAAAATATCTGAACCCTCATTCTTTTCAAGTGAACTATAAATATAAGATTAGTTTGATGATCTCCAGGCTTTCGAATGCTTGGACACCACATATTTTTAAATCCATACTTCACTTGTCTATTTCTGAAATACAACTCCATAAAAAACAATAAGCAAAATTTGAAATAATTAATTATGTGTTATAAATATTCTATTATATAGGACAAATAATGTTATTCCCAAGGAAAATATTGTATACCACTATGAAAATAAAACGTGTCACTCTCAATCCTTTTTGGAATAAAATTTTTATTTTCCCTCATGGCAATATTGTATTTGTGTGAAAATCTATTCTACTGTTTCACACAAATCAATTACTAATATTTGCTCTATGTTATCACTGTCAAAGTAGCCATTTAAGATCACCTTACAGATCAGTCGCAATTTTAAAAAGTAATTTATTTCTGCTAAAATTGTGGGACTTGGCTAATTTTCCCCAGAATATATTCTCAACCAAATTTGCAACTTTTTAAGACTAAAAGTGTTCCATTCCCATTGAGATATAACCAATTGAAAGCAGTTGAAGAAAGCTATCAGAGTACAGTATTCGTAATAATTGTCTACTTACAATAAAATAACAACAGAGAAGAGGTGAAGATTTTAGGTATAACATAGTGAACGTTACTCATATTGAAATGTCTCTTGCCACTTCAGGTGCAACAACAATGCAGCTTCATTTATTCATCAGCAGGAAAACTATTACTGAAATGCTATTCTTTGTCAGGCACTGTGTTTAGAAGTAGACTATGGAAAAAGCACATTGTGAAATCTAAAAGAGATCTTGTAATTAACAAGTGTTTTCACAAATAATTTTATTCTTACAAAAGTTTTTTAAAATCTAACTTGCTTTCCTGAAAATATGATGTTTAATCTCAGATTTAGAGAATGAATACAAATTATCAGAAAAAAAGAGAAAAAAAGAAGACAACAAAGTTTATAAAACAAAAAGGACTTGTTAAAAAGTAGAAAGCTTGATTTTTTTTTTTTTTATTAAAGCAAACAACAAAAAAATTTTCAATCTTGTGACTCCAAGTGGCCCCACATTCCTCATCACTTGGCAGTGATTAGAGAGAAGAAAGGGATTCTATCTACTTCCATCTATGTTGAACAAATTCTTCTTCTGTCTGAACCCTTCTAAGTGATCTAAAAGCCTTGCCACATTTGTCTCCTCCAAACTGCTCCTTTCCTAGCTAAATCTTATTGTGCTTCTCTAACACGTGTGAGTAAAGTTGTTGTCTGGCTTGATTGTGTCCAAAGCATTTGGGCAACCATTATCAGTGCTCCCACCCACAACCCCAGGAGTCCGATCTAGCTTCAGTATCTGTCATAGTGACAAGGGTTTTATTTGAAACAGCAGTGTCCTCCTTACACCACGACATGGCAATCCACCTGGTTCCGTGTTATTCTGTGACTAGAGGAAGTTCAATTTGCTCTACTCACTATACATTAATTCAGCCAGCAGAGAAAAAGTTTTTAATGCTTACAGCTCTCTAACTACTGGATTTCAATTTTCTAGTCATTCTTTACTGAGTGTAAGACCCAAAATGGTGTATTTATCCAACTCTAGTATTTCTCTTTACCAACTTCCCCTATTATATAAAGCCTTGTTCATGCTGGAATGCCCATCAAGCATGCATAGATAGACTAGTATGGCCTTTACCAAGTTCACATGCAAATAATGGTTATATTCACTTGTTTTCATACAAAAGTGGTTCTAGTAAATGAAAAAAGTGATACCAGACCCTAAGTATCAAACTCCAAATTATTATATGCATCATTCTACAGAGCACGTTATCATAAACTTTATATGAATGATATAGTTATCCACACATGAAGATTTGGAGCATCCTATGGAATTAATTGTGAGCCTCTCAAATTCATATAATGAGGCCGTAAATGCCATGTGACTGTATTGGAGATAGGGCCTTTAAGGAGATGCTTGAGATTAAATAAGGTCAGAAAGGCGGAACACTGATCCTATGGACTAATGCCTGTAGTAAAAAAGAAGAGACACTAGAGATCTCTGTATCCCTCTGCCATGTGAAGATAGAGCAAAAAAATGACTATTTGTAAGTAAAGATGAGAGCCCTCAACAGAAATCAAACCCTGCTGCATCCTTGATCTTGTGATAGGGTTCAAATAATTTAATTCTATGGTTTTATATTTCTTTAAAAGGGAACCTTTGCAAAAAGTATATTTTTTCATTTTATAACCTTGGTTTCTAACCCATAGCTATGGATTAGAAGAGTCTACTGGTTTCACATCTTTTTAACCTTGCAAATCCGCTGGATTCTCTCTGTTCATGTTCATATTACAGTGCTCAAAATCTCACCAATCAACTAAAATCCTCCCTAAATTTATTTCCATGAAAACCAATAGAATTAATACTTGTCCCAACCAACTGTGGAAAGAGAATAAAATGAGAAAATGAGTTATAAGTTGTCCTGCTTTCCTTAGAGTAATAGTATTACCTAAAGAAAAAAAGAGCTAAGCATACTACTGTTAATTTTGGGAAAACAGATGTTGGCAAAATTTAAAAAAAATTATGAAAAAAGTTGACCTTTTCTGATTATTAGGGATTTAAAATTATTGTGTGCTCTTCCACTACAAGGATTTATTTGCTTGGATTTGACTCTCGGAATTGGTCCTACATCAGTTCAACTTACCTGGAGTGTGAGTATTAGCATTTTGTTTATTTCAGATGAATTCTGTATTTTAATTTTTTAATCTATATTGAGCTATTTTCTTCTGTTAAACCAATCTCTGACAACACTTGATGTCAGGAAACAAAGAGAATATGTATCTCAAAATAATAAGAGCTATTTATGACAAACCTGCAGCCAATATCATAGTGAATGGGCAAAAACTGGAACCATTCCCTTTGAAAACTGGCACAAGACAAGGATGGATTCTCACCACTCTTATTCAATTTAATATTGAGAGGTGAAGCCAGTTGGGCCTCTGGGTCAGGTGGGGACTTGGAGAACTTTTCTGTCTAGCTAAAGGATTGTAAATGCACCAATCAGTGCTCTGTGACTAACTAAAGGTTTGTAAACACACCAATCAGCACTCTATAAAAACACACCAATCAACACTCTGTGTCTAGCTAAAGGTTTGTAAACACACCATTCGACACTCTATAAAACACACCAATCAGTGCTCTAAAAAATCGACCAATCAGCACTCTGTAAAATGGGCCAATCATCAGGATGTGGGTGGGGACAAACAAGGGAATAAAAGTTGGCCACCCGAGCCAGCAGTAGCAACCTGCTTGGCTCCCCTTTCACTCTGTGGAAGTTTTGTTCTTTCTTTCTTCACAATAAATCTTGCTGCTGTTCACTCTTTGGGTCCACACTAGCTTTATGAGCTGCAAAGATCTGCGGCTTCACTCCTGAAGTCAAGCGAGACCATGAACCCATCAGAAGGAACAAACAATTCCAGACACACCACCTTTAAGATCTGTAACACTCACTGTGGAGGTCTGCAACTTCACTCCTAAAGTCAAGTGAGATCATGAACCCACTGGAAGGAAGAAACTCTGAACACATCTGAACATCTGAAGGAACAAACTCCAGATATACCATCTTTAAGAACTGTAACACTAACTGTGAGGGTCTGTGACTTCATTCTTGAGGTCAGCAAGACCAAGAACCCACCAGAAGGAACCAATTCTGGACACATTTTGGCGACCCCGATGGGACTATTGCTTATCTCCAAGCGGTGAGTACTCTCAGACACCTTTCATTTACTAACTTGTTGTATTTTTCCTTAGAATTCAGGGGCTAAATATCGGGCACCTGTCAGCCAATTAAAAGTGATTAGCACAGCTGCCAGACTAAAGACAAGGGTGTCAGGCTTTCAGGGAAAGGGCTCTCTAACAACCTCCAACTCTTTGGAGTTGGGAACGTTGGTTTGCCTGGAACCAGCTTCCTCTTTTCCTGTACTTCTGGGCTGAGCTGAGGGACAACAGAGAGGAAAGCCATCCAGCTCCAGGGGCCTGAAAATAAGTTGGTTGACCCCCCAGCCATGAACGGAACTCTCAAAATCATATCACCCAAGCGAGACTCACCCATCTATCCTATTTATCCTGGCCCTTGCCTCCTGGGTCTTAATGCCTGTCAGGCAAACTTCCTCTCACCTCTCTTCTCTGAGGCTAGTCCTCCTTTTAAAAACCACTCCCTTTCTAGTTTCTCCTATAAGAATGATTTCTAGTATAAACTCCAGGACTTTATTCCCTTCTTTAGGCATCTGGGCTCACCAATCAGAAAGATATAATTTTTGCCCAAAGCCCCATCATAGGGGGGACTATCTGGAATTTTAGGATCCCATCTCAGACAAGCAGGTCTAACAAAAGCTATTCCTGAAGCTAGGATATGGGGAGCCTCAGAAATTGTATCCTTCCTCTTTATTTAAGTGAGGACAAAAGGCATCACTCTTCCAACTCTGGAGATCCCTTCCCTCCCTCAGGGTATGACCCTCTACTGCATTTTTGGGGCATAACATCTTTATAGGACATGAGTAAAGTCCCAATACTAACAGGAGAATGCTTAGGACTCTAACGGGTTTTCAAGAATGCATCAGTAAGGGCCACTAAATCAAATTTTTCTTGGTCCTCTTTGTGGTCTAAGAGGACAGGCAAGGGTGCAAGTTTTCGAGCAAGTGTCAGTAAGAGCCACTAAGTCCGAACTTCCTTGGTCTTCCTTGTGGTCTAGGAGGAAAACTAGTGTTTCTGCTGCTGCATTAGTGAGCACAACTATTCTGATCAGCAGGGTCCAGGGACTGTTGTGGGTCCTTGGGCAGGGGGGAGAAACAAATATGCCAAAACTATGGGCAGTTTTGTCTTTCATATGAGAAACATTCAGGCATCAACAGGCTCACCCTTGAAATGCATCCTAAGCCATTGGGACCGATTTGACCCACAGACCCTGAAAAAGAGGTAGCTCATTTTTTTTTTTTTTCTGCACTACAGCCTGGCCCCAATATCCTCTCTCTGATGGAGAAAAATGGCCACCTGAGGGAAGTATAAATTACAATGCTATCCTGCAGCTTGACCTTTTCCGTAAGAGGGAAGGCAAATGGAGTGAAATACCTTATGTCCAAGTTTCTTTTCATTGAAGTAGAATACACAACTATGCAAAGCTTGCAATTTACATCCCACAGGAAGACCTTTCAACTTACCCCCATATCCTAGCCTCCCTATAACTCCCCTTCCTATTCATGATAAGCCACCTCTAATCTCCCCTGCCCAGAAGGAAATAAGCAAAGAAATCTCCAAGGGATCACAAAAACCCTCGGGCTATCTGTTATGTCCCCTTCAAGCTGTAGTGGGAGGGGAATTTGGCCCAACCTGGGTCCATGTCCCCTTCTCCCTCTTTGATTTAAAGCAGATCAAGGCAGACCTGAGGAACTTTTCAGGTAATCCTGATAGGTACATAGATGTCTTACAGGGTCTAGAGCAAACCTTCAACTTCACTTGGAGAGATGTCATGCTACTGTTAGATCAAACCCTGACCTTTAATAAAAAGAATGTGGCTTTTGCTACAGCCTGAGAGTTTGGAGATACCTGCTATCTTAGTCAAGTAAATGATAGAATGACAGTCGAAGAAAGGGACAAATTCCCTACTGGTCAGCAAGCCATCCCCAGTATGAATCCCTACTGGGATTTTGACTCAGATATAGGAAATGTAGTCATAAACATCTGTTGACCTGTGTTCTAGAAGGACTAAGGAGAATTGGGAAAAAGCCGATGAATTATTCAATGGTGTCCACCATAACTCAGGGAAAGGAAGAAAATCCTCCTGCTTTCCTTGAGCAGCTATGGGAGGCCTTAAGAAAATATACTCCCCTGTCACCTGGCTCACATGAGGGTAAGTTGATTCTAAAAGATAAGTTTATTACCCAATCATCTGCAGATACCAGGAGAAGCTCCAAAAGCAAGCCCTGGGCCCTGAACAAAATCTGGAGGCATTATTAAACCTGGCAACCTCAGTGTTCTACAATAGGGACCAAGAGGAACAGGCCCAAAAGGAAAAACAAGATCAGAGAAAGGCTACAGCCTTAGTCCTGGCCCTCAGACAAACAAACCTTGGTGGTTCAGAGAGGACAGAAAATGGAGCAGGCCAATCATCCAGTAGGGCTTGTTATCAGTGTGGTTTACAAGGACACTTTAAAAAAGAGTGTCCAATGAAAAACAAGCCAGCCTCTCATCCATGTCCACTATGCTGAGGCAATCACTGGAAGGCACACTGCCCCAGAGGGCAAAGGTTCTCTGGGCCAGAAGCCCCAACCAAATGATCCAACAACAGGACTGAGGGTGCCCGGGGTAAACTCCATCTTATGTCATCACCCTCACTGAGCCCCGGGCATGCTTAACCATTGAGGGCCAGGAAATTGACTTCCCCCTGGACACTGGCATGGCCTTCTCAGTGCTAATCTCCTGCCCTGGATGACTGTCCTCAAGGTCTGCTACCATCCTGGAATCCTGGGACAGCCTGTAATGAGGTATTTCTCCCACTTCCTCAGTTGTAATTGGGAGATTTTGCTCTTTTCACATGCCTTTCTTGTTTTGCCTGAAAGTCTCACACCCTTATTAGGGAGGGATATATTAGTCAAAGCTGGAGCTACTATCCACATGAATAAGGGGAACAAGTTACTCATTTGTTGTCCCCTACTTGAGGAGGGAATCAAGCCTGAAGTTTGGGCATTGGAAGGACAATATGGAAAGGCAAAAAACGCCCACCCAGTCCAAGTCAGGCTAAAAGACCCCACCAATTTTCCTTACCACAGGCAATATCCCTTAAGGCCTGAAGGTCATGAAGGATTACAGGATATTGTTCAACATTTAAAAGCTCGAGACTTAGTAAGGAAATTCAGCAGTCCCTGCAACACCCCAATTCTAGGAGTACAAAAACCGAATGGTCAGTAGAGAATAGACTCATCGATGAGGCAGTAATTCCCCTATATCTAGTTGTACAAAACCCCTATACCCTGCTGTCTCAAATACCAGAGGAAGCAGAATGGTTCACTCTTCTGAACTTCAAGGATGCCTTCTTCTGTATTCCCTGCACTCTGACTCCGTTTCTCTTTGCCTTTGAAGGTCCCACAGACCACATGTCCCAACTTACGTGGACAGTCATGCCCCAAGGGTTTAGGGATAGCCCTCATCTGTTTGATCAGGCACTGGCCCAAGATCCAGGCCCCTTCTCAAGTCCAGGCACTCTGGTCCTTCAGTATGTGGATGATTTACTTTTGGCTACCAGTTCGGAAGCCTCATGCCAGCAGGTTACTCTAGATCTCTTGAACTTTCTAGCTAATCAAGAGTACAAGGAGTCTAGGTTGAAGGCCCAGTTTTGCCTACAGCAGGTCAAATATCTAGGCCTAATCTTAGCCAGAGGGACCAGGGCCCTCAGCAAGGAATGAATAGAGCCTATATTGGATTATCACCATTCTAAGACTTTAAAACAGTTGCGGTAATCACCGGCTTTTGCTGACTATGGATCCCCAGATACAGCGAGATGGCTAGTCCACTCTATACTCTAATCAAGGAGACCCAGAGGGCAAATATTCATCTAGTAGAATGGGAACCAGGGGAAGAAATAGCCTTCAAAACCTTAAGGCACGCCCTAGTACAAGCTCCAGCTTTAAACCTTCCCACAGGACAAAATTTCTCTTTATATGTCACTGAGAGAGCAGGGATAGCTCTTGGAGTTCTTACTCAGACTTGTGGGACAATCCCACAACCAGTGGCATACCTAAGTAAGGAAATTAATGTAGTAGTAAAAGGCTAGCCTCACTGTTTATGGGTAGTTTCAGCAGTGGCCATCTTAGTGTCAGAGGCTATCAAAATAATACAAGGAAAGGATCTCACTATCTGGACTACTCATGGTGTAAATGGCATACTAGATGCCAAAGGAAGTTTATGGCTATCAGACAACTGCCTACTTGATATCAAACACTACTCCTTGAGGGACCAATGCTTCAAATATGTACGTATGTGACCCTCAACCCTGCCATTTTTCTCCCAGAGGATTGGGAACCAATCGAGCATGACTGCCAACAAATTATTGTCTGGACTTATGCCTCCAAAGATGATCTCTTAGAAGTCCCATTAGCTAATTTTGACCTTAATCTATATACTGATGGAAGTTCATTTGTGGAGAAAGGTATATGAAGGGCAGGTTATGTCATAGCTAGTGATATAACTGTACTTGAAAGTAAGCCTCTTCCCCTGGGGACAAGCGCCCAGTTAGCAGAACTAGTGGCACTTACCCTAGCCTTAGAACTGGGAAAGGGAAAAAGAATAAATGTGTATACAGATAGCAAGTATGCTTATCTAATCCTACAAGCCCATGCTGCAATATGGAAAGAAAGGGAGTTCCTAACCTCTAGGGGAACCCCCATGAAATGCCACAAGGAAATTATGGAGTTATTGCACACAGTGTAAAAACCCAAAGAGGTGGCAGTCTTACACTGCCAAAGCCATCAGAAAGGTGAAGGAGAAAAGGCAGAAGGAAACCATCGGACAGATGCTAAGGCCAAAATTGCTGCTAGGCAGAACCTCCCATAAGAAATACCTATAGAAGGACCTTAGTATGGAACAACCCCCTCCAAGAGATTAAGCTCCAGTATTCCCCAACTGAAACAGATTGGGGACTTTCATGGGGGCATAGTTTTCTCCCCTTGGGGTGGTTAATGACAGAAAAAGGAAAAGTACTTATACCTGCAGCCAGCCAGTGGAAAATACTTAAAACCCTCCACCAAACGTTTCATATGGGTATTGAAAACACTCATCACAGGGCCAAATTTCCTCCGGACCATCTGACAGGTAGTCAAAATCTGTGAAGTGTGCCAAAGAATAATCCCTTGGTCTATCATAAGGCCCCTTTGGGGGAGCAAAGAGTAGGTTACTATCCTCGAGAGGAGTGGCAGTTAGACTTCACCCATATGCCTAAGTCAAAGGGATTTCCATACTTGTTGGTCTATGTTGATACCCTTACAAATTGGATAGAAGCTTTCCCCTGCAAGACAGAGAAGGCTCAGGAATGATAAAAGTCTTAACTCATGAAATAATTCCTAGATTTGGGCTTCCCCAAAGCTTACAGAGTGACAATGGTCAGGCTTTTAAAGCCACTATAACTCAGGGAATTTCCAGGGGGCTAGGGATACAATATCACCTTCACTGTGCCTGGAGGCCACAATCCTCAGGGAAGGTCAAGAAGGCAAATGAAACACTCAAGAGGCACTTAAGGAAACTAACACAAGAAATTCACCTCCTATGGCCTACTCTTTTGCCCATGACCTTGTTGAGAATCCAAAATTCTCCTCACAAAATAGGGCTCAGTCCATATGAAATGCGGTATGGATGACATTTTCTCAAAAATCACCTCCTACTTGATCAGGAAATGGCCAAATTGGTCAAAGATATAACTTCTTTGGCAGAATATCAACAAAACCTTGAAAACCTACCTGAATGATGTCACAGAAGAAAGGGAACAGAGTTGTTTCAACCAGGAGATCTACCAGGAGTTCAACCAGATTGATTTCAACCAGTTGGTCAAATCTCTCTCCTCTACCTCCCCATCTATGGACTCTTTGTGGGAAGGACGATAATCAGTAATCCTCTCTACTTCCACTGCAGTTAAGGTGGCAGGAGTGGAATCTTGGATTTACCACACCTGAGTTAAATTTTGGACACCCCCTGAGGAACCTGCGGGACCATCAGCTCAGGAGTCCCAAGATCAGGCAGACCAGCCTCGATACACCTGCGAACTGCTGGAGGACTTGCATCTCCTATTTTGGAAAGAAACATCCCAGCCTAAAAAAGACTCTTACCACTGATTCTGAAGAAAAACTCCTTCCTACTTAAAAAAGATAAGTGAAAACCTACATAATCCTTATCTTTTAACACCTCTCCTTGCCCCTTTAATGGAATCCTCTTACTATTTCATCATATTGTTAAGCAGCATACAAACCATACTCTTTGCAATAGGACTACATACTGTAGCTCCTGCTGGGATGTAAATCCTAATCACATCAACCTCCTCTCTATCTTCCTTCTGACAGCAATTTACTCCTACCTTTAACTCAGCCTGCATATAATGATCTAATCTTCCAGAGCACCCTCTTTACCTTCCTATTTACTCTTTGCCTATCTATCCCTCCTGCTTCCTTGGATACGTCATACAATCACCCCTCCCATTCCACTAGCTCCTAATTACCTTCACAAGACTCTCAACTTAACCCACTCTCTGTTAAACCAGTCCAGTCCTTCCCTGGCAAATGACTGTTGGATTTTCATCTCTCTATCAACCTCTGCTTATATTGTCACTCCTACTCCTTCAAAAAATTGGGTCTTTACCAACTTAACCTACCATTCTCGTTATGAAGGAAAGAACCCTTTTGACTTCTAAATATGCAATCATTAGCTGACTTCCCCATCTCTGATAGGACCAATAATACCCTAACAGGACGTGCAATTCACCTTTTACATTCTTACATTTCCAGCCTCACCTATTACACAAGCAATGAAAATTCCATACACAGCCCTGTAACTATGAATACCATCTTAAGTTTTCAAGCCCCTTTATCCATCCAGTGCAACCTGTTATCAGCCCTGCCCCTAGGGCATCTTCTACCCCATCTGTGTAATTACACCCTACAACTTCAAGCCCCAACTGTTCATTGAAACTTCTGAGTCACCCAAACAGCTCCATTCAGATGGCTTGTCTGCTTCTCAGTGGCCCCCAAAATCATCACCTCCTCCTTGCTTAACAAACAGTCCATGTTCTGTAATGACAAACATACTCCCTGTATGACCATTCACCCCTGAACTCCCTGTAGCAGTGTTCCCAACACTAGTTAATGACTTCTCATCCCCTCTTTCAATCACTCTCTCAAACAGTTCCTAGTAGATACAATTTTTCTTTCTTTTTTTTTTTTTTTTTTTTTTTTCCTCCAATGGGAAAATAGAACACAGGGAGCTACTCAGTTTGCTCCCAACACCCCTTTCCAGCCGCTCACCAGAGCTACCTTTGTAAGTACTCTAGGAGTATGGGAAAATGAAAACAGCAAACTCACACACCTTTTTAACATGCACAACCAGTTCTGCCTACTCAGCCAAGTTATATTCTTCCTATGTGGAATGTCGACCTATATCTACCTCCCCACTAACTGGACAGGCACCTGCACCTTACTCTTTCTAAGTCCCAACATTAACAATGCCCCAGGAAATCAGACCCTATCAGTACCCTTCAAAGCTCAAGTCTGTCAGCGCAGAGCCATACAACTAATACCCCTACTTATAGGGTTAGGAATGGCTGCTGCTACAGGAACCAGAATAGCCAGTTTATCTACTTCATTATCCCACTACCACACGCTCTCAAAGGATTTCTCAGACAGTTTGCAAGAAATAACGAAATCTATCTTTACTCTACAATCCCAAATAGACTCTTTGGCAGCAGTGACTCTCCAAAACCACCGAGGCCTAGACCTCCTCACTGCTGAGAAAGGAAGACTCTACACCTTCTCAGGGGAAGAGTGTTGCTTTTACACTAACCCGTGAAGGATAGTATGAGATGCCATCTGGCATTTACAGGAAAAGGTATCTGAAATCAGACAATGCCTTTCAAACTCTTATACCAACCTCTGGAGTTGGGCAACATGGCTTCTCCTCTTTCTAGGTCCTGTGGCAGCCATCTTGCTATTACTCGCCTTTGGGCCCTGTATTTTTAACCTCCTTGTCAAATTTGTTTCCTCTGGGATTGAGGCCATCAAGCTTCAGACAGTCTTACAAATGGAACCCCAAATGAGCTAAACTAACAACTTCTACCAAAGACCCCTGCACCAATCCACTGGCCCTTTCACTGGCCTAAAGAATTCCCCTCTGGAGGACACTACAACTGCAGGGCCCCTTCTTCACCCCTATCCAGCAAGAAGTAGCTAGAGTGGTCATCGCCCAATTCCCCCCCTCTGTTTAGAGGGGGGATTGAGAGGTAAAGCTGACTGGGTTTCTGGGATGGGTGGGAACTTGGATAACTTTTCTGTCTAGCGAAAGGATTGTAAACGCACCAATCAGCGCTCTGTAAAAACACACCAATCAGTGCTCTGTGTCTAACTAAAGGTTTGTAAACCCACCAATCAACACACTGTAAAAACTCACCAATCAGTACTCTGTAAAATGGACCAGTCAGCACTCTGTAAAATGGATCAATCATCAGGACATGGGAATAAAAGCTGGCCACCCAAGCCAGCAGTGGCAACCCACTCAGTTCCCCTTCCATGTTGTGGAAGCTTTGTTCTTTTGCTTTTCACAGTAAATCTTGCTGCTGCTCACTCTTTGGGTGCACACTACCTTTATGAGCTGTAACACTCACTGCAAAGGTCTGTAGCTTCACTCCTGAAGTCAAGTGAGACCACGAACCCATTGGAAGGAACAAACTCCAGATGTGCCACCTTTAAGAGTTGTAACACTCACTGCAAAGGTCTGCGGCTTCACTCCTGAAGTCAAGAGATACCACAAACCCACCAGAAGGAAGAAACTCCAGGCACATCTGAAGGAACAAACTCCGGACACACCATCTTTAAGAACTATAACACTCACTGCGAGGGTCTGCGGCTTCATTCCTGAAGTCAGCGAGACCAAGAATCCACCAGAAGGAACCAATTCCAGGCACAGTATTGGAAGTGCTGGCCAGGGCAATCAGGCAAGAGAAATAAATAAAGGATATTCAATCATTTCTGTTTTCGTGCTCAAATGTTGCATTTCCCAAGACCACCCTGGCCCACCATGCCCCCATCCTATACCTATAAAAAATGCTGAGACTCTAGCAGGCACAGACACAGGTGGCTGGGTGTTGAGAGGACCACACCAGCAGAACAGCACACAGGCAACTAGATGTTGAGAAGAGCAGAAGAACACACTGACAGGCACCAGCAGACACTGCAGGCCATCGAACTGCAGAACGACCTGAATGCCGAGGGGTATCTGGCCTGGGTGGTTGGAGGAGAGTCAAGCTGCAGCAGCTGGACTCCAGGGGAAAATGACCTTCCCACTCTATCCCCCTTCTGGCTCCCTATCCATCTGCTGAGAGCTACTTCCACCATTTACTGAAATTTCGCACTCATTCTCCAAGCCCACATGTGATCCAATTTTTTCAGTACACCAAGGCAAAACCCAGGATACAATTATCCCTCCATTTTTGCAATAAAGCACAGCGTCTAAGTGAACTGATTAACACAAGCCACCTACAAATGGCAAAACTGGAAGAGCACATTGTAACACAGGCACACTGGGGCTTCAGGAGCTATAAGCATTCACCCCTACATGCTGCCCTGGGGTTGGAGCCCCACAACCTGCCCATCTGCATGCTCCCCTTATAGGTTTGAACAGCAGGGCACTGAAATTATGAGCCAGCCCCCCAGCACACTCCCTGCCAGGGGGATAAGGGAGCTTTACCTGTTTTGTTAGTTTATTAGTTTCCTCGTTTTAATAAGAAATTCAATTTCTGGGTCTGAGAGTGATGTCTCATCACTTTGGGAGGCTGAGGTGGGTGGATTGCCTGAGATCAGGAGTTCGAGACCAGCCTGGACAACACGGTGAAACCCCATCTCTACTAAAATACAAGAAAAAAAAAATTAGCTGGACTTAGCAGCATGCTCTTGTAATCCTAGCTACTTGGGAGGCTGAGGCAAGAGAATCACTTCAACATGAGAGGCAGACGTTTCAATGAGCCAAGATTATGCCATTGCACTGCAGCCTGGGTGGCATAATTACACTCTGTCAAAAAAAAAAAAAATCAATTTCTGATAGTATCTGTTTAACAACATTTATTTAGATTGACAATTCCTATGTCTGAGGATGTGATTTTATAAAATGATAAGGGTAAAATATGTAAACAAGCAGAATTAGATTATTTATTCCCAGATATACATTTCTGTGAATATGAGTATATTCCACATATTGTTCATTTTTTATTTTTTATATCTTTTTGTTGCTGTTGTTAGAGACAAAGTCTTTCTCTGTTCCCCAGGCTGGAGTGCAGTGGCACAATCATAACTCACTGCAGTCTTGAACTCCTAGTCTGAAGCAGTCTTCTCCCCTTCGACTCCTGAGTGGCTGAGATTGCAGGCACAAGCCACCATGCCTAGACACATACTGTTCTTTATAATTTGTTCTCTCTTCTTAGAATCAAACTTGAGTATGATAGACTAGGGTTAGGGTCAGGACGTGTAAATGTACACAATGACTACTTCCTCTGATATTTCCTTTGAGTGTGCTAACGGGTTCAATATTCATATTTTAAATATAGCATTTAAGGTGTATGTGTATCATAGAAGTATTTAATAGCTGTGCATTTTTCTTGCTCAAATATGTAAATCTGTAAATGCCTAAATGCCTGTTCATATTGCTCCAGACAATTCAGGGCATTTAATTCATTAATTACATTTAGGCACTAACAGTTAAATGTGTGTTTCAAACAGATGCATAGGAATTAAACTGACAATAAATTTTCTATTTGAAGTAGCATGGGCTAGTTTTTCAAACTCTTGTCTTAAAAATAGGGCTGTGATAACCCAGGGTCAAAAAGGAAGAAGTTTAAGATATATTGCCGTATTGCCGTCAGCCTCTTACCTTGACTTTTTTCTTTACTTTAAAAAATATCATTTCTCACTCTTGCAAGGGAACAAGAAGCGACAATAAAATATGATCTGAAGCAATGACAAGTAAAGGTCATATATATTCTGTAAAGAAATATCTACAATTTCCATAAATCAATTTATATAGGTTCCTGCCACAAAGACAATTGATGGTAAATTTTTTTAAAATTATTTTAAAAGCATCATTTGATATGGTAGAAAAAATATCAGAGAATCTAAGACAAGATGAATAATAACATCATTCTAGTTCCACACAATAAAAATGCACAACATGATTTATTTGCCAGAAAGGATATACAAATACAGTTAAATCACTTTATATTTCCCAGATGACGGAGGAGTTAGAATTATACCAAAATCTCACATCTAAAGCCTGTCAGAAAAACTAAAACAATAATGGCAAGAATTTTATAGGTATTCTATTTTATTATTTTCTGATAACTAACTGGAACTAAACTAACAAAACCTTTTTCTGTAGAAGTCTTAGGTGACTTGATTTCATAATGAGAATAGAATGATACATATTTATGATAAACATATTATGAGAAACTTAGAAAGGGTGATATTTTAGCAGACTTATTTATAATCCAGGTACCCATCTGTCCAGTGTATTTGTAGTGGTGATTTAGATTCATATATTTAATGTGTATTTATAGGTGCTTTAGGCATTAATTGACAACATATTAACTGCTTACTATAAACTGCAAGCAAGCTAAGTTCTGCCTAAACTTTTAAATGTTCAATATGACTAATAAATTCTCTCTTGAACTCTCAAGAAGGTATCTAGAAAGGATCTAAATTTGGATTCATTTGGTTTTTGCACAGACTCCAATGTCACTCTACCCTGAGGTCTGACATTGACCCTAAATTGTGTATGAGGTTTCTTAGATCACAGTAATTCCATTGGAAGAAGGTGTAGAAGTATTGACTGAATCACAAGCATAAAATTACATGTGTTAAATGTGTACATGTAAACCTGATAAATCTCATAGTGCTCATAATGCAGTATTGGAATGGCTAAAACATGGGGCCTGGTGGAGGTATAAAATTATGTTTTTTTCCCTCAGTGAATGTAGTGGAAAGCCCTTCAAATAAGGGATTAAATCTGATACTAACCCTTCAATAAATTAAATGAAATCAATAAAGTTTTGAAAGAAAGTGAAAATCCTGCATGAATCATTATCTGTTTTCTACATGTCAAAGGCTGAGAGATTCACAAGCCCCAGAGAACAATAATTCATGTAGACTTACAGACAATATATTAGATGCAAACTATTATATAAACCTACAGATGTAAATTCAGTTAATAGCACACACAGAAGACATGAAGAACACTTCACCAAGGACCATCATAATCAAATTGCTTGGCACTATAATCAAATTACTAAAATAAATTTTTAGCAGAAACCATGAAGGTGAAAAGACAGTGGAAAACATCTTTAAACTATGGAATGATGAATTCTGTCAACCTAGAATTTTCTCCTGGTAAAATACTGTCCAAAAAATTGAAGACAAAATAAATACATTTTGATATGCACAAAAGCTGAAGGAATTCATCACCAGCAGAACTGTGCTGTAAGAAATGTAAAGAGGAGTCCTTCGGGCACAAGGAAAAACATAGATAAAAAGCTGAATCTACACAAAGGAATTAAAAAAAAAAAAAACAAAAAACAGCAACTACAAGGTAACTAAATATATTTTTAAATTTAATATTTTCAAAATAAAATTAGCTATTAAAAATAGAAGTGAAGTGTTTATAAAATATGTTAATGTTTAAAAGTATGACAGTAGTAGCACAGATGCCAGGAGGGGAAAAATAAAAGTATACTATTATTGTAAGAATCATCTTTATATGTGAAGTAGTACAATACCACATGAAGGTAGATTGTGGTAAGTTAGAAATATATACCATGACTGTTAAGTAACCATAAATTAAACAATGTATTCTAGATAGTAAGCCACCCAACGAGATATAATAGAATCATGATATACAGTCAATTAAGATGAAAAAAGGTCAAAAAGAAAAGAAAGCTAGATAGAACAGATAAAATGAATAGAAAACAATTTCAAGATGATATACTTAAACCAAAGCATAACAGTTACCATCATAAATGAATAAATAAATGAATGTATGTATGTATATATATTTATATTTTTATATATTGGTGTTTGTGCATATATAAATAATATATGTCTATATATTTATACATATATATTTTAAAATATATATAAATTATATGAATGTATATTTAAAATATATATTTCTAAATAAATATATCACATATATGTATATTTTTAAAATATATAAAATAAATATATACATTTTTTATATACAAATAAATACATACACACACTTCATACACACACACACACCAATTAAAAGACAGACATTGTCAGAGTGGATAGAAAAGCAGGACCCAACTATTTGCTGGGGACAGCATATAGTCTGTAAAGCATATTTTCTATAAAAAGACTTGTACAATAAAAGTGAAAACATGAAAAACATTCTAAGATGAAGCAAAGAAAAGTAGCAGTGGCTATATTAAAATCTTACACAAGGTAGAACTAAAAAAGAAATTAATGATAACAATGAATTCATCAAAGGTACATATAATCTTCATCATTCATACACCTAGTATTGAAGCTTCCAAATACATGAAGCAAAAACTGATAAAGCATCAAAGAGAAAGAAGCAAATACAAGATTATAGTATTTGCTTACATTTACTGTTTAAATTCCCCCCTCTCAATAATTGGTAGAAAAAAAAAATAATAAATGGTAAGAATTTAGAGCTTGTAAACAATATTGTCAAACAAGTCAACCTACCTGAGATTTGCAGAATGTTCTATCCATTGACGGAAGACAAGTGTTCTTTCTCAAATGTATGCAGAATTTTTACCAATAATGACAAAACCTATCAAAATCTTTGGTATAAAGCAAAGGCAGTGCTAACAGTAAAGTTTAGTAGCCTTAAATGCCTACATCAAAATGTGTAAATGAGCATAAATAAATAATCTAAGATCACACCTCAAGGAACCAGAGAAACAAGAACAAACCAAACCCAAACTCAGGAGAAGAAAAGAACAAACCAAGGTAAGAGCAGAGCTAAATGAAATTCAAACAACAACAAAAATACAAAATAGAAATGAAACAAAAAGCTTGTTCTTTGAAAAGATAAATAAAATTGATAGAACATTAGAGATTAACCAAAAAAAGAAGACAGAAGATCCAAATAAGCTCAATTAGAAATGAAACGGGAGCTATTACAACCAACACCACATAAATACAGGCGATCATTCAAGGTTACTACAAAGACCTTTACACACAAAAACTGGAAAACCTAGAGGAGATGGATAAATTTATGGAAATATGAATATATAACCCCCTTAGCTTAAGCAGGGGAGAATTAGAAACCCTAAACAGACTAATAACAAGCAGCGAGATTAAAATGGTAAGGAAAAAAATTGCCAACACCAACAAAAACATCGAGGACAATAAAGATTCACAGCAGAATTCTACCAGACATTCAAAAAAGAATTTGTATCAATTCTATTAACATTATTCCACAAGATAGAGAACGAGGGAATGCCCCCTATATCATTCTATGAAGCCAGCATCACCCTAACATTCAAACCAGGAAAGGACATAAGAAAAAAATAAAACTACAAACCAATATCTCTGATAAGTATAGATGAAAAAATTTATGACAAAATTCATTAACTAGCTAACCAAATCCAACAACATATCAAAAAGATAACTCACCATGATCAAGTGGGTTTCATACCAGGGATGCAGGGATGGTATAACATCAGCAAGTCAATAATTGTGATACACCACAAAAAGAGAATTAAAAACAAAAATCACATGATCATCTCAATAGATGCAGAAAAAGCATTTGACAAAATCCAGCATCCTTCTATGATTAAACCCCTTGGCAAAATCAACATGGAAGGGACATAATGTAACATAATAAAAGCTGTCTATGACAAACATACAGCCAACATAATAATGATTGTGGAAATGTTGAAAGCATTCCCTCTGAGAATTTGAACAAGTAAGGATGCCCACTCTCAATGCTTCTATTCAACGTAGTACTGGAAGTCTTAACCAGAGCAATCAGACAAGAGAACAAAATAAAGGGCATCAAAATCGGTAGAGGAAGTTGAACAGTCGCTGTATGCTGATGATATGATTATATACCTAAAAAACTCTAAAGAGTCCTCCAAAAAACTCCTAGAATTGAAAAATGAATTCAGCAAAATTTCTGGATACAAAATGAATGTACACAAACCAGTAGCTCTTCTATACACCAACAGTGACCAAACTGAGAATCAAATCAATAACTCAACCACTTTTACAGTAACAACAATAAAATAAAATAAAATAAAATAAAATAAAATAAAATAAAATAAAATAAAATACAATACAATACTTAGGAGTATACCTAACCAAGGAGGTGAAAGACTTTTACAAGAGAAACTACAAAACACTGCTCAAAGAAATCACAGATGACACAAACAAAGGGAAACACATCTCATGCCCATGGATGGGTAGAATCAATGTCATGAAAATGACCATACTGTCAAAAGCAGTCTACAAATTCAATGCAATTCCCATCAAAATACCACATCATTATTCACAAAACTAGAAAAGACAATCCTAACAATTATATGGAATTGAAACAGAGCACACATAGTCAAAGCAAGACTAAGAAAAAAAAAAAAAATCTGGAGACATCCCATTACCTGATTTCAAACTATACTATAAGGCCATAGTCACCAAAACAGAATGGTTCTGGTATAAAAATCGACATATAGACCAATGGAACAGAATAGATAACCCGGAAGTAAAGTGAAGTGCTTACAGTCAACTGATCTTCGACACAGTAAACAAAAACATAAACTGGGGAAAGGACACCCTATTCAACAAATGATGTTGGGATAATTGGCATGCCACACGTAGAAGAATGAAACTTAATCCTCATCCCTTACCTTACACAAAAATTAACTCAAAAAGGATAAAGGACTTAAATCTAAAACCTAAACCCATAAAATTATAAAAAAAATAACATCAAAAAACACTTACAGACATTGACCTAGGCAAAGACTTCATGGCCAAGAACCCAAAATAAAGTACGACAAAAACAATGATGAATAATTTGGACTTAATTACACTAAAAGGTTTCTGCACAACAAAAGAAACAGTCACCAGAGTAAACAGATAACCCAAAGATCGGGAGAAAATATTTACAATCTCTGCATCCAACAAAGAAATAAATTCCAGAATATATAAGGAACTCAGATTAGCAAGAGAAATCAAACAATCTCATCAAAAAAATGGATGAAGGACATGAATAAACAATTCTCAAAAGAAGGTATATAAATGACAAACATATGGAAAAATGTTCAACGCCACTGATGATCAGGGAAATGCAAATGAAAACCACAATTCAATACCAGCTTACTCCTGCAAGAATGGACAGAAACAAAAAATTAAAAAATAATAGATGTTGGCAGGGATGTGGTGAAAAGGGAACTCTCTTACACTGCTCATGGGGATGTAAACTAGGACACCACTATGGAAAACAGTGTGGAGATTTTTTTAAAAAAAACTAAAAGTAGAGCTAACATTTGATCCCGCAATCCCACTACTGAGTAGCCAGAGCTAAAGAAGTCCTTACATGAAAAAATACCTGCACATGCATATTTTTAGCAGCACAATCTGCAAGTGCAAAAATATAGATTATATGTAAATGTATAATGAAATACTATTTAGCCATTAAAAAGGAATGGAATAATGGTATTTCAGCAACCTGGGTGGAACTGGAGACTATTATTCTAAGTGCAGTAACTCAGGAATGGAAAACCAAACATTGTATGTTCTCACTCATAAAGTGGGAGCTAAGCTATGAGGATGCAGATGCCTAAGAATGATACAATGGACTTTGGGGACTTGAGGGTAAGGATAGCAGAGGGGTGAGTGATAAAAGACTGCAAATTTGGTACAGTGTATACTGCTTGAGTGAGTGATGGGTACACCAAAATCTCACAAATCACCACTAAAGAACTTACTCATGTAACTAGTAACTAAACACCACGTGTTCCCCAAAAACCAATGGAAATTTTTTAAAAATGAAGAGCATAGAAATAGTAAAACTTGTCTTATCAATCATCATATTAAGTACAAATGTATTAAATACCCTAATTAAGATAGAAAGTGGCTGAATGCATAAAGCAAACAAAAAATCCAACAGTATTGAAAGACTTGTTGTCTTTCAGTATTGAAAGTGAAAAGATGAAAACACATATTCAACGCAAATAGTAACCAAAAGAGAGGAGGAGTATCTTTACTTATTTTTTATTTTTGTGTATTTTCAGACAGGGTCTCACTTTCTCCCCTGGGCTGGAGTGCAGTGGTGTAATTGCAGCTCACTGCAGCCTTGATTTCCTGGGCCCAAGCAATCCTCCCACCTCAGCCTCCCAAGTAGCTGGGACTATAGGCACATGTCACCAAGCCTGGCTAATTTTTTGGTACGGTTTGCAGAGATGGCATGTCATCATGTTGCCCAGGCTGGTCTTGATCTCCTAGACTCACGCAATCCAACTGCCTTGGCCTCCCAAATTGCTGGGATTATAGGCATGAGCCACCACACCAGCTACCTATACTTATATCAAACAAATTGAGCTGCATGTCAAAAACTGTCACACACACACACAAAAAAGAGATTTCAAATAAATAACCTAACTTTACACAAGGAACTAGAAAAAGAGGAAACTAAGAGCAAAGTTAATAGAATAAAGATAATAGTAAAGATTAGAGCAAAACTTAATAAAATAGAAAAATGATAGAAAAAAACAAAACCAAGAGGTGTTTCTTTGAAAAAATAAATAAAATGGGCAGGACTTCGCTAACCCTTACCTAATTTAAAAATGAGAGAGATGCTTCAAATAATTAGAAGCAGAAATGAAACAGAAAACATTACAACTGATACCACAGATATAAGAAGGATCATAAAATACTATTACAAAATCATAGGTTAACAAACTGGATAACCTAGAAGAAATACATAAATTTCTAAAAACCTATCCATACTAAATTATGAAAAAACAGAAAGTCTGAAAAGATCTGTAACCAGTACCGCAATTCACACTGTATTTAAGAGTCTTGTGACAAATAAAATCCCAGAACCAGACGGCTTCCCTGGTGAATTCAACCAAACATATAAAGAAAGATTGAAGCCTATTCTTCTCAACCTCTTCAAAAAGCAAAGAGGAGGAAACACTTCTAAAGTCACTTTATAAGGCCAGCATTTTTCTCATACCAAAGTCAGACAAATACATCACAAGATTAAAAAAAAAAACAACTGATTAATATTGTGACTTAAATAGGTGCAAAAACCCTCAATATCATACTAGTAAGCGAAATCCAACAACACATTAAAAGAATTATACACCATGACCAAGTGCGACTTATCCTTGGCATGCAAGCATGAAAGGATGGTTCAACATATGTATATCAGTTAATCTGATTAATCATCATGTCAACACAATATAATATAAAAATCACATAACTGTGTCTACAGATGCAGAAAAAGATATTTCAACAAGCTTTCATAGTAACAATTCTTATCAAATTATAAATGAAAATGAATTACCTCAAAATAATAGAGGCCATATATGAAAAGCACACAGTCAACATACTCAACTGTGAAAATTTGAAAACCTTTCCACCAAACTCAAGAATAAGGCAAAGATGTGCACCCTTGCTATTTATATTCAACACAGCCCTAGAAGTCCTAGGCAAAATAATTAAGCAAGAAAAGAAGACAAAAGGCCGCCAAATTGTAGAGGAAGTAAAATTGTTCCTGTTTGCAGTTGTCGTGATCTTATGTAAAGAAAACCCTAAAGACTCCATTAACAATTTTGAAAACCTGTTAAAATTAATGAACAAATTCATTAAAAGTACAGAATATAAAATCAACATACAAATTTAGTGGCATTTCTATACACAAGCAACAAACTATCTTAAAAGGAAATTAGGAAAACAATCTCATTTATAATAACATAAAAAGCATTAAAAACCTAGAAATACACTTAACTAAAAGTGAAAAACTTACTAAAAAATGTAAAATATTCATGAAATAAATTAATGAAGACACAAAAATGGAAAGACATTACATTTTCATGGATTGAAGCTTTTATATAGTTAAGAATGTCTAACCACCCAAAGAGATTCACAGAATCAATACAGTTTCTTTCTTTCTTTTTTTTTTTTTTTCTTTTTTTGAGACGAGTCTCACTCTGCCACCGAGGCTTGAGCCCAGTGGCGACATCTTGGCTCACTACAAGCTCCACCTACCTGGTTCACGCCATTCTCCTGCCTCAGCCTCCCAAGTAGCTGGGACTATAGGCACCTGCCACTATGTCCGGCTAATTTTTTTTTTTTTTTTTTTTTTTTTTTTGTATTTTCAGTAGAGACGGGGTTTCACCGTATTAGCTAGAATGGTCTCAATCTCCTGACCTTGTGATCCGCCCACCTCGGTCTCCCAAAGTGCTGAGATTACAGGCTTGAGCCACCGCGCCTAGCCTACAGTTTCCTTCAAAATCCCAATAACATTTTTATTAAAATAGAAACAGCTACTTTTCATTTCATATGAATCCACAAAAGGCAACAGAGCTAAACCAATTTTGAGAAAGAACGAAGTTGGAGACAACACACTTCCTGATTTTAAGATACATAAAATTACAGTAATAAAAACAGTATGGCACTGGCATAAAGACAGGTATAAACAAATGGAACAGAGTAGAGTACAAAAATAAATTCACACATATAAGTTTATAATCTTTGACAAGAGCGGCAAGAATTCACAGTAATAAAAGTATTGTCTCCTCAAGAGATGGTGCTGAGAAAACTGTATTTTCACATGCAATAGAATAAAATGTGACTCCTATCTTACAGCATACACAAAAATCAACTCAGGAAGGAGTTAAAGACTTGATCACAACATCTGAAACTACAGAGCTAGAAGAAAACATAAGAGTGAGGCTTCATGACACTGGTCTTGGCAGTGATTTCATGGATATGACAACTAAAACAAAAATAAACAAATTGGACTACACCAACTAAAAATCTTCCCCGAAGTGATATAAACAATCAACAGAGTGAGGAGGCAACCTACAAAATGAGAGAAAATATTTGCAAATTATATACTTAATAAGAGGCAAATATCCAAAACGTATAAGAAACCCCTACAATTTAATACCAAAAAATACTATCTCAAACAATCAGCTAGATCTTGAATAGACATTTATGTAAAGAAGGCATGCAAATGAATAATGAGTAAACGAAAAAATACTCAATATCACCAGTCATCAGGTTAATACAAATCAAAACCATAAGGAAATATAACGTTACAACTGTCACAATGGCTATTATCAAAAAACCAAAAAGACTCTAAGAGCTGATGAGGATGTGGAGAAACTAGAATCTTGTACACTGTTAGTGGGAATGCAAAATTATGCAGCTGCTCTGGAAAACATAATGGAGTTATTCAAAAATTAAAAATAGAACTACCATATTCAGCAGTCTCATTTTGCATATTTATCCATCACTTGAAATTATGATTCTCAAGAAATATCAGCACTCCTGTGTTTATTGCAGCAGCATTCCCAATAGCCAAGATGTGGAAACAACCTAAATATCTCTCAACAGATGAATGGATGAAGAAAATGTGTTACATGTATACAACAGAATACAGCTCATCCTTAAGAAAGAAAGAAATTCTGCAATATGTGACAAGTAGATGAAACTTGAGGACATTATGCTAAATGGACTAAGCCAGTCACAGAAAGGTAAATATTCCATGATTCCACTTTCATGAGGTATCTAAAATGTCAAATTCATAATTTCAAGGCAGAATGATAGTGATCAGCGGCTGGGACAAGGGAAAATTGAGAGTTACTAATCAATGTGTATAAACTTTCAGTTAAACAAGATGAATAAGCTTTAGATATATGCTAATACAATATTGTACCTGTAGTCAACAACAATGTATTTTATACTTAAAATTTGGTAATAGGGTAGATCTCATGTTAAGTGTTCTTACCACAGTAAAATAAAATTTATAGAAGACACCCCTTCCTCATCCACCCAAAATACATATAGAATTTTTAAAAATGTATAAAGTGGGTTATTTTGAAAATTATGAATATACTTTATTTTTTCTGAGTTTAAGATGATTCCTTGATGACACTGGTAATTCCTCTGATTTGTTATAAAAATAATGAAAACAATGGCTATAGTAATTGTTTCTACAAAATGAGATAATATCATTTCAAAAATATTCATGAATTGCTTATTTGCTAAATTTGCTAATTTTAAAAAATTCTTTACCTTCTTTGCCATTCTGCAATTTAGCATCTAGCAATCTTACTTGAAGCCATATAAACACAGAGCTTTCTAGAAGGCAGAGGAAATATCTTTAATTAATTATGGCTTTAGTAAGGCAAAATAAAGCAGGATATAATAAGAGAGAGTAAACTTAAGGCCCATTTCATTGGTGACCGAAAGTTATTTTGCAAATGAGATGTATAATAAGCAGAATTGGATAAGTTCTTTTAAGTGTCTTTTAAAATTTATTAAAATATTGGAATAATTATTTATAACTCCCTCATAGGCATGCTGAAAAGATTAAATTGCATTATGTGGCTTACACTCTCAAATATACATAACACATAAAAACTAAATTAATATTAGCTTGTATATTAGTATTATAACTTTCTATCCATCATAATATAAGTATATGTGGGTGAATACTCACTCATTCAACAAATATTCCTTGAGTTTCCACATTGTGTACATTGCTGTGTATGCATATAAACAAATGCTTTTTAGAAGCCATATTATGTGATGATAGGTTATTAAATTCCTTTACAGTATTGTATGAGACAGGTAGCATATGAAGTGTTTTATTAAGATATCTAGAAATGACGAAACATGAGCCAGACAATGAGGTGCTTACATTTTACTGAAAAGTGAAATGCCAGGGAAACATGAGTGAGGAAAATAGGAGTGTGAGGCAGAGAAGGAGATGCTACAAACAAAGAACCAGTTACAAAACTGTCCACAGATTTAGGACAAGAGTGTTTGATTACCAAGATACAATGGATGTCTTTAGAGATACTGTATGGAAGAAAAGAGAATTTCTTTGCTATCTTTCTTCTATCATCTGTCCTTCACTGGTCAAAGTTTACCTTAATTTAATTGACTCCCCTGGAGGGTTGTCACTTGGATTACTTGGACCCTTCAGCAACCACTGGGGAAGTTGTGGAGTGTGACAGTTTCCTTCAGATGTTTGTGATGCTGGGCCCTTACTCTAGTGGAATTTATACAAGGAAACTAGCAGAGTGTCATTATTAAGAGCAACCATTTTTTACTTAAAAATATATGAATTGAGAAGCTGTGTAAGCCTTTATATCTGTTCAACTTTGGACAAATTGCTTAACTTCCCTATTTCCTGGGATACACATTTTAAAATAGGAATGATAACTGTGCTTGATGCATAGATTTATGGTAAGAATTAAATCCACTCTCAGTACTTCACCCAGGCTGCTACACAGTAAACTCACAATAAGATTTGCTGATATTGTATTGTGGTACTCTAATATGCTATTATTGTAATGTATCCTATATAAGAACTCTAGGATAAATGGAAAACATATATAATGTCAGTAATGAGTGTGTCTTTTATAAGGGTATATTTGGAGCTTTAAACAGTTTCTTTGAAGGTATAATGATAGCACTTTGCAAAACTTCATATGCTGATGAGTTATCATCTTACCCCAGTCAGAATGGCTATTATTAAAAAGACAAAAAATAACAGATGTTGGAGAGGATGCAGAGAAAAAGGAACTCATACACTCTTGGTGAGAATATAAATTAGTACATCCTCTATGGAAAACGATATGGAGATTTCTCAAATAACTAAAAATGGAACTATCATTCAGTCCTGCAGTCTCACTACTGGGTACATACTGAGAGAAAATCAGTATATCAAAAAGATACCTGTACTCACCTTTATTGTAGCACTATTCAAAATAGCAAAGATACAGAATAAGCTTGTGTCCATCAATGGATCAATGATAAAATGTCACATATATACACAATGGAATATTATTCAGCCATAAGAAGGCATGAAATCATGTCCTTTGAAGCAACAAAGATGGAACCGGAGATCATTATTTTAAGTGAAACAAGCCAGGCACAGAAAGTCAAATATCACATGTTCTCATTCATAAATGGGTGCTAAAATATGTGTACACATAGATGGGCAAAAAGAGTGGAATGATATAGAATGGAAACTCCAAATAGTGCAAAGGTGGGAATGAGGTGGATGGTGAGAAATCAGTTAATTGGTGCAATGTGCATTATTTGGGTAATGGATACCCTTAAAGCTCTGCCTTAATCAATATGCAATCTACCCATACATTTGTACACATAAAAATATATAATATGATCCAAAAAATAATAATAAATACCAGCATGTGAAAAACAAACAAACAAACAAAAAAACTACCTTGACATGCTGAAGAAAAAGCTTCAACCTGGCTGTACATCTATAGTCCTGGCTTCCCTACTTTTAACATCACTTCATCTATTTGTTGAAACCTTTTTGGAAAGCACTAAAGTAATAAAAAAAAAAAAACCCTTCTTGTTCAGATAAAACTCTACCACAGATTAAATAAGAATGAGCTGCTTTTGAATTTTCCCTGTGAAATTGTTTTTATGTACTTCAAGTCAGTGACTGTTATAGTAAATATTGGGCCAAAATTAGGTAAAGTATAGCCTCATGGAAAGTCTTTAATATTTATAGGAGTTTTAAATCTCATTTCCTTTCCAAAAGAAACCTTCTTTAAAGTAACTATTTATTATAGATATAATAATGTGATTTTCATACACATCGAATTTAATTTGACTTGGTTTTCTGAGGAAATACTAAGGTAATTAATCCTGAGACTTACAACAAAATAATTGAAAGAGAACACTGTAGCTGTACCTTATTATTCTTTTCATGGGAGATGATATTTTATGCATAAATGATTACAAAATGCTGGAGATTCTGAAGGGAGTCACCCAATATAATAAATAGTTTTCGTGTCATAATTCTGAACAGATAATACATGAAGAAGTACAGAATGAAGTCCAGAATGTCCCCTTTATCACTGATAAAGACAGCAGTATTAAGAAGACTCCCGTGAGAATTAAATAGGCTTTCACACCTAATCCCTACAACGTGGGTTGGGGTTTACTTTTTCTTTTCTTTTTTATACTCTTTTTAAAATTATTATTATTATACTTTAAGTTCTAGGGTACATGTGCATAACGTTCAAGTTTGTTACATATGTATACTTATGCCATGTTGGTGTGCTGCACCCATCAACTCGTCAGCACCCATCAACTCATCATTTACATCAGGTAAAAGGATTATAAATCATGCTGTTATAAATCATGCTGCTATAAGGGGTTTACTTTTCATGTAGTGAGAGATAACATGTCCCTGGAGGCAACATGCATAACCTGTTACTTTTCCCCAAACTTACCAATCAGAAAATGTCTCTCGCTGTTTTCATAGGCATCATGAGTAAGAGGAAGAGGAGGGAGATGAAATGTTCCAGTGAAATCTCTCCACATCTTTCTAGAGAAATCAGGAATAGGGAACAAATACTACCCTCTAATACACATTATCCATAATGCATTGGGATCCGTGCTAAAAGTATATTTTAAGTAAAATCCTTTATGACTGCAAAGCTGTAGTAGTTTCCCCACAATTTGGAAATTGCAAGCAAACCAAACCAAAACAAAAACAAAACCCAAATCTTAGAAAAATGGCGAGGAAAAAATCTCCCCACAGCAGTTTCAAGATTTATTGATAGTTTTTATCAAAGTATATTTTTCAAAACCTTATAAATATGACTCTAACACAAATATAGAGTGACCATGGGAAACATTTAGATCATAAATGAATGACAGAAACTGCATAATAGTACTTTGGTTCAGAAGAAATGTTTAGCAGATTACGTATATAAAGATACTGAAAAAAATTCTAGAGACAGATCAGTAATTTAGATACAAACTTAGTTAATACGATTATAAGACAATGAAACTATTACTTTTGGGATTGTGTAATGCACTGCATAGAAATAATTTGTATCTCTACCAGACACAAATTGACAAAGTATTATGATATTTTAGAAAGTCTGATTCCAAACTAATGGTAAATAGAAAATGAATAAAAGTCACGTTTCCTTATTAATTAATTATTAGATGTACCTGTTAAGACTTCACTTTCACCTAAAAAGACATGCAGTCATCATTTTGCCTAATTTTTAATTTCTGCCTAACCTTTTAAGAGTTTCTGCAATGCGTTACTTCTTAAAGGGGTTAAATTGAAAATAACATGAAGTAGAACGCATAAGTGGTAGGAGAGAAAATAAGACCCTTGAATTGCAAAGCCAGTACCCTCTCAAATATATTACAAGCCTTATAAGCAACTTTCCAGCAATATCATCCTGAAGATAAAAGTATCTAATTCTTAATGTCAAGTAGGCAAGAGCCAGTGTTTAAACCTTAAAGAGAAGAGGAATCAAGAATTCTATTATTATCATAGTCATAGTTAAAATCAATGTTTTAGAATCCCAAGTCATTGTTAATTATTTAGTATTTACCTTTGATCAAGTACAGAAAAATCAGATTTTATTTTTAATTATAAAAAGTAAAAATGAGTTACTAACATATTTGAATTAAGACAGTGTTGTAGGATGCAGTGAAAAGAATATATGCAATAGCACCTAGTGTGTGGGGACACACTAGGAAATTGATGGATGAAGGCTCTGGGCTTAAGTTAGTTAACATGTGAGAATTATGTATGTGAAATTTTCTGCTAGAAATTATTTATATATAAACGAATTTGTATAAGTATAAGCATACTCGGGATGTTTTTAAAAATGGGTGCATTTATGCACTCTGCTATATAACCTTTTAATATGCCAGATGGGACATTTTAATTCAAGGATCCACTCCCTGAAAGCACCAACAGTAAGTACCTATTCAACACAGTATCCGTAGTTTTAAACGTTTACTGAGATGATTTTTAAAGACTGCTCAGTTTACTCTAATTTATGATGAGATTTGAGAATCATCAGGAGAGGATGTCATATCACATTGCATCCTCTAAAAACCTTGTAGACATTATTCTTAAAAAGGTCTGAAGTCCCCTTAGAAACATCTGCCTCTTCAGGGCATTTTCACGGTATTCTGAAAAGATAACAGAGACACATTCTCAGATATTCAGGGAGAAACATAACAAGCTCATCTTGGAGGAAATTTTATAATTTCAACTCTATTAATATTTCAAGGACAGTAGGTTACATTCTAGGGAGCTGCAGAGCTTAAGCTTAAATGCTGCAATTTATATTGCAAGTACAATAATAAAAAATCTATTAGTTTATTGAACACTTGTTCTTCATGTGAGAATAAAATGCTTCCCAATTACATGATTTCGAGTCACTTAAAACATTCATATATTGACCAAATGAAGTCATAGTGAATTTATTTAAATGTTTTTTGGTAGAGTATTAATTGGGATTTAGCTCTCAATATATTATTGGCAAAGTTGAGAGTGAAAACTTCTATAGAGTGAACTGTGTGGCTTTCAAAATGAAGGACAAAGTATTTTGAAAACTAGGTTAACACATACCAGTGGTTTTTCAAAAGGTTTCATGAAACCCATAGTGTTTTACGTTGATGTATCAGGATTTTTGCATTGTATAATTCAAATTTAAATATAAAATGTATTTTTTTCTTGAAGTATAAGAAGAGTTGAAATTTAAATTAACTTATATTAAAACAATATATTATAGATAATAAAAGTGTAAACGAGCTACAAAATCAACTCAGAATAAAACTTTTCTAGTTATCTCTGAGACTATATTCAAACTTCTTGTAAATGCCTCACTGATTTGAAAGGTTACAGCTCTGCAATTGTCTATTATTAAAAATGAGGTCTGGATACGTCCATTCATATACAGTTTTACAGACAGCACCCTGGTAGGGCAAAACTCTGTTTATTCAAATAACTGGAACAATTTAGATGCATGTTATTGAAGTATGTGTTTACCACGGTTGCATCAAAACTCATGTAATGACAAGATCATATTATAGATATATAAACCATTTAAGTTTTGTGCATTTATCATTTGGCTTTCATGGTTACAACAATTCTGATAAAGTTTTATGTATTTTATTTGCCTGTTTCTAATATATTCTACTATTGATACAAGAGTCTGACTAGTTTAACTGCAAATTAGCCTGAAGTTGCAAGATAGGGCATTAAAAATGAGTGGTTTTCAGTTTCATGTGATTTTTCACATAAATTAGCAAAATATGAACAAAAAGTAGTCACTCTGCTTTCTACCAATTTATAGGCTGTTCACATAGAGTCATCTCTGACCTTCTGCCATGTGCTTCATTATTCCTAGTTTATTCTCAATCCATAACTCAAGTAGCCGTTCTATTAAGTGCCTCAGATTACCCTATGTACAGGTTTATTTTCTTCATAACAGATACATTATCTGAAATTAACTAAGTATCTATTTGTTTCTGTGACTTTTGTCTATCTAAATTTGTTTTGCTATAATTCCCATGAGGGCAAGGATTTTGTTTATCTTATTCAAGTGCCTGGAATTAAATATGCTAGGAAGAAAAAATAAGGAGATGAGGACAATAAGCAATGACACACCAGATACTGTCTTCCTGTTATCTTATAGACACTGAAAGGAATTTGACTTTCACCAGGAAAGAGATTGAAAGTCACTGGAAAGTGTGATGCTATTCATGTTTCAAAGCGTTGATTTTGCCTTTTTTTTTTTTTTTTTCTGAGAAAGTTTGTGGACAAGCAAAAATGGACAGACACAGGAAAAACCACTTAGAATTATGAAAGCATAATAATTGTGATTTTATTTACACTGATTGTGTTTAGTTTCTGTCTTCACCATTATAATCATTGTTTGTGGAAGTAAAATTGGCAAAAAAAAAAAAAACTCATAAAGATATTAAAATGTCCCTGAAATGTTAGTAGGCTACAAGACTATGACCTTTTCTTGACTAGTTTATTATACACATTCTGTTTCACAGTTCAAGTTATATACACTACAGGTATCATAGTATATGTCAAAAATGATATTCTCACTAATAACCAGTGTGATAAATTTAATCCATCAATAATTCAGAGTAAGTTCCCAAATCATTGGCTGTAAAGCGCTGTGTGCTTAGTGTTGTAGTCCCTAAAGATGGACTTTTCTTAGCCACATATCTATCCTGCCCTTACTGTGCTTAATGCTATGACTGCTTGTCTCATCTTACTCATCTTACTATACTTACTACACATTTTACATCTTACTCATCTTACTATACTTACATCTTACATCTTACATCTTACTCATCTTACTATACTTTTTGTCAATAAGACATATTATAATTACAAATATTTATCTGTGGAATGTATGCAAAAAGCATGATAGTTTGTTGAATGTCTGCATTTTGTCAGACACTTGCCAGGCACTGCACAACCCAACAACAGGAGTTCCTCTCTTATTTACAAATGAGGAACACTAGATCCATAGGAATTAAAGCGTGTGTGCATAGCCATTCAACTAGCAAAATTTGAGGGATTTTAATATATTCTCTCTGACCTCAAATTTAATGATATTTGTTTATTTTTTCTATATAATATTGACCAACCTCAAATGATTAAAAGAAAAAAAAAACTTAAAATGGCTCATTGGCTGGTGAAAATAGACAAAGTCAATATTTATATTCTTGGATCTCCTCAGTTTTCTAGTCTGAGGTGAGGAATAATTTATAAATTTAAAACAAATAACTATGAATTGTCTGGATGCTTCTTGCAAACACATGTCATTTTTCTTCATGCTCTAAGTTACAAAAAGCAGATATTTCCAAGTGCTACCATAGAAACAAAACTACGGAATAAAATAGGGTTTTAAAACTAATAAAAAGTCATAATCACATACTTATTATAAATAATTTAAAAACTATTTGCTTTGGTTTTCTTCAGAAAAAAAGCTAAGGATTTAAATTGACTTAAGAAAGTTACTTTGAAAAAAGACAAAGAAAAATTATATTTAATCCCTTTATTGATAAAAGGAATTTCAAAGTAAATCCATTCAACTCAATTCAATCTGAGTCTCAATGCTTTTATTTTTTGTTTTACTTATCCTTAAAAGGATAGTTCATTAACTTCTCATGAACCCCTTAAGTAAAATCATATAGATTATAGAAAGTTACTATCAGTGTGTCTGTTATGTGTGTGTGCATGCTGCAAAATGCTTCTGAACATGTATTTTCCTCTAATTCTAATGTTGTTTTTCACCTTTTAAATATATAGAGATATATTTTTGTCAAGATTGTGATCTCTCGTCTCTCTAAAGTGAAATGTTTGGGATAGATTTTGAAAAATTTCATAAAAATGAGATTGTTATGAGATATAGGGTATAGGGTATGGGCTGTCAATATGTAGGCAAAATTTTCTTTTATATACCATTCTGCAAAGTTATATACTTTGATCATTCTGTGTCAATCTATAACAAAGTATTTATTCTATTTCCTAGTTTTAATTTTCTAATGTGACATACTTTACATATACTCAAGTGTAAAGATCTTAAGGGCTTAGGTTAATAAAATTTATCACCCCGAATAAAATTGAAAAATAAATTCAATCATCCCAGTAAGTTCCCTTGTTCTCTTTATAGCTTCTGCCATCAGGCAGACAAAACTTTTTCCTGGTTTCTGAGATGTTGAGTAATTTTTAATTTTTAATAGTTCATACAGATGGAATTTTATGCATTCAGTTGACTTTTGAGGAACATGGATTTGAACTGTGGGTGTCCACATATTTGTGAATGTTCTTCTGCCTCCACCACCCCAGTGAAAGCAAGACTACCCACTTCTCTTTCTCCTCCTCCTTAGCCTACTCAATGTGAAGTTGATGAGGATTCAGACATTTATGATGATCTACTTCCTAAATGAATAGTTAATATATTTTCTCCTCCTAATGATTTTCTTAATAACATTTTCATTTCTCCAGCTTACTTTTATTGTAAAAATATAGCATACCGTAGTTATAACATAAAAATTATGTGTTAATCAACTATTTATGTTATCAGTAAGGCTTCTGATCGACAGTAGGCTATTAATACTCAAGTTTTTACGGACTCAAAAGTTGTATTCATATTTTTGACTGTGCAGGGGTTCAGTGCCCCTAACCCCATGCTGTTCAAGGCTGAACCTGGTGCGTCTGAGTATATACATGTATATACAACATTTTGTGTCTAATTTATTTTGCTCAGCACAATGGTTTCCAGATAGATCCATGTTTTAGAATATATGAATCAATAATTTGTTACTTATTAGATATGAGCATAGCTTTCTTTAATTCATTTTTTAAAATGATTTTGACTATTTCTAGCTTTAGCCTTGACAGAATAAGGTGATTAAGAACATTTCTTTACATATTTTTGTAAGAAATATTTTTAATTCTTTTTGACAAGTAGAAAGGAGAGAAAATGCAGAATTAAAGATGCATTTTTAATGTTTTAAGAAAATGTCAAACCATAGTTCAATGTGGCTGTAATATTTTATACTTGTACAGAATGAATTATCAGTCATTTTGTTTTGAGAATTCTACACTGTGAAATAATTTATTTTTGTTTTATTTTAGATTTTTCTGATTAAAAATGTTAAATGCCATTTTATGTATACATATATGTGGTGTATATGATATTAGAGTATCATCTTTTGAGAAATATTTATTCATTGTTTGGCCAAATTTTAATTTGTTGGGTTTTTTTTAATTGCAGATCAATATGCATTTCTCATGTATTAAAGATTAAATCTTATTTCAGATTTATGTATTGTAAATATTTTCTATTCCAGCTTGTTAATTGCCTATTTATTTTGAGTAATGTTTTGGGAGATAATAAAATTTCAATTTTTATAAAATTCTATTTATTCTTTTTGAAGTGATTCATGATTTGTAGAATTAGTCTTTAAAAAATCTTTGCTTACTCTAAACATGTAAAATTATTTTTCTATATGTTCTTCTAAAATTTTGAAGGCTTTGATTTAACACCTATGTCTGCTTTATTTAACACCTATGTCTGTTCAGAATTGGTTTCAATTGCTTAATTTTTCTCCCCATTATGAATCACCTTTCACTATATTTTTGCATGGCTGGCAATTTGTTTTAGTGCCAGAGATTTAATTTGACTTTGTTGAATGCTGGATACTTTTGTGTTTCCCATGAATACTCTTCATATTTACTTTAGGATGCAGTTATGTTACTTGGAAAGTGTTTCATCTTTTCCAGTCTTGCATTTGTTTCGTTAAATAGAGCCAACATTGGGGTTCCAATACTTTCTTTCAGGCTTAAGATTGATCTCAAATTATTTGTCATGTATAGGGTTATAAAGAGGCTAAATTTTACTTTCTCTATATAGATGTCCAATTATCCAGTAAAATTTTTAGGAAGTATGTACTTTCTTTGATAATTTATTGCCTCTGTTTTATCATCAACTGCTTCTTCATGGAGCCTGATATGGTAAGGCTTTTTGACCCCACCCAAATCTCATCTTGAATTATTGCCCCATAATCTCAGTAAGCCCCACATGTCAAGGGAGAGACCAGATAGAGGGAACTGGATCATGGGGGCGCTTTCCCCCATAATAGTCTCGTGATAATGAATGTGTTCTCATGAGATCTGATGATTATATAAGGGGTTCTTCCCCCTTACCTCCACACTTCTCCTTTCTGCTGTCTTGTGAAGAAGGTGCCTTGTTTCCCCTTCATCTTCTACCATGATTGTAAGTTTCCTGAGGCTGCCCCAGCCATCCTGAACCATGAGTCAATTAAACTTCTTTCATTTTTAAATTACCCAGTCTCACACATTTCTTTATAGCAGTATAGAAATGGGCTAATGCAAAGCACTTGTTCATTTTACTGGGGAGTTTTGTTTAGATGTTAATATTTGGTTCTATAGAGGCTCATTGCTCCTGAGAAGTCATTGTTACTAGACCATCTCAGTAAATAGAAGAAAGAGATACAAGAAAACTATTGCATGATCTTGGTAGCAGGGGGTGGAGGAAATGAGGAGATGGAGGTAAAAGTGTACAAAGCTACAGTTATGCAGGATGCATGAGTCTAGAGATCTAATGTGTAGCATGAGGACTGTAATTAGTACTATTGTATCATAGATAGGACATTTGCTAAAGGAAGAAATTTTAGGTACTTTTACCCTACCCACATAAAAGGTCTATGTGAGATATTGGATATATTCCCATGTTTGAATGAAGTAATCATTTAGCTATGTTCATGTATATAAAAACATCATGTGTACCTTAAATATATACAGTATAATCAAATATAGATTATATATTTGAAATAAATATATGAGCTATATCTAATAACTTTATAATAAAACATTTTTTATCAATTATTATGTAAGAAATACTACTGCTATTTTAGTAATAATGTCATTACTTACTTTATGTTTAATTACAGAATAAGAAGTACAAAAATAGTTAGAAAGAATAAATAAGACCCAGAATTTGCTAGCATGATAGGGTGACTATAGTGAAAAATAATTTAATCATACATTTAAAAATAACTAAAAGAGTATAATTGAATTGTTTGCAATGCAAAGGATGACTGCTCGAGGTGATAGATACCCCATTTACCCTCATGTAATTATTACACATTGCATGCCTGTGTCAAAATATCTCATGTTGCTTATAAACATATACACATATTATGTACACACCAAAAGTAAAAATTTTTTAAATAAAAAATAAATAAAATATGAATTTAAAAAAGAAAGAAACTATTATATGCAATATTGGTTAAGAACAGGTTCTTGGTGGGATGCGGACCAGATTTCAGTTCCCGATGATTCTTACTAAATATATAAGCTTGATCTTGTTTTTAGCTTTTCAAAATCACCATTTGTTCAGCTCTAAAATGAGCATTGCTATAATAATGATTTCTTTATTAAATAATAATTATAACACGAAACAGTACAGTTTCCAAAATAGTATTAACTCAGTAAATTTCAACTATTTCCATTATTAATAATATAAAAACTTTGGTACACAGTTTTCATAAATATTTTGAAGAACAGGTGACTTTTTGGGAGATGATGAATATGCCTGGGCACATTAACCACACTCCAAACAATATGCTTAGAAAACTAAAATCCAGATTCTCAACATCCATATTATGCTAATACTTCACACTTAAAATTGTGTTTTACTACAGTCTTTCTACTTTACAAAAAAAAAAAAAATGATATATTTTTGAAACATCTTGAACTCTACAGTGCCAAACTAAAGACAGTTTAAAAGATTGGTGTGGCTGAAATATTCTTTTTTTTTTTTTTCTTTTTCTTTTTTTTTTTTTTTTTTTTGAGACAGGGTCTCACTCTGTTGCTTAGGATGTAGTGCAGCAACCTTGACCTCTCAGGCTCAAGCAATCTTCCCACCTCAGTCTCCCAAATAGCTGATATTACAGACACACAGCACCATGTCTGGCTACTTTTTGTATTTTTAATAGAGATAGGTTTTGCCATGTTGCCCAGGCTGGTATTGAACTCTTGGACTCAAGCAATCTGCCTGCTTTGACATCCTAAAGTGCTGGGATTACAGGTGTGAGTCACCATACCTCGCCCGAATTATTATTTATTTAAGGCACTGTGTCTCTGCACTTTGGTGTTGTTTATTTTCTTGTCTTATATCTATTACTTTTAAACTGAAATATGATGCTAACAATAGTCTTTCATTCATACTGATATTCTGAATTGAAGGTATTGGGGCATAAGTGTGACAATAACTGATCTAATTAATTCCTAATCAATCTGCTCAATTCTAGTTTCTCCATTTTACTCCTCACGTATCTTCCTCTGATATATTCATACTGCAAGTACCAGTTTCAAATTCTCATTTCTTCTCAACTAAAGTACTTCAATGTTGATAAGCTGACTTATGTGCCATATTGTCCAAGATAGTCCTTATTTATGCCTGCTGTCCCAATATCCAATATGGTTTAGCATTTATCTCAGACAAAAGTAATCTGAAGTGTTCAATTATGTAGTCACCCTATTACTAGGGAATTAGTGTAGATAGTTTAGAGGAGAAGAAGAGACAACTAGTATTAGGGTGATTGGGTAACTGTAAATGAGAAGATTAAAAGATAAGTTGGGCTTTTGGAATGAGTTACAGGATGTTTGTACTTTTTTTTTGAGATAAAAAATGCAAGACATTGAATATTTTTTGGAAAATTGTGGGAATGATGACTCTGCTTCAGTCATTTGAACTAGCTTTGTGTGTATGTGTGTGTGTGTGTGTGTGTGTGTGTGTAAAGTCCATGTAATCTTATCCAGAATGTAGGGCATATAAAAGCCATAAGAAAGAATAGAAATGTGGAAGCTTTGGCAGTTGGTAAGAACAGCAGATAGCAATTATAAGAGAACTGAAAACAAAATATTTTCAATAATAATATAGTAAATAATGCGCGTATTTCACACGTTCTATGCTACAGGTTTCTATCTTGTTTAATCCCCATAATAATTCTATGAAGTGGAAACTATTGTTTTTCCATTTTTGCAAATAAAAATTTATGCAGCAGGTTAAGAGGAAATAAAATGTTACCTGAAAATATTTTTAATGCATTTGGTTTATATAATTTAAAATAAAAACTTATTTTTCAATTTCTACAAGTCAAATATGTTTATTTCCTTATAAATGTTTATGGAGGTTTAAAATACACTTTAGACTCCTAACAACAGGAAAAATCAGTAGTCAAAGATGAGTAAACTAATTTCACTTCAAATTCTGCACTTGATATTTTATCAGAATTCACATTCTACTATAATATGACTGTGGGAATTATCCTGATAATTCACAAAAAAAGCTTTTGCCAAATAATCATATATAATTTTTCCATATTGAAGATTAATTTCAGTAACTGGGCTTAAATTAAATAGAATGATATTATTTTATTCAAGTAACTTGCTTTTAGAAGGATGATCAAAATAAACTACCCTTCTACCGAAAAGATATGCTTTATTATTTAAACTTACTCTAAATTTCTTTTAAACTGGTCACTGATATAATGGTAAAAGTTTTAGTAATGAAAATGAACACACTGAATTGTTCCTTTGAAGCTTAAGTTTCTGTAAATATTTAGGGAAAAGAGAACACAATTAGGAAAGCAGAAAGTAAGGGTCAAGATTTTCACTATCCACTATGGTAGTCACATGCAGCTGCTGTGCACTTGAACTGTGCCTGGTCTGAAGTAAGATATGCTGTTAACATGAAATATATGCTGATGTGAAAAATGATTATAAATACCTCGATGAGCTTTACATTTATTTAATGTTGAAATGACAATTTGGATATAAAATTAACTTTACCTGTTATACTTTTTAAGGAACCTGCTAAAAATTTAAAATTGGGTGTGTGGTTTGTATTTGTGGCTCACTTTATGTTCTACTGGACAGCACTTATCTAAATAGTAGGTATAGATGTAGAAAGCAACCATAAGAGGAAGGCAAAGTACATCTTAGAATCACACTCTGCATTCATTTATAAGAGAGATAACAAATCTATGACCTAATTGTAAATTTTAAAAAGAGGAATTAAATTTACTGACTCATGTAAATACACTAAGGAAAGAAATCTCCCAGTTTAACAAGTGAGAATAAATATGTCTAGAGTGACAAAGTTTTCTGTAATTGGTCTCAATTACAATACGGGGAAAGGGAAAGAAGAAAACAGTATCAACATATCAGATGATGGTGAAATATATTGACTATACTTAATTAGTATGAATCACCATCCCTTATTCTAGAACACCAAGCATTAGGCCTCAATTGTTTTTTTTTAAAAATATTTTTATTTTTGATGTACTCGAAAATTTACTTATGCCAGTACATGAAGTATTTATTTATTTGGGGTAGCTTTAAGCAGAAATCAATGTATTAACGTGTAATACAATTTATCCAAGTTCCAGGCATTCAATAATTTCTGTGGGAATTAAGAACTTTATGGATCTAGTATCAGTATAAAAGCTTGTGTTTAATAAAATTATTCATGTCTTTATTATACGAGAAACCAGATTCTCTAAAAAAATAAAAATAATAATTTTCTTTTTCTTTATATTAAGATAGATCTCTTAGAAAATACAATCAGGATGCAAAGACTTGATAGTTGTATTTAGTACACAATGGTAATATCTGAGCAGGTTCTGACAAAATAAAAATGCTAAAATATGATCCGTTTATATTTTGACTTGTGCTTTTAGAGATGTATTTGATGGAAATCAGTCTTCTGACTGATTGCACTCTGATCTTATCTCTAAACACAAAGTCTTAAGCAGCCCTTTCCCTTACAAATGAAAGTAGCATGCAATTCAGCTAATATATATTAATCATATTCAAATTTATTAAAACTCTATTGTTTTGCGTCAAGCACAACAATGCCACCTACAAAGGAAAAAAATCTGTGATAGCTAAGTTACTGTCAGAGCACTACCCTAGACAATTTGCAGAAAAGAGTGAAAGAAAGAAGTAAAAAAAGAAAGGGAAAGGAAGAAAACAATATAAACTACTTGTTCCAAGTAAATTAAAGAAAAAAAAGCTTTCATTAACTTTTAGAATAAGCACTTCAAAATAATTTAAAAATAATTCAACAACTGCTGCCTTAAGCACAGATATAAAAGCTGTTGCTGAAAAATAAAAACAGCTGGCAAGTCTGTGTATTGGAAAACAAAGGCAATCAGTTGAAAACACTAATTTCACTAGGAGTAAATTAACAAAATTCCAAAAATAGTTTATTTTCTATTAGGGTGATTCATCACAGTCCTTGTGTACAATTTTGGGAAAAAATCTTTTCGGATCATAAAAAAACGGTAAAATAATATGAGTTTAGGATCTGGAAGATGTTTTCAGGCCATTAACTCACAAAACTTTAGTGTTCAGAAGCACATTTTTGTTGTGCTTATTTTTGTAAGATAAAAAAATACCATATTAGCAAGTTTTTAATGTTTGACATTTGTCTTTAAAAAGTGGCTATTGGGCCGGGCGAGATGGCTCAAGCCTGTAATCTCAGCACTTTGGGAGGCCGAGATGGGCGGATCGCGAGGTCAGGAGATCGAGACCATCCTGGCTAACACGGTGAAACCCCTCTCTACTAAAAAATACAAAAAAGTAGCCGGGTGAGGTGGCGGGCGCCTGTAGTTCCAGCTACTCGGGAGGCTGAGGCAGGAGAATGGCATAAACCCGGGAGGCGGAGCTTGCAGTGAGCTGAGATCCGGCCACTGCACCCCAGCCTGGGCGACAGAGCAAGACTCCGTCTCAAAAAAAAAAAAAAAAAGAAAGAAAAAGAAAAAAAAAAAAGTGGCTATTGAAGATAAAATTTTCCAAAGCCTGAGAAAAATTTGCTCCATCTTTTTAATTACCTATTGTTTATTTGATTATAAAGTTTGTCATTCATATTGATCAAGATCTATTTGTAGGCTAATATTTTACCTGAGTAAAGTGGTATGGTAATTTATGGTAATTTAACTCACTGTTAAAATGTTAAATTAGGCCAGGCATGGTGGCTCACGCCTGTAATTCCAGCATTTGGGAGGCCGAGGTTGGCAGATCAGTTGAGGTCAGGAGTTTGAGATCAGCCCAGCAAATATGGCAAACCCAGTCTCTACAAAAAATACAAATGTTAGCTGGGCATGGTGATGGGCACCTGTCATTCCAGCTACTCGGAAAGCTGAGGCAGGAGAATCACGGAGGTTTCAGTGAGCCGAGATCACGTTGCTGCACTCCAGCCTGGGCAACAGAGCGAAACCCTGTCTAAAACAAACAAACAAACAAAACAGTGAATTATTTCTTTTCTGCTACTTGCCACATTCCTCCCTCCATTCTCCACACTACTTTGATCACACTGAGGACCTCCTCCCATCAACATCCAGAGGATCAGAACCTTTAGGATTAACACCACAGGGTGTGTGTTGGGGTGCCAGTAATGTATAATGCCCTCACTCTGACTGGTTTGTGATGGTATCATACAAGTTTTAAATGTTTTGAATAAAATTGCATATTTGAATGAGTGGGTTATGTCGCTGTCTGCAACAGTTTTGACATCTCTATATGCATACTTTCAGAAATGCTCACTTGTTTAAATGGCAATAATTTAGCATTACAGAAGTATAGGTCTTCATGAGTTAATAAATAAATAATTGTGTTACAAAAATATTCATCCTTAAAGAATAATTCTTCTATTTATTCATATAGTTTCTGAGCACCTATGTGCCAAATGCTGTACTTGTTAGATAGAATACAGTGTTGAATAATCAAGACATTTTTTATTATAAAACATATTATATTTTATTTCTCCCTTCAAATAAGCTTTTCAAAGCTTTCAAGTGCCATAATCACAAATATGTAGCAGATTATATAAATATGTCATGTGCTTTTTACCAGTGCTTTTTTCTTTTTAAAATTTATTAGCTAAATAAGCAATAATGAATTACTACCTGCCCGATATTAAATATGATATTATGAATATATCAAAAAGTATTGTTTGCTTCTGTTCGAAATGGCCTTTTCTGTACATGTGAAATACACACACACACACACACACACACACACCACCCAACATTGAACGGCTTGTAGTAGGCAATTAATGACTGAAGACTAAAATTACTATTCAAGTTGTGTCATACTTAATATGCTCCTTTAGTTAACCTGCACCAAAGAAAACAGTTTCTCTTATTTTTTTTTCCTTGAAATACCTTCCAAGGTTCAAACAGTGCCTCCAATTTTACAATTCTACAATTTTGTATATAAGACATTGTTCAGATTATGTATATTGTGCTTGTGTTTATTATGCATCAGCAACTTTGCATAGTAATTCATTCACAGAAAATGATATAAAAATTGAATTGGAATTAACTGAAAGATACAACATATTCACATCTCCAGACTTATTCTAAAAGCCTACACATTCTTTAGTTTTGAATGTGATCATCTTAGACATTGATATAAAATGTGGGAAATTATCAATTTATTTACACTGTCAGCCAAACTTACTTTGGGAAATTATCTGAATTGTCTACACTGATCAGCATTAAAAGAAAACCATTTTCTGCAACAGTCCCTAAATGAACTCGTTTGATAAGAGTTACAACTTTGAGTATTCCTTAATGTTAATTCTAGATTTAGATTTATTCTCCATCACTTTCATTACTTTGTTCATATATTCATTGAGCAAATATTTTTAGTACATTATAAACAATAGGCATTACATTTTTGAACTACGGTGGCAAATTCAAGCTTCTTCCCTATTGGCATGGGAGACTTGAAGAGGAAACAAGCATTACATGTAGAACATAGTGAAAGTGCTATGAATAAAAATAAATAAAGGAACGGAATAGGATGTACCAGGTTTGTGAACAGAAGATATTATAGGTAGAAGAAATGTCAAGTGCAAGTGCCCTGAAGAACAGCAAGTAGACCAGGATGTGGATCACAGAAGTAGTGAAGAAAGTGAAGGGCAGAGTCAGAAAGGTAACAGATATTGGTTATGATGGGTACATATGGGCTTCTGTCCCTGTATTGATTGATAAGAAAACACACTGAAGAGGGGGAATTTAAAAGATTAATAGCATGAAATAAATTTTTAAAATGTTACGTAGCTGCTGTGTTTAAAACAGAAATGCAGGGTCAGAACTGGGGAGAAGATTTAGAATGCAAAAGCAAGAATAATCCAGGTGAGAAATGATGGTTTGGACCAAGATAGCAAATATGACAGTGTTAAGAGGTGGTAGAATTATTAATTCATTTGCAAAATAAAGCAAATAGGTTACTGGCGAATTGAATTTGAATGAGAGAAAAGGGAAACATTCAAGGATGAGTCTAAGTTTTGGTATCAGAAATTAAAATTGGGAAGTAGTCTATAATTGAAATAGCACTGGATGGAAAAGAAACAGTTTTCGAGATATGAAAGCAACCCATTTTAGGATATGTTAATTTTCTAACTTCTGTTAGACACCTAAATGAAGATACCAAATAAATAGTTGAATATAACAGTCTGGAGTTCAAAAAATAGTTATCAGCCAGTGATATAAATTCTATGAACATTAGCTGCGAAATGATTCTAAAGCAATGGAATTGTATGAGATCATCAAAACGGTGCAGGCGGATGATTAAGAGAAGAGATTCAATTACTAATCCTTGTAGTCCTTGAATACGAAGTGGTCAAAGTAATGCAGAAACACCAGCAAAGCAGACTTGAAGGGAGAAGGCAGTGAAATACATGACCTAGAGGCCAAGTGGAAACACAAAAACTCATCAAAAAGAAGCAAATGATCAACTATGTTTAATTTTCTGTCAACTGCAATAAAGATAGAGTGTTTGACAATGTGGAAGCCACTAAAGCTTTTATATAGCAATTTCAAAAGAACAGTTGTAGAAAAACCATTCATTGGAATAGTCTTGACTTAGAATGGCAAGAGAGGAATTGAGGACATACAGCAATTTTTTTTTTTTTTTTTTTTTTTGTATGGTAGGAGTTGAAATAAAGGTAATAAATGTGGTGGTTGATTACAGAGAAAATTAAGAAAGGTGATAATTTTGAAAAATAATTTGAAAAATGTAAGCAAATTTGAATGCTATTAGGAATGTTCTAGTAGGCAGGAAAAAAATTGATGATGTAGGAAAAAGATAGGAGAGATAGTAATATTGATAGATCTATGTCCTTGAGTAGGAAGAAAAGGATGGAATAATGGGCACAAGTAGAGAAACAGGTTTTAGATAGGAGCCCAGACAGATTGTTGTTGGTAGCAGAAGGAAATATTGAGTATCTGGGCAAAGCTTCCGGTACACGCGTACTGTGCTGATGGCGTTGTATTAAAGTACTCTTCCACCAGCTCGTAAGTTTTTAGTCAAATAGGAAGAAAATGGTCAGTTGAGAATGACAATGACAATGGGGCTGTGACTGGAAGATGTGACAAGAGAAAAATTAATAAAGTTACTTCTAGGAGTGTGTGAGAGTCAATGGACCACTAAACTGAAATAAGATTACCTGGCATCACTATGAGCATGCTTTAATGAAATGATCATTGATTTAAAGTAAGCCCTGAAAGTATGGTGGTGTTTTTCTCTTGTCACATTCAGCTTTCCCAGGATAGGCTTAAAGTAGGGAAAGGGGCCGATTTACTGACATTTGCAGTTTCAGTCATACTGAGAGGTGCCAAAGGGCTAAAATTAGATGCAACAGAGTCATTATAATACTATAAGATGAACAGAAAGAGGTGTGATGAGTTGAGGGAGTAGCATGGGTAGTAAAGGTGTAGACTCAGTAGACTGTTGATGTAATATAAAAGAAATAGTGAACTATAAAATCAAGAAGTCCTGATAGAGAATGGGAGGACCCAGTTAGAATACTTATTTCAATTAATTAAAGAGTATGAGTTTTGTTCTCAAATAAAACTTGGCAACTTACTAAAAATCAATTCTCACATATGTAAACCAGAGAAAATAAATTTATCTGTAAGACTTATTAGGAGGAATACTTGAGATAATCCAGGTAACATGCTTAGGCCTGTGTCTATATATGGTAATTATTGTGCAAGTGTTGCTAATATTATTGGCACTATATGATGACTACACTGCTATTGATCAGGATGTAAAACAACATTGATCTCCATTTTAATAATGATATCTTAGATTCATAGGCTGAATTATAATCCATACCTTAAGGGTAAAAACTGTTAATTTTAAATATTTCTTGTATTTTATTTTTCATATTTTCATGAACATAGAATACTAATAATAAAAAACTTCAAAGAATTGTATAGAAATAGATGATATTACAAATAAAACCATCATTGAACTATTATGACAGGTTAGTTTTATTGCATTCAAAAGAAAAAATTCTATAAACAATTGCTAAGTATTAATTAAATATATATTCCATATTTAATACTGGGCTAGATGTAATTAAAAAAATAAAATATATGTACTTTAATATCTTAAAAAGTTTATGACATACTTGGGGAGAAATATATCCACACATGAGTGAAATGAAAATAAAATCAATTATACATACTTAAATAAATTATGTGGGAAGTATTTTAAATCCACTGTTTCTTCTCATTAGCTTTTTCTGGTGAAAATATTAATCATTTTTAATGCTCTTGTTTTATCCCTTCGGAAATGACAGTTTAACTTGAGCAAATTCCAGTACTGTTAATTTTCAAATAGGAAAATAACGGAAATTTACTTTCAATCATATTAAGCAAACCTACTTTTTTTCTGGAGAAAACGTATTTGTGGTTGTAAAAGTCAAAACAATGCTAGAGAATATCCTTTAAAATATTTATCAGATTTCCCAAAGGCAAAAATTGCAGCTATACTGTTTTTGACTGATCCTAGAATGCCCTGCCCACTACTCAATATTGATTGTTGAAATATATTTAATCTAGCAATATTTCCAAAATTTTCAATATGTGAGGCAATTCATTCTCAAGAAAGCATTTTAAGTTATAAAAATGGAGAAGATAGAGATTAATTGAAGTATTTATTTTATAGCATTTGTGATGACTAGATGACTATAGAAAAACACTAATGTTTCACATCACATTTTTTGGCAATATTATGAGGTTTTTGCAATCTTTTTTATGAAAGCTAGTGAGTCATCATCTACACATTTTTCTCTGCAATTTAATGAATGTTTAGAACTCTAGCCATCTCTTGTGCAACTTATTTTGCCAAAGAAGTACGAGAAATTAGCTGATTAAGCTCCAAAAAGTTTCTGAAGTTTATGTTTAAGACCCAAATTTTATAAGCATTAATTTATATAGGTTATCAATGAGAGTAGTTATTTAAAAATCTGATTTATTTTTTATTAGAATGTAAACTAAAATATTGTATGGTGAATTTATTAGTTTAGTGGTACAGATAACAGATAACAAATATGTATTTTTTTTTTAGTTGGAGAGTTTGGGTCATGACCCCTAGCCTATTAAATTCTCACAAGAAAAATCCTAGGCAGATTAAAATATAGATATTTAGTCAATTTTCTGAGGGAAATATAAGACATTTAGTATGGCTTGTAAGAAAAAATTTTGAGAAGGACTTGAGATCAAACAATTTTATTTATTAAAACTCAATTCCACTTTCTACCCCCTTCCTCTTTACAGCCTAGCACAGTGCCTACCCCATTTTTGTCCGTGAGTACTTGCTCTGTATCTCAATAAAGATAGTTAGTGGAGGCAAATGCCTGCAAAGTATCTCAACTAATTGTAAACATTCCTACAATTTTGGCATAAAGCATTGATATATACATTTTGCTAGAGGCTGGAAAGTTTTCAGAGAAAAAGGAAGATTGAATTCTTGAGATTGGAATGATTGAGATAAACTTTATTTCTCCTTCATATCCAGCATAGGCTCCAATGGTGATGGTGGATTTGCAACACAGCAGAACATTAGCCCAACTACATTAGCCACATTATTTCAGCCAGCATTCTCAAGTGCTCATACCTACCTACACATTTCCATTCTTAGTGTATTTCCATTCAGATGAATTTAACTCACTCAGATATTTGCTTTAAAATTACAATACTTAATCTTATAAAGCCAGGATTTTTTTTTTCTTTTCTTTTCTTTTTTGAGTAAGAAAATCAAAACTATAGAGACAGGGAACGGTCACTGGTTGCCAGGGGTTTCAGTCTGTGGAGAAGGGACCATTAGGTGTGTAGCAGAGGAGATTTTTACAAAGTGGAGCCATTTTTATGATACTACAGTGGTGGATACATAATATTATTCACATGTTTATCAAAATCCATAGAACCATAGAACACACAGAGGTAACTCTAATGTAAACTATGGGCTTGTTAGCAATAAATTATAAATAATGTGTCATCAATTGTAACAGATGTACTGCAGCAAGGCGTAAAGTTAATAACAGGAGAAATTGTGATTGGGGGAAAGGTGAAGAGGGGATATTTTGGAATTGTCTGCAAATTTTGCTTAATAATTTTATAACCCTAAAACTGTAATCCCAGCACTTTGGGAGGCCGAGGTGGGCGGATCACAAGGTCAGGAGATCGAGACCATGGTGAAACCCCGTCTCTACTAAAAATAGAAAAAATTAGCCGGGCGCAGGGGCGGGCGCCTGTAGTCCCAGCTACTCGGGAGGCTGAGGCCGGAGAATGGCGTGAACCCGGGAGGCGGAGCTTGCAGTGAGCCGAGATTGCGCCACTGCACTCCAGCCTGGGCGACAGAGCGAGACTCCTTCTCAAAAAAAAAATAATAATAATAATAATAATAATTTTATAACCCTAAAACTGTTCTATAAATAAACCCTACTTAAAAAAAAAAAAAAAGAAGACACTAACTTGGTACTTACATAATCTCATTATTTTACATTTGTAGAAATTTCATCTTAAGTGGTTTCAAGAAACATACAGTATCACTAAATTATATGAAAAATCAGAAAACAGAATCATACATTGATACCGTATTTACAGAATTAATTGAAAGAATAAGCAGTAAATAATAATATTTATAGCTACTATAATAAGATAAATTAAATTCTACAATATTTAATGTAGTAGATTATATAGAATAAATAGCATATAATAAGTGGTAAATATGATAAACAAGATAATAAAACAGTTTAACAATTTCAAAAATGCAAGGATGAACTAATGTTTTAAAAAACCTTAATATAAGTCAATATTTTTATAGATTAATATACAATAAGCCATAGGGTGATCTGAATAAAAATATAAAATCTTTTAAAAACTTAAAAAAAAGAATATCTCAATATAATTAAAATAATTAAAAACATATATCTTGTTGTAAAACCTAATATTTTGCCTAATAGTGATATAATCAAATGTACCCATTAAAGTAAGGAATACGATCATGAGTCCATCAAACCTATTAGCTACATTAATATGGCAGTATACACTAACACAGTAATATAAAATACTATAGTAAAGAAATTATAAAAATTATTGTTATGTATGGTTGATATCATTGTATGCTCATGAACTATAAGAAAATAGAGCAATAGCTGTATGAGGAATAAGTCAAGGGACCAGTTAGAAATTATTATAAGAAAATAAAGAGAAATATTTTGATGTAAATTTACCTTATATGAGGAAAGTTTTAAATCTTTACTAATTCACATGAGAGCCTATGTTAATTAATTGCAAATCATATTTTATTCCTAGCCAAGACACATACACTTTCTAAATATATTGTCTACAAATTTGTAAACACATCCACTGTAATTAAAGTTCCTAATACAATTTGTAAAATATGTTTGCGACCTTAAACAAATACTCTAACCTCTTGCTTAAAAAATACTCATGTGAGGGTGATACAAAAAAAGGTAAAAAGTAACATACTTGTGGAAAACTTTTTGTATCTGATATTGAACCTTAGTGAGGTCTTAACAATGAAAACAGTGTGATGCCAGCATACGAACAAAAGAATGTTATCAGCTTGGCAGAAGATAATAAAATATCTGAGGGACCACAGTTTAAGAGATAATGTTCTTTATTATTTACTTAAACTGTCTGGAATTGGGTAGTTTTGCATTTTTTTTTTTTTTTCCAGTAGCTCTGGATCTGTGTCTCCTCATTACAAGACGCCTTCCAGGGTAACAGACAAGTCCTAAACAACAGCAATCCATGAGGAAAGGAATCGGTGAGTGGAAAGAAAATATTCTTCCTGCAGTCATCTCTAATATGGAGAAAGGCAATATTCTTTCAATATGTCATTTACCAGAAGTGGGTTTACATGCTTACCCCTTGTCTTAACACTAGCAAAATGGCGGGATTATAGTGACTGATGTAGGCCTATTAAGTTTCATCCCCTGATCTTTCCTCACATATCTGTTCAGTAGACGTAGCTGGGATAATGTTAACAATATCAAGAGCCAGTGATGGATATCAAATAGGCCAGTCACACTCTGTGCCTACATTTCAATCAGTGGATCAGAATTGAGAGTATGGAGACATTTACTGTAATATTTGATTAAAATATATTTTTTAATCAATGGAGTAAGGAATGAATATTCAATAACTGGTAAATTTGGAACAACAGTTTAAAAAAATTAAAATTCATTATAATTTGTAATAAAAGAAATGTCAAATTAAATACTAATTCCAAAGTAGACTTTAGAACAATAAAATGAGTAAAACAAGATAGTAAAAAAATGTTTTAAAGCTTTAACTGGAGAGGGTTATTATGAAAGGACCATAAAATCTAGTTTTTATTTAATTAATTGGTTTATTCATTTATTTATTATGTTTATTTTTGAATAAATTTTAATGGAACACCTCATGAATTTGTATGTCATCCTTGTGCAAGGGCCATGCTAATCTTCTGTGTATCATTCCAATTTTAATATATGTGCCACCCAAGTGAGTACTAACCATAAAATCTTAGTAAAAAATAACAATTCCTGTGAATATTTGAAAATTTAAAATTATTTTAAAGCAAAGGAAAAAGTCATTAAAATAAGACTAGATTTGTTAAATGCTACATCTGTGTAAGAAAATGAATGTATATTAGCTCATGCAATCAACACTGACAATCTAATCAGATACTTCTACTGCAGTAGTTTTCTATATGTACATAGAAAAACAGATACACAGAGGGTTAAGAAATAGCATAAGGATATGGAGTAAGTGGAAGAGTTAATATGAGTTCATATAAAAATTGCATACTCTTTTCCATTAGAAATTACTTTCACTAGGAATTATACTAAAAACAAAATCAGACTGCAAAAATATGGGTGCACAAGAGTATTTACTCATAATACATTTTAGAATAACACTATTTAGAAACTGCATAAATGTACATCATAAAGATTGGATAAGTTAATGTGATATATCTACAGCAGGAAAATGGGGAGAATAGAAGACAACTAAAATAGTTGAGTGCTGGGGATGAGAACATGGAAACTGGGAAGAAATGAAGCAAGAGATTCATTTCATTCCATTTTTTATTTTTACGTTTGCCCTAAGCTATGGATTGCCATTTAAGTTTAAAGATTACATATTTTGCTTTATAACAAATTTAATTATTTTGCTTAAAGTCACTGCATTGCATGAATCGTAGCCCATTTATGTAAATTGTTACGTGTGTATAAAAAGATGTCTACAAGAAAAATTGTAGAAATGTTAGCAGTGATTTATTTATGGATGAGATTTCAGGTGGTATGTATTTATGTTTTCCATATTATTGGAATTGCTTTATGTTGATACATATAAATATTTATAAATATGTATGTATTTAAATTTAAAACATAAAACATGACTTATTGTTTCAAACATGAAAGAAGGGCATGCAATATCACATACATTAGATTCAATAGGAAAATGAATTAAGTTGACATGCAAATAAGTTTATCACAAACCTAAGGTTGTGTTACAAATTGATGTATGTAATTTTTTTTTTTAATTGTACAAGGTGCATTGTAAGAAAATATACAGGGGATTAATTTTTTTAAAAACTAAATCTAATAAGAACTGAGCTGTTCTACTAAAGGAAAATAATTGCACATTTAATGAATCTCACATTTAAATTTAAATCAGTCAAAATGTTAATCTGCCATAACTTATCCTGCATCTGATATAGTCTTGAGTGTTATAACTTAAACATAAAATGCTGGCATATAAATTTTGATTTTTAGCTATATTTACTATAAAATACAATAATAAAAAAAGTCTATCTTGAATTCACTGAGGTATTAATTAATTAGAATATATGCTGAATTCATACTATATGTCAGGCATGGTATTAAATGTGAAATTTTAGGATGAGCACAGTGGCTCACCCCTGTAATCCTAGCAATAAGGTAGGTGGAGGTGGTTGGATCACCTGAGGTCAGGAGTTGAGACAAGCCTGGCGAACATGCCAAAACTTTGTCTCTACTAAAAACACAAACATTAGCCAAGTGTGCTGGCACACAGACATAATCCCAGCTAATTGGGAGCCTGAGGCCGGGAGGCAGAGGTGCAATGAGCTGAGATTGTGCCACTGCACTCCAGCCTGGGTGACAGAGTGAGAGTCTCAGAAACAAACAAACAAAAAAGTGAGATTTTAAATATACAAGGTCCCTGCTTCTACTTACATTCATCAAATATGCCTGTGTTTTACTAAGTTTGAACTGTTATAACATAAATCCTATAAATTGGGTGGCTTAAACAACAGATATTAATTCCACACAGTTCTCAAGACGGAGAAGTCAAATTTCAAGGTGTTGGTGGGTGTCTGGGTCTCATTCAGACTTATACCATCTTGTGTTAGCCTCACATGGTGGAGAGAGAGAACTCTGCACTCTCTTTTTGTATACCAATCCCTTTAGGGAGGCTGCATCCTGGTGGTCTCATGTAAACCTAATTTTCTGCCAAAGGTGCTATTTCCTGAAACTGTCTTATTAGAGGTTAGGGTTTCAACTTATGAATTTGTGGGTGACACAAATACACAGTCTAGTATAGCTTGCTAATGAATGCATAATTGAAATTGAGAAGGCAATTCCATAGGAAAGGAATAAAATCCCAAGGGTGTTTGATTTAGAAACATGGTGAAAAATCTGATTTAGACTGTGAAGCAAGGAAAAATATTCTGAGGGAATTACTACTGAATTACATTACCTAGGATAATTATAATATAGGTGTGTGAAAAATGTAAGAATTAAGGAAAGAGAAAAGAAACATGAAAGGTGGCTAGACAGTCAAGGACAGGTTTATTTTAAAGAAATACACCTGAGAGGGGCTTCTGGCCGAGTTTGGTCAGAGGCACACTCTCTTACAGATTAAGAATTTTTAAGAATTTTGGGTAGAAGAGTTAATGAGAGGATGGAACTGCTTCTGTGTCTTTTTGTTGTGCTTATCTGGAAGGGGGAGTTGTGTGCCTGTTCCCATTTATCTTTTTTTTTTTTCTTTTTTATTATACTTTAAGTTCTAGGGTACATGTGCACAACGTGCAGGTTTGTTACATATGTATACATGTGCCATGTTGGTGTGCTGCACCCATTAACTCGTCATTTACATTAAGTATGTCTCCTAATGCTATCCCTCCCCTGTCCCCACAATAGGACCTGGTGTGTGATGCTCCCCTTCCTGTGTCCAAGTGATCTCATTGTTCAGTTCCCACCTATGAGTGAGAACATGCAGTATTTGGTTTTCTGTTCTTGCGATAGTTGGCTGAGAAAGATGGTTTCCAGCTGCATCCATATCCCTACAAAGGACACAAACTCATCCTTTTTTATGGCTGCATAGTATTCCATGGTGAATATGTGCCACATTTTTTTAATCCAGTCTGACACTGATGGACATTTGGGTTGATTACAAGTCTTAGCTATTGTGAATAGTGCCACAAGAAACATACATGTGCATGTATCTTTCTAGCAGCATGACTTATAATCCTCTGGGTATATACCCAGTAATGGGATGGCTGGGTCGAATGGTATTTCTATCCTTGAGGAATTGCCACACTTTTTCACAATGGTTGAACTAGTTTACAGTCCCACCAACAGTGTAAAAGTGTTCCTATTTCTCTACATCCTCTCCAGCACCTGTTGTTTCTTGATTTTTTAATGATTGCCATTCTATCTGGTGTGAGATGGTATCTCATTGTGGTTTTGATTTGCATTTCTCTAATGGTGAGTGGTGATGAGCAATTTTTCATGTGTCTGTTGGCTGTATAAATGTCTTCTTTTGAGAAGTGTCTGTTCAAATCCTTTGCCCACTTTTTGAGGGGTTGTTTTTTTTTTTTTTTTCTTGTAAATTTGATTGAGTTATTTATAGGTTCTGGATATTAGCCCTTCGTCAGATGAGTAGATTGCAAAAATTTTCTCCCATTCTGTAGGTTGCCTGTTCACTCTGATGGTAGTTTCTTTTGCTGTGCAGAAGCTCTTTAGTTTAATTAGATCCCATTTGTCAATTTTGGCTTTTGTTGCCATTGCTTTTGGTGTTTTAGACATGAAGTTCTTGCCCATGCCTATGTCCTGAATGGTATTCCCTAGGTTTTCTTCTAGGGTTTTTATGGTTTTAGGTCTAACATTTAAGTCTCTAATTCATCTTGAATTAATTTTCGTATGAGGAGTAAGGAAGGGATCCAGTTTCAGTTTTCTACTTATGGCTAGCCAATTTTCCCAGCACCTTTTGTTAAATAGGGAATCCTTTTCCCATTTATTGTTTTTGACAGGTTTGTCAAAGATCAGATGGCTGTAAGATCAGATGGCTGTAGATATGTAGTATTATTTCTGAGGTCTCTGTTCTGTTCCATTGGTCTTTATCTCTGTTTTGGTACCAGTACCATGCTGTTTTGGTTACTGTAGCCTTGTAGTATAGTTTGAGGTCAGGTAGTGTGATCCCTCCAGCTTTGTTCTTTTGGATTAGGATTGTCTTGGCAATGTGGGGTCTTTTTTGGTTCCATATGAACTTTAAAGTAGTTTTTTTCCAATTCTGTGAAGAAAGTCATTGGTAGCTTGATGGGGATAGCATTGAATCTATAAATTACCTTGGGCAGTATGGCCATTTTCACAATATTGATTCTTCCTATCCATGAGCATGGTATGTTCTTCCATTTGTTTGTGTCCTCTTTTATTTCACTGAGCAGTGGTTCGTAGTTCTCCTTGAAGAGGTCCTTTACATCCCTTGTAAGTTGGATTCCTAGGTATTTTATTCTCTTTGAAGCTATTGTGAATGGAAGTTCATTCCTGATTTGGCTCTCTGTTTGTCTGTTACTGGTGTATAAGAATGCTTGTGATTTTTTCACATTGATTTTGTATCCTGAGACTTTGCTGAAGTTGCTTATCAGCTTAAGGAGATCTTGGGCTGAGACAATGGGGTTTTCTAAATATACAATAATGTCATCTGCAAAAAGTAACAATTTGACTTCTTTTCCTGATTGAATACCTTTATTTCTTTCTCTTGCTTGATTGCCCTAGCCAGAACTTCCAACACTATGTTGAATAGGAGCGGTGAGAGAGGGCATCCCTGTCTTGTGCCAGTGTTCAAAGCGAATGCTTCCAGTTTTTGTCCATTCAGTATGATATTAGCTGTGGGTTTGTCGTAAATAGTTCTTATTATTTTGAGGTACATTCCATCAATACCGAATTTTTTGAGAGTTTAGCTTGAAGGGCTGTTGAATTTTGTCAAAGGCCTTTTCTGCATTTATTGAGATAATCATGTGGTTTTTATCTTTGGTTCTGTTTATATGCTGGATCACATTTACTGATTTGTATATGTTGAATTAGCGTTGCATCCTGGGGATGAAACCCACTTGATCATGGTGGATAAGCTTTTTGATGTGCCACTGGATTTGGTTTGCCAGTATTTTATTGAGGATTTTTGCATCGATGTTCATCAGGGATATTGGTCTAAAATTCTCTTTTTTTGTTGTATCTCTGTCAGGCTTTGGTATCAGGATGATGTTGGCCTTGTAAAATGAGTTAGGGAGGTATTCCTCTTTTTCTATTGATTGGAATAGTTTCAGAAGGAATGGTACCAGCTCCTCCTTGTACCTCCGGTAGAATTCGGCTGTGAATCCATCTGGTCCTGGACTTTTCTTGGTTGGTAGGCTATTAATTTCAGAGCCTGCTATTGGTCTATTCAGGGATTCAACTTCTTCCTGGTTTAGTCCTAGGAGAGTGTAAGTGTCCAGGAAATTTTCCCTTTCTTCTAGGATTTCTAGTTTATTTGCAAAGAGGTGTTCATAGTATCCTCTGATGGTAGTTTGTATTTCTGTGGGGTCGGTGGTGATATCCCCTTTATCATTTTTTATTGTGTCTATTTGATTCTTCTCTCTTTTCTTTATTAGTCTTGCTAGCAGTCTATCAATTTTGTTGATCTTTTCAAAACACCAGCTCCTAGATTCATTGATTTTTTGGAGGGTTTTTTGTGTCTCTATCTCCTTCAGTTCTGCTCTGATCTTAGTTATTTCTTGCCTTCTGCTAGCTTTTGAATGTGTTTGCTCTTGCTTCTCTAGTTCTTTTAGTTGTGGTGTTAGGGTGTCAATTTTACATCTTTCCTGCTTTCTCTTGTGGGCATTTAGTGCTATAAATTTCCCTCTGCACACTGCTTTAAATATGTCCCAGAGATTCTGGTATGTTGTATCTTTGTTCTCATTGGTTTCAAAGAACATCTTTATTTCTGCCTTCATTTCATTATGTACCCAGTAGCGATTCAGGAGCAGATTGTTCAGTTTCCATGTAGTTGAGCAGTTTTGTTTGAGTTTCTTTGTCCTCAGTTCTAGTTTAATCGCACCGTGGTCTGAGGGACAGTTTGTTATAATTTCTGTTCTTTTACATTTACTGAGGTGTGGTTTACTGAAGTTTGTGCATTTGTCACATAGTTCTCGTGTTATGGTTTTCATCTCTATCAGTTCTTTTAAGGTCTTCTCTGCATTGATTATTCTAGTTATCCATTCATCCATTCTTTCTTCAAGTATTTTAGTTTCTTTGCCCTGGTTACATAGTTCCTCCTTCATATTTATACAGCAGCAGGCATTTCCCCCAAGTCTGCTCTTAGCTTCCCTATCTCAGTGCACCTGAATGGAAAGGAATGTGCTTATTAAAGCCCACTGTTTTACTGGGGCCCATTGTATGAGGGTGAAGTTTGGCAGTTAACCGAGAGACTTTCTCCCCCACTCCCTCTGTGCCTGAGCTGTCTTATCTGTGTTTTACTGTTGGCTGTTTCTGGCTGAGGGGCTACTTGTAGTTAGAAGAGAAATGATTTCCTTGAAATGCATGAGGCTAGAAAGGGAACTGGAACTTAAGGAGGTGGCGTTTGTCCGAGATGATGGTTCAATACTCCTGCTCTGTCAAAAAGAAGGTTAGGGCAGAAGCATTGCCCCTGCAAAGGAAAGGCCCTATACTCTTGGATGGAATATTGCATAGGAAAAGACTACGTGAAAAATTCAAAGTCCAAAGGCTGAAGTGCACATCAAGGGGAAATGTGAGAAAGTGTTTGAAGTTCATGAGGCAGGCAGGCAAGTCACAAATGTTATACCGTGTTGTAGGTCACACTGAGAAAGGCATGGAATGTGGGTTTAAGTGACAATTATGCAGAGTAAATTAATGCATTTTTAATTTAAAAAATTACTCTGGCTGCATTGTGGAAAACAAATGAGAGGACGCATGCTGGTCATGGAAAGCCCAGGTGACAGGCTATTAACACCTTTCTTGTGGACTATGTATATCCTTTGCTTCTGTTCTAAATCACAGTTAGAACCAGTTTACCATCATACTGTTTCTGTCACATGATAATTGAGTCAAATAAACCTGTGACACAGAGTTGATTGAACTTTTCCTAATTGCCATATTTTTAAATTTTTGAAAATTAACCTGCTGCAGTTTTAAAAGTCCCACCAAGATGACCAAGGAGTTTTTTGGTAAAGCCAATTACACTGGCTGGCCTTGTATAGGAGATCGGTCAGGGTGGTGGGAGAAATTGTAGGAAAAACACAAGCCTTCTTTGAAGGCTGGTGAGGGTTGCAAAGCTTCCGGAAGAATGAACCAAAGGTGGTGGTTCTTATGCTGGGGCAAAGGGAAGAAGTAAGGACAAAAGCATGCAGGAGAGTTTTTTCTAAATAGCTTGTTTACTCATGTCTCCAGAAACCTGGTCTTTAATCATCCATGCGCAATTACCTACAAGCATGTTGACTCAAGGCCTTTGTCATTAGATCTATAGTGATTAAATACCCACAGCGCCAGCTGTTTAGGGCTGTGGCTGCTGACTCTTTACAGCAACCTCCTTGGTGTCTGTTGGCAGCCTGGTCCCCTAGTCCATTTTTTCACTGGATATCAGTGTCAGAGTGCATTTGTTCATCTGCTTTTCAGCCAGGGTCTGTGGGATGGACCTGGCAGCCTTACAAGGACAACTTATGAGTTCTTTAACTATTGGCACATTATTATTATGATTATTATGTAGTCTCTGGTGTGAATACTTATAGGCAATAGAATATTACATTTTCTGTCTTTCTTTTACTCATTTTCTTTGACTCTGTGTTTTCATTTCTAGTTCTGGTTCTTGGCCAAGTTTGATTCTTGTTCTGTTTTTTTTTGTTTTTTTTTTTTTTTTTTTTTTTTTTCCGTGGCCAGTTAATGATTTGTCATTGGTTACAGCAATGATGAGGAGTCAGGTTTTACAGTTTAATCATTTGGTGATTTTTGTCAGGTGGCTATTGAGCATCTATCCTATTATGTGATAAAGACCAAGAAATATGGTTTGTGGGCTTTCTTGTTTATTTGTTTCTGTGGTACGCAGAGTTGTAAGATGGTATCTGGGCTTTTCTCTCCCTGATGTTACCCTGTGATTACATTACGTTACCTAGTCAGACAGAGTTTTGTAGACATAACTTAGATCTCTAATAAATTGCGTTTAAATTAGAGAGATAATCTGGGTAGGTCTAACCTAATCATGTGAGCTCTTTGGCAACTAGCAGAAGAATACATTAGAGAGAGTTCAACATCAAAAGCATTTGCCACAAGAGAAAGATTTGGTGCAAGCTTTGAAGGTGCATGGATGGGGCTAGGTAGAAAGAACTTGAGAATGAATAACATTTAAAAGCTGAGAGCAATCCTTGGCCAAAAAGCAGTAAGAGAATGGAGACCTCTGCCCTACAGCAGCAGGAAAATTGATTCTGTCAACAACCTGAATGAGCTTGGAGGCAGATTTTTTCTTAAAACCTCCAAATATGATTCCTGCCCAGCCAACAACTTCAGCTTGACTTTGGCCTTGACAGACCAAGCAGGAGAACTCAATTGAGCAAGCTCAGACTTTTACCTACTATGAGATAATGAACAGATGTTTTAAGCCACTAAGTTTATGACAAAATTTTCCTTAGTGGTAGAAAACTAATTCAGTTTGTCCATTTTATTGTTTGTGATCTCAATTAAAAAAATACTCTGACTACTGAAAAGGGACTCCATTTATTAATATTTGAACAAATGTTTTCAGCTTTTCTCTTAAGCCTGCCTGAAACTTCTGCTATAAGGTTCAAGGAATACAGTGTACAATCTCAGAGTCTACTAAAAAGTACTGTACCAAGTGCTATCAACTATTGATACATCGAAAATTACAACATTGGACACAATTTTCCAAGTTGACAAGTCTTAGACCACTTCTTGTACCAGGGAGCTGAGTCAGGATTGTTAGGAATCTTTTTGGTCCAGAAGCACTTAACAGTGTGAAAGTAGACTGCTGACCCATGATCCAGTAAAAATGATAATAATAATAATGTATTACACAGAGATGAAGGAACAAATAAGAATAATTTAGTAGCAGGAACTTTTTGAATTTTTATATTTATTTATTTTCTAATCAATATATGAAGGATTCCCTTTTTATTTTTCCTTTATCAATCTGTAATAATCATTTTTGGTCAATTGTGCTTTAATTAACTGAAATAAAACTTTAAAAGGTCACATAATTCTCAGTGACTTCTCAGATTTCTGAAACAAATACTTTTACTTTTACTGAATATTCTAACTTCTCATAGCAATATAGTTATTTGTGTATGTTAAATGGGAATCTGTTCTTTTTTTTTTTTTTTTTTTTTTTTTTTTTAGCCAGGACACATAAATTATGCAACAAATGTTACAGGATCTTTGGTGTGTTGTTTTCTGGCTGAAAACTTCTGTGGCCAGTGGCTCTTTTGCCCAGCTTTTCCTTGGACCCACTTGGCTTGTCTGCCCACTTAGCCTGGCAGGCTACACTCAGCTCACGCTACTGGCCTGAATCACATGCCTACCAAGGGTGAGCCAGGTACAGAGCAGCGAGAAGTGGGTGAGTGGATGAGTGTGGGGTCTGGCCACTGCACAGTCAGGCATGCTGGCTGCTGAGTGGGGCAGGCAGCTCCAGGTGCCAGCATAGGCACTGACTCTCTGCGAGGCTGCAGTTGGACCAAGTACACTGCAAGTTGCTTCCCTTGCTGCCACTGTGGAATGCAGTGGTGTCTGGAAGCTCTGAGATGCTGGGAACTCCCAGGATCTCAAAGAGGGAGTAACAGCCCTGGCTCAGGGAGTTCCCAGATCTGGGCTCCCCAAAGGAACACAGCTCTTCTCTCCCTCTCTTTGTCCACACAGTGGTGAGCAAGGGGAATGTGCTTCTGTTACAGTTCTTCTAGCCTTGCCATTTGGTGGGCCCCAAGTTCTTGCCCTGCAACAAGAAAGAATGAGGCACACAGACAAGTGGAGGATGAGCAAGATGAAGAGGAGCTTTAATGAGCAGTAGAACTGCTCAGAGACCTGCTATGGGGAGCTCCTTTCTGTAGGCAGGGTGTCCTAACAAGTGTTCTGCCGTCAGCAGACAGTAGGAGGCCCTGAGGTGGATGGCTCCTCTTTGCTGGCAGGTGTCTCATTGGCTCAGCAGCTCTTGGCAGAGAGGAGGCCCTGGAGTGGGTTTCTCCTCTCTGCAGGCATATCATACCTGGAGTGGGAAGTTCCTGTCAGATGCTGGTCATCCTGAAATTCTCCAGCTATCAGCAGAGAGGGTAGCTCCTCTCTGCAGCTGGTCATCTCATCATGTTGCCTGCTCTGGCTGAGCCCGAGGTTTTCATGGGCCTCAGAACGGGGAAGTCCATGTTGATTGGTCCATGGCAACCATGGTTGGGCCCAGTAAAAGGCACCATGAGATCCCCCTCCAGTCCACAGGACTGGCAGCCCAACCCCCAGACTTTAGGCCTTCCCTAGCTGAAGGTGAGGCTTCTGAGGACCCATCCCCTTCTGCCCAGAAGTCTTTCTGCTTTCTGCTGCTGTCCATGCATACCAGGCTACTGGTAACAAAATGCACCTGCAGGCCAGTGCCAATCTGCCCTCAGTGCCCCCCTGGTTTCCCCTCCCATGCTTGTCAGTGCCCAAAGCCCAGAGTGGGCTAAGGTGGCAGGAGGCTGGTGTGTCAGCACTGCCCTGAGGATGTGCACACCTGGTCAGGCTGTGACAGCACCCAAGGTCAGCCACAATCTTGCTCTGAGATTGGAGCAAGTGCCAGGAGTGGGCAAAGGCCAGACTGTGGGAGCAGATGCCCCTAAACATTCAAAGACTTGGTGAGGACAACTTTCCCAAACCCTAATGATGCAGACTACAGTGATGCTGAGTCTTGTACTTCAGAGGGTGGCAGTGTACGCATAGAGGGCGGGGCTCCTGTCTGATCCATGGAGCGAGAGGACTGGGCCTGTCTCCCTGCAGCAGCCTGCATCTTGGCAGCAGCCACTCTACATGGACCTCTGCTGCCATCAATAATGGCCTTACCTGGAGTGTTACATTTGAAAATAAATTTTATTTAGTAAGGGATGAAAAGTCTTTCATTAAGGAGCGAAGATTGTATTTTAAAAGTAAGCTCAGTACTTACAAAATCGTTTCAGAAATAAAACTAGCTTGATACTTGTTTTATGGGTAAAGGGTCCCAGCTTCACAAAAGGTAGGAAAGATCCCTTTTGGGCAGGCCAGAAATTTCAAAATCTGTTAAGGATCTCAAAGAGAAAATAACTCACTAAAATCTTGTGAGTGTGTGAAGTTTCAACAATAGAGTTTCTTGGGCTTGGTTTCTAGGTTTAGGATGAAAAAGCAAATAATAGAGGCATCATGAAAGTCCAACTCTATGTTACTGAACAAAATTTCCAGTTAGAAGTTAATTCTCTGCACTCATAGTCTCCCATAATAGATTTACATGACAATAACCACCTCTTGTTTCACTGTGAACATAATCAGGGCAAACAGAATCAGCTTCTTGTGCTATAGAATAATCCTTGACAAATTTATATGAGCAAAATGGGCAAAATTTTTAGAAAAATATTAAAAATTGGTCAGCAAAATGGTAGACTGACATAAGTATTATTTAATTATATAAGAAAATGTACTTGAAGTTCACTTTATATCTACTATAAAGAGCTCAGAATCCACAGAATTACATGCTAACATGTACTTTTCTGTTTGGTAGGGAATATAATCTTAAAATTTACAGTTTTATGATCTTGCAGGATACAAATAATCAGTTTTATACCTAACTCAGTAAACCTGCTTTAAAATGCCCTTTCTGGGATATTCTAAATACTTTATTTATCAAAATGTTATTTGATCCAGTTTTACTTTCTTATTAGTTCCCTCAATAAATCAGGAGTCAAATAAAATACTTGACATATGTTCACCTTGTATTTACATAGAAGTCATGTTTTTAACTTATTAGAAAATTATAGTAACCTATGTGTTATCCCTGTAAAGGGAGTAAAACAGATAGATTCAAGAACAATTACAAAGGTAAAATTAGGAGAAATTGGTCTGCCATTTGATATGGGGTTTTACAGTGAAGGAGAGGACAGATAACAATTCCTAGGTTTAGACACATAGATGGATTTGAATACAATTCAGTGAACTATAGGCTGGTAAAAAAATAGAAGCAAAGTTATTGGGAGAGTAGGGGAATGATGAAAGGCAATGATTCTTGTCATAGACATGTTTGAATTTGAGGTACATTAAACTTTTCATGTTAAGATTATAAATTTACTCTTGGCTATTCATGGATGGAGCTCAGAGTAGAGATTTAGGATGCAGATATAAATTAGACAGTTTTATATATATATATATACACACACCCACACAAACACACACACACACACATATATATATATATGTCTTAGTTGAAATTATGGATATGGGCCATGGAAAAAGGGTGAATCTGGAATATTTCAGTCATGGCCTCTATCCAAACACTCTAGGTAAAAGTGAAAAAAGATACTCAATTAAGAGGAAAAGTAGGATTTTTTTTTTTTTTTTTTTTTTTTTTTTTTTTGGCTCATGTAAGTGAAACACTCAGTGAAACATCTCGTTTTGGGCTAGGGTTAATGCACACAGCCACATATTAGAAATCTATCTTTTCAGCTCTGACTAAACTTTTCCTTAATTTTGGGCAGGCATTATGGAGTGTGATGAAGATGCCTTGGTAACACCAAGATTACTTTTGACAAGAATAAAAGAGTTTCATCTTCAACCAAAAATTGGCATTGGAAAAATAACCAGCTGAGGATATGAGGTAATCAGGCCTGGTCACCTGAGCACCTCTGTTGGTGGAGAAATCACCATCTCCTGATTGAAATCTCTGTCAGATAAAACATGACAAGTTCCTCAGAGAAAAAGCAGTTTGTCTTTCTAGAAAACAACAGAGGATATCTTCCTCAGGAAAAAGCAGAAATATACCATAGATTAATTCAGAATATCAAAATTCCATAGGATTATTTGTTTGGTGGATAAATTGTAAATTAGCTACATAGAGCTGAAAAGAGAAATCTGATCAATTGCTAACAGTAAAAAATATATGTGTTCATAACAAATTGGTGTAGATTTTTATAAAGGTCTTTGAATAAATAATTTTATTGAACAGCAGCAGCAACAACAACAAACTCACTATGTAATGAGTAAATATTTCAAGTATTTTTAACAAAAATAAAGAACTACTGTTTTTAACAAAATTAAAATTATAATGGTCCTAAACAAAAGTGATAAACCACAAATTCTAGCTAAAAATGTGTTTACACCAACAGATAAAACCAAAGATTTTTAGTATTAGCATTATGATGGACCAGATACTCAGAAAAAAGAAAATACTGAATAAGTACAAGTACACTTTCAGTGTATTGTGGAGCTAGAAAGAACATGAAAATCTGCAGATGACAAAAATTAGAGGTAATTTAAAATCACAGTGATGATTTTAAATTAGGAGTTGTGTTGCCCTGATTGTGGCTGAATGTACTAGGTTAAAAATATCCTGAGGTTATACCCGGGAGAGAATAGTCATTTGGCACATGAAAGAATGTGATGGATGAAGCTAGAGCTGAAATCCCCCACTTAAGACATAGTCACCTTAAAACGCTGCATCTTTAGCAAATGTAGTATACATTTAGGGTGTCTCTCCCATAAATCAGCTCACTGGCAAAGAGATGACAAGCAATGGATAGTTTCTAACTTCTAGGCAGTAAAACACAAACAAATGAAAAGGCTATCATGAAAATTTAAAACCACAGATTTAGGGGATGCATTTACACTATCTGTAATTTCTAGGACATCTTAATCTGAAAAACTAAATTTGAAAATGTCTGTCATTGTGATCCCTCACGTCCTGACAGGAAGAGAGAAATGGGATAGAGAAATTCATTCATTCAGGCCCCAAGGATTTCCTGATTGCATTTACCCAAGGAATTGCTCTGCAGTCTCCCAGCTACTTCAGACCTTCAAATGCCTTTTCACTCAGTCTCTCTACACATTTGTATGACCATGATCACTTAATGTGCAATCATAAAATACGGTGCTTATTCATGATATAGGGGAACAATTGCATAGCTCATAGAACAGAAACATTCTCTAGATATTCCCTCATTACCAGGATACTTACTACATTCAAACACGGAGACAAGACTGCACCCACTTCCTTTCAGTTCAAATTTCCTTTCTTACAAATTAATTGCATTTAAAGAAAGCCTGTCAATTTGTATATTCAAAAATTTCCTATAACTGTACATTTCTCTAACCCTGAATTTAGTCTTTATGGTGAATATAAAATGTGGTAGAGACACTTTTAATTCCTAGCGCAAATGACAATAATTTTTTAAGCAGCTCCAGGGTTATTTAATGAAAATTAGTTTATATAACATTTGATTTAATACCGATTGTAAATGCTTTAGTGCCAACTCCAGTGAAACTACATTAATCTTTATGAGCTGTAGGTGTAGACATATAAGAAAAAAATCATAGAGATTCATAATAGTACATGCAATTATAGTGCCATGTTATTTTATATGTGAACTGAACTAAGAATTTATATGACAATAGAAATGAAGCAGATTGATCACATAAATTTTTATAACTTAATTTCACTGCAAGATAATCTGAAAAAGTCACATTCTTTATTCATCTAGTAATGTTTTAATCTCTAATATGTACCAGACTTTGTGCTGAGTAGCCAGAGACAATCTTCCTAAGTACGCCATTACTTGTTTCTTTTGCGTATTTTCAGTAAGCATATGATTCTGAGATATCACTAAGATAATTTTAGTATTATTTCAGACCTTTTAAAAAGGGGAGGGGATGACTATGAGTTCATCATCATGTGTTCTCACATATTCAAATATCGGTAGAAAAGTTGCAATCTGGAAAGCAAGGGAATGCTGCCTGAGTGTATATCACAGAGTGATATTTTCGTTTCCATGCCATAGTGTGATGGTGTGATGCAATTTTGTGGGCTAGGCATTTTCACTCATTGTTACAAGGTCAAATTTGGTTGACTCAAGGAGATTTTGAAGGACTTCATTTGAACAACATATCCACAATAATTCTATGATGTGTCACCTAAGACTATTCCAAACTATTAAGTTAAAGCAGAAGTACAGTTGGAGAATCTGAGATAAGACTGAAATGTGGCTCTTACACTTGCTGGTTGTACTAATTTCATGGCTGTATTTATTTTTTGAGACTGTAACAAACTACCACAATATATAGTTTAAAGCTACACAAATTTATTTTCTTAAATTTCTGGAGGTTAAGAGTGAAAAAAAAGTGGGTCAGGGGACTTACAGAGCTAAAATCAAAGTGATAGCAGAGTTATCACTAAAGCTTCCAAAAGTGAAGCACGCCATTATAGACAACCAGATGGATAAATAAAATGATGATAAATGATAGAACACAGTGTGTGTATGTGTATATGTACATTATTACTAACATAAAAAGCTGAGAAGCTCTTTTTGGAGGCTCTAGGAAAGACTTTGTTGCCTCTTCCAGCTTCTAGAGGATGTCTACATTCCTTAGCTGGCTAGTCTCTTCCTTCAAAACAAGCAGTATAATATCACTGAATTTTCTCTCTCTCTCTGACTTCCGTTCTTCTGTCATTCTGTCATCACATTTTCCTCCTTCACAGAACCTCTTTCTCTGACTCTGACCTTCTTGTCTTTCTCTTATGAGAATCCTTGTGATTACATTGGATACATTCAGATTATCCAAGATAATCAGTCTATGTCAAGATCCTTAATCATATCTGATATGGTTTGGCTGTGTTCCACCCAAATCTCATCTTGAATTGTAGTTCCCATAATCCCCCCGTGTCGTGGGAGGAACCAGGTAGAGATAATTGAATCATGGGGCCCGTTTCTCTGATCTGGTTCTTCTGATAGTAGTTCTTATGAGATCTGATGGTTTTTATAAGGGGCTTCCCCCTTTCCTGGGCACTCATTCTTATCCTTCCTGCCACCATATGAAGAAGGATGTATTTGTTTCCCTATCTGCCATGATTGTAAGTTTCCTGAGGCCTCCTGAGGCATGCTGAACTGTGAGTTAATTAAACCTCTTTCCTTTATAAATTACCCAGTCTTGGGTATGTCTTTATTAGCAGTGTGAGAATCAACTAATACAACATCTTGTGCTCTTTTGCCCTACAAGGTAATATTCATAGATTCAGGTATTAGAATGTGGACATCTTTGGGGGCCATTATTTAGCATGCCACATTGTGTGAACTAGGACAAGTTACTTTAGCTTTCATGGTCTTAATTTCCTCATCAATAAAATAAGTTATTAATAGCACTTATGTCCTGAGTAAAATGAGTGTGTGTGTATGTGTACATATGTATATGTAAAACCATATGTATATTGCTCATGTATATATACACACATATACATAACTGTGTTCTATCATTTATCATCATTTTAACTCTCTGTTTACCTGGCTGTCTACCATAGTACTGTGCTTGACTTATAGTTATTCATGAATATGTATTTTAGACTTTTAAAAAAATTATATTAAATACTATTAATAATAACAATGATAGCTAACATCCTGAGCACTTATTTGCTCTCTACTTAATTTTATTTATTGTTTGTCTCCTATTCTCACTCCTATTCATCTCCACCACTCCTTATAAATTTAATATTCTTAAGTTTTTACATATCCTTGAGAAATATGTAGTGGTGCTGTGAGAGTAATTTGTTTTTAATTTATATAAATGATATTTTGCTATCATATTCATTATCTTGCTTACATTTTTCACACACTGCATTGGTAGAGAGCTCTAATTAAAAGCACAATCTAAAGGATATGACAAGAGTTTGTAATTGTGCTATCCCCTAATATTCATGTAATGCTGGAAAAATTGCCAGCATTTCTGTTTCTCAGTGTTTCTAGGTTATTGCCTCAGATCACATCTCCAATATTTAACATGCTTTTTCTTCTGGTGATAGACAAGTAAGGCTTCTCTAACTCACTTCTACCATAAATGGAACTATGATGGAACTTGTTTATACCTATTCCATTATGGAATGTGCATCAACTATTATGAAAGAGAGACATCCTGGTCTTTAATTTAGGCACATACTTAATTTCAATAACTAATGCCAATTTGTCTTCATGTATTCATAAAAATATATGTTCAAATTCACAGTCTTTTTATATCCTAATCAACTCTTGATTATATGACACTTTACCCTCCGCCAGATTAATAGGTATACACTGGTGAAATATCTTATTTTAAATTTGGACTTTACTTACTTCTTGGCTATTTGAGTATTTAGTTAAGCACTTGTTAAAAATTCAAATGTTTACTTCTGAGATTTTAGTGCTTTTTGTTCATTTTTCTTTGGATTTTCTTTTTTGATGTTATTTTGTAATTTTTAATATATTTGTACATGATATCTTCAATTCTGTCAGTGTCTTTTGTTAATTTTGGCCATTATGTTATTTGAATTCATGTTCCTCTGTGTACTTATTTCTTATTTTCATTTTAACACAGTTGTGGCTTCTCATAGAGCCAAAAGTTTTTTCCATGTTATCAAAATAGACCTTTTGTCTATAATAAAAATACACTATTATTTCTTTTTTTTTTTTTTTTTTTTTTTTGAGATAGAGTCTCACTGGGCTGCTCAGGCTGGAGTGCATTGGTACAATCTTGACTCCATTCACTGCAACCTCCGTCTCCAAGGTTCAAGGGCTTCTCGTGCCTCAGCCTCCCAAGTAGCTGGGATTACAGGCACACATCACCACACCTTGGGTTAAATTTTGTATTTTTGGTAGAGAGAGGGTTTTGCCATGTTGACCAGACTGATCTGGAACTCCTGGCCTCAAGTTATCCACCCAACTCTGCTTCCCAAAGTTCTAGGATTACAGGCATGAGCCACGGCACCTGGCCTAAAAATGAATTCTTAAGGAGCAAGCAACCAGTAATAAACCACCACTACCAAAGAGAATAAAGAAAAACAAGCTCAGTTTCAAATCTATGAAAAAAGTAATTTTAAGGTGCATCACTCCAAAAATCTCACTTTAACCTAAAATATATGCAGTGCAAAACCAGAAAAATGTATTAGAAAAAATACCTATTTTATTTTCATGCAATATAAGAAAGTATTTATTCTCTCCATTAATTAAGAAGAAATTGTTTGGTGGAGTCAATAGAATGTAGGGAAGATTGCTTTAAAAGAGAATCATGATTGTCAAAGAAAAACCACACTGGGAGTAATAAGAGTGGAACTTACACTTTAGAAAACCCAATTAGAAATTCGCAGACACACTTGAAATACGCTCAAAACACAAAAGAGGAAAGTGGAGAAATGCAACTGAAGAGAAAATGAAAAGGATATGAGGGTCAGATCTTAGAAATTCAGCATAAATATAATAGATGTTTTCAAAGCAAAAATACACCAAATGAATGAGGCAATAATCAAAGTTATACACCTGGGGAAAATAGTTGTAAATTTTGAAAAATAACTACCATATGTTAGGAAAATTTCAGGAAAAAGTATTTTCATAAATGTAAGTACACATACATATACTTATGTATATACACGAACTTATTATCTATATGCATATAGTTATTTTCATTCTGCAATATCCAAGGAAAAATAAAAAGACATATGATTGCAAAAGAAAAAATACCAGATTTTCTTTACTTTTTCTAAATATTAATAGAAAGCAATAAAAAACTACAAGATTCTTAAAGAAAATTATATATCTGTTCTAAGACTTTGCAGTAAACATATTAAAGATTTGAGTTTTTTCAAATCGTACCAAATAATCATAAGTTGTACAGATTATTATTTAGAACACACACAAAAATGTGACTTGAATCCCATTTATTTAAATGAAGTACCCAATCTAATCATGACACATCACCAGGAAAATTGTATGAAGAGGTAATTATATAAACTTCACAGTTCACATATGGATATAGGTGAAAATTTATACAATATAATGTGAAATAAGATTGAGATGTAAATTAAAAATTAAAATCACTATGATAGAACATTTTTTCTAGAAATTTTATTAAAGATCATACATCATTACATTAAATAAGAAAAAATATCCAAATGTGTGTGATACGATTCATAACAGATTTCTCATAAAATAATTTAACAGATAGAAGCACATATACTTTTATACATGATGAAGAAAATATCTAATTTCATAAACACATTTATTGATCTAATAAAAACTGGACATATAAAATTATGCTTCTGACGGGTGTGGTGTCTCATGCCTATAATCCTAGCACTTTAGGCGGCTAAGGCATGTGGATCCCCTGAAGTCAGGAGTTCGAGACCAGCCTCTCTAACATGACAAAAAACTGTCTCTACTAAAAATACAAAAATCAGCCAGGCATGGTGGTGGTCACCTGTAATCCCAGCTACTCAGGAGGTGGAGGCAGGAGAATCACTTGAACCCGGAGGGCGGAAGCTGCAGTGATCTGAGATCATGCCACTTCACTCCAGCCTAGGCAAAAGAGTGAATCTCTGTCTCAAAAGAAAAAAAAAAGTATGCTTCTATGTATATAATATTTTTTTCAAGAAGTTCCAAATAAAGAATAGATAAAGGGGCAACACTATCTATTATTACATAAAAGGTGAATTGTGATTAAAAGTTGGGCTCTTAAATCAAGCCACCTAACTTCAACATTTAATCTCTGTGTATTCTTAAACTGATTTTTAAGCCTCAGTTTCCTCATCTAAAAAATGGAATAACAATTATACCTGCATCTTAAAATTATTTTAATAATGAAATTGAACACCCCATATAAAGTCTTTAATTGTGATTTAAAATATTATTGGTGTAATTTTTATTAAAAATTAATAAACTGATAAACTCAACCAGAAAATTCAGAAATTGGACTAGACACCCCCATTTTCAAAAGCTTTTCATATATGCTAATTTCAATTAGAAAGTAGATTCGAAAACATGTTTCTTTCATTAATTGTGTTTGATAATACAATTTTTGTTGTTGATGTCTAAATTATTATACAAAAATACAAGTTATTGCAGAATTATATACAAATGTAAATAAATGGAAATAGTCAATATATTTCTAAACACTAAGACTAAGTCTCTCTATCATTAATTCTTTCTATTTAAACCTCAATGGAAAAATTATTTTCTTGCTGGTTATTTTGACATTTAACCTAAACACCAATTTCCAAAATTCATTTGTTCGAATAAAAAGGTAAAAGTAAATAAATGAGAAATATTTAAAGGGATAGATTATCTTTTCATTTATTACCCATATAAGTATTAAAATATTATCCATGCAATATAATATTTAGTAATTATTAACACTGTAAAAAATAATAAAATAAGAAGCCACAAACCCGACACCCAACTCAAGAGAATATTATAACACCGAGAGTCCCTCCGTGCTCCGAACTCCCAGACTCTTGCTTTATGCCAACTATAGAAGTAACAACTATTCTGTAACTTATTTTTTTATTCCTTGCTTTTCCTTAAAAAATGACCACATAGCACATGCCTCTAAACAAAATTTTAAGATTTAATTTAAAATGTATTGAAATGTGATACCATATTCTAAGAATGCTTCAAATATATGGCTTTTTTTTCACTGAATACTGTTTCTAAGATACAGCTAAGCTGATATGTCTAGACAAAGTTATTTGCTGTATAATTTGATATTTTATGATGGCATCACAATGCATTTGTTCATTTTTCCATAGATGGACATTAGCAATTACTAAGAATGACAAGCTGAGCATTATTATACGTATCTACTGCTGTAAATATAAAAGAGTTAATGTACATGAAATAACTGAATAGATTGCCTGTCTTATAGTTTGCTGTTGTGTGTGTGTGTGTGTGTGTGTCTATCTTTAAAATTGTTTTCCAAAATTGTTGTACAGTTGGCCCTCTGTATCTGTGGGTTCTGCATCTGCAGATTCCTCCAACTTTAAATCAAAAATAGTTGAAAAAATAGTAACTATATAACAATAAAAATAATACAAATAAAATACAGTATAGCTATTTATATAACATATTTCACATGAGGATATATACTTTCCCCTACTATGCCTTGACTAAAAAGTCTATTTTGCCGCATTATTTTGCTTTAATATCTATCAAAACATTTGAGAAATATCTCTTATTTTCTTTTATGACCTTTCTCTGTCTACCCATAAGTGAAAATAACATTCCAGGATATAACTGAAAATAATGAATATAATGAGTACTTAAAATCAACCAATATTGAATCCACAAAGTTTAAAAGGAAAACAGACTGACAAAGTTTTAACAAGTTTTATTGGAATTAGATTTAAAATATCATAAATACCATCAGTAGATGCTCAACAAATCATGTAATAGGAATTTAACCTTCATGAATAGGAGTTAATCATTAGTTTCAAGGTTTCTCAAGAGTGGGAAAGGGACTATTTTAGAATGTCAAGCACCAAATTTGAAGAATTCACATATTTCTTATATTTAATCTGACAAAATAGCATATGGTATGCAATCTGATATTATGACCTACATTTATGGATTATAGAATTTAATTCATTATAGCTATATTTATACTAGAATTGTCAGTTGAAAAATCACAGGGGTGCCTGTCATTGAAGAGAGATGTGTTGCAGGCTGCTCTGCCCTCCTAATAAAATAGTTCTTGGAAATAGATGTCAGATATGTGGGGTTTTTACCCTTATTTCAGTATATTCTTTCTCAAAAAATTACTTTCCTTATTTCAACATTATCAGAATAATGGAAAATGCAGTAATTTGTTGTTTATAAAAGTGATGCAGAATATGAGTAAAATTCCTGTATTGTTTTTGATGCTCAATTCTCAGAAGTACTAATTGCTAACAAAAAGCACGAGTCACAGCTCAATGTTTCTTTATTTGCCTGTTTGCAACTATGGAAAACATTGATACAAAACATCTAAATCCTGTAATGATTTGGTTTGTATCTTTTGTGTTTTGGCTTAATAGACTGTATCTGTTCCTAATTTTTTCACATTGGGTTCACATGGCTTAGAGTGCAAAAAACCAAAGTACTTCAAAATAATAAATTCCCTTTTTTTGGGGGGGGGCAGGGGGAATGGAGTCTTGCTTTGTCGCTTAGGCTGGAGTGCAGTTGCGCGATCTTGGCTCATTACAACCTTCACCTCCCAGGTTCAAGGGATTCTCCTACCTCAGCCTCCCGAGTAGCTGGGACTACAGGCACGCAGCACCACGTCCAGCTAAGTTTTGTATTTTAGTAGAGACAAGGTTTCACCATATCGGTCAGGCTGATCTTGAATTCCTGACCTTGTGATCTGCCCGCCTCGGCCTCCCAAAGTGCTGGGATTACAGGTATGAGACACTGCGCGCAGCCAGAGCCAACATTTCTTATAAGTACCACATACACTTAAGAGGTAGAAGTTGTAGCACTGTACTCAAAAGCATTTAGAAGCAGGCCTTTAAATATGTCATCCATTATGCTATGCCATTGTATGCCTGTCCATTCTTCCAAAAATACATTGGTATAAATATTTTTCATCTCAATACCTATTAGAATGGTACTAATCAATGTGTAGTAGATAAAGCTTGTTTTTTAAAGTACTCATTTTTTTTAAAATAAAATTCTTGAAACTATCTGTTAAATAATTTGAAACACACTCCGATCTAATTATCCTTTAAAAATACATGTAATCAGTTAAAGTTATGGATCCTTTTGGAGAAGTGGGGTAATTTTGATTTTTAGACAGCATTGAATATAATGGATATTTCTTCAGAAGGCAAGGAAAAGTCTTACTTTAGACTGTACCATATTCATAGAGAACACAGAAGTACTGGTAACATTCTTGTATTGATGCTAATAACAAGCAGTCATTATGATGTTTTAGGGGCACTGCACTCAAACCACATTTTCATAATTAATATTCCAACATAACAAAAATGAATGAAGCAAAAGTTACAGAGAAAGGGAAGTAGACATAGAGTCAAAAAAATGCAGAAGCAGAAAGATACTGGACAGAGTGTGTCATAGGTAATTATTATTTTTAAAAAAGGAAGAAACTTTTCTGAAAATCAATCTAAGCCATTATAGGTAGGGGGTCTCTATCTCTGTCTGAACCGAATATTGCTTCCTGCTGTTCCTGTCAAGAAAAGGGACATTGTGATTTCCAGTGTAATTTCAAACCTTGTGATATGAGGTTGGCAGTCTGTTTCTCCAGCATGCTGGAAGATCTCACACCTGAATGAAAGGCAATTTCACCTCTGTCATAGGGTGACGCTAGAAGATGTGCTCTTCACAAGGAAGGATAATATAAAATCTTATCTTACAAACACAAAACATTGCAAGATGCTTATTGAATCTTAACTTTGAATTACGTTATTACATTATGTCTCCTGTGCTTAATAGACAGTCCAGAAAAAGTGATGAGTGGGGAAAATTGCCAGCGAATTTGCCAAATGTAATTAAATTAACTGCTAAATAATTTAAAATAGTTACCCAGATAATGACAATATGAGAAACTATTGTCATATTATGTTGAAATATTGGGGAGAAAATGTAATAATCAGCTTCAAAATCTATGAAAATGGGACATATTTAGTTACGAGCACACAACCAAGAGTCTAGCAATTAGGTAACTTACCCGATGGAAGGACAATCTTTAAAAATCTAGTTTAAATGCAAGAGTAGAGAGCAGTTGTTTTTCCTCATGAATTCCTTTAGACAACAGTGACTGGCATACTTTGATACATAAATTTTTAAAATATAAGATTATGAATACATTGTTTTAATATTTCACATTTCCTACTCAAACAAATTTCAAGTCAATGTCCAGCAATTCCCTTCCTAGTTATATTTCCCAAACAATTGAAAACAGGGACTCAAACACTTACTTGTACACCAATGCTCATAGTAGCATTTTTAAAAATTCACCAAAAGTCTGTTTTCTACACAACCCAAAACTGCAACAGATGAATAGATACAAAAATATAGCATATCCATACAACAGGAGGTTATTTAGCCATAAAAACATGTAAAGTTCTGATATATCTTATGATATGAATAAACCCTGGAAATGTGTTAAACAAAATAATTCAAGATTCAAAAGGATAAATATTGGATTATTTGGATTATGCTGGATACCTAGCAGACAATTTTTAGATACAAAGAGTAGCATAGGTGTTACCTGGGGCAAAAATCAGGGAAAAATGGGGATGCACTGCTTAGTGAATTTAGCATTTCTGTTTAGGATGTTTAAAAATTTCTGGAAATACATAGTGGTAGTGGTTTAACAACATACAATGTATTCACAGAATATATTTAATGTAGGGAAAAGAAAGATCAGACTGTTACTGTGTCTATATAGAAAGAGGTAGACATAAGAGACTCCATTTTTTTCCATTTGATCTTCTTTTGGAGTTTGTACTTGTTTAACCTGCATTTGAGGTTGTAAAGTTACAGGCATCTGAGCTGCTGTAAGAGGAGTTGGCCATCGTGGTTTAGACTCTGATGGCTCTGCTAATTCTGGACCTTTTTCTTCCAATTTTAACGTTTCAGGATATATCACCTCCTGTAATTGATTATCCTCAACATTTTGTGTTGACTGAGCCATTACCGGCTCTGCTGCACATTTACAGTGTGAACTTCCTGTTCCTTTCTGGGATTCTATCCTTGCCTCTTTTTCACGATCTACTACACAGCTTTCAGGGACATCAGAAACTGAAACGCTATCTTCTTCTGTTTGAAACAGTACTAAGGGTACTTTAATAATGACCCAATCATTCCATACTGTAAGTGGGATGATTTTACCTTCCCTGCTTGCTTGTTTTAATTCTTTTCTATTTTTTTCCCAGTCTTTTAGATCTAAAGTTCCCTGTTCCGGAAACCATGGGCAAAACTGTTCTATTGTTTGAAATAGTGTAATTAGATTTTTGGTAGAGACTTTAACTCCTCCTCTTTTTAAGAGAATTTGAAAAGGCATATTTACTTTTAGTTTGCCCCATTGTTACCCTAGGTTCTTCCGAGCGCACAAGCTTACCACAAGGCTGACTGTAGACGTACTGGGGAGTCTCTCGTTGACTCGTCCTCAATGACCACACTTGAGCGTACCTTCACCTTAGAGAAAAGCACCCACATTGGGCACCAGATGTAGGGGTGGCCTGGTGCTCCACACCTGTGTGCATTTCTCGTTAGGTGGAGAGACTTGAGAAAATAAATGAGACACAGAGACAAAGTATAGAGAAAGAAAAAGTGGGCCCAGGGCACCGGTGCTCAGCATATAGAGGACCTGCGCTGGCACCGGTCTCTGAGTTCCCTCAGTATTGATTGATTATTATCTTTACCATCAAAGAAAAAGGGAAGTGGCAGGATAATAGGATCATCATAGGGAAAAGGTCAGCAGTAAGACATTTGAATAAAGATCTCTGTGACATAAGTTTAAGGAAAAGTGCCATGCCTTGATAAACATATGCAAACATCTCCATAAACCTTTTTAGTGCATAAAGAGCAGCATTGCTAGCAAGTCCCACCTTTCACCCTAAGGCGGTTTGATCCTTTCTCAGTAAATAGAACATACAATCGGGTTTTACACGGAGATGTTCCATTGCCCAGGGATGGGTAGGAGACAGATGCTTTTCTCTATCTCAGCTGCCAAGAGGCCTTCTTTCCTCTTATACTAGCCCTCCTCAGCACAGACCCTTCATGAGTGTCAGGCTGGGGGACGAGCAGGTCTTTCCCTTCCCATGAGGCCATATTTCAGACTATCACATGGGGAGAAACCTTGGACAATACCTAGCTTTCCTAGGCAGAGGTCCCTGTGACCTTTGGCTGTGTACGTGTCCCTGGGTACTTGAGGTTAAGAGAATGGTGATGACTTTTAACCTGCATACTGCCTTCAGGCACTTGTTTAACAAAGCACACCCTGCACAGGCCAAAATCCTTTAAACCTTGAGTCACCACAGCACATGTCTCTTGCAAGGACAAGGTTGGGGGTAGGGTCACAGATTAACAACCTCTCAAATACAGAACAAAATGGAGTCTCTTATGTCTACTTCTTTCTATATAGACACAGTAACAGTCTGATCTTTCTTTTCCCCACATAATGTCTTCAAATTGTACACTTGGAATGTTTAATATGGGAAAAATTACATAATTTATATTTTATTGCAAAAACAAATAAAAAAGTATACATGGCAAAATCTTCCTCACTGCCTGAGCACCACCCATCACAATTGGGAAACAATTTTTATCATTTTCTCCTAAAGCCTTCTAGAGTTTCTTCCTGTCTTAATTTAATTTAATTTAATTTGGGAGAGCTAAATAATTAAACATGAGGCCAAAGTACATAAGAAAGCGGCAGCCTTTTATTGCAAATACTCACACACTCTCGGGCGAGGTTCTCCAGTCCTCAGGTATGGGGCCAGGGAAGTCGCGCCGGTGCTCTCGGGTGAGGTTCTCCAGTCCACAAGTAGGAGGGGCTGAAGAAGTCACTCCGGCTCCTGCTGGTGGCAGACTTTTATGTATTGTTACTGGAAGGGGGAGGGCAGTGGGCAGGATAAGGGCATGATAGGGGCATCTCTGTAGGCGTGGCCGGGTAAGTTTCGATCTCTTCGGATTGACATCACCTGGCGCATGCTCGGTTGTCCTGCACTTTCCTGGACGCGGGAAAGTTGGTGATGAAGAACCCAGAAGCAATCAGGACTGTGCCATCTTGTTCACATTCCTCCATTTTGTCCCTTCTCCTTCTCCCAAACAGTCCAACCTCTTATTCATTATAAGAATTTGGGGCACTGTTGTCTGTCTGGCTGCTTCCTGCTGTTAGGGAGCGTAGTTAGGGTCTGAGGTTGGCAGTTGGGTGTAGGGATGCAGGAGCATTTGGTTGAAGGTGACTTGGGTGATCTCTTGGACCTTGGCTCAGATTAATTTTATTAAAATGAGAGCAAAACATAAGGCAAGGCAGAGGATTAGTATGGGAATTAGGAAATCACAAAGGGCACCTTGCCAAGCTAGGTCTTCTATGAGAGTAAAAAGTTGGGAAACCCACTGGTTGGGGGATGGGTCAGGAAGGAGGGTGTCTATGGGGTTTATGAGGGAAAAGTCAGTTAAGTTAAGATGAAGAATGGTGAGGAAGTGGGAAAATTTGAGGAGGGTGTTGATCCTTGAGTAGAACCTGGTCACCTGGAGAAAGGGAAGGGGAATAGATGTTTTGAGTTAGGTTAAGATGTCTCCTCCCAAGAGTGGGGTGGGACAAGAGGGCATGATGAGGAAAGAGTGGGCAAAGCATGCATAGTCTGGGCAGTAACTTAACATTGGGGTCTGGCGAAGGTTAGACGGTTTACCGTCTACCCTAACTACTGAGATAGTGGATGGCTGGCTAGGACCTCCATAGGTTGGCAAAACAGAATAGGTAGCCTCCATATTGATGAGAAAAGAAATTGGCTTACCTGCTATCTGTAGAGTTACCTTAGGCTCGACGGGGGTGACCGGGGTCTCCAAGTGTGGGCACTGTCAGTCATCGTCCAGGTGTGGGAGCTGGAAGGAGCCTTCCGGCCTTTGAGGAGAGGCACCACGTGGAGGCGCAATGCCTGCCCTGCTGGTGGGGCAATCAGACTTCCAATGTCTCTCCTGTTGGCAGGTTGGGCATGGTGTGGTAGGCAGGTGAGGATTTGGACACCTTTTTGCCCAATGCCCAGTTGTGCCACACTTAAAGCATGGACCAGACGGAGTGGCCGGCTTGGCCTGGGGACACTGGTTTGCCCAGTGTCCTGGGTCTCCGCATTTATAGCAGGAGCACTTAAGAGACTTATCTTTGGTTTTCCTTGCCGGCAAAGTGGGCAACACGGGTTGGAGGGCAGCCACTAAAGCTTGTGACTGAAGGGCGGCCTTCTGTTCTACTCTGGCTTGTCAAAGAGCCTCAGCTGTTTCTTCTCTAGAGTTAAAAACTTTGAAAGCTAGCTTGACTAAGTCTTGAATGGGGGTTTGAGGTCCATCTTCTACCTTTCTTAATTTTTTTTTTTTTTTTTCCGGATGTCAGGGGCCTACTGGGAAATAAAATAAGTGGCAAGGACAGTAGCTCCTGCGGAGAGGTGGGATCCAGTCGGGTAAATTGGACAAGTGCCTCTGTAAGGTGATTTAAAAAGGAGGCAGGATTCTCATCTGAATGTTGAATAACCTCTTGCAATTTATCAAAATTTACAATTTTGTTAGAGGCTGCGGCATGCCAGCTAAGAGACATTGTATCATAATGTCTCTTCTGTGACACCTGGGTTGTTGGGGTTGGTAGTCCCACTCAGGATCTACAGATGGGACAGCTATCTCTCCTAATGGGACGGTGGCGTCGGTTAAATGCCATTGATCTGCATGTTGCCTGGCGGCTGCGAGAATGCACTCTCTTTCCTCTGGGTTAAGAGTGGAAGTAAGGATAACATGTGGGTCATGCCAGGTAAGGTCATACGCCTGGCATAGGTATCGAAACTCTTTGGAATATTGGGTGCGGTTGGCTGAGAAATTGCCGAGCCATTTTTCAATTTTGGAAAGATCTGCCAAGGAAAAAGGGACATGGACTCTAACCAGTCCTTCGGCTCCGGCGACCTCTCAGAGGGGGGCCAACAAACTAGCAGGGGAGGTTGGAACAGATTGACCAGTAGGGTAGGTTGAGACAGGCTGACTGGTAGGGGGGGTTGGGGCAGGCTGACTGGTAGAGGGCTGACTAGTGGGGGCCGCTACCACGGTCTTGGGGCGAGTGTGGGCGGAAATGGGAGAGGTAAGAGGAGTGGCTGAGGGAGGGGCGGTGGGAGAAGCATAGGGAGGGGGGTTGGAAGGTTGGGAGGGAGGTGCCCCGCCCTTGGCCCCATCTGAAATGGAGGTGGAGTCCTCCTCTGATGCTGAGGTGGGGGCCGAGGGCTGGGTTTTGGCTAACAAGACCTGGGCCATGGAACACTGGGCACACAGGTCTGGGCGAGAGTGTAAGTCCTAAAAGCCTTGGACATAATTGATTTCTGACCACTTTCCTAGCCTTTGACAGAAGTTAGAAAGGTCTAGTAAAATATTATAGTCAAGCGTACCTTCCGGTGGCCATTGAGATTGGTTGTCCAATTTATATTGTGGCCATGCCACCGTGGAGAGGAAAATTAGTCATTTTCGTTTTAGATCCTGAGCCAAATGTAAGGTTTGTAAATTTTGGAGGAGACAACCCAAGGGGGTGTTCCTAGGGATTTTTGACTGTGAGGTTCCTATTGCCCTAGCCAACAGAAATGGAAGCCGGTCTAGTGCAGCGGCAAAGCGTCCTTTGCTGCTGTCAATGACCAGGGGCCCTTGGGGCCACTTACGGAAAAGAGGAACTCCAAGACGGACATCTCCGAGTTGGAGCTCTCTCGACAGCCACCTGGTGGCCTAAGCCTCGGGCATGTACACGACTTCAGGCTGAGGGGACTATGAGGGGACTACGGACCAGACGCACTAGGGAAGGGGAACACTCACCGAAGATGGAGCGGCGGCGAAAAGGAGCCAGAATGCTTGATGTACCCAGGAAGGTCTCTGGAGTTGGGGTAGTAGGTTCGTGAGGGAGGAGATTCCAAGGATCCCCCTGAGGGATACCGAGGAAGGATATCCTCCCGGGTTTTCGGCACCAACTGTCTTAATTTAATTTAATTTAATTTGGGAGAGCTAAATAATTAAACATGAGGCCAAAGTACATAAGAAAGCAGCAGCCTTTTATTGCAAATACGCACACACTCTCAGGCGAGAACACTTCCTACTTTTAATTAATTACTTTTAATTAAGCAATAATTTAATTGTTCTCATATTTTAACATTAGGGATATAATAAATCGTGCCAATTTCAGCAATAACAACAAAATAAAGATCCTAAGATACACAACAGACTAAACTAATAAGCTGGTTCAAATCAAGACTTAGAAACCACACAGTGAGTAACACAGGAGGCATATAATTAGGGAAAGTCTACTTAGTGCCCTAGAACTGAAGGAGAATACCTATGGAAGGACAACTTTGAAAGTGCCTCCCACCACCCCTCAAACCGCCACTACCCAGACTCTTGAAGGCTGGTGTCTAGACTTTATTGGAGAAGGTATAGTTTTACCCATTGGATATCAGAAAGATTCACCAATTTGACTAGACCAAATATTAGCCTGAAGTCAATGAACAGGAAAAAGAAACACTCGAGATAGTAGGAGGGGTGCCGCTCAACAGCACGGGAGCAAGTGGATGTCAGAGACATGCAGAAGAGTTCAGGATGCCAAGGTAGAAAGAAAGCCTTTCAGGCACTGGTTTGTGGGTTTAGAGGACAATCTGAAGGTGATCACTGGGCCACTTTGGGGCTGCAGTGTCACCAAGAGACCATGTATTCTGGCCAATACCAAAGCTGGAGTTGAGCTTCACCTGATGGCTTCAGCCTGCACTGTTGACTCAACAGGGAAACTTAAGGAGAGCCCTTTCTTTTGCAATATCCCTCTAGTGCCCTCTACTGAGAAAGCTGAATAGTGTGTTCACTCTCAAGTAAGGACGCTTAAAGGAATTCTGTGCATTTTGAGAGAGAGAGACAGAGTGTGTGTATAAATTTGGAGCTGAGAGGCAACAAATTGATATGCGGGGCAGATACTATGATTAAACTTCCTACATACAAATTCAACTTAAACTCTGAGAGAGTGGAAGGAGGAGGGTAGTTGGTATAATTTTACAAATACAGAGAAAAACAAGATGATTCCTTTTTGGTAACATTTAAGTGAATGTGGTGTTTTGGAACTAACCATATCATCACAGGGATACCAAGCAAAGAAAACAAGCCCAATAGATGTCAGACTCTCCCCCAAATTATGTTCAATTAGGCGTCCCTCCTTTCAAGGGAAATAATTGGGAATAAATGACGTATAGATTAGGACTGATCTATGTGATTCATTTCCTACTGCTCTGTGATATGTTGAAGAACCCATTTTCTTCCCACTGACTTCAACTACCTTGAAGTCCACATGAAAAATGAACTCATGTGCCAAACTTTCTTTGTCCTCAACTTAAGTGTAGTTTTACAAACTCAGGGCTGCTTTAAATCACGTTCACGACTAAATGACAAGGAATAGCATTTATGCACACGAATAATAACCTTGATTAATATATCATACGAAAGCACCAGTTAACTCTTTTTGCCCTTTTATGGTGCTATCATAGGAGGTCAGATTCTTAATTATAATTCCATATAGAAATAGAAGCTATTGGGTGTAACTATTAATTGTCCCTTATATTATAATAAAAATCTCATACATCAGATGCCCTCTCTGAAAATTTGATATGGAGATATAGGTAGCAATTTATGAACTAGAAAAAAAATGTGTTAGACAGACAATGCAAGTGTGCCAGTTGTCTACACTTTAGAGGTAGAAATGATATGAAATGTTTGCTCATTTTAAATCACTTTTTAATTTTTATTTATGTACAATAAGTGCATTATTCAATGTCATTAGTCCATTTATAAAGTTATGTAACCAAAATCACCACGTAGTTTTAAATCATTTCTATCACCCCAAAATGTTCCTTTGTGTCTATTTTCAGTCAGTCTTCACTCTGAGCCTCAGCCTGAGGCAGTTACTGATCTTCTGTCTTTATAAGTTTGCCTTTCCAGGAAATCCCTTATAAATATAATAAATCTTTTGTTTCTGCTTTCATCCATTCAGCGTAAGGTTTTTGAGGATTTCCTGTGTTAGATGGATGTATATTTAGTTTGTTCCTTTTTATTACTGAATAGTGTACCATTGCATAGATATGCAACATTTTGTTTACCCATTCACAGTTGACAGTCACGTGGATTATTTTCCTGGGTGTTTTGTTGCTATTATGAGTTATCATGATGTGAATATGTACCTACAAGCCTTTGTGTGGACGTATATTCAATTCTCCTGAAAAGACATGTGAGAGTGAATTTGTAGGTTCATATAGTTGGTTTATGTATAATCCTTTAAGAAACTGCTAAAACAGTCTTCAAAATTTTAAATATACTTTAATATATTAATAAAGTTGTGCAACCATCACCACTACTATAGTTTGGAACACTTTATTATCACCCCCCCAAAAAAAAGCCATTGTCAACCGCTTCTACCAAACAGCACAATCCCAATTTCTTGGAAGACAAGGTCCTTACCACACATCCTGGCACCAATCAGATGCTCCAGGAATGAGGTCATGTGGGCTATTCTCCACACAGAGGGCTGAAGAGTTGGCAATAGATGTCTGGATCATATCAAAGAATCATCAACTCTTTCTTCATCAAAGAGTTTCTTGCTTGTTATAAGTGTCCAATTAGTTCCAGAGTTCCTAAGTAGTTAATTCCAATCACTCTTTCCAGAAAACTGATTTTTTCTTGGTGGTGCAGGTGACATGCCCAACTTTAAGAGGCTCTTACTCTCTCATTTTGCAAGTCTTTTTTTTTTTTTTTTTTTTAATCCTCTCAATTGATTATATTCTAGAGTGAAGAAGTTTTAGGCAAATACAGTCCTACATTCCTAATATACAGACCATTTCCCAGGAAATCTTCAGGATTTAAACATAAACTGGCATTGAGGAGCAAAATTCAAATCAGGACCCCAAGTTTTTGGACAAGGCAATAGTGATAGGATTATTAGATGACAACACTGTGGCTTTTTATCCTATGAAGCCAGAGTAAACATTAAGAGCAAACTTGGCTGGTGCCCTCAGAAACATGTTTGAAGAGTTTAGTATTTAAAAAAGTGCATCTTAAGTGTCAAGATGAGCTAATACAGTACTTCATATCAATAAATACAGGTGTGGTGAAGGGCAGGAAACACTCTCTCATGATATTTTAGTTGGATGATCAATTAACTTTCTCTAAAACTTAGTGGTAAGCCACCATGATGGGTAAATACTAGCTGATATTTACAGGCAGTGATGTAGGAATTATTGGGCATCTTTCTTCGATGTATCACAAATGTGCCTTTTTTCTTCTTAAAACTAATCTCATTCAGCACTACAGTCTGAATTTTGAACCATGGAATTGGATAAAGTCAATGTGGTTGTATTAGTTCATTTTTATGCTGCTGGTAAAGACATAGCTGAGACTGGGCAATTTACAAAATAAAGAGGTTTATTGGACTTACAGTTCCACGTGGCTGTGGAGGCCTTACAATCATGGTGGAAGGTGAAAGGCATGTCTCATATAGTGGCAGACAAGAGAAGAGGGCTTGTACATGGAAACTCCCCTTTTTAAAACCATAAGATTTCATGTGACATATTCACTCTCATGAGAATAGCCTGGGAAAGACCCGCCCCCATGATTCAATTACCTCCCACAGATCCCTCCCACAGCACATGGGAATTGTGGGAGTTACTATTCAGGATGAGATTTGGTTCGGGGCATAGCCAAACCATATCAGTGATTTGAACTTCAGGGTAGGATGTGTTGTTCATGTCGTAATACTTATGGCAGTCTTCAATATTTCTTACACTATTTTTTCAGCACATAGTTACAAAGTATCAGAAAAGGCATGTAGTAATTTTATTCCTCTAATTTATGTGGGGTGAGGAAGATGCTGCCCAGTGAAAAACGTTTTGCTTAATGGTTGTGTTAGTCATGGATAAATAATGATAGATAATGCCTAATCCTCTGCCCCAAATTGTGCTTCTTTATGCTCTGAGTAATTTCATCTAAAGCTAAGGATGGAACACTAGTGGTAAAACTTGTCTTGAGTCCAAAGATCTATTAGACTCCCTCACACTACCTCTGAGGTTCAATCACAGAGTATGGTAATTTTATCAATGAGCATATAAAGACAGTTGGGGAAGAAGCCACCCTTAAAAGATACATAACATCTCATGAGCTTGGAAAAGAAATACGCCTCTAGGGCATTATTACAAACACAAAAATAAAGGAGGTAATTAAAAAAACAAACAAATATGAAAGATTTTTTTCTGAGAACCGTTTGTTCTGAGAAAGTTCAAAGAGAAACACTTTTTTCTTTAACTCAAAATGAGAGCAACTTTAAAAAGGAAAATAGAGACTAATAACATAAGCTAATTACATTGGAAAAAATAAAATTTTAGGGGAAATGTAAAAATCTCAAAGATCAGCTTAGATAAATATGAAAGGGAATAGGAAATGCCCTTCACTGCTCTTGTTGATGGGTCTAGTGAAGACAGAAATCTTTTCTTTTAATTGATAAAAGATGAGTCACACCTAAAATATATTTGACAAAAGAGGGGAAAAGTCACAGAGTCTATGGAACTCTCTCTCTCTAAGAGGATATACGTTCATAAAATTATTTAGAGGCCTTACCTCAACATAAGAGAGAAAACCAAGAAACAATTTTGGGAAACAACCCCTGTGTAACTGGAAACCCATATTGTGTAGACATAAATAGGAATGGAAGCCTAGGAAAACCTAGATTCAAGCATTGTTTTAAAAATATGTTGATGCAGTATTTTTAAGATGCTATGAAATCATATCCACAAATTTATTTAGTAAGGTTAAAAAAGAAAGCTTAGAGAAGATGATGCACACTAAAGGGAGTCAAGAACGACAAAAAAAAAATTGAGAATACATTTTGAAAGAATGAGAGGGTAGAATTGTTTTATTCAGAGAGGTGATGATTGGCAGAATTTGTCTGTGCAATGGATGATTGGACAGATGAAGAAATTATTATGTTCATAAATATGTATTATTCAGGATGGAACAAGACCAATTTTGGAGAATTGTTTTAGGAAAGAAAAAAGATTAATGTGCTTTATACCTGTAAACATGATGTAGTGGAAGAGAACTACTTAAGACTACTTAATAAGTAAAAATTATCTAGCATTGATCTATCTATCCATCCCTCATTGATCTATCTATACAATTTGGTTTGCTTGAGAGGAGGCAAGAAACTGGATGAGGCAAGCAAACAAAATACTGTAGATACACCCCATGGATCCAGTAAAAAACAAAAAACAAAAAACAAAAAAAAAAAAAAAAAAAAACTTTGAAGGAAAGAACATTTCTGTTGCCGTAGGTCCAAGAGTTTGAAAATTCACAATTTGAGAAAGACTAAATTTTGAAGAATGGTGATTAAAGAGATCACATTGATTGTAATTGGATCCCTAAATATCACATGAAACAATCAACAGGTGTTTCAGTTGAAGAATCTTTGAAGTGTTCTTAGACACACACACACAGGGTGAGGGTTCAAATATTTGAGGAATTCTATAGCCAGAGACTAAAGCAGTCACTGTGGCATAGGATTAAAGTGCTTGGGAATATTTCTGGAAGTGGAAAAATAAATAGAATAACAATGGAATGAGGTCAGTAATGAGAAAGATTAAGGAAATGAATTACAGTTAGACAATTTTCTTTATATATGTAGCTTATCCTGTTCAAACAAATGGATGGAAGCTGTGTTAGTAAACAGGGTTCACACTTAATTCCAGGATCTGCTTACTAGAAAAACAGGATCAAAAAAGAAATACTGGAATAAAATGTGTTGAAATATTCAGAGTAGATTAATTGAGGAAGGAATAAAAATTAATTAATGACTCTTTAACAGAGGCGGCATCATTGTACATTTTAAAAGGTGTCTCCGATGCTATCAACTCATACAAGCATCTATATGCCTTGGGAATTTTTTAATTCATTTCAAATGCTGCATAAATTTACCTTGCTTCTCCATTAATGCATGATTATTACCTAGTGATTTCTAATGGGCTATAATTTGAACTCAAAAATATCTCTCCTAAACTTAAAAAAAAATTGAAAATTGCTTGTCAAAAATAAGGTAAAACCTATTTTAGAACAAAATATGTTTCATATAGTCAAAGCAGACTGTACCAGTATGTTTGTCGTTTAAACTACAAGGGAAAAAAAGTCTCCAAATTGACCAAAAATCTATATAAAAATTTTCATAATGCAAACCCTGGTTTTGTTTCCTAATAGCTATTGTTACTGTGCTTCTGTGTTCATTTGCACTAATTTCTAAATCTTCTAATTAAAAAGCTACATGATTTATCTATGTTTATTATCTGAAACTGGAAAGAAAAAATAAATACAAACTGTTCTCTATCTCACCACCTAGAGTTATTACTAATGTAGTTATTATTTTATATGAAATTACATTTTTTTAAGACCCTTGAGATCTAGGTAAGCTTGTCTTTGACCTGTAAATTTCACTTGTAAACCAAAATTAAAATTCCAAGTCCCCAACCCACTGGATGGACCCCCCACAGGGCCAAAGAAATCCCAAGAAACCTGAAAAACTAGTTCAGGCCTTGATGAGTAAAGGGGCTTGGACATACTTGCCTGTTATAACCCCTCTCTTTGGCCTTTAGATACAATTGATCAGCATTAACATTAAAATCAAGATCAAAGATCAAAAGACTGGCAAAACTGACTCTGTAGCAATAGGACACCATACTCCAACTTGACTCTGGTGTGACATCACATAACAGACAGCAGGTCCAGGAAATCAAAATATTTTACCCCAAAGTATATTTTTCTTTGACACATTTTGAAATGGCCATATAAAGCTGTCTTTTGTGGGGGAAATTTGCATTCTGCAGAGAATCTTTTTCCCTTGCTAGGTTGTTCCTATAGAGTCTGCATGTATTTTAAGGTCCCATAAGATGCATTTGCCATCTATTCCCTCTGGAGCCTGTTACATGCAGGCTTATTTATACACAACAAGAACATTGGTTTCCATGATCCCCCATATCCTAACTCAAGCATTTCTTTATTTTGACTTCAACTTCTTGGGCAAAGCTTAAATCTTTCAAACAATTACCACCGGAAATATTTAAATCCACCTAGAATCTAGAACCTGCCTCCACTTTTAAGATGTCCCACCTTTCTAGGACAAACCAATGTATACCTTACATGTATTGATTTATGTATTTGCATGTAACTTCTGTCTCCTTAAAATGTACAAAACCAAGGTATAACACAACCACCTTGAGCACATACCCTCAGTACCTCCTAAGGCTGTGTCATGGGCCACCGACACTCGTATATGACTGAATAAGCCTCTTCAGATATTTTGCAGAGTTTGACTTTTTCATCATGCTCTGAACCACTGTTATACTTCCTATGGCTAACATTGTCTCTGTATCTGGTTTCATATACCTACCACACAGTATTTTTGTGCTAAAATTTAATTTCTGTCCTACAATTATTGGCCCAGGTTTGAAAATCAGGCCTTCCCATATGGCCTTTCCAATAATTTCAGCAAGAAAACTTAGACTTCAGTAGTCTGTCTCAAAGGATTTGTCCATGTGATAGTGAAAGGGGTTATAGAGCGGTAGCTAAAATTGTTTTCTATTTTAGCAGTGTAAACGGGCTTAATTTCAGTATTATGTAGTTTGATTTATAAAGTTCATTATAGAATGAGTATCAGGGCTCTCTAAAGGGGTGGAAGTAATAGGATATATGTAGGGGAGTTTACTAGGAGAATTGACCCACATGATCACAAAGTGAAGTCCCACCATAGGCTATCTGTAAGCTGAGGAGGAAAGAAGCCAGTCCAAGTCCCAAACCTCAAAAGCAGTGAAGCTGACAGTGCAACCTTCAGTCTGCATCCAAAGGCTCCTGGAAAACCACTGGTGTAAGTCCAAGCGTCTAAAAGCTCAAGAACTTGGAGTCTAATGTTCAAAGGCAGGAAGCATCCAGCATGAGAGAAAAATGAAGGCTAGAAGACTCAACAAGTCTATTCCTCCCAACTTTTTCTGCCTGTTTTATACTAGCTGTGCTGGCAGCTGATGAGATGGTGCCCACCCAATTTGAGGGTGGGCCCAGTCCACTGACTCAGATGTTAATATCCTTTAGCAACACCCTCACAGACACACCCAGGAACAATACTTTGCGTCATTCAATCAAATCAAGTTGATACTCAATATTAACCATCACAATGAAGAATATAATATTCCTTATATTATATTTATAAAATATATTTATATTATATAAAAGTTAGGCATATAATAAATGGTATCCTTAAATATACTTAAAAACCTTAAGTTTTAATTTTTATTTTGGTCATGCTACAACTGTGGGTCTCTCCCTGGCTCCTTCTCATGTGATCTCCCCTCACCCCTAGCCTAAGTGACTGTCTCAGGCTCGTATGTTCCCAAATGTTTGTCTGACTTTTTTTTTTAATACAATTTTTCTTTTATTCAGTATGAAGAGTTTACACTATAAAGAGTTTTGCTCTTCTCTTTTGAGCTCTTTGTTTCTCCCAATTCCAACGTCTTCAGGTCTTCAGATTTCTCTCTTCTGTCAGCAATAGATATATCTAGACATCTTTCTCAGTTCTCTCAACTAAGGTGAATTTCCATATCAGCTATTAAAACATTTTTTACCCTCAAGATTGGGATACACACAAAATTATGTCTTATGTATCTTTTCTTTTGTTTTTTACCTTAACTATACATTATGAAACTTTCCTACAATGATGAAGCCACATATATCTATAGTAATGTAGGACAGACATCCAGCAGGATATAAAGGCAATCACAAACATAAGGTTTTCTTGAGATTGAGATCAGATGAGTTTTATTTTTGGCATCACTGAGTTTTATAAAAATAAGAAAACGTTAACACAAATGTGTGCTAAATATTGACATCTAGCTTTTCATTAAACAATTATTTTATAATGTATCATATTATAAAACAGTGTGTTAAAACTTGTCTTAGGCCATCACATCTAAAATTGATCTGCAGTACAAGATTTGACTTTCACAGGATTGTATGGTGACGTGTTAGTCTTATGTTTATTCTCTACATACAAACATAGGTACTAATGTGAAACTGATGTATCTTTCATAATTCTTTCATATTCAGTATTCATTTAATTACAAAGCAAGTTATTTGTATAAATGACGTTAAGAAAAAATTAAAACAGACATCATTTTGATTTAGCTCTTGCTGCCTCACTCTGTTTTCCAGAGACAACATTACTTGGAAAAAAAAAACAGCAAGAAAATAACTGCTGTATAACTCAATTTCCTGTGACAAAACTATGCAGTTCAAAATCTGACACCTTTCAGATCCAGTGCGTAATGCTCCTCAGCCTAGAAAATTGAGAGGTGTGATCTCTGTTCTTAGAGGATCTGATTAATGTAGAAAACAATAGCACTTGAAACAGGCTCATTGGGCATCATTTTGCTTGAATTTGCCTTTCCTTTTCTTCAGCAAGTTTTAATAATGCATTTGACTTTATAAATTAGTCAGAAATACTTATAGCATGCATTCACTGTCATTATCTATTATTTTAATGTCTTCAATTTGGGTAATTAAAAAATAGCCTAATCTTCAAAAGTCTTTTTATGCTTCATTTATTTTGAGTATAGGTGAGTGTCATAAAAACATCAGGTATGTTAATCATAGAATATAAACCAAAATGTTTGATTTAAAATACTATCACTTATTTATACTACTTAGCCACATAGTAAGACTATAAACCTTTAACAAGTGAAAGTAAGTGAATGAAACATCACCTCTTTTTCTGAATCTTTCAAACATTGACTTTTAGTCCAAATATATTTTTATCAAAAAGACAAGAAAGATGAAAATACCTATTGGAATTTGACTGAGGTGAACTGTACAGACTGTGCCAACTTGGCATTTGGATTTTAAAAAAAATCAAATTGCAGTGTTTGACATAAATTGATTTAATATTTTAGTGTTTAAATGGAGAAACTTTTTTAATCACTGGGAAAATTGGTTTTATCAGACATAATAGGCTAGGTTATTGTATTACTCTGTTTTCACACTGCTGATAAAGACATACCCAAAACTGGGCAATTTACAAAAGAAAGAGGTTTATTGGACTTACAGTTCTACACAGCTGGGGAGGCCTCACAATCATGGCAGAAGGCAAGGAGGAGCTAGTCACATCTTACATGGATGTCAGCAGGCAAAAAGAGAAATTGTACAGGGCAACTCCCATTTTTAAAAACCATCAGATCTCTTGAGACCCAAAGGATCTGCCCCATAATTCAATCATCTCTCACTGGGTCCCTCCCACAACACCAGGGAATTATGGGAGCTACAGATGAGATTTGGGTGGGGACACAGAGTCAAACCATATCAGTTATGTTGCAGTAACAAAAAATCCTGACATTTCAGTGGTTCAATGTTACAAAGACTTAATGCTCATTCATATAAATGTCTATCACAGATTATTTTTATCCTTTTGGTTTTCATATTGACTCTAAGACTGAAGTGATGGCAAGAAAGATGCTCACGACCTTGGCAGAGGCAAAAGAGAGCTCTGGAGGGTTTTTCAAAGGCAATTAAATATTTAAGACAAAATATTATGTACCACCTCTGCTATCACTCCTTGGCCAGCAGTAGTTACATGGCCTTACTCAACCACAAGGGGGCAAGAAAACACAATTCTGTCTAGTGTCTGCAAGGAGATAACCAGAGTTGGTAAGTAGAGATTCATTAATGCTAAATTGGATCTGTAACTATTAGTATGCTGAAACGGGCTCATAGCAGTTTTTAAGAGTTGGTTGTGCATGTCTCCTCCCAACTCCTTATTCAGTGATGTCACTGTAGAAGCTTGGGTATTTATATCATAAATATTGGCAAACACTGCACATTAGGATTTTTTTTTTTTTTATTCTCTTGAGAGCTAATTATTAAGCATTACAGCTCATCAGTGTTACCCTATGAAGACAAAGACTAGAAAGTAAGTCTAGTAAAAGAAGAACAAGTATTTCTATCTTGCTCATATATCTAAACATTTCAAAGACACCTCTAATATATTCCTGTGTTCCCTGTGTTTACAGAAAGTGTTTAAGAATAAGAAAATAATCTAATTGAAAAATGATTTGTTTCTGCCTAAGCCCTTTCTTGAACTACAATCCTTGGATAATTATAGGTCCCTGATATCCTCCTTAGTTAAAATTGACCAATTTTAGCTTCTTTGTAAAAAGTAACATATTGAGACCTTGTTAAAACTGCACATCTTTAAATTCCATTATATTGTAGACTAGATCTACATATGTTAGCAAAAAGCCTTCCAGTACTGGGGAGAACTTATTTTCAGAGGTAAGCTAATGTTATCCCCAATGCCTTACAAATTGCGTTGTAACACATTAAGTTAAAATCAAAAGATCTCATTATTCAATTTACTTAAATTTTAACTATATCCAACTACAGTAAAGTTATGTTCTCTAGAAATATTCTTTCATAAGTAAAAACAAATGAATAAATATTCCCAAAATTGTTTATGATTTCTTACTTCTGACATAGTTTTATTCTCATTAAGTATTCTCTGTTCAAAGAAAAGTTGGACTGGACAAGTTAACACACAAGGAAGACTATATTCAAGATTATCACAATAAGAAAGAAAGATTGAACTCAACTCTAAGTAGGTTCAGTAGGTAGGAAAGTAAAATTTGCAGCCCAGAAAAACACTGGAACTAAGTGGCTGCCTAAAGAATCAAATCTCTAAAAAAGTTGGTTCTTGAAATTGATGCTAGGTACAACTCTTCCATGACGGATTAGGTGTCATGAGTTAGTTATTAATAGTAGTTAATGGTGCTTGGATTAAAATATAAATAGGAAAACTAGAAACTAAGTTGAATTTAAAATTTATTTGGAAGTTAAAATGACTCAGAATACCCAAGATACCCTTGAAGGAAAACAAAGTTCTGGTATAGACAGATGACAGATAGTAGAAATAGTTCTATGCACAGATGGTCACTCAATATATGACAGAGGTGACACTAGAGATCACTAATAAAAAGATGGGTTTTTAAATAAAATACTGCTAATAAATAAACAAATGCTGGTTAGAATATGGAATATCTAAATATGGGAATTATTGATCTAGGCTTTTATATCAATCACACTATACATAAAAATCAATTCCTTGTGCATCAGGATTTTACATGTGAAAAGCAAAATTATAAATATTTTAGAAGATAATAAAAAATAATATTTTGTGACTTAAGGTTCCATGACAATAGTTTCTTAAAACAGATAACAAACAGCTGCTAATTAAAAAAAAAAAAAAGTAATGCATTCATCAGCATTGCAAATCATTATACCATAAAGGCAGTGTAGAAAACACTGACTGTGAACAAATATTTGCAATTTATACATCTGAAAAAACAACTAATTACTAAAATATTGAAAATTACATTCAATAAGAAAATGAGAGAGACTCCATTTAAAAATAGGTAGGAGCCTTTAATGGGCATTTTACAAAAGAAAAAAATCAATTAGGCAGTCAACAAGTGAAAAGCTGTTTACCTGTTACTAAAAATTCAAAGTAAAATCACAGTGTAAGACCACTGAATACACAGTGTAAGACCACTGAATTGTCCAGTCCAACTTTTCTTTGAACAGAGAATACTTAAAGAGAATAAAACTATGTCAGAAGTAAGAAATTATAAACAATTTGGGGAATATTTGTTCATTTGTTTTTACTTATGAAAGAATATTTCTAGAGAACATAACTCTGCAGTAGTTGGATATAGTTAAATTAGAACAAATTTAAATGTCTAATTTGGCTACAAAATAGAGCAATAGGAATATTCATATGCTGTTGTGACTTATAAACTTTTATCACCATTTTGGAAATTTTTTTAAATGGTCTAATGAATTTGCATTCTCACATAGCCTACAACCCATCAAGTTCAGTCATAAATTTATATGTTAGGTAAATTATTATATATTTGCACTAGGTTATATGTAGAATACATATTGCAGCATTATTATGTATAATAATGTATATAATGTTTAAGAGTACAGCATTTGGAGCCAGACTACATAGATTTATATCTGAGGTCCATCACTAATAAGCTGATACTGATATTGTTATATTTAATAAGAAGATAGAGTGAATAATATAGTAGAATAATATCATCATCATCATCAATTTCATCAACAACAAAAGTAAACTACAGTGACATGACACAGCATAGATAACTCTAATAAATAAAACATAGAGCAAAAAAATAATTAAACAAACATTATTATACACAGTGCAATTCCATTTGTATAATATTTAAAGATAGAAAAGGTAAATATAGTCAGGGGTTACATACAGATATAGTAAATCTAAAGCAGTGAAAAAAAGGTATAAAAAGTGACAACATAATGAATACTTCTGGGAGTGGTAGGCTGATGCAATCAGAAAGAAACAGCATCCAGGTTACTGGAAAGTTACTAATTTGTGAACAGGGTTGTAGATACCTGCTTGCTTTATTATTTAATGCTCTAATATGCTTATTTACTATGTATTTACTCCCTATGTGGATGATATATTTCACAATAAAAAAAAACATGAGCAATAATAAATGACAGCATGAATTAATTGGAGCAAATATAAAATTATCTCAACAAAATAGAAACTTACAAACCCTTTCTTCACTGTTAAAGGAAATGGTCAACCAGGAATTAGGCACATGTCAATAGGTGTGTGTTGCATATTATCAACACGGTTCAGAAAAACATGGGAGGGAAAAGATTTCTTATTTAATTATTTTCTTGCTTTGTAGACCTAGTGAATATAGTTATGGTTACCTTTAGTGAAATGCTTCAGGTTTATAGTTTTTTCCTTAACAATAATGCCATTTCCATTACTTCTGAATTATTTATTCCACTAAGCCTGGTGAGTTTGCTTTTAAATACAGGTAACATAAACTATGTGCGAAGCTTATTATAAAACCATTTTTGTGTGTGTGTGTGTGAGGAAGCCGTATTTGAAGAGAAGACAGCTTGTTACAAGAGAAGTTTACAAAGGAACTAATTATTTAATCATTATTATCTTAAGCTCAATTTATAATTAACACAGTACCCCAGCTGAATTGGGAACTGAAATTATTTTGATCCTACAGCTTGCATGTGAGCCAGTTAAACTGGTTAGCATTCAGAGATGCTTCACCCAGCACTTATTTTAAATCAATTCTGAGGTTTCATTGCCATCATTCAGTAAACCCGGGTGGCATCAGACACTTGAAATTTGTTAATAATTTTATATTATGTTCTATCAAAGTTTCAATAATTTTTAAAAAGTAGATTTTAGGTTAAGTCCTAAAATAAAACACTTGTTTTCAGAGCCTTTCACTCTAGAGTCCAGCATGTAATAATATACAGATACAATTATAGTCCCTAGATTCCTGTGGCTTTTACAAAAGGAAAAGGATATATATATATATATATATATATGGCTTTAATATCCACAAACATAAATTCAGTCTGGTTTATATGACTGCTAAATGATACCACCAACCCAACCACAGAACAAATGAAGAAATTATTGTTCTCTGTTATATCCCTAAAAGAGCCCATTTACATTGATGTTTGAAAATTCTGGAAGCTTTGAAAAACAATGCCTCTCAATATATAATCTGAAATTTTTTCATTGATGGTAAATAAAAATAAAGTATTACGAAGCATAACCTTAGAATATATGTGTCACATGCCTGAAAATTACTCTGGAAAAACAAGTTGTCATGAATATCAAGGAGAATAAAATAATGCAATGAGAATTTATTTCAGTGTCCATATCCTCAGTTTTGTGAGAGATACTGAAAAATGTCTGGTTCAAAAGTCTTCCTCTAAAGAAATCAAGCTTCTAACAGGATAAAAATATGCCCAAGATAACAAAGGTTGTTAGATACTAAGGACAAGAATTTGCGACTTCTAAATCCTATTTTTGAGCTTCCTTTGACAGCATATTATTAAATATTGCATTTATTACTTTATGAAGATATGTAGTTATTTTCCAGGATTAACATTTTCTCTAAGCTTCTTTTGCTCTTTTTTAGGATGTGTTTTCTTCTGAAATAAAATCTGAATTGAAATATCATTTTAGTATTATATAAAATGTTATATAAAAGCATCTTGTCACAACCAAAGATTCTATTCTGAACTCAGCCTTGATAGCCATACAGAAATAGCATGATGACTCATCACCAGTGGCTCCCTAGAAAGGCTGGGAGCTTGTTTAAAAGTTAATAAAATTTCTTCACCTTATTCTCATTAGTCTTGGCTGACAGTCTCAATCACAATTCCATACAGACTAAAATAGAATCATGGAAATTTTGAAGGCTGCATGACTAAAGCTAAAATCTACCAATGCAGACAGCCAAGCCTATTAGCTTGTAACATTTATTGAGTGCCTACTATGAGACAGGTGTTGAAACTCGATGACAGTGATGAATGAAACATTCTCCCCCTCAAAAAACAGAAAAAAATGTGCAGTCTAGAGAGAGAGGGAATACTAACAACTATCTGCTGAGGGCTTACAGGTTTACCAACTGGCATAATCTATATCACCTTATTTCACCCTCACTCAATGATATATATTTTTATTCCCACTTTACTGGTGAAGAAATTGAGGTACTGAAGACTTAATTGAATTACCAAAGTCAACTAGTTTCTAGAGATTTTTTCACCTTACATATACCCCATGTACGGAAGATAGTTAAATAAAAAATTTAATCAGCTATAGAGGAATTATTTCTTGTAATCTGATATTTTATAAGTCATAAGATTTATTTTAATTTTAAATAGCTAAATTAAAAATGTCAACTAAGATATCTATCCCAAATTCCCACCTAATTACACATATATTCTGTGTAAGCTTCTCTTATTCTAGCATCTCCAGGTTTTACCAGGCTCTGGGATCTATGCCATTTCCCAGAGCTGAGTATCACTCATTAGAAACTTTGTCATAGATATTTTAAACCGGAAGATACTTTAATTTTTTTTATAATTTCAACTTTTATTTTAGATAGAGTTGGCATATGTGCAAGTTTGTTACATTGGGTATATTGTGTGATCTTGAGGTTTGGGGTATGGATCCCATCACCCAGGTATTGAGCATAGCACACAATAGGTGGGTTTTCAACCCTTGACACCCACCTTCCTTTTTTAGTAGTACCCAGTGTCTGTTATTCCCATTTATGTCCATGAGTACCCAATGTTTAGCTCCCATTTATAAGTGAGAACATGCATTATTTAGTTTTTTGTTCCTGTGTTAATTCACTTAAGATAATGGCCTCCAGCTGCATTCATGTTGCTGCAAAGGACATGATTTTTTAAATTTTTTATCACTGTATAGCATTTCACGATGTATGTGTACCACATTTTCTTTATCCAATCCACTACCGAAGACCACTTAAGTTGACTCCATGTCTTTGATGTGAATAGCACTGTGATGAACACAAAAGTTCATGTGTCTTTTTGGTCAAATGGTTTGTTTTATTTTGGGTATATACTCAGTGATGAGATTCCTGGGTCAAATGATAACTCTGTTTTAAGTTCTTTGAAAAATCTCCAAACTGAGGCCTGATGTGGTGACTCACACCTGTAATTTCAGCACTTTGGGAGGCCGAGGTGACGCATCACCTGAGGTCAATTTGAGACCAGCATGGACAACATGGTGAAACCCCGCCTCTACTAAATATACAAAAAATATCCAGGAGTGGTGGTGCGTGCCTGTAATCACAGCTACATGGGAGGCTGAGGCAGGAGAATTGCTTGAACCCGGGAGGCAGAGGTTGCAGTGAGCCAAGACCATGCCACTGCACTCTAGCCTCGGCAACAAGAGTGACACTCCATCTTAAAAAAAAAAAAAAAAATCTCCAAACTGATTTCCACAGTGGCTGAAACTAACTTACATTCCTACCCACAGTATATAAGTGTTTCCTCTTCATAGCCTTGCCAACATCTGTTAATTTTTGGCTTTTTAATAATAGCCGTTCTGCATAACTTAGAGGTGAGAGTGGTGGGGAGTGAGGAATAAAATTTGGATTTCGTAAATTCTTAGCAGATATGGAGATGAACTTTTCTACTACTTTCTAAATAAATGTTAACAGATTATATTTATTAATTCAAAAAAATTTATTGGGCCATAATGCAAATTCCAAGTATGTATGTGTATGTGTGTGTGTGTGGATATATATACACACATATATATGTGGATATATATGTACACACACATATATATCTCAAAATATATAATCTCAAAATTTAGTGTCACAATTACTCCAAGAAATCAATTCAGCTATCAGTTGAATACAATTGTTCTTGTAAACAATGCAGGCTCATTAAAGAATGACAAGTTTAAATGATTGGATACTTTAAATGAATAGAAATCTATATTAGCTGTACTAATAGCTAGAATGTATTTAGTATGTAATAGATGCTGGACACGTGGTAAAACACTTTACAAATATTTTCTAATTTATTCTCAAAACAAGCTGATGGAATTGGTACTAATGTTACTTTCATTTTATAAATGGAGAAATTGAGATTCAGGTGCTAAATAATTTGCTCAGTGCCACATGTAATTGACTAAGATGTAGAAACACAGAACATATCATTTTAGTAGAAAAATCAAACAGACCTCTTTTATTTCTCCAAAGAGAGTTGATTATTTTCCACAATCTAGTAAGTTTACAGAATTAAATGTCTGTTGCTACTAGCAACAACATGGAATAAAAACTGCTTTCTCCAAAGGCATTATATCATTTAGAAGAATAGAAATTATAAATAATTTACTTTTATTACATAAAGAATTGGTGCAGAAAATCAAATTTTTTTACAAGCCATTTCAACAAGCTGGCTTTTAGACCCAAGACAGAGAAGGAGAAGGTTTAGACTAGCATATACCATTCATCCTTGTTGATCAAATTTGCAAATATTCAAACAAGGTCAATTAAAAAGTAAGAATGGATAAATGAATCATATTTATTTAATGCCTCTCTTTTTAGGAGCCTTCAAGACATGTCATCTAATTTGTCAATTATAATAATTTCCAAGATACAACAGTTTATTTGTACAGCCACATATCTTTAATATAAGTTTCTATGAAGTTAAAAATAGGTTTTAATAAAATATTCATTATATAAAAGATGTTATAAAAGCCATAGAGGGAGCCCTTCACATGTAGTGGATTTTAGCTTGATTAAAAAAAAAAAAAAAAAAAAGGACTTAGTTTACTTGCTATATTAGATGGCTAAATGAAGACATGCTAAGTTGTCATAAAGTATTTGGAATTGTACTCAAAGAACTACCTGGTGCTTCTGCCAGGAACAATTGCAATTAGAAAAAAAAATAAAAAATGTATTATTTCTCCTAACATGGTCTTGACAGGCAAATAGTCATGAAATCCACAAACATTATTCTTCTACTAATATTGCTAGGCATCTAGGCTGGAAGAAACACAGTTCACAACAGAAAGCAGGGCTCCATACCATCATATGAGGTGCAGTAAAGAAAACAGGTTCAGGTGTAAATTATTCCTGACTCTGACATCTGTGTTTATTTTCTATAACTGTTTCAATAAACAGAGGACTTGCAGATAGAATTAGGGTTTTTCCTTGGGTTGAAAGACTTTCCTTAGGGACTGTAAAATATAAGAAAACAAGAAGAAAGGAAATATAGAAAATACAGGAAAACAAGAAGAGAGAGAAAGAGATAATGGATAAAAAGTGTAATTTCCCTCTGATTCTTTGAGGACACGCGATTTTTCTCACAAAACTGAAAGAAAAAAAATCAAACTAATAAGAATTCTTGTGTCTTGGGAAAATATGTTATCCTTAAAATAAAATCAGAAATTGAAGAAGAAACTCAGATGAGAGTGCTAATTACAAGAGGCTACTGTCAGGTAGTATGAAGTGGGAACATTCCAGGGAAATGAAAACTTACGTTGTCTACCAGAGCAGTTAGCAGCATTTCAGTTCTATTTTGATATTTTATTTTTGGGAATCATAAAAATGATGAAAATAGTATTCATACATATACATGTTTTCAATGTCGTAGTAAAGGAAAACAAATCAATGTTAAGAAATATAAAGAAATCTGTAACTCACCTATAATGGAAATGTCCATCTAAACAGCGAATATCTGTCAAATAACACTTTCAAAAATTCAACTATTTAGTTTATAAACTTCATTGATACAGGCAAACAAATAATGTTAAAGTAACGAGAAAACACTCTCCAATACACACCTTTACTACAAGAAACACTTGACGAAGTCTCTAATGTGTTTGATATGATTGCCATAATTCCAGAAGCTGTATGTTGAATAAGCACAATTCCTGAGGTTAGATAATCACATAATGCTGTCTCCTGCTCTCCCATTAAATGTACTTAGCGCTGATATAATAGTTTTTCGATTTATTTGAGACTTTTGGCAAAATCCATGTACTTATTGGTTACTCTTATAATAACATTGTAATTAGGCTTTAAGTTTCAAATCATGGTCCATTTTCTGAAATGGACCTCTCCAGTCTCAGTTATACTTCAAAAAAATGATCACAAAACTGGAAAACTCAGTTTAAAAAATAATAATTATAATAGGAAAAAAATCAAATAACTCTTACATGTGGTAAACGCTGTGAATGACATATACCCTAAACTAATATCACCGACAGAAATTTCAATAACCTCTTTAAATCAGGCATATATCATACAGATTCACCAAAAGTTAAACTGTTGATTCTCCACAATCCACCCTTTATATTCAATGCAATCCCAAATAAAATGCCAGCAGATTTTGTTATTGAAACTGACTATAATATTTATTTAAAGAGGTGATTATAAAGTTCATATGGATATGCCAAAGGCAAAGAAAAGAGACAAGTTTTAAGAGGAAAATTTGAAGGAGTTATTACAAAGCTTCAATAATTAGAGCAGTGGGGCATAAGTGCACAAACACGAATGAAACAGACTGTAGATTCCAGAAAGAGGCCTACACATATTCATTCAGTAGATTATAACAAAAGTGCTATTGAAATGCAGTGAGGTGACAGTGTTCCTTTCAGGAAAATGTTTTGGCTCTAGTGGGGTTTCAAATTTGGAAAATAAATTAAGCCTTGACTTCTACCATACATCATATATACTGATGAATCTCAGGCATAACATAAACCTAAATGTGAAGGTAAAATTATAATGCCAGTAAACATAACAAAGAAAAATATATTCATGAAATCAGGATAAGTAAGGATTTCTTAAACCAATTTAAAAAATAACCATGCAAAGACATAAATTGATCAGCATTAAAGATTAAAAAGTGTATTTTTTTAAATAGATTATATGTCTTTATGCATAGAAAATGCAAACACTCAACAATTTTCTTTAGAATATACAAGTGAATTTGTCAGTTCTACTAGATACAAATGAAATTGTTAAAAGATAATTTTTATTAGCATCAAAAGTATCAAATCCTTAGGAATAAATTAACAAAGAAGTTAAAGACCTCTACAGAGAATCTTATTCAGATAATATATTAAATAAGACCTGAATACCATGTTCACTGATTGAAAAAGTTGAATATTGTAGTGATACTCAACTCTTCCCAAATCACAAATGCAACAAATGCAGGTATTCAATGTAACCACATTTTTCTTTTTTCTTTCTTTTTTATTGAGACAGAGTCTCACCCTGTCGCCCAGGCTGGAATGCAGTGGTGCAATCTCAGCTCACTGCAACCTCCGTCTCCTGGGTTCAAGCGATTCTCCTGCCCCAGCCCCCCGAGTAGCTGGGATTACAGGTGCGTACCACTACACCCGGCTAATTTTTGTATTTTTAGTACAGACGGGGTTTCACTATGTTGGTCAGGCTGATTTCGAACTCTTGACCTTGTGATCCACTCGCCTCGGCCTCCCAAAGTGCTGGAATTACAGGTATGAGCCACCACGCCCAGCCCAATGCAACCACATTTTTAAATATATGTGGAATTTCACAAGAAGATTACAAATTTATGTTGATGCACAAAATGCCAAGAAAGTCAAAGCATACTTGAAGAGGAAGACCAAGTTTGAAAACTATTTTTCTAATAGTTATTAATACTCATAAAAGTAGACAAGTTACACTCTAGACAATCCTAAGGAATAATTTTTAAAAAGTACCAAAGTTAAAAGAGTATAGTACTAACACAGGATAGATAAATTGAACAATAGAACAAAATAGTGAGACCAGCAGACTAACACACAAATATATATGTATCAGAGGAGGCAAAATAGAGAATGTTTTTATAACCCGAGTTTATAAAGTTTTTTCTGTATTATCCTCTAAATGTTTTATAAATTTGACTTTCACATTCAAGTTTTAAAATTAAATGCAATTTATGTTTGCTAATTGTGTGAGATAATATCCAGTTTTATCTTTTCAAGTAGTTAATCGACCCACACTAGTCATTAAAAGTTCATGATTTTAAAAAGTGTATTATTTTTAAATAGAGCAAACCTACACAAAATGTGAGAAGATATTGCAATCCATATGTGTGAAAAGAAGTTATATGTAGAATATATAGTTTTCCAATGAGTCAATAAAAAAGATAAAGTCTTCCTTTCCCCCACAAAAAAAAATGAATAAAATATTTGAACAGGTAATTAACAGAAGAGGATATCCAAATGTCTTACAAGAATATGAAAAGGTGTTCAATCTTTTTTAGTCAGAAGAAAAATAAAAATAAAAAGAATCATGAGATGATCTTACAAGTACGGCTACAAAAGAGAAAAAATATATACTGACAGAATACTGAGTAATGGTGGAATATGTAAGAACTGAAACTCCCAAATGTTGCGGTTATTTTTAATTGTTAAAATACTTTTGAAAAACAACTTCGAAGTGTCTACCGAATGTGAATATATGTATACCCAATTTTCCAGCCATCCCACTTCTAGCCATTCTACTACTACCCAAAAGGAATATGCAAATTGTGTACTAAAAGACATGCGTTAGAATTTTCATAAGACATTATTTATCATAGGTGAAAAAATGAAGACAGTTCTCTTGGCCATTTGGCCGTTACTAATACATTAATAGATATAATGCAGATTATTTGTATAATGTAGTACTATGCATCAATGGAGAAAAACTTAGTGCAACATGCAATAAAAATAATGAATCTCATTGAGGTGATATTAGGTAAAATAATAAGTAACCAGTAATTATATACAATTTTATTGTATTTATATAATTTTCAATAATTGGCTTAAACTAATTGAGAGAGGTAAGAAAATATAGTTTATATGAAGAGGGAGCATGGGGGAAAATCTGGGATTTTTAAATACTTGTTTATAGTTCTAATATTTTTTTAAATCATCTTCTTACTGCTAGTTTCACCATCTTTGCCATTTATGGATCTATTTTGGAACGGAATATTTTTCTGATTGTAAGTCACATTATCTTGCTCTTGACCTGTATAGGAAGTTTTGATTGGAAGATTCATGTTTTATTTTAATGAGTATAGTGCTTTGTTTTGGCAGACAATTGAATTATGTGCTGAGTATGTTGATACTTTTTGGCTCTCTTTTTAATATTTGCTAGGGTGGATCTAGAAAAGTCTTTACTCCAGAGATAGTTCACTTCCACTACTAATTCATGGTTCATCTGGGCTGTCTCCTAATGCTCTGAGTGATCATTGAGGATATTTCATTTTGTATGGTCTGAGATTGAACATCTCCCCACCTTGTATTATGCTCTGGAAATCTTCAGTTTATAATTCTCTGTTTGTTCTTTGTCTATCCTTGGGAGGTTCAAATTTCTCATGTGCAATCTAGTCTTCAGAAAACCCTCAAAGAGGACCTTATGCAAATTTCTGGAGTCCATTGTTGTATAGCTCCCAAGTGCCCAGAACATTATGCTGAAATTTCTAAGCACTTCAGCTCCTCTAACTGCTGTTGCCAATTCCTCAACTCAGTGAGCTCCTTTGTTCAGCTTGCAATTCCTCTCCTTGTATTGTGTCCTAGAAAATACCTTTGGAGGAAAGCCAAGATGATTCCAGGGCTTACCACATATCTCTCCCTTCTCTGAGAGATCATAGTCCTGCATTGCCTATTGTCCAGTGTCTGAAGAGTTATATAGATATGTACTTTTAAATTTTTATTGTGGAAAGTTAAATCTGGTTCTAGGTAAGCCATTTGTTCATCAGCAGAAGTCTTTACCCTAACTAATAGATGTTTTAAATTGTTTAAGTAGTTTTTTAATATATGAAATGTGTTTTTAGTTTCTTTGTTTTAGGACTCTTAATTTTCTTAAAATCCGATATCTAGTTGAGTCCTATTTGATATATAATTAAAACAATTGTTTTGAATTATTTACAAAGTAATCAAACTTTGTGACCCTCTATTTTTTGATATCTATCATTTCTTACTAGGTTCTTCATTTATTAATCCTACCCATATATTCTTTGAGGAGGAATGATGGTATCCAAACTCAGTTTGTTAAAACTTTCAAACTACGTGCAAAATGGATAAACATAATAACAATAATTTTTATCAATTCTACTTGCAGACTAAGTAAATACTATTTTCAAAATAGCATAGCATTATTTAAGTCACACAAGTCAGAGATTGGATCCCCGCTCTGTCATTATAAACTTTGTGTACATTAGCAAATTTTAACCCTATATGAACCACTGTGTTCTTGTCTTTAAAACCAAAACATTAAGCCCTTACTTTATGGGATTAAAAGAGATAAAGTATGCACTTAATAAACAGTCATTATAATGATAAACACCTCCATTATATTTCACTGTTATTCCTATGTCAGTTGCAAATTCTTTGAGAGGTATGCTACCTGACTTCTCAGTATAAAAGAAGAAAACAGATCCTTTTTTGTCCTTATAAAATAGATATATTTTTTGAATTGAATTATTATGTTGTAGAGATATCACAATCATCAGAGAATTTAAATACATTTTCTTGTTTTTTATTAATTCCTCTCTAGGTCAACAACTCACATGCGTAGACAGCCATTTGCAACTGTATAGCTTCTGAGCTACTTAACCTGCCTTGGGTCTTTGCTCCAAATACCAACATGTATCTTGAGCATAAGGAGCAAGGCCAGATAATTCAATACTCTACACAGAGAAATCAAGTTAATCAGTAAAGTATACGTTCTCAAAAAGATAGAAAAGATGACTAATACTATGAAATCAACAGCCTTGCTTTCAAGGTTCCTACCAAAATGCAGAATCTACCACTTTATTATCCTGACACTTTCTGTTAATGGTAACAGAGTTCAGCAAATTAATACATTATTTTGTGGACTGCACATGCATTATGTTAATGTAGATATAGAAGTATAATCACAAAGGACATAAACTGTAGCAAACTTGTCTGATGTATGCAAGGGTAATGTTACAGATTATTAATTCTAGCTGACATTATAGGATATGTTACATGTATGGTTCATTTTGATATAAGACAAAAAGACTGAAATTAAACATCAATAAACTATAAAAGTATAACATAAACATAAACTTCATTGGTCATCTGCTGAATTCAAATTAAAGGAAATATTTCACAGGATTTAGTAATCATCGAGGATGACTTAGGGATAGAAGAAAGGTATTTTCAATTTTTAAAATGTAATGTGTCTTAACCCCCTACCTAACCATGTTTTTGGTTTTGTTGTGGTATTTTTAATAATATTGTTGCCTGATTGCTGATTATAAAGGAATATTTTGTTGCTAAAATATTTGCTTCTAATTTTCAGCCTCTGAGAATATGAACTACCATAATTTTATTCTTAACCGATGCTAAGAATGCTCATGTAACAAAAAGAGGTATTTGATGTGTCTCGTTTCAATCAGATACAACTTGCCATCATCAAAGGCTTTAAATTTTCTTTTCTTTTAAAAAATATTTTAACTTTTATTTCAGGTTCAGGGGTACATGTGCAGGTTTGTTATATAGGTAAACTTGTGACTTGGCATTGGTTGTACAGATTATTTTATCATGTGGGTGCTTAAGTATCTACCTGATAGGTTTTTTAAAAAAGAAAAGAAAGATAATAAAGTAAAAGGCATAATGGAAAGTAGCAGGAATGTCTCATTCAAAAAATAATGTGTTGATATTATAGATCAGTATTATGAAGTTTCCCTAAGTATTTTTTTTTTACTTGCTTTGTCTTTATTTTTGTTGTTGTTCAATCTTGTAAACAATTTATAAATTGTATTAGTCTTTTTCTAAAACCTAGTTCTTGGCTTTGTAGCCACTCTTTATCATATATTTTATTTCAGACTAATTTTGCTTGTATATTTATTTTCTTTATTACATCCTTTTATTTTAGCTTCTTTTTAGATAGTTAAGATATATATTTTATTTCAGTCATTTTTCTTATCAAATGCATATAATTCTTGAGATCTATCTCTAAATATAGAGTCTGCATCATCATTCATGTGCCATGTATGTATATATATAGTTTTTTCATTATACTATTAAAAATATTTTACTGAATTTTCAGTGACTTTTTCATTGGTGTTATTTAGATGAGAATTTCTTAATTTTCAGAAGTATAAGAATTTTGAATAATCTTCCTTTTTCTATTTGCTGGCATAGTTACAATTTGGTAAGAGAACATATTCCTGATAAATTAAACATTGAAATGTGTTGAGGCTTTGTATGGTCAGTTATTTGTTCCATTCCCTGTACGCAGTACATTGTTTTTCTCTGGATCCGGTAAATGTTTGTTCTTTATCTTTGATTTTCAAGAGTTTGATTATGTTGTGCATGTGTGGTTTTCTTTCTATTTATCTTCCTTTTAATCATTGAGCCTTTGAAACAATGAAATTATAGTTTTCACAACATTTGGGAAAATGTCATTATTTCTTTCCATTTTTTTCACTATATTTCTCTCTCGTCTTCCCTGAGTCTCTCAATATGTTTAACAATTTCAGATGGTTACACAGTTTACAGATACTTTGTTTATTTTCTTCAATTTTTTTCTCTGGTCTGAGTATTGGATATTTATATTTATTTATTCTCAAATTAATTAAGACTTTTTTACTCTTAAATCTGCTGTTACAGTTATTCGGTATTTTTAAAAACAGTTTATTATTTACTTTTTTGAACAAAGAATTATCACATGGTTCTTTTTCATAGCCCTAATTTCTCTACTGAATTTCTTCCTCTTTTCATTCCTGTCTTTATTTTTCTTTAAGTTTTAATTCATCGTTAATAGGTACTTTAAAGTCTAATTCCAACATCTGTGTCATGTCAGAATCCGTTTCCCTTTTCTATTTTTGCCTTCATCTATGAATCACATTTTCTATTTTTTTCATTCTCTATGGTTTTGTTCCTTTTTATTTTGCACTGGACATTTAAATGATACTTTTTGCCATTAGAATTTCAGAAATTTTCGATAGTTGTTTTCTTATGTTTTGTGATACCACCTTACTCTTGCAAGAATGGCCATAATAAAAAAAATAATAATAATAATAATAGATGTTTGCATGGATGCGGTGAAAAGGGAACACTTCTACACGCTGGTGGGAATGTAAACTAGCATAACCACTATAGAAAACAATGTGGCGATTCCTCAAAGAACTAAAAGTAGAACAACCATTTGATCCAGCTATCCCACTACTGGGTATCTCTGCAGCAGAAAAGAAGTCATTATACAAAAAAGTTACTCGTTCATGCATGTTTATAGCAGCACAATTCACAATTGCTAAAATGTGGAACCAACCCAAATGCCCATCAATAAACAAGTGGATAAAGAAATGAGTGAGATATATATCTTAGTATTACATCATATATATATATGATGTAATATATATACACATCATATATACACACACACACACACACACACAGATACACACACACACACACACACACTTTTAAGTTAAGTAACTCAGGAATGGAAAACCAAACATCATATGTTGTCACTCATAAGTGAGAGCCAAGCTTTGAGGATGCAAAGGCATAAGAATGACACAGTGGACTTTGGGAACTCAGGGGGAAAGGGTGGGAAGGGGGAGAGGAATAAAAGATTACAAATTGGGTTCAGTGTATATTGCTCAGGAGATGAGTGCACCAGAATCTCACAAATCACCACTGAAGAACTTACTCATGTAATCAAATACCACTTGTTCTCCAAAAACCTATGGAAATATATATATGTGTGTGTGTGTATATATGTATGTGTATATATAGTTGTGTATATATATGTATCTATATATAGTTGTGTATATATAGTTGTGTATATATGTATATGTGTGTGTGTGTATATATAGTTGTTTTCTTATGTTTTCATCTATTTTTATAATTTTGATTTGATTTTTAGTGGAGTTAGTTTCAACAAGCCACTGCACCATTACAGGAGGCAAAAATTCTTCATATTTTGTGACTATATAACAAAATTTACTCAGGTTTTAATTTTCATGAGTCAAATTCACACTGTGCTAGTCACCTGTAAGGGTAACAAAATCAGAGATAGTTAAAGGGAATTATAAAACAGATAGTTATTACCATATACAGTAATAATTTGACAAGAAATTAACTTTCCACTAACAAAAATTGTTCCACATCCTATATTTTGAATACTTAGAACAGAATACTTCAGTAATTGTTGATTTAAGATTAGAATTAAGCAGTGAATGATAATCATGCCACCGCACTCTGGCCGAGGTAACAGAGCAAAATCCTGTTTCTATAACAAAAAAAAGAAATGATTAGAATCAATTGTATTTCTATTTTAGATGACATTTAAATAATAAGTAATTGCTTATTACTAATTTTGTTATAATATTTCTAATGTATTTCTAAATTGTATTGGCTTGAGGGATTTCTTTATATGTTTCTATGTTTTTTTCTTCACAGTTCATAGATGTCCTTATCAAAAATATGTAAATATTCTTGTGATACCAAAATAGAGATATAATTTAGATATCTATAATATTTTCCCCAAATGCCCCAAGTTTTTACCTGTATAATTTAATTAGATTGAATTACAGGTAAAATAAGACTAAAGCTCACTCTATCTTGGGGGAAGCCACAACTACATGTTTTCAATAGTTTTGCACATAGGAATTACACTGTTTAGATGTGCATTAAGGTATGGGTCCCCAAGCCCCTGATATCAGTCCGTGGCCTGTCAGGAACCTGCCTGCATATCAGGAGGTTTGCAACAGGCAAGTGAACAATGCTTCATCTGTATTTATAGCCTCTTACCATTGCTGACATTTCCACCTGAGTTCCACCTCCTGTCAGACCACTGGTGGCATTATATTCTCATAGGAGCATGAACCCTATTGTGAACTGCACATGTGAAGGAAATAAGTTGCACACTCCTTATGAGAATCTAATGCCTGATGATCTATCACTGTCTCTCATCACCCCCAGATGGGACTGTCTAGTTGCAGGAAAATAGGCTCAGGGCTCCCACTGTTTCTACATTATGGCGAGTTGTATAATTATTTTATTATATATTACAATTAATAATAATAGAAATAAAGTGTATAATAAAAGTAATGTGCTTGAATCATCCCCAAACCATCTCCCCACCCCCAGTCCATAGAAAAATTGTCTACCATGAAACGGGTCTCTGGTGCCAAAAAGGTTGAGGACTGCTGCTTTAAGCCACATTGGTTAAATATTCATTTAGATGTTGATTTACATTACTTGTTCTCATACAGGTAATATAATTATGCATAAAGTTCATAAAATGCTGATAATGTATATATTATATTTGGTGCTAAGAGATAACTCTCTTTACTTTTATTTGAAATAGATCTGTTTCTAATAAGGAATACATAGCAATATTAACATTAGAAAATAATAATTGAATGTCAGAAGTTTACCTCCTACATGGAAGGGGTTACATCAGATAGGTGAATCACAGGACATAAAAAGAGATTATCTGAGTAGATAAAAATAAGTGATTACCTTGACAATTAATTTGACTTGGGCTTATCAGTGTATCTATCTTTAGAAATGAAATGAGAATTGACTAATTTCTTGAAAACAGAGAAAGTCTAACATGGGTCAGACCCATTCCAAATACACATTCACAGATGCTGTAATTAATCACTGAAAAGAAGTTGATGAGATGAAGTCATCAGTGGCATCTGCTTTTTAAGTCACATGTGCTGCTAGCACAACTAGGCATAAGTGTGAACTTACCCAATGACGATAATCTTATAGAGAGGGCATATGAAAGGGGCATTGTTTTTATATTTCAATATTACTAAAATCCAAACATATCTTACATCTGATGCCAGAAGAAATTTTTCAGAGGTGTAAGATGTAAATTTACTTTGTGTTTGCTAATTTATTAATTAAAAGAACTTACATGCTAATCTAGTTTTCACCTGAATAAACATATTTATATTGATAACATCACATGAGATTCGCTTTTTTTTAAATATGAATGATTAGTGGTGCCTAATATATCTTCAAAAATGTTAAACATTGACGCATTGTTGAAATAAATTTACCAAGCATATCAATATATAAACACCTGCTAATACAATTAAAGACAGAAAAAATTACCAAACATCTCAGAACTGAACATTTCCAAATGTTGATGCTGGAAAAATGCAAATTCAGTTAAAGAGACCCAAGGATAATAGCCAAGCAGGAAATACAGACAAATGTAGTATTCGTATACATATAATATGTATATGAATTATACATATATAATTATGTGTATACATAAGAAGGAAAGGTGTGTGTATGTGTGTGTGTATCTTCATCAAACTTAAATTTAAACCACTGATCTGCAAAGCTCTCTGTCATTGTGAGGTTATGCACAAAAAAAATGATTCTAAGAGTCTTTAAGGTCTGAATATATGGAAAGCTTAGACTCATACTAGATTACTAAATCTATATGCTTCTGTCTAGACCTTAATCCCTTTATCTCTAACAACACTAGCAATCTGATGGCCAACATTTAATTTTTAATCAGGATGATGAATGTCATTATGGCTTTAGTCCATGTTTATATCAATTCCAAAATGTATTTATGTAACTCCTAAGTCATTTCTGGCCTCCAAATTCTAACTCCCTATCACTACAGAAGATAAGAAAACTCTCTGGACCTACCTGAATCTCTATATTTACTTTTGTCCATAATACCTAAAAACATCTAAAATACATATATTCTATTTATGTCTTAATTTGTTTTCCTGACCCCCACCCCCAGCAGTGGCCATAGCAAGCCCCGCCCAAGGAGAGTCTGAGCCCTGATCAGCCCTAATCTGCCCTCATCTGATGGTATTTCTCTACCCACCCTGGTACTCAAACACAAAAGCCATAAATTATTGAGAGCTTTACGGCCCCACCCATCACCTGAGAAACCAGAATACTTCCCCTGGACAGCTTAAGGCAAGCTTATATTCCCCTACAACCACTGCAGCTGGTGTTCTTTTGAAAGTGCCACATCTGGTTGGAGGCCAAATGACTCAGGCCATTACGACAACTCATGACAGAATAACTCTGCTCCCAGGAAGGAGAAAACAATGGCTAATTCCACTGTCTGCAACATTCTGTCTAACCAGAGGTTCTGAGTGTGTCCACATGACAACTTCACTGGTAGCATAACCAGCATTTGAGAAAGCCAGCACACTAAACGTATCTACTAGCAAGGACTATCACAGAGTCTACTTCAATCTCCTGCCACCTCCACCAGAGTAGGTGCTGGTATCCATGGCTGGAAGACCTGAAGACAGATTACATCACAAGACTCTTTTCAGACATTCTCTAGCACCAGCCCAGAACTGAGTAGCCCCACTTGGTGACTAGACCCAATAACAATCACGGCAGTCCAGCTCTCAGAAAGCCCCACTCCTAGGGGAAGGGGAAGAGCACAACATCTAGGAATCACCCCATGGGACAAAAGAAACTGAACAGCAGGCCTTGAGTTCCAGTCCTTTTGCACTGAAATAATCTACTCAAATGAGAAGGAACTAGAAAACTAATTCTGGCCATATGACAAAACGAGGTTCTATCACAGCCCCAAAAGATCATACTAGCTCCCCAGCAATGGATCCAAACCAACAAGAAATCTCTAAATTGCCAGATAAAAAATTCAGAAGATTGATTATTAGGCTACTGAAGGAGATACCAGAGAAAGGTGAAAAAAAAAAGTAAAGAAATTAAAAATAATAATACAGGATATGGATGAAAAATCTTCCAGAGAAATTGATATTATAAAGAAAAAACAATTACAACTTCTGGAAATGAAAGACACACTTAGAAAAATACAAAATGCACTGGAAAGTTTCAAAAATACTCTAAGACAAGTATTAAAAGAAAGAACTTCAGAGCTCGAAGACAAGGCTTTCAAATTAACCCAATCAGACAAATACAAAGAAAAAAGAATTAAAGAATGCACAAAGCTTTCAAGAAATTCAAGATTATGTAAACGGCTAAACCTGAGAATAATTTGTATTCTTAAGGAAGAAGAGGAATCCAGAAGTTTGGAAAACTGATTTCAGAGACTAACTGAAGAAAACTTCCCTGACTTTACTAGAAATCTAGACATCCAAATACAAGAATCTCAAAGAACACCTAGGAAATTAATTGTAAAAAGATCATCATGTATGCATATAGTCACCAGGTTATCTAAAGTCAAGACAAAGGAAAGAATCCTAAGAGTCATGAGACAAAATCATCAGGTAACCTATAAAGGAAAATCTATCAGGTTATCAGCAGATTTCTCAGCAGGAAGCTTGCAAGTGAGAAGGGATTTAGATCCTATCTTTAGCCTCTCCTGAAACAAAATAATTATCAGCCAAGAATTTTATATCCAGCAAAACTAGACTTCATAAATGGAGAGATAAAGTCTTTTTCAGGTAAATGCTGAACACATTCACCATTACCAAGCCAGCACTACATAAATGCTAAAAGGAGTTCTACATCTTGAAATAAAACCTCAAAATACACCAAAACAGAACCTTCATAAAGCATATATCTCACAGGACCTACAAAAAATACAATGAAAAATGACAAAGTATTTAGGCAACAATTCGCATGATAAATAGAATAGTACCTCACATCTCACTATGAAAGTTGAATGTAAATAGCCCAAATGCTCCACTTAAATTAGACACAGAATGGCAGAATGAATAAACTTCCACTAACCAAGTAAATTCTGTGGTCAAGAGATTTACCTAACATATAAGGACTCACAGAAACTTAAGGTAAAGGCATAGAAAAAGATATTTCACACAAATGGAAATCAAAAGCAAGCAGGAATAGCTATTCTTATTTCATGGAAAAACAGACTTTAAAGCAACACAGTAAAAATAAAATGATGAAGAGGGACAGTATATAATGACAAAATTATTAGTCTTACAGGAAAGTATAATAATTCTAAATATATACACATCTAACACTGAAGATCCCAAATGTATATAACAATTACTACTAGACAAAAGAAATGAGATAGATGGCAACACAATAATAGTGGGGTCTTCAATATTCCACTGACAGCACTAGTCAGGTCATCAAGACAGAAAGTCAATAAAGAAATGACGGACTTAAACTATACTCTAGAACAAATGGATTTAACAGATATTTACAGAATATTCTACCCAACAACTGCAGAATATACATTTTTTTCATGAGCACAGGGAAAATTTTCCAAGATAGACCATATGATAGGTCACAAAACACACCTCAATACATTTAAGAAAACTGAAATTATATGAAGTATCCTCTCAGAACACAGTGGAATTAAACAGGAAATTAACTACAAAAGGAACCTTCAAAACAATATAATACTTAGAAATTAATCTCCCTTGAGTGATCTTTGTGTCAACATTGAAATCAAGATGGAAATTAAAAATTATTTGAACTGAATGATAATAGTAATATAACTTGTCAAAACCTCTGTGATACAGCAAAACAGTGATAAGAGGACATGTCATAGTATGAAATGACTACATCAAAAAGTCTGGAAGAACATAAATAGATCATCTAAGGTCACACTTCAAGGAACCAAAGTAACAAGGACAAACAAAATTCAAACCTGGAAGAAGAAAAGAAATAACCAAGATCAGAGCAGAACTAAACAAAATTGAAACAAACAAACAAAAAATACAAAATATAAACACAATAAAAAGCTGGTGTTTTGAAAAGATAAAGCTGATAGACCATTAGCTAGATTAACCAAGAAAAGAAGAAAGAAGATCCAAATAAACTCAATTTGAAACAAAACAGGAGAGATATTACAACCAATATCACAGAAATACAAAAGATCATTCAAAGCTACTATGAACAGATTTATACACACAAACTAAAAACTCTAGAGGAGATAGTTAAATTCCTAGAAATATACAGTCCTCCTAGATTAAATCAGGAAGAAATAGAAACTCTGAACAGACCAATACAAGTAGCAAGATTTAAATAGTCATTTTAAAAATTGCCAACAACAACAGAAGACATCCAAGACCACATGGATTCACAGCTGAATTCTAACAGACACTCAAAGAAGAATTGGTACCATTCTTACTAAAACTATTCCAAAAGTTAGAGAACGATGGAATCCTCCTTAAATCATTCTATGAAGAGAGTATAACCCTAATACCAAAACCAAGGAAGGACATAAAAAAAGAAAACTACAGACCAATATTCATGATGGACATAGATGCCAAAATCCTCGAGAAAATAATAGTTGACTGAATCCAGCAGCATATCAAAATATAATATACCATAATCAAGTATACTTCATATAAGCAATGCAGGGATAGCTTAAAATATGCAAGTGAATAAATGTCATACATCATATAGATAGAATTAAAAACAAAAAGTCACATGATCATCTCAATAGATGTAGAAAATGCATTTGACAAAATCCAGCATCACTTTATGTTTAAAGCCCTCAGAAAACTTGGCATAGAAGAGACGTACTTCAAGGTAATAAAAGCCATCTATGACAAACCCAGAGCCAACATTACACTAAACAGGGAAAAGTTGAAACCATTCTCCCTGAGAATTAGAACAACACAAGGATGCCCACTTTTACCACTTTTATTCAACATAGTACTGGAAGTCCTACCCAGAGCAATCAGATAAGAGAAAGAAATAAAGGGCATCTAAATCAATAAAGAGGAAATCAAACTGTTGCTGTCCACTAATGATGTGATTGTATACCTAGAAAATCCTAAATACTCATCTGAAAACCTCCTAGATTTGATAAATAAATTACATAAACTTTCAGAATACAAAATGAAATATACCACAAATCATTAGCACTCCTATAAACCAACAATTACCAACCCGAGAACCAAATCAAGAACTCAATCCCTTTTACAACAGTTGCAAGCAGGCAAACAAACAAACAATACTTAGGAATATTCCTAACCAAGGAGGTGAAAGATATCTACAATGAAAACTAGAAAACACTGCTGAAAAATAAATCATAGATGACAGAAACAAATGGAAACACATCCCATGCTTAAGGATAGGTAGAGTCAATATTGTGAAAATGACCATACTGCCAAAAGCAATCTATAGATTCAATACAATTCTCATCATCATTCTTCACAGAACTAGAAAAAATAATCCTAAAACTCATATGGAACCAAAAAAGAGCTTGTGTAGGAAAAGCAAGTCTAAGCAAAATAAAAAAAAATCTGGAGGCATCACATTACGTGACTTCAAACTATATTACAAGGCTATACTTACCATGGTGCTGGTATGAAAACAGGCATATAGACCAATGGTAAAGAATAGAGAACCCAGAATAAAGCCAAGTACTTAGAGTCAACTGATCTTCAACAAAGCAAACAAAAACATAAAGTGGGGAATGGGCACCCTGTTCAACAAATGGTGCTGGAAAAAATTGCAATTCACATATAGAAGAATGAAACTGAATACTCATTTCTCAAAGTATACAAAAATCAACTTAAGATGAATCAAATAGTTAAATATAATACCTGAAGCCATAAAAATTATAGAAGACAACACTAGAAAAAAACTCTTCTAGATATTGGCTTAGGCAGAGAGTTGGTGACCAAATACCCAAAAGCAAATGCAACAAAAATAACAATAAATAGGTGGGACCTAATTAAACTAAAAAGCTTCTGCACAGCAAAGTAAAAAATCAACACAATAAAAAGACAACCCACAGTATGGGAGAAAATATTTACAAACTATACATACAACAAAAGTCTAACATTCATAATTTACTAGGAACTCAAAAATATCAGCAAGATAAAAACTAATAATCCCATCAAAAAGTAAGCAAAGGACATGAATAGACAAAACAAGATATACAAATGGCCAAACAAACCTATGAAACAATGTTCCACATTACTATCAGGGAAATGCAAATTAAAACCACAAAGAGACACCACTTTACTCCTGCAAGAATGACCTTCATTAAAAATCCAAAGAATAGCAGATGTAGGTGTGGATGTGGTGAAAAGAAAACAATTTTATCCTCCTCGAAGGTAATGTAATCTAGCACAACCACTATGGAAAACAGTATGGATATTCCCTAAAGAACTAAAAGTAGATCTACCATTTGATTCAGCCTTCCCACTACTGGTTATCTATCCAGAGGAAAATAAGACATTATATGAAAAGACACTTGCACATGCCTGTTTACAGAAGCACAATTTGCAATTGCACAACTATGGAACCAATTTAAATGCCCATCAACCAGTAAGTGGGTGAAGAAAATTATACACACACACACACACACACACACACACACACCATGAAATACTACTCAACCATAAAAATGAATGAAATAATGGCATTCCCAACAACCTGGATGGAGTTGGAAACCATTATTATAAGTGAAGTAACTCAGGAATGGAAAACCAAATATCTTGTGTTCTCATTTGTAAGTGGGAGCTAAGCTATGAGGATGCAATGGCATAAGAAATATATAATGGACTTTGGGGACTCATGGGGAAGGTGAGCGGGGGTGAGGAATAAAAGACTACACATTAGGGACAGTGTATACTGCTCGAGGGATGGGCACACTAAAATCTCAGAAATCACCACTAAAGAACTTATCCATGTAACCAAAAACCACATGTTCCCTCAAAACTATTAAAATAAAATAAACTAAAATAGGCATGTTTATTACTTACAGATGGCAGCAAGGGCAACAGAAGCCTAGCATTCATTGCTAGCCAGTCGCCGAAAGCTCAGGAAAACTGCCTGGGGTGAACAGAGTCTCATCTATGAATTCCCCACTTGTATCTCAGCTGAGAGACCCCAGAAAGTAGTCTTCCCTGGTTTTTATACCCCAGGGCTATGTATACAATTGCACATCTGGCCATTTCTTCTTCCAGACAAAGTGCACAACCAGGTGCATTACCTGAAATACTGCCCACTGGGAAGATTTTCCTTTACCACAGTCTTTCAAGGATGTTCTAGAGAGAGGCTGTAATGCTACAGCTATTCACTTTTTGTTGGTACCTGCATGTCATGCAGAACAATTTGTAAACCATACCCAAGTCTTCTCTTCCTCTCTCAACTGGCCAGAGGGAATAACCCATGAGGCTATAAGTGAAGATGAGGAGACAGAAAGTAATGTTTCAAGATTGGGAAACATAGGCATTTGGCCCCTCTTCATAGAATGTACTTGTGTCTTTAGGGCCTTCTAGGGCCTGATCGTGTTTATATCAATTCCATTTGATGATGGAGTATTGCTGTGTATGTCTAGCTTTATGGCTTGGTGAGTCCTAAAACAGCCAGTCCATGATAGGCAGCTCAAGTCACATGGTAATATGGTGACCCATGGTTTTGTGTTCAGTTTATATTAATGTACAATAGCAGACCAAGGGCTGTCTCTCAGAAGGAGAGTAGATATCTGGGAATCATAGTAGTGCCTTGCTCCAAAATCCTAAATAGTTATGCTGTGATTCACCTATAGGGACCTGAGGAAGGCCTCAAACTGCATTCCCATCTGGCATTGACACATTAGCACCATTGAATCTGTGTAATCATATGGCAGAAGCGGTAGAACAACTTGCACAGTAGCCTGGACTTGTTGCAGAGCCTCCTCTTGTACTGAGCCCCACTCAAAATTAGTAACTTTTCAGGTCACTCCCTTAATGGGCAGAAATAACACACCAAATGAGAATATGTTGTCTCAAAAATCTAATTAGGACACTAGGCATTGTGTGATTTTCTTGGTTGTAGGAGGGAGCAGATGCAATCCAAAAACTTGTAAAGGATATCTCAACAACACTGGACTCCTAGAAATCTTACTGAGTTGAAAAGGTCTATAATTTCAGTCACATTTATTTCTTTTTCTCTGATGCAAATATTTTACCAGTAAGTTCAGAGTAGTTGCTACTTCTCACTCACTACATCTAATCAGCGTGATGTTCATCAGTGTAATGGACCAGAGAAATATCTTGTGGAAAGATGAAGTGTTCAAGATTTCTGTGAACTAAATTATGACACAGAACTAAAGAGCTGATATACTCCTGAGACAGGACAGTGAAGGTGTCCTGGGGCCTTGCCAGCAGATTGCAAACTGCTTCTGGTGGACTTATTAACAGGGATAGAGATAAAAAATATTTCAGGTCAACAGCTTGCATATACCAGGTACCTAAAGATGTGTTGGTTTGCTCAAACAGTAAATTTACCTCTTGTACAGCAGCTGCAGTTGGAGTTGCCACTTGGTGAAGCTTTCAAAACCCCACTGTAATTCTCCAATATCCATCAGTCTTCTGCATAAGCCATATAGGAGAGATGAATGGGGATGTGAGGAATCAGCACCCTGCATCTTTCAAGTCCTAAATGGTGGCACTAATCTTTGTAATCCTTCCAGAAATGCAATATTGCTTTTGATGTACTATTTTTCTAAGTAGAATCATTCTAATGGCTTCCATTTGGACGTTCCCAATATAATACCCCTTGTTCTGTAAGTCAGGAAAGCTATGTAGGAATTCTGCCAGCTGCTAAGTATGTCTATTCCAATTATGCATTTTGGAACTGAGGAAATAACCACAGGATGGATATGTGGACTCACTGGACCCACTGTGAATGAATTGGGCCTGAAACAAAATTCCATTAATCACTTGACCTTCATTATCCTATACTCTCACTGGAGGGCTAAGTGATGTTTTGAGTCTCTTGGAATTGATGTCATTTCAGAGTCTGTGTCCAGTGGTCTTGAAAAATCACATTATTTCCTTTCCCTCAAATGCACAGTTACCCTGGTAAAAGGATGTAAGTTCCTTTGGGAAAGCCTGAGTAGAAGATTAAAAGTATAATTATTTCATAGTGTACCAAAATTATTCCCCAAGGTGACCCCAGACTCCCTTTTATTTTATTCAAGACATTCTGGCATGTGACACAGTTCTTTATTTGGACATACAGAGCTGAGAATTTGTCTTCTGGAATGCTTTCCAGAAGACAAATGAATTGTATGACACTTGGTGCAAAGCTTCTTTGAAGAGTAGCATAATCTTCCCATGCACAGGATGATCAACGCAGACCTTAGCAGAATCTAGAAAAGCCCAGAGATCCAAAAAGCCCTTGGGATACCATGCAAGATGATTCATCACAGAGTCTTGAAGAAGAACCCACTGAAAAAAAATATGAGAATCATATTGAAGCTAAACCAAGCACTGGAACACATTTCTTTACCAGACCAGGAATCATGAGTTTTGAGTGGATAAGGTGACAGCAGCAGCAGCAGTGGCAATGCTAGAGGCCAAATCAGATGAGAAGGGTGTTGCAGGCAAGAAGCTTGTGCTAGGGAAGAAAATAAAGAAGGCTGTTTTTGTTAAGAAGAATAAGAAACCTATGATGGGGAAAAAGGAAGCAGTTACCAATAAAGTGGCACTTGCAAAGTAGCCAGCAGAAAAAAAACCTACCACAAAACAAAAGAAATCTGCTGCATAAACTCTTAAATTTGCTTATTCTATAAAAGTCAAATCATTTTTACAGCTTATTTTGAATACAGACCTGATCAAATAGGCAGTGAGAAAAAAAAAAAAAAAAAAAAGAAGATATTCTGTGTCTACAGATTGGCTTAAATCTAGCCACTGAGTGGCCATGACTCTCTGGTTTTATAATTTGAGTTTTATTTTTGTTCACATCACCTGGAACTCTTTTGCTTATATGAATCAATTAAAAATTTAATAGGCTTTCTATCTATTTCATTTCTTTTTTTTTATTATTTTACTTTAAGTTCTAGGGTATATGTGGATAACATGCAGGTTTGTTACATATATATACCTGTGCCATGTTGGCGTGCTGCACCCATCAACTCGTCAGCACCCATCAACTCGTCATTTACATCAGGTATAACTCCCAGTGCAATCCCTCCCCCCTCCCCCCTCCCCGTGATAGGCCCCGGTGTGTGATGTTCCCCTTCCCGAGTCCAAGTGATCTCATTGTTCAGTTCCCACCTATGAGTGAGAACATGCGGTGTTTGGTTTTCTGTTCTTGTGATAGTTTGCTGAGAATGATGGTTTCCAGCTGCATCCATGTCCCTACAAAGGACACAAGCTCATCCTTTTTTATGGCTGCATAGTATTCCATGGTGTATATGTGCCACATTTTCTTAATCCAGTCTGTCACTGATGGACATTTGGGTTGATTCCAAGTCTTTGCTATTGTGAATAGTGCCACAATGAACATACGTGTTCATGTGTCTTTATAGCAACATGACTTAGAATCCTTTGGGTATATACCCAGTAATGGGATGGCTGGGTCATATGGTACATCTAGTTCTAGATCCTTGAGGAATCGCCATACTGTTTTCCATAATGGTTGAACTAGTTTACAATCCAACCAACAGTGTAAAAGTGTTCCTATTTCTCCACATCCTCTCCAGCACCTGTTGTTTCCTGACTTTTGAATGATTGCCATTCTAACTGGTGTGAGATGGTATCTCATTGTGGTTTTGATTTGCATTTCTCTGATGGCCAGTGATGATGAGCATTTTTTCATGTGCCTGTTGGCTGTATGAATGTCTTCTTTTGAGAACTGTCTGTTCATATCCTTTGCCCACTTTTTGATGGGGTTGTTTGTTTGTTTGTTTGTTTTTTTCATGTAAATTTGTTTGAGTTCTTTGTAGGTTCTGGATATTAGCCCTTTGTCAGATGAGTAGATTGCAAAAATTTTCTCCCATTCAGTAACCAAAGCAGCATGGTACTGGTACCAAAACAGAGATATAGACCAATGGAACAGAACAGAGTCCTCAGAAATAATACCACACATCTACAGCCATCTGATCTTTGACAAACTTCAGAAAAACAAGAAATGGGGAAAGGATTCCCTATTTAATAAACGGTGCTGGGAAAATTGGCTAGCCATAAGTAGAAAGCTGAAACTGGATCCTTTCCTTACTCCTTATATGAAAATTAATTCAAGATGGATTAGAGACTTAAATGTTAGACCTAATACCATAAAAACCCTAGAAGAAAACCTAGGTAATACCATTCAGGACATAGGCATGGGCAAGGACTTCATGTCTAAAACACCAAAAGCAACAGCAACAAAAACCATAATTGACAAATGGGATCTAATTAAACTAAAGAGCTTCTGCACAGCAAAAGAAACTACCATCAGAGTGAATAGGCAACCTATCCATTTCATTTCTAAGAACATCATGATTTAATAACCAATGTCATAAGTCTGCTTGAGCCATAAGTCTGATGGCTGCTTTGACTCTACTGTCCTTTACATAACTACTCACACCTTGTCTTTGGTGGCTCAATACTGCCACTTTACTCATCCTGTTATCCAATTGCTCTCATTGCATTTCGGTTTTCAAATTCAGTGCCTGCAATTTTTACTGTAACATCTGGCCTATAGGGAAAAGTCATCATTGAGAACTTCAAGGATGCAGGAGCTCCTCTTACAAATTTATTTATCAAAGTGTTGATGAAAGTTATGTCTTCTGGACCCTCGAACATTCCAATCATCAGAAGCCTTTGAATTTCTTCCTTTACATTAAACCCAATGTGATCAGGCATCTGCAAATTGCTCACACTGGGCCATCTTTGATCCATGTTTTAGCCAACCAACCAAACTATTAGATCCCTTTCTATTTTCCCAAGCTGCACTATTAAATGCAATATCTCTGCTTGAGGACTCATATCAATCAATTCAGCCTGATACAGCTTCTTATTACATCTGCCATTATCCCACATTCTTAATATCCAGTCCTACACTTATTTTCCAGATTTCTGCTTGCATAAATTAGAAAACTCAAGTAGTTATTTTAGAGTGTTGTGCATCTCCTCATGACTCACACTTTTACCTCTCCTAGAATGGCCTGTTGAAGTTAAGTATACTTACATATCTAGAAGCAAAGAGGGACAGTAGAAATGGGACAATCAGCATTGTCTTGCATTGCAGCTGCCTCAAGGAAGGCCAATACTGTTTTCACAGTTGGTTGGGGCTAATCCCTTCAAAGGTGGAAAGACTAATTTCACTCAAGCAGGGAAATGATAGAGGTTGGAAAGGCTACTTCCACTGGAGATGGAGAGGCCACTTTTGCTGGAAGTGGGAAGAACTCTTCCACTATCAAAGGAGACTTTTCACAATTTAGGTGTTTAATGTCCTCACTTTCATTAGAGTTCCCTGACATCTCCCCACCACAACTCACAAGATCCTATTCTTTCCCAATCATCACACTCATTTAAATAATAGACTTATTTGAAGCTGGTAGTTCAATTTGCTTTGTAATTCAGGAAATTCCAGAATAATGTCTTGTGCTGATTTTCCACAATTTCAGCCTCGTTGCTACAAGAGATAAGCCTTTCCTGCAGAACAGACCTACAAGCTCTCAGATTATTTATGGAGTGCTTGAGCTGAGAATTGAATCCCTGGACTTATATTATTCTTTCATCCCTTTTGTCCCCCAAAGTTAGGAACAACCAACCAATGTCACTGTATTCCTTAGTTCTTCAAAAATATTTGAAAGTATCATATACAGAGTTTTTTTTTTTTTTTTTTTTTTTTTTTTTTTTTTTTTTTTTTTGAGACGGAGTCTCACGCTGTTGCCCAGGCTGGAGTGCAGTGGCGCGATCTCGGCTCACTGCAAGCTCCGCCTCCCGGGTTCCCGCCATTCTCCTGCCTCAGCCTCCTGAGTAGCTGGGACTACAGGCGCCCGCCACCGCGCCCGGCTAATTTTTTGTATTTTTAGTAGAGACGGGGTTTCACTGTGGTCTCGATCTCCTGACCTTGTGATCCGCCCGCCTCAGCCTCCCAAAGTGCTGGGATTACAGGCTTGAGCCACCGCGCCCGGCCCATATACAGAGTTAATTAGCTCCTTGTTTTTTATAAGTAGTTGACTAGGAGTATTCAAGGCATATATTATGCCTATCTCTGTTAATAGTTCACACCACAAACTATTATTCCTCTCTTTATTACTGGAATATAGCAATTAACATATATATGCTAATTGTATATATAAATATATACATTTATATATAATATATATAAAAATATATATACACACAATTTATATATATATATATATATATTTTTTTTTTTTTTTTTTTTTTTTTTTTTTTTGAGGCAGAGTTTCACTCTGTTGCCCAGACTGGAGTGCAGTGGCGCAATCTCGGCTCACTGCAAGCTCTGCCTCCCGGGTTCACGCCATTCTCCTGCCTCAGCCTCCGAGTAGCTGGGACTACAGGCACCTGCCACCACGCCCAGCTAATTTTTGTATTTTTAGTAGACACAAGATTTCACTGTGTTAGCCAGGATGGTCTCGATCTCCTGACCTCGTGATTTCGCCTGCCTCCGCCTCCCAAAGTGCTGGAATTACAGGCGTGAAGCAATTAACATCTTACAATCTAATAAAGAGTTGTATTGCTATAAAGGAATACCTGAGGCTGGGTAATTTGTAAAGAAGAAAGTTTTATTTGACTCATGTTTCTGCATGCTATACAGGAAGCATGGCATCAATGTCTGCTTCTGGTGAGGGCTTCAGGAAGCTTCCACTCAGGGTGGAAGGTGAAGGCGGAAGGAAGAAGGAGGAGAGAGGTGATGGACTCTTTTTAACAACCAGATCTAGCAGTAGCTAATAGAGCAATAATTCACTCATTACTGCTGGGATGGCACCAAGTCATTTATGAAGGACCTGCCCCCATGAACCAAATACCTCCTACCAGGCTCCACCTCCACCACTGGGACTCTCATTTTACTATGAGACTTGGAGGGAACAAATATTCAAACTACATCAAGAGTAAATTTCAGATACCCTAAAACCAATTTATACAATTCATCTTTAAAATTTGTTCACTCAAGAACCAACTTCATTAGCAAATATATATATACACACACACACACATATATGTGTGTGTGTGTGTGTGTGTGTGTGTGTGTATATATATATATATATATTTGGGGGATTGGCTCAGACTGTTATGGAGGCCAAAAGTACCATTGCCATCTGCAAGTTGGAGAACCAAGAAAGTCAGTAGTACAGTAGTACAATTTAGTCTGAGACTGAAGGTCTGAGAACAAGGGAGACAATGGCATATTTCCAGTCCAAGGCAGAATGGCTGAGAACCAGCAGCTGGGGACCCTGGTATGAGTTAGAGACCAAAGGCCACAGAACCAGGAGCTCTAATGGCTGAGAGCAGGAGAAGATGGATGGCCCAACTCAAGGAGAAAGAAAGAATTCATCCTTCTTCTATCAATTTGTTCTATCTGGGTCCTCAAAAATTGAACGATGCTGGCCCACACTTGTGAGAGTGAATCATTACTCAGTCTACTGATTGAAATGCTAATCCCTTTTGGAAGCACCCTCACAGACACATGCAGATATAAGGATTTATCAGCTATCTGGGCATCCCTAAACCCAATTAAGTTGACATATAAAATTAACCATCATGGGCTTTATCTAACATCACTATTCTCAATGTTAAAAAGACTTTTTAAAAATGAAGACTGGAAATCACATATTAACATGGTTATCCAGTCTGTCATTAGACTGTTATTAAAGTAAAATTTAAACATTTTTGTATAATGCATGAGTTATTTATTGAATTTTATTTTGAATTAGGTTTGTTGATTGTGTTGCTATCACTATCATTACTTTTGTTGTTGGGGAGGGGAGAGGGAAGGAGGATTAGTCTTTACTCATTCTGAAAAGAATATATACACAGGCCTACCTCAGAGATATGAAGAGTTTGTTTTCAGACCACTGTAATAAAGTAAGTATTGCACTAAAGTGACTCACATGATTTATTAGGTTTGTCAGTGGATATAAAATTATGTTTCCACTATATTATAGTCTATTTAGTATGCAGTTGCATCTTGTTTAAAAAACAATGTACAAAGCTTACTTTAAAATATTTTATTGCTAAAAAATGTTGACACAGAGAAACAAAAAAAGAACTTGTTGGAAAATGGCACCAAAAGGCGTGTTTGATGCAGGGTTGCCATAACGTTCAGTTTGTAGAAACATTATCTATGAAGCACAATAAAGTGAAACACAGTAAAATGAGGTAAGCCTATAGATTTTCTAGAACTTGAACAAAATAATTAAGCAAGGGGAGGTAGCACTATAGCATCCTATAATGGTCTAGTATAGGACGAGTGAGGAATTCACAGAGAGGGAGAAACAGTAATGACTATAAACATTCTTCCATTTGGGCCATATTCCTACAGTTAGTATTATCACATAAACTAGATTACCCCTGTGAGGGGCTATTAACAGGAAAATTAGCTAAATAAAGCAGAGTAACTGAATTCTAGTTCAGTTCACCTGTCAGGTGTAGACAGTTCAACTGTCTTATACATATGTTCGTTTTCTGTTGCTGAATAACAAGTTACAAAAAATTTAATGACATATAACACAAATGTATTATCTCACAGACTTTGTACATCAGAAGTTATGTTTGGCATAGGCTTCATAAATCTGAAATCAAGATTTTGGCAGGGCTGCCTTCCTTAATGGAGGCTCTAGGGAATAATCTGCTTCCAAATTCATTGATGTTGCTGGCTAAATCCATTCCCTTGCTCGGAGCAATGAAGTTTCCATTTCCTCACTGGCTGAGAGTCGGAAGTTTGTCTTTTCTCCTAAATGCTGTCTATATCCCTTCTCGTGATTTCCACATGGCCCCTCTCATGCTTTGAATATCATTGATTTATTCTGCTCCCTCATCTCTTTGATCTTATTTACATTTAAGGGTTTGTGTGATTACACTTGACCTGGTGAGATTATCCAGGGCTGTCTCCCTATTTGAAAATCCATAATCTTAAATAAAACTGTAAAACTTTTTTGCCTTATAATGTAACATTTTCATAAATTCTAAAGATTTTGGTGCCAACCAAATTGTCAGGGATTCAAGTTGATGATATGTAAGTATACTTTTAAAAATATAATGGGGCTGGGCGCGGTGGCTCATGCCTGTAATCCCTGCACTTTGAGAGGCGGAGGCGGGTGGATCACCTGAGGTCGGGAGTTTGAGATCAGCCTGACCAACATTGTAAAACCCTGTCTCTACTAAAAATACAAAAATTAGCCAGGCACGGTAGCACACACCTGTAATCCCAGCTACTCAGGAGGCTGAGGCAAGAGAATCACTTGAACCCGGGAGCCAGAGGTTGTAGTGAGCTGAGATCAGCCATTGCACTCTAGCCTGGGCAACAGAGAGAGACTCTGTCTCAAAATAAATAAGTAAATAACATAATGGAATTATCCAAAACACTTAAGCCAAATTTGAATACATATAAAATACTTGCATATGCTTATGTACATATATTTATATAAATTCATGTGTATATGCATTTTCCCAAAATGTCTAATTCACTAAACTGAGACGTACTTTTCCATATTTTCCCAATTGCCTCAGCCCAACATTTCATTTCAGTGTGTAGAAAAAAACAAACAAACAAACATCAAAACATGTCTTAAGAAGTCAAACATCTTAGTATAAGTGATTTTAATTTGGCAAGTCACCAAATCAGTTTTATTAACAAAATATCAACGAGCCCTTATGGTATGTACATTTAATTTTGTTCCTTTTCCTCATCATGGACAATGAGTGTTCTATTTTCTGTTGAAGAGTATATTAGCTGTTTCTGAATTATGGTTACATTTTACTCCTTAAATACAGGGAAGCAAAATTGTTTTAAAATAGGCTGCATTACCTTGTATTTCTCTGTGGGAAATTCTGGGAGGAAATGAAAATGATTTTAGCTACTGTAGTGTAGCACTGCCTACAACAAAATAGAATGATAATTATGTTGCAGGTGGCAAACTACTCAAGGTACCTGCAGAGTACAGATAAAGTGGTTCATTGGCCATCCATTTCCCAGGCGGTTTAGCTTAATCTGCAGAATATGTATCATGCATATTAATCCAAATAGCCCTGAACTCCAACCAGTTGGATAAAGTACACCCAAATCTGCCTTTAAGAATATGTTTTATAAAACAATTTTTTTTTTTTGTTCTAATCATTATCTCTGGATATTTTTAAACCTGTCTGGAAACCCAGATTGCTCCTCTGAAATGTTTACCCAGAATTTTCACTGTTGTGAAATTAGCCAACAATAAGGAGAGTAATGATGCCCTGATTGTGGGCCATGTCAGAAAATGTTCAAAGTATCACATCATGGCTAAAAATATGTAGACTGTCAGTCTGCGTAATTAAAGCTGGCAGATAGCTTAAGTAAAGTGGAAAATTCCCAATTCTCAAAGAATGAGACATTACATCTTTCTTTAAAGAGACATCAGTGTCAAAAATAAAAGCATAGCTTGCCCATTTCTACAAAAACATTTATGGTCTATATATACTAAACTTTCACATACATTTTAAGATATTGTGCCATTATGCCAGATGGGCTTATTCATTTAATCTGTTGATTACACATCTTACATGATGAGATGATAAGTGGCTTGTGGCTTGGAACACAAATAACAATTCAACAACAGCAAGTATGATGCCAACAACCATTTGTAAATCAATAGTAGCTCTAATTAACTGATGTTCACAGATTTTCAAAGTCTTTTTTACAATTTATCTGATTACCTCTATGTATTTTAGGCACAATATCTACAAAAATTGCATACTCTCCAATATCATTTACTACTTAAAATTAACATTTCTGAAACTATATGAACAAATAAAATAAATATTAAATATATTTTATTTGGAAGAAAACTAAATAAAATGAGAACTTCAAATATTTATAACAGACTTATCTATGCATCTCATGTATTATTTTATGATTTACAGTCAAAGTAATTATTTTAATCTGACATGTAAGAAATGAATTTTCTTATATCAGCCTTGAAAATTATACTCAAAGATGTAGGAACTTTGTACATAGCCCGAAAAGTGTCCATGATTCTCACCAAAGAATACCAATGACACCTTTGGCTAAAGTTACTTGTTCCCATTTCCCTACCTGAGAGTCTTATATTAGGAGGAAAGCAAAGTACACCCATTTAAAAAAATATGCCTCCTATTAATATTTGAATTAATATGTGGAAACTTTTAAATCAGTAAACATTAAAAGGAAATTCAGGAAAATTATTTCTTTTTTTTCATTTGACTTAAGGCAACATTCTTATTAAATCCATCTTATTATTTTTCATCCTACACGTTTAGGCTTATTTTCTTGGCTGGTAAAAATCTCTACCCAGAAATTTAACAAAGCACAAATAATGCTTTATCTAAGCTCTTTATTCTCTTGTTTAAAAAAAAAAAAAAAAAAAAAAAAAAAACCAGAATAGTGTTACTTTATAACCATAATTTTTAAAAGATGAAATCTGTATAAATTATCAATATATACCCTATAATACTAAAGGAAATATGATTTCTTATTTTTATTTTAATTCTACAACTGATACAAAAAATGCAACTTGATAGATAATCCCAGGAACGCAATGCTAAATATGAATTAACTAAACGTCAGTTCTATTGTAGAATTTTTATTTTTGTACTTTTTAAAAATAATATAAAGGAAATCACTTCAAAGCATTCAGTGAGAATTGTTATAGGTTGTGTTCTTTGCTGTGTGATTTGTGATTTCATCTGGAAACTCCAGGAAGCTTGAGGGTTGTTTAGGATGTGTGAGTGACAGTGAATGATCTACTTATCTGTCTACCTAAAAGGTCTCTAACTGAAAACAAAGCTTTATGGCCTCTAGTCATCAGGTATTCACTATTTAAAATTTGATGGACTCAATTTCCTGGAATAGATGTTTTCAATAGATTTTGTTCAGGGAAAAATTTAGAATTCTAAAATTTTTGTGGACACAATGCAAGGGCTTAAATATTTCAAAAATAGTAAGCAAGTCAGTAAAATTTGCATTGCAATCATTGTTTTGTCATTATATTATGTCTCATGGTTTCATAAACAATGGAAGACCTTTCTTTGTTCACTAGACTATCTCTCAACCCTGTCCCTAAGGATTTAGGTTTTAGTCCTGATTCCTTTCTCTTAGATCCGAGAAATAATTTGTAAAATTAATTTTGTGCCTCTTGTCTCTAACTATTTGTAAGACATCCCAGTCTAGACAAGTCTTTGGCTGATACCTTTGATCATTACATATAGTTAGTTGAGAAAATATGAATTTTGAGTACTTAATATTTGACATCTGCAGAGGATTTTAATACATCATTATCTAGACCCCAACAACTGAACTTATTGCTTCATAGCCACCAGCAAACATAGAGGACTCATCAGAATTGTACCCTTAATCTTATTCACTTTATTATTTCTGAAGATATAATCATTCCCTTTAAATATTATTTTAAGATGCATAATGTAGGTTGTTATCCTTCCTGTACCTTTTATTACCTTAAAGGTTATGCCCAAAGTGTTTATGAATATTGTTGTATGATTGCTTTTTCTAAGTATTTATCTTATTTTAATGTTTAATATGATTTTTTAATTTGCAATATCTATCACTTTATGGCATGATTATATATTTCCATTGTTGGATATTTTAAAAATTGAATCTGCATTACTATAGAATATTTAGTTTCAAGCTTAGTGCATAACCCATAATTGTGGTCTTTGTCTTTTGCTGGTTGCATGATTGCAAGTGCTATCTTTTTGTGGTTTGATTTGCATTTCCCTAATGATTAGTGATGTTGAACATGTTTTCATATACCTGTTAGCCATTTATATGTCTTCTTTTGAATAATGTCTATTCAGAAAATTTGCCCATTTTAAAGGTAAGGTTATTATTTTTTCTTTTTGGTGTTGGGTTGTTTGAGTTTCTTTTATATTCTGGCTGGTAATCTCTTGTCAGATGGATAGCTTGAAAACATTTTCTTCCATTTTTTAAGCTGTCTATTTCTTCTGTTGATTGTTTCTTTTCCTATGCAGAAGCTTTTTATCTTTATCTATTTGTGCTTTTGTACCCTGTGTGTTACAGCTAATATTGAACGTCAACTTGATTGGATTGAGGGATGCAAATTATTTTTCTTGGTTGTGTCTGTGAGGGTGTTGCCAAAAGAGGTTAACATTTGAGTGAGTGGACTAGAAGAGGTAGACCCACTCTCAATCTGGGTGGACACCATCTAATCAGCTGCCAGTGCAGCTAGAATAAAGCAGGCAGGAGAAGATAAAATAGCAGGCTTGCCGAGTCTTCTGGCCTTCATCTTTGTTCCATGCTGAATGCTTCCTGTCCTCAAACAACACACTCTAAGCTCTTCAGCTTGTGGACTTTTTAGACTTAAACCAGTGGTTTGTCAGGGGCTCTTGAGACTTTGACCACAAATTGAGGCCTACTTTTGACATTTAGGGACTCGGACTGATCCGCCACTGGCTTCCTTTCTCCTCAACTTGCAGATAGCTTATCATGGGACTTTACCTTGAGATTGTGTGAATCAATTCTCATTAATAAACTCCTCTCATGTATACACATATCCTCTGTCCCTCTAGAGAGCCCCAAATAATGCCCTGTGATCTAGAGGTCTTGTCTGAAATATCTCTACCCGGACTGTTTGGCCTAAAGTTGCCTCCTTATATATTTTAAACTCAGCCTAAAAGTTTCTCTGTACATACTGAACTATGACCTAAATTGAGACGTAAAGAGACTGTAACCTATTCTTGTGCCAATCACTGAGATTTGGCCAACAGGAGTCAACTGTTCAACTCATGTTCATATAAGGTAAATATGGAGCTGTAACCAATCTGGCTGTTTCTGTACATCACTTCTGTTTTCTGCACATCATTTTCCTTTTTCTATCTATGAATATCCCACCGTGTGGCAGCCCTGGAGTATCTCGGAGCCTACTCTGGCTCATGAGGCTGCTTGATTGGTGAATTGTTCTGTGCTCAATTAAATTTTCTTAAATTGAATTTGACTCAAGTTTTTCCTTTAACAGATGGTGTCAGAAGTGGGGTCCAATGTAGCACTTCTGATTACCCCCAGTAGTGGCAAGTGATCAAGCAAAGTATGTTCCTGACCCATTGTGTCCATTGCTTTCTCACAGCAACTGGGGATCATGGTAAGTTCTATTTTGGAAATCAAAGCTCCACAAATTTGTGTTTTGAGACATGTGAGTTTTTTTTTCTTTTTTTTTTTAAACATATTTCTGATCCAAATTGGATTTGGATCAGATCCAAGGTCCAAGATCAGCTCAAATCTGATAAGTAGCTAGCTTGAATTCACTTACAAACCTCTTATATCTGTCTTGGTCTGAAAGAAACTGGTAGTAAATGGCAATTTTGCAGATAGTATAAAATTTGTCTTTTGGAAATTTGCAGAGATTTTAGTGTTCTACCCCCTTGATTTCCTTTTTTTCTTGCATGCTTAGGTAGGGAAAACAAATAACTGGCTAAGTTCATCAAGGGGAACTGAGAGCCAAAGTCAATACTTGAAATAAAATTTCGATCTTTAGTTTCTGAGGACCTAAGTATTTTCCAGTTTATACGTGGATAAATATTAAGCCCTAGAAGCAGCAAACTCTTACAGAAATTGCAAAATCTTACTAAAGATAAGTTACAGCAAAACATTCCAGATGAACAACACTCACTGAAGCAGTGCATTTGAAAATGAGGTCTCCCAAACTAGTGTCTAATCTAGGGATGCCTAATGATACACAGAAGTTTCTAAAAAGATTTCAGTATTTTTATTTAAATACTCTTTATAAAAGGTGAATAAAAAGTATAAGCAAATAATTGATAAAAATTATTGAATCTGCTAAACTTTTGGCTTAGTTACTAACCTGCCTGAAGGTGAAAAGATAGCTATCCTAGGTGAAGTATTTATAAAAGTTAGGCCCTCAGGTAAAATAGGCTCACTTCTTTTTCAGATCTGTCTGTGCTCAGTCCAGGCATAGAGAATGTTTTCTTTGCCTTAGTTATTAATGGGATTTACCCTTAACTCATAATTTCAGCTAAAAAACAGTAGCTAAGTTAGAAAGAACACCTATCAAACTAATATACCCCTTTCTGAAATTTTATTGGCTATCTTGAAACCCTCTTCTAAAAGAAATTTACACCTATTAAGGGCATTTTCATTTTTAATGATATCTCCCTTGGTGCATTAGAAACTCTTAACATTTGTTTCAAATTTAAAGAATAATTCATACCTCTGTTTAAGGCAGTTTTCTGGCCATCTTGTCTTGACTGAACTTTTACACAAGCACCATTTTTGCCTTGGTTGAGCAAATGATGATAGAATATTTTGGCCTAAAATTCTTGGCTCTGTGCTTATGAAATATATATGTTTTTGTTTCACCTAAGAATTGTCCCCTTAGAAATGCAAATTGTTGCCTAGTTAACAATTGCTAGCCAATTTTCCCAGCACCATTTATTAAATAGGGAATCCTTTCCCCATTTCTTGTTTCTCTCAGGTTTGTCAAAGATGAGATGGCTGTAGATGTGTGGTATTATTTCTGAGGACTCTGTTCTGTTCCATCGGTCTATATCTCTGTTTTGGTACCAGTACCATGCTGTTTTGGTTACTGTAGCCTTGTAGTATAGTTTGAAGTCAGGTAGCGTGATGCCTCCAGCTTTGTTCTTTTGACTTAGGATTGTCTTGGAGATGCGGGCTCTTTTTTGGTTCCATATGAACTTTAAAGCAGTTTTTTCCAATTCTGTGAAGAAACTCATTGGTAGCTTGATGGGGATGGCATTGAATCTATAAATTACCTTGGGCAGTATGGCCATTTTCACGATATTGATTCTTCCTATCCATGAGCATGGTATGTTCTTCCATTTGTTTGTGTCCTCTTTGATTTCACTGAGCAGTGGTTTGTAGTTCTCCTTGAAGAGGTCCTTTACATCCCTTGTAAGTTGGATTCCTAGGTATTTTATTCTCTTTGAAGCAATTGTGAATGGAAGTTCATTCCTGATTTGGCTCTCTGTTTGTCTGTTACTGGTGTATAAGAATGCTTGTGATTTTTGCACATTAATTTTGTATCCTGAGACTTTGCTGAAGTTGCTTATCAGCTTAAGGAGATTTTGGGCTGAGACAATGGGGTTTTCTAAATATTGGCTAGCCATAAGTAGAAAGCTGAAACTGGATCCTTTCCTTACTCCTTATACGAAAATTAATTCAAGATGGATTAGAGACTTAAATGTTAGACCTAATACCATAAAAATCCTAGAGGAAAACCTAGGTAGTACCATTCAGGACATAGGCATGGGCAAAGACTTCATGTCTAAAACACCAAAAGCAACGGCAGCAAAAGCCAAAATTGACAAATGGGATCTCATTAAACTAAAGAGCTTCTGCACAGCAAAAGAAACTACCATCAGAGTGAACAGGCAACCTACAGAATGGGAGAAAATTTTTGCAATCTACTCATCTGACAAAGGGCTAATATCCAGAACCTACAAAGAACTCAAACAAATTTACAAGAAAAAAACAAACAACCCCATAAAAAGTGGGCAAAGGATATGAACAGACATTTCTCAAAAGAAGACATTCATACAGCCAACAGATACATGAAAAAATGCTCATCATCACTGGCCATCAGAGAAATGCAAATCAAAACCACAATGAGATACCATCTCACACCAGTTAGAATGGCAATCATTCAAAAGTCAGGAAACAACAGCTGCTGGAGAGGATGTGGAGAAATAGGAACACTTTTACACTGTTGGTGGGATTGTAAACTAGTTCAACCATTATGGAAAACAGTATGGCGATTCCTCAAGGATCTAGAACTAGATGTACCATATGACCCAGCCATCCCATTACTGGGTATATACCCAAAGGATTATAAATTATGCTGCTGTAAAGACACATGCACTCGTATGTTTATTGCAGCACTATTCACAATAGCAAAGACTTGGAATCAACCCAAATGTCCATCAGTGACAGATTGGATTAAGAAAATGTGGCACATATACACCATGGAATACTATGCAGCCATCAAAAAGGATGAGTTTGTGTCCTTTGTAGGGACATGGATGCAGCTGGAAACCATCATTCTTAGCAATCTATCACAAGAACAGAAAACCAAACACCGCATGTTCTCACTCATAGGTGGGAACTGAACAGTGAGATCACTTGGACTCAGGAAAGGGAACATCACACACAGGGGCCTGTCATGGGAAGGGGGGAGGGGGGAGGGATTGCATTGGGAGTTATACCTGATGTAAATGACAAGTTGATGGGTGCAGCACACCAACATGGCACAAGTATACATATGTAACAAACCTGAACGTTATGCACATGTACCCTACAACTTAAAGTATAATAATAATAAATAAATTTAAAGAAAAGAAAAAAAAAAGAAAAAAACAAACAAACAAACAAAAAAAAAACAATTGCTTAGAGCAAAGAAACAGGCGTTGGAAGACTAATAGACCAAATGGGGAAAAGAAAAACTATTTAGATGTGGAAAAAATGAAAATCCTTTCTGAAAGCTATAAGATCTCCTTTTGTGCTTGTATGTCTGCTTATGTTATGTGTATATGGTAATATTTGGTAAATAAAGCTAGCTTGACAATTGTTGGTAAAATAGGAATGATTTCAAAATTATCAGTTATATATAATTAGAAATTTGCTTGATTTGAGCATGAGCTGTTTTTGGTTTACAGCCTCTAGATTCAGGGATCTGGATAGGTGGCCATGTTGAGGTCTGGAGACATATTCTTAGTGCATAGAACAGCAACTACAAGCCAGAATCAAGCCCAATATGCCCCCTTCTTCCTTGCTTTCCCTGCTTGTCTACTGGCTATTTTGGGAGGGGTTGGATACTCCAGGTAGAGTTTCCACAGTCTTCTAACCTCTAGAACTGGTATGTAAATTCAGAACTCAGGCAGACCCTCATCTTCTTCGTCTTCCTTGTGTGCCATATGGCTACTTGGGACCCATGATGGCTGGGCACATCCAGGAAGGGTACCTATGTAAAAAATCTTTTCAGTAATTTAAAATCTTGAAACTATGTTATGTTATGTTACTTTATGTTATGTTATTTGTTATGCTAAATTAAATAATGGATAATAATAAAATGTCTTAGTCATTTGTAAGTTAGAACACTGAAAAATTAACTGTTAAGTGTGTTAAAGTCTATATACCTTAACATGTTACTTTCATATGGGATGGAAAAGCTAAATATATTTATATCTGTTAAAAATAGTTTGAAGAACCATCTTTGTAAAACCTGATAAAATAGTTTTTATCTACAAATACTGATATAAAATAGTTCAATATAAATTTCTAGGGGTTTTCACTAGAAATTAGGATAACTAAGAGGTAAAAACATAGTTGATATATATGATTAAAGCTACAAAATATAAAATAATTCTGTATACAGAGTGTATAAACAAAAGCAAGATATCATTTTGATGAGGAAAGTTATAAAGGCATAAAAATACATGTTAAAAACATTTTGTCTGATTTATAGTTACTTAAAGTTTTCAAACTGAAGGAATAAAAAACAGACATAACAAGATGAATACAGAAAGCCAGGGGAAAATGTAAATGAAAGGTTTATGGAAATCTTGTGTGGTTAAACTATGCCAGATTTCATAAATTTATTTATGAGGTTTTATTAAAATTATCTTTAGTAAAATAACACATTAATGCAAAAGTAAAATTTGATTTTCTTTTGAAAAAAGTTTTGTTTAGCATTAATAAGATACAGTAAAACATTTTCATTCACCTTGTGAGTAAACTGCAAGAGGGGGAAAAAAAGACAGGAAGGAAGAAAGGACGGATTACTGTATCATTCTGCCTTGGCTCTTTTGACTTTTGGAAGACTGAGTCTCCAAAGAATACAGGTTTTTTTTTGTTTGTTTGTTTTGTTTTTTAACAATATTTTAATGATCACTTTAGCTAAATAAATGACTATTATTTTATGGCAACCTGTGATCCTATTTTGATCAAATGTTTTAAACTTTTGACATATTTGACAGGCTTCCCAAAGTCAAATTTCAGCTTCAAAATTAAGTCTTTCTTGACCTCTAACTTTGGGATGCTACACAGGGCCCAGAAGCATCAAAAAGAGAGACAAATAGAATTATTTGACATTTCAAATTATATGGGAAGCATTTTCAAATAAGACATGATGTTTAACCTTCTTCAAGTTATATTTTAATAAATATTTTATTAATGTATGTTCCAAAATTGTATGGAATTTCTAAATTTCTAATACATCTGGGTATATGCTATCAGTCATAATTATAGTTTTAAGATTGTTATTGTAGGCCACAGAGAAATGATAAAATTTCCTTGTCAATTGTGTCTTTATTACCATTTAAAGTCATTTTCACAGTTAATTGCATAATTTTGGTGCAGTGTCTGATAAGTTCTAAAGCACACAAAGTCCTAGACTATGGTGTTTTTAAGGAGGTTCATGAAAGGATAGAAAGCACCCTGGTAAGCACGCTTTAATACAAGTTTCTGGTAATTTAATACCTTATCATTTGGACAGGGTAAGAATTTTCAGAACTCGAAGATACTGGTTTATAAAATTGCTAATTCAGCCAGAACAAAAATTATTTAAACACCAAGAAAACACTTGCCAGATTTTTGTGGTAAATCAGCCAGTACTAAAATTGCTTAGATAGGCAATTTGAATAAACTCCATGGTTCCAATCAAATAATCTATAATAACCATTTAGTAATCAGTACTATGCACCTAAATTGGAGAAACAACTGGCATTTAATAGGATATAAGTCCAATGTTAAACATGGATTCATGGAGAACTTAGATGGTTGCTTGTTTTTTTCTGAGTCCTTAAAGCTTTTATTATTAAAAGTTCTGAATTCCATGATTCATCATGGAAGAGAGAAAAGGATCCAAATTGAAGATAGATAGATAGATAGCCGGGCGCGGTGGCTCAAGCCTGTAATCCCAGCACTTTGGGAGGCCGAGGCGGGCGGATCACAAGGTCAGGAGATCGAGACCACAGTGAAACCCCGTCTCTACTAAAAATACAAAAAATTAGCCGGGCGCGGTGGCGGGCGCCTGTAGTCCCAGCTACTCAGGAGGCTGAGGCAGGAGAATGGCGTGAACCCAGGAGGCGGAGCTTGCAGTGAGCCGAGATCGCGCCACTGCACTCCAGCCTGGGCAACAGCGTGAGACTCCGTCTCAAAAAAAAAAAAAAAAAAAAAAAAAAAGAAAAAAAAGATAGATAGATAGATAGATATTGGTGTTGTGACTGTTCTAAATTGCTAAAATAGTTTTTATGGCCACTGTTTGGTTTGTCAAACCCATATTCCTGGGAAGATGATCAAAACGTCAGGTACATCTTTGCTACCTGATGGGCCATTTAAACATTTATAGAGATTTCATTCAATTATAATTTTCAATGCATGTTTTGTGAGTGTATAAAAGCTTTCCTGTGCAAGGAGGCTGACGTCATAACAGTCGGTCATTATGCCAAAATGTATTTTCACCAGGTAAAGAAAGCTTTTCATGCTCCACTGCTGAGGGCAATCAACTCCTTCACAATCCTCAACCTGAAATTTGATTTCCTGAAAACATCAGAGATAGACTTCACTTGACATCTAAACTTAAGCAAAACTTCAGGACCTTGAATTTTGAGTTCATAATCTCACAGTTCAGAAGGGTTCCTCCATACTCTTGGAATGCACACCCAATGGAAATCTTAAAGTAAAGCTAACCATGGAAGATTCTACCCAGAAGAAGATGACGTCCGTGATGTGGACAGCTTTCTCCCAAGGTTGTGGATCGAGATTTCTCTGTTGTCATGAGGCTCTTAATCTTTCAGTTTGTTTGGCCGGGCGCGGTGGCTCAAGCCTGTAATCCCAGCACTTTGAGAGGCCGAGACGGGCGGATCACGAGGTCAGAAGATCCAGTCGAGACCATCCTGGCTAACACAGTGAAACCCCGTCTCTACTAAAATACAAAAAAAAAAAATTAGCCGGGCGAGGTGGTGGGCGCCTGTACTCCCAGCTACTCGGGAGCCTGAGGCAGGAGAATGGCATGAACCCGGGGGGCGGGGCTTGCAGTGAGCTGAGATCCGGCCACTGCACTCCAGCCTGGGCGACAGAGCGAGACTCCGTCTCAAAAAAAAAAAACAAAAAAACTTTCAGTTTTTGTTTCCTTGTCTACGCCTCTATGAACAATAGAAGTAAAAGGTGGATCTGTTGTGTGCACTCATGGGGTACTTTAGTTTGTGAAAGATTTTGTAGGTAGCCTTATACATGAACAAACTTATGCCTTGAGAGATGTTAAATGAAGGCCTAAAATAGGTGAGAAATTTTACTGATAAATTTGTTGCCTCATAATTGGTCAGAAATAGAACATTGGGGTCCACTCCTCTTAGCCTACATCATGCATTAAAGAGAGCATTGCCAAGAAGTCTTCACTCTTCTATATGGGCATCATTTTTTTTGGTCTATTTTTCCATGGTTTGGAGTAAATGAAGCAATGATTAGAAATTTATCCCTCATGATAGGCTTTATACCAGATTCTCCTGTAAAGGCTATGGTCACATAGCAGACTTTAAATTCTCTTGTGAAAGGTATGCTAAATAATAGAATTACTCTAGTTACTGCCTAAACAGAGACGTATCTGTGCAGCTGCTGGCACTTCTTGTTGCCCTTGAAGAAATACATCAGTTATTATAGAGATTAAGTTGTAGGGAATTAACAAACAGACTGTTTTGTTACAGAGAGTAGACTCTTTAACTCATTATTTGATGTATTTTATTTTAGTTTGTTTGTTTCAATGGGACCCTGGCTAAGGAACATACTCTTGGTATTATCCTCCTGATAGTCATAATAATAGTCTTCCTCATGTGCTGTATTCTCTTAAAAGTTTTAAATGTTTCAGAAAATTTTGCAGCTCAGACTCTTGCTTCAGAGGATAAAAGCCCCAAGCCCTGGCAGCTTCCACGTGGTGTTGAGCCTGCAAGTAAACATAAGTCAATAACTGAGGTTTGGGAACCATCGCCTAGATTTCAGAAAATGTGTGGAAATGCCTGAATGCCCAGACCAAAGTTTGCTGCAGGGGCAGAGCCCCCATGGAGAACCTTTGCTAGGTCAGTGTGAAAAGGAAATATGGGGTCAGAGACTCCACACAGAGTCCCTACTGGGACACCACCTGGTGGAGCTGTGAGAAGAGGGCCACCATCCTCCAGACCCCAGAATGGTAGATCCACTGACAGCTTGCACCGTGTGCCTGGAAAAGCCACAAACACTCAATGCCAGGCTGCGAAAGCAGCCAGGAGGTGGGCTGTACCTTGCAAAGCCACAGGGGTGAAGTTGCCCAAGACCATGGGTATCCACTTCTTGTATCAGTGTCACCTGGATGTGAAACATAGAGTCAAAGGAGATTATTTTGGAATTTTAAGATTTGACTGCACCACTGGATTTCAGAGTTACATGGGACTGGTAGATCCTTTGTTTTGGCCAATGTCTCCAATTTACAATGGCTGTATTTATGAAATTCTTGTACCCCCACTGTATCTGGGAAGTAAATAATTTGCTTTTGATTTTACAGGTTCATAGGCAGAAGGGACTTACCTTGTCTCAGGTGAAACTTTAGACTGTGGATTTTTGAGTTAATGCTGAAAGTTGCTGAGACTTCGGGGTTGGAGATAATTGAATCATGGGGGCATATCTTTCCCCTGCTGTTCTCATGATAGTGAGTAAGTCTCACAAAAGCTAATGGCTAATGGTTATTATAAGGGGGAGTTTTCCTGCATAAGCTTTTCTTTTTTTTTCTTTTTCTTTTTTTTTTTTTTTCTTGCCTGCTGTCATCCATGTAAGATGTGACTTGCTTCTCCTTGCCTTCTGCTATGACTGTGAGGCTTCCCCAGTCATGTGGAACTGCAAGTCTCATAAAATCTTTCTTTTGTAAATTGCCCAGTCTTGGGTATGTCTTTATCAGCAGAATGAAGATGGACTAATACACTGGTCTTAGGATTCTTTATCATTGCTTTTCATAGATTTGATTATATATTCTTGTGTGGTTTCACTTTTTTTTTTTTTTGCTTTTATTGACGTTTTGACTGTGTAGGTTTAGTTTTCATAAAATTTGGAAAATTTGGAGCCTCTACTCTTCAATTTTTTTTTCTATTTCTCCACTCTCAATCTGAGAAGCAAGTGTGTTTGTGTGACAAGTGGATATTATTCCAAGTATCTCATAACCTGGGATTCCAGTGTATGATAGATTATTTTATATTACTCAACAGTTGTTACACTAGAACACTGTTCTTATTTTAGTCTTTTATTCCCTCAGTGTTTCATTTTAAATAGTTTATGTTACTTTACTATGCCTTTAATTTCCAATTTCTCCTTTGTCAGTGCCTAATTTGCTATTATTCACTTTCAGTGAACTTTTCACTTCATATACTGCATGTTTTAATCCCTAAAAGTTTTATTTGGTTCTTTGTCTTATCTCATGTTTCTTGCCTCATATTTATTTTGTTCTCTAAGCCCTCAGTCATATTTTAGAGTTGCTTTAAAGTACTTGTCTAATCACTCCATTACCATGGCTGTTGCTCTGTCTGTCCCTAGGAAGTGATTTATCTCCTTAAGTCACATTTCCTACTTTTGTGCATAGCTGGTATTTTCTAATTGAATGTTAAACACTGGGAGTGTTACATTGTCTGTTGCTGAAGCTTACTGTTCTCTTTAAACAGTAATAGACTTCCTTCCATCAGCCATTTTAGTTTTTGCAAGATTAATTTTATGGTCTCAGGGGTTGTTTGTAGGAGGATGTTATGAGCTCAATTTTGTCTCCTTCATATTTGTATGCTGAAGCCCTAACCGTCCAGTTCCTCAGGATGTAAGTTTTGTTTTTTTTTTTTTTTTTTTTTTTTTTTGGGAGGAGCTTTTAAAGACATAATTAAATTAAAACAGGCCATCTAGGTAAGCCCTAGTCCAATCTGACTGGTGTCCTTGTAACAAGAGGAAATTTGGACACCGAGAGAAACTGAGGTTGCTCATGAATTGACAAAATATCATCTGCAGTCATAGCACTAAAGTAACCATCTGTAAGCCATGGAGAGAGGCCTCAGAAGTAACCAAATCTACTGAAACCTTGATTTTGAACTTCCAATCTTAACCACTGTGAGAAAACAGATGTTCTGTTTTTTAAGCCACCTAGTTTGTGCTGTTTCTTTATGACCAACCTAGCAAACTATTAATAACACCAATCAGTTAGAGTAGCCTCTGCTCTAAGGATAATACTTTAGCTTTCTAGTAATCTCTGATCCTGTGAGGTCACAAGTAAATGCTCTAGGTGTCCACAATTGCTGGTTGGAACTCAGTCCTCTTCCAGCCTTGCATGAGCTCTTGAATTTATTGAGCCTACATCTCTCTCACCATTCTTTGCTTAAATTTAGTTAGTTTTATTCTATGAATGTGTTGCTCAGTGTTCCATAAGAGTCTCAAAGGGAATCAGTGCTGATTTTCCAGTTTTTCTGCATGACTCTCTTGTTTGACATCCCACCCTGCAAATTCCAATTTCCTTACTCTGAAAACTCTGTTTTTGGTTACCGCAAACTTGGTTGCTCTGCTTGTGTTCCCTTTTTTAGCTCTACTATCTTTAATGTGTCTCCAGACATGAATCAGGTTGATTATAAGACTGACATAAAATATTTACCTTAAATTAGGTATCTAGATCTATACTATATGTTGGCCAGTGTCTAGTAAGTGTTTCTTAATATATTGTTACAGTTTTACAGTTGCTTATCATGAGAAGTTAAGTATAATTCCAATTATTCGATCATGGTCAAAGTGAAAGTTGTATACATATTTTTGTTGTAAAATTGATAAATGCACATTGTGGACATTTTAGGAAATTCGGAAAAGCCAAGAAGCAAAAATGAGCAAGTAGATAGAGCTATCATTAGCTCTCTAACACATAGATAAATTGATATGTTCACACCAATTACACCAATTGTGTATTCTCCCTTTTCTAAAAATGTTATTGTGATTTTCACATGTCAAATAAAGATTTTCCAATAATGAAAAGCTTTCGATCAATATTATCCTATAATTTAGCTAATCTGTATGTTATCCACTAATTTATTCATTATTGACTGTTTAATTCTGATGATGTTTACCCTAGATTCCTCTACACTGTTTACTCAAACATTACATCTGCTGTGAAGTGACTTGAAGATGTATTTAAGGTAACTAATTATTAGCCTTAAGTTAGAAAAATTACCCTAGCATGCCCAGGTAGCCCAGGCTAGTCGCAGGAGCTCATAAAAGCATAAAAGAAGGCATAACAGTCAGTCACAATGATCTAACAGAAAGGGAGAAATTGAAGCATGAGAGAGATTCCCCATCATTGTTAAAGGAAAGAAGGACACGTAGAAAAGAAGACAAAGAATATGGGCATCATTAAGAAGCAAAGACCAACCCTTTGTTGACAGATGGAAGGTAAATGGGTTCTTCATTACCATAAATGAAAGAAACTGAATCCCACCAACTGAATAAGCTTGGGATCATATTCATCCTTAGAGCCTCCAGAAAGGACCATTGCCTTAATTACACTTATAAGCAAAAGCAAAAAGAACGTGGTATATTACACATCAGTAATTGTAGAGATACTAATCGGAAGTTAGGTGATAAATTTATTATAGTTTTAAATGTTTTGCCTACTTTAATTCACAGAAAAGCCAATGCTCATATTTTAGATACTAGAGTAAAAAATCAGCATAGCAGATTTTTACTCTTATGGGCATTTTCTTTTTCTCACGTTTTCACACACATTCAATTTATTCCAAACATAAGCCAGTAATAGACATATTTTAGATGAAAAAGAAGTGGAAACAGTGCTTGACTATATGAAAAAAAAGATTAAAATTAAAGAGCAAAAGAAAAAACAGCTGAACAGAATTAAATATGTGGGGTGACTTATCTCTGTGGTACAAGTGTTGTTGCTTTTTTAAAATTGCTTACAATTAAAGTAATAAAACTTTACTTAAAAAAAAAAAACATTTTAAAGATCCTCTGCTCTACTTCATATTATTGCTATAGAAATTGGAAGAAAATAAGCTCTGGTGGCTTACTCAAAACCTTAGCGAGACAGTAATATAATCTGTAATAAAACATAGGATACTTTATTTCTCTGAAAGTAATGAACTATCCCTTATTTCAACAAAAATATAAATTATATTTCCACACATTATTCTTTGTTGAAGTGAATTGTATCTACATTCAATTTTTAACCTATATGAATATATTACTTTAAATTGTACATAAAATTGTAAACATGAATACAAAATAATATTTTAAAATAATTATTAATAACAAAATAAAGCCATTAGTTTCTCAACATGCTACATGATTCTTTTGCCTGCTAACTAAACATAGTACTTGAGTGTTGTGATAGACTCTATTATGAAGATGATTATAATAGTTAGACATAATAAAGCTAGTTTGGAAACCAGGCATTGATAGATAAGACAGTAATCATAATGAGTCCAGACCACTTAACTTAAAATGAAAATCTAAATACTTACATTTACTCATATCTAAATTTGTTTAGTTAAGTAACATATCTAGAGAAAATTTTCCCTTGAGGCTATCATTAACTTTCAAAGATTTTACCCATCATATATTAAGAGGTATGTACTTCATGACTTATTTCATAAACCAATATTCACACTATTGTCAGGATTTGTACTTGAACTGACCCAACTAAACTATGGTAACTGCACTGCAGTTGATAGTAAGTGTCAATGTGATTAGAACTGACAAGGCTAATGTACAATTTGTGTCTACTGATAGAAATTCCTATATGTTGCCTATGAAGCATAACCTTCTGCTTAAGCATAGTTCTTTGGGAAAATAGGCAGACAAATGAAAGGCAAAATGAGAAAAGGAGAGAAGGTGAGAAAGGAAAAGAAATGAGAATGGGAAATGTTTGGATGATTGAGGCAGGATAAATGGAGCAAATCATTTATGGGCTTCAAAGTATGATTGTTGCCAGAAGACAATATAGGCTACATTAGTGAAATATAGATTACAAATAAGTGGAAGGTGTTAGTATTAGTAGACTCACACAATGTCAATATTCCTGATGCAGAAGCATAGCCTTAATAATACAAAAATTTTTTAAAATACTAAAGCCCTTTAAAATGTGCCTTGAAAGACTACTTAAAGAACAGCATTGAACACTAGGTTCTAGATGAACTTTGGTATTAATACTAAGTTTGGCAATATGAGATAATTCATCAAGGCATCATAGTGTTTATGTCAATATGTTATAATTCAATAAAGTTGTATTACGTTATATTCAGTATGCTTATCTAATAAAGACAGGATAGACACAAGAGGGATCTTATATACTTGTAATAAAACTATAAGTGTTTTAGTTTTATCTTAATTCACACATGCTCTGGGAAGATCCTTTACAGACTTTGTCTCATTCTTTCCCTTAAATACATATATGAAAAATTTCCTGAAATACAACTAAACTTATATTTTTCTCAAATATAAATACTCTTACTTCAGAGGAGGGAGCCAAGAAGGCTTACTACATGCAGCCAGGAAAAGCTTGTCCCACCAAGAGAGACCAGACCATCGTATAGATCGGCATGCTGAACAAATATTTGGAAAGAAGGGACTCAGATCCCTGGCTGAAAGGGGAGAAACCTGAGAACCCTGCACAGGGTTGCCAAGCACCAGGACTTGTTCCTAGCTCCAGGTGGCTCTGGGAAAGGGGTCAGTGAAACAGATGTGGAGTGGCCCACTCTCTCAGTGGACCTCTGGAATCCTAGTTATGGGGGACCTCATAACTCCCATGGACATTTGATCTGTTAGGGGGAACTGCACAGGGAGTTGGCAGAGACAGAAATTCAGCCTGCATGCAGCCCAGAGGGTTTGTCATAGGAACAACTGCAGTGGAGAATGGCCATAGCTGCTCATGCCCAAAGGCTTGCCATGCTCCTCTAGGTAGCTTTAGTCTTTATCAGCTGCTGGACCTAGATCAAGCAGAGCTATCTTGCCCATGGGACTAGGCTAGTCTGATCTGAGCACTCTCCAATTTGCCACCTTATTCCAGGGCCCATGCCTACCTGCACTTGCTTGAGGTGTGGTCTCAGCAGCCAAGTCAAGGCACTTGCCAGCAGCAATTGTCATAACTCTTTCACTACCTGACACTGCCTAACAGTCAGAGAGCTTCTGTGGGTGAGTTCCTGCCGGCAGTACCCACTTGTAATCTTCCCCTACTGGCACTCACTTGCCCACAGCCTCTCTGGTGCTTCACCATCATGCACTCACCCACAGTCTCCCCTCAGTGCTTTTCCAACGCACACACATGGAACTTACTGCTGGCATGCATGCAGGACTCCCACCACCAATCCCTACCCATTAATGTTTTTGCCAGCACCTCTCATTAAAGAGTTGTTGCCAATAGACTGAGAATACCTTGATCCCTCTAGGGCACCAGGTTCTTAACCTTTAGGGGCCAAAGCAAAAACCCATGGGCCTGGCTCCAGAACCTACTGTTAGAGCACCAGGCACAGGAGTGCTGAACTGAGCCATGCTCCTCCGAAATTCAGAAACAAAGTCAATTAACTAGAACCAACTTATATCACAGTTAGATCCTCAAGGGAATCAAATATTATATAAATAAAAATCTCCATCCAAAGGACAGCAGATTCAAAGATTAGAAGAATGCAGCCCATACAGATGAGGAAAAAACAACACAAGAACTCTGGTAGCACCAAAAGCCAGAGGGTCTTCTTCCCACCAAATGATTACATTAGCTGCCCAGCAATGACTCTTAAAACCAAACAGAAATGGATGAAATGATGGATATAAAATTCAGAATCCGATGGCAACAAAGATCATTGAGGTTCAGGTGAAAGAAAAAACACAATCCAAGGAATCGAAGGAATCCAATAAAATAAAAAAACAAAATGAAAGATGAAATAGCCATTTTAAGAAAGAACCAAGTTAACCTTCTAGAGCTGAAAAAGTCACTACAAAAATTGTATAATATAATTGGAAATATTAACAGCAACATAGACCAACATGATGAAAGGATCTCAGAGCTCAAAGACCAGTTCTTCTAATCAACCCAATCAGACAACAATAAAGAAAATAAAAAACAATAATAAATGAAACTTCTGAGAAATATGGGATTATGTAAAGAGTTTACAACTGTGATTTATCAGCATCCCAGCAGGAGTGAGAGAGAGCAAGCAACCTGGAATACATATTTGAAGACATTGTTCATTAAAATTTTCCCAACCTTGCTGGAGATGTCAACATGCAAATTCAGGAAATTCAGAGAACCCCAGTAACATACTATGTAAGATGACCTTCCCCAAGACACATAGTCATCAGATTCTCCAAGGTCAATCTGAAATAAAAAATATTACAGGCAGCTAGAGAATAGGGGCACATCGCATGCAAAGGGAACCTCATTAGGCTTTCAGCAGAAACCTTACAAGCCTCAGGTGACTAGCTGACTCTATTCAGCATTTTTAAAGAAAATAAATTAGTCCGTTTTCAGACTGCCATGAAGAACTGCCCAAGACGGGATAATTAGTAAAGGAAAGAAGATTAATTGACTCACAGTTTGGCACAGAATCAGGGGAGGCATCAAGAAACTTACAATCATGACAGAAGGTGAAGGGGAAGCAAGGTACCTTCTTCACAAGGCGGCAGGAAGGAGTAGTGCAGATTGAAGGTTTTCTCTTACAAAAGCATCAGATCTCATGAGAACTCACTCACTATTATGAGAGAATCCCTATGATTCGATTATCCTAACTGGTCTCTCCCTTGACAGGTAAGAATTATGGGGATTACAATTCAAGATGAGATTTGGGGGAGGATACAATGCCAAACCATACAGAGTATGAAGGTGTCATATAGGATAATTAAAATCTTCTGCCTTTAAGAAATCTAGGGAACACTTAGAAATCATAGATAGTGAAAGTAGTCACTCAATAAAGAAATAGTATTTTTCATTATCCTACCCATTATTAGAAGACCCAAGTTGTAAGTATTGATCTTGGAAATGTGTTATATATGAAGATCCTTGGCCCCACCCAAACCTCTTGATTTAGTACGGAAAAAGCAAATAGTTGGAAACTGCTTGTTGTTCACACTGTTAAATTCTAAAACTCTAAAGCAGGTGGTTCATGGACAAAAGGAAAAGAAATCTGATGTGTGTGTACACATCTATAATATATATACACATATATTATATATTACATATGTATACCATATAGTACATATATATTATATATTATATATACACTTACATATGTATATTTGTATACTCTATATATACAATATTCACATATATGTGTATACACACATATATATTTATGATTTTTTTTAATGAAAAGAAAACTTACACTGCTTAAATATGCTGATTCTCATTTTGATTCTAGGTATGGTGCTCAAATGGTGAGAAGTTAGTTTGGAGCAAAGTTTCTCAAATGCTGGCATTCAAGCTAATCGTTTGGAGAAGCTTATAAAATACTGTGGTGCAGCTCCCAAACTGCTGAGTAACAACCACAAGAGATCAGGCTAACATGAATATTTATAAAGCTATTCACATAATTCTGAAGCAAGTTATGCTTGAGAACTACTGGTCTAGATTACAGAATGACTTTGCCAAAAGCCAAATCTGTAACCCGTATCTCTCAGAATTGTCGAAAAATTGATACCTTAACCTCAGGGACTAATTTTCATGTGAATGACAAAAATTATTCAGGAATCCATTAATTCATACACTCGTGTACATTTAGAGATGTTCTTGGTATAGTTCATGGTTAATGGAGTTGTTAGCATATTAAATTCAGAAGAGGAATTGCAGATCCCTACAGGGTGCTATAGGTGCTCATTGACTATCCTCCCCAAGAGGAAAAATTTAGATGCCTCATAAGGAGGGTCTGATTTGATTCCTTGAAGTATATTTTCTGATACCAGACATTTAAAATGGCTTAATTAAATGTGCTTGAAAACATTTGAATGCAAAATGTAAGTTTCAAATCTACTCTTTGTCAGCTCTTTATCATCAGAAAGAGCCTGAAATAAAATGTATGGTCAAAAACTTTAACAGATACAATTTCCATTCTAAGAAATTTAAATATATTGCTACTCTTATTTTGAGGTATTAAAAAATAGAAATAAATGAAAAAGTGCATTTTTAAAAATAAATTGTGAATTATATAACTACCTCATTGGTGATTAATCAGTTTGGATAAGACACTCTACTTTTTTAATCAATATTGTAGGAATATGTAATCCAAAATGCATTATCAATTGGCAGTACTTTTGCCATTATAGTAAAATGTATTTCATTCTTAAGTGATTATTGTGTATCATTTTCTTCATGTAAAACAAATACATAATTAGGTAAAAGGCACTAGATTTTTTTCATGTGGCTTGGAGATAGAAAATAGAAACAAGTTCCTACCAGTTTACTCCTGTCTGCTAGAGGGCTGGAGAATACTTTGAAATTTATCAAACTTATATTAAAAGACTACGCTAAATGCATGTATTCTACATTCTAGGTATTCAGGGAAATTTTTATTATTTATTTATTTTATTTAGGAGGTGCAAGAGCAGCTTTCTTACATGCATATATTGCATACTGGCCTTTTAGTGTACCCATCACCCAAACAGTGAACACTGTATCTAATACGTAATTTTTCAACCCTCACCTTACCCTACCCTTCTATATTTTGTAGTCTCCAATGTCTATCATTTTGTAATCTCCAATGTCTATTATTCCCCTGTAGAAGTCTAGATGTCCATGTGTTCCCATTGCTTAGTTCCCACTTTGCAAATGATAACATGTGGTATTTGATTTTCTGTTGTGAGTTATTTGAGTTAGGATCATGGCCTCCAGTTCCATGCATGTTGTTATAAAAGACACGATTTCATTCTTTTTTATGGCTGAGGAGTATCCCATAATAGATATACCACATTTTCTTTATCCAATTCTCTGTTGATGGACATTTAAGTTGATTCCATCTCTTTGTTATTGTGGCATTCAGGGAAAAAAAAAAGACTGTTTTCATATTCAGTAAAGACTGATGAATTCTATGATATATATGTATTTTCATGTGTTCATGTGTTTATAACGTGATATTTCTGTTTGTAGTTTTTTATGGTACACATGAGGCTGTATTGTCAGATTGTTTTGTTAATTAATTAGTAAATATGAACACTTGTGTTTCAGTACAGCTTAGCTCATGTCAACTCATTAACCCATATCTAGTACTCTAAGTCTAAAATAAAAATAATAAATAACACTGTGTCTTACTGAGAATCACCTAGAAAATCAAGATAATGCTTCTTGTAAGACCTGAAAATGAAACTATGTGAGAAAATCTTAACTAGAATATAGAAAATGTTGGTGAATTTGACTGTGACTCTGCCAACTCTACACTCTCCATATAGAAATAAAGATAAAAATTATTTCATACAGTTTTCCAGCCAGTAAAAATGTTGTTAATAGTTTAAAAGAGAACAATTTATGACAGCTGAAAAATAATTAATGTGTGGTATGAAGATGTGCATAGGAAACGTGATTATTGGTGGAAATATAATTTAAGAAGATGCCAGAAGCCTGTAAAAAAAAAAAAATGTTTCCTTATAACCACAGGTGCTGAAGTCAGCAGCACAGCATTTGAAGCAACCAATTTTATGAGCAAGGATTGGTTCAAGAATTTTAAGAAGAATTTTCATTTGCATAATGTGAAGTTAATAGGAAAGGAGGTAACAGTTGAATGCATAAATGAGAAAGTATTCCCTACCAAGGCAGAAAACACAGAGATGAGCCATAGACAGAATGCATTTCAGTTACAATTAAAACATTCTGTAATGGGAAAACATGTGTTTCTAAATATACATTCATGCTGTTTGTAGCACACACATATAACACAGCATCAATCACAATCATTTACTGTTACTGTTTTAGCTTTGTCAGTTTAACTTGTTCATAATTAATATTACTATAATGATATATAAATTATAGGATATACTTAATTTCAGTAGGAAAAATTAATTTAATATCAAAATAAATTAATTAAACTTAAATTAACAGTGATATTTTGGATATTATTCTTTTGATAATTAATTAAATTATTCACCAAAAGGTATAATTTGTATGAGAGTGCTTTATATATTTTGTACATTTTATATGTCTATTTTCTATATTTTGTATAATTTTACAAATTTGGAAATCTGTAAAGGTCTTGTAAAGTATTGCTCACAAACATCCGATTTTCAATATATATCTATTGGGGCAACCCACCTCCAATAATTAAACGTTATTTCATGTAGGTTCTTTTCTATTTCCCTAAGTGTTGGCCAGTCTGAGAAATAAAGGGAAAGAATACCAAAGAGAGAAATTTTAAAGCTGGGTATCCGGGAGAGACCCAGTTATGTTGGCATGTTCTGTGATGCCCTCCAAGCCGAAAAACCAGCAAGTTTTTATTAGTGATTTTTAAAGGGGAGGGAGTTTACGAATAGGGTGTGGGTCACAGAGATCACATGCTTCACAAGCTAATAAAATATTACAAGGCAGATGGAGGCAGAGTGATACCACAAGACCAGGGCAAAATTAAAATTGCTGATGAAGTTTCAGGCACACATTGTCATTGATAACATCTTATCAGGAGACAAGGTTTGAGAGCAGACAACCGGTCTGACCAAAATTTATTAGGCAGGAATTTCCTTATCCTAATAAACCTGGGAGTGCTATGGGAGATGGGGGCTTATTTCATCTCTTATCTACAACCATAAAAGACAGACATTCCCAGAGCAGTAATTTCAGAGACCTCCCGCTAGGAATGCATTCTCTTTCTCAGGGCTGTTCCTTGCTGAGAAAAGGAATTTGGTGATATTTCTCCTATTTGCTTTTGAAAGAAGAGAAATATGGCTCTGTTCTGCGCAGCTCTCAGGCAGTCAGACCTAATGGTTATCTCCCTTGTTCCCTGAACATTGCTGTTATCCTGTTCTTTTTTCAAGGTGCCAGATTTTATATTGTTTAAACACACATGCTTATGAACAATTTGTGCAGGTAGCCCAATCATCACAGGGTTCTGAGGCAACATACATCCTCAGTTTATGAAGTTGATGGAATTACGAGATTAAAGACAGGCATAGGAAATCACAAGAGTATTGATTGGGGAAGTGATAAATGTCCATGTAATCTTCATAATTTATGTTCAGAGATTTCAGCAAAGATTGGTTTAAGAAATTATAAAAGTATTAATTTGAGGAACTAATAAATGTCAATGAAATCTTCACAGTTTATGTTCTTTTGCTATGGCTTCAGCTGGTCCCTCTGTTTGGGGTCCCTGACTTCCTGCAACAATATCTCCTTTAAGCAAACTTGATGCATAAATATTGATGGTTGCCTATTTTTTAAGTTAATAAAGTTGTAGTTTCCTACATTAAATAGCATACCATTTTATTTTATAGTTTATATGTAGATAAATGTGACTTCCAGAGGGATACAAGAAATTTTCATTTTCCTAATTACATTATGTACGAAGAATTTCTTCTTTTTCCTCTAAGGAACTTAGCTTAAACTTGTTAATGATTTAATGGCTATTTGAGTTATGTAAAGTTAATTTTTTATATGTGAAACATAGGAGTCTAGATACCTGTTCTTATCCTGAGGAGATTGTTCCAAACTGTATCTAAACCATATTTGTCAGGATTGGGTAAACCAATGCAGTAGTATTAGCTCCTGCTATCTTACAGCTTCCCTCTTACAAGTTAAAGCCACCTCCATTATTCTTCTAGCAGGGGAAGTGAGAGACTATGAACTACCTGATGACTTATGTTCTGTGTTAGCCTAAAAATGATACATTTCTTCCACACACATTTTAATGACCAGAAATATGCACATGGTCCCACCTAATTAAAAGAAATCTGAGAATTTTAGTTTCTTTTCTACAAGGAAGGCAATAACAGAGATATTGGTGAATAATACAAATGGGTATCTTCGAAGCTTATTCCAAAGTTACAATGTTCTTGTTTAACATATTAAAATCAAATGCCAACCCTAGAAGAAAATCTAGGTAATACCATTCAGGACATGGGCATGGGCAAGGACTTCATGCCTAAAACACCAAAAGCAATGGCAACAAAAGCCAAAATTGACAAATGGCATCTAATTAAACTAAAGAGCTTCTGCACAGCAAAAGAAACTACCATCAGAGTGAACAGGCAACCTAAAGAATGGGAGAAAATTTTTTCAATCTACTCATCTGACAAAGAGCTAATATCCAGAACCTATAAAGAACTCAATCAAATTTACAAGAAAAAAACAAATAACCCCATCAAAAAGTGGGCAAAGGAAATGAACAGACATTTCTCAAAAGAAGACATGCATACAGCCAACAGGCACATGAAAAAATGCTCATCATCATTCGCCATCAGAGAAATGCAAATCAAAACCACAATGAGATACCATCTCACACCAGTTAGAATGGCAATCATTAAAAAAGTCAGGAAACAACAGGTGCTGGAGAGGATGTGGAGAAATAGGAACACTTTCACACTGTTGGTGGGGCTGTAAATTAGTTCAACCATTGTGGAAAACAGTGTGGTAATTCCTCAAGGATCTAGAGCTGGAAATACCATTTGATCCAGCCATCCCATTACTGGGTATATACCCAAAGGATTATAAATCATGCTGCTATAAAGACACATGCACACATATGTTTATTGTGGCACTATTCACAATAGCAAAGACTTGGAATCAACACAAATGTCCATCAGTGACAGACTAGGTTAAGAAAATGTGGCACATATACACCATGGAATACTATGCAGCCAAAAAAGGACAAGTTCATGTCCTTTGTAGGGACATGGATGCAGCTGGAAACCATCGTTCTCAGCAAACTATCACAAGAACAGAAAACCAAATACCACAGGTTCTCACTCACAGGTGGGAATTGAGATCACTTAGACACAGGAAGGGAAACATCGCACACTGGGTCCTATTGTGGCGGGGAGGAGAGGAATAGCATTAGGAGATATACCCAAAGTAAATGACGAGTTAATGGGTGCAGCACACCAACATGGCACATATATACATATGTAACAAATCTGCACGTTGTGCACATGTACCCTAGAACTTAAAGTATAATAAAAAAATAATAACTCATATAACTATTTAGTCTATTTATCACAATGAATCTAACAGTTTTGGGGGAGAGGAAAGAAATACAATATTCTATTTCTTAAAAAGTTATCCTATTTTTAAGATAGGTTAATGACTGACTCCTAGATATGAAATGTTCCCACACAGACTCCAACTACATAAAGTTAACTGTAACCCATTTCTAGAGTATAATAAATAGATAAAAATTTCTAGAAACTGGCCGGGCACAGTGGTTCACTCCTATAATCCCAGCACTTTGGGAGGCCAAGGCGTGTGGATCATCTGAAGTCAGGAGTTTGAGACCAGCCTCACCAACAAGGTGAAACCCTGCCTCCACTAAAAATAGAAAAATTAGCCAGGCATGGTTGCAGGCACCTGTAGACCCAGCTACTCGGGAGGCTGAGACAGGAGAATTGCTTGGACCTGAGAGGTGGAAATCATTCCACTCCAGCCTGGGTGACAGAGCAAGACTCCGTCTCAAAAAAAAAAAAAAGAAAATTATAAAATATCCAATTTACATAGACATCTACCACAAATATAGCCTATTTTGTTTCCTTTTCTAAGTAGAGAAACAGAAAAAATATCCATGACATAGAAGACTTGGCCACCATCTTATCAGTAGGAGAACAAACAAAACAGCATCCTTTAAGGAGAAAGTTTCACTCTAACAGAAAAATTAGAACATGTCAAGTATCTGTGCATCAGAAAAAAAAAAAAAAAAGTCTCTTAGGGAATTAAAAAAAAAAAAGGCAAGAGCATATGTAGTGTCAGATGTAAAGAAGTGAAAAAGTATGACTTTGCAATGGATGATGGAGTCCACGTGAAGAGGAGGCATTATTTAGGAGCTGGGGGACAAAGGGAGAGAAAATAAAAACAATGAAAACTATGGAACCTTCAAAACAAACAAAAATATCACATCAGAAGCAACTCTACCTTTCCAATACTCAAAACACACACAGGAGAAAGACAACAATTTGTAAAGAAACTTCACTTAATTGTAGCAACAGAATATAGTAAGCTTGAATAACAATCTTAGTAAGCCATTCAAACCACTCAGCCTCATCTGCATGTAATTAACTATAATTACTGTTTCAGAAAATAAAAGGTACTTAAAAAAGCGCACAAAAATTCACATAGCATCCACTTTAAATTTACTACAAGAAAGCAGAAAGTGTCAAAACTTTTTAGCAGATGAAAATACATACCAACAACAATTATGAAGCAGAGGAAAATTATAATATAGCTCTCAAACATAAATTAAATAACATTAAATAAGCAGTGGGAAAAATGAAAGAATGTTATGAATCAGAAAGTCAACATCTTAGAATTTAAATGGACCAGAAATAAGCCCCAAAGCAAGAAATGTGAATTAATCTAAAAAATAACATGTCAAGTAAAATAAGCCAGTCACAAAAGACAACAAATTTTATGTTTCCATTTCTTTTAAATGCCCAGAATAGGCAAATTTATAGAGACAGAATGTAGATTAGTGGTTGCCAGGGGCTAAAGGGGTGCATGGGAAGTGTGTGCTAATGGGCACAGGTTTCATTCGGGGTGATAAAAAATGTTTTAGATATAGATTATGGTGATGGTTGCAGAATTCTGTGAATATCTTAAAAATAATGCAATCATACCCTTTAAATTGTTGAATTATGTAGTACATAGATTATTTCTCAATAAAACCATAAAACAGACACACACACACACACACACACACACACAAATTTGAAATCAAGTTGCCTGACCTGAGGCATGAAATTAAGAGAAAAGATGAAAATATCTATGAACAAATACTGAATCTGAAAATTCTCAGGGGATAAATAATTAGCTATGCTAATTATTGAGCATGACTTAGATCTCAGAATGAAAAGTGAATTTGAGGGAAGGAGTAAAAACAAAGAAGAACACACCAACAACATAAAAGATAAAAATGAATGAACAAAAGCAATAGATTTAGAATGTAGGCAATAAAGACCCATTGTATGATTTGAATCTGTGAAGAAGAAAATCATCACAATAAAACTGAAATAGTATTTGAAATTATAATGATAGAAAAGCCTCTAGAAGGATGACCTGAATCAATATTTTGAAAGTGTGCACTCATTTCTTGTAAAATTGAATTAGATTTATTAACTTTTAGGCATTTTTTCTATTAGACTTGAAACTATAGATAACAGAAAACATTGATCTTCCTAGTAAAAAGACAAAGTCACAAAGAAAAAATATAAGGAGGATGTACATAGCAACATGTCAACAAAGTGGTAGTGAAGCAATATTGTCAAGAAATTCAGGAGAAGTTAAGGATGTCCACGGATTTCAGTAAAACTACTTTTCAGCAATCTAAGCTTTGGAGACACTCAGTCAATAAGACAGTGATTAGGAGGCTCCAAGCCCTTGTTTCCACCACAGAAACATTTTTTTTTTTTTAACCAACTAATATGGCCGAAATAACTTTACAAGAGCTCCGTAAATCAAAGATCTAAAACAATTAAGCAGATGTCCAATCAAACAAAAGACTATATTTAAAATAGTAGAAAATTGTGTGGTATTTTTGCTTTCTCTCATCCTACCCACTCCCTAGAACGTTGTGGTTGAAGGAAGCAGAGGTCAGGTCCTCAGTTAACATCTTCAATCCTGAGAGAGAACAGAGCAGACTTAATCTTCAGGGTTAAAATGGCTGTGACTGTTGAGGGATTGATTTCTGTGTTGCCTAATTTGAGAGTTCAGATAACCAAAAGAAGCATGGCTTAGATGTCAGAATGGTTAAACATCAGAAAGCAAATCATTATAATAAGTCACAATAAGAGAATAAAGAAAAAATTATACATCATCATCCAAATTGATACAGAAAAATCACTTGACAAAATTCAACAACCTTTCAGGGAAAAAAGAAAAAAAAAATTCACTCCACGAACTAGGGAAAGAAAAAAATAAACTACTTCAACAAAATAAAGGTCATACATGAAACACCCAAAATTAACATCATACTCTGTGATGGCAGACTGAGGCATTTCCTCAAAGATTTCAAATAGACAAGGATGCCCACTGTCAACACTTCTATTCAATATAATACTAGAAGTCCTAGATAGAGTAATTAGGTAAGAAACATAAATGAAGTGCATAAAAATTGTAAAAAATAAGTAAAATTATCTCTGTTTGACAGACGACATGATTTAATATATAGAAACCCCAAAATACTCCACCACAAAATAAACAAAAGAATAAACAACTGTTAGAACTTATGAACAAATTCAGCAGTGTTACAGAATACAAAATTAACACTGAAAAATCAGTTTCATTGTTATATACTAACAATGATTAATCCCATTTACTATAGCATCAGAAAGGATAAAATACTGAGGAATACATTTAACCAAGGAGACAAAAGCCTTGTACGATAAAATTACAACCTGTTGTTGAAAAAGTTAAAGGCATTAAGTGGAAATATATTATGTATTCATAGCTTGAAAGACTAAATATTAGCATGCTGATACCAATGAAAGTGACTTACAGAGTCAACATAATCCCTATTAAAATCCCAAATATATATTTCTGAAGAAGGAAAAAAATGAAATTAATATGGTATCACAAGGGTCCTATGGAGCAAAACAAAGTTGAAAAATAGAAGCAAAGTAGGAGGTCTTATTCGTCCTGATTTCAAAATGTAATACAAAATTATAATAATCAAAATGGCGTGGTACGGTGTAAATACAGACCAAAGGAATAGAACATCAAACCCAGAAATATCCCCTCAAATATGTGGCCAAATGATTTTAGACAAGAGTGCCAATACTATTTAATGGTGAAAGGACAAATATTTTTAACCAATGATGTTAAGAAAACTGTATATCCACATGCAAAAGAGTAAAGTTGTGCCCTAACCTCACACCATATGTGATTAATTAACTCAAAATAGATTAAAGGCCTAAATGTAAGAGCTAAACTATACAATTAGAAGAAAACATAGGAGGAACCTTTTTATATTGGATTTGGCAATTAATGTAAGCTGTATCTATAACTAAGTTGTAGTAAACTAAGTAAATACATAAACAAAAACTCATAAAATACTATTCTAAAAATACTATTCTAAAGGTCTTTTCTCAAGAATCTAGTAAAAACAAGATATATACTATTAATCTATGACAAGACAGATAGAAACAGCATTGAATGTATTAATACATTTATAAAAGCAGGAACAACTTTAGTAATAGTATGTAAATACTATTTATTCTGACAAAATAAAAATACTATTGCAAAATTTGGATAAACTTAAAGGGAAAGAAGAAATTGCATATTCTACCTAATAGTGGGGAATCAAAGAAATCATGTAAAATTTTCCCTAATAATCCAAATAGTAGAGGTAATACAATAAAAGAGACAGCATTACAAAAATTATGATAGTTAATTTCTAAAACTAAAAGAGTAATGCTTAAAATAAATAAAGGTAAGAAAACCTTCCAACCACAATTCATCCACATTTTAGAAACTATAACATAGCTTAATAAGATAGCTCATTAGCTTAATTAACCCACAAAAAGGAAAATATTTGTAGATTGGTCACCATATCAAAAACCCAACTCTATGCAGAAAAGAGACATATATAAAATATGATAATTCCAAAAAATTAAAATAACATGATGGTAAATAATACAAGGTAGAAGCTAACATTGTGCTCATATGCCTGATAGAATTCAGAACCATAGAAAATTAGATTAATTAGTTCAATTTAATTATTCTACATTCTATACATATATCAATACATTACATTGAAATTCATGAATATAATACTATTATAACTTGTCAATTATAATAATATAAATTTTTAAAATAAAAAATAAACAAAGAAAAGAAACAGTCATTGAACCATAGAAATAATACATTTATATAAAACTTAAAATGGAAACATTTTCAATCCTAGGATAATTGGTGCTAATTTTCCGTTTAACACACCATACACTATACATTAAAGACCCCTAACTCCATCCTCTGAGACTCTTTCATTTTCATTATTTTCTGCACACATATTTGAAGTGGTTGTTGGAGTGTATGCATTCTTCAGGTGAGCCAGTTGCTATAGTTCATATTTTACCGGTTCAAGTTTGGAGGTTGAGGTTTGACTTAAGCTTCAAATAAACAAAGTTATTTTAAAAATTATACTCTAATTTCTTAACAGACAACTGTTCAAAAATTTGTTGAGTTTCTAATCTATTTGCTTCCTGTCCATCCATGCACCAGGAAACAACTAACCACAAGCAAAATTATTTCCTAATTGTAATCTTACAATCTGCTTTATTTATTTATTTTTTAGGTTAGTATCCCTCTCTCTCTCTCTCTTTCTCCCATGATGAACATGTTTGATGCCTTCAGGTCATCTAAAATAATAGACTTACTTAGTTTAGAATAACTTAATCTGACATTTGCATGAGGACAGTTACTTTGTTTTCCTGAAACAATCTGTTGCTCAGATCTAAGTGTTTTTCAGTCCAGATTCATCCAGATTTTTTCAAATTTTTGAAAGTCTCCAAATATCAGAAGACTTTTTGCTTTTATATTGCCTTTTAGCTCCCCAATTCTTTACTGCATTTATCTTTTTAATGAAAGATCTTGCTGGAAGCAGAAAATACAAGCCAATACATACTGTCACTTTAGTTGTCACATTGCTTAGAACGATAGAATTAGGAAGCATGTAGCCAATCTAAGTCATCAAGGGCAACAGCTTTAATAAATGTATTGCCAGTACACACAAAGACTACATCTTTCTAAACGCTAATGTTAATTTCTTAGAAATTACTAATTGCTGATCCAATCCCATGTAACCTATGAGTATATCATAGAATTACATGGCTCCAAAGTATCATTTCTACATTAATTAAGGAAATGTTACCATTCAATAACAACAACAACAACAAAATGTCTAATGATTCAATCATAACAGGAATTCATCTGTAGCTTATATAAAGTTCAGTTGGTGCCTTCAATTTTTTTGGTTCTTCTTTACTAAGAAATGACCACACACCAAGCTCCTTCCACGCTTTTTAGCATGTCACTGTGCACATTTGCCTCAAGACTGTAGAATGAGAAAGAGCTTGGAGAAATATTAATAAGAAATTTTTATGGTCCAGTATTAGAAGTGGAACCATCCTGGTAGGAGGTTCCAAGATGGCCAAATAGGAACAGCTCCTGTCTACAGCTCCCAGTGTGAGTGATGTAGAAGACAGGTGATTTCTGCATTTCCAACTGAGGTACCAGGTTCATCTTACTAGGGTTTATCGGACAGTGGGTGCAGCCCACAGAGTGTGAGCTGAAGCAGGGTGGGGCATCACCTCACCTGGGAAGTACAAGGGGTCAGGGAATTCCCTTTCCTTGCCAAGGGAAGCCATGACAGCCATGCACCTGGAAAACTGGGACACTCCCACCCTAATACTGTGATTTTCCAATGGTCTTAGCAAATGGCATACCAGGAGATTATATCCTGCACCAGGCTTGGAGGGTCCCACGCCCACAGAGCCTCGCTCACTGCTAGCACAGCAGTCTGAGATCCAACTGCAAGGTGGCAACCAGGCTGGGGGAGGGCCGTCTGCCATTGCTGAGGGTTGAGTAGGTATACAAAGCAACCAGGAAGCTAGAACTGGGTGGAGTCCACCACAGCTCAAGGAGACCTGCCTGCCTCTGTAGACTGCACCTCTGGGGAAAGGGCATAGCTGAACAAATGGCAGCAGAAATTGTTGCAGAATTAAACGTCCCTGTCTGACAGCTTTGAAGAGAGTGGTGGTTCTCCCAGCAAGGAGTTTGATATCTGAGAATGGACAGACTGCCTCCTCAAGTGGGTCCCTGATCCCTGAGTAGCCAAACTGGGAGACACCTCCCAGTAGGGGCTGACTGACACCTCATACAGCTGGGTGCCCCTCTGAGATGAATCTTCCAGAGGAAGGATCAGGTAGCAACATTTGTCGTTCTGCAATATTTGCTGTTCAGCAGCCTCCACGGTTGATACCCAGGCAAACAGGGTCTGGAGTGGGCCTCCAGCAAACTCTAACAGACCTGCAGCTGAGGGTGCTGACTGTTAGAAGGAAAACTGACAAACAGAAAGGACATCCACACCAAAACCCTACCTGTATGTCACCATTATCAAAGACCAAAGGTAGATAAAATCACAAAGATGGGGAGAAACCAGAGCAGAAGAGCTGAAAATTCTAAAAATCAGAGCACCTCTTCTCCTCCAAAGGAGCACAGCTCCTCGCCAGCAGCAGAACAAAGCTGGACAGAGAATGCTTTTGATGAGTTGAGAGAAGAAGGCTTCAGATGACTGGTAATAACAAATTTCTCTGAGCTAAAGGAGGATGTTCAAACACATTGCAAAGAAGCTAAACACCTTGGATAAAGATTAAACAAATGGCTAACTAGAATAAACAAGGTAGAGAAGACCTTAAATGATCTGATGGAACTGAAAACCATGGCATGAGAACTACATGACTCATGCACAAGTTTCAGTAGCTGATTCTATCAAGTGGAAGAAAAGCGATCAGTGATTGAAGATCAAATGAATGAAATGAAGTGAGAAGAGAAGCTTACAGATAAAAGAGTAAAAAGAAACCAACAGAGCCTCCAGGAAATATGAGACTATGTGAAAATACCAAATCTACATCTGATTGGTGTACCTGTAAGTGACAGGGAGAATGGAACCAAGTTGGAAAATACTCTTCAGGATATTATCCAGGAGAACTTCCCCAACCTAGGAAGGCAGGCCAACATTCAAATTCAGGAAATACAGCGAACACCACAAAGAAACTCCTCGAAAAGAGCAACTCCGAGATACATAATTCTTAGATTCACCAAAGTGGAAATGAAGGAAAAGATGTTAAGGACAGCCAGAGAGAAAGGTCAGGTTACCCACAAAGGGAAGCCCATCAGACTAACAGCAGATCTCTCGGCAGAAACTCTACAAGCCAGAAGAGAGTGGGGGTCAATATTGAACATTCTTAAAAAAAAGAATTTTCAACCCAGAATTTCATATCCAGTCAAACTAAGCTTCATAAGTGAAGGAGAAATAAAATCCTTTACAAACAAACAAATGCTAAGAGATTTTTCACCACCAGGCCTACCTTATAAGAGCTCCTGAAGGAAGCACTAAACATGGAAAGGAAGAACGAGTACCAGTCACTGCAAAAACCAGCCAAATTGTAAAGACCATCAATGCTAGGAAGAAACTGCATCAATCAACGAGCAATATAAGCAGCTAACATCCTAATGACAGCATCAAATTCACACATAACAATATTAACCTTAAATGTAAATGGGCTAAATGCTCCAATTAAAAGACAGAGGCTGACAAATTGGACAAAGAGTCAAGACCCATCAGTGTGCTCTATTCAGGAGACCCGTCTCATGTGCAGAGACACACATAGGATGAAAATAAAGGGATGGAGGAAGATCTACCAAGCAAATGGAAAAAAAAAAAAAAGCAGGGGTTGGCTGGGTGTGGTAGCTCAAGCCTGTAATCCCAACTCTTTGGGAGGCTGAGGCGAGTGAATCACTAGGTCAGGAGATCGAGACCATCCTGGCCAACATGGTGAAACCTCGTCTCTATTAAAAATACAAAAAATCAGCTGGGCATGGTGGCATGGCTTATAGTCCCATCTCCTCAGGAGACTGAAGCAGGAGAATGGCGTGAACCCAAGAGGCAGAGCTTGCAGTGAGCCAAGATTGCGCCACTGCACTCCAGCCTGGATGACAGACAGAGTGAGACTCAAAAAAGAAAAGCAGACTTTAAACCAACAAAGATCAAAGGGACAAAGAAAGCCCTTACATAATGGTAAAGGGATCAATTCAACAAGAAGAGCTAACTATTCTAAATATATATGCACCCAATACAGGAGCACCCAGATTCATAAAGCAAGTCCTTAGAGACCTACAAAGAGACTTAGACCCCACACAATAATAATGGGAGATGTTAACACCTCTCTGTCAACATTAGACAGATCAACGAGACAGAAAGTTAACAAGGATATACAGGAATTGAACTCAGCTATGCACCAAGCAGACCTAATAGACATCTACAGAACTCTTCGCCCCAAATCAACAGAATATACATTCTCAGTACCACATCACACTCATTCCAAAATTGACCACATAGTTGGAATTAAAGCAATCCTCAGCAAATGTAAAAGAACAGAAATTGTAACAAACTGTCTCTCAGACCACAGTGCAATCAAACTAGAACTCAGGATTAAGAATCTCACTCAAAAACGCTCAACTACATGGAAACTGAACAACTTGCTCCTGAGTGACTACTGGGTACCTAATGAAATGAAGGTAGAAATAAAGATGTTCTTTGAAACCAATGAGAATGAAGACACAACATACCAGAGGCTCTGAGACACATTTAAAGTAGTGTGTAGAGAGAAATTTATAGCACTAAATGCCCACAAGAGAAAGCAGGAAGGATCTAAAATTGACACCATAAGATCACAATTAAAGGAACTAGAGAAGCAAGAGCAAACACATTCAAAAGCTAGCAGGAGGCAAGAAATAACTAAGATCAGAACAGAACTGAAGGAGATAGAGACACGAAAAACCCTTCAAAACATCAATGAATCCAGGAGCTGATTTTTTGAAAAGATCAACAAAATTGATAGACTGCTAGCAAGACAAATAAAGAAGAAAAGAGAAAAGAATCTAATAGATGCAACAAAAAATGATAAAGGGGGTATCACCACTGATCCCACAGACATACAAAGTACCATCAGAGAATACTATAAATTCCTCCACGCAAATAAACTAGAAAATCTAGAAGAAATGAATAAATTCCTGGACACTTACACTCTCCCAAAACTAAACCAGGAAGAAATTGAATCCCTGAATAAACCAATAACAGGCTCTGAAATTGAGACAATAATTAATAGCCTACCAACCAAAAAAAAAAGTCCAAGACCAGAGAGATTCATGGCCAAATTCTACCAGAGGTACAAGGAGGAGCTGGTACCATTCCTTCTGAAACTATTCCAATCCATAGAAAAAGGGGGAATCCTCCCTAACTCATTTTATGAGGCCAGCATCATCCTGATACCAAAGCCTCTCAGAGACACACACACACAAAAAGAGAATTTTAGCCCAATATCCCCGAAGAACATCGATGCAAAAATTCTCAATAAAATACTCGCAAACTGAATCCAGCAGCACATCAAAAAGCTTATCCACCGCGATAAAGTTGGCTTCATCCCTGGGATGCAAGGCTGGTTCAACATACACAAATCAATAAATGTAATCCATCATATAAACAGAACCAAAGACAAGAACCACATAATTATCTCAATAGAGCAGAAAAGGCCTTTGACAAAATTCAACAGCCCTTCATGCTAAAATCTCTCAATAAACTAGGTATTGATGGTTCGTATCTCAAAATAATGAGAGTGATTTATGACAAACCCACAGCCAATATCATACTGAATGGGCAAAAACTGGTAGCATTCCCTTTGAAAACTGGCACAAGACAGTGATCCCCTCTCTCACTCCTATTCAACATAGTGTTGGAAGTTCTGGCCAGAGCAGTCAGGCAGGGGAAAGAATAAAGGGCATTCAATTAAGAGGAAGTCAAATTGTCCCTGTTTGCAGAAGACATGATTGTATATTTAGAAAACCCCATCGTCTCAGCCCAAAATCTCCTAAAGCTGATAAGGAGCTTCAGCAAAGTCTCAGGATACAAATCAATGTGCAAAATCACAAGCATTCCTATACATGAGTAACAGACAAACAGAGAGCCAAATGATGAGTGAACTCCCATTCACAACTGCTTCAAAGAGAATAAAATACCTAGGAATCCAACTTACAAGGGATGTGAAGGACCTCTTAAAAGATATAACTACAAATCACTGCTCAACGAAATAAAAGAGGATACAAACAAATGGAAGAACATTCCATGCTCAAAGATAGGAATAATCAATATCGTGAAAATGGCCATGCTGCCCAAGGTAATGTAAAGATTCAATGCCATCCCATCAAACTACCAATGACTTTCTTCACAGAATTGGAAAAAAAAAAAAAAAAAAAAACTACTTTAAAGTTCATATGGAACCAAAAAAGAGCCCGTTTTGCCAAGACAATCCTAAGCCAAAATAACAAAGCAGGAGGCATCATTCTACCTGACTTCAAACTATACTACAAGGCTACAGTAACCAAAACAGAGATATAGACCAATGGAACAGAACAGAGCCCTCAGAAATAATACCACACATATACAACCATCTGATCTTTGACAAACCTGCCAAAAACAAGAAATGGGGAAAGGATTCCCTATTTAATAAATGGTGCTGGGAAAACTGGCTAGTCATATAAAGAAAACTAAAATTGGATCTCTTCCTTTCACCTTATACAAAAATTAATTCAAGATGGATTAAAGACTTAATGGTAGACTTAAAAACATAAAAACTCTAGAAGGAAACCTACACAGTACCATTCAGGACATAGGCATGGGCAGGGACTTCATGACTAAAACACCAAAGCAATGTCAACAAAAGCAAAAATTGACAAATGGGATCTAATTAAACTAAAGAGCTTCTGCACAGCAAAAGAAACTACCAGCAGACTAAACAAGCAACCTACAGAATGAGAGAAAAAAATTTTTGCAATCTACTCTCTGACAAAGGGCTAATATGCAGAACCTACAAACAACTCAGAAAGATTTACAAGAAAAAACCAAACAACCCCACCAAAAAGTGGTCAAAGGATATGAAAAGACACATTTCAAAAAAAGACATTTGTTTAGCTAACAGACACATGAAAAAATGCTCATCATCACTTGCCATCAGAGAAATGCAAATCAAAACCACAATGAGATATCATCTCACACCAGTTAGAATGGCAATCATTAAAAAGTCAGGAAACAACAAGTGCTGGAGAGGATATGGAGAAATAGGAACACTTTTACACTGTTGGTGGGACTGTAAACTAGTTCAACCATTGTGGAAGACAGTGTGACGATTCCTCAAGGATCTAGAACTAGAAATACCATTTGACCCAGCCATCCCATTACTGAGTATATACCCAAAGGATTATAAATCATGTTGCTATAAAGACACATGCACATGTATGTTTACTGCAGCACTACTCACAATAGCAAAGACTTGGAACCAACCAATTGTCCATCAATGACACAATGGATTAAGAAAATGTGGCACTTATACACCATGGAATACTATGCAGCCATAAAAAGGATGAGTTCATGTCCTTTGTAGGGTCGTGTATGCAGCTGGAAACCATCATTCTCAGCAAACTATCGCAAGGACAGAAAACCAAACACTGCATGTTCTCACCCATAGGTGGGAATTGAACAATGAGAACACTTGAACACAGTGTGGGGAACACAACACACCGGGGTATGTCATGGGGTGGGGGAGCGGGGAGGGATAGCATGAGGAGATATGACTAATGTAAATGACGAGTTAATGGGTGCAGCACACCAACATGGCACGTGTATACATACGTAACAAACCTGCATGTTGTGCACATGTACCCTAGAACTTAAAGTGTAATAATAATAAACAAAAAAGAAGTGGCACCATCCCTTCTGGTCATATACTGCCTTAGTTCATTTGGGCTGCTATAACTAGTTAGCATAGACTGGGTGGCTTACATACTAAACAAAAAAATATTTTTGTAGTTCAGGAGGGTATGAAATCCCAAATCAAGGCAATGGCAGATTTAATGTCTAGTGAGGGCCTGCTTCCTCTTTCACAAATCTTTCAGTTTCTTTGCAGGGCAGAAAGGTGAAGGAGTTCTCTGGGTTCCCTTTTATGAGATCACAAATCCCATTCATGAGGGCTCCACCCTCATGACCTAATCACCTCCCTAAGGTCCCACCTCCATCCAATTCCATCACACTCAGGATTAGAATTCCAGGAAATTAACCTGGGACGGGGTATACTGGGGGGAGGTTGGAGGTCACCTTCAGTCTATTGAAAATACTATTGGCTCAAATTCTTCAAAGGCAGGTTATGGTTACCTGTGCTTAGCGTTAGATCTGCGGTGACTGAAGGGATTTTCCTGTGTTCCTGTTTTGCCTTCAGCTTTCATATGTCTCTGCACATATCTTTCACAGAGGTAGGGTCTTTATTTATGCTGTGCTCTGCAGCAGTAGAGGGCTCTAACATCTTACTCCATGCTTGGCTTACAATGATGACAGTTCATTAGGTCCATCCTTAGTCTTAGTAAAGGTCTGTGCACCTGGATCTTGCAGATAGATAGCACGTTGTTAGTATTTCTGGCATTTCTTTTTGTGTCAGCAAACTGATTTTCCATCTGTGGTGGGTTTTAGGTGGAAGAAAGTTCCCTGTCCCTCTCTAAAAGTATCAGACCTCTGATGTTGGTATTGTTGGTGTTTTAAAATTTTAATATATTTAGAAGATTACATGTTTTAGAAGTTTATCTATCTACCCAGTTATCCATCTACTTACTTATTTATTTTTAGAGAAGGGGTCTTGCTATTTTGCCCAGTTTGAAGTGCAGTGGCTATTCACAGGTGCAATCATAGCACACTGTAGCCTTCTACCCATGGGCTCAAGTGATCCTTCAGCCTCAGCCTCCAGGGTAGCTGGGACTACAGGTGCACAGGTAAAACTCTAGTTTTTACTGTGCAAGACCCAAGGTCCAGAAGTTTTCCTAGACCTTTTCTAGGTGAAAGGGCTTTTGCCCTTCTTGAAGCTATAGATATTTTCCTGATTTAGGGCATCTGCATTGGGAATTCCCAATCCTTCCCCCAGATACCGACAGAGTTTGCCCCTCTTACTCCTATGAAGGCCACCTCAGTGGCTCAAGGATTTGAGTGACTTTGAGAGAAGGGTAAAAAAGATCAGGCAGCATGACCAGAAATCATACCATATACATGCCTGTACCACCAACAGAGCTTAATACCATGTTCAGCCCTGCCCAATCTCTCTACTGAGCATCTTCAGGTGGCCTGTGAAGAACTCCAGTGTGCCTGTGGCTCCCGGGTATCTAAACTGATAGCCCAACTTCGTCTTTAGTAATTCATCAACCTTTAACCAATTTCTTTTCACATGATTCTATTGAAACCGCATATACTTTCTGTGCTCTGACAAAAATGAAACAGTTCATTTTCCCTTTTCTCCTGGGAGGAGTTTGCCACTCTGAAATTCAGTCCCCTTGATTGTGCTGAAACAATAGCTCTTTCAAAGTTTCAAGAAAATTGTACTTTTTTTCACCTTTAGGATAGGGGTCACATTCACATTCTCTTGCTTTCTACATCTTGCTGGGAAACAGAACTCTATTGATTATTTACTTTTGTGTTATTAACTACACTGTAAGCTTCAGAAAGTATTTATTTATCACTGTAAAATTGTGTAAAAGTAATGCCTGGTACATAATAAGACATGTCCTTGAAAAAATTATAGTTATTTACTATTTTGTTTAATTTATTACATACTATATTAACTATATATGATATCCTAAAAGAAAAATACATAATATTTGATTATACAGATATATATACTATTTCACTTTCCCAAGAAAGCCACATACTTGTATTTCACTCTAATATCACTGAATTTTATGTCTTTGTGGTACTTGTCACTATCATAATCATGTGTTTGCATGAATATGTGGGTGTACATATTTGATTAATGTTTCTTTCTCGCATCAGACTGCAAGACCCACAAGCCTGTATTTTTAATTATTGTTTTTCTAACACCTAGAACCATATTAAAAGTAGAATCTCAAATAACTGTTGAATGAATCATTAAGTTACAGTGACATAAAATAAGTATGTAACGGCAGGAAAATAGCACAAAAATCATAACACAATAGTTTCATTTCAAGAATGATAAAACATTTTAGAAAATTATATTTGAAACAGATGTTTAAAAATATTCCATTCAAACTCTTTGAGGTATAAATGAAAAAATTGAGGGTAGGAGGAATTAGACAGCTTTCCCAAAGTCACAGAACTCATTAGTGGCCAAGCCTGGGATAGAAACTAGGTCTCCTGACTCTAAATCCATTGCTTTCTTGATTTGGACACTCTGAGAAAAAAACATTTTAAAACATTGGTTTATGGATTTAAAATGTCTGTGTTGAAAAATAGAGAAAAAGGAAGATATACTTTGAAATACATCTCAGCTGCAATACCCAAACAGATGGCCAGGTTACAGCAGCTCTCTCAGCAAAGTCGTGTTCAGAAAAGGCAACATTATCACCAGGTCTCATAATCCCAACGGACAGTAAATGATTTCACAGTGTGTCAGGCAGTGCAACAACTGACATTTCAATATTTCTTTCTGAAGGGAAGATGAATGTAAAATAGCTTTACCTTCATGCTCTAGCTGGTGATTTCCCTGCTATGCCCTTTATAACATTGTAGGTGGAGACAGCAGAAGGGCATAAATACACCCTGCCAGCCATTCCACGTATTCATATGAGCAAAGAAAATCCCAAAGTTTCTATCAATTTCAACTGCAACAATAACAGCTAATAATATTTCCTACCTTGAACTAAATATGCATTATTATTTAAAACTCTCAACCTACAATCATATAATATCACAGAGGCTTTTTTTTTTCATTAAATGATTAAAACCATTGGCTTAAAGTAAAAGTTTAAAGATCTCAGAGAACTAGGAAGTGATAGAGATAAAATTCAAATATAAGTTGTTCACAGGTATTATAATATACATAAATAATGATGAAATAAAATGAAACAGTAATTAACTTATTTAGCTCTTAATAATATGTAGAAGCCTTGGTTAGTTTCTTGATTGTTATAGTAAAGGTCTGAATTCTGCCATAACAAGAAATTCATTTTTACTTTTTTCAAAAGTATGAAGGAATATATCATTGCTTTAAAACTACCATCTCCATTAGCTCTGCCCATCAGAAATATAATGAGGGCCACCTATGTGATTCCCATTTTATGTTGCCCCCATCTTTACAAAGTAAAAAAATACAAATAATATTAAATTTGGTAATATTTCATTTAACCCAATATATCACACATATTTTCAATCTAACAATCAAAAAAGAACAGTTGTTTTACATTTTTATACTTTAAACTCCAGTGTGTATTATTTTGCAATTATGCCATCATATTTTAGTTTCCAAGTTACTCTTTTCTAATACGTACTTCACACTAATTTATCCTGCATCTGTGTTGTAAACATTATTACAGTATCAAGTCTTATTAAAATGAAATGTTATTCCACTGTGTACAGTAGTGCCCTCTAAAACACAGTTTTGCTTTTTAAGGTTTCAGTAACTTGTGGCCAATCTCAATTTAAAAATATTAAATGGAAAATATAAGAAATAAACAATTCATAATTTATAAATCACTTTTATTATGATGTATTGTTATAATTATTTTATTGTGTTATTAGTTATTATTGTTAATCTCTTACTGTTTCTAGTATATAAATTGAACTTTATCAAAGGTATGTATGTGTAGGAAAAAATGTAATGTGTATAGAGTTTGGTACCATCTGAGCCTTCAGGCTTCCTCATAATGCCGTAGAACATATCCTGCTTTAATAAGAGGAGACTACTGTAGTTGTTTCCAAGTTTGCCAGTAAACCATATTTGAGTTGTCTTTTGATTTGAATAACTATATTTTTCACAAATGTTTCTAGTATAAATATCATCCTTTCCTACTTTCCTTTTTCATATATTATATATTTTTTAAGTACACAGATTTTTAATAATGTTGCTTTTCTCTGTTCAAGTGCACTGCAGCTTATGCCTAGCTGCTGTAAGCTATCAAATATAATTGTTATTTCCATTACCTGATGTCTGAGTCATTGTCTGTGTCACTATTCACAATGGGCTGTGAATACTGTCTTCATTACCATCTCTTTTGACTTATTTAGCATTGCTTCCCAGCCTGATTAATTTTTAGATTGTATAGCATATTTATTTTCAAATCATGAAAGTTTTCCTTTCTTACCATTTACTGTAAACCATGATTTACTTTACTAGTGATTTATTTTTTTATGTGATAGCTTCAAGATAACAAGAAAGAAAAATCAAGGAACACAAAAAAGAGTAGAATATTAAGGAAAAGGCAAAAAGGAGAGATGAAGAAAGACCAAGGTTCTAAATGGAGCCTTTTTATTTTCTGAATATTTCCTCCACTCGCTGGGTGGTACTCCAGCAGTTAAGGTGCATTATGAGATAGCTATGTGCCAGGCACTATTCAAAGTCTGCTATAAATGTCAACCAGCTTAACTCTCAAAAGTCTATGAGGTAGGCAAATTTGTATTTCTACTTTATAAATACTAAATGACTAGACTATAGTACATATAATATAGCCTAAAGTAACTAAACAATATTTTGTGAGGGCCAGAGCCAGGATTTGGCCCCAGTGTTTGGTCCCAGACACTGAGCACTTAATGAATGTGATCTTTTGCTTCTAAGCTACTGTTGAGTTGGGAAATTGTTTATATAACAAAGAATACTATTTAGTGATGGTTGATTTTTAGAAAATTAAGTATCTCTTCATTAGCTATATGGCTAAATGATGACTGTAGATATGCAATATTATTTTCCAACAATAAAATGTTTCTTTTGTAAAAGTTGCTCAAAGAGTGAACACATTTTAGTTTTTGTGTGTTATTTTTATCCTCACTATCACAATATCTTATTTGTTTTGATTTAAAATATTTATATTTCAAAAGACTACAGAAAATAAAATTATAAAGAGAAAGAGATTTTCTATGAAGTGCATGCCTGTAATTAAAGTCACAAATTGCACTTCTACTCAAACAAGACCTTTTAAATATAACATTTTTTTTAAGTTGGGATAACTCAAATATGATTTACAGAGAGTGACATTCATTTTTATAGGTATACTAGAGCAAAAAATCATTAGAATGTATGTTTCAGGTTACTACTTCTTCAATTAATTAATGAAGAAAAATAATGATTGCAGTTTTCAAGAACAGCTTTAATGTGGAGGTCAAAATGAATTCTTTTTGTTTCCCCAGAAAAAAACATCTTCCCATATGATCTTATGTATTCAGTTGCTTTAGCCTTTACACTTTTAATGAAGGAAAAAAAATATAAGTAGAAAATTATGGGTTAAAAAAGTACTAAAAGAATAATGTGTATAGTAGTGAAAAATATTAAAAAGATGTTAAAAATTTTAAGGAAAAAGGAAAAATAAAACAACCTAAGAAAACACATACAATTTATTTATTCAATTAATACTATGCACTAATGTGTGCTTGGCAGGGAACTATATAACATGAGGGAAATAAAAACTGGTAAAAAAAATATATAACATAGAAATCATACATAGCTTTTTAAAAAATCATGGTTTAAAACTGACTGCCAAATGTCTTAAGACAAGTTTAAACAATTGGAAAAATTAAGTTGTCCGGATTTTAGACCTGTGTTATTCAGGTGGAAACTGACATAGATAACAAATAATCACATAATGATAAAAATGGGATTGATTGTTTTCCCCCCAATGATCCTTTAGTGGAATGATATAAACTGTGTTCTGAAAAATATGTTTCATGTTCAAGTATATTTGGGAAATACTGGGCTATGCAAAGTAAAACACACGTTTTCACTGCTGGATTACCCGAATGCTTTATTACCTTGATAAATATTGTGAATCTCCAAGATTGTTGTTATATTAATCAACTTTTATATTGCTCTAAAGGAATACCTGAGGCTATGCAGAAATATCTATAAAAGAATTTATAGAGAAAAGAAGTTTAATTTGGCTCATGGTTTTGCAGGATGTACAAGCATGATTTCAGCTTCTGATGAGGGTCTCAGGAAGCTTATAATCACGGTAGAAGGTGAAGGGAGCCAGCATATCACAGGGTAAGAGAATAAACAAGAGAAAGAGAAGAGATGCAGTACTCTTTTAACAAGTAGAACTTGTAAAAATTCAGAAAGAGAACTCACTCATTACCACCAGGATGGCACCAAGCCATTCATGAAGAATCTGCCCCCATGACCCACACACCTCCCGCAGCCCCTAGCTCCAACACCAAGGATCACACTTCTACATGAAATTTGGAAGGAACACACATCCAAACCGTACAATTTATATAAAATATTTTATTTTCCAAACACATTTGATCTCAGACTTCTATAATTAAAGAAATATCATTCTTATGGGAAATTAAATATACATAAACAGAAAGAATACTGGATTTGTGGACACAACATTTTGATTTTGAACTTCTAACACATAATTTGAATTGTCATTTAATTTTTTAAATGAAATCCCTTCACTAAGCTGTGAAGGGTGAATTTTTCTTATTTAGCATACATTCACATTCTACAACTGATTTTCATAATCAATAAATCAGTCATTTTTATAATGATATTTTTCACATGTGATATCAAAATTTTGTATAGTAAAGATTCTGCTGTAAAATAGCTATATTTGTTGGTATAAATTACTTTATCCTCCCTGGATCTCAACTTCCTTACCCCTCACATCAACAATGTTGCATGAGATAATTTTTAAGACACTTTATGACAGTCAGTTGAAAAACTGGTGTGGATCCTTTAATAGCTCTCATTCTACTTAAAGGTAAATCTTAGAGATTCCAGAGAATCTCCCTATATCTACATTGGCATCACAGAAAGTATCTTATGCAAAATGTATTTAATAGTTTTGATGTCTACTTTCCAAATCTACCACTTGGTTTCCACCTTAACATCAGAGGATTTGGTTTGATGTTTTGTCTTTACTTTCTGCTTGGCTCCTTTTCTGTTTTGCCCTGAAATATAGTTGCCATGGTTTAAATATGTCTCCACCAAAATTCAGATACTGAAATTCTTTTTTTTTAATTTTTTTTTATTTTTAATTTTTTTTTTATTATGATTATACTTTAAGTTCTAGGGTACATGTGCATAACGTGCAGGTTTGTTACATATGTATACTTGTGCCATGTTGCTGTGCTGCACCCATCAACTCATCAGATACTGAAATTCTATGGCCAGCATGATTGTATTAAGAAATGGGGCCTTTAAAAGGTGATCATGTCATAAGGATCCCTACCTCATAAACGGTATTAAGATCCTTATAAAAGAGGTTTCATGCAGCATTCAGCTGGCTTGCCCTTCTGTCTTTTGCAATGGGAGGGCACAGTATCCTCCCCTCAGAGGATGCAGCAACAAGCTGCAATTTTGGAAGTAGAGAGCAGTTTCCAGACAACCAAACTGCCAGCACCTTGATCTTGGACCTCCTAGTTTCCAGAACCATGAGAAATACAATTTCTGGTCTTTATAAATTACTGAGTCACAGGTGTTTTGTTATAGCATCAGATAAAAGACTAAGACAGTAGTCCTTCTCATTTATTTTTTGAATCCACACCAGGCTGTTCCAAAGTCAGTTCACAACTACCTTCACACTCAGTTCAGTCTCCTACAATCCTTATCACCTACTCAATAACCCAAGCAATACCCACCTAGGAGGAAAGAATAAATGACCACTTCCCATCTGATCACTGATGGAACCAATATGGTTATCAGTTAAGTACCATGCCACATTTAAAAGAAAATAACGTGGCTACACAGCCAAGAATCAAGGATGTGTTTGTTCACTGTTTGTGTGATAAACCGAACAAAACACAGTTTGGTACCTAGAATTAGGGTTCAACAGTGAAATTGTTAAAAAAAAAAAAAAAAGAAAAGAAAAGAAATTTGTGTTCAGAGTGACTGGAATTTAAATACAAAATTTGTTGCATACTATGTGCTTGAACTTGAACCATCTAATTTGCTACTGTTCTCCATGTCTGTTACCTTTTCTGTATATTTGGGATAGTAATTCATATTTCACAAAGTTAAGATGCATGCAAGTGAGAGAAATATTTTTTAATGCCCAGTTCTGTGCCTAGCATGTAGATGGTGCATAATAAATAATACTTTTTTTTCCTTTGTTTTTCTGGATTTTGTTTTCTTACATCATGAATCTTTCTATCTACTTCATTTGATTCTCTAAACTCTACATTTAATCAGCCTGATAATATTTTCTCCTGAGCTTTCCAGCCCTCTTCTTTTTACCACTTAAATTCTTTTTTGACTGAGCTTTGCTCTCTGAGCTCTTTTTCGATTGAGGTTTGGTATTGTCTTTCTTTTACTAGAATAATCATACCTCTAATATGTTTGCTAAATTTAACTGCCAACAAATATATCCAGTGACTGTTCATGTATAATATATGGTTTGGTATTTTATTGCACAAACATAGTTAAAACAATATTTCAAGCCTCAAAGAAAATGGAATTACCATGCACTTCAGATGTCTGTATGAGAAAGACATTCATACTGCTATTTTACAGATCAGTTAAGTTCACAGAGGGTCAGGGAAATGATGTGAATTCCCAAAGGGCAAAAGACTTACCTAAGACTTACACCTATATCATATAATTAGCCTCAGGTGTGTAAAAATGACTTCAGAATAATCCTCAGTCCATGGTATATTACTATCATGGGGCCTCTCTTTTATTATTTTCCTTCCCTGATCCCTTTCTCATTCCTATCACTTTTAAAGTGTTGTAATAAACACAGAATGTCTCAGCTTCCACGTCAAATAAAAACTTGTGACCCCAGCTGTCAGGAGATAGATTCCAGCTATTAAGATCTTTAGAATATGATTCAGTTGCAATGATTCTTGACAAGAGGAACCCATATTGAACAACCAACCAAACCAGGAGTCCAAAGACCTGTCCACGTTAGCTCCTGGTGAGCTCGCTGAAATTTTATTGGTATTACATCACAGTTATCTGTGTCCCTTGGTCCAATTCTGCTTTCCCTTCCCACTTTCCATAGATCTTGATCCCTGCATAGCAAACTCCATCACAGCATCTGTTTCCACCGAGAACTGAACGTATTGCAATAGGAACCAGTGTTAATGCGTATGATGTATGTAAGCATAGTTGTTCCCCAATCTCACAAGCAAAATGTATCACTACACTTTTTACCATTATCTAACTATGAATATTATTCTGTACAAGCAGAGGGAGATACTGGGAAATTAGCCAAACTAGATGCCAGGAGTACGTTTTCATGGGGAAAGAAAAAAATATATGTAACACACACACACACACACACACACACACACACACACACACACCCCAGCACATCTCTGATTGCAACATTTCAAAAAAAAAAAAACTCTTCCAGTTCCAATGACCATTTTATAACACTTTATACTTTATACATTCCATTATAAGCCATAGAGGCAATACGTTGACAGAAGGGAGCATTGTGCTAATTCCTTTTTTCTGTCATTCTATTTACTCTTCCTTAACTTAGGACATTGTGCTTTTAATTACAAGCTTTTCTCCCAATTTGGAGGTGCTTAGATTTAAATGTCTCATCCAGATGTGCAAGGTTCATATTTAAGTGAGTTTCAACACTCTCCCATATGTTTGAGGACAATTTACTGCCTACTATCTATCTAGCTAATTCTCTGTTCATATCTTCTTTTCTATTTTGATATCAGATTTTGGATATTATATGTGTATTAGGCATGATATTCTTTCTTTCCATATAATATTCTACAAATATTTTTCTTGCAGTTTTTTAAAGTGTCTTATCTTTGAACTTTGTTCATAGTATTTTTGCATGGCAAAATTTTATTTTATCCTATTGGATTTTTTAATGTTATATTTTACTGCAAATGGATTTTAAGCCATAGGTTTTTTTGCATAAAGAATAGAAAGGACTACACCAATATCTTATTAACCATGAAATCACTTTATCCTTGAAATTTTTGTGTTTAGTAGTTTATTGTATATACTATGAATTATTTATTCAATATTATCTTTTTGCAAATAATAACTCATTTGTCCCAGTCCCATTCAATCAAAACTCTACCTTCGTCTCAATGTTTTGAGCTGCTATCCTTAACACGTACTAGGTACCACTCTGTTTTAGTTTACAGATTTTAGAGTACATTTTTGTTTTGTAGGGTTTTTAGTTCATTCTCACATTGCTATAAATAAATACCTGAGACTGGGTAATACATAAAGAAAATAGGTTTAATTGACTCATGGTTCTGCAGGCTGTGCAGGAAGCCTTGCTTTGGAGGCCTCAAAAAAATTACAATTATGGCGGACGGTGATAGGGAAGAAGTCATGTCCTACATGGATGGAGCATGAGAAAAAGAGCAAAGAGGTAGAGGTGCTACACACTTTTAAACAACCAGATCTAGTGAGAACTCACTGACAACAGCAAGGGGGAAGTCCACCCCGATGATGCAATCACATCCCACCAGGCTACTCCTCCAAAATCGAAGATTAAAATTTGACATGAGATTTGGGTGAGGACAAAAATCCAAAACATAATATTCTGACTCAGCCTCTCCCAAGTGTCATGTTATTCTTACAAAATACAATCATCCCTTATCAACAGTTCCCAAAGTCTTAACTCGTTTCAGCATTAACTCAAAAGTCCACAGTCCAAAGTCTCATCTGAAACAAGGCAAGTGTTTTCCATCTACGAGTCTGTAAAATTGAAAACAAGTTAGTTACTTCCAAGATACAGTGGTGGACAGGCATTAGGTAAATACATCCATTCCAAAAGGAAGAAATCAAGCAAAACAAAGAGGGTACAGGCCCCATGCAAGTTTGAACCCAGCAGGGCAGTCAATAAATCTTAAAACACCCCCAAAAAATCTCCTTAAACTCAATTTCTGACATCCAGGCCACACTCATACAAGAAGTGGTCTCCCAAGTCCTTGGGTACCCCTTCTCTGGTGGTTCTGCAGGGTACATCTTCCACAGCTGCTTTCACAGGCTGGCATTGAGTGCCTTTGGCTTTTCCAGGTGCAAAATGCAAGCTGTAAGTGGATCTACCATTCCGGGGTCTGAAGGACAGTGGCCCTTTTCTCACATGTCCACTAGACAGTGCCCCAATGGAGATTCTGTGTGTGGACTTCAACACTCCATTTCCCCTCTGCACTGCTCTAGTAGAGGTACTCCATGAGGACTCTTCTGCAGCAGACTTCTGAGTGGACATCCGGGCATTTCCATACATCCTTTAAAATCTAGTTTGAGACTTCTGTATTAGTTCATTTTCACACTTCTATAAAGACATTCCCAAGACTGGGTAATTTATAAAGAAAAAATGGTTTAATTGACTTACAATTACACAAGGCTGGGGAGGTCTCAGGAAACTTACAGTCATGAAGGAAGGGGAAGAGGGACATCTTACATGATGGCAGGTGAAAGAGAGCAAATGAGCAAAGGAGAAAGAACCCCTTATAAAATCATCAGATCACAAGAGAACTCACTCACTATCATGAAAACAGTCCAGCCCATGACATGTGGGGATTATGGGGATTACAATTTGTGATGAGATTTGGGTGGGGACCCAGAGTCAAACCATATCATTCATCCAGTGGCCTCTCCCAAATCTCATGTCTTTTCACATTTCAGAACCAATCATGCCTTCCAAACAGTCCCCCAAAGTCTTAATTCATTTCACCATGAACTCAAAAGTCCACAGTTCGCAGTCTCATCTGAGATAAGGAAATTTTCATCTGGCTATGAGCCTGTAAAATCGCAAACAAGTTAGTTACTTCCAAGACACAATGTGGGTACAGGCATTGGGCAAATGTTCCTATTCCAAATTAGAGAAATTTGCCAAAACAAAGGGGCCACATGCAAGTCCAAAACCAGGCAGGGCATTCATTAAATCTTTTTCTTTTTCTTCTTTTATTATACTTTAAGTTCTAGGGTACATGTGCACAACATGCAGGTTTGTTACATATGTATACTTGTGGGTGACACCCTTCAACTTGTCAGCACCCATCAACTCCTCATTTACATCAGGTATAACTCCCAATGCCATCCCTCCCCACTCCCACTTCCCATAATAGGCCCCGGTGTATGATGTTCCCCTTCCAGAGTCCAAGTAATCTCATTGTTCAATTCCCACCTATGAGTGAGAACATGTGGTGTTTGGTTTTCTGTTCTTGCGATGGTTTGCTGAGAATGATGGTTTCTTAAAGCTCCTAAATGTTTTTTTTTTTTGACTCCATGTCTCACAACCAGGTCACACTGATACACAAAGTGGCCTCCCACAGTCTTGGACAGCTTCAGCCTGTTGATATGCAGGATACAGCCTCCTTTCCAGCTGCCCTCATGGGCTAGTGTTGAGTGTCTGTGGCTTTTCCAGGCGCACAGTGCAAGCTGTTGGTAGATCTCCCATTCTGGGGTCTGTAGGAGAATGGTCCTCTTCTCACAGCTCTACTTGGCAGTACCCCAGTGCAAACTCTGTGTGGGGCCACTTACCTGACATTTCCTTTCTACACTGCCCTAGGGAAAGGTTTTTTATGATGGCTCCAGCCCTGCAGCAGACTTCAGTGGGGACATCCAGGCATTTCCATACATATTCTGAAATCAGAGGTTCCTAAACCTCAATTCTTGACTTTTGTGTACCCACAGGCCCAACCCCACGTGGAAGCTGCCAAGACTTGGGATTTGCACCCTCTGAAGCAAAAACCTGAGCTGTACCTTGGCCCCTTTTAGCCATGACTGGAGCTGAATTGGCTAGGATGCAGGGTGCCCTGTCCCAAGGCTGCACAGAGCAGCAGGGGACCTGGGTTTGGCCTAGGAAACATTTGTCCTCCTAGGCTTCTGGGCTTGCCATGAAGTTCTCTGAAATGCCATGTAGGCATTTTCCCCATTGTATTGGAGAGTAACCTTAGACTCCTCATTACTTATGCAAATTTCTACAGCTGGCTTGAGTTTCTCTAAAGAAAACGAGTTTTTATTTTCTATTGCATCAGGTTGCAAATTTTGCAAACTTTTTTGCTCTGCTTCTCTTTTAAAAATAAGTTGCAATTTCAAACCATCTCATTGTGAATGTATAGAACTGAATGTTTTTAAGAGCACCCACATTACTTCTTGAGCGCATTGCTGATTAGAAATTTTGTTTCCACCAGATACCCTAAATAATATCCCTCAAGTTCAAAATTACAAAGATCCCTCTAGGGCAAGGGGAAAATGCTGCCGGTCTCTTTGCTGAAGCATAGCAGGAGTTATCCTTGCTCTAGTTCCCAAGAAGCTCTTCATCTCAATCTGACACAACCTCAACCTGAACTTCATTGTTTATATTACTATCAGCATTTTGGTTAAAACCATTAAACAAGTGTCTAGGAAATTCCAAACTTTCCCACATCTTCCTGTCTTCTTCTGAACTCTCCAAACTGTTCCAACCTCTGCCTCGCACCCAGTTCCAAAGTTGCTTCCACATTTTCAAGTATCTTTATACTAGTACCCCACTCTACAGATACCAATTTATGGTATTCACAAGTTTTCACATTCCTATAAATACATACCTGAGACTGGGTTATTTATAAAGAAAAATATTTAATTGACTTACAGTTCCACAGGTCTGGGGAGGCCTCAAGGAACTTACAATCATGGTAGAAGGGGAAGAGGCACATCTTACATGGTGGCAGGCAAGAGAAAGCCAAGGAATGCAGCAGAAAGAGCCCCTTATAAAATCATCAGATCTCATGAGAACTCATTCACTACCACCAGAACAGCATGGGAGAAACTGCACCAGTGATCTAATCACTCCTCACCAGGTCGTGGTCATGACACATAGGGATTATGGAGATTACAATTTGAGATGAAATTTGGCTGTGGACACACAGCCAAACCATTTCAGCTCCCAAGCCTCAATTCTTGCCCTCTGTGCACCTGCAAGCTTAACATCACATGGAAGCCACCAAGACTTACGGTTTGCAGCCTCTGGAGCAGCAGCCTGGCATGTATCTGGGGCCCTTTTAGCCACAGCTGGAGCTGAGATGCAGAGAGCAATAACCCGAGGTTGTACAGGGTAATGGATTCCTGGGTCTAGCCCACAAACCATTTTTCCCTCCTAGGCCTCAGGACCTATGATGAGAAGGGCTACCATGAAGGTCTCTGAAATGCCTTGAAGGTATTTTCCCCATTGTCTTGGCTGTTAACACTGGGTTTCTCTTTACTTATGAAAATTTCTACAGCTGGCTGGAATTCCTTCCCAGAAAATGAGTTTTTCTTTTTCACCACATGGTCAGGCTGAAAATTTTCTAAACTGTTACACTCTGCTTCCCTTTTAAATATAAGTTCCAGTTTCAGATCATCTCTTTGCTCATGAATATAAACATGTGAGTTTAGAAGAAACCAGGTCACATCTTGAATGCTTTGCTGCTTAGAAATTTATTCTACCAGATACCCTAAATCATCTATCTTAAGTTCAGTGTTCCACAGATCTGTAGGGCAGGGGCACAATGCTTCCAACCTCTTCGCAAATGCATAACAAAAGTGACCTTTGCTCCAGTTCCCAATAAGTCCCTTATTTTCATCTGGCACCACCTCAGCCTAGACTTCACTGTCCATATCATTGTCAGCATTTTGGTTACAGTGATTTAACAAGTCTCTAGGAAGTTCCAGACTTTCCCTCATCTTCCTGTCTTCTTTTGAGCCCTCTACACTTCAAACTTCTGCCTATTACCCATTTCCAAAGCTGCTTCCACATTTTTGGGTATTTTTTTATAGCAATACCCCACTTTCCTTCACCAATTTTATGTAATAGTTCATTATCACATTGCTATAAAGAACTACCTGAGGCTGGGTAATTTAAAAAGAAAAGAGGTTTAATTGGCTCAGTTCCACAGGCTGCACAGGAAGCATGGCTGGGGAGGAATCAGGAAACTTACAGTCATGGCAGAAGGAGAAGGGGAAGAAGGCACGTCCTACATAGTTGGAGCATGAGAAAGAGAGCAAAGGGGGAGAGGTGCTACACATTTTTAAACAACTAGATCTCATGAGAACTCACTATCATGAGACAGCAAGGGGAAGTCCGCCCCCATGATCCAATCATGTTCCACTAGGCCCCTCCTCCAATATTGGAGGTTACAATTCAACATGCGATTTGAGCAGGAACACAAATCCAAACCACATCTGGTTGCATTTTTCTTTTTTCATATTTTCTACCTATTATTGAATATTTGTTTTTCTATAGGATCTTTAATGTTAGTTAAGCTAATGTCAATAAAGTATTTATTGATATATTTATTGAAATTGTGTAACATTTTAAGGAAACTACATCTTTATGAAATTGACTCCTCCTATTAAAAGCAAGTAAAATCTTTCTGCTTGCTAGGTTTACTTTTGTGTTATTCAAGAATTCTTTAAAAATTTCCTCAAATAGGTTTTGTAGATACTTATTTCTATAATAAACAGAAATAATGCTTATCTCTTTCCATTACACCCACCCACCCCTACACACAGATCATGTCTTAACCCTGATGACCTATGAACATGTTAATATACATGTAAGACAGGACTTTACAATTGTGATTGAGATTAAAGACCTTGAGACAGGGTAGATTATCCTGGATTATTGGGTAGACCAAACCTAATCACAACAGTCCATAAAAGTGAAAATCAAAGAGTGGATCAGAGAGCTATGACATGAAAAGTATTTGACCATGTGGTTGTTTAATTTGAAGATGGAGGAAGGGATCCAAAGGCCAAGAAATTTAGTGGCCTCCACAGGCTAAAAATGACTTTCAAATTAGATCCAGCAAGAAAATGTGGACTTTGGTTCTACAACCACAAGAAACAAAATTATGTCAATTTGAATAAGCAGTAAAAATATTCCCTAATAGAGCCTCAGAAAAGAAGATAGGCTGTGAACACTTTGATTTTAGTCCGATGAGATTATCGGATTTCTGATTTATCAAAGTCTAAAAATTTGTGTTGTGTTAAGCCACTAAATATGTAGCATTTTTTACAGCAACAATAGAAAGCTAATTTCTAAGTTTTACAAATTAATATTGCTTGTTGTTATGTAGATGAATTTTTCTTTACCATAATGTTTCTAACTGATAATTGTATATATTACAGCTATAGATTTCTGTAAGTTAATTTTATCCACCGCTAACTTAATGAATTGTTTTTATTGTATTTCTTTTATCATAGATTCTTTAGGATTTTACAGAAATAAAATGTCATAGCACCTGCAAATCACGATAATTATATTTCTTTTTACCAATTCTTATTACACTAACTTCTCTACCTTGTTTATTGGCAAATACCTTGAATACAAGAATGAATAGCAGTAAAAATGACTGCATAATTGACTTTTCAATTCCATACTCTATTAATTTCTACTTTTATCATCACTATCTTCTTACTTATTCTTTCTTTGGTTTACTTTTTTATTCCAGTCATTGAGCTGGACATTCAATTCTATACTAGAATTTCATCTACACTGGTAAGTCTTAAGTATTATTAATTTTCCTCTTATCACTGCTTTAAAATTCCAGATTGTGATTTGCTGTGCTTCACCATTATGTATTACAAATTCTTTAGTTTAATTTTGTAATTTCATTGTAATCCAAGAGCTAATTAATGGAGAATTTTGTAATTTCAATAAGAAATATGATTTTTGTTAATTTCTTCTTTTATTACATTATGACCAAAAATATTGTTCATATATTTATAATTTACTTAATATTGATATTTTTGTGTGTCTTCATGAGGAAATCATAATACGTATAAATATCTGTGCAACAAATAGCCAAGCAACAATTTTTGAAACAAAAACTAGGGAAGATACAAAGGAGACATTAGTAGGCAAAATACTAAGAAGAGGCTTTCACATAAATCACTAACTATGAGACAGATAAAGTGACAAAATATTAGTAAGGGGATAAATATCTAAAGAATATAATAAGATGCTATAGGTATATAGCAACTTTTTACCCTGATAATCAATAATGTACCTTTTTTCCAAGTGTTCCTAAAATAGTCAACAAATTGATATGTTAATATTTTGTCTACTAATGTCACCTTTTATCTTCCCTAGTTCTTGTTTCAAAAATTGTTGCTCGGTTATTTGTTGCATAGATATTTATACATGTTGCGATTTCCTCATGGATTTTGGCATTTTGCATTAAAAATAGCCCCTAGTTTTCATGGTTTTCTGATTTGAATCTTAATTTGTTTGATATATAAATTCCTACTCTTGCTTTGTTATTTCTATTTGCCATGTCTTTATGCATAGCTTTTAAGAATCACATTGTTTTTTGTGTGTCTTATACATAGCGTAGAGTTGGGTCTTGATTTGAAAGGTAAATTTAAAATAGTTTTCTTTTAACAGATGAGTTGAACCCACTCTCATTTATTGAGGTGACTGATATGTTTGGTCCCAACTACATCATATTATTGTACAATGATGTATCTTATTTTGTATATACTTTAATTATAGGTTTTTGATTCCTTTGATTAATAATTACTACTTTATTTCTAATTTTAAAAGTATTCAGAATTTTTTTGTTTTAATGCATATCATTGTACTATTAAAATACATTTAAGTGATTGTTTTCTCATTTAACCTTCTTACTACTTGACACGTCTGTTTTTTAATCAGCATTTTAACTTCCATTTATTACCTATATTTACATAAGCTTATTCTATTTTTCTTTATTTCAAGTCTTTCTTATCTTCCAATTTAATTGCTGAATTATTTCTACTTTGTCACAACATATAACATTTCTACTTTAGTTTTCTTCCCTCAGGCTTACTTTTTCTTCTTAGATCTATATTTATTTATGTAAATATGATTGCAATCAGACCTTTTGCTGAAGTTTTCCTAATCACCTATTGGAAAAATAGATCTTATCATTTAGACAACTCATCAAAAATGATTTAGTCATTAAAGGTCAATTTGGTTGGATATAAATCTTAGATTCACACTTTCTTTCACTGAGAGTTTTATTTTACTTTTTACATTTTTGTTTTGTATAAGGGTTCATATTATTCCTATTCTCTTCAATGCTTGGTGTTTTTCAAATTCCACATGCTTGTCTATTTACTTGGAATAAAATACCATGGCATGTTTTCATATGCATTACCCTGATTAATAGAGTTTAACTATTTCTTCATATAATTACTCTCTTTTCATGTTATTTTAGAATTTATCTTTTCATATAATTTTCTAATTGATTTTTCAGGCATTTACTTGTTTGGAGGCATTTTATATGCACACTTGGTATTTAACAATTGTTGAGACCTGTTTTCTTTTAACAGGTCATATAAAACATTAATTATATCTAAGATATCTTTCACTGAAAAATTATCTTATTTTGATATAATGAAACATTTTCATCTTATTATTTTGTGCTTTAAAGATTAAGAATTCCATCTCCTTTTCCAGATGTTCTTTATTGTTTTGCATAGATTTTTAGGTGTATATTTTATACCTAAATCTCTAATTCATCTGAAATCTATCTTTGTAGGGGTCCAGTTTCTTTTTTTTTCATATATTGTGTACATTTTTTTAATACTGTCTGTTTATCATTTTACCATTGCATTGTGAAGACTCATTTATCAATATCTATTTCACCACATACACACATTTAAAAAATATATTACATTCCATTTGTCTATGATATGTTTTCAAAGCATACTGTAGAAAATGTTATTTAGAAAAAAAGTTGCTACTATCACACAGTATATATTTAGTAAGGAAATAAATTGATGCCCTTTTATATTGTATTCATCCTATAGCAGCACTGTCCAATAGAACTTTCTGCAACATCCATATGTTGTTAATAATATAATGGACAGCACAATTGAAGATTTGTACCAGTGAGAAGTAGAAACATTTTAAAGTTCTATATTTGACTGTATGATCATCATTTTGAACTAGTAAACTTATTTGGACTAGAAACTTTCCTGTTTTACTGCACTGTCCCATTTCCCACATCCTTCTTTCTGCTGGAAGACATATAAAATCTCATGTAGAAGAATGGAACCAAATACTAAGGAGAGTTGAGAAATTTGAGAGTGCTCTTGAATATGGATTTCAAGCATTCTGGTTTTACTATCTCTGGTATAATATCAGATCTGGATCTTTAATTTTCAAAATCAATATCTTTCAGATATGATACAACCTATGTTTTCCTTTCCATTAGATATGTGTAGGAATATTTATAAACTTATAGCACATTACAAAGCAAAAGGAAATGGGATATTATTTTAAATGTGTTCTAATACATTCTTTTAAATTTTAACCTGAATATTGTAAACGTATGTATCAGACCCTATTAAATTTTTAAATGAAAATCTTTTGTATCAGTGTTCTCTCCAACTCACACCCAATATTTAGTTTTATATGTATGATAATGAAGTACTTTGATTTTTAAAGTCACTGATAATTTATGTTTGAGCTCTTAAATAAGAGTTAATAAATTCTGTTATTAGTTTCAGTTGGTTTTATCTGCTGGGTTAACTACCATAACTTTCCTTATCCAGAGTTTTTTTTAGTAGATACTCAACGACATGGAAAGAGTAGAAATATTCGATCAGCTTTAGCTGTGTTTGAATCTTTTTACATCTAATGACTTTTATTTTTCAGCCCATGGCAAGGACTTAAAAGTGCTCATTCGGAGATGTTGGAAGGAGGAATAATCTTGCCATCCTTCTGATGCTTTATTCATCTCTACTTCTTCACCATGTTTGCAACATACAAAACTAAATGCCTTTTTCTGCATTTTCTCCTTTGGATGTGTGTGCTTGTTGGATATTGCACATCTTCTTAACTATTGGATTCAAATTGGACACTAACACTCTTATTTTCTGTTCCATATTGATTTTTACAAGCTAATTCCTTTTTATCACAGCAAGCACCCAAGAAGCAGCTTCACAAAAATATTGAGGTATCAGAAACATGCAATGTGCATGATCTGATGTCAAAACTGCCAATTGCTTCCAGCTTGTTAGTTCAAGCAATGTCTGACAGATGGAAGTCACTGTGTTTCCTTTCTAGTTTTCTTGAATGTTCCAAGGTGTTTCCTAATTCAGTACTTTCATGTGTTCTTCTTTCTGGATGGAAGTCTTCCCATCTTTCTTCACATGCTGGCTTGTTCTTTTTGTCCATGTGCTCAACCTACATTTATAATGCATTTAATATACTACGGGATTCAGTTAACCAAACATTTTTAAAGATATTTGGATATTTGTTCATAAGTGAAAAGAACCTATAAGTCTTAGAAAGAGATGATAAAGCCCTTAAGTATTAGGTGAAATTCACCAAGAAGAAAATTAGCACATAGGTCTAGGAATTTTAGAGTAATTAGATTATGAGGCTTTAATTAATTTCTACTTATTAAAAAGGAACTTATTCAAGACTTCTGTTGATTTTCCTGTCATTTTTTATATTTATAGTTTTACATAAATTTATTCTTTTCAAATACATTTGCAAATTTATAAGGATACAATTTATTTTAATATTATTACATTGTATTTTATAAATCTTCAATGTGTTAGAAGCTATTTTACATTTTTATTCTGAATTTTAAAAATAGATTTAGGAGGTACGAGTGTAGTTTCATTACATTGATATATTGTATAGTGGTGAAATTTGAATTTTTAGTGTAACTAATGCCCATATAGTATACACTATACACATTGCATAATTTCTCATTCCTCACCCCCTGCCATTGCACATTCATATTTTCTTTCTTTTTCCTTTATTAATGTTTCCAAAGATGTATAAATCGTGTCAAGCATTTCAAAGAACCAGACTTAGCTTTTATATTTTGCTACCTTCTATTTTATTTTATAGTTCATTTATTTACTCATACAAGAATCCTCAAGAATTTTCTAAACTTGTTATCTCTCTTTCACGCTTACTATTTCAAAAGAATTAATGACATTTAGCCATTCATCACTAATATATAATTTAAAAAAATCTTCTCAAGTTAACAAATGCCCATTATCTATATTTTTGTCTCCATTGTGTCTTCCACTTTGTGTTGAACCCACTCCAGTAAGAAGTTGGCTCCACTTAGTTTAGTGAAATATAATTTGTCAATGTCAACAATGACATCCATATTACTGTATTCAAGATTAAGTTTCAGTCTTCATCTTACATATCTACATAGATAGATAGATAGATAGATAAGTAGACAGATTGTGTGTGTGTATGTGTGTGTGCGTGTGTGTATGTGTGTGTAAATGATGCAGTTGCAGATTTTTGAAGCACATCTTTAACTTGGTTTCTTGAATGTCATTCTCAGTCTTCTGACAATACTGTCATTCTATCTTAGACAGTTTACTTGTTTCTTCCCATCTTCTCTACATATATTAATACTTAAATGAATGTTATCAGGTCTCATGCTAGCCATAGAATTTGTGTGGCAATAACTGCCAGTATCATTTGCTTTAAATTCAGACTCATACTCACTTGCCTATTAAATATCTCCACTTGATTAAGTAATAAACTTCTTATGTTCAACACCACCTAAGTCAAGCTCCTTTGCCAATCCTTCTGTGCAGCTTTTTCTACCTATAGACTTTATCGTCTCAAGAAATTTCTCCAGGCTTCATCCAGGTGCTAAGGACATGAAAAAAGAATATAATTTGGTCATCCAAACTGTTATAGATCTTTAATGACAAAATAATTATGACCTAAGGATTTGAATATATAAAAATATAGTTTAACAAGTTAGGTTTACTATATTTCAAAAAGCTTCACAAAAGTATTAATCTTTTAAAATGAAGATTTCTTGATTTTTTTTTAAGCCACTCTTTTCTCTTTTACAATACGAAGCAGAAAATTTTACCTAAACAAAATCATATAATGGAAATATTCAGGTATTTATGCTTTTGAAAATTCTTGTGCCCACATATAGTCTTCTTTAAAGAATTATAATTTGGGCCAAGATGATACTAGGGGTTTTGCTTTTGGTAATGCCATGATAATTATATTTGCTCCAAATACGGCAATATTCAGCCTATTGTCAGATATCTATAAATGGAATTTTTGTCTTTCATGTGTAAATGAGATATTAGATATCCTAAAACCAAGAAAATCTATCTGAAAACTTTATACTATATGAACTCAGGAAAACCACTGTAACTTAACAAGTTAGTAGAATCTAATTATTATAGCATAATTTTTACTTTAAAGTCATAAGCACAGTCAATAAATTAACAATGTTGACAAGACCAAACAGACGGGAATCTATAAAGTACCTATAAATGTAATTGCTGCAGTATTCACAACTTGTGTTTCTGACTCTGTTTCTGTTAGGTAACAGGCAGTTATGGGAAATCATCAGAGCACAATGACTATGATTCTAACTGAGATGAAAAGCATTAAGATGACAACATTTCATATACTTGAATTTGTGTCAAAGTATAAAAATGGCTAGAGTCCTAACTCTAAAATCTTTAACGTCAATCAAATAATTTCATTAAAATTTTACCATATTTTAATATAAAAACGTTCATGAAGAAAACTAAATACCCAGTACCCAACATTTTTCTGCAATTCTGTGGCAGAAAAATTATAAATTTGTCCAGAATAATTTGTAACTTCTTGGTTTGCATGCTCTTGTATATTTCTGAGTGACTCTATTACAGGTTCATTTCATTCACTTCTAATGAATATAGAAAGCGATGGGATGTTACATCTGCGATTAGGTTACAAAGAACTCTGGTAGTCTTGCTCTTTTACTTTCACTTTCTCACTTGCATGGAAGCCAGTTGACTTGGGAACTTCTTTGTGGAGAGGCAAATGTGGCAAGGAATTGTTATTCTCTGCTGGTACCCAGTGAAGACCTTAGTTCTGCTAACAATTCTGCTTGGAAGTGAAATTCAAGACAAAATCTCAGCCCCAGCCCCAATTTTTAAGAGACTTAGAGACAGAGCTAAGCTGTGCTCAGATTCCTTTCCCCAGGAAAATTATAACAAACATTTGTTGTTTCAGGCCTGTACGTTTTTGTGTTGTTTGCTACACAGCAATAGATAACTAGTATAAACCCCAACAGAAATAGTATTTCCATATCTGCAGTTACTACATCAATTCAAGACAAATGACTGTGATGTTTCATAGCATTATCTTACACTAATTCATTTGCATTCTTACTATGGCACATAGTTCATGATCAATAGCACTGATACTCACTAAAAATATTATTGTTACTAAAATAAGATTACTTAAACTTGAAATAAAGGAGGACAAAGTTGTTTCTTCTATTAGGTGGTGATTTTCTTCTGAAACATAATGTTTATGCATGACATTTAAAGGGCCAAGTCAGCACATTTAACAACTGATACTAAACTTAATTCGAGAGTTCAAATGGCTGTCATCTATGTTCAAATATTTAATGGTGGTCTTGTTCCCTAATTTGATGTGTTTAAATAATTAATTAAGATAGCATATATTATTATGTGAAAATAACAGTAGTAAATTGTAAAAATTTCAACGGAATACCAGTATAAGATAATAATTATCATTTATACAGCTCTCTTACATTTGTAATGTCTTTATATTTTAGAAGAGACACTTTTTCTTATAATTTAACCAGTAATAGTAAAATTCACATTTTTAGATTTAGAAGGGATGTATCATCTACTTATTAGCACATCCCTCTTCAGTTTTACAAATAAGGATTTTAAGTCTAAAGGGTCATGGCTTATATGCTTCCAATTCTGTGCATGGCTTTTAACTAACCTTTTACTATCTGTCTCAGCAAGTCTCAGTCGTTGAGAACCCTATCATATTTTTGGTAGAAGAGCAAAAGGGACTGAGAAAACAATATTTGTCAAGCATTACTTAACATACATACATAAAAAGATATATACTCATGTAGCTTGGAATTAACTTTTAAAAAAGTATTCGACAAATATTTATTGGAAAACTTATTGGAAAAAAAATGGCACACTTACTATATGCCAGACACTGTTGTAAGTACTTTACAAAATTAACTCATTTGCTTCTCGCAATATTCCTGTGACATATATACAAACATGATGCACAGTTGGTAGATGAACACAGATACAGAGAATTTAAATAATTTGTGAAAGTTTGTCCAGACACAGACTTTGAGCCGGGCGGTCCGGCTCAATAATCATGACCTTGACGACTGTACTATATTCCTCATTCTTAAGGCTACTAATTTCAATGCAACTCATTTGATATTTTGAATAAACTTAAGGATCAAATACACTAAAGATTTCTTTATTATTATTCTTATTTTTAAATTTCACTTTAAGTTTCAGGATACATGTGCAGAACATGCAGGTTTGTTACACAGGCATAAGTGTGCCATGGTGGTTTGCTGCACCTATTGACCCATCTTCTAAGTTCCTTCCCTTTGCCCTCAACCCTGCAACAGGCTCTGGTGTGTGTTGTGCCCCTCCCTGTGTTCACATGTCCTCATTGTTCAACTCCCACTTTTAAGTGAGAACATACCATGTTTGGTTTTCTGTTGTTGTGTTAGTTTGCTGAGAATCATGGCTTCCAGCTTCATTCATGTCCCTGCAAAGGACATGTTCTTATTCATTTTTATGGCTGCATATTATTCCATGTTACATATGTATCACATTTCATTTATCCATTCCATCATTGACGGGCATTTGGGTTGGTTCCATGACTTTGCTATTGTAAATAATGCTGCAATAAACATACATGTGCACGTATCTTTATAGTAGAATGATTTATACTATTTTGGGTATATGTCCTGTAATGGGATTGCTGGATAAAATGGTATTTCTGATTCAAGATCCTTGAGGAATCTAGATCCTTGAGGAATCCTGTCTTCCACAATGGTCGAACTAATTTACATTTCCACCAAGAGTATAAATGTGTTTCTGTTTCTCCACAGCCTCACCAGCATCTATTATTTCTTGACTTTTTAATAATCACCGTTCCAACTGGCATGAGATGGTATCTCACTGTGGTTTTGATTTGCATTTCTCCAGTGATCAGTGATGTTGAACTTTTTCTCATGTTTGTTGGCAGCATAAATGTCTTCTTTTGAGAAGCAGTTTGTTCATATCCTTTGCCCACTTTTTGATAGGGTTGTTTAGTTTTGCTTGTAAATTTGTTTAAGTTCTTTGTAAATTTTGGATACTAGACCTTTGTTAAATGGGTAGATTGCAAATTTTTTCTCCCATTCTGTAAGTTGCCTCTTCACTCTGATGATAGTTTCTTTTGCTGTGCAGAAGCCCTTTAGTTTAATTAGATCCCATTTGTTAATTTTGGCCTTTTTTGCAATTGCAATTGCTTTTTGGCGTTTTCATGTGAAGTCTTTGTCCATGACTATGTCCTCAATGGTATTTTTATTTTTTTACTATATTTTATTATGTGCTCTGGTTATAATCTGGCAACTCAGAATTTCAATTTTCTGAATATAGGCTTAAAATACCTTACATTTTATGTTTATATGCCTTTTGTTAAAATTCATAAAACCTTAAAATATCAACAATAAAAAATAAAAATGCACTTTACATACACAATTTAGAAAATTGGGATAAATTATCTTGTGTTTTAAACTTTATGGGCCTCTGATTAAACGATATGATTTGAGGTTTTTTTCCTCCAAGTATTAGGGAACAATTAACCCCAATGTAAAGCAGTCATTGTGAATGGTACTTGGGAAAAAATGATTCAATATTTATCCTAGATAAATACAATGCTCTACTTGGTATGTATAACATATTTTTAATGTTATTTGATGCTCACATTTGTTATGGTAGTGATCATAGATTTAAGTAATTTTCTTTTAACTGTGTAAAACTGAGACCTTTGTCCTTTAAGATGTTAGTGCTAAATTAAAAAAAAATATATATATATATTTGAATGGCTAAGGAAGGAATGTTTTCAGTGAAATCTGGGTTCTTCTCAGACTGACATATTTCACAGAGAATAGAGCAGCTAGTGAAAGTCTAATGTGAACACATGGCATTTAATTTCTATCAAAGTTTTAATAGTCTGAGTAAAATGTGGCTATCCGTAAAATAATAAAATACAAGTGGAATTGCATGACAATAGTGCCCTACTGGGACTCACACAGCAGCAGTGGAAGGGGATGTTCCAAGAGCATCTGTCTCTTTGGCAGAATTCAAAGGCAGCTGCTCTGGTTACTTTCGTAATGCTCATGAGATTTCCATTTGATTATAGAAGCAATGCCTGCTCTCTGTTGCAGGTCTGGAGTCATCTGCATTTGCCTTACCTGTGATGCTGAGTTATTTGTTTAATTGCTTTTGATGAGATAAAATAAATGCTTCTTGAGAAAAAGCTTTGAAAAGGTTTAGCAAGCTATTATAATTTAAATCCAGCTTTGCCTGCATATATCCTTTTTCAAATCTCACTCTTATTTGTATTCCCAGTGTGATGGATGACAATAGCTGTAAGCCTATAATATCACTGTTCTTATCATGCCATCGTCTCCTGTAAATGCTGTTCTGTTTTTTGTTGTTGTTGTTGTTGTTATTGTTGTTGTTGTTGTTTTGAGGTGACTTATTATCTCTCTCTTTGCTGCCCAATTATTTTCTTGTAAGGGACCGATAAGGTAAATATGTACCTGCTATTTTTCTTTCCATGATTATTTGTTCCTTTTTTTTTTTTTTTTTTTTTTTTTTGAGACGGAGTCTCGCTCTGTCCCCCAGGCTGGAGTGCAGTGGCGCAATCTCGGCTCACTGCAAGCTCCGCCTCCCGGGTTCACGCCATTCTCCTGCCTCAGCCTCCCGAGTAGCTGGGACTACAGGCGCCCGCCCCTGCGCCCGGCTAATTTTTTCTACTTTTAGTAGAGACGGGGTTTCACCATGGTCTCGATCTCCTGACCTTGTGATCCGCCCACCTCGGCCTCCCAAAGTGCTGGGATTACAGGCGTGAGCCACCACGCCCGGCTATTTGTTCCTTTTTACAAATACTTAGAAACTTGGAACTTTCTTATCCTACCAATATGAAATAATTGCCATTATGCTTACCTCTAAATGTGAGATTGTAAGAATCTGTTTACATGCACCTTAAATATTTGTACAAGTCAACTGTACACAAATTATGGAGGCTGTAAATCTGTCTGGGATTGCTATTTTGTCATTTTTTAGCTGATGTGTTGGGCAATATACTTATCATTTCAAAGTCTCACTTTCTTCCTCTGTAAAATATTGAGATAAGATAACACATATTTTGAGAGGGTGTAATGCACAGATACACATTAAGTTTCTACAGAAAGAAAATATGTGTATCGATTGGCTGACATTAGCTATATCCTTGGGGACATTAAAGAAATACAACTAACTATGACGTGATGAAAGCCTCATTTAAATGGTTTATTTTTTAAAGCACATTTCCTATCAATATATCTCAATCCAGTTATCTAAAATAAGTGAATTTTGGAAATATAATCTCTTGAAATATGTGTTTTGTCTTGGATTCACAGTTGTTATGTGACAAAAGGGAAAAATACAGGACAGAATATAATTTATAAATAAAAGTCAATATAACTAGTCAGGATTATAAACAGAACATTATTAAAGAGAGAGATCAGAAAGTTAGTTATGGAAATTGAAAGAGCAGGAAGACACATGGGTACAGAGGTTAAGTGGAAATTATGCAGCCAAAATTTAAAAGAAGCACACAAGAGATGTTTGAAAATGAAAGGTTGTTATGGCAATTCAAAGTGCCAAGAAGAGTACAATCAGTGAACTCATTATATTATGTAAATTAAAGCATAAAGCATTTAAAAAGCTTCTAAAACTAGTTTACTTTCAAAGAATGTAAGAGGTGGTTACTGGAGGATTATATGAAATGACATGATAAATGCATAAAATATTCAGAGTTATCACATTCTTGAAATTAGCAGCTGTGTTGAGTATTTTTTATTTGTTCTCCCAGATCCATTTCTTACCCTCGTTTTCCTTACTCTGTGTCCTAGGAAGGCAAACCTCCCTCGATTGAATAATTAAATTTCCCTTGCCCACTTCTCATTGGGTCTAGAGTATATTAGATCATGGGGAGACAGTGAGGAGAGAACATGCTCTTTCTCCAGCTCCTCTCACGCCATGCTAGGAGTGGTAGGGGTTTTTTGTTTGTTTGTTTTTTGTTTTCCTTGACTTCACTCCTCATCTTCTGTGGAGCCACAATATTTTGAGCACTTACATACAAAATCAGAGAAAGTATTCATCCTCGACTTGTCTCTCCTCCTTAACTTTCTCAACACTAGTAAACTACTGCAATTTCCCAACCCTCTGAATCCTACCACCCACCCCTAAGCTGTCTATTCTCCTTTCTTTCTCCCACTTCACCCAGGCTTGCTACAGTCATGATTTTTATCACATTCCTTTCTTCCCTAGATTAATAATTCAGACTTTTGATTCCTCTCCATACTCTTAAGTTTGTGTCTGACCCACATGTTCTCCATATAGTGACCTGCTTTTGTTTTTTCTTTTGCATTTGTTTTGAAGGTAAAAGGAACTTTTATTGTATTTTAATATCTCAATTTTTAAAAAACAACTCTGACATTTGCAGAAAAATGGTCAAAACTTGTTCTTAAACTAGTTTCTGGTGATTTGATTCTCATCTCACGAGAAATACCGCAGAATACATTCAGAGGCTATTTCTAGTGGGATGGCGTGGTGGGAAAAGTATTTGAGCATTTGAGGCAGTCGGTCTTACATTTCTGATTCAACTAGGACAGTTTCATTTTTATCTTCTTTATACATGATTGGTATTGAAGAAAATATGTGAAAATGTTGGGAAACCATCATTGTGTTATTTTTCCTAACAAAGATTCTCTTTATTGCAAATTTAATATAATCATGCTTACTACATAATATCCCAATAGACAAATGCGTAAAACATGTGCCTTGCCACCACAATCTAACATTACTCTCGAAATTATTTTGGTTTACTCTTTTGCTAGTGCTAGGCTTGTTGTCTTTTCTCTCATGAGCAGGTTGAAAAGACCCAAATACTAGTCAACTTCTCCATCAAATTGCACAATTAAAAGTAATATAAGTGTTATTGATTTACTAAATGTATTCTTAATAGATGATATGAACATATAATTTTCAAATTACAGAAGGTAATTTGAAGCTACAGAAGGAATTGGTTTTGTGACTAAAACTCTACAGGTAGTCCAAGAGAGCTAACTTTTAATGCCTCCTTTTTGATTATAGAATCAGAAATGTATATGTTTGTTGGTTTGTATATTGAAATTTGGGGTAAGAAAAGCTCCAGGCTAGAAACGCTAGTTATAGATAATACTAATTGGTTGGAATTTTAGATTTTTGCATACTCTAGCCTTTTGATTCCTGTGTGCTCTCCCTGCTCATGTTAGAAAGCAGACAGCACTAATAATTGCAATTTTGTCCCCCAAACTAGTAGCTTTTTACTTTTTTAACTACTGTATTCCTTCATGTTGAGTCCAAGGAAGCCAGCTGCACTACCACTTCAGACAGTCACAATCAAATCAATTAAAGACAGCACTCAATTTGAAATCTGTTTGCCATCTTATTTCAACTTTAACATTTTTGAGTAAATATTTGTCCTGTCACTTGAACTACATATATTCTGAGTCACCTTCTGCTAATAATAGCTAAGGTCAAGAAGAATTTTCTCAGTTGTAATATCTGCATGCCCACCTGGCCTTCAATCTTGCCATCTTTTATGAGGACAGAAAAGCTAGAGAAAAAGAAACATTCCAAAAGATATCCATCCTCTGTGGCCTGTGTTATTTCCAAGATATGTGCCTCTCAATCAGCACCAGAGTGAATGTACCTTGTTTCTATGGCAACCAACTGCTTTTGGTTAAGTTATTTCTACTATTTCTAATTTACATTAGAAACTCCATGTTAGTAATTCCTAAATTAAACCTCTGTATTTAGTATCTCCCTAGTCTGAGTCCTCTTATTTCTAAGTTTTTGCTTTCTGCTTTTAAGCAATTTTAAATACAATTTTATTTAATAACTCGAGAAAATTTTAAACAAACAGAAAATTTTTCTGGATCTCTTTTTGTCTTCAGAAAAATAAAATAATTAAATAATTAAAAACAAAATTCTAGTAAAAGGCCAAATAAACTGTACAATAGTACAAATATAGTTGATAAATGGATTGAAAAATTAATATAAAGTCAACGTTTTATTGGAAATAAAGTTGTTCAAAATGTGCTTTTTATTTGCTTTCCTTAAGCAATTCCATTAGTTCCTACCCTATTTTAGCGTAAAATACCAACTGCCTATTAAGTGATGTAACTAGATTTCTTGGTTACTTACTTGTTGGTTAGTGACTGAAGTTTTCAGATATCAGTTTGAAAATTTCTTATTCTTTTTGGGAAACACAAGTGTTAGCCCAGTAAAAATTTGTGGTGAATATTAAATTGTGTCTAATATAAATATATAATAATATTAATAATCTATATATTTTAAAATATAGGCAAATCATGCATATGAACTGCTTTTTATTCAAATCAATGATGAAAAGAAAGGAAAATATAGCAATCAATGAGATTATTAAATTTAGTCATTACAGGTTCTTAATTTATCTTGGGTATATCCTCAGAAGAGGAATTGCTGGATCATATGGTAATTATATTTTAAATTTCTATAGGAACCTCCATACTGTTTTGAACAATGGCCTTGCCTACTTATAGTTCTTCCAAGAGTGTACAAAAGTTCCCTTTTCTCCACACCCTGCATAAATGAAATTACCTAAGAAAGATATTTGAACGCTCATCCTCACTGAGACACTATTCACAATAGCCAAGATACGGAAACAACTGAAGTGTCCATTGACAGACAAATAGATAAAGAAATTGTGATATATTATATATGTATATATGTAATCTAATATATAATGAAATATTCAGCCTTTAAAAAAGAGATCTTGCCATTTGCCACAACATGAATGAACCTAACATCATTATACCAAGTGAAATAACCAAAGAAATAAAAATACTGCATGATGTCATTATATTCATTATATATGGAATCTAAAAAAAAAAAAAAAAAAAAAAAGAAAGAAAGAAAAGAGAAAATCAACAGCTCAAAAGAAAATTCAACAATGGTTACCAGGAGTGGAGGGTGAAAGGAGGAGAAAAACGGGAGGATGTCAGTCAAAAGATACAAAGTAGCAGATATATAGAATAAAAAAGTCTAGAGATTTAATCTGCAGTTAATAATATTGAATTGTATTCAAGATATTTGCTAAAAGGGTGTATTTCACATGCTTTGCCACACACACACACACGCAAGTGTAACTGTATGAGATGATAGTATATTATTTTGCTTGACTATTGTAACCACTTTGCTACCTATATCAAAACAAGTTGCATTCCCTTAATATATGCAATAAAATGTAAAACATTAATTCCTTCCTGGAGTCTTTGTTTTACCAATCTCAGAAATAACAGATTTGAAATTATCAGCAATCTCCATCTCCATTTTATTTTTGTTACCATAAATAATCATGATTTTTAATATCATGACTTTTTAACTCAATGTTTAGGAATCAAAATGTCCAATTGCAGACCCGGCATCGTGGCTCACACTTGTAATAACAGTGCTTTGGGGGACCAAGGTGGGAGGAGGGCTGAGGCCAGCAGTGTTCCAGACCAGCCTGGACAATATAGCAAGACCCCATCTGTACTTTTTTTTTTTTTTTTTTTTTTTTTTTTAACTTGCCAGGTATGGTGGCACAAACCTGTAGTTCTACTACTAGGTAGGCTGAAGCAGAATGATCCCTTGAGCCCCTTAGTTTGCAGCTGCAGTATCACACCACTGCACTCTGGTCTGTACAACAGTGCAAGACCCTGTTTTTAAAAATAATAAATAAAAACACAAATAAATAAAAATGCCCAATTTCATTTGAATGTTTACTTAAAAAATTCAGCAAATGTATATTTTAACTAACAAGACAAGAGTTCGAGTGCAATTGATTTATGCAAGTGCAGGATCAGATCCTTCATTTAAAATTTGATATTTTTATCATCATGGAATTATTTTGCATTAAAATTGATTTTTAGTACTATTGAGTTAAAATAATTATCCTGAATATTGAGCTTTTATACACCCTGAATTCTTTCCCTCTTCAGTGCTAACTCATATTACTCTATCACAGTGCTATTTATTAACAAGATTCCTTGACAAATTTGATGTAGTCACTTTATATTATTTTAGAGTTTGCAGCTAAAATTGAAGAGGATTTATGATTCCATGAAAATACATTTTAAAGACAATTTTTCATTCTGATCAGCATCAAATTTTTCATAACAACCTATTATGGCTTTTCTTCTGATGACCTCCAGAGTAAACAAATAAGAAAATAAATTGTTCTTCATGAGTATTCTAAATATGTAAATGGAAATTATTTCTATCTGATGCATTTTTCTTAAAGAGAAACCTCATTTAGTTGCATAAAAGTTGCATTTTGGTCTAGGATGTACTTTTCAAAATTAACAAAAATCTAAATATCAAGTCAATTTTATAATATAATGCTGCAGATGTTTATAAGAGAAATATTGCTTTAAAATTATTGCCTGTAATTAAACCTAATGTTTTCCAGTGTGTTCTTTGTTTTAAAAGGATACTTCCCTATTTTGCTGCATATTTGACCAGCCTTCCCATAAGTGAGGCAACAAAAATAAAGCAATGAGAGTTTAATACATAATAAATTATGTAATGGGTTGGTCTGTCCTGCTGGGGTGATGGCGAGAGAAAAGAAAAGCAAAAAAGTTTACTATAAATAAATATTTATCTCTTGGATTTGAAGGTTTATATTAGTGGTTAGAAATACATAATTACTAAAAGACCATGCAAAATATGCCTATTAGTTTTTACAAGTCTGAATATTAGGTGATTTAATTTTAATGTTATTTCATACCATATATTGCTCAGGTTTGCTGAGTAATTCCTATGTACATTGGTATATTTGTAGCATTTTTAATCCTTGAATATATGTATTCAAATATTTTACATTTATAGCTGAAAGGATTCCATGGGCAAAGCCAATGAGAGGAAAACAATTATATCAAATAAAGGATGATTGAATTCTGTTTCTTTGAGGTAATGTTTGGTGTACTTGATTCAATCATAGGAAATCATTTAATACTTAAGTGAGCCATACTAGTGAAAGTATTTTTCTTTAGCATCTGGCTTTAATAGCTCTTATACAAAATTATGTGTTCATGTGCTTTACTTCAACGTTGATATAAATGAAGGGAATTCACTTGGCGTGAATATACTTCACAGCATGCTATGCTACAGGAAATAATGCCAAATACACAAGTAGAATTAGTAACTAAAATTAGGCATATAATAATTATCACAGCATGAATAAGTATCTCTCCCTTCTTATTGACAACTATCATTGAAGATGGTGCTGAGAATATGTAAGAAAAGGGTATTTTGTGATTCAAGATGAATGTAGTTTTGCTGAGAACCTCAATAACAAACTTTTGGTTTCTGTGTGTATGTGTCTCTATGTTTATGTTGGTTTTCACAGGAGACAGAAGTGAAAGCAGTGACCTGACTATACTAATATCTGATGCCACTAAGGACCAACCCCTTATGCACAATAAATATTGCATTTCAAAAATGTCGTTACTACATACTAACCCACTAAGTAGCAACTGCTACTCCAACTACTGGCATTTATAAGCCAAATTAATGCCTCAGCAGAACGATCAATTACTAAAGAATTAGAAATTTTGGTATTCCTAATAACAGTCAAATCCAGTATGTTTAATAGCCTAACTCCACAATTGTCTTCCATCATCATCTCTTTGACACTGCCTTGAAAAAAGCCACAGCAGATAGGTATCATGTGATATATGATTTTATATATATACACACAGACACACATATGTAATATAATATAAATACAAAATATAATATATAATGAACAAGTCTAGAGATACAATCTACAGTTAGTAATACTGTATTATATTCAAGACATATAAGTATATATAACATATACATCCTACATACATTATATATTATATAAAATTCTATAGTTTAAAAAAAGAAGTCTAGAAGCAAGACTAAGTATTTGTAGAAATATGATAAGTTAGGCATTTTTATAATATATAACACTTATATTGTTAACAAGTATCAAAAGTATAGCCCTGCATCATTTTAGGTAGTACAAAACTATGCCTGATTGACTGAAAATATGGATTTAAAAAATAAACCACACAACTACTAATAGAATAAACATGTAGTTGAAATATATGCAGTCTTAGAGAAGAGAATTATTCAAGAAGTAGAAAACAAATAAGAAACTGATATATTTTAAAGAGAAAAATTTAAATACTACTACAAGTTAATAAATACATTTAAATAATTAAAATTTGAATGGCAATGATTTGAAAAATTCAAAATATAACCTAAATAATTAATACTTAGGATGCATAATTAGTTTAATACCAATATAAAAGCAAGAACTTCACAAAATGAAAAGCACAAAATGTTCAATAAAGATAAATCTCAATATGAATCAAATGTACAGTTGAAACAATAACAGAGCATTTACCTTATTAGCAAAGATTTAATGGGAACAAACGCAAGCAGGTAGGTAAAAATAGTGAAATTGAATTCCTTGCAATTATTGGTGAAAATTTAAATTCAGTAATAATTGTCAACAGATTTTACATATATACATATTCAATTTCATCTAAAGATTGCTGTTCTAGAAATGGATCTTGTTAGAAATACTGTTTAAATATATAGCTAAAATAAGCTTAACTAAATTTTATTTTACTATTAACAGGCCGGGCGCGGTGGCTCACACCTGTAATCTCAGCAGTTTTGGAGGCCTAGGCGGGTGGATTACGAGGTCATGAAATCGAGACGATCCTGGCCAACACGGTGAAACCCAGTCTCTACTAAAAATTACAAAAAATTAACCCAGAGCGGTGGCGGGCGCCTGTAGTCCCAGCTACTGGGAAGGCTGAGACAGGAGAATGGCGCGAACCCGGGAGGCGGAGCTTGCAGTGAGCCGAGATCACGCCACTGCACTCCAGCCTGGGGGACAGAGACTACTTATAAAAAAAAAAAAAAAAAAAAAAAATTAAGAGATGGACATACATGTAAAGGATTAATGGTTAAATCATTTGGATGAATACCTAATAGTATGTAGTTCTTAAAAGGTGGACTGCTATTATAAGACATAGAAGGGTGTATAGTGAGCAGCCATGAATAATGAACATGTTTTCTATTATGAAGAGAATAGTAATGTAAATTAAAACTAGTATAGTGATTTTTACTTTGAAAAATAATGTCCACTTTCATCTACATTACATGTATTATGAATGGTCTTCATGACATGATGCCATAGCACACATACAATAGTGTCCATTTATATATCTACCATGAAAAAATCAGTTATCATGAACAATATTCATCTTTATGGTAACACAGAATAACAATCAAATGAGGTAATCTATAAAGATTAAAACATGAATGGCTACATATTTCATAAAAAGCTAAATTGTACTTTGCTGAAAATGCCTCTTAGGTAATAATAGACTTCTGGTTGATGCATTTATTAGTATTTTTATGGTTTCATAATAAATCATGGTGCAAGAATTTCAAATTCCTACAAAGTAATGTGATGGAACAAATTACTGGGAAATAAAACTAATAGAAGCATGATAACAAAACAAAGAAATATCTTGCTTTTTTTGAATTTTGATGCAAAATATAGCTTGAGTTGCTTTCTGAACTCTTAACCCATAAGGTGTGTGATTACTATAATCAGTAGTGCTTACAGAGATTCATGAGCTCAGCAAGGAGAGAAATAGATTTTGAACAATGGGTGCACAAAATGAAAGCTTCACGAAGAATCCATGCCTTGTAAAACATTGGCTGCTTCCTGCCCTATCTCCAACCTTGAAAAAGTCAAAGCAGGTGCTGTTAATCTTCTGCCAAATCCTACTCTCCTTCCTCTGGCTCTTGCTGGTTGAAATGAGAGAACATGGAGGGTAGAGACAGTCTCCATGGATCAAAGGCTATGCGATGTTAAGAAATAAAATGAAAACAAAGGTATACCAGTGCCCAATACTCTGCTTTGCTAGTAACATGTAGTGAATGTAATGGTCCATTAGCTGCCACATAAAATTATTCCCAAATGGAGCTATGTGTCATTTATATGGGAAATTATGTAATAAAATAAGTACTCAAGCAATAAGAGTAATAAGTTGGAGAATTACACGTTCAAACCCTATCAAAGGAGAGATAAAATAGGAACATAAAACAAGTGAGAAAAATTCAGTACAAAATATTTATTTGTTACTAATGGTTTAGGATATTCTGATCACTTTTAGCTACATGCTTGTACCTTTACAGAGATAGAACTAATCATAACAAATATTATGACTTTTTTACATTGTGGATTTACTATACAATCATCTTTAGAATATTATGAACCATTACATTCAAATAAATGATTCATGAACATTCAAAGTAAATATCAGAATTAGCACTCTGAAGAGTGGCTATATTCCCAGATGTGACAATATATCTTCTGTGATGTAGTCAAATAAGGAGAAATAATTTTGCTCACATATCTGCATGCCTGATTTTCTGGCATGCAGAACCTTGAGAAATTCAAAATCTAAGTCATACAGACTTGACTGGATTCCTTGTTAAAACCTCCTGGAGTTTTCTTTTACTTAGAAATTATTAGCTTATGATCATTTCGGGTGCAGGACACGACTTCTCTTAACCATATTCTATTGGTCTACCATAAAAATATTATGACAAATATTTCAAGACAATTAGTGGAGAAAACTATGAAAGTGCAATCAGTCTCTGTATGCTTTTATTAATAAAGTGAAACCCAACTTTGGTAGAAAATCAAAATGTGCTTTGCTTCTTGGGATATTTTTACAGATTTAGTGAAAGTACATAGTAACATTTTGTTTTGTAAGTGAAAAGTTTTCATCTGGAATACATTAAAGAATAGTCCAGAAACTGAATCATTACCATTTACTTTTAGTAATTTACTTTGTAAATATAGAGATTCAAGGATTTCCACTAAAGAAAGAGGAAAAAAATAGTGGAAATAATACGATCAAATTTATTTAGAAAGTAAAAGAACAGATATATGGAAAAAATGAACTGCTATGTAAATGTGAGTGAGAATATTGAAACAATACTATTATACTAAATGTGTGGTGTACCAAACCCTCTTATAAACAATGCAAAACTCAAAGAGGAATAAAATCTGATTCATTTTGTCAAAGATCAAAACTAGAGTTAAATCCATATATTTTCCACAAAACTCTATCTAACTGGGAAATATGTACATACATATGTAAGTTCTAAGATGAAAACCATACCATCTCTATTTTTGAATAGAAGAACCTAGAAACATCACTTTTATGTCTATTTTCAAAGAAGCTCAATAATGTACAGAAGAAGTATCCTTCAGCATTGCCTTTCTTCTTTTTGCACTCTTCTGGCATCTACTGAAATCAACAAAAGCTTCAATGGCAGAAGAACATCAGCAGATAAGCAGGTGACCTGAGAGGGAATGACATGAATAGAATAAATATTGCACAATGGGAATGGGAATTGCTGTCCTGGTGACAGGCTAGACAAATTGGAGGAGGTTTTGATGCATATTAGTACAAGATAGCTTTAAGTTGTATGTTGATTTTATGTTCTCAATAAGAGAGTGAGGGGACTAGATAGACATGTAATAGATTTGATTTGGGTAGACCTTAGTTCTAAATGCAATGCCGCATCACTGTATATTTATTATCATTTTATTTCCATTCTGAATTTCTAAACATATTGAATTTTTTATTTTCCAGACCAGTGAATGGTAGGATTCACATAGAAGCAGCAAATTGAAGAAATGCAAACTTTCTTATATTTAGCTTTAGTGTGTATGATTTTGTTTCAGCCCTAGCGAAACATTTTTTAATTGTATATAGTTCAGGAAACATTCAGATTATTTGATATTCACTGAAAATACATAAATCACCATTAGTAGACAAGAAGTCTCTTGAGAGGCCGGTGAAGTCAGCTGTTAATATGTTTATGGTATTTTCTATATTGATTTTTAGGGCAGAATACAGAGCATTCCCTTTTACCACTAATATCACCGCATACCCCGTTTGTATGTCAGGTGCAAAAATATTAATCACATCAACAATATTTTTTAAATTATACATTTTAAAAAGTCAAATCCTATACTGGCTTCTGTACCTGCCCAACCTAAACTCCCAGCAGAAAGTACATTGAACATGCTTAATGTGAAAGTCCAGTCTGAATTGCTCTGAAATCTGACATTTTTTGAGCGTAGGCATGATACCTCAGATGGAAAGTTTCACACTTGACCTCTTGTGATGGGCTGTGGTCAAAGTCCAGTCAAAACTTGGTTTCGTGCATAAAATTATTAAAATATTGTATAAAATTTCCTTCAGATTGTATTTTTGCATTTAGACATATGTGGCATCCCCAAGAAATATAATTTTATATATATTAAAATATTCCAAAATATGAAAACAATCCAAGATCCCAGTCAATCTTGTACTAAACTTTTCAGATTATAGATATTCAACTTGTAACTTAATAAATTAAATTACATCAATAACACAGGATAGTATGAAGTTATCAAAAATTGTAAGTATGAGATAAATTATATGTGTGGAATAATGAGAAATACCTATTACCCTTAAGCATAAACTGAATAATAAAACGTTAATATTCAAATATAGCTGCAACTATATAAAGATCTCTGTGGTATATATGAACAGGAATGAAAAGGAACTTAATAAACAAAATAAAGCTAAACCAATTAGCCAGTGTAGTGACGGGAGCCTGTAATCCCAGCTACTCGGGATGCTGAGGCAGGAGAAATGCTTGAACCCAGGAGGTGGAGGTTGCAGTGAGCAGAGATTGCACCATTGCACTCCATCCTGGGTGACAGAGTGAGACTCTGTCTCAAAATAATAATAATAATAATAAAAGCTAAACCCCAGAGTTATAGTTAACATATCAGCTTTTCATTAAATGTTTAACCCCCTTTGTGATTTTTTTAATATTCATAATAATGTCTTACACATTAAATTTCAACAATAGTAAACATTTACCCAGATATGAATGAACTAATATGTGTCTTTATATCCACAAACTTTTATGTTACATAACTTCAAAATATATTTAATTACACTTAAATTATATAAGTACAGAAAACAGTATAATTGAGTAAAATCATAATTCAATTTTGATCAAAAGAAACATAAAGGTAATATGACTGATGCAAATCTTATTCATTGACTATTCCTGTGTTTGATACAATATTCTAAAAGGGAGATTTGTTGGTGAAGTACAATCTCTTGGGTCTTTCTGAAATGAGTCAGAAGGTGGAGAGATATTTTTCTTTTGTGGCTATAATGCATAACTAAAGATTAATTTATTCATTCTTTCATTCCTTTTATTTCTCTGTCCGTTAATCCATTTATTATTCAATCTTTCATTCAGTCAACAGATATGTGTGCATGAGAATTACATACAAGGGTAGGCAGATTATCATATAAACAAACATTACTGGCATTTATTTAATCTATAAAACCAGTGAGGTTCAAAAAAAAAAAAAAAAAAAAACCCCAAAAACTACCACATAACTACATTGCATTCTAAATAACATTATATTTGAAAATATCAGGGGAACTCTTTATTTAAATGTGTCCTGAGGAAAAGCATATTTAGAAATGTAAATAAAAATTTCTTAATTTATCAACATAACATTCATATGTCATTTTTTAAAAAAATAAAAGGCATACTTGTTTTTTATTGTAAAAAGTGCCAGGAAAGGGGGCAACATACTGTAGAAATGTTTTTCCTGTAGGGTGTATATTATCACTAGCTTAGAGGTTTAACACCAACTTGCTTCTTACAGTTCTGTAGGTCAGAAGTCTCACAGGGTTCTCACTGGGCTAAAGTCAGAGTCAGAGGTTGGCATTCCTTTCTGAAGTTATCAAGTGAGACTCCATTTCCTTGATTTTTAGATTCTAGATGGGGCTACATTCACTGGCCAGTGTCCCTTTACTCTATCTTGAAAGCTAGCAATGTTGCCGCCCTCTGACCTTTTTCCCATCTCATACTTCCCTCTGACTACAGTTTGGAAAGGTTCTCTGCTTTTAATAATCCATGTGATTAAAGGTGGCCCACATAGATAATCCAGGCTGTGATCCTTTTCTCAAGGTCAGTAAACTTAATCAGATCTTCAAGTCCTTTTTCTCACCTAAGGTAATATGTTTACAGCTTCCAAGGATTAGGGTGTAGACCTCTTTGAGGGAAGGAATATTCTGCCTTCCACAGGAGACAATACTGAAGAATTGGAATGATGGCTCGTTGTTTGCAAAAATAGTAATGTTCATCTTGATTTGAAAATGTTCCTGACCACCAGAGAAGAGGCTCAAAGAGAAATAGAAGACTTCTTCTCACTCATGAAACTGGCTAATAGAGTCTACTGTATTTTAACATACATCTGTTTTTCCATAAGCTTTCAGGTATAGTAGCCATCAATTCCTACTTGTTTATTTTCAAAATGATCCTCTATCTCATGAGTGTGGTTATGAATATAAATGAACTTTATCTGTAAAAGTTAACATTTTATTAAATTAATGTCTGTCTGAGGAAAAATCTTTCCTTCAAAATCTGGTAAAATAGAAGTTACTTCTTTATATTGAAAGATTTAATTTTAAAAAGTAATAAATATTCCTTAATTTTAAAAGGTACTGAATTCTCTGTAGGGATTGGAAAAGGCACTGACAATTATTACCCTCTACAGATCCTTTCACAAGTGCTGTGTGTGATATATTCCCGCAGCCCCTCTTATCTGTTTCATAAGGAGTGTATGCCACAACTTTGGTCTGCCACGTTTGGATGTGCAAATTACATATTACCTCCCTTCCCAGGGATTCCATTTATACAGACTTTATAAATTCACTTATTTATTTGCCATAATATTGGACAAATTAGCAAAAAAGTATTTGGAGCGATAACACACTACAACATTTTTTTTTTCCCAGAGAGAAAAGGAAGACTCTTCTAGATTTTGTCCAAATTCAAAAGTAGAAGACGATATGACTTCATAGTCTAGGATTGGTATCAGTAAACAAATATGCTGGTATCTAAAGAGGCACAGTAAAAATAAATGGTTTAGACAACTCTTCTGAAACCAATGATGTTTCAACTAATTGTTTACCATAGATCGGTTTGTTTTTCTTCCAGGCTTCTCTCTTTTCCATTTACGGGAATTGTCATCCCGGACTCTTTGGCACTTCTTCTTTCTCCACTCCACCAATGAGGAAAAAATACTGCTGTGTTTTTGGACGGGGTTAATCGATTAAAAATCCTGAATCCTCTTCACTGTGACTAGGAACACATGAGAAAGAAAGGAAAGCAGAGACAGAGGAAGGGAGAGAGGGAATACAACCTTTCTATTTGGTTGGATTTTACATTGTCTGATTTGAGGGTATTGGAAGGAATGAGGAGAGAGAAAGTAAGCCCATTTTAGTTCTTGGAGAACCTGTGACTTTCAACCTAGTATTATGGTTAATATTAAGCGTCAACTTGACTGGGTTGAAGGATGCAAAGTATTGTTTCTGGGTGTGTATGTGAGGGTGTTTCCAAAGGAGATTTACATTTGAGTCAGGGGACTGTGAGAGGCAAACACAGCCTTAATCTGGGTGGGCACCATCGCCTCAGCTGCAGCACAGCAAAAGCAGGCAGAAGAGGGTGGAATGAGATGACTCGCTGAGTCTTGCGGCCTCCATCTTTCTCTGTGCTGAATGCTTCCTGCCCTCCAACATCAGACCCCAGATCTTTGGCCTTTGGACTTGTGGACTTACACCAGTGGCTTGCCTAGGGCTATTGGTCCTTCAGCTACAGACTGAAGGCTGCACTGTCAATTTCTCTACTTTTGAGATTTTGGGGCAGGGACTGATCCTCTACTGGCTTCCTTGCTCCTCAACTTGAAGACGGCCTATTGTGGGACTTTACCTTGTGACCACGTGAGTCAGTTATTTTTAATAAACTCCCTTTCATATATACACATATCCTATGAGTTCTGTTCCGCTAGAGAACCCAGACTAAATCACCTAGCTTTTATATGTAATCACAGAATCACCGTAATTTCTCCTAATTTAGCTCTTGCTTTTGGCTACTGGCTGAGAATACCCTTAGATTTTCCATTAACCAATTCTCTCTCTAAATGTTCAACCAGGCTGGGCGCGGTGGCTCACGCCTGTAATTCCAGCACTTTGGGAGAGGGATGCGGGTGGATCACTTGAGGTCAGGAGGTCAAGACCAGCCTGGCCAACATGGCGAAACCCCGTCTCTAGTAAAAATGCAAAAGTTAGTTGGATGTGGTGGTGCATGCCTGTAATCCCAGCTACTCAGGAGGCTGAGGCAGGAGAATCAATTGAACCGCAGAGGTGGAGGCTGCAGTGAGCTGAGATCGCGCCATTGCATTCCAGCCTGGGCGAAAGAGCAAGCCTCCATCTCAAAATAAATAAATAAATAAATAAATAAATAAATAAATAAATAAATAAGTGTTCACCCAGTTTCTCTGCTCTTCCTCCACTTACTTTAGGTGACATATGCATGCTGTTATATATCCTTCCATTTATGCAGGAAATTCTATATTGTCTCGGTATCATTACTACAGCAACTCTCTGATTTATCCTATATGATAAGCTTTCATACTTGACTGTATCAGTTCCATCATTTGCTGGTATTTACACCCTCTTGAAATAAACATGCTCCTAATTAATAAACGTTCTTGTCACTCCATTCTTCACTTTTGCCAACCAACTACTCCTCCATTTCTGCATTCACCTCTGCAGCAAAATTCTTCAAATGAATAGTCTATATTCATATTTCCAATGCTTCTCTTTTGTTTCTCATGAGTGTACTCCAATTAGGCTTTCTACTAAAGCCTACTCTACTAAAATTGGTCTTATCAATGGCTCTGATGATCTCACATTGCAAAATCAAAAGGATAGCTCTTAGTCCTCATGCTAAGAAATCTACCAGCCATGTTTAAAACTATTGATCAATCTCTCCTCTTTTTTATATTTATGTTTCCTTGACAAAAATTACAATAAAAATTATATACATTTATGTTGTCAACATCATGTTTTGATATATGTATATGTTACAGGATGACTAAATCAGGCTAACACATTTATTAACTCGCATACCATATCATTGGAAGCAGAGAGTAGAAAGGTGGTTACGAGGCGATAAGGAAGGTTGTGTTGATTGGGAAGATGTTGATTAAAGAATGCAAAGTTTCAGTTAGGCAGGACAAATTGGTCCAAGAGATCTATTGTACAAATACAATATGGTGACTATAATTAGTAAGGTGTTATATACTTGAAAATTGCTGAGAGAGTAGATTTTAAGTGTTCCCACCTCTCCCTTCTCTTTAATATACTTTCTTAACTTGGCTTTCAGAATACCATGGTTTTCTTCCTACACTATCCATGGGTCTTTCCTAGTCCCTTTGATTTTTATTCTTTCCTTTCAACCTTTTTATGTTGTATAACCTTGATCCTTTTGCTTTGAATATACTCTCTTGAAGATATCATTCAGTTCTATGCTTTTAAATACAAATACCTGGTGATAATTCCAAATTTAATATCTTAGCTAGATATCTTTTCTGAATCTAGTCTCTTGCTTATCCGACTCAAATATGCCTCTTGATAGTTAATAAAAATTTGAAAGCCAACATGAATAAAGGGGAGTTCACGATGTCTTCTTAAAACTTGGAATCCCTATCCACTTTAACCATCTTAGAAATGCCACTCCAATCTTCTGGTTTCTCAGGAAAAAGAATCTAGGATTACCCTTCATTCTTCATTACCAAAACAAATAATAAACTGTGCTGGGTTTGTTAACAAACATGCATGTATCACAATTTTCTGTAAGCTGATGTTAGGTAGGTCAAATTCAAAAGCTTCTTTTAAATTGCTGCAAGAGGGCAGAAAACATGACTATTTGGTCCACCATTGTGCAAATAGTACCTGAAATGAATGCTGTGGATACAGAACCCAAAAGCAATGAAAAAAAATGGGAAATACTCTAGGGTGAGGGAGTAAAGAAAAAAAGATTAAAGTCAAACTTAAGACTTAATGATCAGTAACAGAGATCTTTTACCCAAATGTATCTGTCATATTCACAAATTATCATTAAATATTTTAAAACAATTTTTATGAGTAACCATAAGTTCCTAGATATTGTGCTTGTTTTTATTAAGTCAGATTTTAAAAATATGTAATTCAATCTAACCTGTAGTAGGCCTTAACCTAGCATCTTGCACAATGCTTAGGTAGCAGAGCATGAAGAGTTATATGCACTTTTTCCTTCTTTTAGGACATTTTTAGAGTACCCCTAATGCAGTGTTAAAACTTTTTCTTAAGCTTTTTATCATGTTATTGGAAGGAAACCACCCTGGGTATTACTTTGACCACTGTTGAAGAATAATTAATCTGACACATGTTACAATTATCAGGGAGACTTTATTCAGGATTACTGCAATAAGTGTCAAGACTGTTGAAATAGGGGAGAAAGGTCAGTTCAACATGAATAAATAAAGCAAAGATAGCTAAGGATTTATAGCAAATGAGCAGAAGTGGGGAGTCAGTGAATGGGAAATTACTAAGAGAAGATATCAAGGTAGGGGAATTCTTGCTAAACAGACTTAACAGGATGCTTGATATTAACAGCCTTCTTCAATGTTCCTACAGCAACTCATAGATTGAAAATCTGTGCCCAGTTCACATTTTCTCTCCCATCCCATGTTGATTCAATCTTTAAGTGTGGTTTCTCTATCAAACCCCTGACTGAATGCAGATCAAAGATGATCAAATACCAAGAGTGGGGGATGAGGAATTTAATGAGATATTGAGTATAATCAGATATAAAGGATGGGGAATTCTTTCCAAACTGGCTTACCAGAGATTCTTGCTAAAATTGGGCTAGTGGGCCTACAGACAATGTATAATGACAAAGCCTAGTTGAAAACAGGGATCAGACTAGCCTGTCTAAATTTGGTCAAGGAGAAAGTCTTTGTCAGCACCACCATTTATCAAAGATTTTAAGACTCTTGATGTCCTACTGCTTTGATTGTTTCATAGCATTACAATTGACCAAAATTATCCAAAGAGTGTGGTGTCAATAAAAGTTCTATACCCAAACCACTATACGATGCACTACTTCTATCTCCCAACCTGAACAAATCTCTCCAGGTAAAACATCCATCAGAGTTTCCAAACTCATTCCTTCATCTATTTATTTTGCTATCTCTAGTTGTATCCCTGAAATTCACTTTGCAGTGTTTACTCTTCGTTATCTCTTTGATGACTCTATACTTTAGTTTCTACCTTGGACTTTTCTAAGGTGCTAGATTTTGTACCCAAATGTCATATGGAAATGTATTTATGTCATGTGTTCTCATAAAGTCTGACTTATTTTAGTCCCAAGGCCTCTCATGTGTCTCAGAAGAGTATCTCGACCAAACTGTTAGAGTCATATGATATTTTATTTCACTTAAATTAAAAGTGTTATTAATTATGGTAATATTTTTATATCTTTGAATATCAATTGATTATTTTTTGTTTTATTTACTTTGTAGAAATCTTCTGTTTAATTGTTCAATATAATATGTTTATAAATTTTTTAAGTTAATTATAAAAATAGTGGGTTTTTTCGTCCCTGATAGTATGACATCATAAATTTCTCTCTTACCCTCCCAACTTATAATTCTGAAGTATTTTACCAGCAATCTCAATGCCACTCTGGTTTTTTAAAAAACTGTACTGGAAGAAGAAGCACATTTTGAATATAATAAGTCAAACCTCTTGGGCAATCTGGATTTTTTTTTCTTTTTAATGGTTCATTCTTCAGTGTTCCTACAGCAACTTGTGGACAGAAAATCTGTGCCCAGCTCCCATTTTCTCTCCCCTCCCATGTTGATTCAATCTTTAAGTGTGCTTTCTCTATCAAACCCCTCATTGAATACTCAGTTCTTACAAAGTCCAAAAGTATTTTCTGAATCATAAATCATATGTTACTTCAGTTTCTTCTGGATTCTTCCTCCTACAGAATAAAATCTTCTTAATATTCTAAAATTAATTTTTTCTGGTTCTTGCAATATTATGGAATACATAATGGATCATAGTGTTACTGCTCACCAGGCTATGCCTCCCTTAGCCTATAACACACTGTTATGTAAGGACCTATATCATCTATTCCCCATAAAAAATGTAATTTTCTTGAAGGCAGGGTACTCTTGTATAACAAAATTCAGCTGAGAAGAAATAGAAAACCTAAATATTCCCACAAATATTTTTTAAATGGAATCCATATTTGAAAACCTTCAAAAGAGAAAACTTAAGACCCAGATATTTTCACTGGCAAATTCTACTGAACATTAAAAGAAGAAATAACATCAATTATATACATCCCTTCCAGAAAATAGAAAAGGAGTGTCATGGTTAATTTTATGTGTCCACTTGACTGGGCTAAGGAATGCCCAAGATAACAGCTAGAACATTATTTCTGGTGTGTCTGTGAGGGTACATCCAGCAGAGATTAGCATTTAAATCAGTAGCTCTGTAAAGAAAATCATTCTCACCAATGTGGGTGGACATTATCCAACCCATTGTGGGCCCAAGTAGAACCAAAAGGAAAAGAATGAGCAAATTTGCTCTCTTAAGCTGAGACATCCATCTTCTTCTTCTGCCCTTAGACATCAATGCTCCTGGTTCTCTGGCCTTCAGACTCAGATCAGGAATTGCACCCTCACCTCCCAACACCCACCCCACAGGCTTTAGGACTTGGACTGAATTATGCCACCATCTTTCACAGTTCTCTGGCTTGCAGATGGCAGATCGTGGGACTTCTCAGTCTCCATCTCATGTGATCCAATTTCTATAAAATATACACACATACATGTATCACATATATCCTCTCAGTTCTGTTTCTTTAGAGAATCCAGACTAGAGAAAGAAGGGAATATTTACTTGATACTAAAATGTGAGACAACCAGTAAAAGAAAAGACCAATATTTATTTGAACATAGATGCAAAAATCTACAATGAATTATTTTCAAATTAAATATATCAACATATTAAAAGAATACTACGTCAAACATAAACTGGTGGTATTTACTCCAGAAATACAAAGTTGGGTCAACATTCAACATTCAACCTATAGCTCATCATATTAACAAAATAAAGAAGATATACAGCTGGGCGTGGTGGCTCATTCCCATAATCCCAGCACTTTGGGAGGCTGACACAGGAGGGTGACTTGAGGCCAGGAGTTAGAGACCAGCCTGCCCAGCGTGGTGAAACCTTGTCTACTAAAAATACAAAAATTATCCAGGGGTGGTGGACCCAGATATAGTCCTAGCTACTCGAGAGGCTGAGGTGGGAGAATCACTTGAACCCGGGATGTGGAGGCTGCAGTGAGCCAAGATTGTGGCACTACACAACAACCTGGGCAAGAGAGCAGGACTTCATCAAAATATATATATATATATATATATATATATATATATATATATATATATATATATATGTATCTGTAAAATACACACACACACACACACACACACACACACACATATATATGTGTGTAAAAATACAACAACACATTCTGCCTTCCTGGGCCCCTATGTCTAGCATGCCGCCCTGCGAAGGCAAGGAAGAGAAGGCTGAGCACAACAGAGGGTAAGTGAGGTCTGCACTGCCACCAATTGTACTGCAGAAGAGCATATAGTCTGACCTGGCTTTTTTCAGTTTCCCACGAGATCCAGCCAGATGCCAGAAGCAGATGAACTATAAGAGAGTGGATAGAAGAGAAAATATCTGATCAACTGAAAAAACATTGTCAAGTATGTGCCAACTACTTGACTACAGATCTTATGATCTGTAGACCTAGTGCTTATAGGATAGTTATTTAAGATAATGTAATACCAATAATAGTTTATCTTAGCAGCCATTTAAACAATCTACATGATAGGGAAAATGAATAGAAGAATTGAGTGACGATGAAATCAGAACACACAAAGCAGAAAATATTTACAACACTGAAGAGGAAAATGCACACACACAAATACACACATACACACATGCACACACACACATCCACACATCCACACATGCACACACACACAGAGAGAAACCAATAACAGCAATGCTCAGAACCCCAGTGCAGAGAAGGGGATGAAGAACAGGATTAGAACATTTTACTGCTAATCTTTGACAAGAAGGAAAACAAAAAAATACACAAAGTCTCTATTTGAAGTTTTGATTCTCATGAGAAAGCTAAACATAAAGTCTTTATTTGAAATTTTACTACTGATAACTGTCAAGCACTGCTGGAGTGCCGGATAAATTCTGGTGAAGAGGTCCTAAGAAAGCACTCTGAGACAACAGTGGCTAACACAACACACTGTTCTGTTTGGAAACACAGTAGAATCATATGCTAGATATCTGTGAGAGCTGTATTAGGGAAGAAACTCTAAGGGAAGTGAGAATCTCACACTTCCTTGTCATTATCACTCTTTGTCAGTTTGTGTTGCTATAAAGGAATACCTGAGGCTGGGTAACTTATAAAGAAAACAGGGTTATTTGGCCTATGGTTCTGCAGGCTGTACAAGAAGCATGGCATCACCATCTGCATCTGGTGAGGGATTCCGCCTGCTTCCACTCAGGGTGGTAGGTAAAGGGGAGCTGGTGCATGCATAGATAACATGACTGGAAAAAGAGAGGGGAGGGAGATGCCAGGTTCCTTTCAACAAGCAGCTGTTGTAGAAACTAAGACAGCAAGAACTCACACATTACTACAAGGATGGCACTACGTGCTTCATGAGGATTTACCCCATGATCCAAACATCCCCTGTTCATCCCCACCTTTAACATCAAATTTTAACATGACATTTGGAGGGTCAAATATCTAAACCACAGCCATCACTGACAATGTAGTGGACATATCAGGGGAAGAGCACCCACTTGTGTTGGTGAGGTTTGTTTACGAATCTCATAACCTGAGAGAGGAATCTGTGGGCTTCCTGCCTTATGAAGCTGAAGCAGAAATTTTGGCTGTGAAATTTCACACTACCATAACTGAGAAATGGGGACTAAATACGGAGTATTATTGTCGTGGCCAAGTTTACATTGTGTGCAATGGATTCTCTTCCAAAATGAAAGTTGTTTCTCCTAGACTTTTAAAAAAATATCCCCAAGGTATCTACCCACCCTGCCTTTCCTGTGCCTTAGTCTGTGATTGGCAAAATCAGTGCCTATTATGAGTGTATCTGTTGCATTAGGAACAACTGCAGAAGTTTCTTTATTTTTTCCATCAATCACAACTGCTTTTAGGAGTGACAGTGTCATTTCTGCTGTTTTTCAAAACAGTGGAGAAAAGAGTAAATGACTAAAGGATATTTGATTTTTTCATTGAACAGGCAGGCATGATTCTTTTGAAATTTTAGTGGACCTCATCCTAGCACTTCTTTGGGTTTAAGTGATATAAAAGATGATGCAATATTAGATGGGACAACTGAGTACCCAGCCAAGAATTTGTCCTCTGTAGTGCAGCAACAGATTTTGATTTTGTTGTTACCATTGTTGTTATTAAAAATGTCCTTTAAAAGAACCCCTTGAAGAAATCTCCAGGGTCACACCTCTGATATTATCTTTGTAGGCAGTAGTTTGACTACAGTACTACATTCATTCAATGAAGTGATGGAAGATATTGAAGTCTATCATTATTTTTAGCTTGAGGAAGCCACAGATTTGGCAACCAAAATTGATAGTCAAATAAAACTCCCTGGGAAATTCCATAGAGCTTACCAAGGTAACATGACATCTCAACTGACCTCTGAGAGTTTTTGTAAAGAAACCCTAAGTGTTCCAACAGTGGAGCACATTTTTCAGAAACTGAAAGATATATTCTCAGAACAGTTCCTCAAAGATATGTTCTCAGAGAAGTATCTCAAATCTATGATATGCTTATTTCTGGTGCCTTCAGTCATAAGACAGCTTAAATTCAATACATCTGAGAAACACCATGCTGACAAGTACAGAAATCACTTACCCAGTACAGACATGCTCTCAGCTGAGCTTCCTTATTGAAGAGTCAAATGGAAACATAGAGTTAAAGATATAGGACTTCTGTCCCCCATGTATGAAGCATTCCACCTGCCTGACATCATTTTTTCCTAATGTGTATGCATTGTTAAAGAACTTGTGTATTCTTCCTGTGATGAAGATTGAGAATAAGTGCTATGAAAATCTATGAAAGTGTCTCAAAGCATACTTAAACACTTTGGTGGAAGAAAGGTTAAGTAACTCAACTTTTCTTAACAAAACTTTTGATGTAAAACACAACAGATTTAATGGGGAGTACATATATCAAACTCTATACAACAAAGAGCTTCCTGTGAATAATTCCGAAACCAGTGAAATTGTCTAAAAGACTTTTAAAATATATCTTCTTTTATATTTGATATTTGGAAGAAAAACTGTAAGGCATATCTTTGCCTATAGGCCTTCTATTAAATTCGTTACCCATTAATGATCTAAGTATTTAAAAGGCTCATATTTTAACTCTCATGTTTCAAGGCCCATTTGTTCTTCTGGAATATAGTATGGAAAGTGCTGCATTTCACTTCTGTGTGATCCCTGCTAGTGTCATTCTGGAATTGTTTAAGTTAATCCATTTTAGACATAACATTTATTTCCACTATGGATCTAGTCAGTGAGTATTGAATTATCAATTCTTTGAAGAAACAAATTTTGAGGAGTTGTGGCAAGACAAAATACATCTCATAAAATATTATAGTGAAACCCACAATTGACTTTTGACTAGTAGAAGTTTTAAATATATTGTTCATAATCTATAATAAACAGTTAAAGAAATTACCAGAGAAAGACACTTACAAAGCTCACCAAACCAGGATTTCAGTGTGGTTTTTGTCTTTATCAAATGAACTTAAGGGAACAAGTTTACAATTAAGGTTTGAATGGAAGACTCCACCATTGCTAAATTTTCAACATGTACGGGCTAAAACAGCTTATGGAGATGCAGACTCAACAAGGAATGTAAACAGCAACAAGAAGATGTGGGACAACAATGGCAGGCGCTTCCATTCAAACTTCAGTTATAAACTTGTTGTTGCTATTTACATCTTTTGTCAAGCCCATATCATAAACTTTTTAGTCAGTATATATTGAAAATATAGGTTTCAAGGTCAAGGCAAAATCAGAGGCGATGGATACAGACATCTGACATGTCCGTTTTCTTTCATTTTTTGTCATAACTATATCTACTGCCTCATCTTGATTTATAAGCCAAACCTGGAAAACCTACAAAACTAGGTGTTTTATGTTTTATCTGGAAATAAACACAGAAAATACTTTTTATTTTTGGTAAATAAATAAATAAATTTTGTACAATTTATTTTAATCTAAATAAAATGTAAATTTTGTCAAAAAATGTTTAACAAAACTGATAAAAGGTCTCTATAAAAATGAACAAACCCTAAAGCAAACATTGTATTTGATGGTGAAAGATTGAATGCTTTCTACCTAAGACTGGGAACAAGGCAAGGATGTCTACTGTCAGCGATCCCATTAACAAAAGTAAATAAAAGTATAGCCAACTGTAAAAGAAGGAATAAAATGTCCTTATTCACAATATCTTTAAAACCATAAAATGTTAATGAAAAATACCAAGGAAAAACAAAATAAGTGGAGATATATCATGTTTGCATATTGCAAAAGCATAGCTACAATCAATTTTCCTAATTTATAAAACTTATATCTTCACTGCAATTCTAACCAAGTTTCAGAAAGCCTTATTGGAGGTATCAACAAGCTGATCCTAAAATTTATATTTAAAGTCAAATAAACTAGAGTAACAAAAACAATTCTGAAAAAAAAGACAAAAGTTGGAGGATATACATTAACCAACTTTAGGAATAACTATAAAGGTACAGTAATCAAAATAATTTTCTCCTAAAAAATCTCAAATACATAAATCTCTGACTTTATATTATAGACAGGGAGTCTTGGAATGTTTCCCAGACTAGCTTCAAACTCCTGGGCTCAACAAGTCTCCTGCCTCAGTCTCCTGAGGAGCTGGGACTATAGGCATGTATCATCGCACCTAGATTTAGTCAACGGAGGTTTGTAAGTGGTGCAAAGGCAATTCAATAGAGAATGCATTTTTTTTTGTCAAATAGTATCAGAACAAATGTACATCCAAATTAAAAAAAAATCTAATTCCCTCAAAAAACCACCTAAATGAACCAAACTCATCAAGTTGCATACTTTAAATACATAGTTTTAATTATGTCAATCATTCCTCAATTACATAATTTAAAAAATCAAGACTAAGAAAAAATGAGAAAGAAAATTTGCATAAATAAGTCACAGATATAAAAGTGAAGCTATAAAATTTTAGAAGAAAACCTAGGAGAAAATCTTTACAATCTTAGATTAGGCACAAAAATGTCTTAGATACGACAACAAAAAATAAATATATAAAAGGAAAATATTGATAACTGGACTTTATCACAATTAAAATTTTTGCTCAGTGAAAGACACTAGCAAGAGAATAAATAGACAAGCTACAGACTGGGAGAAAATATTTGCAATTGCATATCTTATATCCAGAATATACAAAACATTCCCGAAACTCAATATGAAGAACATAAACAATTCAGTTAAAAGAATGGACAAGATTTTAGCAGAGACTTGACCAAAAAGATGTAAATGATAAGCACAGGAAAGATGCAGATGGAAAATAGTACATGAAAATATGTTTAACATCATCCATTTGAAAAATGCAAATTAACACTATAAGACAATCTTATTACACAATTGTTAAAATAAATTTATGAAAGCTTACAATACCAAGTGCTGTAGAGGATGCAGAGCAACCACAACTCTCATACATTGCTGATGGGAGTGCAAAATTGCATAGCTGCGCTGGAAGTTTGAGGATTTCTTGCAAAATTACGCATACATTTACCATATGGCCTAGCAATTCTACTTCTAAATATAGAAGTTGTGTTGGTTAATATTACGTGTCAACTTGATTGCATTGAAGGATGCAAAGTATTGTTCATGGGTGTGTCCGTGAGGGTGTTGTCAAAAGAGATTAACATTTGAGTCAGTGGACTGGGAGAGGCAGACCCACCCTCAGTGTGGGTGGGCACCATACAATCAACTGCCAGCACCACTAGAATAAAGCAAGCAGAAGAAGAGGGGAGAAGCTGACTTGCTGAGTCTTCTGGCCTTTGTCTTTCTCCTGTGCTGGATGCTTTCTGCCCTCGAACATCTCACTCCAAGTTCTTTGGCTTTTGGACTCTTGGACTCACATCAGTGGCTCTCAGGCTTTCTGCCACAGACTGAAGGCTGTACTGTAGGCTTCCCTGCTTTTGAGGTTTTGGGACTCAGACTGAGTCACTACTTGCTTCCTTGCTCTTCAACTTGTAGATGGCCTATTGTGTGAATTTCCCTTGGATCCTATGGGTCAAATCTCCTTAATAAACTCCCTTTCATACATACATATATCCTATTAGTTCTGTTCCTCCAGAGAATCCGTATACATGTTCCAAAAACAGCCTGTAAACAAGGTTTCTACCACCTTTATTCGTACTTATTGTAAAACTGGAAACCATCAAAATGCCCTTTAAAGGTGAAAGGATACATAAACTGGTTCATTCATATACTGGAAGACTACTCAAAAATGAAAAGCAATGGATGCTCAAAAACGAAAAGTTTTGGATAACACATAACACATGAATGAATCTGAAAGGCATTATGCTGAGTGACTAAAGCCAATATTAAAATGTTATGTTCTGTGTAGTTCCATTTCAAATAACATTCTGAAGAAGATGAAACTAAATAAATAAAAAAAAGAAGGAAAGAAACTATAAGAACTGAGAAAATATTGATAGTTGCCAATGGGGAGGGGGAAGGGGGGAGGGATTGCATTGGGAGTTATACCTGATGTAAATGCCGAGTTGATGGGTGCTGACGAGTTGATGGGTGCTGACGAGTTGATGGGTGCAGCACACCAACATGGCACAAGTATACATATATAACAAACCTGCACGTTATGCACATGTACCCTAGAACTTAAAGTATAATAATAATAATAAATAAATAAATAAATAAGAAACTATAAGAACAGAGAAAATATTGATAGGTGCCAAAGATTAACTCAGAAGAGAGTCATTGACTACAAAATTACAGCAAGAAAGAATTTTTGGAGATGAGGGAACTATTCCTTATACTGATCATGTTGGTATTATTAAACCCAATCAATAAATCTAAACAAATCCACAAAAACACACACTGAAAATCAGATAATTTTACTGTATGCTAATAAAAAATGTATGTTTCACATACATGAGGACATTAAGATGCTTTGCTTGTCATATTCCTCAGTCAGTACTTTTAGAAAGAGTAGTCACCATCTCTAAACATTTCCAGTTCCCATGTGAAGGAAGAGATTCAAAAAAACAGGCAGAAAAAAAAAATGAACCATTATTTAATGCTTCAGCCAGAATGGTATACGTGTCATTTCTGCTTATTTGTTCTTAAGAAAAATCTCACATAGCCATATCTAGCTCTGAGGTGTTGGGAGGTATAATATAACCTTGTAACTGAGAGAAAAGCTGGGTTATTAACAGCATTAATCATGACTATGCTTGCTAAATAGTTTATAAAATCCTTAGTGGAAGGACTAAAGGCAGATATTCTATTGCACTCGATTATTCCCCAAAATGTATTTCCTTTACTTTGACTCTATTTGGAAATGGTAATGCAGATATATCTGGCCATTTGCCAGAATGCAAATACACATTAATACTATTTGTAAGCAGAACTGGTACTTCAGTATGAAAAGGAAATGTTTGGTCATGGCCCACAATGACATTAAAATAATCACTGGTCTGGGATAGGAACAATCTCAACCCAGCCATAAAATCTCCTCTTTTATTAACTAAAAATGAGTATTCCTACACTATCAGCTATAACACAGAACTACTGATATAATAAAAGTGAAAATAATTAGAAAAAAATAAATATTCAGTTATGGAGGTTAATCTATATTTTATATTATCACATAATTATGATGATTAAATTGTAAAACAAATGGTGCTTGATAAGTTATAAGTAGTTTTATCTATATAAATTCATAATAATAAACATATTTTTCTTTATAAGTAGAAAACATTAGATTATTTAAAAGCAATATTTTTGAAGATTTCAACTCCTAAGCCTGTCTAAAGCTTCCATGATAGCCTTAAAGAAATATCTTTTCAATTGGACATAATAAAATTCTCTTTGTGATAATGCATATTCATTTTCCATTGATATTTACCAATTAGCTATCTTTGGCTTCAGAATAATAGTATTTAATATCTGTAATCTAAAAAAGGAGTCAACTCCCTTTCCTCTTTCCTATTCTAATGCCTTGTGGTTTTATAAATAATTTTGTAGTAAATGCAATTGAGAGATTACAAAGAAATGTGGGAGAAACACGCATATCATAGAATTTCTTGTCCTTTAGAAGTAACAATTGAAAAAGATCACAAAAATTTATAAAACCTTTTTTTACAGAATTTAATTTTCTTGTTAAATCTAACACACAAATAAAACATTTAAAAAGTGATTTCCCTGTAGGCTTTGAACAAACTAGCTTTACAGAAAATTTACAAAAGTCTTTCTTTGTACATACCAACACCATGTAATTGCACTGGACAACAAGGGATGATGAGTTTTTTCAAGTACTATACAAAACTACTGACCTGAAACACAATAGCAAAACATAGCTTTGCATCAAATGTTTCTTTTGTGTCTTTATTCTCTGCAAGATTTATTTCTCAGAGTATGGCAGTATTTGCTTTATAAAATGTTGCTCTCCTGTCCCCAAAATAAAACTTTAAATAAGATCTTATGGAAAATCAATTTCTTAAGAGTCCCAGACAATGTTTTGCTTTACTGTTGTTTATCTGCTGGCACCATGGCGTATTTCTACTAAAATAAGAATCATCCATCAACATGAAATAACCAACTAATATTTATAATACCTGTCATATTAGTCAATTATGCTTTCTTTATTAAAGATCAAAATCACCCAGTTTAGAGATTATAGAAAGCATACAATTCACAAGGAACAAATCCCAAACAAATCACTTAAAGTCATTTGTTCTGTAACGTCACTTGAAAATATTAGAAGCAAAACACTCCTAAGACCCTTAGGAAAAAGACCAGAAGAATGATTGTGTGTGTTGGTTAATGAACAATTTTAATCCCTGTTCTTTGCTTTATGTTGAGCTACTTGGTTCTGCTAGTATCATCATGTTCCCCAGCAATAACACCAATTCTAGCAGCTGATTTCAAATCCCTACTCCTCTCTCACATTCTGACCCCTACCACCATTGGCAGAACTTTATAGCTTACTCAGGCTAAGCTTTATGGCTATCAGCTCACATGACTCATAAACACTACTGATGAAATTCCAACAGTGAGCCAAGCACAGCAGAGCTCAGAGCCTCAAAAGTCAAAAATAGTACCAGCCAAAACTTGCAGGAAATTGCTGCAATCAAGATTAGAAATAATACTCTTTACCTATGAACTAAACTGATTGCACAGCATGTGCTTCATCTTAAAAATACAGATGAATTTTAAACATATCTCATAAACAGACATTTTGGTATTTTCATTCAAAGTACTCCACCACTTTCTATGTAGGCCACCTCGATATGTTCCTATGAACTCTTGACAAAATATTTCATTAGATCTCAGTCTTTACATCTATGAAATGTGGACAAATGATAATCCGTTAAATTCCTTCTAGTATTAATATTCTTTAAGTCTATGGCTTTTTATTGTTAAAGTTGTGGAGTGAGAATTCAGTCCAATTTCCAGTTATTCAAAGTATAGTAAGATAAAAGTATAACTAGATGGTCCTTTATCATGAACCATGCATTATATAAAACTGTATAGAAATTAGAAAAAAGATAAAAACTATAGATATTATGTAGATGGTACAGTTTACTTACTTTTATTGCAATAAACTAAAGAAATTTTGATGAACAGCTGGCACAGATCTATAACCATGGCCAGACAGAACGGCTTAGACTAGTAATTCTTTCCACCAGTACCACCAAAAATATTATCATTTTGGGTAGATTTCATTCAGTTTTTACCTAATTTAACAACAAAACAAATCTACTAATTAATGAATCTAGGAATATATTTTATAACTGGAAGTTTTGACAAGATACCACGTAGTTCAAATTTTGTGGACATTCCCCCTTTACACTCTTACTCTCCAGCCCCATCACCCTTCCACCCTTCCACCCTCCCATCTTTCCTCTCTCTCTCCATCTCTCTTTATTTCTTTATTTCACTATTAGAGATTAGAAATGACCAAATTATCCATGAAGGTATTGAACATGTTTTACATAACAGTTTGCATTCAACTCTTGGCACACAAAGTAGGTAATGAACACATATTTGCTGAGTGAGTGAAGAACCTACCACCTACTTCTCTGTCGGTAGTTTTAAAAACAAACAAACAAACAAAAGCTTTAGACTGCTTATCAATATGGTTTCAGCTCACTTTTATGTGGGAAAAATACATTTTTATTTAGGGGTATGTAATTATTGGATCTTTCAAATTTCAGAAGGTTATATATATATATATATATATATATATATATATATATATATAAAGCCTACGTCTAACTCAGCTTATTTTTAAAGAACATTTTTTTTTCATTTAAATAAAACATTGAACATTTGTACCCTACATCTTGCCAAAAGGTAGGATTTCACTAATGCCCAACAATTACAAAAATTCAGGTATAAACCTCAATGTTTCTAAAATGCCATCTAAATATAGGTTGTGATCTTGCCTTTTATCACAGGACAAAAGCTCAGAATGTGGGTTGAGTTTCACCAACACATATTTTGTTTGTTTTAAATTACACATTGTTTTGAATTTTTTAAGCTAACATTCAAAAATTGGGAAAGTTTACATAAATGCCTTTTTGTGTGTGTGTCATTTTTTAATTTGACATTGGACCCTCATGTTCATATTAGGAACTATTATCCAACTTAGGTGATTATAATTCCTTCCTTAGGTAGGTAAAAATAAGACAGGGAGAGAGAAAGAGAGAGGGATGGAAGGAGGAAGAAAAAACAAGAGTCCTTTCAATAAGCTATACTTTTCTAAACTGTGGATTTCTTCTATATTAATAGCTATATTAGCCTTATTTCTTAATTATCTGTATTTGTATTTTCTCCTTACAAATAAAGTCACCTAAAACAACTAGTGATTTGTAAATCTGTTTCATTTAAAAAATAAACCAAATCTTCAAAGTCAACTATTTCTGTTCTCTTTTATTAATGTTTCAAATTTTATCTCTATTTTATCTCTATTCCAGCTAGAATGCCTGGATGTAAACCCCAGTTCCAACATACTAGATATTTTACTTTGTTAAGTTATTCTGTATGCCCTTTCTTCTAAATAAAAAGAGAATAATTATAATAGTGCTGACTTTAAAGGGCTACTAAGCATATTCAATCAGTGATACTGGTAAAGAACTTAGTTCAGTCATGGCATGAGTGCTTGTTATGGATTGAATGTTTGAGTTCTCCCAAATTTCAGATGTTAAAATTCTGACCTCCATTGTGGTGCTATTTGTAGATAGAACTTTTGGAGGTCATTAGATTTAGATGAGGTCATGAGATTGGAGCCCCGATGATGAGACTCATTTCCTTGTAAGACAAAGAAGACACTCGACTTCTGTCTCCACCAGGTTAAAATACAGTAACAACGTAGCCATCTGCAAACCAAGAAGAGGGCCTTCACCAGATACTGAATCTACAAATACCTTAATCTTGAACTCCCCGTCCTCCAGAAATACTAGAAGTAATTGTTTGTCATTTAAGCCACTTAGTCCATGGTGATTTGTATTATAGCTCGAGCTAAGACAGTGCTCAATAAATGTTAATGATTAATATTTTTGTCTTATATTCTACTTGAATGGCTCATTGCTTTCCAGTGTTATCGGGTATCATTTGAAACTGCAGAACCTGTTTTACTTTTTAAAATTCAGTACTTTTAAATATTATACCTTTAACTGATTTTTCCCTTCAGTATATCAATTAGCCATATTATATATATTTTCTCTTTAGCCTTTGTGTCTATTATCTCTCTTCTTAATGCTTTTAATAATTTCTTTTTTTTCTCTTTGTTCAAAAGACACCCTTTCCAGCATATATTCTCTCATCTAATTTTTTAATTTATTAAACAGAATTGTTGTGCTGTTTTCTTCTTCTGTTATTGTTTTAAAATGTGCCAGTGTATTTCCTTCTTACATTCAGATTCTCTCTTATCATATCATAGCTCATTTTTTATTTCACATAACTTATGTTTCTGTTAGTGTTCAACAGATGTTCTTTAAAACTTGCTTGTGTTGCCTGGGGTAGTTTTATTTCAAGAGCATGTTCAACCTCTGACAGCAGTTAGTTCCCAGTGTCCAAAGAAGCTTCAAAGTGTTATTTCCATATATGCTCACTCTGTCCATCATACTTCCAGATAATGAATTCCTCTGTATTTCAGAAAAAAAAAAAAAAAGTTGCATCAGAATAATTCCCTTACAAAGCACATAGTCACAAATACTGGTTTTGATATTCTTATGTTTTTGTTTTCCACAATGACAAAAAGGTTTCAAAACAAGCTATTACCTGTGTTTTTCCCGTTGCTGGCCTCTGAGCAGTTGCTTTTCTGCTTAAATTAATGTTAGCAGGACGTCCCTATGCTTTTCTTCTTCCTGTACCACAGAGTTTATTCATTAGGAGGGCAGCTCCAATTCCACTTAATGAAGTTCTATTTGCCCACCTTTGTAATGAATTTAGTAATATTTTTTTCAATCGTTTTAGCATACATTTTTCACTATTTCTAGGCTCAATGGTGATAACTTCATTTTCCTGTTTTAGTTTATTATCTTTGACAATTTATTCAGTTTTGGAAAGGCTAGATGAGAGAGCAGAGCAGTTTGCTTTTATGTCATTATCTTTTCCTAAAGACTCTTGATAATGGTCTCAAACTCAATAAGTCTCAAAATATATGATCAGAGTGTTACCAGAAATCTTTTTATAAATATATGTGTTTTGGCAGAGCCCACACTACAAATGAGAATCTTCATACTTGAGTTCAGAGGACATATAACTAGGTGTAGAAAAATGTCTTCACCAGAATTTCTGTCAGGGGCTACACTTTTTAATAAAGAAGAAACACTTTCATTAGCTACTAAAGCTACACTAACTACTAACGACGGTGGAAAAGACCTCAAGCGCATGCTCAGGCTTCAAAATGCAATGGCCATTCTACTATCCCATGCCCGACACAGGAAGAGAAATTTGTCTTAAGGAAAAGAAACATTTTAGTGAGTGGGTAGTAGGGTAGAGGATAAATAGAAGAGGGAACGTTATAAGACATGAAAGTTTCCCTTAATCTCATATCCAATAAACCGATCAGGTCATAAAACATTTAATGAGGCCGTGTGCAGTGGCTCACGCCTGTAATCCCAGCACTTTAGGAGGCTGAGGCGGGTGGATCACCTGAGGTCAGGAGTTCAAGATCAGCCTGACCAGCATGGAGAAACCCCATCTCTACTAAAAATACAAAATTAGCCAGGGTGGTGGCGCATGCCTGTAATCCCAGCTACTCGGGACGCTGAGGCAGGACAATCACTTGAACCCGGGAGACGGAGGTTGCGGTGAGCCGAGATCGGGCCATTGCACTCCAGCCTGGCCAAAAAGAGCGAAACTCCGTCTCAAAAACAAACAAACAAACAAACAACAACCACCAAAACATTTAAGAGAGAGAAGGTTAATATGTAATGGCTCAAGATGCAGAGAAAAGGGAAGAGTATAACATTGAAATCTTCAAATGTTTGAGGAAATTATGGGGAAGGTTTTGAACATTAGGACATCATGGAACTGGGAGATTTAATCAAATTTACACATAAAGGTCGTGTCCCTGTTTAAATGTCGATTCTGGAGCCAGATTACTTACGTCCAAATTTTGACTTTGTCATTTATTAGCTTTGTCAAATAACTTAAAATTAAAATTTAAATAAGGAAGTCACATACATATGTTGGGGGAAAGCATTCCAGGTAGAGAAAATAGTAAATGCAAAAGCCCCAAAATGGAAAAGTGATGCCACAGCAGAATGAATGAGTGCGATTAGTCGGAAAGAAGGACAGATAAGTAAAAGGAGTGTAGATGAATGAGGGCCTTGCAGAAAATTTTTTAAAGTTTGACTTTGACTGAGATGACGTTCACTCAAAATATCTTAAACAGAGGGATGTTGGGGCCTGACTTAACATTTTTCAAAGATCACTCTGTCTACTTAGTTGATAATAGTCAGGAGACACAATCAGGAAAATAAGAGTACAGTTTAGAAGGCAATTAGAATACACAAAGAGAGAAAATGGCTGCCTGGTTAATGGTGCAGTGCTAGCATTGGATGTGTTGAAAGTATTTAGATGTCTAAATATTTTGAAATTAGGTCAACACTGTTGATGATGGATTAGATGTAGAAATGTTAGAAATGAGAAGAGTTGAAGATAAGTCCTTCAAATATTACCCATAAATATCAGGAGAAAAACCACCATTTTCCCAGAAATTTGTCTCACTTTAGCCAATATTGGCCATTGATGAATTTATTTTGGAAACTCAGAGTTAGGTAGCTGAAGTACATGTTTATTTCATGTAAAGTAACCCTTTGCCAAATGGGCATGTCAGATATAAGTGGAAGATAGGTCATTAGCTAGTAATATCCAAACTTGAATTTCAGAGGATATATTGGGGAGTAAAATAGTACCTTATTCAACTTACCAACATCATTGAAGTTCTAAGCTAACTCCTCACCAAAATTTTCTTTCTGTAGCTAAACCAAACTTACAAAGCTCTTTATTGAGGCATACATTCAGAAATACAATACCTTATGCTTAGAATACATCTTCTACCATTTCTACTTTGTTTCTATATTCACTTTTGGAATCTTGATATCTAGTCATGGCCTCTTTCTTACAACATTAACTGGACCCAATAACTCTCCAATGTGCTATGAAGTCATCTTGTATCTAAATCTTATTTAACATGCATATTGGATTCCAGAAATTGTTTTTGATTCTTACTAAGAGGAAATTTCACGATGAGTGAGATTAAGGCTTTACATTGTCTTAACCTAGCATAGTTCCTGTACAAAAAGAGCCAGTAATTAAATCTAAGTTATTATAATGAATATTCAGGAAATTCAGGAAAAAAGTGCATAGAAAGTGGTCAAGATAATTTTAGCAAACACTGTTGGTATTTTCTCTGCAGTAACCCTTGTGATGCATGTACTGTACCTACAACTGAGCTCAAGGCTTTCTCTGTTTCTTCTTTTCTGTGTGTGATAATTTTATGGGCATTTTTTGAATATTTTATTATGCATATTTAAGGTATAATACATATTATATGTGTGTGTGTGTATATATATATATATATATATATATATAGTCACTGTAATGGAACAAATAACAAGTTCATCATTTCTCATAGTTATCCATCTCCAACTGCCCCTTGGTAAGAACAACTATAAATTATTCATTTGACAAAAATCCTTAATACAATACACTACTATTAACCATGGTCTTAGTGTTGTACATTAGAGCTCTAGGCTTGTGCAGCCCTCATATCTGCTGCTTTTTATCCTTTGATCTATATTTTCTCATTTCCTTCCCCCAACCCAGACCTTGTTTTATTCTGTTTCCATATATTTGAGCCTCCCCCAACCACTTACTTTATAAGTTCCACATAAAAGTGAGTCTATTCATTACTTTTTTCTTTCTGTGTCTGGCTTATTTCACTTAGTAAAATGTCCTCTCTAGGTCCATCTGTGGACATGGCAAATTTGCCTCCTTTTTAAGGCTAAATAGTAGTCCTACATATATAAAACCTTTTCTTTATCCATTCATTCATCAATGAACACGTAGGTTGTTTCTATGTATCGGCTATTGTGACTAATGCTGCAATGAACTTAAGAGTGCAGATATTTTTATGAGGTAGTGATTTCATTTCCTTTGGGTATATACCAAGAAGAGAGAATGCTGGGTCATATGGTAGTTCTACTTTTAATTTCTTTAGGAACCTCCATACTGTTATCCACAATGGTCGCATCAACCTACATTCCCACCAATGGCACACAAGGTTCTGTTTTCTCCATAGTCTTGTATAGAGAGTTATCATTAACATTAGTTGTCTCTTGTATTTTTAATATTAAGTACCTTGACAGGTGTGAGGTAGTATCTGATAGTAGTTTTGATTTGCATTTTTCTGACTATTAGTGTTGAACACATTTTGAACACTAAATGTGTTGAACACATTTTCACATACCTGTTGCCCATTTTTATGTTATATTCAGAGAAATGCCTATTTAAGTTCTTTGTCCATTTTTGTTTTGTTTTTGAGATGGGGTCTCACTCTTTGAAAGACTGGAGTACACTGGAATGATCACAGCTCACTGTAGCAATGAGCTCTTAAGCTCAAGCAATCCTCCCGCCTCAGCCTCCAGAGTATCTGGGAGTACAGACGCACATCGTCATACCTGGCTAACTTTTTTGAGTTTTTGTAGAGACGGGGTTTCACTGTGTTGCTCAAGCAGGTCTCAAACTTATGGCCTCTGGCAATTCTCCCACTTCAGCCCCGATGTTCTAGGATTACAGGCATGAGCCACTGTGATACTGTGGCTGTGTAAGACTTTTCTTAGGTCTAGAAGTACTTGTTTTATTACTCTCAGTGCACCACAGTTGGGTGCATATATATTTAGGATAGTTAAGATATCTTGTTGAATTGTACCCTTTATTGTTATTTAATGCCATTTTTCATCCTCTTTTACTGTTATTGGCTTAAGATCTGTTCCTATGCTGAGGGATAAAAGAGTTTTTTCCAATATTATCTTCTAGAACTGTTATGGTATCAGGTCTTCAATTTTAGTATTTGACTCATCTTGGGTTAATTTTTTTTATAAGGTGAGAGATGAGGATCCAGTTTCATTCTTCTACATGTGACTGGCCAATTATCCCAGGACCATTGGTTGAATAGAGTGTCCTTTCCCCATTAAAATGTTTTTGTTTGCTTTGTCAAAGATCAGTTGGCTGTATCTGGCTTTATTTCTGGATTCTCTAATCTATTACATTGGTCTACATGCCTGTTTTTTTTTTTTTTTTTTTTTTTTTAACCAATACCATACTGTTCTGGTAATGATAGCCTTGTAGTATAGTTTGAAGTTAGGTAATAGGATGCCTCCAGAATTGTTCTTCTTGCTTAGTCTTGCTTTAACAATGCAGACTCCTTTTTGGTTCCATATTAATTTTAGGGTTTTTTTTCTTCTAGTTCTGTGAAGATTGATGATAGTATTTTGATGGGACTTGCATTGAATTTGTAGATTGCTTTTCTCAGTGTGGTCATTTTCTAACTATATTGGTTCCAACCTTCCATAAGCATGGGATGTGTTTCCATTTGTTTGTGTCAACTATAATTTCTTTAGGCAGTGTTTTGTAGTTTTCCTCGTAGAGATCTTTCACATCCTTGGTTAGGTGTATTCCCAGAATTATTTATTTATTTATTTATTTATTTATTTGGACAGAGTCTTTCTCTGTTACCCAGGCTGGAGTGGAGTGGCATGATCTAGGCTCACAGAAACCTCTACCTCCCAGGTTCAAGCAATTCTCCTGCCTCAGACTCCCAAGTAACTGGGATTACAGACACACACCATCATATGACTGGCTTGTTTTTGTATTTTTAGTAGAGACGGGGTTTTGTCATGTTGGCCAGGCTGGTCTTGAACTCCTGGCATCAAGTTATCTACCTGCCTCAGTCTCACAAAGTGATAAGATTACAGGCATGAGCCACTGTGCCTGGCCCAGATATTTTACTTTTTCTGCAACTATTTTAAAGAGATTGAATTCTTGATTTGATTCTCAGCTTCATCTGAGTTCCAATATTGGGTACATATATATTAATATTTGTTACATCTTCTTGATAAATCAAGCTCTTTATCATTAAATAATTATCTATTTTGTCTCTTCTGACAGTTTTCTACTTGGGGCATATTTCCTCTGATATAAGTATAGCCATCTCTGCTTTCTTTGCCTTCTTTTGGTTAACATTTGATTGAAATACCTTCTTCTATCCCTTCACTTTCAGTCTACATATTCTTAAGGCCAAAGTGTGTCTGTAGACAGAATATAGTTGGATCTTGTTTTATTAATTCATTTTGACACTTCATGCATTTTGACTAGAGAATGTTATCTGTTTAAATTGATCATAGGACACAGTTGCAACTAGGACCTTAGGAGATAAGGTACTGCACAGTGTTGACTCTGGACCCTTGGATAGTGGGATATGGCAGCATACCAGACTGTAAGGTTAGGTGCAGTAGCAGTAAGGAACTGAAAATGGCAGAGAACAGCTGTTGCTTAGGTTCTGACTTGCAAAGAGAAGCAGAAAAATAACTCTTTCCCTTGGGACAGGGAGTATCTCAGCAGCTCAGACTCTAGGGTGCTAGTCCAGTTTCAATGAAGGATGGTACCACAGTTATGCAGCCTATAGAAAGGAGCATTATTGTCTTAATTCAGCGAATGCTCTGTTTCCCTAGGACATGAGTTATCATGTCAGGTCAGCTCTGGGATGCACAACTGCTCAGCTAGGCCTAGAAGGTAATGCACTGCTTCAACTTAGGCCCTGGGGTTGTGGCTGCTCTGATGGCCATGGCAACATTTTCCTGGGAGGTGAAGCTCTGCTTCAACTCAGTCCCTGAGGTACAGAGTACAGCAGTGACTGGAAAGAGTAGATGGAACACCTCAACAACAGCTTGGCCTCACAGGGAGGGTGTAGTAACATCGTAGCTCCAGGGTGGCAGGCCACTGGGTAAGGGTGGTTCAGGTGCAACAAGGTCTCACAGATAGAAGGTTACCATGGCTACTCCAACAGTTGATCCCATTCCAAGATGGTGTCATGTAGCAGCCTTAGGGCTACAGAAGGAGGAGCACAGTGTTGTCTCCTTCTCCCAGGCGAGCAGCAGAGTGGAATTCAGGCAGCTCTCTCAGCTGAGCTTAGTGCCTGTGAGAATTGCAGGAGGTACCAGTACTGAGAAAAAAACAGGTTGGTGGAAACTACTGAGGTCCTGTTGCTTACCTTATTTTATTTTATTTCATTTTTTGAGATGGGGTCTCGCTGTGTCACCCAGGCTGGAGTGCAGTGGCACGATCTCGACTCACTGCAAGCTACGCCTACCAGGTTCATGCCATTCTCCTGTGTCAGACTCCTGAGTAGCAGAGATTACAGGCGCCCGCCACCATGCCCGGTTAATATTTTGTATTTTTAGAGACGGGGTTTCACCACGTTAGACAGGATGGTATCCATCTCCCGACCTCGTGATCCACCCGCCTCGGCCTCCCAAAGTGCCGGGCTTACAGGTGTGAGCCACCACCCCTAACCGCTTACCTTTTTCAGCAAGGAAAGGCCCATTTGGTTCCAAGCTGATCCTAACTAATGGGTGAATTGGCAGAGGCAAGGTATTTTCTTACATGCTCTATGCGGCCGTATTGAGTTTCTGCGCTCTATAGGGTTTCTGTTACTTCTATGACATACTTTAGCACTCTGCTGTAGTTATTTTTTAAAATCAAAATAGAGTAGTTTTTTTCATTGTTCTGGCTGCCTTTGTTGGGGGGGATGAGTGCTGAGACTTCTAGTCAGCCACCTTGCTTACCTTTTTATTCTTGATAATATGTTCAGTCCATATGCAAGACAGGTAAGTGGGGCTTCAGACTGTCAATGCCAGGAGAACAACCAAAGACTAACTGGAGTTGGACAAATGCACTATTTTTCTCATCCCTCAAGTGGTATGATTCTGAAGCAAATTCTATACTATTTCCAGTCCTCTACATGATTCAGATTCATTAGCCAACAGGGATAATACGTTATTTAATGCATCTACTTTCATTTCCTATTGTTGCCGTGAGCAGTTACAAAACAACAGTGGCTTAAAACAATACACATTTACTATGCTCTTGTTGTGGAGGTTGGAAGCTCAAAATATTCCTCAATGGCCGAAAGTCAAGGTATCAGCAGAGGTGTGGGCTGCATTCCTTCTCAAGGCTCTAGGACAGAATCCATTTCCTTGCCGTTGCCTGCTTCTAGAGGCCACCTTTATTTCTTGACATGTGTTTTCTTCCTCAATCTTCAAAGCCAGCAGAATAGCATCCTCAAATATCTACCTTACTCTAATATTCCTGCCACTCTCTTATAAGAACTCTTTTGATACATCGAATCTGCTGAGATGGTCCAGGATCATTCCATTTCAATATCCGTAACTTAATCATGTCTGCAAATTCCCTCTTTTCTTGTAAGGTAGCATATTCACAGGTTTCAGGGATTAGTGTATGGGCACTTTAGAGGATTATTATTTACCTAACCATGACCTATACTGTTATTTTCCTTTCCTTTTCTGAATCCCCCATTTCCTAAATGTGTTTTTTAGGATTTAACTTAAACTCTAGTCTGAGCATCTGCTTATGAGAGAAACTAACTTGAAACAAATATTATTGAATAATTAAGTTATTAATTATTCAGCCAACAAACATTTAATGAGGAATTGTTCAAACTGCTGGGGGTAGTAGAATGGAGAACAAAACTTAAAAAGTCCCTAAACTTTCAGGGTTTATATTCTCATGGAACCATAAGCAATAAACATATACATAACTTTAGCAAATAGACCAAAACAACAACAACAAAACCAATAGTGAAATGTGCCTTTTGGAGAATTACAATAAACAAATATGACTGCAATGCAAATAAAGAGGGGACAAGTGCTACTTTGGATCGGGTGATCAGAGAAGAACTCTCCAGGGAGATGACATTTAACCTGAGATTAAACTACTAGAGAGTTTTAGCATTGTGAGATTTAAGAGTTAACGAGAAGATTCTATCAGAGAATGAAAAGGCGACTTTAAAGTCTTTTAAGAAGAATCTATATTGTCCTCATCAAGGACAAAATTAGAATCTGAAATTTAAAAACAATATAATTTACTATACCACCAATAAGGGAAATTGTTAGGTAAAATTGTAAAAAATGTTTACACAATGTATATGTAGAAAAGAACAGATCTCTGATGAAGGAATTCAAAAAAGATATGTTCCATGTTTATGTATTGGAAAACTCTATATTGTTATGATGTTACTTCTTCCCAACTTGATTTATATATTCAGTTCAATCCCAAACAATAACCCAGCAAGGTATTGAAATACTCATTCTAAAGTTTATGCAAAAAGTCAAGGACCTGGAATGGCCAACACAATACTTAAGAAGAAGAAAAAAAAAAGTTGAAGGACTCATATAACTTGATTTCAAAACTTTCTCTAAGGCTATAGTATACAAGTGTGGTATTGGGGAAAAATTAGACACGTAGACACGTAGATCGATGGAATAAAATAGAGAGGCCACTAATAGACCCACACGTACTCAAATGACCTTTAGCAAAGACACGAAAGGACTTATATGAAGAAATAATAGTCTTTTCAACAAATAGTGCTGAAAAGATAGGACATCCATGTGTAAAGAAAAAAAGAAGGGGGGGAACCTGAGCACACGTCTTATATCCTTCATAAAATTTAACTTAAAATGAAACATAGATCTAAATATAAAATGTGAAACTGTAAAACTTCTAAAAGAAAACATAAAATACATAAAATTTATATGACCTTGGAATTGATGATGACCTTTTAGATATAACAGTAGCATAGTCTGTGAGACAAAAAAAATGAAATTGAACTTCATTAGCATTAAAAACCTCACTCTGCAAGAGAAACCTTAAGAAAACAACAACAACAACAAAAATTGAATTACACACTGGGAAAAATAATTGCAAAATATATATCCAATAATGACTTTTATTCAAAATATTTGAAGATCCGTTAAGATTCAACATTAAGAAAAGAAATAACCTAATTAGAACACAGGCAAAGGATCTAAACAGACACTTCACCAAAGAAGAAATACAGATGGCACATAATGTATGTGAAAAGATGTTCAACATCATTTATCATTAGGGAATGAATTGCACATTAAAATAACAGCGAGTTACTACTATAAATGTTAGATATGCCAGTATGTATTACATTTTTTATTTGATGATCACTTTCAGAAAGTTTAAGAAAAGATGAAGAAAATTACATTTTTATATTTAAAACATTTTTCATATCTAGTGTTCTTTCCTTAGCTCCAAGTTAAATCTAGTATCATATCTCTTTAGGATTTTCTATGTTTTTGTCTATTGTGAACAAATGTTCTTCACATTTTTTGTTTGGTTTTTAATTCTAAAAGTGTCTTTGTTACAGCTGTATATTAAAAAAAATCTTTACTGGGTATACATTTCTAAGTTGAGAGAGTGGGTTTTTGTTTTTGTTTTTGTTGTTTTGTCTGGTTTTCCATTTGTTTTCTTGTTCCATGATTTCCTAGCCTCTATTTTTTTCTAATAACAAATTGGTAGTCAATATTATCATTGTTCCCCTGAATGCAGTATGTGGGTGTCTTTTTTTTTTTTTTCTGTTTTGTTTCGTTTCATTTACCTTCAGCTTCTTTCAAGACTGCTTTTATTTTTGATGTTCAGTGGTTAGATTATGATGTTTCTGAACATGGTTTTCTGTAATTTCCCTGGTAGGCGTTTTCTGAGCTTCCATTGTCTTCTAGGTTTAGATGAATGTGAAATGCTTATGTGGCTTTTAAACATCCTGTCATAGGCCATTGCTGCACTGTTCTATTTTTAAGTATTTTTCTCTTCTGCGTACCTTTGAGGAGGTATCTCTGTGTACTTCACAGAAGGGAAAAATACTTAAATAGATAGTGGATCTATCTTCAAGTTCATGGATGCTTTTCATTTTGCGGGGTTGTCAGGGGAACAGTGTGTAATCTGCTATTAATCCCATGCAATTAAAGTTTTATTACCAATATTGTAGTTTCCAAATCTAGCATTTCAGTTTGTTATAATTACTTTTGATAGTTCTGAAATTTTACTTGTTAAATGGTGGCCCCTAAAAGATGTGTTCACATTTTTCTTTTTTTCTTTTATTTCAAAGCCAAATGTGTGTGAGGTTACCATTTAATTTATGCCTGCTTTTGTTGTTCCACGCCTTCATATAGTTATTGTGTTTTTATTTTTAGATTAAATGAACCCTAATATGATATTACAAAAAGCTTTGAAATTTTGATATTTGTTTCATCCTGGTGTCTGCTGCTTGGATACAATGAGTCTGACACTTGAAATCTGTAAATTTTATTATATCTATGTTACATTTCAAAAAAAACATTGTTGCAACAATCACTTGACAATTCTGGCATTCCTATTTTGAGCAGTGATTTCAAATATCTATATATCCATGAATACTACAGATGTTTCAAACATGACATATCCAAAAATGTGCTCCTAATGGTTAGTTTCTTTGAACCTGCTCATCTTCCAGTCTTACTCATATCAAAACATGCCAACTTCTATTTTTATTTTGAGCTCAAGACAAACATTTTTGAGAAATTCTTAAATTTTCTCTTCTCCTTACAATATACATCAAACACAAAATTTTACTTTTGAAATTATCAATAACTACTTGTTAAATGTTGAATGTGACACTTATGAATCCAGACATAATACAATAAAGTTAGTTGTACATCTCTTTCCCTCATATTTAGTCTCCAAATAAGGCAAATACCAAGATATGTCCTGCCATTTTTCTAAATTATTCTTTATTATCTAACAACTGACTTGATTAGCCTCTTAATTTCTTGCATCTTGATTTCATAATTTAATTGTTATATCAATTAAATAGGAAATTTAACTATTGCTATTGGTTAAGCTTCTTGCTCAAAAAAATTATTCAAAGAGAATTGAGTAAAAACATGTATTTAGAGTGGGAGCTTAATTCTGGTATAATTGAATTATCATTTCAATCACCAGCGTTAATAAAATACTCTTACATTTAATTCAAAATGCTTCAAAGTTTAATTTTCACATTTAAATACTTACTTTTGGAATCAAATTTTGTAATTGATATACAGTGATTAATTTTTACTTTTTCCATGTGGGGTATACGTTTTTTTCACCTCTATCTTTTTTTTTTTTTTTTGAGACGGAGTCTCGCTGTCTCCCAGGCTGGAGTGCAGGGGAGCGATCTCGGCTCACTGCAAGCTCCCCCTCCCAGGTTCACGCCATTCTCCTGCCTCAGCCTCCGGAGTTGCTGGGACTACAGGTGCCCACCACCACGCCCGGCTAATTTTTTTTGTATTTTTAGTAGAGACGGGGTTTCAGTGTTAGCCAGGATGGTCTCCACTTCCTGACCTCGTGATCCGCCCGCCTCGGCCTCCCAAAGTGCTGGGATTACAGGCGTTAGCCACCGAGCCTGGCCTTCACCTCTATTTTATGGATTGTCCCGCCTTTCTGCATTGATTGACATGCTTCTGGACTAATGTTTTTCCTCCACTGGTCCATGTATTTTAAGTGTTTTTTAATGAGGATATATACTTTTTAGTAAAAATTCCTCTCCCGCCCATATAGGACACACCCCTTATTCTACATCTTCAGAAGTATGTTGACTATTTTTGGACCTTTGTTCTTTCACATCTATTTTAGAAAAAGCTTGGTAAATTCTATTAAAAAGTTGTTTGGGGTTTTCATTTCATCCATACTAATCTTGAGAACTGTATCTTTGTGAAATTGAGCTTTCCTCCACTGAGGAATATTTTCTGCTTCTGCTTAAAGTCGGTGTTCATCATCCATCATCACTTTAGCTTTCTACGGAGAGTCCTGGGTCAGTGCATTTTTCTCTCTCAGCTATCTTAGCTATCGCGACAAGCCCCAGTATTGCTTTAGACATTCACCCAGAGAGTAAACTTAACCATACTTCTAATATGCACTCCAGGTTGTCATTGAAAAAAAAAATAGCAATGAATCAAAATATGTCTTTTGCAAAATAGCTCTGGAGCAAAAGGTTATGCAACTGCTCTGTACAATTACCCTATTCATTTTTTAACTCTTCAAAAAAGTGAGAACAACAATCACTTACGTTTCAGGAATTTAAAAAAGATAATTAAAAATTACCAAGAAACACTTAATCCAAATACACTTGATAATTAAAACAAAATTGATAAATTATTGAAACACATCTTGCCCAAACTGACACAAGAAGAAATAAACCTGGAAAAAAATTTTATCATCTTGCTTTTATAAATAAGAAGACATAATCACATACTTTATAAAACTTGCTTCAGGTCACAGAGCCAGTAAATGAAGGATATGCAATAAAATACAGTTTAAATGTGACACTTTATGAGCTCTTATCTAATTATATAGCCCAAAGTGAATGCTTTCTTCAGTATCCTATGTTATTTACTACTAATATTAAATGAAAAATGAGTTTTAACTCATGGCCTTCTCTGTCAAATTGATAGTGGATATTTAGGGCATTGTGATGAGTCATAATCCATTTAGGGTAGGATAGAGTCATAAATGATTAATGATATGAGATGTAAAGTGAAGAGTAATACGGCATGCATATATTCTCCTTGGAATAAACTAGACCATATTGTTATTTCAGTTTAATATGCACATATTTAATTTCTATGAACTTTATGTACTTAAAAGGCAAAGATCATGTTTTAATTTTCAGGTTCTTGTATGCCCAAGATGAATGTTCCTTATTAAATACGGGTGGAACAGATATAAAATATTAATTACTCTAAAATTGTACTAAAACTACAATTCAAATCCTGGATATTAAAAACAAGCATAAAAAATATTTGAAATATAAAGAACAGATATAGGGACCTCAGAAATTGAGGAATGAAAGGAATGTTAATTACCCTGGTATTATTTTTGTCTCATATAGCCAAGATTAGATACTGGAGAAGCTGGTGACAAAAATATAAAGCCAATTGGTGCAAACAGCAAAGGCTCCAAGGAAAACTTACTCCTTCTAACCAAAATATCAGGGACAGGGCATGTAAACAAAGCAGAAAACACTTAGATAATAACTGCTTTGCTCCAGCCACAATTCACAGAATAAAACTCACCACGCTCTATCTCTCCCAGAAAACACTAATTGGAGAGGCTAGACCTCCAGTTTTTCCGGACTATGATGAGGTACCCTCCCTGGGGTGGCATCAGAGAAGGCCCAATGGAGACCAAAGATTTATATACTCAATGGGCAATAAAAAGTTATTCTTCCTCATGGGAGACTGTGGAACCACATGGGAATTCTGGACTTTCACCCTTACCCACATGTAACAAGGCACCTTCCAATCTCCTGACTTGAGTAGTATTAGAAGAGGCTTACTAAAATACAAGTTCAAGGCGGCCCTATACTGTATTATCTAAAATCACCAGAATTGATAAATGGTAACTCATCATCATACAAAGAAGAATAAACAACCTAAATTTACCGGTAAATGTAAATAGAGCAAATAATCCAATTTAAAGGATTTATATTCAGCATCAATATTTTTCATTGTGGTTTTGATTTGCATTTCTCTGGTGATTAGTGATATTGAGCATTTTTCATATGTTTGTTGGTCACTTGGATGTCTTATTTTGCGAAGTATCTGTTCACATCCTTTGCCCACTTTTTAACAGGGTTATTTAGTTTTTACTTGTTCAACTGTTTAAGTTCCTTATTGATTCCGTATATTAGACCTTTATCAGGTGGAGAATTTGTGAATATTTTCTTCCATTCTGTACGTTGTCTGTTTACTGTGTTGATAGTTTTGTTTGCTTGCCTGGCAAAAGCTCTTTAGTTTAATTAGGTTGCGCTTGTCAATTTTCATTTTTGCTGCAATTGGTTTTGAGGACTTTGTTATAAATTATTTGCCGATGCTGAGGTACAGAGGGAATTTCCTAGGTTTTCTTCTAAGATTTTTATAGTTTGAAGTCTTACATTTAAATCTGTAACTCATCTTCAGTTAGTGTTTTGCATGTGGTGCTAGGTAAGAGTCCAGTTTCAATCGTCCGTGTATGGTTTGGCAGTTTTCTCAGCACTACGTAATGAACGGGGAGTTCTTTCCCCATTGCTTATTTTTGTCAACTTTGTCAAAGATCTGTTGGCAATAGGTGTGAAGTTTTATTTCTGGGTTCTCTATCCTGTTCCATTGGTCTATGTTTCTATTTTATACCAGTACTCTACTGTTTTCGTCACTGTAGCCATGTAGTATAGTCAAAGTCAGGTAATGTGATGCCTCTGGCTTGCTTCTTTTCAAAATGACTGTATGAGAAAATCACCATGATAATAAAGATATTAATAATTTAAAATTCTTAAAAAAGAATATATGTGTATATATTAGAAATACTAATAAGGACAAAGTTGATGAGGCTATATTAATATTAACAAAAATAAAATTTAAGTCATAAAATATTTTTTGAGCTAAAGAGAGATATTTTCTAATTATAATAGAATCCATTTAAAATGAAGTTGACATAGATAGATGATTGATAGATAGATAATTCTAAATTGGAATGTAACCAAGAGCATCAAAATGTACACAGTAAAAGATGACAGACTTTAATAAAATAGATATATCTATAATCAGTACACCGTTTTTAATATAATGTACATCTTCATATAAAAGACCTCTGCAATAATTTGAGTCAATTTATATTCCACCTAGCCTTTGCTATATTGTTTTCACATATTTTAATTCTACTAATGTCATGCAACTCAGGATATATTATATTACTTTTTATTTGATGAACAACTAACTTTAAAATAATTTAAGAAAGGATAAATAATATGTTTATATTAAACACAAAATTTTCATATTTATTGTTTTTCATTTCTTTCCTTAGATACAAGTTTCAATCTGATGTTATTACACTTTAGTATTTCTTGATTTCATGTATTGTTCATTTGTTTGAACAAATCTCTCCCCATTTATTTCTTTCTCTCTTTTTAATCTGAAAATCTTATTATTATAGTTTCAAATAGAATATTTCTCACGGCAAGAACAAGAAACATCTCAAAATCTCAGAGAAGAGACAATCAACAGATGCCAGCACTTAGATAATACAGATGACAGCATTACCTAACATTAATTTTAAAGTAGCCATCATAAAAATCCTTCAGTGAGCAATCATGAACACCTTTTAAGTAACATTTTTGAAAATTTAGCAAAGAAATACAAGATCCAAAGAAGAGCCACATAAAACTAAAAATACGACAACAAATAAAATACTGAATGGATGGCCTCAACAACAGAATTGAAAAGAAAGTGGAAAGTATCATTGAATTTTAAGATAAAACAGAAATTACCCAATATGAAAAATAAAGAAATTTTACACACACACACACGTGCGCGCACACACACACGCACACATTGTAGTAAGCCATTCTCAAATTGCTATGAAAAAGATACCTGAGACTAGGTAATTTATAAAGTAAAGAGGTTTAATTGGCTCACAGTTCCACAGGATGTACAGGAAGCATGATGCTGGCATCTGTTTGGCCTCTGTGGAGGTCTCAGAAAGCTTCCGATTATAGTGGAAGACCAAGGGGAAGCACACACATCACATGGCTAGAGTAGGAGCAACAGGGAGGCAGGGGAGGTGCTACACACTTTTTTTAATAATCAGGTATTACGAGAACTCTTTCACAAGAACAGCACCAAGAGGATGGTGCTAAACCAAGCTTGTCCAACCTGCAGCCCGTGGACTGTGTACAGCCCAGGACAGCTTTGAAAAGGGCTCAACACAATCTATAAACTTTCTTAAAACATTATGAATTTTTTTTCTTTTTTTAGCTCATCAGCTATCATTAGTGTTAGTATATTTTATGTATGGCCAAAGGCAATTTTTCTTCTTCCAATGTGGCCCAGGGAAACCACGAGGGTGGATCCTTTATGAATGGTTTAGCACAATCCTGTGCTAAATCACTCCTGAAGGATTCATCCCCATGATCCAATCACCTTCTACCAGGCCCCATTTCCAACACTGAGGACTACAATTAAACATAAGATTCAGGCAGGGACAGAGATCCATACCATATCACACACATAAGAATCAACAAGGCTTCATAGACATGTGGGTCTATACCCAATTATTTGGCACTAATGTCACTAAAGTCCTACAGGAATGAAGAAAGAGGGTGGGGCCGAAACATTAATGGAAGAAAATGCAATGGCTGAAACTTTCATGCATTAGGCAAAATACATAAAGCCCTAGCTTCAAGAAAGTGAACAAACCTTTTTGAAAGTCCAAATAAATACATGCAAAGACTCATCATAGTCAATCGTCTGAAAACTGAAAAAAAAAAAAAAAAATCTTGAAAGTAGTCTTAGAGAAAGCAAACCTTATGTATAGGTATTAAACAATTTGAACTACAGCAGATTTCTCATTGGAAACTATGAAGGTTGAACAAAGTGACAAAACAATTTTCAACAATTCTTGAAAGAATTCAAGTAATTCTTTCAATCCAGATTACTATATCCAGTGAAAATCACCTTCAGTTATAAAGGTAAAATAAAATTTTTGTCATATAAAGGAAAACCCAGATAATCTTTTTTAGTAGATCTACCCTAAAACAATGTAAAAAATAAGTTTTCTAAACAGAAAACATTAAGGAAGGGAACTTGGAACATCAGGAAGTAAGAAAAGACAAAGTAAGCAAAACTTATGGGTAAATGTTACATACAGACTTTCCTTTTACTCTTAAGTTTTAAAAAATTGTTTGAATGTAGAAGTGATAATTATTACATTCTGTGATGTGGTTCTAAATGAATTTAAAGGAAATATATAAGGCAATTATATCATAAATAAAGGAGGCTAGAAGAGATGCAATAGTAAGATTTTTACACCTTACTTGCATGGTTAAAATGACAATTTCAGTAGACTGTGATAAGGTGTATATATAATATAATATTTAGAAACCACGAAAAAAATCATAGAATTACATAAACTAAAAATAATGTTGATAAATCCATACTAATACTCACAAATATTCATGTAACCAAGAGGAAAGCAGTAAAAGAAAAAGAGAGAAATTAAAACAGAAAAATCAAACAGAAAACAAACACTCAAATGCCAGATTTAAACCCTGATATATCAACAATTACATTAAGTGTAAATGAACAAACTATACTAATTTTTAAAACCAGAGATGTGTAGAGTGAATTAAGAGACTAATTCAACTATCTGCTATCTACAAAAACTCATTTCGAATATAATGATATGGGCAGGTTGAAAATCAAAAGACATATTCTACAATGTTAATCAAAATAAATCAAATTGCTATAGTAATGTCACATAAAATGAATTTCAGAACAAAGAGAATTATCATATGAAAATATATACTTTATATAATAAAGGGTGCAATCTACCCAGAAAACACAACAATCCTAAATATGCATGCACAATAGAACAGAGGTATAATATATGTGAAGTCAAAACTTAAAGAATTGAAATGATAAATAGACAAACCCACAATTATAATTGGGACATCAACATCCCTCATTTAATATTTGGTAGAAGAGCTAGAGAGAGAATTCACACTTATCTGAAAGAACTAAACAATACCATTAACCAACAGGATCTTATAGAACACTCAACAAAAGCAGAGTATACATTCAAGAGAAAACATTTCAAATATGAAAAGTATCACCTCAAGAATCTGGTAATATAAGAGAAAAATAAACACAAAACAAGCAGAAGGATGAGCAGAAAAAAACCTAATCCAGAAAAATAGTATAGGAAATGTATTAACTAACATCTGTAAAATTGACAGACCTCTAACCAGACTGATAAAGAAGGAAGAGAAAACACAAATTTCCTGTATCAGCAAAGAAGCATGGAATATTGCTAAAGATCATGCACACAGTAAAATAATAAAGGGATACTGTATATAAATCTATACAAATAAATTGGTCAACTTAGATGAAATGAACCAACTCTTTGAATAATATAAAACATCACAACTTATCCAATATAAAATAGGTCATTTAAATAAATTTATAATTACTAAACCCATTGAGCTTATAAATTAAAAATTCCTAAAGCAGAAATCTTTCACCCTAGATCATTCCACTGAATGAGCAAAATTTTAAGAAAGAATTATCACCAATTCTATACAATACTTTCCAGAAAACAGAAAAGCTGGTTATATACCATGACCAAGTAAAATTTGCAAAGTTAGTTTAATACAGTCACTCATCTCTTAACAATGGTTACATGTTCTGAGAAATGCATTGTTAGGCAGTTTCATCTTTGTGCAAACCTAGCTGGTACAGCCTCCTGCATACCTAGGCTAAGTGGTATAGCATATTGCTCTTAGACTACAAACCTGTACAGCGTGTTAGTTTATTGAATAGTATAAGGAAATATTAACACAGTGATAATTATGTATGGGATAGGAACTTTTTAGCTCCATTATAATCTTACAGAACCACCATCTTCTACATAGTCCATCCTTGATCAAAACACCATTATAGAGTGCATAACTGTATTTGAAAATCAGTCTGTGTAATATAACATATTAATAGGCAAAAGAAGAAAAACCACATTTGCCAATCAATTCTAGCATTGAAAAAGCATCTGATAAAATTCATCAAAAATTTGTGACAAAAAGTCCTAGAAAATAAGAATGAGAAAACTTCCTCAACTTTATGTTGCTGATTTTCATATAATTACATTTAATTTATGTGAAGAAATTTGTTGAATATTTTTTTCCCTTTGTAATCGTTCCCATTTTCACATGATGATTGCTGAGAAGTCATAATAAATGGTAAATTAAATCACATCATTATAGTTGAATAATTTCAAAGGCAATATTATTAGAAAGTCTCTCAATACTTACATAAAAATAGTACTATAGTTGTTACAAAATGGAATAGAGACTGTAAGATAAATGATCTAGAGCAATGAATGTATTAATGAACTCTGAGAATTAAAATAGATTTTACTAAATTTGGCTTTGGTATATTAAAAAACTATTAAAAGTATTACAATATTGCTACTTTTAATTAAACTGATTTTTCCATGAATAGTTGCATTTCTTGTAATTTGATTAAACTGTTAAGCTAGAATAAGAAAGAAATGAAAAAATAAAGTAATATTAAAATATTCAGTATATGTAAATCATTTTGCATTCTTTGTTAATAGTATTTTTCAGGGAAACAAGAAACAATTATAATAGAATGTAGTTTTCAAGCATTAAAATATAAGGCAAAAGGAGATAGTACCTTGTATATATTTTAGGGAGGTGACATGATAGCAAGTTAAGATTTGTGGAATAATATAGATCAGAATTAAGATGACATAAAATGCCAAATATAAAATTTTCAGTCTCATATTAGGATGTCAAATCATTAAAATAAGATGTAAAGCAGTGGTGTTCTAACTATGATGTAAAAGAAGACAAAATAATCATTAATTTCAGAAGATATTATATATCTCACAACCACATACATATAGAAATACCCAATTTATACAATAAAGAAAATCAACTAGAAATGTTGATTCAAATTTTTGTTGGTTTACTTAGGATATGTAAATGAAAAATAAGTATTTCAAAAATATTAAGAGATTTACTGCATGCCATTCATACAGTTTAAAATAAAATTAAAATTTAAGAATATTGGTTCACAGTAGAATAAATATATTATACACATACATTTTTAAAACACTATAAATTTTTACATAGACAAAAATATATGTGTTTACCAAGAAACAAACTAGATAAGAATGAATAGAAAACAACATGTTCTTGAAGAGAATAAATTGAAGATAACAAGTACCTCTGAAAGTATGTTTAGATTTAATGAAAATTTAAATAATGTTATTATGTAACTTTTGAAATTTTAGAGTTATTTCATAGTTCATCTAGATTTACAACTGTTGAAAATATCTGAGAAATTGTGTGCAAAAATAATACTGGGCTGCTTTCAATACAAATATAAAAGCAACTTATATCAATTTAAATAATATAGTACTAGCAAATGAATAGGCAGACAATTCAGAAGATTCAGTCAAGAACAGTAAGATTAGAATGCAGAACCCCCTACTCCCAATAGAGTGCCTTAAGTGAGGTCAGAGAGGTCAGGAGGCAGCCAATAGTGTTTTTTGAAACACTAAAGGCTTTTAGCAGAGAATGTCATGTTGAAACATTTGTTTCTCAAGACCACTTTGGCCCAGTTGACTTCTCTCTCTCTGTACTGAAAGCTTCTTTTCCCTGGTATCCATTAATACCTCATTCTTCTCATTTTCTTCTTACTTGTTTCTTTGTATAATCTCTAGCTCGTTTGTCCTTTTCTAATCAATCTTTAAATATTAGTTATATGTACCCTTATATTTTTAACTTATACTCCCTTCAAATCCATATTGTTCATCCACATAGCTTCGTTGCCCTTGACATACAGATCAATGAAATAATAATAACAAAGCATGCATCAGCTTAATTGTGACCTGATTGTCACAATTTATAATAATGTAATTATTGATTCAGTTTCTTGATTAATGGTTGATCCTCTGCCCTCTCATTAAATTATAATGTCCTTGAAATCAGGCACGTGCTGATTTTAGCTCACCTATAAATATTTGGACCTATCACAGTGCCCAATAAATTATAGAAAACAAATAAAAATATTAACATAAAACACAAAGGAAGGAAGAATTTAAGTATAAATAGTCAAACGCAAACTGTAATTTAGCATAGAGTTACTGAACACTAACACACAGACAGCAGATTGCAACTGAAGCTATGACAGTGTTTGAAATTACTCTGCAAAATTTAGAGTTAGAAAAGGAGTTGGCAAACTACAACCTGTTGGCCTAATCTAGCTCCCCACCTGGTTTTGTAAATAGAATTTACTGGAACACAACCACACCCATTTATTTATGTATCATCTATGACCTCTTTCACACTACAATGGCAGAGTATTGTAGCCATAACAGAGACCATTTATGACTAACAAACGCTAAAATATTTAACATTTGGCTGAGTATTGAAAAAGTTTGCCAGCCCCTGCGTTATATCAGCAGGCTTCAGTAAATGCCTAGGAGAAACATTAATCTTTCTCTGAATCAGAAGCAGGAATTATAAAGGAAGACTAAAGAAGACAAAGAATGGAGGGAAACCAATACAGTATTAAAGAAATACCAATACGGACTTAAAGAAAACCTATGGAAAACAGAAGAAAATATTATTTTAATAAACACAGTGATTATTATCCTCATCTGCCATATGAAAAGCTCTCACAGTAAAGTATAAGTAGTATTCACTGAATTTAGGACATCCTAATGCATGCTACCATGAAGATGGTATTTGCAATGGGATGGTGAATAAGGTACTCATCAATTGGCTCTATAGTTTCACTAGAGTAGACATTAATTACAAAACATGTGCATTTCAAATGAATGGAGGAAAATTATATAAAAATATCTGTGGTGGAGCTTAAAATTTTATATTTTGTGATAAAAATCATATGTGTATTATACATGTACTTATGTGTCGATGGGTTCACTGTAACATTGAATTTTGAATGTTTAATTCATTAGCTAAAATAAGACTTTTTTTAGAACTATTTTACAGATTAGCACCTTCTTTCTATATAAAAGGCAATATAATATATGGGTTTAAGTATTGTATTCACATCCTAGTGAGAGAGAAAAGTTAGCTAGTTAGGGTGGGTCCTTGGTAAAATTACTTTTAACAGAGAAACAGCTGAAAAATCAGGCTGCAGACTCAGATAAGGAAACTTGCACAAACCTCTGACTCACTCGAATAAAGAAACGGCCCAACATAGAAACACCTTTGTTCTTTGTGCCTAAAGACATGCTCACAACTACAGTGATAAGGGAAGAAGACCCAATCATATATATATAACCAGTGGGCTTCCAGTAAATAGTCTCTTCTCCTTTTGTAGTCATGCACAGGGTGGGCTCTGGTGGGTTCCAGTGAACACTTTCCTTTTCTGGACAGGCTTTGGACTGTGAGTTGAGCCACTGTGAATCATCACTTCAGCTCCTGATTGGTCCCAGGCCAAGGTGCCAGGCCAAGCTGAATAGCACTTTGTCCAAGACCAGTCAGTACATTCCTTACCTTCCCAGTCCATAAAAATCCCGGACCCCAGCCTGATAGTGGGCAACCACTTGGCGCCCTCTCTCCTTGGCAGAGAGCTGTCTTCTTCCATCACTTTTGGATTAAACTTCCTCATCTGAAAAACATGAATGAGGGGACCAATATTAATGCCATTGAGTTGCCATAATAAATAATAAAATTATGTTTACCAAGGGCTTAGTATAGTGTCTAACATATAACACTTCTCCATAAAAGTTAGCAGTTATTATTGCTGATGATTATTGAAAGTAGGACACCTGGAGATAGCGGATTAGATGCAGCCATGTGGAACAGCTGCCACTGAGGAACCTAGAGGACTAGCACACTCCTAGCAGATCTTCAGAGGGAAGGCACAGAGAGTGGATGCAGGAAGTAGCAGAAACTAGGGTAAAGGGGGAGGATGCTGGGAACACTACACAGGGCTATGCACACCAGGACTCGTTCCTGGCCCCCAACAACGCTGGTGGAATGGGTGAGTTGAACTAGCACGGAGTAACCTGCTCTTGCCATGGGCTTCCAGAAAACCAGCATTAGGAGACCCTTCAACCACCATGAACACTAGAGTTGGCAGGGAGCTGTCTAAAGAAATGGTAGGGGAAGCATGCCAGATGAGATGGAGTCCAGAGGGTTTGGTACAAGAGCATTTGTAGTGGAACACAGCCAGGGAAGCCCATATGCCTAGGCTTGACTTGCTCCCATAGGAGTCTTTAGCCCTAGAGAAACTGTTGGACCTGAACTCTGCAGACTGTTCTCAGCCATCAGGTGGGACTGGGCTTACCTGAGCACTCCTTATTCTGCTATACTTTCTAGGACCCCAGCCTGGTCACACCTGCCTGCAGGGCAGCCTTGGGTGCCCTGAATGCCAGCATCATAGCTCTTGTGTTAGCGGACCATCCCTGACCAGGGGAGAGCTTCAGCAGGGTGGCCCCTATAGTCACCCACCAGCCCACCTACCCACCTACTTCCTCCCGGCACTGCAGTTTCCCCTAGGCCCATGGTAACCCCCACATCGCTTTGCTGGTGCATGTGTGCATGGGAAGGTTTTGTTTTCCTTGACCCACCAGAGTACATGTATGCATTCACCCTCCTCTGCCACTGCTATGAAGTGCACTCCACCTTTCCCCCTCCCCACCAGACAGCCATTGGACTCAGAGCCTTGGTGGGAACAGAGCAAGCCAGGCCCACTCTCGCCATGACTTGATCTTGCACCAACACTGCCCATAGGAGTGAAACTAGGCACAGAGAACAGTGGACCCTCCCCCACCCAGAGCAACCAACTCTACCTCTAGCTCACAGCACACACAGACCCATGCCTGCAAGAATCCTGCCCCTGTGCTAACACCATCACCCATATGAGCACATGCACAGTCACCAACAGAGGCCCTTCACCCCTACACCTAGCCATACTACCTCTACCACTGCGGTGAATGCCTGCACAGAGGCAGGCACCTTGCACCCATTAGAAGTTGATGAATATGCACCTTGCTGCAGTGCCCCTGCTGCTGCTGGCACATGAGAGGAGGATGGATCCTGTTGCCACCGCACTATGAATCATGTTGACTGACACCACCCATTGAAGTGTAGTGACTAGTAGTCCAAGAGCACCTTTGCTGCCACAGCACAGTGGATTCGCAACCAGGAGGAGCCACGGAACAAAGTCAGGGCACCATTCAAGTCCCTGAGAGTTACAGCATGAAGTCCAGGAGTTGGGAGTCAAGCATTGGCCCACCAAAATCTTCCAGAAATGAAGCCAGTTGGTTGAATTCATCTTATACCACAATCAAACACTCAAGGTCATAAAATAGGGTGAAAGAAAAAAAAAATCGAAAGGTCAGCAGCTTCAAAGATTGAAGAAACATCAGTCCACAAAGATGAAAAACAACCAACACTAGAACTCTGGTAACTTAAAAAAGCTAGAGTGCCTTATTTCCTCCACTCAACCACACCACCTCTCCAGCAAGGGTCCTAAACCAGGCTGAAATGGCTGAAATGACAGAAATGAATTCAGAATATGATAAGAATGAAGATCATTGAGATGCAGTACGTTGAAACTCAATTTAAGAAAGCTAAGAATCACACAACACAATATGGGAGCTCACAGACAATAGTGTAGAAAAGAATGGAACTTACCAGATAGAGCTGAAAGCACACTACAAGAATTTCATAATGCAATCATAAGTATTAATAGAGTAGACCAAGCTGAGAAAATAATCTCAGAGCTTGAAGATTGACTTTCTGAACAAGACAGTCACATAAGAATAGAGAAAAAAAGAATGAAAAGGAATGAACAAAACCTCCAAGAAATGCAGATTTGTATAAAGAGATCGGAACTGTGACTCACTGGTGTTCTTGAAAGATGGGGAGAGGGTAAGCAACTTGGAAAGCATATTTTAGGCTATCATCCATGAGAACTTCCCTAACCTAGCTAGAGAGACCAACATTTAAATTCAGGAAATTCAGAGAATCCCAGTATGATAGATCAAGAAGATCATTCCCAAGACATAGTAATCAGATTATTCAATGTCAAAATGCAAAAAAAAAAAAAAAAAAAAAAAAAAAAGGGGGGGGTTAAAAGCAGCTAGAGAGAAAGGTCAGGTTACCTACAAAGGGAAGCCCATTAGACTAGCAGCAGACCTCTCAGCTGAAACCCAACAAGCCAGAAGAGATTTGGAGGCCACTACTTAACATTCTTAAGAAAAATAAATTTCAACCCAGAATTGCATATCTGACCAAACTAAACTTCCTAAGCAAAGGAGAAATAAGATCTTTTTCACATAAGCAAATGCTGAAAGAATTCATTATCACCATACCTGTCTTACAAGAGCTTCTGAAGGTAGCACTAAATATGGAAAAGAAAGACCATTACCAGCCACTACAAAAACACACTGAAGTACACAGAACCATTACATTATAAAGCACTCACACGAATAATTTTGCGTAATAGCCAGCTAACATCAAATGCACACATATCCATACTAACATTGAATGTTAGTATGGGTTAAATGCCCCAATTAAAAGGTACAGAGTGAAAGCTAGATAAAGACTCAAAACCCATTGGTATGCTGTCTTCAAGAGACTCATTTCACATACATGACACCATAGACTCAAAATGAAAGGACAGAGAAAAATCTACCAAACAAACAACAATAATCACAATTTAAAAAAACAAAAACAAAAACAAAAAACAGAAAAAAGGAGGTGTTGCAATCCTAATTTCAGACACAACAAACTAAATACTAACAGATGAAAAAAGGGTTCAATTCAACACAAAGACCTACCTATCCTTAATATATATGCACCCAATACAGGAGCACCCAGATTCATAAAGAAAGTTCTAAGAGACTTTCAAAAAGACTTAGACTCTCACACATTAGTAGTAGGAGACTTCAACATCCCACTAACAGTATTAGACAGATCATGGAGGCAGAAAATTAACAAAGATATTCAGGACCTGACCTGAGCACAGGATCAAATGTAACTGATAGATATCTACAAAACTCTCTACTCAAAAGCAACAGAATATATATTCTTATTGCCAAATAGCACATATTCTAAAATTGACCATATAATCAGAAATCAAACACTCCTTAACAAATGCATAATAAATGAAATCATAACGACCACCCTCTTGGAAAACAGTGCAACCGAATTAGAAGTCAAGACTAAGAAATTTGCTCAAAACCATAAATTACATAAAAATTGAATAATCTGCTTCTGAATGACTTTCAAGTAAACAGTAAAATTAAAGCAGAAATCAAGAAGTTCTTTGAAACTAATGAGAGAAAAAAAAAAAAAAAAAAAACGACACACCAGAATCTCTGGAACACAGTGAAGGCAGTGTTAAGAGGTAAATTTATAGCACTAAGTGCCCACATGAAAAAGTTAGCAAGATCTCAAGTTAATAACCTAATATCACAACTAAAATATCTAGAGAACAAAAAACAAATCCCAAAGCTAGCAGAAGACAAGAAATAACTAAAATTAGAGCTGAACTGAAGGAGAATGAGATACAAAAATAACAAGTGAAAGATCAATAAATTAAGGAGTTTCTTTTGAAAAAAAATAAAATAAAATAGACTACTAGCTAGACTAATACAGAAGAAAAGAGAGAATTTCCAAGTAAACACATTTTAGGAATGATAAAGGAGATATTACCACTGACCCCATAGAAACGCAAATAACCGTCAGAGAATATAATGAACATCACTATATAGATAAACTAGAAAATCTAGAAGAAGCATAGAAATTCCTGGACACATAAACCCTCCCAAGATTGTGCCAGAAAAACATTGAAATATTAAACAGATCAATAGGGAGATCTGAAATTGAGCCAGTAATAGATAGCCTACCAACCAGAAAAAGCCCAGGACCAGACAGATCCACAGCTGAATTCTGCCAGGAAGAGCTGGTACCATTTCTACTAAAACTATTCCAAAATATTGAGAAGGGACTCCTCCCTTATTCTACCTATGAGGCCATCATTATCCTGACAATAAAACCTAGCAGAGACACAATAAGAAAAAAAAGGAAATTTCAGGAAAATATCTTTATGAACATTGGTGCAAATATCCTCACACAAAATACTGCCAAATTGAATTCAACAGCACACCAAAAGGTTTACAACCAGGTATGCTTTATCCCTGGGATGCAAGGTTGGTTCAGTATACAGAAATCAATAAATGTGAGACATCACGTAAACAGAACTAGAGACAAAGACCACACGATTATCTCAATAGATGCAAAAAAGGTTTTCAATAAATTCAACACCATTTTATGTTAAAAACTCTCAATAATCTAGATATTGAAGGAAAATACCTCAAAATAATAAGAGCCATCTATGACAAAACCACAGCCAACATCATACTGAATGAACAAATGCTGGAAGCAGTCACCTAAAAAACCAGCACAAGACAAGGATGCCCTTTTTTATGACTACTATTCGACATAGTATTGGAACAACTGGCCAGAGCAAACAAATAAAGGTCATCTAAATGGGAAGACAGGAAATCAAACTATCCCTGTGTGAAGATGACATGATCCTATACCTAGAAAACCCCAGTCTCCTTTCACTGATAAACAACTTCAGTAAAGTTTCATAATGCAAATTCAATGTGGAAAAGTCACTAGCATTCCAATGCACTGACAACAGCCAACCCAAGAGCCAAATCAGGAACTTAATCCTATTCACAATTGCCACAAAAAGAATAAAATACCTAGGAATATAGGAATATAAAATACATAGGAATATACCTAGGAATATAGGTACAAAAATCTCTATAAGGAGAACGATAAAACACTGCTCAAAGAAATCAGAAATGACATAAAAAACTGGAAAAATATTTCATGCTCATGGATAAGAAGAATCAGTATCATTAAAATGACCATAATGCCTAAAGCAATTTATAGATTCAATGATATTCCTATCAAACTAACAATGACATTCTTCACAAAACTAGAAAAATAATTGAAAAATTCATATAGAACCAAAAAAAGAGCCCCAAAAAACCAAGCCAATTCTAAGCAAGAACATAGCTGGAGGCATTGTGCTACCTGACTTCAAACTATACTCCATAGAGAGGCCAGAAATAAGGTCACATACCTAAAACTATCTGATCTTCAACAAAGCTGACAAAAACGAGCAATGGGCAAAGGACTACCTATTTAATAAATGGTGCTGGGAATTGGCTGGCCACATGCATAAGATTGAAACTGGGCCCGTTCCTTATACTACATACAAAAATAAACTAATGATGGATGAAAGGCTTAAATCTAAAACCCCAAACTATACAAACCCTGAAAGACAACTTGACAATACCATTCAGAACACAGGCACAGGCAAAGATTTCATGACTGTATATTTAAGAACTAATAGGAGATATATATATATATGTGTGTCTCCTAATATATAAACTCCCCTATATATATATATATTAAGTATTAACTTACATGATCACATGGTCCCATGGTAGGCTGTCTGCAAGCTGAGGAGCAAGGGGAGCCAATCACAGTCCCAAAACTGAAGAACTTGGAGTCCGATGTTCAAGGACGGGAAGCATCCAGCACAGGACAAAGTTTTAGGCTGAGAGGCTAGGCTAGTCTCTCCTTTTCATGATTTACTGCCTGCTTTATACCCAATGGCAGCTGATTAGATTGTGCCTGCCAGATTAAGGGTAGATCTGCCTTCCCTAGACCAATGACTCAAATGTTAATCTCTGTTGGCAACACCCTCACAGACACACTCAGGATCAATACTTTGTATCCTTCAATCCAATCAAGTAGACGACAGTCAGTAGTAATCATCACAATGACAAAGTCGCCAAAAGCAATTGCAACAAAAGCAAAAGTTGACAAATGGGGTCTAATTAAACTAAAGGGCTTCCGCACACACACAAAAAGAAAGTATCAGCCAAGTAAACAGACAGCCTACATAATGGGAGAAATGTGTTGCAAACTATGCATCTGATAAAGGTCTAATATCCAACATCTATAAGGAACTTTTAAGTTCATGAGAAAAAAAAACACCCTTTAGAAAGTGGGCAAATGGCATAAATAGACACTTTCCAAAAGAAGATACACATGCAGCCAACAAGCATATGAAAAAAAAGCACAATATCACTAATTGTTAGGGAAATGAAAGTCAAAACCATGATGAGATACTATGTCACACCAGTCAGAATGACTATGATTAAAAAACTAACAGATGTTGGCAAGGTTGTGGAGAAAAAGGAACACATCCACTGTTGGTGGGAGTGTAAATTAGTTCAGTCTTTGTGGAAAACAGCGTGGTGATACCTCAAAGACCTAAAAACAGAACTACCATTTGACCCAGCAGTTTCATTACTGTGTATATATATATGCAAAGGAATAGAAATCATTTTATCATAAAGACACGTGCACATGTATGTTCATTGCAGCACTGTTTACAATAGCAAAGAAATGGAATCAACATAGGTGCCCACCATTGGTAGACTGGATAAAGAAAATGTGGTAGAAACATATCATGAAATACTAAGCAGCAATAAAAAAGAAGATCATGCCCTTTGTAGAAATATGGATGAAGCTGGAGGTCATTATCTTTAGCAAACTAATGCAGGTACAGAAAACCAAATATCACATGTTCTCACTTATACCTGGGAGTTAAAAGATGAGAACTCCCACACATAGAGGAAAGTAAGAGACACTGAGGCCTACCGGAGGGTACAGTGTGGGAAGAGGGAAGGAGGGATCAGGAAAAATAACTAATACATACTAAGCTTAATACCTAAGTGACAAAATAATCTGTACAACAAACCCCTGAGACATGTATCCCTGAATTTAAAATAGAAAGTTAAGATAAAATGAAGTAGAAAGAGGTTGAAGGAAACAAAATGTTTTATCCATTCTGTGGCATGCAAAATGCAAAAAGAAAAATTCTAAATTAAACGAACTTTCTACATAGTATACATCAATATATTTTGTTGCTTCCCCATCTAATATGCAGTTTTCAACTCAATTTTCTCCCAAGTGTCACAATTATTCAACCAACTAGCATTATTGGAAATAATTTAATCTACTCACTATGCTAGTATTATTCAGAGTGTGTATAAAGTCTACTTCATTGTGTGTGTGATAGAGAGCAAGAGAGAACAAGTGATATTGAGGCAGAAACCACACATATGAGAGAGAAATAGAGGCATTTGTGTGTATAGATGTGTGTGCTTGTGTCTTTGTTATTGATCTACCCTGCTCTTACTACTAAAGAATATATATAAGTATGCTCTAAAACACATTTTAGATTCATTGACCTATTCTGAAGTATACTTTAATTTATAAAGTCTTGTTATAAAAAGTTATGAAAGTTAAATGTTTATAATATTAATGAAGATAAAGCATTATATTTGGGGAGTTTTCATTAATTTCCAAATTATCCTTTAAGGGCTGTCTTAATTGCTTAGCGTAATAACAGTAATTTATCGAAAAGTTCTAATTTTTTTTGACTAATGGCAAAACAAACAAAAAGATGCCTATGCTAATGAAATAAATGAATGGAAAATCTTCTTGGAATGATCAACATTTGAAATGTACTTTATTTTCCTTTTAGAGATTAGTATCAGAAGTTATTTTTAATGTCTCTTGGATGTCTTAACTATTATTTAATAAATAGATAAAATAATATATTGAGTAATCAGATTTCAATAATTTTCTAAAAGCATCATAAACAATGTATTTTTAGATGATGTATTTTTTAGATGTTAGATTGGGACGTTCAATTATCTTAAATAAAAATGTATGAGATCAGTTTGTATCATCTGACTCTCTGGAGATTAGAGAGCCATGCACAAGCGTAAGGATTTTCACTATTTACTTAGACCTTAATAAATAAATACTTAATAAATACTCAAGTGAGTTTGAGCAAGCAATTTTTAAAGCATTTATTCTTAATATTCAGAATACTTGGCTATCGACACTAATTAACACATCAAAAATGACCAAAGAACAGTTCTAAATGTCTTACATTTTTGTAGCACTTTTTTCAAATATGCAAACCATTTCACCTAAAATTCTGATTTGTATGTTCCAAAAAGAAACAGGCCTAAAATATTGTTTTCTTGATTACATAATGTTGATTTCTGTCAGTTTTGTAAGTCATATCTCCATTAAATACTCCCTATAGAGAATAACTGATTATCTTTCAGTTATACTTTAAAGAAACTAATGTTCTAGAAACAGGTATGGGTGAATCCTGAAAAATAATTTAATCATTTTGATTGGCAAATTGTCTTGTCCATTACGTCTCTCTGCTATGATGGCCAACCAGGATGTGCCCTGCTGAGCTAACAAAAATTAACAGCGGGACAACAACTTACTCTGATCATACCAGGTACCCAGAGGAATGAATCTCTAAAGGACATCACTTTGTAAGTTGGTACTTATGACCAGACCTCCCTGTAAAGTTAATAGTGTTAATTAGAAGTTTACCAGGAAATCTCTAACTATAAAATATTTTTAGCCAGATGTATATAGTCTTTCTAGATTGCTTAGTGCATTTCAAAGAGGAATGTATGCGTTTATGGAACATGGCTGGCTGGAAAATGGGTGGGGGAGTGTCACAGAACCATTTTCCTCCCTATGTAATTAGCAACTTATAAAAGAGCTACACAACAAAAATAGCTTTGCTTATGAATAGTATTTCTACATGTACTGCTTGAAACTTGTCCTTTAACCTGAAGCCAAAACATTGACTAATGAGGAAGAAGAAAAGAGAATCTTGGAAGGTACATCTGAGAGTTTGAAGTTTCTTCAGGAATGGATTGTTTAGTTTGTTTCTGGTGATGGTAAATCTGGAGCAGCTGCTGTGAAGACAGCGGCTGCAGCAGAGGAGGCATGGCTGGGGCTGCATGCTCCATGGAACTAGCAGGAGCCGGGAAAAGGCAGGAACCCTACCCTCTTCTGAGTTGGCTCAGCTGTGGACTTGGGCATCCCTGTGCTTACAGGGGCCCAAGAAGTCCCCCTGCCCCTGCAGGCTTGGGAATGCCTGCTCTTGCTACCTGGCCTCTCCTGGCCCCTGGCACCTGCTCTAACTTCAGAGCAAAGTTGAAACCGCACCTGGGCACTGTTGTGACCTGGCTGGGTGTACATGCACTTGGGGCAGCACTGACACGTCAGCCCCGTGCTGCCTCAGCACCCTCCGGACTTTGGGTGTCAATGAGCATGGGAGAGAAGCTGATGGGGGCTGCTGAGGGCAGCTGGTTATCAGCCTGCAGGAGCCCCTCAGCACGAACAGCCTGGAGGCCATAGATTATATGTAGATGGTAGCAGGGGGCAGATAGACTCCTGGGTGGAAAAAGGTTAGTTCCTGGTGATGCCCCACCTTCAAGCCAAGGATGGGCTGAAGCATAAGGGCCAGGATGTCAGTTCCAGGTGGAGTCTTCTGGCCTAGAATGAGAACTTATGCTTTATCCTGGCCCTGCCATGGCTGTCCATGGATGAATCAGCAGGTACTTCCTCTCTTCTAAACCCCAGAAAAACCCCAGACTCAGACTCACAGAGATGTTGGGATGACCTTCCTGTGGTTAGGAGCTACTCATTCCAGGTCTTCCCTCTGCTGAAGGCTGCAGACTCAATGGGACAACCTGCCTGCAGATAGGAGCTGCCCACTCTGTGTCTTCTCTCTGCTGAGAGCTGTACAGATATCGGGAAGACTTGACTCTGGATAGACGCTACCCACTCCAGGTCTCCTCTCTGCTGAGTGCTGCATTCCTTGGGATGAACTGCCTGTGGAAAGGAGTCACCCACTTCAGGTCCCCTGAGAACTGTACTGTCACTCAGTAAAGCATCTTTTCACCTTACTCACCCTCCAGTTGTCTGTGTCACCTCATTCTTCCTGGACATAGGACAAGAGCTTGGGACTTGCAGAATGACAAAGCTGGAAGAACTGTAATACAAACAGGGCTGAAACATGTCCCCTATCACCTGCTCTCCATGTTGCAGGTGGTGAGGAGAGAAGAGTTGTGGTCTTTCCAGGATCCCAGACCTAGGAGCTCCCTGACCCAGGGCTGTGACATCTTCTGTGGGGCTCTGTGGTTTCTGACATCTCCATCTCCAAGCTTCTGGGTGCCACTGCGTTCCCCTCGTCCAGACATAGGTGCCCACAGCGGGAGCTACTTATGGTACATCTGATCCAGCCACAGGCTTGCATGGAGCCAGCACCTGTGCCAGTGCATGGAACTTCCTGCCCCACCACAGCAGCCAGTGTACCTGGGTGTGCACAATGGCCAGACCCCACACTCGCTTGCTCACACAACCTTCACCACTCCGTGCCTTGCTTGCCCTCAGCAGGCATGGGATCTGGGCCGGTAGCATGAGCCACGTGCAGCCTGCCAGGCTGAGTGGGTGGAATGAGCCCAGTGGGCCCAAGCAAACCTTGGGCAAAGGTGCCACTGGCCATAGAGGCTTCTGGCTGACAAGTGACACCCTAAGGATACTGTGACACTGGTGCCTACCTTCACTGTTTAAATCATTATTAAAGTTTTGAGCTGAAAGTGATCTGTCACCGGTGTCTGCTTTGACATTTAAAGATTCGTGGTAAAAATGATTGGTGGTAGCTGTGGGATTACCTGTTAGACCCATAAATTATAACGTCTAAGGCATTATTTGGCAAGGCAAGGAATGAGTTTGGAAATAATGTGAATTTGATGTTGGGATGGTTCGCTAAGCATTCTTGTTGTTAATGGAACTTATCATTTGCTAGACACGGGGAATGCAATGGTAGAAAAGATGGACATAATATTTTTATTAGATTTGTCTTCATGGTCATTATAGTCATTATAACAATTTCCATAAATTAGTGATTGAAAACAACACAGATTTATTGTTTTACAATTCTGAATGTCAGAAGTCTGAAATAGGTCTTACTGGGTTAAAGTCAAGGTGTCAGCAGAGGGTAAGATTATGTACATTTCTGAATGCTGTAAGGGGCAATCACTTTTTTCTGCCCTTTCTGCTTTCTAGAGGCCACCCACTTTCCTTGGTTCATGCCTCTCTTTAATCTTGAAAGTCTGGGATGGCTACTTGAGTCTTTCTCACATCCAATCACTCTGACACTGACTCCTCCTTGACCTCCCCAATTTACGTTTAAGGACCCTAGCTGGGTAGCATGCTCCTATAATCCCAGGAGTTCAAAGCTGCAGTGAGCTATGATTGCATTACTGTGCTCCAGCCTGTATGACACCGTGAAACTCTATCTAAAAAAAAAAACAAAAAAAAACCCAAAAAAGTATGTTTGTGATTTCATTGGGGCCACCCATATGGTACACAATAATTTTCCTATTTTAAGGTCAGCTGATTAGAAACTTTAATTGCATCTGCAATTTCAATTCCCATTTGTAATGTAATATAACATATTCACATATGAATTAGAACATTTTTGTGGTTATTCATAAAGCCTGAAGATACCCAGATTTTATATTAATATTTTTGACTCTAATTGCCTTGCTCTATTTATTTTTTATTTAAAAGCTGTGAAAATGTTTGTGTTGTTCTAAACAATTATCATTTGGATGTCTTGCACTTTGTGTCTTACAGCAACACCATAGTACAAAGTAATGTCTGTATAGCACAAGCAATGTAAGTCAGGATGGCATTATTTGCCTCTTTATTTTACAAAAGGAAAAACAATGAAGGCTTGAAAAAATATTTGATTATTCCACCAGGCATAGCTACGAGCACTGAAACTAAAAAACATAGTTTTCTGTTTTTGAAATCTTTGTATTCTAATCTATGTTCAGATGTTTTACTGTATATTTTTAAACATAAATTTCCATTAATCTGTATGAGGTTACTAAAAGATGGCTAATATATAGCTACTAGGAAAATCCATACATATTTTCACATTTTTGCTCAAAGGATGTCTCATTCAGGTAAACTTGCCAGACCTACCCATACAGAACTAGTCTTTCTCTAAAGCACAATGTTTTAACACATATGAGTATATCTGATTCATGTTGATTTTATTTCCAAGGTTTAACCTTTCTTATAACTTTATAAATCACGCATAGTTCTATATACCCACCATAACCAATTATTTGCAATAATAATAATATTAAAGAATTTGAGTATTTATGTTTTAGTAATAACTTCAAAATTCTTACTTTTCTTTAAGTGGCACAGCCTTGCTCAATTTGACAAATCAGTAGAGTTGAGAATTATTTTTTTTTAGCTTAACAATCAAAGTCAAGACAAACTTACTAATTTTTGTTATTCTCACCTACTTTTTTTCTGAATAAAGAGATTGCCATATTCTGTGCCTTTCACTTAAAAAGACCAGGAATACACACATTTAAAGCTAAAAAAAAAAAAAAAAAAAAAAAAAGAATAATATAAGCAATTATGTTTCCTGTACCATGCTTGTGTCTTTTCTATAACTCATGTCTTTGGTGATTATTTGGACTAGTAATGAAATTGGGCTACTACAATTTAACTTAACATCATGTAAGGCATGGAGTAAAATATTGATAATGTAAAACCTAAATAATTTTCAACAAAACAATAAGAGTTTACTACCCAAAAGAGAATAATTTGTGTTTTTGAGATTTTTTAAACTAAGCATATAAATTGTTTTTGAGATTTTTTAAACTAAGCATACTCTAAAGCTCATTTCTAATTGTCACTAATACTGATTTAATCAGAACTTTGCTTTCATACTAAATATTATTTCTTGAATGAAAGATTACACATAAAACTATTCAAGTGGATTATTCTTTAAAATCATGACCAGTAAGTATGATTACAATGTAGCTTCATATTGCTGGATAATTATGAAGCTGCCATCAGTGGATTTTGGTAACCATGGGGGTTCTGGAACAAATTCTCCATGAAAACCAAGGGACAACTGTATTTATACAAATATATGAACACCTCTTCATTGGCAAGCAGACCAAAACAGTCAGAAGGCATGATGATGAAGTGGTTCCTAGCTCAGCTGCAGAGGCAGATCCTCTTGGTTCAAATCCAGGGTAGATACCTTGCTAGCCCTCTAGGCCACATTTCTAAAACTCCATGTGCCTACATTTCCTTATTGGAAAACCTGAATAATGACAGTCTAAGGGAATAAAAGAAGTTTTGACATATAATGTGCTTAACAAAATCTGACATAAGTGCTTAATTAAAGAAAGAAGTTCAAGATAAAGTCTTCTGAAATCTGGTATTTGTCATTTTGGTATATAAATTATCAATGAAACAAAAAATTTAATTAAATATTCACATTGATCTCAGTACTTTATTAGACAAAACTAGTCCTTAAGAAGCTCGTAAATTAGCACATGCCGTGCCTCAAGGTTGACAATATTAACTTGCCACTATCAGCTAGAATGGTTTCTTAGAATGAATTCAGTTCAACCATAAGGCAACTCTGCAGGCTATAGCACAAATCATCTAGGCAGGACATGTGTGCAGGTTCAGTGCCAGAAAGATACCCACTTACTTTCTGTGTGCTGGGCTCAAGTAGAATTACTGGAGGCAAGGAAGATTCCAAAGATTCACTGTGGAAGAATTTCAAGAAGGGCTGTATAGACATTGACTGCTGGGAAACTATATCTTCTGGAAGACCAGTGGAGCAAGCAATTATCATTTGGGGCCAAATGTCTAAAAGCTGATGAAAGAGAAAAACAGAGCTTACAACAATAATAGGCCATATCAGGTGTGACCTTTCAGAGGCCAGTGGAAGGATAAGCACGATTAGTATGGGGATCCCTGGAAGACATTGCAGGTACAAGATCACATGGACAAAACTCACTATTAAATATGATATTGTGACTTACTTGCAATTTTGTTACAATCAATCGATCAATTTCCTAATCATTATCCCATTAAACACTTTCAGTAATATTGTAAGGTGATTGGGTAGTATTATTTTCATTTTGTAATCTGGGAAACTGAGAGTCAGAGATTTCAAGTTAGGTGCCCAATCCTAGATACTAAGCAGTCAAACAATGTCTAAAAACCAGATTTTTGAAATTCATTTTAAGATTATTTTAATTATTTTTATTTCATGTAAGAAAAACAATGACGTATCTGTATATAAGAAATAATGCAGATAAATGAAGTAATAAAGATAAATATTAAATAGATTAAATCAAAAAAGTAAGATTATTGGAAGTCCTCTTAACTAAATCTTTAGATATATTTTTCTTAGCCATGGAAGTATTTTTATTCTAACAAATAAAGGAAATTGATCTGCAATAAAAAATTTCTCCCCAGCTATCACACACAGTATTGCTTATCTTTGACAAATTCAATTTTAAGAACAGTCATTAAATGGCAATTAGAATGGTTCAATACAATTTTCTGAATGGTTCAGTAGTGTTTACGTGTGTGATTTCTACATCTGTTGTTTAGCTTAGAAAGAACGCTTTATGTTTTCACATGTGGTATAAGAAATATTTCTTCTTTTGCCAGAGACATAGCTACTCTGTTTACAAAATCTTCAGATTTCATATGGGGCTATGTACGTTGCCATAAACCTTCACCAAAATAAAGCAGCAATCCCAGAACTGTTCTGTATTGCCGTTTTGCATTGCTTTCAGAATCAAAGTCTTTATACTTTTCTGCATTTTACCATGTAATCACCACAAAGAAAAAAACAACACAATGTTGGTTTAGCTAAGACTATACTTAAAGAAATAAATTTAATTTGGTGATTAACATATCTTACCAGGAATCAAAGCAGTTTTCTTTGTATTTCTTCTCAGCATGAATAAAACTACAACTCATTTAGCAGATTTCATTTTTTCTTTTCTTCCCTTGTTTCACCTTGTAATAGGACCTTGACTTCTTGCTCTCTCACCTGCCAGAGCTATAGTTTGCCATCCTGGGATATGTGAACAAATCTTCTTTCAATGTACATTTTAGGTTTCTGAATACAGAATTAAAAGGTTTTGAAAAATAGTGTATACGTTAACACAAATACCAAAGTACGACTTTAATATCAATTTAATTAAATAAATTGACACTGTAGTTCCTCCAGTTTTCATTATAATCTTAAAGTTACAACAGGCTGACAGATTTCTGAACATAATTAAAACGCTAAACTTTCAATGCTTTTGAGTATAAAATGGAGTGTTTCTAGTATCACTACAGAAAGTATAATAACAGCTTCATTTTCAGCAATAAGTCCGTACACACATCGTTCTTTCCATGTTCCTCTTCCTATCACATCCCAAACTTGTATACTTGTGTATGTCTGTATCTAATTGATGCTTCTTTGATTATAAATGGTTTTATTACAGCATTAAAAAACTAATTTTAAATACCTATATAAGAATTTCGAGGGGGGCGGAGCAAGATAGCCAAATAGGAACAGCTCCAGTCTCCAACTCCCAGCGCGAGTGACAAAGAAGACCGGTGATTTCTGCATTTTCAACTGAGGTACTGGGTTCATTTCACTAGGGAGTGCCCAACAATCGGTGCTGGTCAGCTGCTGCAGCCCAACCAGGGAGAGCTGAAGCAGGGCGAGGCATCGTCTCACCTGGGAAGTGCAAGGGGGAAGGGAATCCCTTTTCCTAGCCAGGGGAACTGAGACACACAACACCTGGAAAAACGGTTAACTCCCACCCCAATACTGCGCTTTAAGGAAACGGGCACACCAGGAGATTATATCCCACACCTGGCCGGGAGGGTCCCACACCCACAGAGCCTCCCTCATTGCTAGCACAGCAGTCTGTGATCTACCGGCAAGGCAGCAGCGAGGCTGGGGGAGGGGCGCCTGCCATTGCTGAGGCTTAAGTAGGTAAACAAAGCCACTGGGAAGCTCGAACTGGGTGGAGCTCACAGCAGCTCAAGCAAACCTGCCTGTCTCTGTAGACTCCACCTCTGGGGACAGGGCACAGTAAACAATAACAAACACAGCAGAAACCTCTGCAGATGCAAACGACTCTGTCTGACAGCTTTGAAGAGAGCAGTGGATCTCCCAACACAGAGGTTGAGACCTGAGAAGGGACAGACTGCCAGCTCAAGTGGGTCCCTGACCCCTGAGTAGCCTAACTGGGAGACATCTCCCACTAGGGGCAGTCTGACACCCCACACCTCACAGGGTGGAGTACCCCCCTGAGAGGAAGTTTCCAAAGCAAGAATCAGACAGGTACACTCACTCTTCAGCAATATTCTATCTTCTGCAGCCTCTGCTGCTGATACCCAGGCAAACAGGGTCTGGAGTGGACCTCAAGCAATGTCCAACAGACCTACAGCTGAGGGTCCTGACTGTTAGAAGGAAAACTATCAAACAGGAAGGACACCTACACCAAAACCCCATCAGTACGTCACCATCATCAAAGACCAGAGGCAGATAAAACCACAAAGATGGGGAAAAAGCAGGGCAGAAAAGCTGGAAATTCAAAAAATAAGAGCACATCTCCCCCGGCAAAGGAGCGCAGCTCATCGCTAGCAATGGATCAAAGCTGGATGGAGAATGACTTTGATGAGATGAGAGAAGAAGGCTTCAGTCCATCAAACTTCTCAGAGCTAAAGGAGGAATTACATACCCAGTGCAAAGAAACTAAAAATCTTGAAAAAAAAGTGGAAGAATTGAAGGCTAGAGTAATTAATGCAGAGAAGGTCATAAACGAAATGAAAGAGATGAAAACCATGACACGAGAAATACGTGACAAATGCACAAGCTTCAGTAACCGACTGGATCAACTGGAAGAAAGAGTATCAGCGATTGAGGATCAAATGAATGAAATGAAGCGAGAAGAGAAACCAAAAGAAAAAAGAAGAAAAAGAAATGAACAAAGCCTGCAAGAAGTATGGGATTATGTAAAAAGACCAAATCTACGTCTGATTGGGGTGCCTGAAAGTGAGGGGGAAAATGGAACCAAGTTGGAAAACACTCTTCAGGATATCATCCAGGAGAACTTCCCCAAACTAGTAGGGCAGGCCAACATTCAAATCCAGGAAATACTGAGAATGCCACAAAGATACTCTTCGAGAAGGGCAACTCCAAGACACATAATTGCCAGATTCACCAAAGTTGAATTCACCAAAGTTGAAGGAAAAAATCTTAAGGGCAGCCAGAGAGTAATGTCGGGTTACCCACTAACAGCAGATCTCTCGGCAGAAACTCTCCAAGCCAGAAGAGAGTGGGGGCCAATATTCAACATTCTTAAAGAAAAGAATTTTAAACCCAGAATTTCATATCCAGCCAAACTAAGTTTCATAAGTGAAGGAGAAATAAAATCCTTTACAGATAAGCAAATGCTTAGAGATTTTGTCACCACTAGGCCTGCCTTACAAGAGACCCTGAAGGAAGCACTAAACATGGAAAGGAACAACCGGTACCAGCCATTGCAAAAACATGCCAAAATGTAAAGACCATCAAGGCTAGGAAGAAACTGCATCAACTAAAGAGCAAAATAACCAGTTAATATCATAATGGCAGGATCAAGTTCACACATAACAATCTTAACCTTAAATGTAAATGGACTAAATGCTCCAGTTAAAAGACACAGACTGGCAAACTGGATAAAGAGTCAAGACCCATCAGTCTGCTGTATTCAGGAGACCCATCTCACATGCAGAGACATACATAGGTTCAAAATAAAGGGATGGAGGAAGTTTTACCAAGCAAATGGAGAACAAAAAAAAGCAGGGGTTGCAATACTAGTCTCTGATAAAACAGACTTTAAACCATCAAAGATCAAAAGAGACAAAGAAGGCCATTACATAATGGTAAAGGGATCAATTCAACAGGAAGAGCTAACTATCCTAAATATATATGCACCCAATACAGGAGCACCCAGATTCATAAAGCAAGTCCTTAGAGACTTACAAAGAGACTTAGACTCCCATACAATAATAATGGGAGACTTCAACACTCCATTGTCAACATTAGACAGATGAACGAGACAGAAAGTTAACAAGGATATCCAGGAATTGAACTCATCTCTGCAGCAAGCAGACCTGATAGACATCTATAGAACTCTCCACCCCAAATCAACAGAATATACAGTCTTCTCAGCACCACATTGCACTTACTCCAAAATTGACCACATAATTGGAAGTAAAGCACTCCTCAGCAAATGTACAAGAACAGAAATTATAACAAACTGTCTCTCAGACCACAGTGCAATCAAACTAGAACTCAGGACTAAGAAACTCAATCAAAACCACTCAACTACATGGAAACTCAACAACCTGCTCTTGAATGACTACGGGGTACATAAGGAAATGAAGGCAGAAATAAAGATGTTCTTTGAAACCAATGAGAACAAAGACACCACATACCGGAATCTCTGGGACACATTTAAAGCAGTGTGTAGAGGGAAATTTATAGCACTAAATGCACACAAGAGAAAGCAGGAAAGATCTAAAATTGACACTCTAACATTGCAATTAAAAGAACTAGAGAAGCAAGAGCAAACACATTCGAAAGCTAGCAGAAGGCAAGAAATAACTAAGATCAGAGCAGAACTGAAGGAGATAGAAACACAAAAAACCCTCCAAAAAATCAATGAATCCAGGAGTTGGTTTTTTGAAAAGATCAACAAAATTGACAGACTGCTAGCAAGACTAATAAAGAAGAAAAGAGAGAAAAATCAAATTGATGCAATAAAAAATGATAAAGGGGATATCACCACTGACCCCACAGAAATACAAACTACCATCAGAGAATACTATAAACACCTCTACGCAAATAAACTGGAAAATCTAGAAGAAATGGATAATTTCCTGGACACGTACACTCTTCCAAGACTAAACCAGGAAGAAGTTGAATCCCTGAATAGACCAATAGCAGGCTCTGAAATTGAGGCAATAATTAATAGCCTACCAACGAAAAAAAGTCCAGGACCAGATGAATTCACAGCTGAATTCTACAAGAGGGACAAGGAGGAGCTGATACCATTCCTTCTGAAACTATTCCAATCAATAGAAAAAGAGGGAATCCTCCCTAACTCATTTTATGAGGCCAACATCATCCTGATACCAAAGCCTGGCAGAGACACAACAAAAAAAGAGAATTTTAGACCAATATCCCTGATGAACATCGATGCAAAAATCCTCAATAAAATACTGGCAAACTGGATTCAGCAACACATCAAAAAGCTTATCCACCATGATCAAGTGGGCTTTATCCCTGGGATGCAAGGCTGGTTCAACATTCGCAAATCAATAAACATAATCCAACATATAAACAGAACCAAAGACAAGAACCACATGATTATCTCAATAGATGCAGAAAAGGCTTTTGACAAAATTCAACAGCCCTTCATGCTAAAAACTCTCAATCAATTCGGTATTAATGGAACATACTTCAAAATAATAAGAGCTATTTATGACAAACCCACAGCCAATATCATACTGAATGGGCAAAAACTGGAAAAATTCCCTTTAAAAACTGGCACAAGACAGGGATGCCCTCTCTCACCACTCCTATTCAACATAGTGTTGGAAGTTCTGGTTAGGGCAATCAGGCAAGAGAAAGAAATCAAGGGTATTCAGTTAGGAAAGAAGAAGTCAAATTGTCCCTGTTTGCAGATGACATGATTGCATATTTAGAAAACCCCATTGTCTCAGCCCAAAATCTCCTTAAGCTGATAAGCAACTTCGGCAAAGTCTCAGGATACAAAATTAATGTGCAAAAATCACAAGCATTCTTATACACCAGTAACAGACAAACAGAGAGTCAAATCAGGAATGAACTTCCATTCACAATTGCTTCAAAGAGAATAAAATACCTAGGAATCCAACTTACAAGGGATATAAAGGACCTCTTCAAGGAGAACTACAAACCACTGCGCAGTGAAATCAAAGAGGACACAAACAAATGGAAGAACATACCATGCTCATGGATAGGAAGAATCAATATCGTGAAAATGGCCATACTGCCCAAGGTAATTTATAGATTCAATGCCATCCCCATCAAGCTACCAATGAGATTCTTCACAGAATTGGAAAAAACTGCTTTAAAGTTCATATGGAACCAAAAAAGAGCCCGCATCTCCAAGACAATCCTAAGTCAAAAGAACAAAGCTGGAGGCATCACGCTACCTGACTTCAAACTATACTACAAGGCTACAGTAACCAAAACAGCATGGTACTGGTACCAAAAGAGAGATACAGACTAATGGAACAGAACCGAATCCTCAGAAATAATACCACACATCTACAGCCATCTGATCTTTGACAAACCTGAGAGAAACAAGAAATGGGGAAAGGATTCCCTATTTAATAAATGATGCTGGGAAAATTGGCTGGCCATAAGTAGAAAGCTGAAACTGGATCCTTTCCTTACTCCCTATATGAAAATTAATTCAAGATTGATTAGAGACTTAAATGTTAGACCAAATACCATAAAAATCCTAGAGGAAAACCTAGGTAGTACCATTCAGGACATAGGCATGGGCAAAGACTTCATGTCTAAAACACCAAAAGCAACGGCAGCAAAACCCAAAATTGACAAATGGGATCTCATTAAACTAAAGAGCTTCTGCACAGCAAAAGAAACTACCATCAGAGTGAACAGGCAACCTACAGAATGGGAGAAAATTTTTGCAATCTACTCATCTGACAAAGGGCTAATATCCAGAACCTACAAAGAACTCAAACAAATTTACAAGAAAAATACAAACAACCCCATCAAAATGTGGGCAAAGGATATGAACAGACATTTCTTAAAAGAAGACATTCATACAGCCAACAGACACATGAAAAAATGCTCATCATCACTGGCCATCAGAGAAATGCAAATCAAAACCACAATGAGATACCATCTCACACCAGTTAGAATGGCGATCATTAAAAAGTCAGGAAACAACAGGTGCTGGAGAGGATGTGGAGAAACAGGAACACTTTTACACTGTTGATGGGATTGTAAACTAGTTCAACAATTATGGAAAACAGTATGGCGATTCCTCAAGGATCTAGAAGTAGATGTACCATATGACCTAGCTATCCCATTACTGGGTATATACCCAAAGGATTATAAATCATGCTGCTATAAAGACACATGCACACGTATGTTTATTGTGGCACTATTCACAATAGCAAAGACTTGGAATCAACCCAAATGTCCATCAGTGACAGACTGGATTAAGAAAATGTGGCACATATACACCATGGAATACTATGCAGCCATCAAAAAGGATGAGTTTGTGTCCTTTGTAGGGACATGGATGTAGCTGGAAACCATCATTCTTAGCAAAGTATCACAAGAACAGAAAGCCAAACACTGCATGTTCTCACTCATAGGTGGGAACTGAACAATGAGATCACTTGGACTCAGGAAGGGGAACATCACACACCGGGGCCTATCATGGGGAGTGGGAAGGGGGGAGGGATTGCATTGGGAGTTATACCTGATGTAAATGACGAGTTGATGGGTGCTGACGAGTTGATGGCTGCAGCACACCAACATGTCACAAGTATACATATTTAACAAACCTGCACATTATGCACATGTACCCTAGAACTCAAAGTATAATAATAAAAAATAATAATAATAAATAAAAAATAAATTAAAAAAATAAAAATAAAAATAAAAAAAAAATTTCATCGATTTCTTTCAACAAATTATAAAAATAAATACTTTGCACTCTTATTTTCTTTTACTAAACAAAAGCTTATAGGTGCTGCATAAATATATTTTCTTCTGTTTTAACTTTTAAATCTCTAATACTCCAGATTGCTCTATAGACTGATTTTTGACACCAACTGCGGTTACATTACAGATGAATTTAGAAAAAATAAGCGTTATACTTGTAACTTCTCACACACACAATGCATCACTGACTTTATTACAATCTCTTGTGTTTTCAAGTTTTTTAAAATTTTCAATTATCTTTAAAATATGTTCTCATCTATTCTTGCTGCAGCTTATTCTTAAATATTTAAAATTTTTATTTTTAACGTGAATGGAATATGTTTAACATATTTTCTCGCTAGGTTTTCAATATTTATAGAATAGCTATCACTTTTTGTTATATTTATTTTTAAAAGCTCTCTCACTATACTTTTAGCTTTATTAATTTGTTTATTCCATTGAGTGTTCTAAGTAAGTTTATCATAATAAGTTTAACTTATGATGTTATTTTGGCTTTTATTCTTTCCAAAGGAAAGAAAAAGATGTAATATGTTAATAAAAAATATATCTTTATAATTTAATAACATTTCTTAGAACTTTCAGAAAAATTATAAGCATTACTGCCCAAAAATATCATTTTGCTCATCTTCTTAACTATAAAGAGAATGTCCATAGATTTTAACTGTTAGTTTTGACTGTTACTATAAAATAGATATTCACTGTAAAATATTTAGTTAGCACCAACTCTTTGCCAGTTACTGTGCCGAAAGTGTAGGGAAAAAATTAACTGCTATAATGAATAAATTCAAAAATGTACAGTAGATGTGGCAGAAGTTCCCTTCTTTTCATAACAATACTGGGTGGGGACATCCTCCTCCGTCAGTCACCGAGGGTTCAAGGCAGCTTTCATCCACATGTGACTTCAAAGTCACCCTGAAGATTTAATATATTCCAGGTAAGCTGGAAGGGGATCAGAGCAAAGAGTAGTGGTTTTACATTTTAAGGATCTAGATGTTGAAATGTGACACATATATTTTTACATTCCACTAACTATAATTCAGTCACAGTGTTCAAACCTTACTGCAAGGAGGGTGGGAGGGCCAGGAAAAAATAGGAGAACATGAACTTGGAGAGAAGCTACCAGGTTCTACCACAGAGGCCAATAAAGAAAAACTTGCAGAAGTCATGCTGTATGAATTAGAGGCTAATTCATAAAAGATACAGCTTAGCATCCCTTTCTCTCTCTCCCTCTCTCTTTCTCCCAGGCCAAATGTAGATGCTCAGGCTGATAGCTCCCCCGGAATTCTCAGTTGACAGCTATCAGCAACTGCCAGACATGTGGATAAATGAGCTTTCTTATTATTTCATTCCCTCAGTCTTTGGGCCTTCTAACCGAGGTTCCAGACGACAAGGAAAACCTGTCCCTGTTTTGCCCCATTTAAATTTCTTTCCTATTCACAGAATTCATGATCATACTCACTGTTTGTTTCGTGCCATGAAGTGGTAAGGTAATATGTTACATAGCTCACAAAACTGGAATATCAAAAAAAAAAAAAAATTGCACAGCAATACCTAAAAATCTACACATATTTTCTTTGGAAATTGTATCAGAATTATTTACCTCACCCATAACATCTTAAAAATTAGTGTTGAAATGTTTTATGTGAATATTATTAATGCCACAATTACTTATGTATATAATTTATGAGCCTATAAAACAACTTGGGCAAGAGATTCTCATAGCTCCCACTCTATTCTTTTTATTTTTATTATTACACTTTAAGTTCTAGGGTACATGTGAACAACGTGCAGGTTTGTTACATATGTATACATGTGCCATGTTGGTGTGCTGCACCCATTAACTTGTCATTTACATTAGGTATATCTCCTAATGCTATCCCTTCCCCCTACCCCCTCCCCACAATAGGACCTGGTGTGTGATGCTCCCCTTCCAGTGTCCAAGTGATCTCATTGTTCAATTCCCATCTATGAGTGAGAACGTGCAGTATTTGGTTTTCTGTTCTTGCGATAGTTTGCTGAGAATGATGTTTTCCAGCTGTATCCATGTCACTACAAAGGACACGAACTCATCCTTTTTTATGACTGCATAGTATTTCATGGTGTGAATGAGCCACATTTTCTTAATCCAGTCTGCTACTGATGGACACTTGGGTTGACTCCAAGTCTTTGCTATTGTGAATAGTGCTGCAATAAACATACGTGTGCATGTGTCTTTATAGCAGCATGACTTAGAATCCTTTGGGTATATCCCCAGTAATGGGATGGCTGGGTCAAATGGTATTTCTAGTTCTAGATCCTTGAGGAATCGCCACACTGTTTTCCACGATGGTTGAATCAGTTTACAGTCCCACCAACAGTGTAAAAGTGTTCGTATTTCTCCATATCCTCTCCAGCACCTGTTGTTTCCTGATTTTTTAATGATTGCCATTCTAACTGGTGTGAGATGGTATCTCATTGTGGTTTTGATTTGCATTTCTCTGATGGCGAGTGCTGATGAGCATTTTTTCATGTGTCTGTTGGCTGTATGAATGTCTTCTTTTGAGAAGTGTCTGTTCATATTCTTTGCCCACATTTGGATGGGGGTGTTTTATTCTTGTAAATTTGTTTGAGTTCTTTATAGGTTCTGGATATTAGCCCTTCGTCGGGTGAGTAGATTGCAAAAATTTTCTCCCGTTCTGTAGGTTGCCTGTTCACTCTGATGTTAGTTTCTTTTGCTGTGCAGAAGCTCTTTAGTTTAATTAGATTCCATTTGTCAATTTTGGCTTTTGTTTCCGTTGCTTTTGGCGTTTTAGACATGAAGTCCTTGCCCATGCCTATGTCCTGAATAGTATTCCCTAGGTTTTTATCTAGGGTTTTTATGGTTTTAGGTCTAACATTTAAGTCTCTAATCCATCTTGAATTAATTTTCGTATAAGGAGTAAGGAAAGGATCCAGTTTCAGCTTTCTACTTATGGCTAACCAATTTTCCCAGCACCATTTATTAAATAGGGAATCCTTTCTCCATTTCTTATTTTTGACAGGTTTGTCAAAGATCAGATGGCCACTGCTCGGTGAAATAAAAGAGGGCACCAACCAATGGAAGAACATACCATGCTCATGGATAGGAAGAATCAATATTGTGAAAATGGCCATACTGCCCAAGGTAATTCATAGATTCAATGCCATCCCCATTAAGCTACCAATGAGTTCCTTCACAGAATTGGAAAAAACTGCTTTAAAATTCATATGGAACCAAAAAAGAGCCCGCATTGCCAAGACAATCCTAAGCCAAAAGAAAAAAGCTGGAGGCATCACGCTACCTGACTTCAAACTGTACTAAAAGGCTACAGTAACCAAAACAGCATGGTACTGGTACCAAAACAGAGATATAGATCAATGGAACAGAACAGAGACCTCAGAAATAATGCTCCCACTCTATTCTAAATTTAAAACAAGTTTCTAAGCAAGACTCTTGCAAAGATTAAATGAGACTAGATTTGGGCTTGTCGACTTGTAAATAACAGGCATTGAATGGTTCCTAAAAATAACAAAATAAAAATGATGACTTTCAAAAGACATAGAAACCTAATTTTAGGATCTTTTTGTCTATTAAAGAACTGCATATTTAAGACATTATTCAAACTCCTCAAATATCCACCCCATTGATTTGGGGTGGAGAGTTCTATAGATGTCTATTAGGTCTGCTTGCTGCAGAGATGAGTTCAATTCCTGGATATCCTTGTTAACTTTCTGTCTCGTTGATCTGTCTAATATTGACAGAGGAGTGTTGAAGTCTCCCATTATTATTGTATGGGAGTCTAAGTCTCTTTGTAAGTCTCCAAGGACTTGCTTTATGAATCTGGGTGCTCCTGTATTGGGTACATATATATTTAGGATAGTTAGCTCTTCCTGTTGAATTGATCCCTATATCCACCCCATTGAGTGACAGTAAAAATTATTTGATATAATTGAAATAAAAGGATGTTGATTACAATATCCTTGTTTGTCTATACATTAACATTCTAGCTTTCTGAGTCAAATTCTTCATAAGAATTTTTAATGGAGTTTTCTTGCTCATATTAATAAATAAAATTATATTTACTTGGTACATACATAAGAAAAGAAATAGAAGAAATTCAAATGTTTCTCCAGGAGAGATAAAATGTGTTTGGACAGAAAGCAGCACAGTCTTATATAGTTGGGTCTCAAAGAGTCAGTAAAATGCTAAAACACAAACTTTCCAGCTGAAAATTTTCTTGACAATTAAATGGAGAAATCTCAAATGTCAGATAATTCCAATGTCAAGAAGCAAGCAGAGGAAAAAAAAAAAAAAGCTTTCTTCTAGTTTATGGCTAATTCCACATGGTGTAGGCTGAATAATCATTTAGAATGCTATCATTCTCTGGTCACAATGACCTCTCTTGGAAATATTTTCTTTTTAAATCACTTCTGCATGTATTGAAACCACTGGATAAGCATATTTTTGTACAGCTTTTTTTTTTCTTTTTTCCTATTCCCAGCTCAATGCAGAAGAATTAAAATGCAACTAAACCTCCAGGATATAAACAATTGAGATGGAACACTCCCTATACAAGAGGTAAATATTTGGCTAATTAGAAACAATCAAAATGGAACAAACAGAACTAATCTCAAAAATGGAGGTAATACATATGTAATTAAAGAAAACAGCAGGTAAGGTTAACTTCATAAACTTTCATTTATTATAACAGGTACACTTTTTAAATTATTTTTTTATTTTTTTATTTTTTTTGAGATGGAGTCTCCTGCTGCTGCCCAGGCTGGAGTGCAGTGGTGTTGTCTTGGCTCACTGCAACCTCCACCTCCCGGGTTCAAGTGCTTCTCCTGCCTCAGTGCCCCCATGAGTAGCTGAGATTACAGGTGCTCACCACCACGCCTGGCTAATTTTTTTTTTTTTTTTTTTTTTTTTTTTTTTTTGTAGTTTCAGAGACACAGGATTTCACCATGTTGGCCAGGCTGCTCTCGAACTCCTGACATCAAATGATCCATCTGCCTCAGCCTCCCAAAGTGCTGGGATTACAGGCGTGAGCCACCGTGTCTGGCCAACAGCTACACTTTTTAAAGACAGCACTAAAAGTATTTCCTAGGACTCAAGAACTACTTATCAATCTTTCTACTGTTCTTTTAATTTCTTCCTCCTCATCTTCTTCCTCTTTTTTCTTCTTCTTCTTTCTTTCTTATATATAATTGACATGTAATAAGCAGCTCATATTGAAAGTGTCTAATTTGAAAAATGTGTGCTATATAAATCGACATTCATGAAATCATAGCCACAAGCAAGATAGGAATTATGTCCATCACTCCAAATGGTTTCTTCATATGACATTATACTTATTTCCCCTTCTTTCTGTACATCTCACTGTCTGGTTCCAGGTTCCCTGACAACCAATATATACTTTCTGTCACTATAGATTAGTTTTCATGTTCTAATTTTTATATACATGCAATAATATTGTATATATTATTTTTAATCTATCTTCTTTTACTCAGCATAATTATTTTGAGTTTCATTCATGTTGTTGCATATATCAGAAACCCATTCTTTAATTGCTGAGTAGTATTTTATTCTATCAATATACCTAAACTAGTGAATTTATTCCTAGTTGGACATTTGAGTTGTTACCAGTTTCTAGCTGTTGCAAATAAAGTTGTCATGAGCACTCATGTACAAGTCTTGTGTGGTCAGACCCTTTCATTTATGTTAGGTAAATTTTTAGGAGTAAAATGGTGAGATCATAAAGTAGTTATATGTTTAACTTTTTAAGAAACAGCAAACTGTTTCACAATTTGTTTGTACTATTTTACATTCTCAACCAGTGTATGACAGTTCCAGTTCCTTCATGTCTTCACTAGTTCTTGGTATAGATAGCCTTTCTAATAGATGTGCAGTGGTATTTCATTGTGGTTTTAATTTCATTTATCTAATTACTTTTAATATTGAGCATTTTTATGTGCTTATTTGTAAACTTTATATTTTTGGGGAGCTGGTGAGTTTACTTATTGAGTTATCAGAATTCATTATATTTTAGATATGAGTTGACAATTTTTCTTTTACAAAATGTTTAGTTTTTCTGCATCCCTTCCCATATGAATTTTAGAAACTGCATGTAAATTTCTACAAAACATATTCTGGGATTTAAATTGGAATTGTGTTGAATCTATAGATTAAATGTTGTAATTAACATTTTAGCAATTTGAGTTTTCCAAACAATAAATATATCATATGTCTCAATTTATGTAATGACTCCTTTACATTTTTCCTTCCATGAAATCTAATTTTCAGTGTGCATGCCTTGCACATCCTTTTTCAGATTTACTCTCAAATATTTCTTATTTAAGTACCATTGCAAGTGATATTTTTTCAGGTCTTCTATATCCTTAGTGATAGCCTGTCTATCATTCTGCCTAACTGAAAGAGGAATTAAAGGAATTGTAGGAGAAAGAGAATTGAAATCAGTGGTTATAATTGTGAATTAATCTATTTCTCTGTGTAGTTCCATCAGTTTTTGTTTCATGTATCTTGAATCTGCCAATAGATTCATAAACATTTACGATTATTATGTTCTATCAAGGGACTGATTTTGTTAGCATTGTTAAATTACCTTATCCCTGGTAACACTTTTGCTTTGAATTCACTTTGTTCCATGCTAATATAGCCACTGTCATATTCTTTCAAATAGCATTACTATTATGTATAGTTGTCCACATTTTACTTTAAGCTAATGTTGTTTATATATGTAAATGTCCGGAGCTGCGCGCCCCGGCCATAGCAAATAATAATTAATGATTAAACGCCCGAGCTCTATTCCTTTCCACCTTCTACCTCCTCCCTAGATTTGTTGTTTCTCTTTTGTATCAATACCTCATAATAGATGGCGCTCTTCCTGCTTCTTCTTCACTTGTTTTTCCCCCTGCGGCCGCGAAAATTGTTACTTTGTAGCACAGGCACCATCCCGTGCCCGGGAAAATTACCAACTGACAGCGCAGGTGCAACATGACGTTCGACCAGAGAAACCAATACCTACTTGGTCACGCCCTCTGCGATGAGATCATCTCCGCCTCTGGCCAAACCCCTTCCCCTCCAAGTGTATATAAGGCACTGCATTAGCGCCATTAAACGAGACTTGATCAGAGCACTGTCTTGTCTCCATTTCTCGTGTCTCTTGTTCCCCAAATTCCCACTCCCTCCTCCAGGGCCTGCTTCCACGATCCCGCGGGCCGGGATATTTAAAGAGCCTATTCCTTTCCCAATGCATGTTCTTGGCGATTTTGTCAAAAATCAGTTGGCTATATATATTTGGATATATTTCTAGGCTTCTTATTCCACTTCATTAGTCTATTTATTTATTTATTGTTTATTTATTTATTTATTTATTTATTTATTTATTTATTTATTTTGAGACGGAGTCTCCCTCTGTCCTCCAGGCTGGACTGCAGTGGCGCGATCTCGGCTCACTGCAAACTCCACCTTCTGGGTTCACGCCATTCTCCTGCCTCAGCTTCCCGAGTAGCTGGGACTACAGGTGCCCACCACCACGCCTGGCTAATTTTTGTTTTTATTTTTAGGAGAGATGGGGTTTCACCGTGTTAGCTAGGAAGGTCTCGATCTCCTGATCTCGTGATCCACACGCCTCGGCCTCCCAAAGTGCTAGGATTACAGGTGTGAGTCACACCAGGACAATCCTGTTTTGGTAACTACTGCTTTTCAGTTATTTATATATTTAAAGTGTATTTCTTACAGAGAGATTATATTTGAGTCATGTTTTTTTCACACAATCTGAACATCTCTACCTTTTGTTTAGTACATTTAGACTATAATATTTAATATAATTGCTGGTGTACTGAGGTTTAACTCTATCATTTTTTTTCTATTTGTTTTGTATTTTTCTCAACCATTCATTTTCTTTCTTCTTTTCCCATCATTTTTGTGCTTTTTATATCTTCACCATATTGCTTTTATTGGTTTATTATCTGTAATTCTTTTTTATTTTTAATTGACAAAATAATTGTACATATTTATGAAGTACTGTGTGATATTTGGATACATATATACAAAGTATAATGATTCAATCAGGGTAATTAACACATCCACCTCCTCAAATATTTATCATTTCTTTATTTTGGGAACCTTCAAAATCATCTGTTTGAAAATACACAATGAATTATTGGTTCCCTACAGAGCTGTAATATTGTATCCATTAAACAACCACCCTCTCGCCATTTCTGCTTTCTTCTACCCTTCCAGCCTCTTGTAATCACTTTTCTATCATCTAAGTCCATGAAATCAATTTTTTTAGCTTTCACATCTGAAGGAGAACATTCAGTACTTATCTTTCTGTGCCTGACTTATTTCACTTAACCTAATTTTCTCCAGGCTCATCCAAGTCACAGTAAATGACAAGATTTCAACCTTTATTTATGGCTCAATAGTATTTCATTGTGTATATATATCACATCTTATTTATCCATTCATCTGTTGATGAACTCTTAGGTTGATTTCATATCTTGGCTATTGTGTATAGTGCTGTAAGAAACAAGGAAGTGCATATATTCCTTCAATATACTAATTTTTCTTCCTTGGACATATACCCAATAGTGGGATTGCTGGATCGTATGGTGGGTCTATTTTTAGTTTTTAGAAAAACATCCATACTGTTTTCCATAATGGCTGTACTAATTTATATTTCTACCAGTAAGGTATAAAAGTTTTCTTTCTCTTCATCCCCATCCACACTTATCTTTTGTCTTTTGGATAGTGGCCATTCTAACTGCAGTGAGATGATATTTCACTGTGGTTGTGATTTTCATTTCTCTGTTCAATGATGGTGAGCATTTTTTCAAATAATTATTGGCCATTTACATGTCTTCTTTTGAAAAATACCTATTTTGATCAATTGCCCATTTTGAATTATTTGAGATTCTTTATTTTTTATTTTTGTTATTGAGTTCTTTGAGTTCTTGAATACTCAGGAAGTTAATTCCTTGTCAGATAAGTAGTTTGACATTTCTTTCATTCTTCAGGGTGTCTCTTTACTCTATTCTTTGTTGTGCAGAAGCATTTTAGTTTGATTTGGTCCCATTGGTCCATTTTTGCTTTTATTGTCTATCCTTTTGAGGTCTTATCCCAAAAATATTTGCTCAGACCAATGCCCTGAAGCATTTACCCTATGCTTTCTTATAGTAGTTTCATAGTTTCAGATATTACATTTAAGTCTTTCATCCATTTTGAGTTGATTTTTGTATGTGGTGGCAGATTGGGATCTGGTTTCATTCTTCTGTTTATGGATATCTAGTTTCCCAGCAACATTCATTTAAAAGTCTATTCCTTTCCCAATACATGTTCTTGGCGATTTTGTCAAAAATCAGTTGACTATATATATGGATATATTTCTAGTTTTCCTATTGCACTTCATTAGTCTATGTATTTGTTTTTATACCAGCACAATCCTGTTTTGGTCACTACTGCTTTTCAGTATGTTTTTAAGTCAGGTAGTATGATACCTCCAAAATTGTTCTTCTTGCTCAAGATTGTTTTGCCTATTTGGAGTCTTTTGTTTTCATTCAAATTGTAGGATTGTTTTATTTTCTATTTATTGAAAATTGTCATTTGTATTTTGATGGGGATTGCATTGAATGTGTAGAATCCTTTGGCTAGTGTGGCCATTTTAACAATATTAATTTTTCTACTTTATGAACATGGGATGACTTTCCATTTTTGTGTGTCTTCAACATATTTCATCTGTGTTTTTTGGTGTCCTCATCTTGTTTTGGTGTGAGGGAAATGCTGCCTGTATACATTGAGTTTAGAAGAGAGAGAAATTCTCTCTTCAATTTTTTTAAATAGTTTGAGAAAAATAGATGCCAGTTCTTTAAATGTTTGATAAATCTCAGCAGTAACCCAATTCAGTCCTGAGCTCTTCTTCGTTGGGAGACTTATTACTGATGCAATCATGTTACCTGTTATTGATCTGCTCAGGTATTCTATTTCTTCCTGGTTCAATCTTGGTAGGTTGTATGTGTCGAGGAATTTATCCATTTCCTCTAGGCCTTTCAATTTATTGGCATATACCTGGTCATAACAGTCTGTAATGATTCTTTGGACTTCTGTGGTATCAGTTGTAAAGTCTGTTTTTGTTTGTGATTTTATTTATTTGTATCTGTATCTTCTCTCTGAGTTAGTCTAAGATGACTGTAGTTTTTTCTTAATATAATTAATGGTGTGTCAATTTTGTTTATCCTTTCAAAAACACAACTTTTTGTTTTGTTGATATTTTGTATTGCTTTTTCATTCTCAATTGTATTTATTTCTTCTCTGATCCTTATTGTTTCTTCTCTTTTACTAATTTGGGTTTTGGTTTGTTCTGGCTTTTTTAGGTCCTTGAGGTGCCTCAGTAGGCTAAACTCTACTTTTTTGATGTGTACATTTATTGCTATAAACTTTCCTCGTGGTCCTGTTTTTGCTGTGTCCAATAGGTTTTGTTATGTTGTATTTCTATTTTTATTTGTTTCAAGCAATTTTAATTTTTTTAAAAAATTTCTTCATTGATCCATTGGATGAAGCATGTTATTTAATTTCCATGTGCTTGTACATTTTCAAAATTTCTTCTTATTGATTTCTAGTTTTATTTAATTGTGGCCAGAAAATATACTTGATATGATTTCAGTATTTTTTAAACTTGAGATTTGTTTTATGGTATAACATATGGTCTCTCCCAGAGAATATTCCATGTGCTGATAAGAAGAATTTGTATTCTGCAGCTGTTGGATGAGCTGTTCTGTAAATGTCTCTTGGGTCCATTTGGTCTATAGTATAGTTTCAACCTAATGTTTCTTTGTTAATTTTCTGTCTAGATGATAGGTCCAGTGCTGTGACTAAGATGTTGAAGTTCCCAACTATTATTGTATTGGAGTCCATCTTTCCCTTTATATCTGATATTTGTTTTATATATCTGAATGCTCTTGTGTTAGGTGCATATATATTTACAGGTCTTATATCATCTTGTTAATTGTTCCTTTTATGACTTTATAATGATCTTCTTTGTCACTTTTTACAATTTTTTTAAATCTAAGTATATTTTTGACTAGATGGACACATGATTTTTATTCTGTCCGAAAAGAGTTTCTTTTATTTTTTCTTGTAATGCTCTTTGCTGGAGAAATATCATTCATCTTAAACATTTTTATTGGTTATAGAACTCTGAATTGTCAGTTATTTCTTTCACATTTTGTTCTACTGTCTACTGTCTTCTTGCTTTCATTGTTTCTTCTGAGAAATACACTATCAAATTTTATTTGTTACAGTTTTCCTATATTTGTTTTTAATATTTCCTCTTTATTACTAGTTTTGAGTATTCAATTTTAATGTGCCTTGGTGTTTTCTTCAGTGTTCTTGTTGAAGTACTTTTTGGATATATAAGTATATTGTTTTCATCAAGTTTTTAAAAAATGGCAATTATTTTCTCAATATTTCTTCAAATAATTTTTGCCCCCTCCGTTTTATTATTATCAGAAAAGCTGTGGTCTTCATATGTCCTGATTTCAAATTTATTTCAAAGCTACAGTAATTAAAGTATTATGGTCCTGGCAGAAACATATAGACCAGGCCGGACATGGTGGCTCACACCTGTAATTCCAGCACTTTGAGAAGATGAGGTGGGCAGATCACTTGAGGTCAGGGGTTCGTAACCAGTCTGGCCAATATGGTGAAACCAAGTCTCTAATAAAAATAGAAAAATTAGCCAGGGTTGTTGATGTGCACCTGTATTGAGAGAGGCAGGAGAATTGCTTGAATGTGGGAGGTGGAGGTTGCAGTGAGCCAAGATTGTTCCACTGCAGCCTGGGTGACAGAGCAAGACTCCATCTCAAAAAGAAAAAAATATATATAATTAAATTTTAAAAATATATAAAATATATATTTCATATGTGTATGTGTGTATATATACATACACACACATGCACACATATATATATACACACATACACATATGAGAAAGGAATAAAATAGACTGCCCAGAAATAACCCTCATTTATCTCATTTATCTGGTCACCTGATTTGCAACAACAGTGTTAAGATTATTTAATGAGGAAAGGACAGTCTTCTTAACAAATTGTGTTGGGGAAATTGAGTATCCATATGAAAAGAATGACACCAAACTTTCACTTTATATTTATATACAAAAAATTAACTCAAAATAGATTCAAGACCTATTATGTAAAAGCAAAAACAAAACAAAACAAAAAACTCTTAGAAAAAAAATCATAGAGGAAAACTTCATGACATTAGGTTTGGTAATGATTTATTGGACATAACACCAAAGCACAGGCAACAACAACAACAAAAAAGGTAGGTAAATTGACCCATCAAAAGTAAAACTTCTACAGAGAAAAAAGGGTGCAATCAACAGTATTAAAATGCAATACACAAAGTAGAATAAAATATTTGCAAATTATACGTCTGAAAAGAGGTTAATACATCAAATATGTAGAGAACTTTTACAACTCAGCAATAACAGCTACAACAAAATAAATAACTAAATTAAAAAATGGACATGGGGCTGAAATACACATTTCTCCAAGAAAGATATACAAGTGGACAGTAAACATATGAAAAGCTGCTCAACATCACTAATCATTAAAGTGATGCAAATGAAAACAACAATGAAATTCTACCTCATCCACTAGTATGGCTGTTTTTATTTTTTTTAATTCCAGAAAATCACAAATGCTTTTGAAGATGCTGAGAACATTGAACGCTTGTACATTGTTGGTAGAAATGTAAAATGGTGCAGCTATGATGTGAAATAGTATGGCATGTCCTCAAAAAAATTAAAAATGGGATACCATATGATCTAGTCATTTCATTTCTGGGTATATACCCTAAATAGTGTAAAGCAGGGACTCAGATAGATGTTTGTACATTCATATTCATAGCAGAATCATTTGTAATACTTCAAATGTGAAGGCAATCCAAGTGTCCATTGATAGATGAATGGATAATGTGGAACATACAAACAAGAGAATATTATCAAACCTTAAAAAGGGAAGGAATTCCGACACATGCTGCAACATAAATGAACCTTAAGTACACCAGGTTAAGTGAAACAAGCTACTCACAGAAGACACATATTGTATAATTCAACTTATCTAAAGTATCTAGGGTAGTCAAATTCAGAGAGACAAAAATTGAATGGTGATTGCTAAGGGCTGGTGGAGGGGAAAATGGGACATTTTTGTTTCATAGGCCAAACTTTCAACTTTGCAATGAAAAGAGTCCTGGAGACGGATTGTGATGATGATTATATAACAATGTGAACAACTTCATACTACTGCAATGGACAATTAGTAATGGTTAAGATAGTAAATTTTATATGTATTTTACCACAATAAAGAAGAAAAACAGGCTGTGGGATGGATTTGGTTGTAAGCTTTAGTTTTCCGGACTCCTGATCTAAAGTAGTAGTTTAACTAATACATGTTTATATGTCTATAGGGTAGTGGTGTGGTTTTTAATCTTCACTGCTCAAATGTGTTCCCAAAACATTCCCATAATAGATTAAGTGAAAAATGCTAAAGAAAGTTCTATTATAAAATGGGAACAAGTAGACTATACCAAAGACATAGAAATGAATTATTAATTGTACCTATTAAGACTGGCAAATGAATCCAGATTAACTCTTTCTGAATTTCTATCACTGACTCTCTTCTCATGCAAATCTTGATTCTCCTTTACTGTGGTACTTCTATTGGTTCTTATAATAACTTCACCACTTAGGATGCCATCACTTCATAACACCTCATATTTCTCCATTTGTTCAATGGCCTCTCTGTTCAGGCAGCCTCATCTTTATAGCAGGAACAGACAAATGTTTAGGTCCTTGTTAATTATCTAAAGAAGTTACGAATATTGGAAATGAAAAAGCAATAAAAGAAAACTGGAGAGAAGAAATATTTGTTTCAGAAAGTAAATAAAATTCTGATTATCTTAGTGGGGGAAAATAAAGCAAAACAAACAAAAAACTCCTTCAAAGTAATCCATATATCCATTTCTTTTCCAGGGTTATTTCCTTTACCACGTCTTCAGAGTTCCCTTTCAGTGAGAACAAGTGCATTACATTGTCTTATTGGGCCTTTCCTTTTGCATTACATGTGCTTAAATTAGTTTTATAAACACATTTATACAAATTTGGGGAAAAATCAGCCATATTCAGATAAAGACTATAATATATATTGAATTGGCAGGAAGAAAAATCAAAATATTAACTTGATTCAAATGTGTATAAAATCAGAAAGTAGCATGATATACTGGAAAATAAAAAAGGCATTATTTATCCATGCCAAAGGTAGCACTACATCTTATTTTCTTTTTCATCCTCCAACACAGTTACTGAATATACCACTAGTAAATACATTGAAACTTCCTGTGACTATGGTGAAAAGATTTTATCTACATGTATTAAAATATAAAGGAATAGCTTTCCCATAATGAAAAATCTGATTGAGAAATCTTGCAAAACTGTCTGCTCTTGATTTTTTTCTCAATTGGAAATGTATAATTCTTAACTAAATTTATGTTCCGAACTTTATTTTTATTATTGTTCTCTGTACATTTTGGAAATATGTGTGTGCTAAAATGAAGTTGCTCTGACATTTAGAATTTTTGTTTGCTTGTGTGTTTCTACTCTAAAAGCCATATGCTAGAATGATTTCATTTTACCAGTAACATGTGGCCCATAAAGCAAATTGCTGTGACCTTTTTACTGCTATATTTTCTTAGATAAGCCAAAAATCTCATTTGCCTACTAAGAAAGCAATTTATTTCTTAGTTGAACTGTAGAAAAGGTAAAACACTAGATATGGAGTAAAATAGTTATTATACCCAATTTCTAAATTAGCAGATTCATTCCATTACTGGTGCTAAAAGAAATAATTCAACCCCATGTTGCAGATTCTTGATATAATTTCAGGCATTACAACATGAAATATTTTATAATATATAATTTAATTCATAGGAAAAACCAAAACTTACAACACTGTTCAAGGTGTAAAAATCAGCAGGTATACAGAGTTACATTTATATTTTTAAAACCTGCTGACATTTGTTATTACATCCTACATTCAAGAGATCCAGAAATTAGTCTTCCCCTTAAGAATCAGTGTATGATGCTTATATTTAGTTTCCTGTGGCTGCTGTAACAAAGAGCCACAAACTAGGTGGGTTACAAAAGTAGAAATTTTTTCTCTCACAGTTTTGGAGGCCAAGCATATGAAACCAAAGTGTTATTGGCAGGGCTGCATGGTCTGTGAAGACTCTGATGAGAATCTTTTTTTTTTTTTTTTTTAATAGCTTCTGGTGCATCCAGATGTTCCTTGGCTTGTGGCTGCATAATTCCATTCTCTGCATCTGTCTTCACATGCTCTTCTCCTCTCCGTTGGTGACTTCTCCTTTTCTGTCTGTTGTAAAGATCATTATCATTAGATTTAGGGCCCACAAATAATCCAAAATCTCAAAATTTTTAACCTAACTGCGTCTACAGAGATGCTTTTCCCAAGTAAGGTCATAATCACAGACCCCAGAGGTTAGGCCTGGAACACTGGCACACAATCAACAGCCTACACTATCAATATATGTGCATATCTTCTTCCTGTAGTCAAAACTCAATCATAGTTAAATTTATCTAAAATCTAGATTATGTCATGCATTCCGCATGACTTTTATATATCAAAAGTATAAATTTGTTTACCTTTAGTTATCAATTTTCAGACAAAAATTGATTTTCTATTATCCTTCTCAGAAAGGTGACTGTTTTCAATGCCATATGGATCCATGAAGTTAAACATATTTGATGTATTTTGATCTATTACAGTTACCTAAATTGAAATGCAAGTTGTCCCCTTGTTGGACAGAAATCTTCATGTGGATTCCTGATTTCATTTGGCATGACTTTACTATTTTTTGACAGTCTTGTCACCATGGAGAATGACAAGGTGTGCCAGGCTCAGCCATTTCCCCAAGAACTTATTTTAGCCCCCCCCTCCACACACAAAAAAAGGTATTTCAAGATCACAATCTACATGATAGTGTTGCTTATTCTTCTGAGGTTCTTATTTTTCCTAGACCTCTTCTGTGGCCAGAGCTAGAGATTACACACATGTTTTATAAAATACCTTACAAGAATATATTATTTCTAATTCAAATTAAAGATTATAGAACTTCTAATTAACTACTTTCTTTTTATTATTATTATTATACTTTGAGTTCTAGGGTACATGTGCATAACGTGCAGATTTGTTACATATGTATACTTGTGCCATGTTGGTGTGCTGCAACCATCAACTCGTTAGCACCCATCAACTCGTCATTTACATCAGGTATAACTCCCAATGCAATCCCTCCCCCCTCCCCCCTCCCCATGATAGGCCTCGGTGTGTGATGTTCCCCTTCCTGAGACTATATCTGTGTCTCCTTTATTCCACATCAAAATTCCTGGTGCTTAAGAGGAACAGGATGCATAACATTGGAATCACCCACTCACATATTTTATTCCAAAAACCAATACTAATTCTACCCTCAGTGCTTACTAAAAACATTTTAAAAGGTTTATTTGCATATGTTCTTTCTATTCTTGCATTCAAAAAATTGAGCTGTATCTTCATTATTGTAAAATACAACCACTGTATATATTTTTTTCCTCTTAGTCCTCATTTAGCCTTAGTTTCACAAAGAATGAAATAATTAATGTTCAACATTTATCCTTTTGTCAGTGTCTCTCTAGTCATATTTATTTTCAATCTCTTTCTTTGGTAGATTACTGAAGGACAGCTAGTGGAACAGTATTAACTGAGTGTTGAATGTTAGTAACAATTTTAATGGCCTTTATACATAATAGTTGGTGTTTCTGAATTTAATAATTGCCTGTTTCACACTTTATTTCCTTAACTATTTAAAATATGTCACTTGATTTTCATCAGTCATAAAGTACTGCTGTAAAATTTTGATAATATTCTAATATTATTATATATATAGAAATAATTTTGTTTTTACTTTGAAACCAAGAAAAATATTTCATGTCTTGGCATTGGCCTTCCTAATTCAATATCTTTATATACATTGTCTACTCTTCAAAAATGAAGATATCATTTAATTTTATTTCCAGAATTTTCTTGAGTTATAGTTTTTTATTACTATTCAGTTCTCTTACATTCATTATTTCTCACTATCTTGAATCCCTTTTCAATTATTTTCCTGTTGTGTGTATTTTCCTGTCTATTTTTAATATGGGGGGTTGGAGAGCTTGAAGAATTGGGCTTCTGCCACTGTCATCTTCCCAGAATCTCACCCATGACTTTCATTTTTCATTTCACATGATGTTTTTGCAACTCAGCCTCATGGATAAATGTAGCTATGCTCTATTATTTTCTCTTATAGAGTATATATCTATATGGATATGCAAACAATGTATTTATCCATTTGTCAGGATACTTATTATTTAATGGTTTTTGTTGTACTGTAACAATGTTTCTATATTTTGTGCACTGCCACTCCTACACATGTGGAAAAGATTCTTTAAGGAATTGTCAAGTTTTGGAAAGAAACAGTGAAAATATCAGACAGGGTAGGATGCTAAAAATGGTGACAGGCTGAGTATTTTTCCTGAGTGAAACTAAATATTACCTAAAAGGGACTATTTCTACTGTTATACCATATTGATTTTAAATTGGGTAAGATTAAAATTATTTTTTCTTGTTTATCAGAAGTCAGTAGGGGCTTGTGAAGAAGAGTCCATATATGATAGAGAGCACTGTAGCTGTAGCTTATCTGCACCACTTAGTTGTATCATGAATAAACTTTCTGACCTTTCAATGCGAAGTTCTCCCAGCTCTGTCATAAGCAAAGTTAAAATCCCTACTACCTTTTTGTACATATGGCTCATAATTTAAGTATTATTTCCTCCTTCCTCATTTGAGGAAAAGTTTTATTATATAGGAAGTAGGCAAACAGAGATCTGGATGTGTCTGGAGATAATAGGAATGGAGGGAGAAAAATATCTACTCTATGGAAACTACGTTTTTCTGCTGCAAGTTGGAAAAATAACAAAAGCTGGAAAGAGTCCCACTAAGATGAAGCAGGAAAAGACATTTAATCCATGAACTAGAAGAGTTTCCATTGAGTGAGTTTCAAATGGTTTACAGAGAATGTTGTAAGAGACAGGGATTAATCCAGGAAAATAAGCTGATCTAACGTGATAAAAGATAGCAGCAAAACTCCTATATTTTTGTTTGTAATTACTCCCTCTCTTTCCTGTAGAAGATTATCTCCCTTTCCCTTTTTCCATGTTATTTGCCATACCTCCTGTGAGAAGGGAACACATAGTTGCCCCACTTGAGTTTCAGCTTGTCCATGTGACATCTTGGTCAGTGGTTTGTGAGCAGACATGATGTACAACATGCCTGAGTAGAAGCATTAATATGCAGTACAGCTTTAAAATGTAACCATCACAAGAGTATGATCTATATATAGGTCTCTGTTTTCAGAGTGCAAGAATGAAACAAAAACAAAAACAAAACAAAACAAAACACACCTGGAGCAGACATACAGCCATTAACTGAGTCACAGCCTACCTTCAGGTAGGAAATTGACGTTTATTAATGCAAATCCCTGAGATTTGAAGATCATTTGTTAGTGTGGCAAAACTGACTAATACAAGTGATAGTGAAAAGGCACTATGACATATATATATGGTATTTCCCAAGTTTATATTCTTAAACATAGCCCCATAGAGCTAATTGTTTTAAAATGGCTTGCCTTAAAGATTGGTCCTATAAACAGGAGGAAGAATCTGGGAAAGAAAGGCAGGAGATCTTATTTGTTGGTAGTAGAAGAAAATGGCATTTGCTAACAAAAGGGCTTAAATATATTCCCCGTTATTTTTAATGTTATGCTGCAAACCTTGGACTTACATAGAAAATATAACATTTCATCTATGTTAGCTTGCAAAGCATGAAATATTTCATGACAAATGATCAATTTATGATTTTTCCAAATAAAATGTAGCACTTACTACTCTTGCTTAAGGGAGACACAAAATGTCTTCTTCCTTCTTCACTTCAGCTTACATTAGCAACAACTGTTGTCTCAGAAAAAAAAAAAAAAGCTTCAGAATTTCTTCATTGACAGCCCACAATTTACATAACTTAGCTCAATAAGAATTCCCTTCTGCAACTACTTCCAGTGTGTAAGAATGTAAAAGCTTATAAACAATATTTGCTCACAATTTTAGAAATATTCATTTCTATGGAAGCTCTAAAATCTATTCCAAGAGAGCAAATTGACCTATGTTCTTTACTTGCAGAAATAAATATATGCAAATAATTATAAAGTTTCCTTTAATTGTACAACCAATGGCAAAATCTGTACTAGAAGCCTTGTGTTCAAACTACAAAGTCTAACAGACAATGTTATTTCACTAACAGAGAATGTTTGAGAACAACACACTCTTTTTTTTCTGCCTCTCACTGGTTTGTAACTTTAATTCATGTAAAAAATTATAGATACTGATTTCTATCATTACAAACAACTATTACAGAAACATTGAGAAAATCAGGGTGGTCTAAATTGTAAAAAAAAAAAAATAGCAAATATTGGTTGCAAAGATATTTTAGTGTAAAGTCAATTGAATGGAGAGAGAATATAATTTGAAAATAATTTCAGTATCATTAAACTTTTATATATTTCTGTTGTTTCTTATACCTTAAAAATTCAGCCTAAAAGATCATTCATTCACACACATTCATCAACATGCAAAATGATGTCTACTCCTACTCAAAATTGTACCTAGTCCTTGTAAGTCTAGGACTTACACAGTGAAGTTGCTTGCACATTTGAGAACACCTTTAGGCTATGTTATTCGACCCATTCTAAATGAATGTTCAACAGACCACCAATTGGTATCTTGTAAGCCCATTGCATTTTCAATCTCAAAAGCCCATAGATTTAAAAGATTACTGACATTTTGGATCAGATATTCCCTCATCAATGTTTGGAGAATAATTTTCTGAAGGAGTCTGAATATAAAGTTTTATTAAATTGCAAATAGGCTTTCTGTGGAGAGGAAACAATATTGGTTTTTCTCATGGTTGTTTTCATTATACCAAGGCACCTCTCTAATTCTACATGTACTCTCTTCATATTTTGGGGGAACCTATTTATTTTTGTATTTTATAAAAACTGAACATATATCTTTAGACCCAGGAAAGATAAGATACAATAAGTATTTTAAATTAGATTTAACAACTTGATATCTCTGTAATTTATCAATGTTTCTGTGACATATTAGACAAAGTATTTATTTTGGCAATAAACATAGTGATGATGAAAGTAAAATAAAGCCTAGGAAGTGGAAATAATTTTAACTGAAGGAAATGTATACAGCAATAGATTACTGATAATTATATGTAAATCCCTTTGCTATGAATCCCCTTGAATTGTAATTTGAATTGTAATCCCCATGAGTTGGGAATATTTTCTTGTATGATTTTTAGGAAGTTATAATTTACATTATAGTATAGTTATATCATAATCATATTTCATTTAAGAAATTCAACTATGTGAGCCTAGCAAAAATTATAAATCACAGAGTGAAAGAGAATGAGACAGAGCAAGAGAGAGAGAAAGCATGCAACAAGCCTATGCCTAAAAGCAAGTGCAGTATAAAACATCAGCTGTTCATTTCTGTGCATACCAGTTATCTTTGTCTTTTTTAATCATACAGTGAAAGATCAATTTTTAGCCAAAGAAGGCGTTTTCTTTGAAATTTACTTGTGGTTAAATTTAATATTAGAAAATATGGTAATAAAGACATAATTGTACATCATTGTCTTTGTTGACCATGATGTACCTGTAACTTGTTGATTAAATATAGTTTATTTTTAATATACATTGCAGGTACAAAATAATGCCACATAGTTTTGGCTTTTTTTTCCCCAGGATTTTCAGCAATTATTAGCACATGCAACAATACAAGCACAAATAAGGGATGGATAATTTCTTTATATGTATATAAAATATTCAGAATATATTAAACATATATTAATAAATATTTCAACAAATAAAATATATCTAGCATACAAAATTTAAAGTGATACAATTTTATCAGTCATCTTTAATTCTCAAGACTTTTGTGACCTGTGTTCAAATTGGAGTGTAGAAGTAGCAGGTTTGGAATGGTAAAATAGGAGGAACTCACTTGGGGACACATAGTGATTTAGTTTTCCTCCATGAGTAAAACTATAAGTAGATACTTAACTATACAAATCTATAGGTGCACACCAGAAATTCAGGGACTTGTTCAGACTATTGATATAAATTTGAGTCAAACATATTCACATAGCCTTTAAAGTTAAAGATTGAATTATATCACAAATAGAGTAATAGATATAGAATTAAGGATTGAGCTGTAGGGCCTTCCAAGCTTAGAAGTTGATATTGACTGGCTCTGTGTCCCCACCCAAATCGCATCTTGAATTGTAATTGGAGTTGTAATCCCCATGAGCTGGGGGAGGGACCTCATGGGAGGTGATCAGATCCTGGGGGCTGTTCCCCCATGCTGCTGTGCTAGTCTCATGGTAATGAATGAGTTCTCTTGAGATCTGATAGTTTCATAAGGGGCTTTTCTCCCGCTTTGTTCTGCACTTGTCTCTCCTACCACCATGTGAAGAAGAACTTGTTTGCTTCCCCTTCTGCCATGATTGTAAGTTTCCTGAGGCCTCCCCAGCCATGTGGAACTGTGAGTCAAGTGAACCTCTTTCCTTTATAAATTACGTAGTCTCGGGTATCTCTTCATAACCACATGAAAATAAACTAATACAGATGTGAAAAAGACGAGCAATAAAAACTAAGAAAGAGAAGTCTGAGAAATAGGAGAAAAATCAAGTGAAGTTAGTGCCTTGAAAGCCAAGTAAATAAAATGTTTCAAGAAATAGAGAACGATCATGTCAAATTTCTCTGATAAGTTGACTAAGATGAATAATGAGAATTGGCTGTGTTTATTATGTAGTTATAATGTTTGTATATGTAGATATTCATTTAAGGCATTTCTATATATGTACACATATTTTAATATATATGTGCATATATATATATATATATAAAAAATCAAGCGATTTCTACTTGCTATTTAGTGTTCTAAATGCTTTCCATATATTAACTAATTTTCTGCCAATCATGTGAAGTAGATGTTCTTATTATCCCCATTTTTTAGATGAATAAACTAACACATACACACACACACACACACACACACACAGAGAGAGAGAGAGAGAGAGAGAGAGAATTAAATTGCACAGGGTCGTATATATCATAAGTGGCACAGCAAAGTCAAATTCAGGGAGCCTGTATACACTTTCCCAAGAACAGTTCTATTTCAGTTGTTTTCTCTTTTTAAAACTTTTATATGTGTGTATTTCTGACCCTGTAACTCAGAGAGCCAAACATGGATCTGATATAAACACTGTGTGCCCACAAAGCTTGAATTCCCTAGGATACCATTTTTTAAGGCAAAAAAAAAAAAAAAAAAAAAGATTGCAAACCATGATATTCTTTATTTCTCCAAGAGTGGTTTTGGATTCTAATTAGCAATATTAATATTTATATTCAGAAAATATCTATTCTAAGGATTTTTTTCTGAAATTCTGTAATCATTAATACATTTTCATCAGTGTTTGTGACAGTGTACTAGACTCAAATAGTGAGAGTTATAAAATGCTCTTTTCTTTTAAGATTGTTTTAAAGTATGCAGTACTTAGATCATGGAAGACTAGTTTTGACTTTACGTTAATGGGAACTTATTGAATTGATTTACATAAGGGAATACAGTGTGATTAAATTTCTACTTTTAAGTGTGTAGAGAATTCAAAGTGAAGACTGACTTAATGAAATAAAGCCTATAGTCAGGAAATACATTGAGGAAACCTCCCTAACAAGTCAGGCAAGGAATGTGATGGAAGTAGTAACTAATGATGGAAATAAGCAAACAAGCTTTAGGGCTATTTAAGGATAGAAATGGCACACTTAGTGACTGATTGACTGTGTGACTCAAAGAACAAGGAGTAAAGAATAATCTCCAGATATTTAAGTAAATAAGTGTATGGTGATGTCATTCATTGGCATAAGGAAAAGAGGAAGGAATAAATGTAAGAACTAAAGCATTAAGAAAAAAATAATTTTATTTTTAAGCTGATTAGTTTGAGATGCTTATAGAACTTTAAAGCAGATATTTCTTTGTCACTGAAACAACGGACCTAAAGATCGGGTGATTGATTTGGGTTGGAGATACTTCTTTAAATCTAGGTCAAAAATCATTTCAGGGAAATCTTTACCATGTTTCCCCTATTAACTGTTCTTGTATCAACCATATAGGGACATAGAAACCATACAAGTTATTTGGGACATAGAAACCATGCAAGTTATTTAAACAGAATTTAAAATGATGAATTTTTATACAGTTGCTGAAAATCTGAAAATACAGAAATAGCAATTACAAGAAGTAGCTACCACTCTAGAGCTATCGAAACAAAAAGAAGAGGTTATATCAAGTTTGTCTAAAATTCTTGTCGGTTTGGAAGAGGAACTGCCTAGTGAGTCCTTCTGAAGCTGAGAGGATAGTGTCCATAGAGGGGTTTCAGACCTCTGAGGAAATGGCACTCTACTGCTAGTTTTGTTATCTCTGATAGAGTTCTGGAAATATGAGAAAATATAAAAACTGGAAACAGTTGCTGCTGAAAACAATTCCTGCTGTCTGGAGGCTTGTTTTTGTTTCTGTTTTTTTTTTTTTTTTTTTTTTTTTTTTTTTTTTTTTTTTTTTTTTTTAACAAGAATAGCAAACAGAGAAAGACACCATTGACTTATCCCCATCTAGTGCCCCCTAGTAGCAGAAGCTAAAAGAAATTTAACTTGCAGAAAATAAATGTAGTTATTCAAGTCCCTGCCCAAGCATCACAGAACCTGTAAGGTTAGGCTTGTGAAAGAGAAAATAGCTTAATAGCAACAGTAGCTCTCACAGCATCCTATGCTTTCCTTTCATTGCATTTGCAATAGTTTGAAATTATGTAGTTTGCAATAATATGTAGTTACATATGATTTTTTATAGAAATAAGTGGAGGTAAACACTTGTCATCCTTTCTAGATTGTGAACACCAACAGAGGAAAGAGTTTATGTACTTTGCTTAGCCATGTGTCCCCAGTATATAGCACAATACCTGTCTACAGTGAGTGCTATTTATTAGAGGAGTGTAAATATAAATAAACAAGATTTTGATCACAAATATCTTTGGAAATAATTTAATAATCTAGTACAATGATATTATTTGCACTGAATCTTAGAACATACATAAGCATTAAAAACAAAATTTATGGTATGGTTTAATCATATGCCAGAGGTAACAAATTTCCTATGTAAGTCTCAGGTTTATTAACATTAAACATTGAGAATTGTAGGAAAACCAAAAACAAAAAAATACTAAACCTCTTATTGAATGAAAATTTAAGAACAGTAACAAACTATGTCTTCAGATATGAATGAACATCTTTGAAACTCTTACATTAGAGAGCTTCTGTGTTGTGGGAAGTCAGGGACCCTGAACGGAGGGAGTGGCTGAAGCCACAGCAGAAGAACATAAATTGTGAAGATTTCATGGACATTTATTAGTTCCTCAAATTAATACTTTTATAATTTCTTATGCCTGTATTTACTGCAATCTCTAAACATAAATTTTGAAGATTTCATGGACACTTATCACTTCGCCAGTCAATACTCTTTTGTTTTCCTATACCTGTCTTTATTTTAATCTCTTAATCCCGTCATCTTCTTCATAAACTGAGAAGGATGAATGTCGCCTCAGGACCCTGTGATTGTATCAACTGCACAAATTGTTTGTAGAGCATGAAATCTGTACATCTTAAAAAAAAAAGAACAGGATAACAGCAATGTTCAGGGAACAAGAGAGGTAACTTTGAACTGACCGCCGGTGAGCCGGACGGAAGAGAGCTATATTTCTCCTCTTTCATAAGCAAATAGGAGAAATATCGTTGAATTCTTTTTCTCAGCAAGGAACATCCCTGAGAAAGAGAATGTGCCCCTGAGAGTAGGCCTATGAACGGTCCCCTTGGAAACGTGTGCAGTCTTTTATGGTCCAAGCAGAAGGGATGAAATAAGCCCTGGTCTCCTGTAGTGCTCCCAGGCTTATTAGCAGGAAAATTCCCACCTAATAAATTTTGGTCAGACGAGTTGTCTGCTCTCAAACCCTGTTTCCTGATAAGATGTTATCAATAACAATGCATAACAATGCATGCCTGAAACTTCATTAGCAATTTTAATTTTTCCCCATCAGGTGGTCCTGTGATCTCGGTCCTGTGATCTTGCCCTGACTCCATTTGCCTTGTGATATTTTACTACCTTGCGAAGTATGTGATCTCTGTGACCCACACCCTATTCGTGCACTCCCTCCCCTTTTGAAAATCGCTAATAAAAACTTGCTGGTTTTACAGCTCGGGGAACATCACGGATCCTGCCGACATGTGTGGACACCCAGCTTTAAATTTCTCTCTCTTGTTCTCTTTCCCTTTATTTCTCAACCCAGCCAAGACACTTAGGAAATAGAAAAGAACCCACGTTAAACATCAGGAGTGGGTTCTCCCGATACTTCTATATTAGTACCATAGCCAGAAATAAGGCTGGACAGAATAAGAACAATTCACACATTATAATAAAAGCCCACCTCTTGTTTATATTATTTCAATAGGAAGGTGAAAAGAGCAAATCAGAAGCAGCTGGCAAGCAACTGCCAAATAAAAAACCATAATCTAGTTTATTAATATCCTGCTGACCTTATTTTTGCATTACTGCGAATCTGTAGTGGGAAACCGGTGGTAGAATGCTTGCTTTTCTAGCATCATGGGATCCAGGAAAATAAGTATGTTGGCAATTATGGATATAAAGTCCTTATTTTAATTCTATTAAATTGAATTTCTACTTTGGATTTTAAAAATCTGTATTTCAGAAGTTGGTACACTGAACAAGCATTTAAAATTTTTAAGAATAAAGCAAAGCTAGTGCTAAAGACACATTTTCATGTTAATAGTTTCTGCCACTACCTTATCACTGAAAAATACATGACAAATATAAAATTATTTAAATTTAATTTACCTGAAACATTTTTTTTTATTATAGAATAAATAAGGCAATAAAGAATTTTGTTCATCTAACTCCCACTTCAACTCACCTCGTTATTTTCATGCCATCTTCACCAGTTTTAGGAGACAAGTGTTTGGTTAAATAGAAAACAGAAAAAGTGAAGAACTCTGTTGACACAAAAACATCAGGTTATGGTATAAAAAGAAGTTCTGACTCCATGCAGACAAGTATAGACAATGGAAGTGAGAATGAAATGTTCTAGGATTAAGGGAAAGAAAGGAAAAATCAATGTTCAGAGCCTGATTAGAGATTCAGACAAAGTAAAGAACTTTTAAAAATTATACCGTATTCTCTGAATACTTATGATTATCCAATAATATTTTTATATTAATGAACCACTTCTTTTCCAGATACCGCAGGGCATAATTATGGGATCAAGCTAATTTCAATCTATTCTCCATTTAAATCACATTTTCTGTTCTTGTTACTACACAAATGTCTTGTTAATGATTCTGACTTTGTCTGAGCTTGGTTCTGGGTTGTTAGGTCAAGAATTATGAGCCCACATTTGGGTCTCAGAAAAACTGAGCCATGATTTTAATAACCTATATTTCAAATTAGGTATATATATAAAAATATAATGTTTTTAAAGAGAATCCTCCTCTTCTGATAACAAAGATTAAAATTTGTTTTAGAAAAACACTAAATGTTGGTATCTTAACAAAACTTTTTTCTGTATTGCATATAAGTATAATTATTTTAAAGTTAATTTTGTACCAGGTACTGTACAGATCTTAGAAATACCAAAATAGGCCAGTCATGGTAACTCATGCTTATAATCCCAGCACTTTGGGAAGCTGAGGCAGGAGGACCACTTGAGCCCAAGAATTGGAGACCAGTCTGAGCAACATGGCAAAAACAGATCTCTACAAAAAATTCAAAAATTGGCCAGGCATGGTGGCACACACCTGTTGTCCCACCTACTTGGGAGGCTGAGGTAGGAGGTTTGATTGAGTCCCGGAGGTCAAGGCTGCAGTTAGCCTTGACCATGCCACTGCACTCCAGCCTCGGTAAAAGGATGAGATCCTGTATCAAAAATCAAAACAACAACAATTATAAAAACAAAAAACAGAAATACAAAAATAAATAGACAATTGAATTCTTGCCCTCAGGAATTCTCAGTTCAGTGAGAAACATAGATATGTAAGATGTTAATAATTTCAAAACAATTCTACTTTAGGTATGAGGTTTCAGAGAGAGAGTGATTGTTTCAGACAATCACCTAATTTCCAGAATGGTTTTATTCTGTCCTCATGACCCATCTGCCTACAAATCTGTCCAGCAAACAACAGAGATGGCTGATTTAGTCACTCATCCTAAGAGTGCATGCCAGCTCGACCAACACAATGCCTGGAATTTCCAGCCTCCCACCATTTCTAGATGGTGGATGGAACAACAGATTATGTGACATTGGATCTGGCACCAAGTAAGGTGTCAGTTGTAAGACAGCAATGTAAGGTATCAAATGATGCAACCTGCAAGGGCAGAGATTTAGTTTCCCATGGGTGAACTTTGACCAATGGAAAACAGGAAATGTGGTGGAACATTTTATTTCCTTCCTTTCTCACTGCCATGCACTTCTCCAAAGAATGGCTATTCACGTAGTCTTTCCTAAGGATCCTGCACAATGAGCAAAGGCATCTGCTGGGTGACCTGCTGCACTTTTCCTTGACTCATAGTGAAGCAGTAGTCAGCAGAGTAACATAGAATTACTGATTGCTTCACATAAAGTATTAACTCCTTAACTCTTGCATTAGATTCTATTTCCTAGAGGACCTGAGTTAAGGTGATTAGCAATGGTGTGGTTTTACACAATATAGCCTCGAGATGGAATTTTATGTTTAGATTGCCTATTTATCTGAAAGAAATAGGGACTCCATTTCTTAATAAGAAGGATTCTAAAAATTCCTGTCACATAAAAATATTTCACTTTTTCTTTCACCTGTGGAAAGCTGAGATAAAGGGCAGGAAAAGGGTGTGGCATTGAGAGGTAAAATAGCAAGTAAGAGTGACATTTAAATAGCCATGAAAATTTAAGATTATGGACTAACCTGGCTGCTTCTGTGTTTAGAAGCAATTAGAGTTTTAGGTAAATAAAAATGATAGGCTCAGAAAAGTCAATTGCCAACTCAAAGCCTGTTTTGAAAGCCAGAGGGCTACAATGACACTTTTCAAACAAAATTATATTTATTGCAGCCTTAAGAGAGACTGTTTTACAATTTAGGCCCCCATGTGATTATAATGAGAGCAAACCTGCAGTAGTTGTGCAGCCTTTACAGATTTTCTATATCTAATTCAGGCAACTGAAAAGAAAAAGGTCAATCTAGGATGCATGGAATTGGAGGTATTTGGATGGACCTAATTATCCTGAGCACTCCTTGCTGGAAGAAGCAGTTTTGTATTTCTTGCCTGAAAAGCCCAGCCTCCCTTTATGTAAAGAAAGGTTAAGTATTTTACCTGAAATTGGTGCCTTGTAGATGCTTGTTCTCCCTGAGAACTACCACACTAGCCTTTATTGCATTTGGGTTCATCACCAACTATGTTCAACTGGAAAGGGCAAATACAAGACTGTTATAGAAAAAATTAATAAAACTATGCACAAAAAAATCATTCCCAGTGCTGGAAAAAGCCTGGTAAACACAGCCAGGAGCAGATATATGTATATATTTATATATATATTATATATATATACACACACACATAACTATATCCTGTCTATATAGTTATATATATATATATATCCTCTATATTTTATTTATATATATATATATATATCCTGGCTATGATTTTATATATATATATATATATATCCTTTGAGAAATGACTAAATGCTCCAGAGGGGCCCAGATGTTATCTCCTTCACCTAGCAGTTAAAAATGCACTGGTAAAGTGGGATTCAGCACTTCTGAAAACCAATGCTGGCAGCTAACTACTATAAGCTAGAGTTTTTGGAGAGGGATGCCACCATCAGCTTGAACTCCCTAATATCAGTGGAGAATCACATAATTCTGTAATGCAAAGCTAATGACCATCAGAAACAAAGGTAGACATAATTACCACAATGGACTATAAAGTCAAAGTGACAATCATAGAGCTTTGAACCACAGGAAACTATGGCAGTGGCTAATGGAAATTCTTAGGAAAGTTTTTAGATATCTGGGTGTCTGGGACATACTGAAATATCTGCTTTGATATAAATAAAATGCTGTTTTATTTGTATAACCAACCACTTAGAAAGAGGAAGAGTACCTTTGGAGCCTCTTTGGACTTTGAAGGCAGCATATATTTCAATTTGGAATATTGTTCCAAACATTTATTGGGCAACCAAGCAGCATGGGAAATTTGAATGAGTTACAGAGCAAGATAGAGCTTTGCAGTAGATTTAGGCTATCAGTGCAAAGTTCTTTGATTCATGTGTCATATGATTTAGCAGATCTATGGTGCCAATAATACTCTAAGTAATAATATCGACACATTCAAATCTAAAAGTCTTAGCATTCTGGATCAGGGGTATGTGGTCTGTGGCCAGAAAATAATCTATTTGTAGAAGTCCTTGTGTCCCATTGTCACTGGATTGAGTCTCAGCTTCTGACCATGGGACACACCAAGACTGTATGACCTGAAGTTTGTATCATGAGCTGGGTCAAAAGACTGTGTGACTGGAAGTTTATGTCATCAGCTAGATGCTATTCTCTGGGTAAAAAGGTGTGGATTTACAACAACAAACTATTGTGTGCTGGAAATGGTATACTGAGGACTGAGTTTGTGCAGGTCCAGAATTCACAAACAAATCATCTCAAAAGGGTGGCGTAGACTGGTGGTCTACTGCTACATTACTAAATTTCCCTCACTCTTCACTGATGATCTGTTCCCTTTGAATAATGAACAGAAGAGGAACAGACTCTGCCAGATTCACAAATCAGCTGGCATAATATGTTGGTGCTGTCATAGATAGTTGTCATGGATAGCTGAACATGGATGACTGCCACATGACAATTCTATCCAACTGCCTGTAAAAGATGGTGTTGGAAGGGAAATCCGTAAGAGTAAAGAGCTGTGGGAAAACTTGGCCACCCACTTCATGTGGAGGGAGCACTTATCTAAGGTACATTGTAGAGTGACTCATGGGCAAATTTAAATGGTTTACTGATTGATCAGGATCCTAGGAGACATAAAGCGGGAAGAAGAAAGAGACAAGAGCATCTGAAGTAATATATGTAGATGAACTTGGGCTTAATGTGTGATGGAAATGGGCTTAAAGTGTGAAAATAATTTATTAGCTTATTGTAGCCACCCAAAGATCATATTCTTCCTAGTGGGCTCTGAAAAAAAATCATATGGAAGACCTAAGTTCTGTGTACATATAATCAGGCATTTTCCTTTCCAACCACGCCAGTGCTTATGGCAAGGTCTCATGGAAAGAACGTAAATTGCATAGGCTCAGCAATGCCTTTTGCCCATTTTCCTTTACTATGACCCATTTGAGTTTTGCCATGCTGAGTATGTAACCTACCAGCAGCAGACACCAATACTGAACACTGAAAAATACACCATTCATTGGTTGAACACGTGACTACTGAATTGCAAGGTGATAATTTCTAAAGCTTGTTACCAGGGAGAAGGAAAATGGAAATTTACCCCTAGGGAACTTGATTTAAAAAACCCTACAGCTATAGGTGTTTTTTCCCTGTCTGTGGTACCTTTATCAGCACCGCCATCCCAGGGATTATCCATCCACATGATACCACACTTCTTACTTCAGTCTAAGGAACCTGTAGTGCAGAAAAGGATACATGGCAACATGCTTATTAAAATGACATTTTTGACCACATTTCCCAACACTCAGATACTGTTGACATGTTAAAAATATGGAATGATTAAAGACACAGTCAAGTTGTCAAAAGTGGGAAAAAATACTGTTCAGTTGGGATACTGTTCCTTATACCTGAAGTTGCTGTTTAAGCAGTGAATTGATAATAGGTAAATGCTACTTTGTCTCCTATTTCTAGAATACATTGACCCAGGAACCAAATATTGTGAAGATGAGTGGCCTCTCTTTCACTGTTATACCAGATCACGTACTACCACACTGTTCTCTCACTTGAGGAATTTGTTCTTTTTCTGTAACCCTGGGGTTTTCTAGGTAAGAATTTCTGGTTCCCACAAAGATAAAACTTCCCACTGAATGCAAGTTCTCCAGGACAAGGACACATATAAAATTTGTACTAAGCTGGAACTTGTGACTATTATCTGGTCACTTTGAGCTCCTCATGTGGTGGAACAATGCATAAAGAAACGAGTTACATCACTAGTCCAAGTCATAGATCGATAGTACTTAAGGATCCAGAGTTGCCCCTACACTATAAAGATGAAGATGTTTAGAACTCAGGAAATTCACTGATGCTTCTCTTTGTTGTTCCTTGTTCAGTAAAGAAAACCAACAAGTGATAACAATCACTACAACACAGTTAGGATAAGGATAGCAAGAATTCCAAAAAATAAGAATGAAAATATGGCAAATGTAAGCCAGACCATCTGACATACTAGGAAAATATGTGGTGAACTAAAATAGGTAGAGGCAAGGACAATGATGAATGTAAGTTATGATCACAAGACCATATAAAACAGCAGAGACTGTATCTTATTTTGTCATCTCCCTTGCTAAAGCCTTCTAGGATATTATAACTGGCCTCCAACTTGAAGAATGGTGTCCATCCCCTTTGAGAGAAGGAGTGAGAATATCTTTATTCTCATAAAAAAGTGTAAGCTTAATATTGTAAAATGGAATCTATATACCATGGGAAGACATAAGTGCATTGAGTGGCACAAGAAGTAGACTGTATCTGACAAATCTTATTTGCCTATTTTGTTTTCCTTTACTGATTCTTTCCATCTGAATATACCTTCTACCTCTTGGACCATGCTGCCACAACTACAGCATAATCACTTGTTCTGAGACACCAAAGCATAATCAACCTGTGTTTTTTGTTTTGTTTTGTTTTGTTTTGTTTCTGGATCTTCTCACCATTTTCAATTTTTAGTGAAATGCCATAACAGGGTTTGTGGCATTATAAAATAATGAATAATCACCTATGTGATTCTCCAATACAAATTGGATGTGAGGAGAGGTTACTATTGCATGAGGTAAACTTCAACCAATTGGTAATAGGAGATAAGAGGGAGTTTGGAAAAGAAATTACCCTTCCTTCTCTTTCATAGGATACTCCAAAAGGCAGTTGCTCATTGGTCTGCATGTCAAGCAAATGTGACTGTGACCTACCTTTGTCTTGCAAATTGATACTTTTATAATTTCTTACACCTGTCTTTACTGCAAACTCTGAACATAAATTGTGAAGATTTCATGGACATTTGTCAGTTCCCAAATTAATACTTTTATAATTTCTTATGCCTGTCTTTACTGTAATCTCTGAACATAAATTGTGAGGATTTCATGGACATTTATCAGTTCCCAAAATTAATATTTTTATAATTTCTTACTCCTGTCTTTACTGCAATCTCTGAATGTAAATTGTGAAGATTTCATGGACATTTATCACTTCCCTAATGATACCCATGTAATTTCTTATGCCTGTCTTTATTTTAATCTCTTAATGCCATTATCTTTGTAAGCTGAGAATGTATGTCACCTCAGGACCACTATTGTACAAATTGATTGTAAAACGTGTGTTTGAACAATACGAAATCAGTGCACCTTGAAAAAGGACAGAATAACAGTGATTTTCAGGGAACAAGGGAAGATAACCATAAGGTCTGACTGCCTGCACGGTCGGGCAGAATAGAGTCATATTTTTCCTCTTGCAGAGAGCCTATAAATGGACGTGCAAGTAAGAGAGGTATCACTGAATTCTTTTCCCAGCAAGGAATACCCTGGAGAAGGAATGCATTCCTGGTGGGGGGGTTTATAAACAGCCACTCTGGGAGTGTCTGTCTTATGCAGTTGAGATAAGGAATGAAATATGCCCTGGTCTCCTGAAGTGCCCTCAGGCTTACTAGGATTGGGAAATTCCAGCCTGGTAAATTTTCGTCAGACCGGTTCCCTGCTCTAGAACCCTGTTTTCTGTTAAGATGTTTATCAAGACAATACATGCACAAAGGGACATAGACCCTCATTAGTAATTCTAATTTTGCCTTTGCCTTGTGTTCTTTATTGCTCTTTGAAGCATGTGATCTTTGTGATCTACTCCCTGTTCATACACCCTTTCCCCTTTTAAAATCCCTACTAAAACTTGCTGGTTTTGTGGCTCAGGGGACATCACAGACCTACCAATATGTCATGTTACCCCCAGAGACCCAGCTGTAAAATTCCTCTGTTTGTACTCTTTCTCTTTATTTCTCAGACCAGTCAACACCTAGGGAAAATAGAAAGGACCTATGTTGAAATATTGGGGACATGTTCCCCCAATATGCTTCCACACATGAATTTTGGAGAGGACATAAACATTCAAACTGTAGCAAATAATCTTCTGGATAGCTGTGTGTGACCTATCCCAAACTTTTCTGGTAATCAACTCCCTATTCTCCATTAAAATTCATATGATTAAATAAAAATCTTTAATTTTGTAATACCTAACACAAACTCTACTCACACTGATTTGTCCTAACCTAAAGGTGGGCATCTGAGCCAGACTAAGCTAATCTGAGTTCCTTCTTGGGCATTTATGAGCTGAAATGAAGAAAGACCTCAGTCCTGTGAGCTGAAGGTATAAGTTATAAAACCCAGAAATGGCCATTAACTATGTTTTCTGTCATAAAAAATATTTTTAATTGTAGGGAGAGAAAATTTGATGAGTATAAAGGAGCAGAGGTGAGAAATTGAGACAGATACTTGATTTTTGCTAATGCACAGTTTCTAGTCATTGACAAGGCTGACTTCTACCTTTTCCCTTAAGGCAGGCCTGATACAATATTTTCAGTCAATAAATTTCCAATTTTGCTTAAATTAATTTTAATTGTACTTTTATTAATCATATCTAGAAAAAAGGATTATATAAGCACTTAGCCCTGTCATTATCATATAGAATATACTTCATAAATGGCAATACACATATTTGTAAAATAGTTAATTCATTAAAAATAGTAAAAGGTAAAATTTTCAAAAATTTTCTGGGGCATACACGACAATTTTGTATAACTGCTCATTGTAGAAACACTTGTGTATTAACTACAACTCTAAAGGATTATTTGCGAGAATAATCTCCCTAAGGGATGAAACAGCTAACAATGGAGTCAAATAATGAGAAAGATGGATATTGACTTGGATGAGATCTCTTTCAACTCTTTCCCTGCTAGTGGGTATCCTAGCAGAAAGTGGCAAAGAAAATCCTAAGACATTTTCTAAAGAAATTATATATATATGTAAATTAAAGATAATTTCCAGGCCTTTGGTCTATATTTCATCATTTCATATGTTGACTTTCAGTGTCAAAGAAATGTTCAGCTTGAGTATTGGAAATTAAATTTTGCAGAAAGAATGTTTTCAAAGTTAAATGGATATAGGAATGTGACCACATAAGATGAAGCAATCTACTATGTCTTCAGTGACATTAAGGATTATTATCTTCAATTTTTGCTGCTAAAATAGTATTTGGGCATAAAAAATATATTCAGAGAAATAAACAAGTGAATAGCTGAGAAATTGTCATATAACAGTGACAGTTACAACATCATTTTATTGAACTTTGTACATTTTACACTCTCCTAGAAAAAAAATTAGAGATTTATAAAAAGCCATTGTTAGAGTAAAGTATAGTAAATGTTACAACACTTAATTTTATCGGGTAACTTAGTTATGTAACATAATATGATAGCAAATGCATAGTTAGCTCACAAAGCCATAATTATAAACTTGGAGGATGAAACATAAGTTTTCTTAATATATGAAAGACAATGTATTCTTCACTTGAGACAGAAGAACGTTATGCTCTCGTAATCTATGCTTTCAACACAACCACTCACAAAGAATGATTAAGAGACAGTTATTTGAAGATGATTACTGGAATCTAACTGATTATACAAGCTAAAGCACATACTAAAAAATATTGTTAATTTTGGCATTTTGAATTCAGTTAAAATCAGATCGAAGGAATTGCCCAAAAAGGAAATTAAAACTCCCAAATGCAAGAAAATAGTGCATTGTTGAAGGAGGTGTTCAAGGAAGGTACAGCAACAAGATATGGCAACATTAGAATCTGCCATATCTTCTCGTGTTTCTTATAAGAACACTCACTCTCTAAGACAATTTCCATCAGTTCTTAAGCATCTCATCCCTATTTACTAATTAATTTCTCCTTTCTCTACTAAGCCCTTTCACTTGTATCCTTGGAACACAAAGTTTATGTTCAGCCATAATCTCCCTGGGTACATTTCCTTCTCCTAGCCTCAGCTGGCTATGATGCTTGAAAACATATCCAAGTTCCCTCCCACGACACACAACACTGTGCTAGACCAGGGGATGGACCATACAACTTCCTTTATGGCCACCACCCAAACATTGCCATTTCTATCAATTTTCCGTCTTATAAAACATGAGTTCTGTTGAAAATTGTGTCATCCAAGTACATCACAATTACAACCGTTGCTGTGAGCTCTCATAGTCATTCTTTCTCTTCACTGAAGGCTTAAGCACTATGGCTGTTTTATTTCTCCACAGCTGCATCTATCCTCACATTCAATACATATTGTCTATATTGTTGGAAATGACACATCTAATACTATGGCCTCTGTGGTCCTTTGACCTCTTCATAGCCAGATACCTTTTCTTCCATCTCACTCCCAGGGTACCACAGCCTCCATCTCTCTGCATGAACTTATCTGCTTATCTCTCCATTTTCTTTGCAGCTCTCTCTTGCTTCCTTTGATTACTCTCCTTTCTGTTTCTCAAACAGGAATATTTTTATACATTATAAAGACTGAATTGGGCTAAAGGACTATTGCCCAGTGAAAGATGTTAATAACATCATATTTTACAGGCTCCTTAAATTGCCCATTGTAAGAAAAGTTTATTATTTGACTTAAAATAATAAAAGGAAACAGAACACAATTTTAAGTAGTATACATAACCCTGGGCAACAATCCTGACCGAGATTTTGGCCTTGTCTTTTTAATCATTTTCATTAGTCCCAACACTAATGGGAACACTGCTCTCCTCCCAAGCCTACAGTTCATATTTGTTAGATTTTTTTTTATTTCTAACTTTCCCTCAGAGGTGAGGGTTCAAGTTAGGCATCTCTGCTGGTGCAGGTACTAGTCTAGCCTTCTAGAAACTATTATTAAGTTTCCACAGTTCTGGGCCTGTTGACATCTTATTTTTGGCTTTGAATCTGGACTCTTTCAACTGAACAATCCACCTGTGATCCAGTCCAAGTTAAGATCTGATGAGAGGATCTGGACCTCTCTCAACCCCTCTGTTTCTGAGGTTAAGCTTTTGTTTTTAATATGTGGAGATTCAAATTAGCTGCTTGTTGAAGTTCAGAAATAAAGTGGTGATACAGTTTGGCTGTTTCTGCACCCAAATCTCATCTTGAATTATAGCTCCCATAATTCCTACATGTTCTAGGAGAGACCCAGTGGGAGGTAATTGAATTATGGGGCAGGTCTTTCTCATGTTGTTCTCCTGACAGTGACTAAGTCTCATAAGATCTGATGGTTTTATAAGCTCTCTTGTCTGGTGCTATGTAGGATGTGTCTTTGCTTATCCTTTGCTTTCTGCCATGATTGTGAGGCCTCTCTAGCCACATGGAACTGTGAGCCCGTTAACCCTTTTTGCTTTTTAAATTATGCAGTCTCGGGTATGTCGTTATTGGCAGCATAAGAACAGACTAATACAAATGGAGATTTCCTGCTTTCTTTTAGAGTTTAAGATAACCTGTTGACTCTTTAGTCAGATGGAGATCTGCTGGTCTCTATGAGTTTTAGTAACTCATGTGTTTTACTATGTTATTATTGTTGTAGATATATCTGTATCTAATTTTTTATTGTTTTTAGAGACACAACTATTACAATAATTGTCCTAGATCTGAATGTGTAAATTCGTTATCTTAATTCTTATGTTATGCTTTATGACTAGTTTCTTCTCAGTGTAATTACAGTTTCCTTATAAAGATTTTTTTTTTACGATACCAACAAACTGCCCAAATATAACTACGTATGTAAAATAATAGTTGCATCTTTTCCTTTGAATTTTAAGTTTATTGTGTGTATCCAGTATTTTATAGAATATAAGCATTATTAAAATCTTCATTTTCATTTTTCATTACTTGGAAATTGTCATGTATTTCTTGCTATTTTATTTATTTTATTTTATTATAGCATTGTATGTTTTTATCATGTACAACATACTGTTTTGAAGTACACACACTCACACACACATACACACACACATTGTAGAATGGTTAAATATAGCAGTTTCTCAAGAAACTAAAAACAGAACTACTATATGATCCAGCAATCCCACTACTAGGTTTATATCCAAAATAATTAAAATGAGCATATTGAAGAAATATCTGCACTCTCATGTTTATTTCAAAACTATTCACAATAGCCAAGACATGGAATCTATCATTAGTTCTCCTTTAATTATTTGGTAGAAAACATCAGAGAAGCCATTTAGTCCTTGGCTTTTCTTTGTTGAGGGCTTTTTGATTATTGATCCAGTGTCCTTAGTTGTTATTGGTCCATTCAGGTTTTCTATTCATGATTCAGTCTTGGTAGGTTGTATGTTTATATGAATTTATCCATTTCTTCTAGGTTATCCAATTTATTGATATATTATTTTCCAAAGTAGTGTCTTATGAGTGATTCTTTGTTTCCTCCTGTGGCATCCATTGTTGTGTCTCTTCTTTCATTTCTAATTTTATTTGTTTGAATCATCTCTCATTTTTTCTTAGTAACTGTAGCAAAACGTTTGTCTATTTTGTTTATCTTTTTAAAAAAATGACAGTTTTCTTGATGCTTTATCTTCTCCATTTTATTCATTTCTGACCTAATCTTTATTATTTCCATTCTTCTTCTGACTTTGAACTTAGTTCATTCTTTTTCTAGTTCCTTAAGATCTATAGTTTAGTTGTTTATTTGAGCTTTTTCTTCTTTTTTAATGTAGGCACTTATCACTATACAATTTCCTCTTAGAGAAGTGTACTGAGAGTATTTCCCTCTTAGAAAAATACTGCTTTTTCTGTATCTCATAAGTTTTGATATGTTTTCTTTTTATTGTAATTTGTCTCAAGATGTTTTCTATTTTTTTCTTTTGATTTCTTCATGTTCCATTGGTTTTCAGGAATGTTGTTTAATTTTCATGTATTTGCGAATTTTCTAACTTTCTTGCATTATTGATTTCTAGTTTCATTCAGTTGTGATGGAAAAGGTAATTAATATGACCTTAATCTTCTTGAATTTGTTAAAACTTGTTTGTGACCTAAAATATGATCTATCCTGCAGAATGTTCCATGTAGTCTTCAAGAAATTATGTATTATGCTGCTGTCTGGGGGAATATTCTCAATATGTCTGTTAGGTCCATTTAGTCTGTTGCTTTGTTGAAGTCCCATATTTCCTTTTTTATTATCTCTCTGGCTATTTTATCTATTGTTGAATGTGTGGTAACAAAGTCTGTTTGTACTGCTATTGTATTGTGGTCTATTTTTCCTTTAAGTTCTTTCAATGTTTGATTTATTAATATATATTAAGTGCCACTAATAGGTTCCAAAATCCCAACAAGAATTCTTTATATATCTGAATCCAAATACTTTTTCTGATATAATTATTATGAATTTTTTCCCTAGTCCATGGCATATATTATTCATTTCTTAATAATTTAGTTTGATGAGCAGAAATGTTAAGTATTCATTGGAATCAAATATGAATGTTTTTAGGCTTAGAGTTTGTGCATATGTGTGTGTACTATCTATAAAACCTTTGCCTACCCTGAGTTGTAAGATTTTTCTAGAACTCATATGGCTCCAGTTTTTACATTTATATTTATGCTCAAGCACAAATGGCTTTTTTGATGGTATGAAATGAAGTCTAAGTGCATTTATTTTTAATATGTGCATTCAGTTTTTCAAGTACCGTTTGATGAAAATAGTATGTTTACCCTACTGATTTATATTGGTGCCTTTGTTGACAACTAATTCATGATATATGGTTCGACTTCTACAATGTTGATTCAATTTAAATGATAGTTGCCTGTTATTATGCAAATATGTCATTTTCTTTATTAATGTAGTTTTGTAGTTAATATTGAAATCAGGTAGATTTGAGAAAAAGTTAGATTTTTTTTTTCCTGTATGTTTTTTCTTCCTACTTTCTACATTGTTTTCTTATCTATTGTTTTCAGCAACTCGATTTTCTTTGAGGTTGCATTCTTTGGAATTTACAAAGCTTCTTGAAACTTTTAATTTAGAATTTGTAGTAAATATAAGACATTTTTTGGTAATTTTTTTTTCAGGTATTATATCTCCTACATATTTAAATTTTGTTTCAATAACTAAATATATTTTATTAAACCACTTGATATTGTGAATGTGATTCTATTCATCTTTTACAAAATTTGTTCTATTTTGTAGATTATATACTCTATTAGTCAGTGTTCTCTACAGGGACAGTACTATATATTTGTCATGTAATATTAGCAAGGACAAAGTTCATAGCAGTAGAGAGAAAGAAATGGAATGGTTTGGTAAAATGGACTAAAAATATAGCATACAAGTGTAGGAGAAAAATTAAATTGAAGCAATAATAGAAAAAGATATTTAGGATACAAATGTTTTTGAAGCCACCTAAGATTATGACTTCAAAAACTTTGTGAATTATAATGCCATTTACTGAAATGAGGACCCATGATTAGAAATCAAGGCACAATTGGAGATAATATGTACCTAATACCTGATATGGTGCAACTGAATCTGGAATTGTGTGGAAAGATGAGGGACGGAGATAGGAGAATAGCAAACATATAGATAGTACTTAAAACCATGAATCTGGATGAGGTGACTTATTAAATGAACACGGTGAAAATAATATCACCTATTTGTAGGTTTTTTCTGAGAATTGACAAAATTAATATAAAGTTACTTGAACAGTGTCTGATTCAATTAATGTTAGTATTTTTATTTTTTATATTTTAATAACTGATTATATGTGAGTAGTAAGAAATAGTAAGTTTTTTTTTTTTTTTTTTTTTTTTTTTGAGATGGAGTCTCGCTCTGTCACCCAGGCTGGAGTGCGGTGGCGCAATCTCGGCTCACTGCAAGCTCCGCTTCCCGGGTTCACGCCATTCTCCGGCCTCAGCCTCCCGAGTAGCTGGGACTACAGGTGCCCGCCACTGCGCTCGGCTAATTTTTTTGTATTTTTAGTAGAGACGGGGTTTCACCATGGTCTCGATCTCCTGACCTTGTGATCCGCCCGCCTCGGCCTTCCAAAGTGCTGGGATTACAGGCGTGAGCCACCGCGCCCGGCCAGAAATAGTAACTTAAAATATGTCAGTCTCCTGCTGCATAACCTATCACATTTGCATTATATAAGACTCTGAATTAGCTGAGTAAACTTCAATGTCTTTGCTAACATTATATCATTATGATTCTTACAGAGTTTCTATAAGGGTTAAACAAATTAATGCACATAAACATCTGCAAAGTGTCGAGTACATAGTAAAATCCCCCTGTCTATCTCCCTTTCTATATCTAGAATACACATATATATACACACACATACACATTAGGCTGCATTAGAAATATTTTAGACTGTACTCTATATTAGAATGTATACATATTTTACATTCTTTATATTAGTATACATTAGAATGTATACATATTAGAATGTATACATATTTTACATTCTTTATATTAGTACTGCCACTACTACTAACTATATGTTAGAACTGTTCTAAGAACTGAGGATTCTGCCAAAGAGAGCACTAGTTTTTCATATTATTTGTAATGTATCATTAACATTTAATAATTGTACATATTTTGTGAGCTACACTGTGATGTTTCAATACATGTACACATAGTATGATAATCAAATGGGAGTAATAATCATATTCATTATTCTAAACATTTATTATTTCTTTGTAATAACAACACTCAAAATCTTTTCTTCTAGTTATCATGAAATACATTGTTATTTATATTAATACATAAAATACATTGTTATTTGCTACAGTCACCCTTTGACTAGAATAAATTCTAGCCTTCAATTAATATAAGGCTAGAATGTATTCTTTCTGTCTCAGTGTAATTTTGTACCCATTGATCAACCTCTCCCTATATTCCATTCCCTTCTACCCTCCTCAGCCTCTGGCAACCACTATTCTACTCTCTACTTCTTTGAAATCATTGTCTTTTAGATTCCATAATGAGTAATATCATGCATGTTCGTGTTTCTGTATCTGGGTATCACTTAACACAAGGAGAGCAACAGTTTTAAGAAAAGATCATATGTCCATAAAAAAGACTAAATAGAGAGGTCAAATAAGAGTTATTTAAAATTTAAAGAAATTGTGTTTAATATTCACCAATGAAGCTGAAAAGATGTCTAAAAAGATACAGAAAATAAATATTACCAATTAATTTGTTAATATGGAAGCCTTATATGTGGTCATAAAAATTAGTTTCTTGAAAAGATAGAAGCAGAACCCACATAGCTAGACTCTTAGCAACTATTTATTATAAATCATTGACTAAAGTTATTTCAATTAAAAAAAACATGGATTTTGAAGACACTTTCTTCTAATAAATGATGTTATTTTCAATAAGAATTAGGAGGTAATTGCACTTAACATTTTTGTTAGCAATTTTCTTCTTGACTTACTTAGGGACTCAGTCTGGAATGATGTTATTATATAATTCAGCTTTACATGAGTAACAGGTCAATGATAAATGGTGAACACTCAACAAGCACTGTCATCAATAGCTTTATGTACAATTTATCATTAAAAAGCTTCTTAACTAACTGAGACACATTTTCTCTGTCTTCTTAAAGGAGGGCATATTAAATTAAACCCCTTTTATAACTTTTAAACTTTCTTTAAGAAGTAAATTTTATGGTTTATATTTCAGGTTTCACATAATATGGTGAATATCCATAACATTAACATTATTTTTACAATGATAAAACTAAGCCTATAGAGAGTAATTTAATATTTGTTTACTAAAAAAATTACTGAGCAAAACTGAGTACTTGAAAATATCAACTATAAGGTTGTAATAGGATATATATAGATGGTAAGAAAGTCAGTAAAGTGAAGCAAATTAATATATCTAGACATCTCATGTACAACATGAGATCTCTAGGTATATTAAGAAATGTACTGTGTTGGGGATTCTTTCTAGATGCATAAATTTTAGCTACCCTTACCAAAAAAACAAACAAACAAACAAACAATAATGTGAGGGATAAATAAATTAAGCCTTTGAACAACTTTTATATTTGGCTTCAAAAAAGAAATAAGGTATCAAATGTATATCAGTTCAAATTAATTTCTTTACATTTTTGGAGAATTAGAATGGATCTAGTTTAGTTTTAGTCATAACTTGGGCATGGATAATCTTGAAATTATTAAATTTAAATACTCTATGTTTAATATTCTATGTTAAATAGTATATCATCAAATCATTCAACTATTAGCTAAATATTTTTCAGTAGTTACTCTTTGCCAGAGTCTGCACTAATAGCTTTATATGTACCTGTAAATATCTCCTTTCAAAACCTTATAAGGTATATGCCTATGGCGAATACCCAAAAAGATAGCATTATGTTAATTTTACAAATGAAGAAAGTAAGCTTACAGAGGGTAATTCACCAGTTATTGACTAATAAAATTACTGAGCAAAACTGAGTACCTGAAAATATCAACCTAAATATCTAATATGCTTTACTGATTTTATCTGAATTTTAAGAAAGTGTGTGTCTGTGTGAACATCTAAGTGTGTATATAACATATTTCGTGTTGTGCAGATACAGCTTGATGACTGCCTTTTAATTTTGTCTAGTGTATGTTGTCGTCTATAGTTGGGATGCCTTAATTCACACGAACTATTTATTTTAATATTGCATTTTCATATAAAAACAATTATTATTGAATCCGCCTCTGCCACATTTTTTTAATGAAGATAAAATCTCCAAGTGGTTGGGATATCATTCTCTGAAGTAACATTGCAGCCTTGAACTATTAAAATGTGCTGTGGCAAATTTCTGGTTGAGATAATGAAGCTTAAGTTTCGAGCCTCTTACTTGCATATATCTCTTCCAATGACGTAGGACGGTCCTAGTAATGTGTTCATGTGGTCAGTTTGTCCTCCCAGTTTTGGGACACTAAAATTGTATAATCGTGTGGTCTCACAAGTACTAGTATTCAGTGCTAACTAATAACATTGACACCTTTGTTGGATCCACACAGTTCGGATACTTCTGACAAATCTCACAGAGTTTTGTTTTTGTTTTGCTTTTTGTGGCTCCTAAGACTTTCCTGTATTTCCAGACTTCCATATTTCTTACATAATTGAAAGAACAACGTATTTTAAAACCATTATTGAATTGATGTAAAACTGAAGATACAAATACTCTAGTCCTGACTCTGTCACCAACTCTGTGTGATTTAAAATAAATTACTTCTCTGAGGCTTTGTTTTCCCAGCTGTAGTTACTGGTATTCTCTTCTGTTCTGAGAGGTTATGTCTTCTCTCAGGGTGCAATTAATGTTAACATTAGGGTGGTCTGGCTACAGATAATTTTGCTTTTTAATTTTTTTCTTATTTCCCATACTTCTTTTTGTAGTGATTTGTCAATAGTTTGTATTTTTAAAAAATACTTAAGTAGTGTTAATTATATTACCATAGTTGTGCAACAGAGCTCTAGAACTTTTTCATCTTGAAAAACTGAAACTCTATCAATTGAAATATAGTTCTCCATTTCCCTCTCCTCCAAGCCCCTGGCAACCACCAACTTTCTGTTTCTATTAGTATACTTTATATACATGGAATCACACAGAATATGTCTTTTCTTTTTTTTCATTATTATGCTTTAAGATCTAGGGTACATGTGCATAACGTGCAGGTTTGTTACATATGTATACTTGTGCCATGTTGGTGTGCTGCACCCATCACCTCGTCAGCACCCATAAACTCGTCATTTACATCAGGTATAACTCCCAATGCAATCCCTGCCGACTCCCCCCTCCCCGTGATAGGCCCGGCTGTGTGATGTTCCCCTTCCCGAGTCCAAGTGATCTCATTGTTCAGTTCCCACCTATGAGTGAGAACATGCAGTGTTTGATTTTCTGTTCTTGCGATAGTTTGCTGAGAATGATGGTTTTCAGCTGCATCCATGTCCCTACAAAGGACACAAACTCATCCTTTTTTTAATGGCTGCATAGTATTCCATAGTGTATATGTGCCACATTTTCTTAATCCAGTCTGTCACTGATGGATATTTGGGTTGATTCCAAGTCTTTGCTATTGTGAATAGTGACACAATAAACATACGTGTGCATGTGTCTTTATAGCAGCATGATTTATAATCCTTTGGGTATATATCCAGTAATGAGATGGCTGGGTCATATGGTACTTCTAGTTCTAGATCCTTGAGGAATCGCCATACTGTTTTCCATAATGGTTGAACTAGTTTACAATCCCACCAACAGTGTAAAAGTGTTCCTATTTCTCCACATCCTCTCCAGCACCTGTTGTTTCCTGACTTTTGAATGATTGCCATTCTAACTGGTGTGAGATGGTATCTCATTGTGGTTTTGATTTGCATTTCTCTGATGGCCAGTGATGATGAGCATTTTTTCATGTATCTGTTGGCTGTATGAATGTCCTCTTTTGAGAAATGTCTGTTCATATCCTTTGCCCACTTTTTGATGGGGTTGTTTGTTTTTTTCTTGTAAATTTGTTTGAGTTCTTTGTAGGTTCTGGATATTAGCCCTTTGTCAGATGAGTAGATTCCAAAAATTTTCTCCCATTCTGTAGGTTGCCTGTTCACTCTGATGGTAGTTTCTTTTGCTGTGCACAAACTCTTTAGTTTAATTAGATCCCATTTGTCAATTTTTGCTTTTGTTGCCATTGCTTTTGGTGTTTTAGACATGAAGTCCTTGCCCATGCCTATGATGTGAATGGTATTACCTAGGTTTTCTTCTAGGGTTTTTATGGTATTAGGTCTAACATTTAAGTCTCTAATCCATCTTGAATTAATTTTCGTATAAGGAGTAAGGAAAGGATCCAGTTTCAGCTTTCTACTTATGGCCAGCCAATTTTCCCAGCACCATTTATTAAATAGGGAATCCTTTCCCCATTTCTCATTTCTCTCAGGTTTGTCAAAGATCAGATGGTTGTAGATGTGTGGTATTATTTCTGAGGACTCTGTTCTGTTCCATTGGTCTATATCTCTGTTTTGGTACCAGTACCATGCTGTTTTGGTTACTGTAGCCTTGTAGTATAGTTTGAAGTCAGGTAGCGTGATGCCTCCAGCTTTGTTCTTTTGACGTAGGATTGTCTTGCCAATGTGGGCTCTTTTTTGGTTCCATATGAACTTTAAAGCAGTTTTTTCCAATTCTGTGAAGAAACTCATTGGTAGCTTGTTGGGGATGGCATTGAATCTATAAATTACCTTGGGCAGTATGGCCATTTTCATGATATTGATTCTTCCTCTCCATGAGCATGGTATATTCTTCCATTTGTTTATGTCCTCTTTTATTTCACTGAGCAGTGGTTTGTAGTTCTCCTTGAAGAGGTCCTTTACATCCCTTGTAAGTTGGATTCCTAGGTATTTGATTGTCTTTGAAGCAATTGTGAATGGAAGTTCATTCCTGATTTGGCTCTCTGTTTGTCTGCTACTGGTGTATAAGAATGCTTGTGATTTTTGCACATTAATTTTGTATCCTGAGACTTTGCTGAAGTTTCTTATCAGCTTAAGGAGATTTGGGGCTGAGACAATGGGGTTTTCTAAATATACAATCATGTCATCTGCAAACAGGGACAATTTGACTTCTTTTCCTAACTGAATGCCCTTGATTTCTTTCTCTTGCCTGATTGCCCTAACCAGAACTTCCAACACTATGTTGAATAGGAGTGGTGAGAGAGGTCATCCCTGTCTTGTGCCAGTTTTCAAAGGGAATTTTTCCAGTTTTTGCCCATTCAGTATGATATTGGCTGTGGGTCTGTCATAAATAGCTCTTATTATTTTGAGATATGTTCCATTAATACCAAACTTATTGAGAGTTTTTAGTATGAAGGGCTGTTGAATTTTGTCCAAAGCCTTTTCTGCATCTATTGAGATAATCATGTGGTTCTTGTCTTTGGTTCTGTTTATATGCTGGATTACGTTTATTGATTTGCATATATTGAACCAGCCTTGCATCCCAGGGATAAAGCCCACTTGATCATGGTGGATAAGCTTTTTAATGTGCTGCTGGATCTGGTTTGCCAGTATTTTATTGCGGATTTTTGCATCAACATTCATCAGGGATATTGGTCTAAAATTCCCTTTTTTTGTTGTGTCTCTGCCAGGCTTTGGTATCAGGATGATGTTGGCCTCATAAAATGAGTTAGGGAGGATTCCCTCTTTTACTATTGATTGGAATAGTTTCAGAAGGAATGGTACCAACTCCTCCTTGTACCTCTGGTGGAATTCAGCTGTGAATCTGTCTAGTCCTGGACTTTTTTTCGTTGGTGGGCTATTAATTATTGCCTCAATTTCAGAGGCTGGTATTGGTCTATTCAGGAACTCCGCTTCTCCCTGGTTTAGTCTCGGGAGTGTGTAAGTGTCCTGGAAATTATCCATTTCTTCTAGATTTTCTAGTTTATTTGCATAGAGGTGTTTATAGTATTCTCTGATGGTAGTTTGTATTTCTGTGGTGTCAGTAGTGATATCCCCTTTATCATTTTTTATTGTGTCTATTTGATTCTTCTCTCTTTTCTTCTTTATTAGTCTTGCTAGTGGTCTATCAATTTTGTTGATCTTTTCACAAACCAACTCCTGGATTCATTGATTTATTTGGAGGGTTTTTTTTGTCTCTATCTCCTTCAGTTCTGCTCTGATCTTAGTTATTTCTTGCCTTCTGCTAGCTTTTGAATGTGTTTGCTCTTGCTTCTCTAGTTCTTTTAATTGTGATGTTAGAGTGTCAATTTTAGATCTTTCCAGCTTTCTTTTGTGGGCATTTAGTGCTATAAATTTCTCTCTACGCACTGCCTTACAAGAGACCCTGAAGGAAGCACTAAACATGGAAAGGAATAACCGGTACCAGCCATTGTGAAAACATGCCAAAATGTAAAGACCATCCAGGCTAGGAAGAAACTGCATCAACTAATGAGCAAAATAACCAGTTAATATCATAATGGCAGGATCAAGTTCACACATAACAATATTAATCTTAAATGTAAATGGACTAGATGGTCCAATTAAAAGACACAGACTGGCAATCTGGATAAAGAGTCAAGACCCATCAGTCTGCTGTATTCAGGAGACCCATCTCACATGCAGAGACATACATAGGCTCAAAATAAATGGATGGAGGAAGATCTACCAAGCAAATGGAGAACAGAAAAAAGCAGGGGTTGCAATACTAGTCTCTGATAAAACAGACTTTAAACCATCAAAGATCAAAAGAGACAAAGAAGGCCATTACATAATGGTAAAGGGATCAATTCAACAGGAAGAGCTAACTATCCTAAATATATATGCACCAATACAGGAGCACCCAGATTCATAAAGTAAGTCCTTAGAGACTTACAAAGAGACTTAGACTCCCATACAATAATAATGGGAGACTTCAGCACCCCACTGTCAACATTAGACAGATCAACGAGACGGAAAGTTAACAAGGATATCCAGGAATTGAACTCATCTCTGCAGCAAGCAGACCTAATAGATATCTACAGAATTTTCCACCCCAAATCAACAGAATATACATTCTTCTCAGCACCACATCACACTTATTCCAAAATTGACCACATAATTGGAAGTAAAACACTCCTCAGCAAATGTACAAGAACAGAAATTATAACAAAAATTATAACAGAAATTATAACAAACTGTCTCTCACACCACAGTGCAATCAAACTAGAACTCAGGACTAAGAAACTCAATCAAAACTGCTCAACTACATAGAAACTGAATAACCTGCTCCTGAATGACTACTGGGTACATAACGAAATGAAGGCAGAAATAAAGATGTTCTTTGAAACCAATGAGATCAAAGATACAACATACCAGAATCTCTGGGACACATTTAAAGCAGAATTTGTCATTTCATGACCAGCTTATTTCACTTAGGAATTATGTCTTCGAGTTTCATTCATGTTGTATCATGTGACAGAGCTTACTTCATTTTAAGGCTGAGTAATATTTCATTTTATATATTTATATGTCACATATATTTATATATTTTTTATATTTATATGATATATAAATATAAACATATATATTTATATTTATTATAATTTGATTTATAATTTTATATAAATTTATTTATAATTTTATTATAATATATTTATATATTATATAAATATATTAAAAATGAATATATTTATTTTTATATTTATATATGTTTTATATATATTTATATGTGACATATAAATATATAATGAAATATATGTGCATTCATATATATATACACCATATTTTCTTTATACAATAATCCATTGATAGATATTTACACTGTTTTCAAATTATGTCTATTGTGAATAATGTTACAAATATCTCTTTGAGAGCCTGTTTTCAATTCTTTTGGATATATGCCCAGAAGTGGTATTGATGGATCATATTGTAATTATATTTTTAATTTTTTGAGCAATCTTCATACTGTGTTCCATAATAGCTGTACCATTTTACATTCTGCCAACAATGCACAAGCATTCCAATGTCTCCACATCCTCCAAAAGAAAAAAAAAAAAAAAAAACAGACATGATGCATGCACCTGTAGTCGCGGCCTCTCAGGAGACTGAGGCAGAAGGATCACTTGAGCTCAAAAGAGTGGCACTGCAGTAAACCATGATCATGCTGCTGCACACCAGCCTGGGTGAAAGAGCAAGACTCTCTCAAATACATACATACATACATACATACATACATACATACATAGTCATTCCATTGGATGGGTGTGAAGTGTTACCTCGTTGTCCTTTTGATTTTTATTTCTGTTTCATCACTAATAAATACCAACACTTATTGGCTATTTGCATAGCTTCTTTGGAGGAATGCCTATTCAAGTCTCGCCCATTTTTAATTTCTGCAATTGAGTTGTAGGTGTTCTTTAAATAATCTAGATGTTAACTCCTTATCATATGTGTAATTTAAAAGATTTCCTTCCATTTGGTAGGTTGGATTTTCACTCTGTTGATTGTGTCCTTTGATGCAGAGAAGTAAGTTTTTTGTTTTCTTTTGTTTTTACATTTTAAGTACTAGAGTGTATGTGCACAACGTGCAGATTTGTTACGTATGTATACATGTATCATGTTGGTGTGCTGCACCCATTAACTCATTTACATTAGGTGTATCTCCTAATGCTATCCTTCTCCCACCCCCCACTCATGACAGGCCCCGATGTGTGATGTTCTCCTTTCTGTGTCCAAGTGTTCTCATTGTTCAATTCCCACCTAGGAGTGAGAACATGTGGTGTTTGGTTTTTTGTCCTTGCGATAGTTTGCTGAGAATGATGGTTTCCAGCCTCATCCATGTCCCTACAAAGGACATGAACTCATCTTTTTTTTATGGCTTCATAGTGTTCCATGGTGCGTATGTGCCACATTTTCTTAATCCAGTCTATCATTGATGGACATTTGGGTTGGTTCCGAGTCTTTGCTATTGTGAATAGTGCCACAGTAAACATACGTGGATGCACAGAAGTTTTTTTTTTTTTTTTTAATTTTGATGTAATTCAATTTATCGATTTATCTTTTTGTCTGTGCTTTTAGTATCATATGCAATAAATCCTTGCCAACCCCATGTTATGAAACATTTCCTCTTGTGTTTCTTCAGGAATTTTGTAGTTTTCGCTATTACATTTAAGCCTTTAATCTATTTAATTTTTATAAATGGTGTAAAGTAAGGGTCCAACTTTATTCTATTGTATGTGGATATATAGTTTTCTCAGTACCATTTGTTAAAGAGAATATTTCTCGTTGTGTGTATTGGCATCTTTGTCAAAGATAATTTGATCTTATATTTGAGGATTTATTTTGGGCTCTCTATTCTGTTCCATCAGGCTCTATATATATCTTTATGTCAATACCACCCTGTTTTGATTACTATAGTTTTGCAATATATTTTGAAATTAGACATTTCCATACTTCCTATAAGCTTATATTACTTTTTATTTTACTAATATTTATACTAAGATATAATTCACATAACATGAAATTTAAAATGTGCGATTCAGTGGTTTTTTAGTATATTCACAGAATTGTGCAAACATTATCACTATCTAACTTCAGGACATTTTAGTTTCCTCAGAAAGTTTCAAATAGATGAGACATTTCAATATGTGATTTTTTTATGACTCACTTCCTTCACTTAGCATGCTTTCAAGACACACCCATGTTGTAGCATTTATCAGTACTTGACTGCTTTTATTGCTAACTACTATTCAATTGTATGGATAAAGCACGATTTGTTTATCGACTTATCTGTTGATGGACATTTAAATTATTTCTACTTTTTGGCTATTATTAATAAGAATAATGCCATGGCTGGGCACAGTGGCTGACACCTGTAATCCCAGCATTTTGAGAGACTGAAGTGGATCACTTGAGATTGGGAATTTGAGACCAACCTGGGCAACACAGAAAAACTTTGTTTTACAAAACAAACAAACAAACAAAAATTTTTAGTTAGCCACGTGAGGTGGCATGTGCCTGTAGTCCTAGCTACTAGGGAAGCTGAGGCAGGAGAATTGCTTGAGCCCAGAGGGTTGAAACTGCAGCGAGCCATGATTATACCACTTTCTCCCAGCCAGGCTGACGGGGAGATCTCATCTAAAACAAAAAACAAAAATCAGAATAATTCAATGGAGTTACTTTAATGCAAGAATTAAAAGGGACCTGCTAAACCATTTCCTGCCAAAAAACTACATCCAAATTTATAACTTTTAAATTAAGCATAACACATTAGTCATCATTTCAAAATATGTAAATATTTAACTGCAATTTAATTCTAATATTAACTCTCAATTTTAGTTCTAACAGTGAACTTCGGATAGAATTAAATAGGTCAGTGTTTCGTAAACACTAGCCCACCAATGTGGGGCTTACTGGCTCAGAATCAGCTAAAAAATATGTTAGAAAACACGACTCATAGGCCTTATCCCACAAAGTTCCAATTCTCTGTGTTGGTAGGATTAGTATATCACTCAGTGTTCTCTGAAGAAAAAGAGCAATAAAGAACAGAGAGAAAGAGAGAGGGACAAATTTTATTTTAAGTAATTGGCTCACACAATTATGAGAGTTGGCAAGTTTTAAAAATGTAGGGTAGGTCAGTAGGCTGGAAACTCAGGCAGGAATTATCATTTAGACTTAAACATCATTCCTTCTTTTCTAAGAAAGTCAGTTTTTGCCCTTTTAAGGCCTTTAATTGATTGAATGAGGTTTATCCTTTACTTGTAATTTCCTTTACTTAAAGTCAACTAATTGCTGTCTACACACCTTGTTTTCTCTTAATATGTCTACACGTATAACTATTTTCCATGAAAAAGTACTTGGGAGATGTATATGAGACAAAAATTTGAAAAGGTGCTTGCAAGGAGGAAAGAGATTCAAAATTTTTCACATTAGAGGAGAAAGATAACCATTTGTTTCCCACCCCACCCATCTCCCGCTGGTGCACACTTCCTCTTAACTGCTACAGGTGGATGTCAACAGTACTACTAGTGAGAGGAAATGAATGGAAATATTCTCCAGGTAGAAATTATTCCCCTAAGTCCAAGTGGCAATTTCAGTCTGAATTATGGCTAAGGTTCTAGAGGAAAATTTCCCCTTACCTTCTGCATATACGGAAGCTGAAATAACTATGAAATTATATCAGTAAGTACAATAGTTCAATCCTGAAGACCTTCTCTCCTGTAGATATGGTGAATGTCATGCAACTTTTGTATCTGTAAACACATTTATCTAATTAATGTGCTACTAAGCAGATGAAAAATCAGCATGATATAACACAGCTAGAATAAGATTTTTGAGAACAAGTGAAAATAGAACCCTGTTCATCTTATCAGTATTTTAAAAATAGATTTTTTGGAATATGTTTTAAAAACCTCAACACAATTGCAGAAATAATTCATAAGGTCCTAGAACAAATATCACTCATTGAAAACTCCAATATTATTAAATTATTTTGAAAAAGCACTTTTTCTCAAAACCATTGCTGATCTTAAGAAACAAAATTTATTTCTATCCCGACGAGAACTTGCAGGCATTTAATTCAAGGCATGTGAGTAAAAAATACGTTTATGACTGACAAAAAAAAAAAATGAAAATGCCATTAACATCCATTCTAAACTTGTTATTCAAAATCTGGTATTGATGAGGGAATAAAGAAAATATGTAACTGAAATTTGCTTGGCATAGGTTTGCCAATAAATCTTTAGTGGGACAACCAAAGTTATAAGATCTGAAGACTTCATTTTTAGGAGTATAGCAATATCATATGGAAGCTTTAAGAATAAGTAAAATGTAAAGATTTCCATATTCTGTTTATGGTTTATTTAAAATCTTGGAGTCACTGCTGATAAAATAATCATCAATATAAATACTTAGTTTCTGTTAAATAGCTTAAAATATTGATGCAAAGTCACACTACAGAATTTAGGTTTCATGCCAAAAAAGGTAACATTGTAACACAACTTTGAGAATTTGTTAGAATTTTGATCCTGATGTCAGACAACAAAATACATGTAACATTCTTACTCTAGTTGGTTTGAAAATGACACTAATATATTTCTGTCATTTGTTTAATAAAACTATATAAGTGGTGTAACATGAAACATCAAAAACGAGCTCATAATCTTTGACCAAACAATGTCACCTTTCTCATTTTGGTCTTTACAGTCTTCTTTTTGAATATGATGAACATCAGTCATCTCTGTTATTCATCACAATGACCAGAGCAGCTTAAGAAACAAAATGAGCAAGCAATCAATTAAAAAACAAACAAAAACTAAAAAGCAACAACGTAACAGCTGCCTGAGACCCCACTTCCAAATTTTATTTCATTTAGGCTGATATGAAATTCAGGAGGCATTATTTTTTTAAAACTCCAAAATGATTCTATCGTGCATTTGCTTCCAGGTTTTCATTTATATGTCTATGTGTACAATTATATTAGCTACAACCTAAGATAATATTAGCTCCTTCCTTGAAATTTTTTTGCATCTCATCACTTACTCTTCTCCAATTATTAATACTACGTCTAATACATCCAGAATTAAATTAGCATGGTATTTGGCAACTTTTTTACTAATTATAGTGAAGATGTTTCTACTGTTTTGCCATGAAGCATTATGATATATTGAGATTGGATTTTATTATATTAATACCAAGTTTTTTTTCCTTTTAAAATGTTCTTTAATGCATTTTAAATGGAGAGAATAATAGTAGAACTGACCACTTATTATTGTTTAGATGAGAGGGTACACAGCAACCATTTGACAAAGTACTTTAGAGACAGCACTTAGCAACATATGTAAGAAAATAACAATCTATTAAGTACCATTATTTGAAATTCAAGTAATTCATTGTCTTAGAAAAAATATGAGTATGTCAATCCTCACATTAATTCTACTTTACGCTCGTTGTGACTTAATAATACTTTATTTATTTCTCCTCACCAGTATTTGAGCAATGAATATTTTCTTTCCATGAAAATGTGATTAGATATGCTAAATCAATGGTTTTTATGGTGACCTATTCCAGATTGTTTCATTATATACATACACAACATACAGTATTAAAAATTTCAGAGATGCTCATAACACTGTAATTAATAAGTAATCCACAAATAAATGTATACATTCAAAATAGTTTAAATTTAAAATACAATTTAAAATAATAAAAATAACTCAAGATCACATGCCAAATCATTATATTTTATCAAAATTTAGTATATATTTATTATATGCTAAATACATTCATATGAACAAGTAAACTAGTAGCTCATACAGGGATTGAAGGAACCTAAACTCTTACTAATAGTATAGACATTTTAGTCATTAAAATTTACCAACCAACTTTTTATTTCAGCTTCAACATGTAAAGAATTCAGAAGTCATAATTCTCATCTTTACAACAAGAAAACAGCTGAGCAAACTGAAAATCAATGTCTTGTCTGTCCTTAACCTATCAGAAAACAGGTTGCAGAACATATCACTAAATCTGGAGATTTGGTTAAATCCAGGGTTGCACTCGGGTCTGCTTACCTAGAGCAGAAGCTACTGGAGTGCTATACTGGTAAGAAAGCAAAAGATAATTTTGACAAATTGCTTGAAGCTGAGTGTGCACTAGCTTTAGAGAAACAAAAAATAATAATCCCTGGTATCCACAGTCTTTTATGAGCACCCAAATGCATGGGTGTTATCTCCAGGAATGCCACTAGGCTTTTACAGCAAAGAGTCAATTAATGTCCCCTCATGGCTATGGAGAGAGAGGACAAAAGCAGTTACTGTGAAATATATCCAGAACCTACAAAAATAGCTATTCTTTAGGGAAAGAGACTAGCAGAGCCTTATCCCAGCTGGGGGAAAGACATTTGTTCTCTAGACTCAGTAAGCCTTCCTATCTCACCTAAGAGATAGAGGTGGGGACGCTAAGAATCAACTGTAAAGATTCTAACCCAAGGATGTAGGACCATTAAAAGACTGAGATTTAGTAATAAAATTGTATATCACACTAACCCTTCCTCAAACCTTACCAGCATACACGAACAGGGCTGCAGTAGAAAAGCAGTGGATTATAAAAAAGACCTGCAGGATATAGACTTTGTTTAAGGAGAGATTTTTAGGGAAGCTCAAAGACAACAGGGGAGGCAAAATCAAAAACGGTAGTGGAATTTATAGTGTCTGACAACTACAGTTACAGAAAACATTAAGCAAGGCCAGCTTCAGGACAGACTAACATACAACCATACATTAAAAACCTATTTAACCCAGTTTCTATTATCCCAATACATTATGACCAGCTTTCAACAACAACAACAACAAAATTACAAGTCGTGCTGAAAGACAGGACAAACGTAATCTGAAGACACAAAGCAGAAAACAGAACCAGACTCAGATATGACATAGATTTCAGGATTAAAAATAACTACTTAGGGAATTTAAAAGACCTGTGATTAATATTTTGAAGGCTCGCATGAAACAAGTAGAAACTGTGAAGGAACAGATGGGTAATATAGGCAGAGAGATAGAAACTCTAAGAAATAATTTAAAGAAAATGCTAGAGATTGTAAACACTGTAATGGAAATGAAGAATGCCTTTGATGGGTTTATCATGGATAGGACACAGCTGAGAAAAGAATCAGTGCACTTGAAGATATGTAAATAGGATCTATCCAAACTAAAATGAGAAGAAAAGAAGAGCAAAAAATCAGAAAACACCATCCAAGGACTTTGAGACAATTTAAAATGTGTAGCATACATTTAATTGGAATACCATAAGTAAAAGAGTGAACAGAGCAAAAAATATTTTTGAAATCTCCAATGTAATAGTGGATTAGTCTGTTTCTCTTTGATAATGACTGAGAACTTTCAAAAATTAATGGTAGAAGCCAAAGGGAAGGTCTAGGAGGTTCAAAGAACACTAAGCAGCACACATATAAAAACAAATTATACCTAGGTTTATTATATTTAAACTGAGGAAAACCAAAGATAAAGGGAAGATCTTGAAAGAAGCTGAGGTAGAGAGAAAGTTTTACCCATAGAGTACCAAGGGTAAGTAAATGTTGTGAACATATCACCAGAAGCTACACAAGCAAGAAGAGAGTTAAGTGAAATATTTAATGTGTTAAAATCAAAGCAAAACCAAACACCAACCCATAATTTTATAACCAATGAAATTTTCCTTCAAAAGCACAGTCATATTTCCAAAAGCAATACAAAGGAAGGCCAGGGTCATTACCTATGTAGACAAACTAAAACCTAAATTTCATACCACTGTAGACCCTTCAAAGTGACTAAAACTGAAAACACTGATAATAACAGCTCGTGGTATTATATAGTAATCTGAAACCTCATAAATTTCTCATAGGTGGACAAATAACTGGAATCACTTTGGAAAATTGTTTAATACTAAATATTGAATCTGACCATCTATCTATCTATCTATCTATCTATCTATCTATCTATCTATGAGCAAGAAATTCCCCTCTCCAGAGATTGACTACACAAGTGCATTAAATATGCATAAGAATGTTTATAACATCCATATTTACCTATATGGGTCCAAAGTGAGAACAACTGAAATGTCTGTTGATATTACAGCAACTAAAAGGAAAACTATTTTGCTACCTTGGTAACTTACATGAATCTCACAACATAATGTTAGGTAAAGAAATCAAACGAAAATATAAGTACTATATTACTCTAAATAAGTTCCAAAACGGATACATTTTTTAATCTACTCTTAGATGTTTTTAAATTCACTCATTTTTACCCTATCTTGTATTAAATTATTCTATAATAACTTTTCTGTCAAAAACTTGTTTTAAAATTTGGTTGACTTTTATACTTAAAATATCATTGCCATTTACCAAATATCAACTTTTCTCTCCATTTTAGAAGACAATGTACATACATACTGTTTCATTTTAACACATCAAAATAAACATTTAAATATTATAACAATTTAATAATAAAATTAAAGCAACGGCAGCAAAAGCCAAAATTGACAAATGGGATCTCATTAAACTAAAGAGCTTCTGCACAGCAAAAGAAACTACCATCAGAGTGAACAGGCAACCTACAGAATGGGAGAAAATTTTTGCAATCTACTCATCTGACAAAGGGCTAATATCCAGAACCTACAAAGAACTCAAACAAATTTACAAGAAAAAAACAAACAACCCCATCAAAAAGTGGGCAAAGGATATGAACAGACATTTCTCAAAAGAAGACATTCATACAGCCAACAGACACATGAAAAAACGCTCATCATCACTGGACATCAGAGAAATGCAAACCAAAACCACAATGAGATACCACCTCACACCAGTTAGAATGGCGATCATTCAAAAATCAGGAAACAACAGGTGCTGGAGAGGTGGTGGAGAAATAGGAACACTTTTACACTGTTGGTGGGATTGTAAACTAGTTCAACCATTATGGAAAACAGTATGGCGATTCCTCAAGGATCTAGAAGTAGATGTACCATATGACCCAGCCATCCCATTACTGGGTATATACCCAAAGGATTATAAATCATGCTGCTATAAAGACACATGCACACGTATGTTTATTGCGGCACTATTCACAATAGCAAAGACTTGGAATCAACCCAAATGTCCATCAGTGACAGACTGGATTAAGAAAATGTGGCACATATACACCATGGAATACTATGCAGCCATCAAAAAGGATGAGTTTGTGTCCTTTGTAGGGACACGGATGCAGCTGGAAACCATCATTCTTAGCAAACTATCACAAGAACAGAAAACCAAACACTGCATGTCCTCACTCATAGGTGGGAACTGAACAATGAGATCACTTGGACTCGGGAAGGGGAATATCACACACCGGGGCCTATCATGGGGAGGGGGGAGGTATTGCATTGGGAGTTATACCTGATATAAATGACGAGTTGATGGGTGCTGACGAGTTGATGGGTGCAGCACAGCAACATGGCACAAGTATACATATGTAACAAACCTGCACGTTATGCACACGTACCCTAGAACTTAAAGTATAATAATAATAAAAAAATAAAAAATAAAAATAAAAATAAAAAAACAAAAAAATAAATAAAAAATAAAAAAATAAAAAATAGTAATAGTTTATTAAATATATAAATGCTAACACATTTATCATAATCATTTAAAATAATTTTAAATGATTTTTAATCCATTGCTAAAATTACTTATTATAAAATGATCGTTTTACCATTTAATATTAATGTATTACTTAGCTAAGAAATACACAAACAGGCAGGGTGTGGTGTCTCACACCTGTAATCCTAGCAATTTGGGAGGCAGAGGCAGATGGATCACCTGAGATCAGGAGTTCGACACCAGCCTGACAAACATGGCAAAACCCTATCTCTACTAAAAAAAAGAAAATTAGCTGGGCTTGGTGACACATGACTACAATCCCAGCTACTCGGGGAGCTGAAGTAGGAGAATCCCTTGAACCCAGGAGTCGGAGGTTGCAGTGAGCCTAGACTGAGCCATTGCAGTCCGGCCGGGGCAAAAAGAGTAAAACTCCATCTCAAAAAGAAAAAAAGAAAAAGGAAATACACAAGCAAACACATACACACAACAGAAACATATCACATCAAAAAATCATAATTTAAATCTCTCGTGATATTATGGAAGTGTGAAAATTTTTTGAGGAAGTCTGAAATATCACTTGGAATTAGCTTTTACCTTTTGAATGTATTATTTGGTAATATCCAAACAATTAAGGGGAAACCACTTATTACTGGATTTAGTTTGGAAAAACACATATGAAAAACTTCTATTAAGATAATTTGGTTTATAATATTAGAAATCCTTTTAATTAATACTTTAGATTATGTTACGTTATGGATATTCAGGCAATGAAAACACCGTATTTGTTGCTTAGTTTAATAGAGTGAGGAAAGATAATTTTTCACCTAGAGACCTAGGGTCATTGTGTTTGAAGTGCATTATCAATAGTTGACATTTATTAATCCATTATGGCAGATACTATGGTAGGTGCTTAGCTAGTCACATTTTAATTATCATTGCAACCTTACAAAGTAGGCATTTTTATTATTTGTCTTTTTGAGTGGAAGGAAAGAAACAACATCAAAAAAGTGGTGATAATATCACACAGCTCTCTAGTAGCAGATCCAAGATACCAGTCTGAGCCGGGCCACTCAAGACTTGAAATTTCAACTCCGCATTTCTCTGCCCTGATGAGTTGATTTAAAGCAGTGGCTAAAAATTGACCTTGGTTTCTTTAGTGCACGAGCAAGAGAGAATTTTAGAAAAACGTAAGTCTAACTTTTGAGGAAAACCAGTATTTAGGAGAGATATTAACATTTACATGTGTACATGTAATATTTACATATGTCAGGCACTATTTCCAAGTTTACATATTTATTTAGCCCTTATAAAAATCCTGGAAGATAGGAACTATTATCCCCAATTTATCTATGAGGAATCTAAGTAGCAGTCATTAAGTAACTTGCCCCAGATCCAAATTGCACAGCTGAGAATCAAGTCCAGAGTCTATTATCTTAATTACCAGGCTGTATTACCCAAGAGCAGAAGAGGAGAATATAAAGATGGAACAGTAGTAGTAGGTAAAGTATAATAGAATAAAAAATAAAGTAATTCTTAATATGAAAGTCTTGGAAAACGTAAAAGACTTAAGAATTAAGCTTAGAGACTCACAAAGAGACTTAGACTCCCATACAATAATAATGGGAGACTTCAACACTCCATTGTCAACATTAGACAGATCAACGAGACAGAAAGTTAACAGGGATTGAACTCATCTCTGCAGCAAGCAGACCTAATAGACATCTATAGAACTCTCCACCCCAAATCAACAGAATATACATTCTTCTCAGCACCACATCGTACTTACTCCAAAATTGACCACGTAATTGGAAGTAAAGCACTCCTCAGCAAATATACAAGAACAGAAATTATAACAAACTGTCTCTCAGACCACAGTGCAATCAAACTAGAACTCAGGACTAAGAAACTCAATCAAAACCGCTCAACTACATGGAAATTGAACAACCTGCTCCTGAATGACTACTGAGTACATAACGAAATGAAGGCAGAAATAAAGATGTTCTTTGAAACCAATGAGAACAAAGATACAACATACCAGAATTTCTGGGACACATTTAAAGCAGTGTGTAGAGGGAAATTTATAGCACTAAATGCCCACAAGAGAAAGCTGGAAAGATCTAAAATTGACACTCTAACTTTGCAATTAAAAGAACTAGAGAAGCAAGAGCAAACACATTCGAAAGCTAGCAGAAGGTAAGAAATAACTAAGATCAGAGCAGAACTGAAGGATATAGAGACACAAAAAACCCTCCAAAAAATCAATGAATCCAGGAGGTGGTTTTTTGAAAAGATCAACAAAATTGACAGACCACTAGCCAGACTAATAAAGAAGAAAAGAGAGAAGAATCAAATCGACGCAATAAAAAATGATAAAGGGGATATCACCACCGACCCCACAGAAATACAAACTACCATCAGAGAATACTATAAACAACTCTATGCAAATAAACTGGAAAATCTAGAAGAAATGGATAGTTTCCTGGACACGTACACTCTTCCAAGACTAAACCAGGAAGAAGTTGAATCCCTGAATAGACCAATAGCAGGCTCTGAAATTGAGGCAACAATTAATAGCCTACCAACCAAAAAAAGTCCAGGACCAGATGGATTCACAGCTGAATTCTACCAGAGGTACAAGGAGGAGTTGGTACCATTCCTTCTGAAACTATTCCAATCAATAGAAAAAGAGGGAATCCTCCCTAACTCATTTTATGAGGCCAACAACATCCTGATACCAAAGCCTGGCAGAGACACAACAAAAAAAGAGAATTTTAGACCAATATCCCTGATGAACATCGATGCAAAAATCCTCAATAAAATACTGGCAAACCGGATTCAGCAACACATCAAAAAGCTTATCCACCATGGTCAAGTGGGCTTCATCCCTGAGATGCAAGGCTGGTTCAACATTCGCAAATCAATAAACATAATCCAGCATATAAACAGAACCAAAGACAAGAACCACATGATTATCTCAATTGATGCAGAAAAGGCTTTTGACAAAATTCAACAGCCCTTCATGCTAAAAACGCTCAATAAATTGGGTATTGATGGAACGTACCTCAAAATCATAAGAGCTATTTATGACAGACCCACAGCCAATATCATACTGAATGGGCAAAAACTGGAAAAATTCCCTTTGAAAACTGGCACAAGACAGGGATGCCCTCTCTCACCACTCCTATTCAACATAGTGTTGGAAGTTCTGGCTAGGGCAATCAGGCAAGAGAAAGAAATCAAGGGTATTCAGTTAGAAAAAGAAGAAGTCAAATTGTCCCTGTTTGCAGATGACATGATTGTATATTTAGAAAACCCCATTGTCTTAGCCCAAAATCTCCTTGAGCTGATAAGCAACTTCAGCAAAGTCTCAGGATACAAAATTAATGTGCAAAAATCACAAGCATTCTTATACACCAGTAACAGACAAACAGAGAGCCAAATCAGGAATGAACTTCCATTCACAATTGCTTCAAAGAGAATCAAATACCTAGGAATCCAACTTACAAGGGATGTAAAGGACCTCTTCAAGGAGAACTACAAACCACTGCTCAGTGAAATAAAAGAGGACATAAACAAATGGAAGAACATACCATGCTCATGGATAGGAAGAATCAATATCGTGAAAATGGCCATACTGCCCAAGGTAATTTATAGATTCAATGCCATCCCCATCAAGCTACCAATGAGTTTCTTCACAGAATTGGAAAAAACTGCTTTAAAGTTCATATGGAACCAAAAAAGAGCCCGCATCTCCAAGACAATCCTAAGTCAAAAGAACAAAGCTGGAGGCATCACGCTACCTGACTTCAAACTATACTACAAGGCTACAGTAACCAAAACAGCATGGTACTGGTACCAAAACAGAGATATAGACCAATGGAACAGAACAGAGTCCTCAGAAATAATACCACACATCTACAGCCATCTGATCTTTGACAAACCTGAGAGAAACAAGAAATGGGGAAAGGATTCCCTATTTAATACATGGTGCTGGGAAAATTGGCTAGCCATAAGTAGAAAGCTGAAACTGGATCCTTTCCTTACTCCTTATACGAAAATTAATTCAAGATGGATTAGAGAGGAAAACCTAGGTAGTACCATTCAGGACATAGGCATGGGCAAAGACTTCATGTCTAAAACACCAAAAGCAATGGCAGCAAAAGCCAAAATTGACAAATGGGATCTCATTAAACTAAAGAGCTTCTGCACAGCAAAAGAAACTACCATCAGAGTGAACAGGCAACCTACAGAATGGGAGAAAATTTTTGCAATCTACTCATCTGACAAAGGGCTAATATCCAGAACCTACAAGGAACTCAAACAAATTTACAAGAAAAAAACAAACAACCCCATCAAAAAGTGGGCAAAGGATATGAACAGACATTTCTCAAAAGAAGACATTCATACAGCCAACAGACACATGAAAAAATGCTCATCATCACTGGACATCAGAGAAATGCAAATCAAAACCACAATGAGATACCATCTCACACCAGTTAGAATGGCAATCATTAAAAAGTCAGGAAACAACAGGTGCTGGAGAGGATGTGGAGAAATAGGAACACTTTGACACTGTTGGTGGGATTGTAAACTAGTTCAACCATTATGGAAAACAGTATGGCGATTCCTCAAGGATCTAGAACTAGATGTACCATATGACCCAGCCATCCCATTACTGGGTATATACCCAAAGGATTATAAATTATGCTGCTATAAAGACACATACACACGTATGTTTATTGCAGCACTATTCACAATAGCAAAGACTTGGAATCAACCCAAATGTCCATCAGTGACAGACTGGATTAAGAAAATGTGGCATATATACACCATGGAATACTATGCAGCCATAAGAAAGGATGAGTTTGAGTCCTTTGTATGGACTTGGATGCAGCTGGAATCCATCATTCTTAGCAAACTATCACAAGAACAGAAAACCAAACACCACATGTTCTCACTCATAGGTGGGAACTGAACAATGAGATCACTCGGACTCAGGAAGGGGAACATCACACACCGGGGCCTATCATGGGGAGGGAGGAGGGGGGAGGGATTGCATTGGGAGTTATACCTGATGTAAATGACGAGTTGATGGGTGCAGCACAGCAACATGGCACAAGTATACATATGTAACAAACCTGCACGTTATGCACATGTACCCTACAACTTAAAGTATAATAATAATAAAAAAAATTAAAAAAAAAAGAATTATGCTATCCCTTTAAGGAAATGTAGGGCATCGGGGCATCTACAGACAGGAAAACAGGCAGGGAAGACAAGACACAGCAGGAGCCTAAGTGGACTAGAAGAGCCCAAGAGCACAGCGACAGGTCATTGGTACTCGGTGGAAGGATGGAGTGGGAGGTTAGGAGAAAAGGTCAGGCGGGTTCGGACAACAAAAGACACAGACATTAGAGAAAGAAATTGTACTTCATGCTGTTGAAGATAAAAAGAATTATTCATGATAATTGAAATAAGATTTGGGTTTTAGAATTTTTTAAACTGTGTTGATAATATAATTTGATTCTAACCATCTTTGTTTATGTCTCTTTTCCCAGTAAAAGTATAAATAGAAACTCCTTTTCCTCTAAAAGATTCTGAGTTAGGATGATATATTTTATGATCACTCTAACTTGGATCAATGGTTATACTTCAGATTCACAAAATTCAAAATATTGACATTATCAAGTGTCAGTGAGTTTCAAAGGTTTTAAATTGGAACAGTCAATTTGAAGAACAACCTCACAGTACCATTTAAAAAAAAAAAAAAAAAAAAAAAAAAAGGAAAAAAAGAAGTACCAGTCTTCAATACCGGCCCCAGGGAAATGTGATAATGTGCATAAGGAGGCACACAAAATGATGGTAAGTGTCTCATTCCATTATTGAACAATTCAAAAAAACAAATCACTTCCAATACATAAATTGCCACATAGACTATATTACATGTTATATATATTTGCTATACATTGTTATGCAGCTGTTAAAAAGACAAAAGACATTCCTATGAGGACTGACATAAAAAACAAACTAAAATAAATAATAGTATTATTTTATTTCCTCTATTGATGTAACTGAGTAATAAAAGACTAAAACGAAACATGCAACTCATTAAAGAAGGGCCTGGAATAAAGTTTGTGAGCTAATTAACGAAGTGTTTACTCAAACAAATAAACGTTCAAGAGAACATAAACTATAGTTGTGGCTGTACACATAAAATGTAGTAGACTGATTCAAGGAATTACATGAATAACAGGATTATGAATGTAAAAATTATGTCAATAAGATTTGGACCTTCATTTATATGGATAGTGAAGGAGTGGGCTGATTCAAATTAGGAAGGTTCCAAGTTTTGAACTTGCGTTCCTGAGAAGATGATGATCTCATTTCTGAAATATCAATGGCAGGAAATACATGAAACTGAATACAATGCACTTTATTTTTTTTTTTTTACATTCTTTATTTCAAGCCTTGACAGACCTGCCATATATAGGTAACTAGCAATGAGTTACAGTTATTCATTTAGACCTGTGTCTACTTGCATGACATTGGATATAGCATTGCCACATTATGTAATTGTTGTTCTGTTTTCCTCATGAGTCTGTGAGCTTGAAAATTTTGTTCAACTTCACAGAATCCGAACTAAGTGTCTCTGATTATTACATTCTATACTGCCCATGAAAGTACATACAATGTCAGCTTTCCTTACAACTTTTTAACTAATATTTAATCACTTCTAAATATTGTTTATTTTTATTTCCATTTAACACTGTGATATTACATTAATATGATCAAATTTTGACCCTGCATTATGATATATGATTTCATTTTTTGCTCAACTAATCATTAAGCTGGGGAGAACAGGTCTTACTTATTGTGAATCACACAGTACCTGGTATATAGCAAATATTAAAAAAAAAGTTTGCTGAATTGAAATGTAGAGCCATATATAAGGAATACTGAAATGTTTGATTTAAAAAACTAATAGAAATAAAGTATCTTACTTTACTATTCACATTTTCTGCTCTTCCTAGGTTCATTTAACATTTCCACATTAGGACATTATGCAATGTAAGTTAGATATTTGTCATTTGCATCTTCTCCAAAGCATTTTAAGAAGTAAACTTCAGAGCTGTAGTGCTTGTTATTACAGCTGCTTATCAGGCGAAAAGCTAAACCAGTAAGCCAAGCAGAATGAAACTGTACAGAAAATCTAAAATATTTCTTCATGTTGTTCCATTTAAAAAAAAGTTATGGATATACTGTAACTAAGTTTACAGCAAATTGGATTATTTAGCTGCATCAGTTCCTTCATTTTATGGATTTTAACACCTTTTAGACCCACAGTGTTATTTTCATTCTAGCCATTCCTAGCTCTGTTCTGAGCAATCATTTTATTCCTCATTATGTAACTTAGCCTTTGGATATGTGAATTGAAAGCCAGCCCCAGGTAACACCATATATTCCTGTGCTTAAGTTTGTTTGAGAAACACAGAGATCGCACTTTCTCATTTTTTCCCTATACTTTACATTTTAGTGTTTCAGTTTGTAGGTAAATCAAGTTATTTTAATTATCTTACAATGAACATTACCACAATTTCTAAATGCATATATTATAGAAATGATTAACATACTGTAGTTCTTGTGATTGATACATTGTATATTTTTAATTTCACTGATATGTCTTACATGGAGTTTGCAGCCCATTGGCTTAAAATAAAACTTTCTTATAGGAAAAAATAAATTAATATTAGTGTCCATTTTAATAAAGCAGGAATAATAAAATTCAGTATCAATTTCCCATTATGGTTTGGAAGAACTAATGACCTAGACTGCATCTTTTTAATGTCACTGCATTAAAATTTTAAACTTAAATTAAGCATTTTATTTGAAAAGAGAAATTATGCTGTCCACCTCTTGAAAAATTCTGCAGTGCTAATCAATTCTTTAATTGCACAAGACACTCCATGCTAAATGTCTGGAAAATGCTCATGGGAATTGAAGAAGGAATACTACATATTAATTCAATTGAAATTTAAAAAAAGAAAGCACTTTAAATACAATAAAAATATTTAAATGTTGAATCCAAATTATCGGCAGCAAGATGTTACTTTATGAAATGTATTATTAGTGTCAAAGATCTGAATTTCTTCTGCAAGAGAAAATTAAAAGCCTACAACATTCTTATGGACTTTAATATAAATAATAAAAGTCAATGTATGCTAAGGCTGGCCTCTTCAGAGTATTAGACATACTGCTAGTGTTCTAGCTCTATATTTTAATGTAATAAGAGAGGCTGCTCTTTTAGCTGTTTGTCAGCCAACAGAGACAGATGGATTCACAAATTAAACAGTGCGTGTATTGCACCAGCGTGAGGATGCTTGCACATCTTACACATGATAATATGGAGAGACTGGCTTGCTGAGAAACTGGCATAAGAATGCAGAACTATCAATCAGGGACACCTTGAATACTTCATCATCTGACATTCTCTGAATAAAATTGTATCTTAGCTGATGCTGGGAATATATAAGAATCAGCACAGACTAATTTACATTAAAATTTTCAAATGGAAACTTGTAGTGTTAGTTGTTGCTGAATGTACTGTAAACCTAATTATCATATAACTGTTGCATAGGAAAAAATTTGATCTTATATGAATAGAATTCACCTTCAGTGATTATGTCCTAAAGGAAACTAACATCAAGTAAAAGTCTACAACTACTTTTGCTCCGTTAAGTTCTATATTATTGACTAAATAAATCAGAAATATATAGTAAATGTCTGTTTGCACATGTGTGTATGGTATTTATCCTTGGTAACCTGCAAACTGCCCTGTAAAAAGGCAAATGAAAATTAGTCTACTCATTCAAAGATGTATAACAAACAAAATGAAATTGCAATGCTAATTTTGCAAGTATAACAAAAGAAAAATTTATTCAGTTATACTCATTAGTTTGAACTGAGTAAAATAAGTTTATAGGACAAAAATCCTATCAAGAGAAAACATACATCAAGTTGTATTTTCATAAGTAATTCAACTTACTCTGATAGCATTTTAAAAGACTTTCAGGTTATTAACTTTGACATTTCTATTCTAGGCATTTACAAACTATCACCAAAATGTGACTATATGAAGTCTTCAAAATCTGGAAGCCAAGAAAGACATGTTAAAAAAAAAAAAGCTGTATTAAAAATTTTTCTAACCACGAGTACCATCAATCTAGAATATTATGACTATTTAAATAGCCAACAGTCAGCTCCTATGAAATTGAAAAAAAGTAAATGAGTTAACAAGCACAGAGAACCGTATTTAACTCTTGACCTAATTTGTATCTCAAGAGAAATCAGAGGGAAAAATAACTGCTTAGTTTAACATAATCTATATGTGTTAGGGCAGTAGTCTTATTTATATTGGCAAAAATGTAAATGTTATTATGGTTAATCTCTTTGAGTAAATTCTAATAATTATATGGATTCTCTGTTCTGCATAAGAGGTGGCCTACAGGATTAGAATTTTAGAAATACGGAACTAAAAGAAGCATAAAAGATCATTTTGTACAATCCTCTTGTTTTACAGATAAAGTGAAGAGGAAAGCTCAATGACAAGGTCATTTCAATTTAATATATGACATAATTTTCTGATTTAGAAAATGTAGTCAAGATTCTAATTAATATGTCAAAAACAGCATCATGCTCAAGTCTTGTTAATACTAAAAAGAGACTTATCTTATTCTTACACATCCTTCTAGTTAAACCTTATCTGTGCACCTCTCTTTACAGCTCCAGGTTTTTAAAAATGGTCTATGCTTACCGTTCAACATCCTCATGCACCATTTAAAATTGTCACAAGTGGCAGCCCTTACGCTAGGTGGAGACACCTAAAGCTCTTAAAGCTTCTAAATCTGACTGCAAACTCAACATTTCTGTATGCATTAAAATATACAGAGTCCCTGGTGAGTCCTTCTCATGTCTGAAGGTACCAAACAGTAATTAGTCACACACTGCAGGAGATTTCAAAGAGTATATGAAATACAGGTTGGTTATTATGGGTTGAGAGATAAAAATTTCTGGTGTCATGTCTGTGTTCCAACAGGGAACGTCAATTGTAGAATCAATAAAATGAGTTAAGTTATTAACTCTAGTTACTAGCCTACTGTGGAATCTATCAAAAATTCTAAGGGTGCACTTAGGCAGTAGGCAGCTGTCACAAATGTTGTGGGTTGGCAGCAATAGTAATGATTCCAATAACAACAGTGAAACACGGTCACATTTTAGGTCGTAACCTGTACCTCAATTAACTGTTTCTGGCTTCTGCTCCCATTCCTCCCCCATAGCAACACTTCTTGTTATAGTCACTAATAATCTCATTGTTAATTGCAGTGGATAATATTCCATATTGATTGTTGTATAAATCCTCTAAAGCTGCTCACAATGTTTACATTTTTCATCTCTAAGATGTCCCCCACCTTGGTTTTATTAATTTATCGATTCAATATATTTTAACACATACATCCTTGTTATTATCTTTAACATACACTTTAGGAAAAGACTTTTACTCATCATCTTATCATTATCACCATCATAATAGATATTAATATATGTTACTGGTTTTAATGTTATTTCTAGACATTCTGAGAACGTCCTCTATCCTGGGATTTCCTCATCAAACTCAGGTGGCCCCGCTATTCTCTTTAGCATATTAATAAACAATGGGGATTAAGTGTAGGATGTAGGATTAGTATCATCCATAATGACAAAGTTGATACTATCAAGTAAACACTGTGAAAAGATGGATGAAAATGAGTACTTGTTCCTCATGAGACTAGACTGTTGTAAATTTATTTCACCTGACTGAGTTATCTAAATTCTTTCTGAATTTGGCTTTTCAAAATCTACATTCTTAATTGAGTGCCATTACCTCGTATTTCAAACCTGATAAGAAAGTGCACATACTTCAAATAAACCACTGGGTATCACTAATTCCCTTACATTTATTTATGCACTGAATTTCTGCACCTGCGACTCATGTGCACAGCAGGACAGCTTTTCGCTTAATTTAACATGGAGACTGGCAGTCAGAATCACAAAAAAAAAGATTCTTATACACACATATTTATAAATTATGAAGAAAACAGGAAACTAAAAGATGAGAAGAGGTTTTATTTTTTCGTTTTAATTAAATATGGGAAAGAGTACAAAAATGAGGTGAGATTTAAAGAATATGAGTAAATGCTCTTTACTAACTACCATTTATTTTATTTGTTTGTTTGTTTATTTATTTATTTAGAGTCAGAGTCTTTGCTGACCAGATTGGTGCCCAAGTCTGATCACAGCTAGCTGAAGACTTAATCTCCCAGTTTCAAGCAAATCTCTTACCTCAAACTCTTTAGTAGCTGGAACAGGACCACAGGTGCAAGTAACCACGCCTGGCCCATTCAATTTAATAAATAATTTTGATCTATTATGTTCAGTATACTTTGCTTGGAAAACCACATTTTTCAAAATTTACATTTATACTCCAATCCCTCAAAGAGTAGAATGTCTATAATCAGGATTTAAAAGGCAAAGGTACAAAGGATGAACACTGAAGACAGAATGCAAGGTCATGCACATGCCAACAAGGTAGCACTTACATCTGATTTAGGAAATACGAGGTTACATTCATTTTTACTTCCAACTTTTATTCTGGTTTTAATGTTTCCCTAGATAGCAGCTTCTTTTCCTTCTTAAGGTTACCTTCCCAAATACAAAGTTTCATTGTTGGTTAGGTTTGACATCTTGGTGTTGCAATATTTAGGACATCCAATAAGCATACATGATGGTTCTTTCGTTAGAAAGGTGTAGAGGTGCAGTGGTTTGTCACTATGTAAAGATAATCAGTGTTACTGACTTGGTATAGTAGAAAGCCAATCCTGAGCAGCAACATGGTCTGGTTGGAAATAATTCTGGTCTAGTATTGGAGACTTGATTTCCAAAACTCTTTCTCCTTTGAGGTTAATAAATTCCAGCTCTACCAATCCTTAGTATTGAATCTTCTCTCGGGTTTCTGTCCCTATATGAAATGAAAACATTGGCGCCTAGTGGAAAAGTCTTCTTTCCTCAGAATATTTTATTGTCAATATAGAAAAACTACCCATTATATCTTAAATTTATTTGTTTACTCTTTGTCTTCTACACTAGAACATAAGCACCATAAAGGCAGAGGCATTGCCAGACATATTATTATACTCAGCATTTATCACATATTAGTTTGGTGCTTAATAAACCACTTTTCATAAATAAATATATAATGACTCTCCTTGTTGGAATATTTTCCTTTTTAGTAAGTGCAAAGCCCTGAAATAGAAACAAATCTGAGACAATTAAGTTATGTACAAAAGGAAAACCAGATGGAGTGAACAGTTGATGAGATGAGGCAGAGATATCAGTAGGGGAGCCATGAAGTGGGGTCCTGTGAGTGTTAAGCTAACGCTAGCAGATTTCATAGGTAAAATGAAAATATCCATAACTTAACACAATGAAAGCCCAACACTAATTTTTCTGATAGGCCAATTTTTTTGGAGAAGGTTGTCACTGCTCCATAACATCTTTGAGGTGTCAAGAAATAGTGTCCTCTTTAACACATGGTCTCCAAGATTATTTTCTGCTGAAACTTTATCATCTAAGGTCATAGGCCCTGAAAGGAAATCTGGAATATGCCCTCTAGTTGCATATCCATGGAGAAGTGGATTTAGTGAGCAGTCAGGCACTCTCTGCCAAAGTCATGAAGGCCATGATAAGGAGTAGTGCTTTTATTACACGTATAGTGGAAACCCATTGGAAATTTTTAAACAAGAAAATGACATAACTTATATTTTTAAGAGTAGTATGCCTGTTGTGGTGATAAAATAATACATATCAACAAATTAGAGCAAAGGGAATATGTCCTTTCTTCAAAGGAGAGGTGATGATGACTTAGACTATGCTAGAGTGCTAGTATATGGAGGTAGCAAGAAATGTTTTCATTTGGGCTATATACTGTTGATGATTTCATATAGGATGTAATTTCAACCAAGAGGTTCCCAAGGCTGAGTAATATTCTCCTCTTTTGACCTTTTAAAATCCTCTGTTAAATAACTACTACTGAATTTAAAATCTTTCTTTTTATAGTAACTATTTATCTGCCTGTTTGCCTGATTACATACTGAACTTTCTGAGGATAAAGACTACATCTTCATAAACCTGGGTTATGTGATACTATATGATAAATTGGAGCACACAATCAATTGTTTTTTATTGAATCAAATGAGGAAACTTGCCTGTGGACACAACACAATTACAAAGACTGAGACAGTATTGGATTCCTGATATGGCTTATTACAAAATCCATCCTCTTTCCACTATTTTACATTCCAACAATTTATGTATATCAAAGGAAGAGGGCAAACTTCTATTCAATCCTAGCTAGTTGATATTCCTGGGCATCTAATTTGGAAATTAAAATATGACAAAAGGATTTGCAAACACATAACAATTTATATTAGATGGATATTTCTATGTAGTGTCTTTTATCTGGATCAAAACTTCCAATAGAATTAATTCAGAGGAGAGAAAAATGAAGTCTAGTTCCTTAAAAGACAAGATTAATCTGTGTTCATAAACAGAATATCAGATCTCTGCTCAAAGGACTAATACATATTGATTGATTGATTGATTCATTCATTCATTGATTCATTCATTCATTCATTTGGCAAATATTGCCATTCATTTTACTATGAAGGAAGAATTGCTATACCTCCTGGAGGTACAGTAGTTAAATAAGGGTGAAAACATCCTGCTCTCGGAAGACATGCTTTTTCTTTTTTTGAGGCAGTTGGGAGAGGTTATTCTTTTTTTAACTTTTATTTTATGTTCAGAAGTACATGTGCAGGTTTGTCATACAGGTAAATTGAGTGCCATGGGGGGTTGGTGCACAGATTATTTCATCACCCAAGTAATAAGCATAGTACCTGATAGATAGTTTTTCAATCCTCACTTTCCCAACCTCCACCCTTAAGTAGGTCTCGGTGTCTGGCATTCCCTTTATTGGGTCCATATGTACTCAATATTTAGCTCCCACTTATAAGTGAGAACACATGGTATTTGATTTTCTGTTCCTGTGTTAGCTTCCTTAGGATAATGACCTCCAACTACAGCCATGTAGCTGCAAAGGACATGATCTCACTCTTTTTACGGCTGCATAGTATTCCGTGGTGTATACATATCACATTTTCTTTATTTTTTCACCTTTTTTGTTACAAATTTAAATATCTAGTATTAAAAGTTAATTTCATCCAAATTCACTCCCCACTACCCACCCACACACATACAATTGTCATCATTTTCCTCCTTCTCCTGTGTTCATGAAAACAGTATTTTCACGTTGGATTCTAAACAATTGAACTGAAAACTTCAGGAAAAATCAATTTTCTCCACAAACTAAATTAATTTGTTAGGCTCCTCTCCCAGAATAAGAGAAATCTTGAAATTAGAAGAAAAAAAAACCAAAACTCCAGTTTAGAATAAAATCTAAAACAGATTTAGTGGCAAGGGGCAAATGTATATTAAATTTAGAAAAGGGAAGACAAATCATACACTTTTATACCAGGATTTTGGAGTGTTGTTTCTACACCTAAGTTAAAATGGTTGCCTGGTCAACATGCTGTATCTCTCAGGAGCCCAGATATTCCTTTTTTTTTTTTTTCTTTTATACTTTAAGTACTAGGGTACATGTGCACAACGTGCAGGTTTGTTACATACGTATACTTGTGCCATGTTGGTGTGCTGCACCCATCAACTCGTCAGCACCCACCAACTCATTATTTACATCAGGTATAACTCCCAGTGCAATCCCTCCCCCCTACCTCCTCCCCATAACACGCCCCGGTGTGTGAAGTTCCCCTTCCCAAGTCCAAGTGATCTCATTGTTCGGTTCCCACCTATGAGTGAGAACATGCGGTATTTGGTTTTCTGTTCTTGCCATAGTTTGCTGAGAATCATGGTTTCCCTGCATCCATGTCCCTACAAAGGACACAAACTCATCCTTTTTTATGGCTGCATAGTACTCCATGGTGTATATGTGCCACATTTTGTTAATCAAGTCTGTCACTGATGGACATTTGGGTTGATTCCAAGTTTTTGCTATTGTGAATAGTGCCGCAATGAACATATGTATGCATGTGTCTTTATAGCAGCATGACTTATAACCCTTTGGGTATATCCCCAGTAATGGGATGGCTGGGTCATATGGTACTTCTAGATCTAGATCCTTGAGGAATCGCCATACTGTTTTCCATAATGGTTGAAATAGTTTACAATCCCACCAACAGTGTAAAAGTATTCCTATTTCTCCACATCCTCTCCAGCACCTGTTGTTTCCTGACATTTTAAGGATTGCCATTCTAACTTATGTGAGATGGTATCTCATTGTGGTTTTGATTTGCATTTCTCTGATGGCCAGTTTTCACGAGGATTTTTTCATGCTATTTGTCTGTTGGCTTTTGCATGTCTTCTTTTGAGAAATGTCTGTTCATATCCTTTGCCCACTTTTTGATGGGGTTGTTTGTTTTTTTCTTGTAAATTTGTTTGAGTTCTTTGTAGGTTCTAGATATTAGCCCTTTGTCAGATGAGTAGATTGCAAAAATTTTCTCCCATTCTGTAGGTTGCCTGTTCACTCTGATGGTAGTTTCTTTTGCTGTGCAGAAGCTCCTTAGTTTAATTAGATCCCTTTGTCAATTTTGGTTTTTGTTGCCATTGCTTTTGGTGTTTTAGACATGAAGTCCTTGCCCATGCCTATGACCTGAATGGTATTACCTAGGTTTTCTTCTAGGGTTTTTATGGTGTTAAGTCTAACATTTAAGCCTCCAATCCATCTTGAAATAATTTTCGTATAAGGAAAAAGGAAAGGATCCAGTTTCAGCTTTCTACTTATGGCTAGCCAATTTTCCCAGCACCGTTTATTAAATAGAGAATGCTTTCCCCATTTCTTGTTTCTCTCAGGTTTGTCAAAGATCAGATGGCTGTAGATGTGTGGTATTATTTCTGAGGACTCTGTTCTGTTCCATTGGTCTATATCTCTGTTTTGGTACCAGTACTATGCTGTTTTGGTTACTGTAGCCTTGTAGTATAGTTTGAAGTCAGGTAGCCTGATGCCTCCAGCTTTCTTTTTTTGACTTAAGATTGTCTTGCCAATGTGGGCTCTTTTTTGGTTCCATATGAACTTTAAAACAGTTTTTTCCAATTCTGGGAAGAAACTCATTGGTGGCTTGATGAGGATGGCATTGAATCTGTAAATTACCTTGGGCAATATGGACATTTTCATGATATTCATTCTTCCTATCCATGAGCATGGTATGTTCTTCCATTTGTTTGTGTCCTCTTTTATTTTATTGAGCAGTGGTTTGTAGTTCTCCTTGAAGAGGTCCTTTACATCCCTTTTAAGTTGGATTTCTAGGTATTTTATTCTCTTTGAAGCAATTGTGAATGGAAGTTCATTCATGATTTGGCTCTCTGTTTGTCTGTTACTTGTGTATTAGAATACATGTGATTTTTGTGCATTAATTTTGTGTCCTGAGACTTTACTGAAGTTGTTTATCAGCTTAAGATTTTGGGCTGAGACAATGGGGTTTTCTAAATATACAATCATGTCATCTGCAAACAGAGACAATTTGACTTCTTCTTTTTCTAACCGGATACCCTTGATTTTTTTCTCTTGCCTGATTGCCCTAACCAGAACTTCCAACACTATGTTGAATAGGAGTGGTGAGAGAGGTCATCCCTGTCTTGTGCCAGTTTTCAAAGGGAATTTTTCCAATTTTTGCCCATTCAGTATGATATTGGCTGTGGGTTTGTCATAAGTAGATCTTATGATTTTGAGGTACGTTGCATCAATACCGAATTTATTGAGAGTTTTTAGCATGAAGGGCTGTTGAATTTTGTCAAAGGCCTTTTCTGCATCTATTGAGATAATCATGTGGTTTTTGTCTTTGGTTCTGTTTATGTGCTGGATTACATTTATTGATTTGCATATGTTGAACCAGCCTTGCATCCCAGGGATGAAGCCCACTTGATCATGGTGGATAAGCTTTTTGATGTGCTGCTGGATCCAGTTTACCAGTATTTTATTAAGGATTTTTGCATCAATGTTCATCAGGGATATTGGTCTAAAATTCTCTTTTATTGTTGTGTCTCTGCCAGGCTTTGGTATCAGGATGATGTTGGCCTCATAAAATGAGTTAGGGAGGATTCCCTCTTTTTCTATTGATTGGAGTAGTTTCAGAAGGAATGGTACCAGCTCCTCCTTGTACCTCTGGTAGAATTCAGCTGCGAATCCATCTGGTCCTGGACTTTTCTTGGTTGGTAGGCTATTAATTATTGCCTCAATTTCAGAGGCTGCTATTGGTCTATTCAGGTATTCAACTACTTCCTGGTTTAGTCTTGGGAGAGTGTAAGTGTCCAGGAAATTATCCATTTCTTCTAGATTTTCTAGTTTATTTGCGTAGAGGTGTTTATAGTATTCTCTGATGGTAGTTTGTATTTCTGTGGGGTCCGTGGTTATATCCCCTTTATCATTTTTTATTGCATCTATTTGATTCTTCTCTCTTTTCTTCTTTATTAGTCTTGCTAGCGGTCTATCAATTTTGTTGATCTTTTCAAAAAACCAACTTCTGGATTCATTGATTTTTTTGGAGGGTTTTTTGTGTCTCTGTCTCCTTCAGTTCTGCTCTGATCTCAGTTATTTCTTGCCTTCTGCTAGCTTTTGAATGTGTTTGCTCTTGCTTCTCTAGTTCTTTTAATTGCGATGTTAGAGTGTCAATTTTAGATCTTTCCAGCTTTCTCTTGTGGGCATTTAGTGCTATAAATTGCCCTCTACACACTGCTTTAAATGTGTCCCAGAGATTCTGGTATGTTGTATCTTTGTTCTCATTGGTTTCAAATAACATTTTTATTTCTGACTTCATTTCGTTATGTACCCAGGAGCAAGTTGTTCAGTTTCCATGTAGTTGAGTGGTTTCGGTTGAGTTTCTTAGTCCTGAGTTCTAGTTTGATTGCACTGTGGTCTGAGAGACAGTTTTTTATAATTTCTGTTCTTATACATTTGCTGAGGAGTGCTTTACTTCCAATTATGAGATCAATTTTGGAATAAGTGTGATGTGGTGCTTAGAAGAATGTATGTTCTGTTGATTTGGGGTGGAGAGTTCTGTAGATGTCTATTAGGTCTGCTTGCTGCAGAGATGAGTTCAATTCCTGGATATCCTTGTTAACTTTCTGTCTCATTGATCTGTCTAATGTTGACAGTGCGGTGTTGAAGTCTCCCATTATTATTGTATGGGAGTCTAAGTCTCTTTGTAAGTCTCTAAGGACTTGCTTTATAAATCTGGGTGCTCCTGTATTGGGTGCACATATATTTAGGATAGTTAGCTCTTCCTGTTGAATTGATCCCTTTACCATTATGTAATGGCCTTCTTTGTCTCTTTTGATTTTGATGGTTTAAAGTCTGTTTGATCAGAGACTAGTATTGCAACCCCTACTCTTTTTTTTCTCCATTTGCTTGGTAGATCTTCCTCCATCCCTTTATTTTGAGCCTATGTGTGTCTCTGCATGTGAGATGGGTCTCCTGAATACAGCAAACTGATGGGTCTTGACTCCTTATCAAATTTGCCAGTCTGTGTCTTTTAATTGGACCATTTAGTGCATTTACATTTAAGGTTAAGATTTTTATGTGTGAACTTGATCCTGTCATTATATTAGCTGGTTATTTTCTCCATTAGTTGATGCAGTTTCTTCCTAGCATCGATGGTCTTTACATTTTGACATGTTTTTGCAATGGCTGGTACCAGTTGTTCCTTTCCATATTTAGTGCTTCCTTCAGGGTCTCTTGTAAGGCAGGCCTGGTGGTGACAAAATCTCTAAGCATTTGCTTATCTGTAAAAGATTTTATTTCTCCTTCACTTATGAAACTTAGTTTGGCTGGGTATGAAATTCTGGGTTGAAAATTCTTTTCTTTAAGAATGTTGAATATTGGCCCCCACTCTCTTCTGGCTTGCAGAGTTTCTGCCAAGAGATCTGCTATTAGTCTGATGGGCTTTCCTTTGTGGGTAACCCGACCTTTCTCTCTGGCTGCCCTTAACATTTTTTCCTTCACTTCAACTTTGGTGAATCTGACAATTATGTGTCTTGCAGTTGCTCTTCTCGAGGAGTATCTTTGTGGCATCCTCTTTATTCCTGAATTTGAATGTTGGCCTGCCTTACTAGGTTGGGGAAGTTCTCCTGGATGATATCCTGAAGAGTGTTTTCCAACTTGGTTCCATTTTCCCCCTCACTTTCAGGCACCCCAATCAGACGTAGATTTGGTCTTTTCACATAATCCCATACTTCTTGAAGGCTTTGTTCATTTCTTTTTCCACTTTTCTCTTTAGACTTCTCGTTTCATTTCATTAATTCGATCGTCAATCGCTGATACTCTTTCTTCCAGTTGATCGAGTCGGTTACTGAAGCTTGTGCATTTGTCACATATTTCTCGTGTCATGGTTTTTATTGCTGTCAGTTCATTTATGGCCTTCTCTGCATTGATTATTCTAGTTATCCATTCTTCCATTCTTTTTTCAAGATTTTTAGTTTCTTTGCGCTGGGTACATAATTCCTCCTTTAGCTCTCAGAAGTTTGATGGACTGAAGTCTTCTTCTCTCAAGTCATCAAAGTCATTCTCCGTCCAGCTTTGATCCGTTGCTGGCGATGAGCTGCGTTCCTTTGGAGGGGGAGATGCGCTCTTACATTTTGAATTTCCAGCTTTTCTGCCCTGCTTTTTCCCCATCTTTGTGGTTTTATCTGCCTTTGGTCTTGATGATGGTGACGTACTGATGGCATTTTGGTGTGGGTGTCCTTCTTGTTTGATAGTTTTCCTTCTAACAGTCAGGACCCTCAGCTGTAGGTCTGTTGGAGATTGCTTGAGGTCCACTCCAGACTCTGTTTGCCTGGGTATCAGCAGTGTCAGTCTGCCCATAGTGGGGGATGTCTCCCAGTTAGGCTACACAGGGGTCAGGGACCAACTTAAGCAGGCAATCTGTCTGTTCTCAGATCTCAACCTCCATGTTGGGAGATCCACTGCTCTCTTCAAAGCTGTCAGACAGGGTCGTTTGTGTCTGCAGAGGTTTCTGCTGCTTTCTTTTTTGTTTAGCTGTGTCCTGTCCCCAGAGGTGGAGTCTACAGAGACAGGCAGACCTCCTTGAGCTGCTGCGGGATCCACCGAGTTCAAGCTTCCCAGCAGTTTTGTTTACCTACTTAATCCTCAGCAAGGGCGGGCTCCCCCCCGCCAGCCTCGCTGCTGCCTTGCCGTTAGATTGCAGACTGCTGTGCTAGCAATGAGGGAGGCTCTGCAGGCGCGGGACCCTCCTGGCCAGGTTGAGATATAATCTCCTGGTGTGCCGTTTGCTAAGATCCTTGGTAAATCACAGTATTGGGGTGGGAGTTACCCGATTTTCCAGGTGTTGTGTGTCTCAGTTCCCCTGACTAGGAAAAGGGATTCCCTTCCCCCTTGCACTTCCCAGGTGAGGCAATGCCTCATCCTGCTTCAGCTCTCGCTGGCCGGGCTGCAGCAGCAGACCAACATCAATTGTCTGGCCCTCCCTAGTGAGATGAACCCTGTACCTCAGTTGAAAATGCAGAAGTCACCCGTCTTCTGTGTCACTGGCGCTGGGAGCTGGAGACTGGAGCTGTTCCTATTCAGCCACCTTGCTCCACCCCCCAGATATCCTTTAATGACCTACCACATTTTCTTTTTCCAATTTACCATTGATGAGTACCTAGGTTGATTCCATGTCTTTGCTATTGTGAATAGTGCTGCAATGAACATATTGTGCATGTGTCTTTATGCTAGAATGACTTATATGTCTTTGGGTATATATTCAATAATGAGATTGCTGGGTCAAATGGTGTATTAGTCTGTTTTCACACTGCTGATAAGACATACCTGAGACTGGGAAGAAAAAGAGGTTCAATGGATTTACAGTTCCACGTGACTGGGGATGCCTCATAATCATGGCAGAAGGCAAGGAGGAGCAAATCACATCTTACATGGATAGCGATAGGCAAAAAGAGAGAGCGTGTGCAGGGAAACTCTAGTTTTTAAAACCATCAGATCTCGTAAGAATCATTCACTATCACAAGAACAGTTCAGGAAAGAACCACCCTAATAATTCCCACCAAGTTCCTCCCACAACATTTGGGAATTGTGGGAGTCACAATTGAAGAGATTTGGGTGAGGACTGAGTCAAACCATATAATTCCACCACTGGCCCCTCCCAAATCTCATGCCCTCATATTTTATTTTATTTTTTTTTATTTTTTTTAATTTATTTATTATTATTATACTTTAAGTTCTAGGGTACATGTGCATAACGTGCAGGTTTGTTACATATGTATACTTGTGCCATGTTGGTGTGCTGCACCCATCAACTCGTCAGCACCCATCAACTCGTCATTTACATAACTCCCCCATCAAAAAGTGGGCAAAGGATATGAACAGACATTTCTCAAAAGAAGACATTCATACAGCCAACAGACACATGAAAAAATGCTCATCATCACTGGCCATCAGAGAAATGCAAATCAAAACCACAATGAGATACCATCTCACACCAGTTAGAATGGCGATCATTAAAAAGTCAGGAAACAACAGGTGCTGGAGAGGATGTGGAGAAATAGGAACACTTTTACACTGTTGGTGGGATTGTAAACTAGTTCAACCATTATGGAAAACAGTATGGCGATTCCTCAAGGATCTAGAACTAGATGTACCATGCCCTCATATTTTAAAACCAATCACACCTTCCCAACAGTCCCCCAAAGTCTTAACTCATTTTAGCACTAACTGTCCACAGTCATGTGGTGTTGGTGTACAGACTATTTCATCACCTAGGTAACAAGCATAGTACCTGATAGGTAGTTTTTCAATCCTCACCTCGCCAACCTCCACCCTCAAGTAGATCTCAACACCTGTCATTACCTTTTTTGTGTCCATATGTACTCAATATTTAGCTCCCACTTATAGTGAGAACATGTGGTATTTGGTTTTCTGTTCACAGAAAAAGTCCACAGTCCAAAATTTCATCTGAGGAAAAGCAAGTCCTTTCTGCCTATGAGCCTATAAAATCAATAGCAAGTTAGTTACTTCTTAGATACAATGGGGGTACAGTCATTGGGTAAATACAGCCATTCCAAATGGGAGTAATTGGCCAAAACAAAGGGGCTACAGGCCCCATGCAAACCTGAAATATAACAGGGAAGTTAAGTCTTAAAGTTCCAAAGTGATCTCCTTTGACTCCATGTCTCACATCCAGGTCACAATGAAGCAAGAGGTGAGTTCCCATAGTCTTGGGCAGCTCCAGCCCTGTGGCTTTGCAGGGTACAACCTCCCTTCCAGCTGCTTTCAAGGGCTGACACTGTGTCTGTGTCTTTTTCAGAAGCATAGTGGAAGCTGTCAGTGGATCTATCATTCTGGGGTCTGGAGGATGGTGACCCTCTTCTCATAGCTCCACTAGGGGATGCACCAGTAGGGACTCTCTGTGGGGGCTTCTACCCTACATTTCCCTTCCACACTACTCTAGCAGACGTTCTCCATGAGGACCCTACCCCTATAGCAAACTTTTGCCTAGGCATCCAGGCATTTCCATACATCTTCCAAAATCTAGGCAAAGGTTCTCAAACCTCAATTCTTGATTTCTGTGCACTCATAGGCTCAAAACCATGTGGAAGTTCCCAAGGCTTGAGGCTTATGCCCTCTGAAGCCATGGCCCAAGCTCTAAAATGGCCACTTTCAGCTGCAGATTGAGGGGCTGGGATGCAGGGCACCAGGTCCCTAGGCTGCACGCAGCACAGGGACCCTGGCCCTGGCCCACAAAACCACTTTTTCCTCCCAGGCCTACTGGCCTGTGATGGGAGGAAGCTGCTGCAAAGGTATCTGACATACTTTGGAGAAATTTTCCCCATTGTCTTGATGATTAACATTTGGCTCCTCATTAGTTATGCAAATTTCTCCTCAGAAAATGGGAGTTTCTTTTCTGTCACGTTGTCAGGCTGCAAATTTTTCAAACTGTTATGGTCTGTTTCCCTTTTGAAACTGAATGTCTTTAACAGCACCCAAGTCACCTCTTTAATGCTTTGCTGCTTAGAAAGCTCTTCTACTAGATACACTAAATTATCTCTCTCAAGTTCAAAGTCCAACATATCTCTAGGGCAGGGGCAAAATGCCACCAGTCTCTTTGCTAAAACATGCAAGAATTACCTTTACTCCATTTCCCAAGTTCCTCATCTCCATCTGAGACTGCTTCAGCGTGGATTTCATTGTCCATATCATTATCAGCATTTGGTCAAAGCCATTCGACAAGTCTCTAGGGAGTTTCAAACTTTGCCACATTTTCCTGTCTTCTGAGCCCTGCAAACTGTTTCAACCTCTGCCTGTTGCCCGGTTTCAAAGTTGATTCCACATTTTTGCTTATCTTTTCAGCAGTGCCTCACTCTTGGTACTACTTTACTGTATTAGTCTGTTTTAACACTGCTAATAAAGACATACCTGAGACTGGGAAGGAAAAGAGGCTTAATGGACTTATAGTTCCACATGGATGGGGAGGCCTCACAATCATGATAGAAGGCAAAGAGGAGCAAATCACCTCTTACGTGGATGGTGACAGTCAAAAAGAGAGTACTTGTGCAGAGAAACTCGTTTTTAAAACCATTGGATCTCATAAGACTCATTCACCATCAAGAGAACAGTGCAGGAAAGACCTGCCACCATAATTCAATTAGCTCCCATGGGTTCTGCCCAGAGCACGTGGGAATTTTAAGAGTTACAGTTCAAGATGAGATTTGGGTGGGGACCCAGCGAAATCATATCAAATAGCAATTCTGTTTTAAGTTCTTCACAAATTGCCAAACTGTTTTCCACCACGACTGGACTAATTTACAGTACCACTTGCAGTTATAAGCATTTTCTTTAAAACCTTGGTAGCATTTGTTATTTTTTGTCTTTTTAATAATAGCCATTCTGAGTGATGTGAGCTGGTATCTCATTGCAGTTTAGATTTGCATTTCTCTAATGATTAGTTACATTGTGTGTTTTTTCATATCCTTGTCAGCCACGTGTATGTTATCCTTTGAAAATTGTCTGTTCATGTCCTTTGCCGACTTTTCTGATTCAATAAATGGTGCTGGGATAACTAGGTACCATATGCAGTAAATTGAAACTGGATCCCTTCCTTACACCGTACACAAAAATTAACTGAAGAGGGATTAAAGACTTAAATGTAAAATCTAAAACTATAAAAACTCTGCAAGATAACTTAGGAGATACCATTCTTGACATATGACTGAGCAAAGATTTCATGACAAAAATGCTGAAAGCAATTGTAACAACAACAAAAAAAAATTGACAAATTGGGCCTAATTAAATTAAAGACCTTCTGCATGGCAAGAGAAACTATAAGCAGGATAACCAAACAACCTACAGAATGGGAAGAAATCATTGTAAACTGTGCATCTGACAAAGGTCTAATATCCAGAATCTATAAAAAACCTAACCAAATTAACAAGCCAAAAAATTTGCCTTTTTCTGTAAACTGAATTTGATTTTTAACATCTACTAGAAGTACAGAACAATGAAATGCAAAAGCATAGTAGATGCTAAAGAGAACAGTATATATCAGGGAAGAAAGATACTGTTTTACTTCAGATGTACAGGATATAAATATTGATACAGATGTAGAAAAATAAATACTCCTGCCCTGTTCAGGACTTGTTCAGGGACTAGGTAATTAAGGTTACCAGATGAAAGTCGTCCATGTTTGAATTTGTGTAGAACTGGAGAAGAACCATACAATAAAGTGTTCTTATTTTAATCCAGTACACATTAAAATGGCAAAGATGTATAGAGACAAATATTAGAGTTGTGAGGAAAAATTGAAGTGCAATAGAGATTTTGCTCATTCAAATAAGTCAAGTAAAACATTCTTTCAACAACCATACTTCACTTTTTATCAAGCATTGTAAATGTTCCTGACTAAATGATCAATGAGCAATAAATAGTGAGTCTTTAGTCAGAAGCTTGGGTAGTGAACTTAAACTTCAACCTTTGCATTTTCTCTTCAGAAACTCTTCCCATAAGGAATCATAAATTTGCCTCCAAGGAGACTTAGGACATTGTTTTAATCTATCTTGACTCTGACTTTATTAGAACCTTTAGGGATTCTGTAAGGGTAAAAAATTAACTTTTGGTAACAATTTCCTGTGTTTATATAGAATAGTGTTTGTACTTATCTTTATAAATACTTTACCTAAATATTGGGCTTGGTTATTTTCCTTAAGGAGACGGACCCACCGAAGTTGCCATTTCTAAACATAATTATTATACAGATGAATCAATCAATATTTTCTCTTCCAATGGACTTCACAGAAATATTTTCATCCCTGTGTCTGGTTGTAAATAATTTTCTGAGACCCAAAGACAACTTAGCTTCTTGGATAGGCTCAATAGTCTCATATCTAAAACTGTTGCTCTCAGTTGCTCAAAATCTTAACATAAATCTTCCATTGAAATAGTCAAAGCAAGCACTACAGGGGGAGTTCATGTTTCAGATAACTTCAGTTTGTCTAAAGGTGATTGATGAAGAAAAAGTATGGCTCCCAACAAAGATAATATAAAATATGCAAATGATTTATCTTTGATCTTGAGGAAAATGCATCAAATTTTTAAATTTACCACTATTTTAAAATAAAAGATGCATCTCTCTAAAAAATTAAAAGTAAATAAAAATTAAGTTTTAGAAATGGATTGTGAATATGGGTTGTATGGGTTGTTCATAAACAATTTAAGCATTCTAAAAAGATTAATCTGCTGTAGTTATTATTTGATAGTTCAATCCTAATTAAGAATCAAGGAGCTTGGGGAATGTCAAAACAATGACAATGTTCAGCTTAAAGACATTCAAATTATGATTAAATGATGTATCTAAGATCAAAAAGTTCAGTATCAAAAACAATTTGGTTGAATATGTAATTAAAAAATAAGGAAATATTTTCCTCTATTGGCTTCATCATACATATTCATATAAAAGGAACACATCTTTCTTCTCTTTGTACAAATACAGTTTTCCTGTAGCACTTTAGATTACTGGTTAAACCTAAAAACAAAAATTTAGAAAATCTTACATATTTTATCATGTTAATATACTGCAAATCATATCCATATATTATCAATTCTAATATGGAAGTATGATATAACTCACCCATTTTCTGAACCACCTATAATAGAATCATGTGGAGTGCTTTTAAAAATGAAAATTTTGGAATTTCTCCTTAGATTTGCTTTTCTAATCTGAAAAAGTGGAATAATAATAACAAATAACTTGTGGGAATTTTTTAACAATTAAGTGAGAAAACCCACAAAAATCATTTAGCATGGTGTTTGATATCTAATTACGTTGTATTGGAAATGGGAATCTACTATTTTATTCATAACTAAATTTTGAGAATCACAGGTAACAGATATTGCATATTAACCTACTATCTGAAACCAAAAAAGTCTTAACTAGAAATGTCAGTGGGGATGTATCTAGTTTTTATTTATAATATGAGAGTTTCCACTTGGATTATTTACAGAGAATTTTACAATGTGAACAAAATATTATAATATCACCAAAATAGTGTACAGGGAACGATATGAAGCCTTCAGTATAATTTTATTATCGTAATTTTGATAGAGGGAGGAGACAGAGAAATTCTAGGCAAACAGGGGCAGGTCCCTGGTGAAACCGCACCTTCAACCCAAAGTAGCCTAAAACCTGTGGCCCAAAGTAAGAACTTCTATTTCTGTTTTCCTGCTCTCTCCTGATTGGTTCTTTCTGAATAATATCTTTTTACCTATTGAATATTACATTTTTCAAAACTACCTATGGCCCACCCGATCCCCATATTGTGCCTATAAAGGCTACAGGTTCAGTCAGTAGAGGAGAGAGGCCACTTGACTTTGGAAAGAAGATGGCTGGACTTTGGAGAAGAAGAGACGGGTTGACTTTGGAGAGAAGATAGCTGGATTTTGGGGAAAAAGAGACACCTTGACTTCAGTGAAGATGGCTGGAATTCAGGGAGAACCATCTGCCTTCCCCTCCCCTCTCCAGCTCCCGTCTCCTCTGAGAACCATTCCCACTGCTCAAAAAAATTGTCTGCCTTCATAATCCTTCAAGTGCCCACGCGACCTCATTCCTCTTCTATGTCAGACAAGAGTTCGGGCCCACCAAATGTGGATACCCAAAAAGGCTGTCACACCAGACCTTTGCCCTCACTGGTGGAGGGCAGCGGCCCCACGTGATGAGGCAAGGGTTCAACTGAGCTGTTAACACACAGCCATCCACAGACGGTGGAACTAAAGGAGAGCTATAATACATCCTCTGGTGTTTTGGGGTCACAGGCTTCCCGAGTAGGGTGCTGCCACAGGTCCTGCACAGAGCTTGCTCTCACTGGCGCCTGGAGTAGTCAGCTGGTCCTGCATTCGCTCACTCCTATGCTCCTTTTCACAAGGGGTTGAGCACACTGGGCCAAGTAAACATTTGTCCCTGTCACAAATCCGATGAAGGGGCCAAGAAAAATCTTGCATCAATTTTAAAATAAGCTGGGCACGGTGGCTCACGTACTTTGGGAGGCCAAGGTGGGCAGATCACCTGAGGTCAGGAGTTCAAGACCAGCCTGACCAACATGGTGAAACTCCACCTCTACTAAAAATACAAAAATTAGCTAGTCGTCGTGGTGTGTGCTTGTAATTCCAGCTACTCGGGAGGCTGAGGCAGGAGAATTGCTTGAACCTGGAAGGCAGAGGCTGTAGTGAGCCGAGACTGCATCACTGCACTCCAGCCTGCGTGACAGAGTGAGACTCCGTCTCAAAAAAAAAAAAAAAAAAAAAAAAAAAAAATTAAATAAAAATTTGTAAATTTGAAAGTAAATAAAGATAAAGTGGATGTTACAAAATTCACATTTATTAAAATGTAATATTAAGGGAATTAAAATACCTGTCACATGATTGGAGGAGAAAAAGGGAAAGATAAATGTATACATGCATGCGTATGTGCATACACACACAGAAGAGAGCTATTTCTTGGGTCACACTCTGAGAAGTATGGTGAACTTAATCCTTTGGAACTAGAAAAAATGTGAAGATAGTCATGCGGATATTTATAAGAATATAAAATTTCTGATAATTTCTTTCTTAATTTTTTATTTCAAAAATGATTGATGATCCTAAGGGAATATTTTATTTCTTTAATTTTTTTTATCATAAAATCAGCTTTCTTCTATGCCCCATAGTATCCTTGTACTTTACCTTACGATTGTGAAATTCACTAATGACTAATTTCAGAGAATTCCAAGGCTCAGCATAGGCCACTGCTTACCTTTAACACTAATTTAAGATGTATCATCTGCTGAATTCCTAAGGGGTGCTTTTTAAAAATACTAAACTAGAAAATACCTGTAAATGACTTTCTACTTCTTGCAAGACCATGAAACACACACTGAAATTTCTAGTTGATGTCTTTGAATCTCAGTGTGTGTGAAGACAGTAGAATTTTGTATCTTGTCACTTTTATTGGAAAAAGCACTATTTAAAATGAACATGGTGTACAAAAGTAACTCCAAGTACAACCATATTTACAAAAAGCTTACTTCAAATATACAGATAAGTTGAAAGTAATAGAATAAATAAGATATACCATATAAACATTCATTTTTGAAAAGAAACCAGAAGTGGCTATAAGAAAAAGTAGAATTCAGAGCAAAAAAAAAAAAAAAAAAAAAAAAAAATTACCAAAACAAAGAGAGATCCTAAAGTTATGCCTAGAAATCCTCTAGCTATTAAAATGAGAATAAGGGAACCCTACCAGCAATTCTGTACACATAAATTAGAAAAAGTAGAGAAAATGGATAAATTCCTTAAAAAACACAAACTACCAAAGCTCTTCCAACATATTGTGGATTACCTGAGCAGTCCTAAATATTAAATAAATGGAATCTGTGATTTAAAAGCTTATAAAAAAATAAATGTCCTGGCCCAGATGATTTCAGTAGCTAATTTTTAGAACAACTTTGGGAAGCATTTTGGCTTTTTGCAGTTCCTTCAAAGATTAAACATGTGATTATGATCCAGCAATTCAATTTGCATGTATATTTGCAACAAAAATGTATGTAAATAAAATACATATGTGATACATATACACACATACACATATATGTTTACATATGAAGTTCCTAGCAGTTTTATTTGCAATAGTCAAAACTCCAGGAAAAAGTTCAAAGTTCAGCATTTTCAGTTTCCTTAAGATGAGCTACAATGCCACCTTCCCACCCTCACACATACACAGTGACTCCTTAGGGTTCCACTCAAAATTTATAACATTGCTTAACAGAATTTGAAAACCTGTGCTATATCTATTCACAATAGCAAAGACTTGGAATCAACCCAAATGTCCATCAGTGACAGATTGGATTAAGAAAATGTGGCACATATACACCATGGAATACTATGCAGCCATCAAAAAGGATGAGTTTGTGTCCTTTGTAGGGACATGGATGCAGCTGGAAACCATCATTCTTAGCAAACTATCACAAGAACAGAAAACCAAACACCGCATGTTCTCACTCATAGGTGGGAACTGAACAATGAGATCACTTGGACTCAGGAAGGGGAACATCACACACAGGGGCCTATCATGGGGAGGGGGGAGGGATTGCATTGGGAGTTATACCTGATGTAAATGACGAGTTGATGGGTGCAGCACAGCAACATGGCACAAGTATACATATGTAACAAACCTGCACGTTATGCACATGTACCCTACAACTTAAAGTATAATAATAATAAATAAATTTAAAAAAAAAACAAACCTGTGCTATAAAGTAGCTTAGGTAAATCAGCAATCCCTTCTAATTTAGCAAAACATTTTGGAAAATGTTCCTTGTGTGTTGTTTGTTTTAAAATATTTTTCTTTAATGGATTAGGATTATTTAACTGTTTTTATTTTTTTATTTTTATTTTATTTTATTTTATTTTATTTTATTTTATTTTATTTTATTTTATTTTATTTTGAGACGGAATCTCGCTCTACAGCCCAGGCTGGAGTGTAGTGGCGCGATCTCAATTCACTGCAACCTCGGCCTCCCGGGTTCAAGTGATTCTCATGCCTCAGTCTCTCTAGCAGCTGGGATTAAAGACACGTACCACCAAACCTGGCTAATTTTGTTTAAATATTTTTAGTAGAGGGGGTTTCACCCTGTTAGTCTGGATGGTCTCCATCTCTTGACCTCGTGGTCTGCTCCCCTCAGTCTCCCAAAGTACTGGGATTACAGGCATGAGCCACCTCACCAAGTCTCACAGTTTTATGTAAATGTAATTTTGTTCCTGAATTTCTATATTACCCATTAAATTGCATTATGAAATTTAAAATTTATTTAAACTCTTGGAACAAAGATGAATTACTTAAGAAAGAAGCAAAACTTAAAAAAATCTTAAGGCCAAGTAACAAAAAATTGAAACGATGCTGGAATAAATATTTTAAATAATGCTGTGATTCTTGCAGTCAGAATCCTCTTTTCTAAATAGGCTATGTGGCAAATGGTTAGTTGTTCCACAAAATCTATTCTACATTTCTTTATTAGTAAGAGTTTTAGCTGTCTGCCTGCCCAGATAATGTTCCCTAACCTCCCTGGGAGCTGGTAACACTTAATAGAAATGCTGTGGGGAAATTCTGGGTCACTCAATTCAAATAAAATTGGTTTTCTCATACTTCCACTTTACTTCCTGAGTGGGGCCTGAACAACACTGTGACAGTGACACAGCTTTGACCTTGTAGCAAGGATAACACAAACAAGGAAGGTTGGGTAAAAACAGATGAAAGGAATCATTGTCCTTGATATATTCTGCTCAGTATTGCCATCCCACCAGGCTCTTCCACCAACACCTGGGTTTAGGTAGGAGGAGGCAGAGAGATCGAATGTAGAAGGGAGAGAGAGAGAGAGAGAGAGAGAGAGAGAGAGAGAGAGAGAGAAAGAGAAAAGAGCAGAGTGAGGGAGCCAGAGAGAGACAGTTCCAACATGCTAGGGATGCAAAACAAATCATGGAGAAAACAGACATAATATTATTCAATTGATAACCATATGAGAGAGACATATATTAATACAATTAATGATATAATGATTACAAAATCACAAATGTCATAGGTACATAAGAGATGTATGATGCTGTAAAAAACCTTTCAATAAAGAAAACTGAACTAATTAAGAATGCAGGGAAAGTTTAACTGGGGAAAGGATTATTGAGTAGAGATTTGAATGATAAATAAGAAATGCCTGAATAATGAGAGACTGGAAAACATTTTAAAAGGAAACGACATGTGCATATGTCTTCAAAATAAAATATAGGAATGTATGTGTAAGGCCGGGCGCGGTGGCTCAAGCCTGTAATCCCAGCACTTTGGGAGGCCGAGGCGGGCGGATCACGAGGTCACGAGATTGAGACCATCCTGGCTAACACGGTGAAACCCCGTCTCTACTAAAAAATAAAAAAAAACTAGCCGAGTGAGGTGGCGGGCGCCTGTAGTCCCAGCTACTGGGGAGGCTGAGGCAGGAGAATGGCTTAAGCCTGGGAGGCAGAGCTTGCAGTGAGCTGAGATCCGGCCACTGCACTCTAGCCTGGGCGGCAGAGCAAGACTCCGTCTCAAAATAAATAAATAAATAAATAAATAAATAAATAAATAAATAAATAAAGGAATATATGTGTAACTGGAGAAGAAAGTCAGGACTAAAGAGTCCTGTAGGGCAACATCAGGTAGACGTCTCTTCCATCCTCATTTCTTTCAAGTGGAGCTCCTGGTATATTTCCAGCCTTTGTTCATTATTGTCTTAACTCTCAGGGGACATGTAATGACTTCAACTAATTAGAAAATTTGGTGACCATAAACTGGTCATGTTGAACTCTGTTCTCCCCTTTCCCTGTTGGTAGTGAATCTGCCATCAAGGTTCAGACTTCTCACCACTGACGTGCTTTTCTCCAGAAGGTTTCCAAGTAGGGACTCCACCTATACCTGTGATTTGGAGGTAGTGAAGACTGTCTTTTTCAGTTTATTTAGAAGGCCTACTTGCAGCTCCCCCACATTGTGATTAGATTTCTCCCTCACCTTACATTTTATTAGTAAAATAAATAGATAATTTTGAAATCTTTAATCTTATCTCTCAAGTTTTTGAGGATCTAGATGTTTAGCCTAGGTAGTCTTACTATTATTACACTAATAACATTATCAAGGGATCAGAAACTTTAAGTAAAGTTTATTTGTCAGTCATGCAGTCTCCTGTGTTTCTAAATGACTCTCCAGGGCAGCTGTCTTTTGTGTCAACTCATCATTCCAGGCTGCTTTGATTTCTTGGCACTCCATATTAACATGTGCTTTCATTATTGCAGTGGCAGAAGACGAGTGCATGGATAACCATTCATGATTTTTAAATCCTTCTGCTCAGAAAATATATATGTCAACATAGGTTCACATTATCTTGGCCAACACAGACCATACGGCCATGCTCATCTCCAAGGCAAGGGGCATGTTCCCAGAAGCAAAATAAAATCACATATCTCAATGATTTCCAGTGAGGCCCGCACAACCTCTGTTTTGAATCATTTTTGCTTAGCCCAGTTTAATAAGATTAAACTAAAGCAAAAGCTGGTCAAAAAATCAATTCTAAGTATACGTATACTAAATCCTAAATTTAAATAATAGATCTACCACTTAATATCCTAGTGTCTTCTCATTTCATTTCATTCATCATCAAAAGTAGGAGAGCAAGAGCGATACACACACACACACACATACACACACACACACACATATATATATCTCTTTGCTGTGGTTCTCTAATGCTTACAATGAAAGCTTGTTTTTTTTTTAAATGTAGGAGTATGCAGTTTGTAAGAGAACTGTATATAGGCTTAATATACCAAATTATATAGAAAATATGTGAGCATGTAAAAGTATACAAATCCTCATTCATTCTTCATCTTAAAAATATAAGTGTCCCCTACAAAAAGACCCTAAAAAGATTTTGGTGCCAAAAATTATTTCTGTTATTTTAATCAGTGTACCCCATCCATTCTCTGCCTTAAAGCTGTAATAAGTTTGGTCAGGTTGTCACGACAATCACATGGAAAAAGATAGCAGAAATGACTCGCAAGCTGTCTGTGGAAAGCAATACTGTGTAATATGCATTATGCCGATGTGGAATTACATCCATATTGAGTAGCATGACAAGATGCAGTGAAATAAGGGAAGTATCTCTAAAAATTCAATTTCAAATATATTAATTTTGGTGTACATATAAAATATTACTCATATTTCTGAAGTTCTTAATATTGTTCACCAAACTATGTTAATCTTATAACAGCTGTAGTAAATAAAGGTTTTCCTTAAAACCTCTTCAAGTAACAATTTTTTGATATATTAAAATTGATATATAAATTTGATATATTAATATTAAAACACACACTAATTTAATCTATCAGCATTTGTAGATGTCTGTTGATGTCCTAAACAATGCTATGTGCCAGAAAACAAAAAGAGAAATACAAACAAGTGATTTTTTTTTCCCGAGGTGCTAACAACGTATACATAACAAACATGCGGCTCCAAAATAAAGATCTATAATGGATATTGCTCCCCTCCTCCAAAAAAACAGACAAATCTAAGCAAATAAAAAATATGATTTACTACCATATGTAGGAAATGTATGGAAAAAAAATTTCACTTTTCCTAGGGAGTGACTTTCATTTCTCTCTAGTGTTCAACTGAATCCTCAAAGTCACTCATCTCCTTCTAATTAAAAGGAGAGCATTTTGATTAATAACTATAGAGCACATTGAATGGACTTCTCACAAGATATTTATAAATTAATGTCCTTGTTTTCCTTTATGAGATAGTAAAGATAAAGTATATGTTTTCCCATATTATATGTCTTCCAATACGATGATTAGTTATGCAAAGCAATCTGTGGAGGGCCTATCTTCTTTTTGTGTTTTCCCTTCTTCTTAAATTAATTGAAACATGTTCCTGCCTATAGATCAATCATCCTGTGATCATAGCAACCAAAATCACAGGCTAAAATTAGTGAAGTAGGAAAATAAAGATTGCCAGGTTATCAATGCCACGTTAAGCCAACCTGCTCTGGATTCCCTCCTTCAGAATGTCTTTATATGAGAAATGTTAACCTATAATTAATAATTAGTGTAAGTCATAGTAGTAGAATTTTCTGTAATTCAGAGTTAAATAAAAACAGCGATAGAGTGACTGTCAGAAGACTATTACAGGCAGGCATGGTGGCTCACAGCCATAATCCCAGTACTCTGGGAGGCTGAGGTGGGTGAATCACTTGAGGTTAGGAGTTTGAGACCAGACTGGCCAACATAGTGAAACCCCATCTCTACTGAAAATATAAAAAATTAGCCATACATGGTGGTGAGTGCCTGTAATCCCAGCTACTTGGGAGGCTAAGGCAAGAGAATCACTTGCAGTGGAGTGATTGGAGTCAGGAGGTTGCAGTGAGCCGAGATTGCACTGCTATACTCCAAACTGGACAACAGAGTGAGACCCCATCTCAATAAAAAAAAAAAAAAAAAGAAAGAAAGACCTGTGAATTCTAACAGAGGTATACGTTTTATTTTGTCTAAGTATTTAGTCTCCATTAATTTTGATAGGAGAAAATAAATAGCTAGATTTATTTATGTAAATGAAGATTAAATTTCTCCTTTATTTTTTTAGGCTACTCCCATTTTGCAAAACAAAATTAAAGGAATGAAAATATGCTCCATGTTATTGCCATGTAAGTAAGAACATTCAAACTTCTGAGTTTATGGTTGTATTCTCACTATAAATTTACACACAGTGAAATGCACACATAAACACACACATTTAATTCACAGAAAAGGTCAGTTCAAAATCAATTTTTCATAGCATAGGAGAAATTAACCAGACATCTCTTGAAATAATGCACACAACACATATTTCAAAATAAATCTTTTAAAAGATTGTATTAGATCAGAGATATGCATTCATGGTCCAGGGCTGAGGGGATAGATCCAAATCTTAGTATTTGACCTATTGTTACCCTTTTGATACATGAAGGATTATTTTTCTCTTATTAATTTACTATAAGCAAATTTGCCAGTCTAAACCATCTGTCACTTATTGAAGAAAAGATGCATTATTTTTCACTCAAAAGTTATTTATAACAAAAGAAATATAAATCATTAAAGATAGGTTCTCAGTTTATGATATAATTTTTAGGCTCCTTTAGTTTAACTGCACCTTCTTGTCCTTGCTGCAGCGATAAAGGGTCCAGCTACTTTCTGCAGAACTGCATCTGGGAAACTCAAATTAGAGGTAAATTATTTCACATCTGTAATCATTGACCAAGGCTATTAAAATAATTCTTCTTCTGGCTGTTACACAATCGCTGATTTCTTGTTATCTTAAAATATCCCTCACCAATTATTCATTGAGTAGTTTCACAAAGGAATGCTGTGCTTTTCAATCACTAGTAAGCAAGGAAAAGGATGAGAAAATGAGCAATTAGTTGGATTTGGGACAGCAAAGAAAGTTCGTTGGCAATTATTGCCATTATCACAAGGGTGATGTGTCAAGCAGATTTGGTGTCACAAGGTGAAGGGTATCATCCAAGGAACAGAATCTCTTTAAATTGTGAACCTGGTCTATATCCTGGTTTATAAAGGTCTACTTTTTAAATGTCTGGATATATGTGTTATTGCAGGAGTTTTGTTACCATGTATCAAATATATTTGTGTGTATGTGTACCATTTAGCTATCTTAAGTAGGGTTTGAGGACTATCATACAAGGAAGTATGGACTCTAGGAGCATTGGCTGTATTCCCATAGATCTATTTATCAACATGAATGAGCTTCTCATAATAGTAACTCTAAAAACTAGAATCTAAAGAGCGATTCTATACCTCATATGATCAGCCTCCTCTTATTAAGTATATGATAAGGTAATATGTCAAAGTAAGACTTGTATAGAGAGAAAACTTTTAGACAAACCAAAATGGTAAAAAGGTTTTAAACAACAACTAAAAAGCCTCAAGAGATTTCACTGTATTTTTCCCACATCTTTTATTTTCAGTTGCATAAATGTCTCTAATCACCTACAATAAGCATGAGAGTGGGTGGCAAGTTGTCAAATAACAACATCAGTGAAGCAATTTCTTCCAAGAAACTACAGAACTGTACTGAAATAGACTGAAGGCAGTATTAGTGATGGACATATAGGGACATAAGTAAAACAAACTTTGTCCCAAATTACTGTTCTTTCAGGAGTTCTACTTACTTTATGACTACAAGGAAGATATTTCATAATTATGAGCTGCAACATCAATAATGTAGAAATTTAAATATCCCACAAGGTTTCTGTGAAGACTACATGAGCAATAAATGTAAAGTATCTAGCATAGTGCCTAATGAAAACCATACATTCAATAACATTCACTCCAACCTGGGTGACAGAGCAAAACTGTGTCTCAAAAACATAAAATAAAATAAATAAATATATATATATATGAGTTCTTGTTTAAATTTGTGTGAATGTGTATATATTTATATATTATATATTATTTATTATATTAAAATAAATATATTACCTATTATATATTATATAATATATTACATCTAATAAAGAATTTCATATATAATATCCTTTACCATATACAATTTATATATTATACTAAATATATTATACCAAATTATATTACATAATTTTTGTATATCATATACATTATATATACCTATGATATATATCATTTATATTATACATAGTATATTTTTTTGTTCTTTTTCTGTGAATTTGCCAATTGCCTCATTTGTGGTGTACTATCAGCTTTTCTTATATTATTACTTTATTGACAATCTTAGTTATACCACTGTTATTTGTGATATTTTTATACTCTTTGACTTCAGTTGAGACTGGCTGCTCTCTAGACTGATGCACAGTTGTCCTCTGGGGCCTTGAATTTGCTGATTTCCCCATTTCCTTTTTCTTGGTTCGTACCTTAATTTTTCTGGAGTACTTCTGGTAACTTTCTTTTAAATAAAGTGCATTTGAGGTGTTTTGGGGCTCCCACAACAACCCCGTGTGTGGTGACTCTTAAGAAGAACCTACAGGACCCAGAGGCAGTTGCACTTATGGCTATGGGTTATCAAAGCCAGGGGAAAAGACACTTCAGGCAAATCCTAAAACAGATCAAGAAGAGGCTTGCAAGTTTTCCCTCCCAGTTCAGAGGGTGTTGGGGCTGCAAGGACATGCTCCTTTCTCCAGTAACAAAATGCTGCAACACTTATAGAATGTTTCTGCCCAGGGAAGCTCTTGACACTAATGCAAGATACAGGGTTTTTAATGAGGGTTGGTCAGCTAGGAACTCTCTGTTATAATTACCAAATTCCAGACTCCCAGAAGAAAAACAAGCATTTACCATAAATTACATTTTTGCATAAACAGTCTAAATATGTTGATACAGCAGACATACAAAACAGTGCCCCGGGCAGTCAAAACAACCTTATCAATTAGTACCATAAGGAACATTCCAAAGCCAAGTTCCCAAATGTCAGCCAAAGGCCAACCCCACAAGCATGTTCTTGTAAAGAACAATATCAGGCCTACCATGTTAATGCTTTGCTGTACATTGGAAATTTCCAGAAAGTTTACATGTCTGAAATATTTTTATCTGATATTTTGTCTGGGTGTATATTTCTAAATCGGAAAATTTTTCTTTTGAAAGTGTTTCTGGTAGACAAAATTCTAAGATGGTACCCAAGATTCTTAACTCCTTTTGTACTTACCTTGTATAATCTTGAGGATGAGCGGGGCTTCTGGATATGCTGAGATTTCACTCCCACAGTTAGATTATCTCATATGGCATATGTGAAAGTATTTTACAGATGTGATTAAGGCCCTTATGAAGGCCTTAATCTTTATAAGGCCTAATCATTGGACTTTGAATAATCAAAAGAGGGGTATCCTGGGTGGGACTGACCTTATCAGACAAAGCTTAAGTCTCAGGCCTTCTTTGAAGGTAGAGATACAAAGCAGTGAGATGTTCTTATCCTGGCCTTGAAGGAACAAACTGCCATGTTCTGGAGAGGTCCACCTGGCAGGAAACTGTCTCAGTTCTATGATCACAAAAAACTAAATTTTGGCAACAACTGCTGGGAAGAAAAGTCCAAGTTTCAAATTAGAGCACACCCCTGGGCAATACCTTGATTGCAGCCTGATGATCTTTCAGCAGAGTACTCAACATAGTATCCTCCTGACACAATGAAACTGCAAGATTAAAAATGTATGCTGTTTTAAGCCACTATCTTTGTGGTAGTCTGTTACACAGCAATAGAAAATACTGCTATTCCTTTGTTTTTAGTATTCTCTATGTCTTGTGAGAAGTCAATCAGTCTGTTTCTTTTCTCTAAGTAAAAGTCTCTTAATTTTTGTTCTTCCTGGAAATTTCTATCAAACTCTGTTTTGGTATTCTGAAATTACAATGTATACAGCTACACAAAAAATATATACTAAGAGATTATTAGGTATCATGTTCTATTTTAATTGCTGAGGATCAAGTGATGAAAAACAATAAAGACTCTACCATTGTGGAGGTCATATAGGCAAAAAGTAAGTTGTCATAGGCCAGGCTTAGAAGTGATACATATTATTTTTGTCTGTGTTCCATTGGACAGAGTCACTTCCATGCCCAACTAACTGCAAAAGAAGTTAGGAAATATAGTTTAGCTGTTTACCTCAAAACAAAACACATAAAAGTTTTCGTGAACACATAAAACTCTCAGCCAGAGAAGATGACTGCTATGGAAGAGCACAAGAAGCTAAGAACAATAGAAGGGAAAGGGATGACGTTAATCAATTAGCATAGGGAGTTTAGAAAAAAAAAACTGTTAGAGTCAGTATGATTTAGGGCTTTCTATGGTCTAAGTCATATGGAAATATAAGTAGATATTCTATATAATAGAAACAACGTATAAAGACGTCTTGAATTAGTTGGCTATATCACCTCAGAACTTAGTGGCCTACAACGCTTAAAACTTATTATTGCTCATGAGTCTACAGGTAAGTTGGGAAGTTGTTTGATTTGAGCCTGACTCAGCTAAACCCTTCTGGATTACACAGTTAACTGGTAGTCCAGCCAGGAGCTGGCTAATCTAGATTGGCTTCATTTACTTCTCTAATGCCTGAATGGATTTAGGCTGGAACAATGGGCCACATGTCTCTCATGATTCAGCAGACTACCAGAGTTTTATTTTCATGTTGGCTGGACAGGGTTCCAAGAGGGATAATGGAGGTATGCAAGTTGCTTGAGGCCTAAGCTCAAAACTGATCTGATGTCACATTCATTACACTCTTCTGGCCAAATAATTTTGCAAGCCACCTGCCACCCACCCCCACCTCAAGGGACGGAAGGATTGATATCACCTCTTTGTGGAAGAAGCGTCCTACATCTTAATGGACACTAGGGTTTGTGGAGAACGTGACTGAAGTGAGCAAGCCTGAGTTAACTCAAAGAGACAGTTAAGGGAATGATTACATAAAGCTTTGGAAGACTTTTTTTTTTTTTTTAATTGATTACTATGAGTGAGAGAGTAAATTATTGGAATATTTTGGTGTTACAAGAAGGGAACTGAAAATATCTGCCCTATGTTTTAATGGAACAATCTGTTAGCAATGCAGATAAAAGGTTGCAAAGGTGGAAGCAGATTGTCAGTAGGCAACTAAAATAATCCAGACAAGAAATGATGATGAATTGATCCAGGGAGTTAGTGGTAGATATGAGGAGAAGAAGAAAGACTCGAAATACATTTTAATGTTAGCGCCAACAGATTCGCTGGTGGGATATGAGATAAAAATAAGAATTACACATAAATCCAAATGACTGGAGTTGCTTTTTACTGAAATGGAGTAGTACACAGGAAAAAAAAAGTAGGGTTGAGGAAAGAAAGTGGGGTTCAAGAGTCATTTTCAACATTTTAATTTAAAGATGTCGATTTATATCCAAAGTGGAGATAAAATTAGCAGTTTAATGCAGACCCGGAGAGATCCGTATTTGAGATACAAACTTTGGAGTCATCAAAGTGCAAAAGGTATTTTAACCCATGAGTTTGGATGAGCTCACCTAGGGAGAAAAGGTAGTGTCAATGAGGTATTGACTGAGGCCTGGGATATTGCACTGTTTAGAGATACAGATGAGATGAGGAGGAAACACAAGAGAAATGGCCAATGAAATAGAAATAATTCCTAACAAGAGAAGCCAGTGGTGAAACTCTCAGTTTGAGGCTGAAGACCTGAGAACCTAGGGGGAGCCGCTGGTGTAAGTCTCGGAGTCCAAAGGTTAAAGATCCTAGAATTTAAATGTCCAACAGCAGGAGAAGAGGGTGTTTCAATTCCAGGAGAAAGAGACAGGCAATCATTAGCGTTTCATCTGCCTTTTTTCTTTCCAAGATCCCAGCTAATTGGTGGTGCCCACTCACATTCAGGCAGGATCTTCCCCACTTAGACCACTGACTTGCATGCCAATCTCTTCTGGAAAGAACTTCACAGACACACCCAGGAATAATGCTTTACCAGTTCTTTAGGTATTCTTTAATCCAGTCAAGTTGATACCTAAAATTAACCATCACACTCCCGCATCTCAGTTATGAAGGACTAGCAGCAAGTAGAAGATGCAGAGAAAATGAATAAGAAAATCTTACTCTCTTTCCCACTGCAAGTTTCCAAGCCCTTGCTCAGAGACCTGGGTTAGAGACATGAAAGAAGCTTTGAATTGGATATCTTATTGAGGTTTTAAATTAGATTATGTGGAATTTATTTTTCATTTGTTTATTAAATAATATATGCACATAGTAAAGTTTTTAAAGATACAGCTAAGTATATGTCAAATTGTATGTTGTTTTTACATTCTGGTCATAGAGACACTCAATTGCCCTCCTATGAGGAAACCATTTTTAAAAGCAATGAGACTAGACTAATGAAAAAAAAAAGAGCTAAATAAACAACAGCAGAAATGAAAAATGAGACATTACAACTGATGCCACAGAAATACAAAAGATCATCAGAGAGTATTACGAACAACTCACAAACTAGAAAAGCTAGAGTAATGGATACATTCCTGGAAATGTACAACCCCTCAAAATTGGACCAGGGAAGAAATAGAAAACCCAGACAGACCAATAAATAGTAGTAAGATGGAATCACTAATAAAAATTTTCCCAAGAAAGAAAGAGCCTAGGACCAGATGAATTCAGAGCCAAATTCTACCAAACATACAAAGAAAAACTAATGCCAATCCTCCTGAAACTGTTCCCAAAAATTGAGGAGAGAATTCTCCCTAACTCATTCTATGAGGCCAGTATAATCCTAATACCAAAACCAGTCAAGGACACACACACACAAAAGAAACTATAGACCAATATCCCTGATGAACATAGATGCAAAAATCATCTAAAAAAATACCAGCAAACTGAATTCAACAGCACATCAAAAAGACAATACACCATGATCAAGAGGGAGTTTTATTCTAGGGATTCAAGAGTAGTTCAATGTATATGAATCAAAAAATGTGATACATTACATCCACGGAATGAAGGAGAAAAACAATATGATCATCTCAATAGACACAGAAAAAGACTTGATAAAATTCAGCACCACTTTATGAAAAAAAAACTGTCAACAAACTGGGCATAAAAGGAACATACTTTAAAATAATAAAGGCCATATATGGCAAACCCACTGTCAAAATTATACTGAATGACAAAAATTCTAAAACATTTCCTCTACATTCTACAAGACAGAGATGCTCACTTGCATCACTGCTATTCCACATAGCACTGGAAGTCCTAGTCAGAGCAATTAGGAAAGGGAAAAAAAATAAAAGGCATCCAAATGGGAAAAGAGAAAGTCAAACTGTCCCTATTTGCTGACAATACAACCTTATATCTAGAAAAACTTGAAAAACTCCATGAAGAAACTCTTGGATTTGATAAATTAGTTAGTAAAGTTGCAGGATACAAAAGTCAAACCACAAAATCAGTAACATTTCCATATACCAATAATGATCTAGGTGGGCACAAAATCAAGAACGTTATGCCATTTACAATAGCTACCACAAAAGGAGATATTTAGGAATATATTTAACAAAGGAGTTGAAAGATCACTACAAGGAAAAGTACAAAACACTAATGAAAGAAATTGTAGATGACACAAATAAATGGAAAATAGCCCATGCTCAGATATTGAAAAAATTAATATTGTAAATTACCAAACTGACCAAAACAATCTACAGATTCAATGCAATCCCTATTACAATATCAATGTCATTTTTAACAGAATTAAAAAAAAAATCCTAAAATTCATATTGAATCAAAAAAAAAAAAAGAAAAGAAAAGAAAAAAGGAACTGAATAGCCAACGACAATCCTAAGCACAAAGAAAAAAGCTGGAAGTATCATATTACCTGATTTCAAATTGTACTATAAGGCTATCATAACCAAAAGAGCATGACACTGTATAAAAATGGACACATAGACAAATGGATCAGAATAGAGAACCCACAAATAAAGCAATATTTTCATAGTCAGTCAATCTTTGACAAATTCAGTAAGAATATACACTGGGAAAAGGACATTTTTTTTCAATAAATCGTGTTGGGAAAATTGGTTTTCCATATGTAGAAGAATGAAACTGAACCCCTATCTCTCACTATATATAAAAATAACTTCAAGATGGATAAAGTACTTAAATGTAAGACAAGTAAATATAAAAATATTATACTGGAATAAAACATACGGAATATTCTGAAGGATAGTGATCTAGGGAAAGAACTCATCTGTAAGACTCAAAAGCACAAGCAATCAAAATAGACAAATGAGACTTAATTAAACTAAAAAGTTTCTGCATGGCAAAAGAAATAATCAACAGAGTGAACGGATAATCTTCAGAATGAGAGAAAATATTGCAAAATATGCATCTAACGAGGGAATTAATATCCAGAATAAAGAAGGAACTCAAGCAATTCAACAACAAAAAATATTTCTATTGAAAGTAGGAAAATTATATGAATAGAAATTTTTGAAAAAAAAAAAAGACATGCAAATGGCCAACAGTTACATAAAAAATACTTAGCATCACTAATCGTCAGAGAAATACAAATTAAGACTACAATAAGATATCATCTTACCTTAGTCAGAATGGCTAATATTAAAACATCAAAGTAACAGATGTTGGTAAGAATGCAGAGATAAGGGAACTCTTATATACTGTTGGCGAGAATGTGAATTAGTAAAAAGTCTATGAAAAATAGTACAGAGATTTTTCAAAGAACCAAAAATGGAACTTGCATTTAATTCAGAAATCCCAGCAAATCAAATCCCTATCATAATATATACAAAAGACATCTGCACTTGTATGCTTATCACAGCACTATTCACAATAGCAAATAGACTCAACCTAAGTGCCCATCCACAGATGATTGGATCAACAAAAGATGGTATATATGCACAATGGAATACTACTCAACCATTAAAATAATGAAATCTGTCTTCTATAGCAACAATAATGTAACTGTAGGACATTTTAAGTGAAACAAGTCAGATACAGAAAGACAAATACTTCATGTTCTCACTTGTAAGTAGCAGCTAAATAATGTGTACACATGGATGTAGAGTGTGGAATGATAGCCAATGGAGACTTGGAAGGGTGAGGCGGTTGAGGAGGACTGAATGATGAGAAAGGACTTAATAATCACAATATATGTTATTCAGGTGATAGATACATATCTGAAAAGCCCTGACTTCACTAGTATGCAATCTACGTGCATATAACAAAATGGCATTTGTACTTCATTAATTTATACAAATAAAAATTAATGAGATTCTTGGCTGTACGTGGTGGCTCACGCCTGTAATCCCAGCTCTTTGGGAGGCCAAGGCAGGAGGATCATAAGGTCAGGAGATAGAGACCATCCTGGCTAACGCGGTGAAACCCCGTCTCTACTAAAAATACAAAAAATTAGACGGGCGTCGTGGCAGGCACCTGTAGTCCCAGCTACTCGGGAGGCTGAGGCAGGAGAATGGCGTGAACCTGGGAGGCGGAGCTTGCAGTGAGCGGAGATCGCCCAGCTGCACTCCAGCCTGGGCGACAGAGTGAGACTCCATCTCAAAATAATAATAATAATAATGATAATAATAATAATAATGAGGTTCTTGAGCATTGTTTCAGTGATTCTTCATAAACACAGAGACAAATGAAAATAGTAGCATGCCACATACATTGTTCACAGCCTTGCTTTTTTCACTTAAAAATATATTTTGGATGCTGGTCGTGGTGACTCACCTCTGTAATCTCAGCACTTTGGGAGGCCGAGGTGGCCAGATCACCTGAGGTCAGGAGTTTGAGACCGGCCTTCCCAACATGGTGAAACCCTGTCTCTACTAAAAATACAAAAAATTAGCTGGGCATGGTGGCAGGCGCCTGTAATCCCAGCTACTCAAGAGGCTGAGGCAGGAGAATCCCCAGAACTTGGGAGGCCAAGGTTGCAGTGAGCTGATATCAAGCCACTTGCACTTCAGCCTGGGCGAAAAGAATGAAACTCTGTCTCAAAAAAAAATTTATATATATATATATATAATATAAATGTGTATATATATAATATATATGTATATATATTATATATTATGTATATAATATATGAGCTCATTCATTATCAGCGGTTAATAATTTATATCATTCTTTCTAAAAGTCTTTATCTTTTGAATGACCTAATTTATTCAGCCTTTTGTTAAATCATGTTTAATTTGTCAATTATAAACAAGTTCTACTTCATAATGTTTCACATATGTAATTTTATTCACATGCAACTTACCAGTAGAATAAATTATAAAAAAGAAATTGCTAGATGTGCACATTAAAAATTTTGATAGATATTGCTAAATTGACTGTCATAGACATTTTTAGGATTTATACTCAGCAACATGTAAGTGAACCTATTTCTCACTCTAACACAGACTTTTTGTTCTTTGATGATCTGAAAAGACAGAAAATAGTATCAGAGTGTAATTTTAATTTGCATATCTCTTCTTGTAAATGAGGCTGAAAATCTTTTAATGTTCAAGAGCCATTTGTATTTTTAGTGTTCTGTTTATACCGTTCATTTTTCTTTCTGTGGAGCTAGATGTCCTTGTAAGAAATATATGTGCCGGAGTGTAGGAAATAAACTTCATGAAAATTCAGATGCGTGATACATTGATAAAACTTTTAGGAGTACAGTCATCTGAGGCATGCTGGGACATCCCCACAAAGGAAAAAGACAGGTCTTCTTCCCTCATTCCCATAACACCTACCACTGTGAAAAGTCAAAGAGCTTGGTGAGCCTCTTTGAACTTAGGAAGACATTCTACACTCAGGAATATTTACTGGGTCACACAGAAGGCTGCCAGTTTAAAGTAGGACCCAAGGCTATACAGAGATCAGTGGCAGTACCATGCTCTAGTGTAAGCTTTACTGCCTCTTTTGCCACATGGCCTAGCAAATAAGATAGTAATTTATGTATCTGTGGTGGTTAAAAATCATAGGTGAAGTCTTCTGTGAGCCCTCATATGATCACTATAGCACTTACCTCCAGAGTTTTAAAGCACGTTTTCTGCAGTCAAAAACTATGCTTGTTTTGGCAAAACACTCCTGACCTGGTGCTACACCCTAGTAAAGATAGAGAACCTGACAAAGGGTTAAGGCATATAACCTGGCATGCTCATCATGATCTATGCATCATTAGATCCACTGAATCACAAAGTCAGGCAGGCACAGAAGCAACACTTTTCCTAAGTGGAAGTGCTGCATCCTGGATTAGGCTCTAATAGATGGTTCAGACTTGATTACTTCTACTGCTGGTACCCCAAAGTCTTTCCCAATGGGCTACTGCCATATTAGAGCCTCAGTGAAGAGGGTCCTTGAGTATGGTATTGAAAAAATCCTTTCAATAGGCAGAGACATGGGTTCTCCCTGGAGAAAGCCATAGGTGAGTTATGTACAATACATTCTGGTGAATGGTGAGTAGCCTTACTTGTTTGTTCAGAAGTCTAGAAAAAAAAATTAAGAACTGGAATTTGCATTATGAAGTTGAAGAGACCACAAACATCACCAGTTGTGTCTCATATAAATGTTGCTTAGAAAGCATTCACATCAGAGGATGCTGTCAGTGAGCAGGTAGAGTTAATGAGTTAGTCTTCTTCTGTCCTTAGTCACTCTAGTGCTCAGATAGTTAAGATAGTGGCCATGGTGGCAGAGATAAAGGATATATGTGGTATCAATAACATGGCTTTTTCACATAAAGACTAACCTAGTTACTACAACTACTGAGTGCCCAACTTGCTATGGGCAGAGACTTGCTGAGCTCCCACGCCAGACACCAGGAGCCTGATGATTACATCAGGCCCATTCCACATTAAGCGGTACAATAATTCTCACATACCAACATGATTCATATTCTAAATATGGGCTTGTCTTCTAAGCCTCTAGTATCTGTAAGAGCAATACCACCTCAGGGCTTACACAATGCCTTCTGCATTCATATATCTCACACAGATTGTCTTAGGCCAAGGGATGCAACAATGAAGTCATTACAATGTGTGACATCATTCAGATACAACTGACCTGATAGGATGGCGGAATGGAATACTGAACAGACAGCTAAAGCTCAACCCAGGCATATCTTGCATTGTCGAAGTGCTCTTCTACAGGATAAAACATAGTCACTATATCAGGGACCAGAATATGCTGCTGTGTTACTAGAATATGCAGGTTTCAGAACAAGTCGCAGAAACATCTTGCCTAAACATTTTTAATTTTTTCTTCTCTTCCATTTATTTTTAGCATATGATAGATTTGATTTCTAGTTTCTTGTGATGGTAGTGGGGTAGGAGAAATAGATAATTTGGCTGAGAAAGACAGTAAGGGTTTTTCTTAGACTATGACTAATACCAAGGAACCAGAGAATGAAGAAAGGAATCATTGCTCTTCCTGGGATAATCGACTCCATTTATTAGGAACTAGGGCTGCTAATACACAGACTAAAGGGAGATATACATCTGTAATTCCGGAGATTCACTGAATATCTCGTGATGGTTCCAATTTCAGCGATAACTGTGAATAGGGCAATTCAACAACTGCAGCCTGACAGAAGCAAGGCAACTAACTCTTCAGAAACCATGAGGATGAAGATCCATGCTATCCTACAAGGCAAACAACCAGGAGAAGCGAAATGCCACCAGCAGGTATGGTGAATGTAGAATGCTTTATGGAGGCAGAGATGATAATTTGTAGGCCCAAGAGAGCTGTAGCAGTGAAGACTGTCCTTTATTTTTTAACCATTTTTAACCATTTTATTGCTTCTTTCAAGGATGAAGTATCTCCTTCTCAGATATTCATACAATATTAGATATCATAGAGGACACTAGATCTAAGTAGTGAAAGGGATTGATTTTTGCATTTAATTTATGAGTCTTCCCAGATTTATCTGGCCACACCTGCCTTCCAGGTTTTGACTTTGTGACATGCCCGTCTATTAATGCCTGTGGTTATCTTATCATCCCCTGAGAGCATGGCCAGTTTCCATTCCTCTGGCCATAATAGGTTGAAAGAACCCCCATATATAAGCCCAGCCAACTGGATCCATGAAAATTGTTTCCTCTTATTCCTGCCAGAGTCAAATGAAGTGTCTGCATCATAAGACATCTTGCCCAGAGACTTCATGATGGGGTCATGTAGCATAAATCAGAAGGGAAGAAAAGTAAATATCCCACGAACCTAATTTGTCCAACAAGGAAAGAAAGATTAGAAAGAACCAGCAGATCAATTTATCTTTTTCTTTCTCCTTGTCAGAATGTTCTGAGGTATAGTATTCTCAGACAGCCTTTCTGTAGATGCCCTGTACTTTGAAACAAACAGTTATGTTTCCTGTGAAACTCAGTAGTTCATTATCATGTATTTTCTTTTTATTATACTCTAGACCCAAGTTTTCTTGTTACCCTGAAATACACATGACAAAGTATTAGCACATATTTTCCCCATTAGGTTTTATTTTCTATCGTACTTGGACTAAGAAAAAGTCTCTTACTTAATTTCAGCTATATCTACACTCAAATGGTTAATTCATCTTTCATTTGTAGAATATATTTTTATTTTCATAGCCATCAATTATTTTGTCCTCTCTTTAGGAAGCTTTTCTACATCTATTATTTCTTCTCACATTAGAAATAATTTTACTTTTATTCGTTCTTTATATTTTTATTCTTGGATACATATTTGGTCAAAGTTTTTACCCACTTGGTAGCAACATTTTTGTTCTGATGATGTTCCTAATCTATTTGTGTGTGTGTGTGTGTGTGTGTGTGTGTGTATTCGTGTTATTTTCCTACTTTCATTTTGTAGTACCTCTGCAGAGCTTATGTGATGGCTCCCTTTTTCCCCTTTCTTCGCTTTGTTTAAAAAATTTAGTTCTCCCTTGTGTTAATGAGAACCCAAGCTGGCATGTGTGTTGAGTATATTTCAAGTACTGTGTATTACATATGTTATTTTAACCCATACTCCTCATCTGCACTCAGAGTATTAACAGTGAACTAAGCACAGTGCAGAATTCATCCCACAGCACTTTCCTACTTTGCCAACAAATTGTTCAGTGCAAAAATTGTGTATGAGCTTTATCTCTTGATTCTGTAACCATCGCTTCTTTAAAATCTAAATCAGGGCCTGTCCAAAAAAAGAAGCCCTGTGTGTCTGTATTACATGGGAAAAGAGTGTTTTTGAGTCACTTTTTTAAGATCTGCAACTGGAGGCAACTTATTTATACAGTGTCCTGTATATCACTTCATTGATTTTAGAAACCCTTCATTCTGTTTAGCAGTTTCATGTTTCATATAGTCCTAATTTAATTGAGGATGGAGTATACAGGCCTGTTTTCTATTCTCCTTACTGCCTTGGATATAAGAGTGAAAGCCAAAAACAGCTGAAAGCCCATTCTCTAGACCTTACTTTTTAATAACACAATCTTGGTTGCTGAAAGTTCTCTTTTTCAGATGGAATGTTTGATTGTGCACATTTGGGGAATCTGGAGAGCTTTAGGTGAGGTGGCAGAAAGCCCACTTTCAAGTTGCTCAATCCAAAAGATGCCAGAAAAAAGAAGAAAAAGCAAAAAAAAACAGAAAGACAAAAAACTCAATAGTCTAGAGATCATGTGTAACTCCTTGTGTTTGCATACCATCTTGTTTTTTATATGTGTCTCTCATTTGCTCTTTCAAATAAAATACTGTACAGTGATCAAGATAAGTTTTACTATTTCTATTTATTATATTAATATCTCTCATTTATATAAAGAAACCTAACGTTAGAGAGCTTAAGTTGCCTGATGTAATTTATTGCTGATGACATTAATGATACTTCTTTGAAAATCAAAAGTGATAGTTAAAAGAATAATAATTATTCATGATTGTCTATTAAAAGACAATGAAATTAGAATGTGAGACTACTCAGCAAAACAACTTTTCCAGGAAAAGTAAGGAAGTAAATGTGATAGTTTTGTGTGTCAACTTGGCTCAGCTATAGCACCCAGTTATTTAATCAAATGCTAGTGGGGTGTTGCTGTGAATGTATTTTGTAAATGTGATTAACATCTATTATCAGTTGAATTTAAGTAAAAAAAGAAAATTATCCTCATCCATTCAGTTGAAGGCCTGAAGAGTAAATATATAGCATCATAAAGAACAAGGAATGCTGCCTCGTGACTGCAGCATGAACACCTGTCTGTGTTTCCAGCCTGGTCGACAGATTTTAGACTTGCTAGTTCACACAGTCTTGTGAGCTAATTCCTTAATATAAAAGAAATATTCCTCTGGTTCTCTTTCTCTCTCTCTCTCTATATATATATATATATTTTTATATAATGTGTATGTATATATGCATAAAATATACATATATGTCTGTATATATAATATATAGAATATACAAATAGAATACTATAAATTAATATATAATATACACATATATGTGTATAATAAATATATATGTCTATATTATAGACAAATATACTGTATATGTATATATAATATACTTGTGTGTATCTTATATAATATATATCTGTTTATGTATGTATATATGTGTATAAATGTATACAGATATATATATGTGCATATATAATATAAATATATGTGTGTGTGTGTGTGTGTGTATGTAATTGATTCTAGTTCTCTGGAGAACCTTGACTAATACAATGAGGTATATTCACATAAGGTAGTTTTATCATCCTTTTATAAGATAATTCCATAGGATGAATGGCTGAGAAACTTGTGCCACTGAACTCTGGTCCTGTTACACATGAGCTCTGCACTCACTCAGAAAGATCTTCTGGGCCACCATGATTACAATAAAAAAAAATCCTCCCATAGGGACATGTTTATATTTTGAAGAATTGGGAATAAAGAACTATTATCTTACATGGTAAGAATCTCTAACAATAGAGACATCAGAGGTATGGAAATAAATTATGAGGAGACAGTATATAGATTAAACTGAAAGTCAAAAATAATCTAGGAATGATCAGATAACTGCCCATATTTAATGACTAAATGAGTAAATATGACAAAGTCAGAATTTTTAAAAATTAGGAATGTCAAATGTATTATATAAAGGAGAAATTGAATTTAATATTTATATGATAAAAAGGATAATTACATTATGAATGTATAGAATCAGTTAATTTTATAATAACAATAATAATTACTGATCCAAATTTCTGCCTTTCCAGGGTAGCTCTGGAACTTGTAGAGCTGAAGTGGAGAAATCAGGCAAGTGTTGAACCTACATGTTAAGACACTGTTCAGGTGAGTCTTAGGAAAGCCCTAAAATGAGTGAAACGATATATGTTACCCCAGGTAACTAAGATGTGGTTGACATAGTTTAGCAAGATTAATATATAGACAAAGGAACCTTATTCCAAATTTTAAGGCGAAGATGGAGTGAAATGCAGCATGGACATTGCAGTGTTTTCGGGGCTTAGGTAGTGTACAGAAAACCAAACACCGCATGTTCTCACTCATAGGTGGGAACTGAACAATGAGACACTTGGACTCGGGAAGGGGAACATCACACACCAGGGCCTATCATGGGGAGAGGGGAGGGGGGAGGGATTGCATTGGGAGTTATACCTGATGTAAATGACGAGTTGATGGGTGCTGACGAGTTGATGGGTGCAGCACAGCAACATGGCACAAGTATACATATGTAACAAACCTGCACGTTATGCACATGTACCCTAGAACTTAAAGTATAATAATAAAAAATAATTAAAAAAAAAAAAAAAGAAAACGCACAGATCCATAAACTCACAGGAGATTCTGAGACATCCAGGACTCTAAGTATCATCATTTGAAGATTATGATGAGCATTTTGAGTGACTCTAAAGTTTATATAAGAAACCTAAAGTTAAATACAAAGTTGTGACATTAGAACCAAAACAAATGAGATGTGAATAAATTTTCTTTATAAAGAGTGATGGCATTTTTCATTTACTTTTGTATTTTTTCAAAAAATATTAAAGACATAAAAGTTGTTTAAAGCTGAAAAAAATAATTTTCGTTTCAATTTAGAAAATTTGAATTTTTGTAGAGAATATTATAACCCACTTTTGTTCCTCTGTAAGACAATATACTTTTGGACTTTTCTGACTAATATAAGCTAATGAAAACTGTGGGTATTTCCAGATAAGTTGAAGTGTCAGGAAAATCTAATTCTTCTTTGGGATTCTTTGCTAATTTTCTTACTGAAGTGTTACTTGTTTTTTGCTACTGACTTACCACAGCATGGCATCTTCTAGCCTGAGGAGGTTAAGACAGACAATCGTTCTTTAAGATTCATTTTTAAGTTTGAGATACACATCACAGTGGATGTCAAATTCTGCAAGGGAAGGTCTCATAAGGTCTAAAGCAGAGGAAGATTATTGTTTCAGGAAAAAATTTGATCACTTGGGATTTTATTTTAAAAAGTAGGGCGCGGTGGCTCAAGCCTGTAATCCCAGCACTTTGGGAGGCCGAGACGGGCGGATCACAAGGTCAAGAGATCGAGACCATCCTGACTAACCCGGTGAAACCCTGTCTCTACTAAAAAAAAAAAAAAAAATTAGCCGGGCGAGGTGGCGGTGCCTGTAGTCCCAGCTACTTGGGAGGCTGAGGCCGGAGAATGGCGTGAACCTGGAAGGCGGAGCTTGCAGTGAGCTGAGATCCTGCCACTGCACTCCAGGCTGGGCGACAGAGCCAGACTCCGTCTCAAAAAAAAAAAAAAAAAAAAAAAAAAAAGTAGACTTCTAGATTCAGAAACTGTGGGGGTAAGGGAAGAATACATTATTAAAGACAAAGGTATCAGGGATTGCTCCTGCTGAGGAGACAGTCCTATAGTTTCTCATCCAAAGCTTGTTAATTGACTGAATCTTGCTACAGAAAGGAGAATTTGTGGTATATTATCACCACAAGACGTTGATAAATCGTAACTATTCACTTGAGCACACATGAAAGAATCAAAATGTGGAATTTCTTCTAAACAGATCTCAGATAGTACATTTCATCTTAGCCCTGGTTCACTGATCTTAAAGGAAGCCTCAAGACTCATGTTCTCAGCTGGTTTTCTGTTAGTTTCTAGAAATATTTTGATAGAGACCTGAATTTTTCTTCACTCAAACATCTTTTAAAAAATTAACCAACAGTGATTTCAGCTTGAGAGGCTAAAATCATGAACATTCTGAATTACAAAAACGTTTTCTAAAACAAACCAAAGATTTGTAGTGTTTAAGTTATTCCCACTAATGTCACAATTATTGCATTCATGTGTAAGAGTTCTTGCAGGCCAGGCTCAGTGAGATGGATTGTCAGTTTCAGTTCTCATCATAGTCCTAAATATTTAGGCACAGTACTGTTATCATCTCCATTTTATGGATGATAAAATGAAGAACCAAATAAGTTAACCAGCAAAAGTTTGTAGAACTGGGTAGTGGAGTTAAGTGAACTCAATTTATGTATCACAAAACATAGAATTTGAAAATATGTCTGACTGATGATTGATTAAGAGCATTATGATGTATTTGCAATTTTTAGAAAGACAAGCTAAATGTATCTTTTACCTGAAGATCTTTCTTCACTTATAGAAAAATTCATAATGTCTTGCCCAATAATTTCCACTCCTCTGTGCTCTTGTTGCAGGTGGCATTGTCTGATGCTTATTTTTCTAGGCCCCCATATGTTTACATGCTTTAGGACACCCACTTGTTTCTGCTGGATAATTCAAGAAAGTTAATTTCACAGAAACACTTGTCTACTATGCACATAGTATATGTTGGGCTTTCCTAACTCTGACTTCACCCCTAAATGCTCATTCATCCCAAAGTGTGAGTGTGTAGTCACATATAACTAGATAATGTATTTGAACCATAGTTCCTTGACTTTAGGGATTCTAACAGAATTCCATAAAAGTTTGCTGTGTGGATCGCATGAGAAAATAAATGTAAAGTGCTCAGATCAGTGACTGAAATATACTAACTAGGTGCAGTATCAGCAACATTAGGAAAAGCAGGGGTAGCAATGTTTGTGGTAATAGACATGGTGGTAGTTGCAGATAAAGTATCTGTTTTATTATAGTATTTTTGGTTTCTAATTTTAAAAGATAAGAAAAGATCATGGAGCAAAAGTGAAAAGAGGGATAAAGTATTTTATTTTATTTTTCTTATTTAAAGGGAATAGAGACCACAATGCAGTTTACTGTAAATTTCTCATTGTTTAATAATCATTCAATCTGTCTCCCTGGGATGCCCTCAGGTACAGAAGTTAAGAAGGATTTTAAACTACTTAAAAATAGGGGTTAGGAAATGAGAGAAGGACTGTTCAAAACCAAGATTTGGTTGTGAAAGAAAGTGAAAAACAATATTACTCTTCAACCTCTATTCAGGTGAATATAGCGATAACAAGGGGATGGTTTTAAGTTAATGTGTTCCCGGTGGAGTTACATTGCTGAGTAGCATTTCATATAACAATTTGCAATTTTGAAAATGCTTTATTTATATATTATCTCCTTTATTCTTTGCAACACAGCTGAGAGTCTCAGCGAAGATTGTATAATCATTTTACAGCAGAAAATTTAGGCTTAAAGCATTGAGTCATTTACTCAGTATCAAATAGGCAAAGCATACCTGGCCAGTGCTATAAAATTTTTATCCTAATGCACGTTGACCTTTTTTTCTATATTGTTTTATACTCTTCCACTCATATTGTAAGATTATATGATTAAAGAATACTGCCTTTTACATTTTCTACAGTAGATCTGTTCTTAACCAGATAAAAGATAGGATAAATGCAAAAATACATCTGAGGTGAAATCATCACTAGATATTAAAAGCTCTATTTTTACTTTCTTGAGAAGTGGTGAATGTTTTCCAACTCTCACATGTTTCTGGCTTCTAAAAAATGTAACCAAATATATATTCAATGACTTAAATGTATAATTAAATGGATTTCAAAAAGAGGTCAAATGCATCATTACAAATCATTATCATGTATCTTGTTTTTTAGACTCTATCAATAAAGGACCAACTGAAAGATGAAGTACAAAAAAACTAACTTTCAATGACTAATTAGCATACTATTTTTAACTTTAAAATATCAATTGTCTATGTGTGTGTATGTATGTATATAAAGAAGTTTTTTATAGTCAGCATTTTTTCATTTTCCTTTTAAGACAATTTATTTTTCAATTAAAAAGAGTTGATACTTGGTACTATCAGAAGTATCACTAGAATATACAATACAGAACTTCTAATATAAGCATGATAGACATATCTATATGAAATCATCTGTGAATCTAATCAAAGTATTAATCTTCAAATCTAATTAAAATTTTAAACATTTTACAGCTTTCTTATATTTTCTTTCTTTGCATGTGGTAACAGGGAGCCAAAATGTGTACCCTGATTTGGGAGTGTCACACATTTTAAGAAACAAATGTGACTATATTTTCTTATAAAAAAATAAGTCTAATATTGAAAGAGTGTTGTTAATTGAAAAGTTAATCTGTGTAACTCATCCTGGAAACTTTACCTGGCAGATTCATGGCTATTTCTAAAAGACTTCAAACATTGTTTAATGCTTCCTTATGTGCGTTTTGGTAAATTGTTAGGTAATATATCTGCTGACACTGAAAGTAAGAAGTTGCCTTTTCCTGTACTATATTTTCTTCAGTCATGGTAAGAACTTGTTGCTTAAAGTGTCAACTTTACCACACACTGATTAGAAAAGGTGTTTCTCAATTTTGGTTGCATCCTTGTGACTGCCAAAAATATGAAATAATATTTATTCTATAGTCACATTTCCAAACATTTATTATTTTTTCATTGTCATATAAAACCATTAGAACAATAGATTTTAAAAATGATCTACAGCCCTGTCATCAATTGAATCAACTTGACACCATTTTTGTTTCAATCTTATTCAAATGAATAAAAAAATTAAATAGCTATAATTATAAACAGCTTGTTAATACTTTTCTAATTTTTTTAACTTTTGAACAATTCAGTTCTCAAAAGATAGAAGAACGTTTTAAAAACAAATTCCAGTGAAATAGTAAAATTAACATTGTTTTGGGTTTATATGTGGTTATTATTTAATAAAAAAATAAATCTAGTTGGACCCTAGACTGGTTCCTTCATTTGATTCTTGCTTATATTGTGGCATGATGTGCCATGCAGAAATATAAGGCTTTTTCATTTCAAAATAAAAATATAATTAAGCTTCACTGCTCAGTAAAAGAAAAGCTGTAACTCCAGCCATACCTATAGTGGCAATAAAATCAGCAGTTAGAATACAAATGCATCCATTTTATAGCGAAGTGAAATAAGGATTCTCAAGTGACCATGCAGCAATGGTGAGCTGTGTATCTCAACTAGCATTTCAACAGGTCAATCAATCATTAATTAACTTTTTTTATCCTAACTGAGGAGCCCTTTTCTGTTGACGGATATCTCGGGAGATTCTATTTTCAATTTGACAGAATGCCAAGTATCCAAATAAATTGTTTATCTGAATTCAGTACTCAGAGGCTTCTGTCGGAGATGCAGAATGCATTTTTAACATCATAGTTAGTAAGAGTATGTTGTCCCACTTTAAAAATGTTTGTTGCCTAGGCAGTCAAGTGTTGTCAAAGTTAACCTAGAACATCAATTATTTTAGGATATGTTTTCTACTAAATTTGTCCAGGCTTTTATTTCTTCCTCGTGAGCTACCAAAGGCTAAGTCAGAGATTTAAGTATCATGTATAACATACCTACCCAAGCCTCCAGAATCTCAAGTTATTCTATAAATCCTTTAGCAATCAGAGTCTCTGTGAAATTGTCTTAGTTTCTTTCCTTTTTTTTTTTTTTTTTTGAACTATTCTAGTTCTGAGTTCCCATAGGTTTAAAATTATTTTCTAACTAATACACATTAAGAAGATCAGTGATTAAGAGCATAAAATTTGGAGATATATCTATGCTGGGATCCTAGTTCTTCTACTGTCTGGATAGATAACATCAGGCCATTGTGGCAGATACTATTAATTTCTACTGCCATGTAGTTCTCTTCTTTGCCTAGGCAATAGGAGAAGATTGTGATTCTTACCCCCTTGAAGATAAGAATGAACTTGAACCTATCTTTGACAAATGAAACATGAGTAGACATGATGTGTATTACTTTTTAGTGGGAACCTTTAAGAGCCAGTGGTTGATTCTTTAGGAGCCCACATAGTCAAAAAGCTACAGGCTTTGGAATCTCCCTTAGCCTGAATAATTGGATTGCCATAATGAGGACAACTGCCCTGTAGAATCACCAGAACCTGCAGCTTTTTTAAAATAAGCAAGATAATAAACATTTGTTGTACTAGGACACTTGGATTTCAGTGTTATTTGTTATCATAGCATAGCCTTCTCTGACCTGAAAGATACCGTAGTTTACTTAAACTTTCTAATCTTCATTTTCTCATCCGTAAAATGATGATAAAAAGACTTAACCCTCAAAAGACTATTGTAGATATTAATTTAAACATTTATATTTCATTACTTTAAAAATTGTTTTATAAAGCAGTCAAAAGTAGCTACCATTCTATCATTATGTATCATTTTATAGATAGATAGATAGATAGATAGATAGATAGATAGATAGATAACTTTAAGATGAAGGTTCTGTTATCATGCCTATTAATGTTCTGAGTATTAAAAATGCCCTCATCTTTCTGAGTCGTATTTTGAATGGTCTACCACTTAGGAGCTATCGCTGTCTTGTTCTTAGAATTTCTGAAATATTTCTCAGCAGGGTTGTCACTTCCAGTATGTTTAAATAAATAAAATTTTGTTTAGCCCTGTGGAAATATTGATTGATCCATGCATTCACTAACTAAACAAATGTAATTGAAAAAAAAAATGTGAAAATTAGTTCCAGGTGCATTGTTGTTTACTTTTACCATTGAACAAATTTTCTACCATGTTGCCTCAGTTTCTCCACATAAAAAATAAGGGCAGTAATAAGATTTAGCTTCTGCCTATTTCCTGGGTAATTCATGGTAATTTATATTATTATAGGTAGTGTTAGTAAGTGAGGATAAGAGTGAAAGGAAAAAATCTACTGCTATTATGAGAGAAAAGTGATTGTAAGAAAGAGATTATTAAGAGGAAATGGACACATCTGATGGTAATGTTCTAAGAAATCATAGCACTTCCAAAATACAGTGTTGCCAGAGAGTGGGCAAAAATATCATGGTCAATCAAAGGAGAGGAAATTTAAGAATGGTACATGATCTATCAGATCCACATGTGTTTGTTTTGAATCCACATGCTTATTTAACTGTATATTCTTCAAGCTCTGAATTTATAAATAAAAGATTTGGACAAAATAAATTTAACAGATATGTAAATATTAAAATATATTATATTCCAGATCATAAACATAAATGAGAAGCAGGGTATGGTTGGATGAAGAGAGTGAAAAAAGTAATTGAGAGGAAAAATGAAAAATGTAAGATAAATGTGAAAAAAGAGAGCCATACAAGACAAAATGGACAACAGTGTGATTAGATAGAGAGAGAGAGAGATAGATAGATAGATAGATAGATAGATAGATAGATAGATAGATGGATAGATGATAGACAGAGAGATAGATGATAGATAAGTTGATTTAGACCTCAGTTGTATCACTATTTTCACAATAATATTAAATAATATGCTACTTCAAAACTCAGTCTTGGCCGGGCACGGTGGCTCACGCCTGTAATCCCAGCACTTTAGGAGGCCGAGGTGAGCAGATCACGAGGTGAGGAGATTGAGACCATCCTGGCTAACACGGTGAAACCCCGTCTGTACGAAAAATACAAAAAAGTAGCCCGTCATGGTGGGGAGCGCCTGTAGTCCCAGCTACACGGGAGGCTGAGGCAGGAGAATGGCGTGAACCCAGGAGGTGGAGCTTGCGGTGAGCTGAGATTGTGCCACTGCACTCCACTCTGGGTGACAGAGTGAGACTCGACCTCAAAAAAAAAAAAAAAAAAAAAAAATCAGTCTTATACAAGTATTATTTCCATATCCACAAATATTTTTTGCTGGGGAAGCTCTCTTTCAAATTGCAAGTTTAAAAGTCTGCTATTGTTGGCACATCAAGGCTAGCTCATCCAGGTTTGGCTCAAGGCTGTGGGTTTAGTACAATCTGCTTTAATATTCATCACTTTAAATTCAAAGCTACTCAAGTCACTATTTTGTTGTTGTTGTTGTTAAGAAGATATTGCCAGCTCCCACAGCGGCGAATGGTAACACATAATCCCTCTTACTAAGGCCGTGGCTGAGAACTGACACGTGTCACATTTTTCAATATTCCATTGGTTGTCAAAGGAAAGTCATATGGCTAAGACCAACATCATTGAGTTGGGGTTATGCCCTTCTTTCCTATAAGTTAGTGATCAGTGTGAATATTTGCTGAACAATAATATAACCTACCATATGAGGCAAAACTATTATTTAAATGTGTCAGCATATGTACCTGAGCATACGTTCAATTTGACTCAAAAGAAAAAGAAAACTGGACAGGATTACAAAATGTAGGAACAGAATTCACTTCAGACACAGTAAATAACACAATGTCACAACTATTCATTCTTGGATCCGTACTAAGGGGTCTGACTCCAGGGTTGATGCCGGATCCTGGCAGCTTTTCTGTTTTCTTCAGCTGGTTGGTTGGTTGCTTTCAGATGGACTTTCACTCTGTTACCCAGGCTGGAGTGCAGTGACACGGTCTTGGCTCACTGCAACCTCCGCCTCCCTGTTTCAAGCTATTCTCCTGCCTCCCTAGCGGCTGGGATTACAGGTGCCTGCCACCACGCCTGGTTAATTGTTTATATTTTTAGTAGAAACAAGGTTTCACCATGTTGGCCAGGCTGGTCTCGGACTCCTGACCTCTTGATCCACATGCCTCAGCCTCCCAAAGTGTTGGAACTACAGGCGTGAGCCTCTGCGCCCAGCGGATCCCGCCAGCTGTTAAGCAACACTCCTGCCTCTTTCCCTTTGCCCCGCCTCTGGACATGGTGATAAAGAATCCCAGATATTCCATCCATTGGTACCAGCAGAAAATTAAAACGTTTACCCCAGTTCCTCTTCCTAACTACCATTAAAAGCCTGAAGCCTTTCCTCACTCTCTCAAACTATTTTTTTAATAAACTTGGAAAGCCTGCCCCGCTTGACTTAGAAAGGCTCATTGTGGCATTTTTGCGCATTATTGGTGCATCTGTGACATCATCAATCATGATATCACAACCAAATTTTAGATGGAGATCCCTTCTATGTCTACTGTGATTATAGCTAGTGGTTTTTCAAAGTACAGTCCAAGGACTATTTGAGAATTTGTTAAAAATTCAGATTCTGGATCCCTACATCAAATTAAATGAATCTGAACTCTGGATTATAAACAAGCTTCATCAATAATTTTAATACAAAATAAAGTTAGAAAAATATTCATGAACTACTGCATTAAGGTGAATCTTCCCATTTGTTCTTATTTCAGTCATTTTTGATTTATCACATAAAAGTTGGAAGAAAGCCTTTGTGAAAAGTCTTGCACTTTTTCTCAGTACAAGAAGAATGATGATTTCAAATGTTGAATAACACTAGTTCTACTTACCTCTTTGTAGTAGCATTTATAACAATTTTACTTAATAACTACTCACAAAACCTATATTTAAAATATGTTGTCTTCAATAGAGTTTTACCTCCATGAGGGGAGAAATCATGTTTTTCTTGTTCACTACAGCATTTCTGTGTCCATCATAGTGCCTGGTGTATGGTAGTTCACTTAATATACACTAACTGAAAGAAAAAACAGAAAGAAGGAAAGAATGTAAGAGCATGAGAAAAAAAGAGGAAGAAAGGAAAGAAAGAGGGAAAGAAGAAAGGAAGGAAATAAGAAAGGAAAGGAGGGAAGGAGGAAGGAAGAAAAGAGGAAGGGAGGAAGGAAAGAAGGAAAAAGTAAGGAAAGGGAAGGAGAGAAGGAGGGAAGGAAGGAGGGAAGGAGGGAGGAAGAAAGGGAGGCAGGGAATAAAGGAAGAAGAAAGAACAGAACGACAAGATTAGATGGTTTAAAATTTTATCTACTTAACAAAATATTTGTAAATACATTCAGTCTTTTTCAATGAAGGCTAATATTTTGAATACTAGTTTTGATAAATAAGCCTACACTGCATTGGTATTGCTGCTGTTTTTGTATCACCTTAACTTTCCTTTTCAATACCCTTTCACTCATTCAGAATAGTGTGCTTGCGTTGATGAGTCATACACATTTCCTTCAAATTTCAGCATATAGGTCACTTCCTAAGAGCGGTCAGCCTTGGCCACGTAAATTAAACTAGCTATCAAGGCATGCTATATATCACTGTGTTTTACTTCTCTGCATTGCAGTTATTGCTTTCTCAGAATTTCTCCATACTTGTTTATTTACTCTCCATCACTCCTTATTCTTCCCACTCACAACTAATTTAAGTTTCATAAGGGAGCAGAGGCTATCTTTGTCTTATTTATTTCTCTAACCGTAGCACCAAAAACAGTGCCTGAAACTCTAAGTCAATATTAACATTGAGGGAATGAATGAATGAATGAATGATGCAAAATAGATAGTTTGTGTTTTATTATTTCAGACTAGAGTCTTGAAACTAATACCAAGAAACATCAGCTTGACAGGGCTTTATAAGGGCTAAATTATTTGAACAAGACAAGTGCTTTTGAGTTTCAAATAGGCTAAGAAACTAAAGGACCTCAAGATTTGAAGTTAATTGTAAAGCTCATGTTGATGAGAATAATGCATGATAAATGAAATTTCTATAACCCATAATAAAATAAAATTTAACCAGCTGGAAAGAAGAGATAGCCATCAAGTGGAAAATGACCAGGTGATAGATCATTAGGGCCCTGATGCATGCAGCTGACCCTGGATCAGCATCAATGATCACACAGCCTCTAACCAAAAAAATCACCTTAAGTAACCAGTACTTATAGTTGAATGAGAGTCGAGTAGAATTAGCCTCTAGAGATCACTCAGTTCTTTTTCAAAGGGTATACATATATATATACACACACACACATACATATGTGCACATATATATTAAATATATATGTGTATATGTATTTATACATGTATATGTATATTTATATGTGTATATATATATACATGTATATGTGTATATATATAAATATGTGTGTGTGTATATATATATTTATAAAAGCGCCTAGGCATGAATAGCAGCCAACATCATATGCATATAAAGATCATCCAATGTATTTTCCTGTAGCAGCGACACATATCTATTCCCCCAAATGTTTAGTTTCATCCAGAATTCTCATTTCAACGTCTTCTATTTCAATGACCCAGGCAAATATATGTGCCCTAATACTAATGCTGAAGATTAACCACTTTAGGGGAGAGGCTTAGTATCATTAATTAGGACTTAATTAAACCACTGTAAGATCTTCACCAAAGCTTGAAAAACAGCAAAACATCACTTCTACCCCTCACGCATGTATACAAATTAAAAAAATAACAGAAGCAGATCTGACTGATTATATTAAAGCATTTCATACTCTCACTGCTAGATGCTAGCATTTGAACACACATAAGTCCTAAGGAAAGAGGTCTTTGATTTTAGCTTTCTTGGCAAAAACTGACAGAGCAAAAGCATATAAACTTGCCAAGAGGTATGGAGTCACTTGAAATTCAGTAAAATAAACATCACCAAAGGAAAGAATATATGACTTGTGGAATCAGTGAAAGAATGGGGAATCAGTGAATATATGACTTGTGGAATCAGTGAAAGAAAAAAGTAGCATCAAATTAAAAAAAATTAAAGCAACAACAAACAAAAACACAGGAGAATGCAGAACAGAACAAACAGGTTTAATGTTTACTGATGCAAAGGAAATAAGTACACCATAAAGTTTATTTTGCTAAGAGCAGTGCCATCTACGTCAAAGGTTGTTATAGTTAATATTTTCAGTGGTCAAACCTTAGGAATTTAAGTGGAGTTGCTTTGAAACCAACTGTGTAGCAATAAGGGACTTTTTTTTTGAGAACTTACTTATGCCATTAATTATACTACCATCTAATATGGTATTTTTTATATTTGATAATATAACTAAATTCAAAACGGGAGTAAATATTAGGCAAATTCACTAAAATAAATATCGGTAAGCAAATTTCTACCTCTTCCTTAAACTTGAAAAGATGTTGATGGGCCTATTATACCTCTTTAAAACAATAAATATCTAAATCATACACAAAATGGTGCTATGCTTCTGACATTCTGGTGATGAATATTTTGCCAGCAAAATAGAATTGAATCTTAATAACAGCCATCTTTTTAGAAACTTCTAAAAAGTTTCCAAAGTTGAAAAAAAGTGCATTTTTTTCAAATACTAATGTTAAGAATGGAATTAAACCTAGAACACATTGCACTCCATTTATTCTAATATAAATCCCAAACTGGGTTATTTGAAATTATCTCAGATGTATCATTATAAGACTGCCTGGTATGTGAAGGTCACAATTAAATATTTTAAGGAATGATTAGTCTTTCCACTTAGATTTGCTGATAACCAACTCCCTGACCTAACCCCTGGTACAGAAAACTCCAATGCCAGAAAAATAAGAAAACGCTGAGAAACCTTTGCTTGAACTACTTAGCAAATCTCATTAGGCAACTCTCAAATTCCTCCCAGCTCACAGGGTTAGACAATTTAACTCTATTCATGGAAATTTCTAATTCCAGAACAGATTAAATAATTTTTGGCACATGTTCGTTTTTCCTTGGCAACACACTGAAAAAATTCTAGCCCAAAGTTTGGTTCACTTTTTCTCAGTTACTTCTGTGTATCTTCAGTAATCTCAGCAGCAAGAGAATGGCACATATTTCTACCCTATTTAACTCTCGTTTCTATTACCAATACCTCTTAGTTTCATATTTTTTGTTTATTTATTTCCTGCCTTATTCCAATAACAAGACTTAGAAAATATTAACAAAAAAAAACTTATGTTTCAAAATATGGAACACAAATGATCACATTTCTCAAAAGACGTTCGGAAATCATTTTGCATGTAATGGAATTTTGCATAAGGGAATTCATGATTAGAAGATGATTTATGTATTTAAGAAGAATTTCTAGATCAATGCAGAAGCAGAGATTTATAACAAAAGTTCTGAAATTATAAAGTAGCATTCCATATCAATTCAGTATATTATAAATAAATATACACTTGACACTTAAGCATGGGTTTGAACTGTACAGGTTTACTTATGTGTGGATTTCCTTCTGCCTCTGCCATCCCTGAGACAGCAAAAACAACACCTCCTCTTCCTCCTCCTGTCCGGCCTGCTCAACGTGAAGGCAATGAGGATAAAGATGCTTTTATAGTGCCCCACTTCCACTTAATGAACACTAAGTATATTTTCCTTATGGTTTTCTTAATAACATTTTCTCTGCTGTAGCTTATTTTATTGTAAAAATATAATACATGCATAACATATAACACAAAATATGTGTTAATTGATGTTATTGGTAAGGCTCCCAGTTAATGGTTGGCTATTAGTTGTTTTTTTGGGAGCCTGAATTTATGCAGGGACTTTCAACTGCACAGGGGAGTCAGTGCCCCTAACACAGTTGTTATTCAAGAGTAAACTCTGTATAATAAAGAATAACATTTTCAGAACTTGGAAATAAGGAACTAAAATGGCCAGATAATTGAATATTCTCTACATGATAGAAAGTATTTATACAAGTTACTTAAATATAGATATTTTATGATTTACATAAAAATCCTGAGTCTTTATTGTTACTAATGTATTTATAATGAACTGTGTAGAAAAAAAAATTCATTGATATTGTTTCAGTCATTTATAGCTAATTTTGTTTAGTATATATAAAGTTCCAAATTAAAATATAGCATCCTCCCCCATTATCTTCCATAATTACAGATATATTTATTATCTGGATGGATCTTGCCTGATTAATGCAATTGTGCACAGTACCGAGGAAAAGCTAACTAGGTAAGGTGAACAATGGTGATTTAAATAAATAAATCCATATAAATGTACTAACTTCCCAAAGTATATACTGTATTATAAGTTGACTGTTTAAAAGCTGTAATAACCTACTGGCATTTTTTTCTCTCTCAGCAGATGGTGAGCTATTTTAGAAAAGGACTGACATGAATTGATTATAGTGTGTTTGTGTGCATCACCACTTAGAATAGTACCCCATGTGTAATAGTACTCCATATATGTTTGTTGAAGAATTGAAAAAAAAAATTAAAACATATATTGTAATTCCTCAACTGCCAACATTGATAGAGTTTGAACCAAACAAGACAAATTTTGATGTTTAGGTAAAATAATATATATTTTGGCTCTTAATTTGCTTTGGTAGTACATAAATTGATTGTCATTTAAATGGAAAAATAATAGTTTCAAATATCAGTCTCTAGAGAAACACATTTACAGAATTCTAACCAGGTGGGACTCTAAAGAAATGAGTTGAAATACTTCCATGGTAGAAATATAATTAAAAACAAGTATTAACTTTTGTGTGTATCACACATTAGGGAACTCTAAGTAATAAGTATGTCAAAAATAAATAAGGTCTAACACCACTGACATTGAAGTTATAAAAATCAACTCCATAAAAAGAGAAAAATGTATTAAATCTCTGACTATATATACAAATAATTGTTAAAACGTATTATATATTTAATGTTATACAAATATGGAAAAGAAATGGAAAATGTATGTGTGATATTTATATCTTATCATAAATAAATCTCTCTTCAGTGCTTGAATACTCACTCATCTTGTATATTGTGTGAATTACCTCAGCATCTGCATGGCAAAAATTACTGTGTTTTCAAATCCAAACAGCTAACGATTGAAAAAAGACTTTAAGAGCCACCATTTGAACGTTCAATAATGTTTTGTTTGCCTTAACAGCTGATTCAAATGCAACAGACTCTGTGGAGTTGATTCAGGGTTAGAAATGTATAACAGACATAGTGATTAGAGTAGCTGCCAGGTCATTCCTGATCTGAACTCTATGTAGATATATTCTGAATTCAAGATGTGTTCAGAATAATACTTAAATTTGTTTTTGTTATATTAAATTCATTATTAGATGTCTAGCAGTTTTGAGTTCTACATTTGCAGAAAAAAACATTTTAAATGCAAAGAAAGTTTTTTAAACATAGTATGCTCTTACAATTCAGTAATAATCCCACAAATAATCCAATAAAAATGGACACAATATTTTAATAGTCACCTCATAAAACATGATATACAAATGACTAGTAAGCACATGAAAAGATGTTAAATATCATTCGTTTTCAGGAAAGTATAAGGTAAAGTTACAATGCAATGCTTTTAGAAACCTATTAGAAGAATCATTAGTAAAAAGACTAACAATAACCCATTAGACAAGGATGTAAAACAACTGGAATTATCATAAATTGTTCCTATAAATTTAAAATTAGCATAACCATTTTGAAAAAATACTGTGGCAGTTTTTAAATAAAATTTAACATACACTTACAACCCAGAAATACTAGTTCTCAATATTCAAAATAAATGAAAACATGCTCATTTAAAGATGTATATACAAGTGTTGATAACACCTTTACTCAACAACCCAAACTTGAAGTAAGTAAAATTTCCATCAAGAGAGAAATAGATTTTGTTAAAAACACATGGTGTAATTATACAGTGAAATGCTATTCACTAGTGAAAAAGAATGAACTACTCTGTGCTTTTAAGTACATTATGCTGAGAGAAAGTAGCTAGTTACAATAGAAGACATAACATATGAGTCTTTTAGAAAAGGCGGAATTAATCTCTTCATGGTGTCAGAACAGATTTCTTTAGGATGGACGGCTGATTTTTTGGGAAGGGAATTTCTTGGGATACTGGGAAATGTTCTACACTTTAATTGTAGTGGTGATTCCACGTGTATATACATATATACAAAATGTACACTTAAAGTGGAAGAATTTTATCTTACATAAATTATTTTTCAAGAAAGTTTTTTTTAAAAATTATGGTTTTTTTGTGAAATAACAAGTGTTGCTATAACAATGTAACAAATACCACATTTATAATTTGCAAAAGGACATAGCTGAATGTCTACATTAACGTAAAAATGACAATTTAAAATGAAAACGATAATAATGCTAAGAATATTCTTGAAAACTTCCCATGAGAAGTAAAGTAACAACATTTTGGTGTGCATACAATAATAATGTCATTAAATACATTAGGACATTTAACTTTCACCAGATAAAAAACTAATGAATGAAAAGTTTATAACTGAAAAATAAGAATTTTACTTACCTCCTCATATTTGCAGAGATATTTAGTGTTGCATCAGGATATAAATCCAGATCACTCTGAATTCAAAGCCCAGTGTTTTAATCACAGTTTATATGCCCGGCTTTGGAGAACCTATCTTTGCTCTGAAGTCAATGTATCAGCCATCTCTGTGCAGATGTTCATAAGGTCATATCCTGGACATCCTTAAATTCCTGACCATTTAAGTGGAGAAATGCCACAGAAAACGTGTCTCATATAAGCTTCAGAGTAGCAAAGATTTTCACCAGCTTTCTCCTTGGAGAGCCATCATATTTATTTCCAGTGAATCTTAAACTCTCTGAATTCTGTAATAGTTTGTTCACCCTCAAAATTTCTAGCTTGTAAGATATTTCAGGAGAATGAATCAAAAACTAGATTTTATGTATTTTCTTTCTCTTTTGTACAGCTAAAAGTGAACTACGAATTTTTTTTTTTAATTAAGGCAAAGAGAATGACTGATTTTACTTAAAACAAATCAATTTTATAATATATAAAATGGAGGCTTATAACTGACAGAAACACAAATACCACATTTCCCATTAGGGAATTCTTCCCAGTAAGAATCATTACCCTTTTTCTTCCCCCTTTTGTTCATCTTTTTCGGTTTTCATTGCTCACAGTTGGGAAAGTTCCAGTCATTGGATTTTCTTTTCTTGAATGAAATTCAACTCTCAGTTGGTAAGGCACTTAACTGTCCAGTTATAAGTCCAGAACTGAGAACGGTTAAAGGCTATTTCCTCAGCCCTAAACTGTGCAGAACATTCAACAACAGTTTAAAGTTCTTTGAATAAATTTAAAGCACCTTGGAAAACAGCCCCAAGAGTGTCTTTAAATACATTCTGGAGGCCTAAAACTTCTAACCTTTACTACTTGTTCAACCAACATATAAAATGATAGAAACTGAGTTAATTTTTTTTGAAAAAATTCCTGTCTAGACTATTACAGCTATTTCTTTTGATACGACTTCAAGCTTTCAACCAGAACATAAAGTCTTCACCAGTTATGAGGTCATCACACTAGTGACTAATGTTGGCACAAACATATGTTTAAATTTTAATTTATACATTTTCCCTTACAGAAATGCTAGTGATGTTTCCAAACTTAATCCAACTATCAGCCATTTACATAAAAAATAAAGCAATTATTTGTGTATACACTGTAATGTCCCAAATCTATTTAAAACCATGTGAACGATTCAAAGAATGTGAACTTCAGAGACAAATAACTCCAAAGACTGCTCCCTCTACTTCCTTGTTCTCTTAGTTTCTGGGAATGAATACTATGTCTGCTACACAGTAATTTATTAACAAAATACTTTTTGATTACTGTAGCCTTATAGTATAGTTTGAAGTCAGGTAGCGTGATGCCTCCAGCTTTGTTCTTTTGGCTTAGGACTGTCTTGGCAATGCAGGCTCTTCTTTGGCTTCATATGAACTTTAAATTAATTTTTTCCCAATTCTGTGAAGAAAGTCATTGGTAGCTTAATGGGGATGGCATTAAATCTATAAATTACCTTGGGCAATAAGGACATTTTCACAATACTGATTCTTCCTATCCATGAACATAGTATGTTCTTCCATTTGTTTGTGTCCTCTTTTATTTCATTGAGCAGTGGTTTGTAGTTCTCCTTGAAGAGGTCCTTCACATGGTTGTAAGTTGGATTGCTAGGTATTTTATTCTCTTTGAAGCAATTGTGAATGGGAGTTCGCTCATGATTTGGCTCTCTGTCTGTTATTGGTGTATAGGAATGCTTGTGATTTTTGCACTTCATTTTGTATCCTGAGAACTTGCTGAAATTGCTTATCAGCTTAAGGAGATTTTGATCTGAGACAAAGGGATTTTCTAAATATACAATCATGTCATCTGCAAACAGGGACAATTTGACTTCCTCTTTTCCTAATTGAATATCCTTTATTACTTTCTCTTGTCTGATTGCCCTGGCCAGAACTTCCAACACTATGTTGAATAGTAGTGGTGAGAGAGGGCATCCCTGTCTTGTGTCAGTTTTCAAGGGGAATGCTTCCAGTTTTTGCCCATTCAGTATCATATTGGCTGTGGGTTTGTCATAAAGAGCTCTTATTATTTTGAGATATGTTCCATCAATACTGAATTTATTGAAAGTTTTTAGCATGAAAGGCTGTTGAATTTTGTCAAATTTCTGCATCTATTGAGATAATCATGTGGATTTTGTCTTTAATTCTGTTTATAAGCTGGATTACATTTGTTGATTTGGGTATGTTGAACCAGCCTTGAATCCCAGGGATGAAGCCCACTTGATCATGGTGGATAAGCTTTTTGATGAGCTGCTGGATTCGGTTTGCCAGTATTTTATTGAGGATTTTTGCATCCATGTTCATCAGGGATATTGGTCTAAAATTCTCTTTTTTTGTTGTGTCTCTGCCAGGCTTTGGTATCAGGATGAAGTTGGCCTCATAAAAAGAGTTTGGGAGGATTCCCTCTTTTTCTATTGATTGAAATAATTTCAGAAGGAATAGTACCAGCTCCTCCTTGTATCTCTGGTAGAATTCGGCTGTGAATCTGTCTAGTCCTGGACTTTTTTATTTGGCTGGTAGGCTGTTAATTATTGCCTCAGTTTCAGAGCCTGTTATTGGTCTATTCAGGGATTCAACTTCTTCCTGGTTTAGTCTTGGGAGAGTGTATGTGTCCAGGAATTTATCCATTTCTTCTAGGTTTTTTAGTTTATTTGCATAGAGGTGTATATAGTATTCTCTGATAGTAGTTTGTATTTCTGTGGGGTCAGTGGTGATATCCCCTTTATCATTTTTTTATTGTGTCTGGTACCAAAACAGAGATATAGACCAATGGAACAGAACAGAGTCCTCAGAAATAATACCACACATCTGCAACCATCTGATCTTTGACAAACATGACAAAAACAAGAAATGGTGAAAGGATTCCCTATTTAATAAATGATGCTGGGAAAACTGGCTAGCCATAAGTAGAAAGCTGAAACTGGATCCCTTCCTCACACCTTGTACAAAAATTAATTCAAGATGGATTAGAGACTTAAATGTTAGACCTAAAACCATAAAAACCCTAGAAGAAAACCCAGGAAATACCATTCAGGACACAGGAATGGGCAAGGACTTCATGTCTAAAACACCAAAAGCAATGGCAACAAAAGCCAAAATTGATTTATGGGATCTAATTAAACTAAAGAGCTTCTGCACAGCAAAAGGAACTACCATCAGAGTGAACAGGCAACCTACAGAATGGGAGAAAATTTTTGCAGTCTGCTCATTGGACAAAGGGCTAATATCCAGAACCTACAAAGAACTCAAACAGATTTAAAAGAAAAAAACAACCCCCCAAAAAGTGGGCAAAGAATAAGAACAGACACTTCTGAAAAGAAGACATTTCTACACCCAACAGACACATGAAAAAATGCTCATCATCACTGGCCATCAGAGAAATGCAAATCAAAGACACAATGAGATACCATCTCACACAAATTAGAATGGCGATCATTCAAAAGTCAGGAAACAACAGGTGCTGGAGAGGATGTGGAGAAATAGGAACACTTTTACACTGTTGGTGGGACTGTAAACTAGTTCAACCATTGTGCAAGTCAGTGTGGTGATTCCTCAAGAATCTAGAACTAGAAATACCATTTGACCTAGTCATCCCATTACTGGGTACATACCCAAAGGATTATAAATCATGCTGCTATAAAGACACATGCACACATATGTTTATTGTGGCACTATTCACAATAGCAAAGACTTGGGACCATCCCAAATGTCCATCAATGACAGACTGGATTAAGAAAATGTGGCACACATACACCATGGAATACTATGCAGCCATAAAAAAGGATGAGTTAATGTCCTTTGTAGGGACATGGATGCAGCTGGAAACCATCATTCTCAGCAAACTATCACAAGAACAGAAAACCAAATACCACATGTTCTCACTCATAGGTGGGAACTGAACAATGAGAACACCTGAACACAGGAAGGGGAACATCACACACTGGGGCCTGTTGTGGGGTAGGGGGAGGGGGGAGCGATAGCATTAGGAGATATACCTAATGTAAATGATGAGTTAATTGGTGCAGCACACCAACATGGCACATGTATACATATGTAATAAACCTGCACAATGTGTACATGTACCCTAGAACTTAAAGTATAATAATAAAAAAATAATAATACAAATATTTGTTGAGTGAATGAATGAAAGAATGAATGTATTTTCCAAATAGTGGGGCATTTACACATTTTAGCAACAATAATTTTCAACACTTTCGTCAAGCCATTTTCAAAGCTGGAAGAAAGCATAAACTGTTTATGAATGGGGCAATGGTAGGCATGTAACCCTAGCTACTTGGGAAGCTGAGGTGGGAGAATCACTTGGACCCAGGTGTTTGAGACCAGCCTGAGCAACATAGTAAGACCCTGACTCCAAAAAAATATATATGTTTGAGTAATTTGTGCAGGGGCACAAGACCATGCTTCTTATACAGCTTATAGAACCAGGAGCCAAATAAGCCTCTTTTTGTTTGTTTTATAAATGGCCAGCCTTAGGTATTCCTTTATAGCAATACAAATGGACTAAGACACATCTATCTATTAACCTATCTATTTGTTTTTAATCTGTTCATCCTTCAAAGCACATTTATGTTGCTTCCATGCCCCGGTTACTGTGAATAATGCTAAACTAAGCACGGGAGTGAGGGCAGATATCTTTTCACAATCTTGTTTTCAATTCCTCTGGATATACACCCAGAAATTGATACAGGACAGATCTCTGGGTAACCTTGGACTGACCCAATTTGCCCACTTTATCCTTTGTAGTTCTCAAGAATAATTCTTGGCCAGGGACAGTGGCTCACTCCTGTAATCCCGGCACCTTGGGAGACCAAGACAGGAGGATTGTTTTAGCCCAGGAGCTTGAGACTAGCCTGGACAACAGAGTGAGATCCCTCTCTCAAATAAATCAAAAAAAGAACTCTAGAATATGTTTGCAATGCAGCATCCTGAGATAAGGAGGGGGTGACCAGAAGAGCATGGGTTGTGTTAAGTACCCTCTTAGAAACAGGACATCCTTCAAAACATTAACTGAGTTTGCCATGTTACCCCAAGGATATAAAATACAGAGCAGGTTGCTTTTCAGGGTTTCTTAGCTACAGTGCGAGTGAGAATGCACAGACAAGATTCTATCTACTTAGGGTACTTTCCTGAGCCTTGGGGGACCCACTTATCATGAATTCTAAGCTTCTGCTGAACCTCAATTCCTATGCATAATAAATCTGTTTCATGTGACTTCTTGTGTGGAAGAGTGGTCTGTCTCACTGGACTCAGGCAAGCAGGCAACCAATGCACAGTGAAGCCAATTGACAGTAGGATTTCTGAGTCGTATGGTAGTTCTATTTTCAATTTTTTGAAGAACCTCCATACTGTTTTCCATAGTGGATGTAATAATTCACATGCCCACCAAAAGTGTACAAGGGTTCTATTTTCCCCATATCCTTACTAATACTTGTTACCATTTGTCTTTTTGATAATAGCCATGCTAGCAGGTGTGAAGTGATATCTCCCTGTGGTTTTGATTTGCATTTCCCTGATGGCTGGGGATGCTGAACACCTTTTCATATGGCTGCTGGCCAAGTGAATTTTTTCTTTTGAGAAGTATCTATTTCAGTCTCCATTTTACAATCAGGTTATTTGCATTTTTGGTATTGAGTTGGACATATTTGAATACTAACTGCTTATTGGATATAAGGTTTACAAATACTTTTGATTCTTTAGATTGCTTTGTCATTTTCTTATTTTCTTTGCTATGCAGAAGCTTCTTAGTTTGATGTACCCCACTCGTTCATTGTTGCTTTTGTTACCTGTGTTTTTGGTGTCATATCCAAAAAATTATTGCCAAGACCAATGTTAAAAAGGTTCTCCTCTATGTTTTCTTCTAGGAGTTGTATAGTTTCAAGTGTGAAATTTATTTTTTAATGCATTGTGGGTTGATTTTGTGTCTGGTGTGAGATGGGAGTCTAGTTTTATTTTTGTATGTTCATATTCAGTTTTCCCTACATCATTTGTTGAAGAGACTATTATTGCCTTATTACGTCTTCTTGACACCTTTGTTAAATTTATCATAAATGCATGGCTCTTTATTCTGTTTCATTAGTCTATATGTCTATTTTTATTAAAGAACCATAGTTTTTCAATTACTATAGCTTAATGATATAATTTGAAGTCAGAAAATGTGCTGCCTTGAGCCTTGTTCTTGTTCATGATTTATTTGGCTATTTGTAGTTACATATAAATTTTAGAACTTTTTTCTATTTCTATAAAATATGCTATGGAGATTTTGATGGAGATTGCATTGAATCTATAGATTGTTTCAGGTAGTATGGATATTTTGACAATATTAATTATTTTGATCCATAGACATAGGATACTTTTACTGTGTCTTTTAAAATTGCCTTCATTAATGTTTTCTAATTTTCAGTGAACAGATCTTTCATCATCTGGGCTAATTTCTAATTATTTTATTTATTTACATTTATTGCTAATGTAATTGATAAGGTGACTTTTAAATAAAGAAGGTAATATTTCTGAATTATTTTAGCATAAGTGATTGTTGATGATTATACATGATGTGCATTTTCCTATGTTGTACAAACTCAGCTATAATAACTATGTTTTTACTGCTTGAGAGTTAAATTACAAGTATAGTACAGTACTATGCTATGGAACTGCACAAATTAGATAACAGAGGTTTTGTTTGTTGAATGAACATTGGTAAAGAGACACGATTATTTTCCTATATATTATCCAGTAAGACATAATAATAAATGAATATGAATGACTGAGGCACTTGCCTTTACAGAAGGAGATGGTGTTGCAAACTGAGACAGAGTAAGGCCAAAAATAGTAAGTCTTAAAACTATGATATATATAGTCGGCTCTTTGTATTCCTGGATTCTGCACTCACAGACTTAATCAATGCAGATCGAAAATTTTCTTTAAAAAAAAAAAGAACAATATGACAATAAAAATAATACAAGTAAAAACAATACATTATAACAACTATTTATATAGCATTTGCATTGTATATTAATTAGGTATTATCAGTAATTTAGAGATGATTTAAAGTATATGGGAGGATGTGTGTAGGTAATATGCAAATATTGCACTATTTTATATCACGAACTTGAGCATTCACAGATTTTGGTATCTGCCAGAGGTCCTGAATCTGTAGATGGTAGCTCTTTAGAGCATGCCCTTTTAGAACATAACTTAAATCCAGACAGCTTTAAAATGCTTGTCAAACCACTATATCTTGTTGACATTACCAGTAAATCAAATCGCACTCGGTGTCAACAGAAAACCAGGCTGACTTTTTATTTAAACAAAATAAAGTGCTGGGCATCAACAGCTATCCATATTAAGCACTTTTATTTGTTGCTGACATAAAATAAACTAAATACTTAGGGATAAATAAAAACACATTCTAATTGGTTTTATTCTTCCTGCATATTTTTAATAAAAAGAGATGCTGTCCTGAGAAAATATCATTTGATATTTTTGCTGAACTTTTCTTTTCTGCATATCTAGCGCAATGCCTGACATAGGTAGGAATTCAATACTTTTCTGTTGTATGTACAATATTGAGAAATGTTTAAGTAAACATGCATAAGCTTGAAAAGAAATGCTTCTTATCTGCTTGAGCTTTCGGTACTACTTTGTATATTCAACCTATGAACCATGGTACTGAGTCTCTGAAAATGAAATATTATAACATAAAAGACCCATTCCAGATTTTTCAACCCTATTCTTGAAATAAAAATATGATTATAAATGTATTTGTGTCTCTGTTGCTCTCCAAAGTAAAATTTAGCAAAAATTGTAGCCTGGTTTCAGGTAAGGAAAAGTGGGCTAATAAAGATAAAGAATACATACACTTTCACTAAGAATTTCAGAAATTCACTGTGGCAAATACTTGAAATGAGAAGAAATATTTAGCCAAAATAAATACAGCAACCAAACAAACAGGTACATTCTGATTCACAGTATTAGTAATACAAAAATAGCAGTCAATACAAAAACCTATGCAGATGAGTTGAAGGACACTGATTAGAAGAGGTAATAATAAGGTAATTTTCTATTCAATAGTCATTTTCTTCTTCAGCTTTTTATGGACAAATTATTATTTTTTTGTAGAAATGCAGTATTTAAGTTCTGCCTGGGAAATCATGAAACTCGGAATCTTTAACTCCACCTTTATTAGAAAAGAGACAAACAAAAAACAAATGTGCTAGCACTGGACTTCTTTTACAAGAAAAGCTTCAGAGCCAACATGGTTATAGATGCCCCATCAGTAATGCATCCTATCCTATCTAGATCTGTTCCTGTTCACGATGCTTGATAACCATAGCATATGCATTTATCATTAACATAAGTGTAAGATACAGTTTAGAATAAGAAGGAGTTTGCATTTTAGAGGCAGTTCTATCAAAATGAAATTCTTTAAGACCAGGAATGTAAAGGATTAAACATCAACTAACTGGTGTAGAGTTGTCCTTAATGTTTTACTTTTATGATCACAGAAGTAAAAGTACAACTTCATCTTTATCATTTAAACAAGGTAGAATGTTTTATAGTGGATCTCATGTCATAATATTTTATATTCTGAATCTGAATTCTTTGGTTTTCAGGTTAAATATAGGAACTGACATTGACATTTTAGGAAAAAGATGCATTGTTTTTCCAACACTATGCTTGTTTTCTTAAAATTGTCTTGATATTTTATACACAACAGTATGGAGTAGAGAAAAGGAAACAAGATTCAGAGAACCTAACAAAATATCCAGCGTGTAATAAATGGTAGCTTTGAATAATATCAGTTTGGAAAAGTCAATAAGAATTATTTGTTTTTCATGGATTGTAGCTTGGTAAGGTTTAATGCCTATAAGAAAATTTTAATAAGTCTGACTTCTTTAGAGCATCCCATACATCCTACACAGTAATACATTTGTAGCTGCACTGATTTTCTGAACAAATGACCTTTTTTTGGTCATTGCTGATAATAGCAACACACGGATTATAAGTTAAAACAGCAAATTTAAATATGTGCGTGTTAAAACACACATGCACACGTGTGTTTATTGTGGCACTATTCACAATAGCAAAGACTTGGAACCAACCCAAATGTCCATCAGTGACATACTGGATTAAGAAAATGTGGCACATATACACCATGGAATACTATACAGCCATAAAAAATGATGAGTTCATGTCCTTTGTAGGGACATGGATACAGCTGGAAACCATCATTCTCAGCAAACTATTGCAAGAACAGAAAACCAAACACTGAATGTTCTCACTCATAGGTGGGAATTGAACAATGAGAAGACTTGGACACAGGAAGGGGAACATCACACACCAGGGCCTGTTGTGGGGTGAGGGGAGGGGGTAGGGATAGCATTAGGAGATATACCTAATGTAAATGATGAGTTAATGGGTGCAGCACACACCAACATGGCACATGTATACATATGTAACAAACCTGCACGTTGCACACATGTACCCTAGAACATAAAGTATAATAATAATAATAAAAAAAAAGAAAGTGAATCCTGTTGTGAACTTTGCATGCAAGAGTCTAGGTTGCACACTCCTTATGAGAATTTAATGCCTGATGATCTGTCACTGTCTCCCATCACTTCGAGATGGACCATCTAGTTGCAGGAAAATAAGCACAGGGCTTCCACTGATTCTGCATTATGGTGAGTCGTATCATTATGTATTACAATGAATAATAACAGAAATAAAGTGCACATGTTTGAGTCATCCCCAAACCATTCCCCCACCCCTAGTCTATGAAAAATTGTCTTCTACGAAACCAGTGCCTGGTGCCCAAAAGGTTGTGGACCACTGTAATAGGTAGAATAATACACTCCTCTCCAGAGCTGCCCACATCTTAATCGTTAGATCATGTGAATATGTAAATGTTACATAGCAGAGTGAAATTACGGTTGCAGATGACATTAAATGTGTTAATTAGCTGACCTTAAAATAGGGATATTATCCTGGGTGCTCAGGTGGGCCAATGCATTTTTGCAAGTGAAATAGGAAAGCAGAAGAGAACCAGAGGGAGATGTGGTTATAGACCACTGGCCAAAGTGATGCTGCACTGCTTTTCAGATGGAGGAAATGGGCCACAGCCAAGGAATATGGGTGGCTTCTAGAATCTGAACAAGCAAATAAATTGATTCTCCGCTACAGCTCCAAAAGGAACAAACTCCTGTTGACCCCTTGATCTCAGCCTGGTCAAATTCACTTTGGACTTCTGTCCTACAAAACTATTAGATAATAAATTTGCACTGTTCTAGAAAGTTACTAAGTTTGTTGTAATTTGTTTCATCTGCAATAGAAAACTAATATAGGAAGTAAGTGGCATAAGCCTTTGCATAGTCAACCTTTCAACCTACGTTCATTAAATGAGTACTTACTTTGTATCATAGCCTTGTGAGGAATAGAGACAAGTAAAGAAATACTACAATTGTTGTGCCAAATCGCTATTAACCTCAATAGGGAAGGCACCAGGTACAAGAGGCCGAAGAAGAGACCCAGAGTCAGCAAACAAGACATGGGGTTATATTATGGGCCTACCTACAGGGGAAACAGTCCAGTGGCAGGGAGCTGGACAAGATATGTGCCTTCCTACAACTCCGAGTGATGGGCTGAACAAAGTAACCACATGCCCAGTGGCAGTGAGCTGAGCTGGAAAACCACAATCACTTCAAAGAGCTTGTGATTTATATAGCGTTTTCACTTAACACCCTCCCCTTAAAGACCTCCACCTGATAACCATCATTTCAGGGCCTTGATTCCCTATATGGCACGTGTTTCCCAAGACATGTGGGGTTGGGAGGAAGGCAGGAGGTGCGTGAGGCTCAGATGTTCTTCATGGGCAAGAACGAATCTCCAGTTTGGGCACTCCGGGTTCCCTAGCTCAGAGCGTAAATTTAGGTGTGTCTGCTATATAGGGTCATTCTAAGGGTATGCTTAAATTATTGTTATCGGGGTGTGTACTCTACAACAATGTATTGTAATTAATATTATAATAGAAAAAGTGTAGACACGAGTGGTCAGGGAGGTTTATGGGAAAGTCATATCTTTATGCACATAAGACTGGACAGTATAATTAGTACTTCCTGAGTTCTTATAGAGTTAAGGGTAGGATTTGGGATTGAGCTGTGCTGCCAAAAGCAGAAAAACTGCCAGTTTCATACAGAGGTTAAGCTTTCAGATATTGAGTTAAATGATCTGAGAATAATATTATCTTAAAATGTATAACATGCTTTATAGCTTCTGTTGCATCCATGCTCTAGCAAATGGGGGGACTTTTCTACAGCTTTTTAAAAGCATTGAATGATTTGCCAGACTAAAAAAATATTGATAGACACCACTACTTACTTAGAAGCACGTGTGATATGCTTAAACCTGTCCTTCTGGGCCAATGCTTTGGAAGAGAGGATATTTCAGTCAGTGTTAATACATTAGGATTCTTTCCTGGTACAAACCGTTTCAGAAAACTTCAGAGTCTATAATTGCTACTCTATAGCACTGTCATTATGGCCCTTACCAAGAAATCCTCCCACCTCAATTTTCATAGATGGGAGGATCTGAATGCAAAGGGAGGAGAAGAATTCAATCGAGAGAGGAAACAGACTGTAAATATAAAACTACTAGCAAAGAGGTTTTCTAACTGAATCAGTGTTAACTTCCTTTGTTCTTGCCTGTTTTTGAAAACTCAAAGGAATTCTCTGAATTTGATAAGTGGTTATTATTATTATTGATGGATACTTATATGTATTATCATTGGTATATTTGTTTATTACAGATTCATAAAATGTACCATAAATGGCAATTATTTAGCATAAACTACTAAAATGTAGAATAATGATGCATGCTTTTTTGTGCTCATTTTTACCACCAATGTCCAAAATCTTTAAAATAAAGACTGTCAAACCTGGGAAGTTTACCCCTTGTAGTTGTTAAGAACCCGGTCTTTGGACCTACATTAACTGGGCCTGAATTCTGACTGAATCCCTTTCTCTCTCAGTGACCTTGGGGAAATTTTTACTTGCTTCAATTACCTTACATGTAGTATGGTATTAGAAAAAAAAAAATACACATGTACAGCATATATATGAAAAGGTGTCCAACATCACTAATTATCAGGAAAAAGAAATTCAAAACCACAATATCACTTCACAACTGTTAAAATTACTTTTTTAAAGATGTACTGATAAAGATGTAGAGAAAATGGACCCTTTGTACACTTTGGGTGGGAATGTAAATTAGTGTAACTATTAGGAAAACAGTATAGAGATTCCTCAAAAAATTAAACAGAGAACTCCCATATGATCCAGCCATTCCATATTTGAATATATATCTAAAGGGATTGAAATCTGGATCTTGAAGAAGCCTTTGCAGTCGCATTTTCATTACAGCTTTATTCACAATGGCTAAGATATGGAATCAATCTAGGTGTCTATCAACAAATGAATGGATAAAGAAAATGTAGTATATACATACAATGGAATATTATTCAGCCTCAAAAAAGGAAGGATGCCCTGTCATTTGTAACATTTTTAATCCTGGTAGGCATTATGCTAAGTGAAATAGGCCAGAAACAGAAAGACAAATACCACATGATCTTACGTATGTGTGGAGTCTAAAACAGTCAAACTCATACAAGCACTAAGCAGGATGGTAGTTGACAGAGGCTGGGGTGAGGGGATCCAAAATTTCAGTTACACAAGATGAATAAATTCTAGAAATCTGCTATACAGCATAGTGCCTAAAGCTAACAATATTGTACCGTACACCAGGAATCCCCAACCCCCGGGCCATGGACTGGTACCATGGCCTGTTAGGAACCAGGTCACACAGCAGAAGTTGAATAGTAGATGAGCAAGCGAAGGTTCATCTGTATTTACAACCTCTCCCTGTCATTCACATTAATGCTTGAGCTCCGCTTCCTGTCGTATCAGCAGCGGCATTACATTCTTACAGGAGCATGAACCTTACTGTGAACTGTGCATGTGAGGGATCTAGGTTGGGTCTCCTTATGAGAACCTAATGGCTGATGATCTCTCACTGTCTCCCATCATCCCAATATAGGACTATCTAACTGCAGGAAAACAAGCTCAGGGCTCCCACTGATTCTGCATTATAGTGAGTTGTATAATTATTCCATTACATATTACAATGTAATAATAATAGAGATTAAGTGCACAAGAATTGTAATGTGCTTAAATTATCCTGAAACCATCCCCCTCAACCCCTGGTCTCTGGAAAAATTGTTTTCCATGAAACCAGTACCTGGTCCCAAAAAGGTTAGGACTTCTGCTCTATACCTAGATCTTATGTTAAGTGTTCTTGCCACACACAAAGGTAATAATAATAACAAAGGAGGAAACTTTGGAAGGTGATGGATATGTTTATGACCTTGATGGTGGTGATAGTTTTATAGGTGTGTACTGATTCCCTAACTCATTGAGTTGTATATATGAAATATGTACAGAATTTTATGTCAACCATACCTCAATAAAGGGTTTTAAAAAATAACAGTGGTAACCTCAAAGGACTGTTTGAGGGAAATATTGACTTTCACTTAAAATTTTGTCTGACATGTAATATGTTTTAACTATTTATTTGTTAAATAAATAAAATAAAAAATGATTTGAAATTTCCTTAAGATTATATAAGGTATTAAAATTCTACAGCATTTATGTTCTACTAATTTATGTTTAAATGCACTCAGGGTATTTTCTCATACATCTCTTCAGTCATTCATTTAACACAATGAGTTAGTAAACAGTGGCACATAAAATTGATGCAAAAAAGTCTGAACCTCACAGAACTCACAGTTTAGTGGCAGATGCATATATTACACAAAGGATTATAAGAGTAATGAGTGCTGTGAAAGAAAAAGCACACAGGACATGTTATTAAATGTATGATATGGTTGAATGAAATACATTTTAAAGCAAAGGGTAAAAATTCAGCAATTCATCCAAAATTTTGTCAAAATTCAAACATCGGTTATTCTCTGAGGACTAAATCATGCTGCATACATGACATTATATTAAGGTAGGCACCACGCTGAAATAGCCCTCCTGCCAAGAAGTCCTTGTATTAAAGCCAAATGTCTCTTCTATATAAGTCAGTTTCCTCTAGTACGGACTTTGGATGCAGAAAAGATACTAGTATCGTTAAAAGAAATCATGACTCAATTTTATTTTTCAGACATATTCCATTCTCTTTAAAGCACTTTTGGAAATTTTATGGGATCAAACTTTTAAAGTAGCAACTAGTAAAACAAACAAACAAACAAACAAAAGAAATAAGAAAATCTGCCTGAAAAAAAATAAATAGAGTAAATAAACACTTCAACCTACATATTTTAACTATAGAAAAGGTTATAAAATTCAAAAATTCCTCATGAATCTGTAACTGTTAATAATTGAGAGGGGCGGAGCAAGATGGCCGAATAGGAGCAGCTCCAGTCTCCAACTCCCAGCGCGAGCGACACAGAAGACCGGTGATTTCTGCATTTTCAACTGAGGTACTGGGTTCATCTCACTGGGGAGTGCCGGACGATCGGTGCTGGTCAGCTGCTGCAGCCCGACCAGCGAGAGCTGAAACAGGGCGAGGCATTGCCTCACCTGGGAAGCGCAAGGGGGAAGGGAGTCCCTTTTCCCAGCCAGGGGAACTGAGACACACAACACCTGGAAAATCGGGTAACTCCCACCCCAATACTGCGCTTTAGGAAACAGGCACACCAGGAGATCATATCCCACACCTGGCCGGGAGGGTCCCACACCCACGGAGCCTCCCTCATTGCTAGCACAGCAGTCTGTGATCTACCAGCAAGGCAGCAGCGAGGCTGGGGGAGGGGCGCCCGCCATTGCTGAGGCTTAAGTAGGTAAACAAAGCTGCTGGGAAGCTCCAACTGGGTGAAGCTCACAGCAGCTCAAGGAAACCTGCCTGTCTCTGTAGACTCCACCTCTGGGGACAGGGCACAGTAAACTAAGACACACAGACACCTCTGCACAGACGCAAACGACTCTGTCTGACAGCTTTGAAGAGAGCAGTGGATCTCCCAACACGGAGGTTGAGATCTGAGAAGGGACAGACTCCCTGCTCAAGTGGGTCCCTGACCCCTGAGTAGCCTAACTGGGAGACATCCCCCACTAGGGGCAGTCTGACACCCCACACCTCACAGGGAGGAGTACACCCCTGAGAGGAAGCTTCCAAAGCAAGAATCAGACAGGTACACTCGCTGTTCAGAAATATTCTATCTTCTGCAGCCTCTGCTGCTGATACCCAGGCAAACAGGGTCTGGAGTGGACCTCAAGCAATCTCCAACAGACCTACAGCTGAGGGTCCTGACTGTTAGAAGGAAAACTATCAAACAGGAAGGACACCTACACCAAAACCCCATCAGTACATCACCATCATCAAAGACCAGAGGCAGATAAAACCACAAAGATGGGGAAAAAGCAGGGCAGAAAAGCTGGAAATTCAAAAAATAAGAGCGCATCTCCCCCGGCAAAGGAGCGCAGCTCATCGCCAGCAACGGATCAAAGCTGGACGGAGAATGACTTTGATGAGATGAGAGAAGAAGGCTTCAGTCCATCAAATTTCTCAGAGCTAAAGGAGGAATTACGTACCCAGCGCAAAGAAACTAAAAATCTTGAAAAAAAAGTGGAAGAATTGATGGCTAGAGTAATTAATGCAGAGAAGGTCCTAAACGAAATGAAAGAGATGAAAACCATGACACGAGAAATACGTGACAAATGCACAAGCTTCAGTAACCGACTCGATCAACTGGAAGAAAGAGTATCAGCGATTGAGGATCAAATGAATGAAATGAAGCGAGAAGAGAAACCAAAAGAAAAAAGAAGAAAAAGAAATGAACAAAGCCTGCAAGAAGTATGGGATTATGTAAAAAAGACCAAATCTACGTCTGATTGGGGTGCCTGAAAGTGAGGGGGAAAATGGAACCAAGTTGGAAAACACTCTTCAGGATATCATCCAGGAGAACTTCCCCAACCTAGTAGGGCAGGCCAACATTCAAATCCAGGAAATACAGAGAACGCCACAAAGATACTCCTCGAGAAGAGCAACTCCAAGACACATAATTGCCAGATTCACCAAAGTTGAAATGAAGGAAAAAATCTTAAGGGCAGCCAGAGAGAAAGGTCGGGTTACCCACAAAGGGAAGCCCATCAGACTAACAGCAGATCTCTCAGCAGAAACTCTACAAGCCAGAAGAGAGTGGGGGCCAATATTCAACATTCTTAAAGAAAAGAATTTTAAACCCAGAATTTCATATCCAGCCAAACTAAGTTTCATAAGTGAAGGAGAAATAAAATCCTTTACAGATAAGCAAATGCTTAGAGATTTTGTCACCACTATGCCTGCCTTACAAGAGACCCTGAAGGAAGCACTAAACATGGAAAGGAACAACCGGTACCAGCCATTGCAAAAACATGCCAAAATGTAAAGACCATTGAGGCTAGGAAGAAACTGCATCAACTAATGAGCAAAATAACCAGTTAATATCATAATGGCAGGATCAAGTTCACACATAACAATATTAACCTTAAATGTAAATGGACTAAATGCTCCAATTAAAAGACACAGACTGGCAAACTGGATAAAGAGTCAAGACCCATCAGTCTGCTGTATTCAGGAGACCCATCTCACACGCAGAGACATACATAGGCTCAAAATAAAGGGATGGAGGAAGATTTACCAAGCAAATGGAGAACAAAAAAAAGCAGGGGTTGCAATACTAGTCTCTGATAAAACAGACTTTAAACCATCAAAGATCAAAAGAGACAAAGAAGGCCATTACATAATGGTAAAGGGATCAATTCAACAGGAAGAGCTAACTCTCCTAAATATATATGCACCCAATACAGGAGCACCCAGATTCATAAAGCAAGTCCTTAGAGACTTACAAAGAGACTTAGACTCCCATACAATAATAATGGGAGACTTCAACACTCCACTGTCAACATTAGACAGATCAACGAGACAGAAAGTTAACAAGGATATCCAGGAATTGAACTCATCTCTGCAGCAAGCAGACCTAATAGACATCTATAGAACTCTCCACCCCAAATCAACAGAATATACATTCTTCTCAGCACCACATCATACTTACTCCAAAATTGACCACGTAATTGGAAGTAAAGCACTCCTCAGCAAATGTACAAGAACAGAAATTATAACAAACTGTCTCTCAGACCACAGTGCAATCAAACTAGAACTCAGGACTAAGAAACTCACTCAAAACCGCTCAACTACATGGAAACTGAACAACCTGCTCCTGAATGACTACTGGGTACATAACGAAATGAAGGCAGAAATAAAGATGTTCTTTGAAACCAATGAGAACAAAGATACAACATACCAGAATCTCTGGGACACATTTAAAGCAGTGTGTAGAGGGAAATTTATAGCACTAAATGCCCACAAGAGAAAGCAGGAAAGATGCAAAATTGACACTCTAACATCGCAATTAAAAGAACTAGAGAAGCAAGAGCAAACACATTCGAAAGCTAGCAGAAGGCAAGAAATAACTAAGATCAGAGCAGAACTGAAGGAGATAGAGACACAAAAAACCCTCCAAAAAATCAATGAATCCAGGAGTTGGTTTTTTGAAAAGATCAACAAAATTGACAGACCACTAGCCAGACTAATAAAGAAGAAAAGAGAGAAGAATCAAATCGACGCAATTAAAAATGATAAAGGGGATATCACCACCGACCCCACAGAAATACAAACTACCATCAGAGAATACTATAAACACCTCTACGCAAATAAACTCGAAAATCTAGAAGAAATGGATAATTTCCTGGACACTTACACTCTTCCAAGACTAAACCAGGAAGAAGTTGAATCCCTGAATAGACCAATAGCAGGCTCTGAAATTGAGGCAACAATTAATAGCCTACCAACCAAAAAAAGTCCAGGACCAGATGGATTCACAGCTGAATTCTACCAGAGGTACAAGGAGGAGTTGGTACCATTCCTTCTGAAACTATTCCAATCAATAGAAAAAGAGGGAATCCTCCCTAACTCATTTTATGAGGCCAATATCATCCTGATACCAAAGCCTGGCAAGGACACAACAAAAAAAGAGAATTTTAGACCAATATCTCTGATGAACATCGATGCAAAAATCCTCAATAAAATACTGGCAAACCGGATTCAGCAACACATCAAAAAGCTTATCCACCATGATCAAGTGGGCTTCATCCCTGGGATGCAAGGCTGGTTCAACATTCGCAAATCAATAAACATAATCCAGCATATAAACAGAACCAAAGACAAGAACCACATGATTATCTCAATAGATGCAGAAAAGGCTTTTGACAAAATTCAACAGCCCTTCATGCTAAAAACGCTCAATAAATTCGGTATTGATGGAACGTACCTCAAAATAATAAGAGCTATTTATGACAAACCCACAGCAAATATCATACTGAATGGGCAAAAACTGGAAAAATTCCCTTTGAAAACTGGCACAAGACAGGGATGCCCTCTCTCACCACTCCTATTCAACATAGTGTTGGAAGTTCTGGCTAGGGCAATCAGGCAAGAGAAAGAAATCAAGGGTATTCAGTTAGGAAAAGAAGAAGTCAAATTGTCCCTGTTTGCAGATGACATGATTGTATATTTAGAAAACCCCATTGTCTCAGCCCAAAATCTCCTTAAGCTGCTAAGCAACTTCAGCAAAGTCTCAGGATACAAAATTAATGTGCAAAAATCACAAGCATTCTTATACACCAGTAACAGACAAACAGAGAGCCAAATCAGGAATGAACTTCCATTCACAATTGCTTCAAAGAGAATAAAATACCTAGGAATCCAACTTACAAGGGATGTAAAGGACCTCTTCAAGGAGAACTACAAACCACTGCTCAGTGAAATCAAAGAGGACACAAACAAATGGAAGAACATACCATGCTCATGGATAGGAAGAATCAATATCGTGAAAATGGCCATACTGCCCAAGGTAATTTATAGATTCAATGCCATCCCCATCAAGCTACCAATGAGTTTCTTCACAGAATTGGAAAAAACTGCTTTAAAGTTCATATGGAACCAAAAAAGAGCCCGCATCTCCAAGACAATCCTAAGTCAAAAGAACAAAGCTGGAGGCATCACGCTACCTGACTTCAAACTATACTACAAGGCTACAGTAACCAAAACAGCATGGTACTGGTACCAAAACAGAGATATAGACCAATGGAACAGAACAGAGTCCTCAGAAATAATACCACACATCTACAGCCATTTGATCTTTGACAAACCTGAGAGAAACAAGAAATGGGGAAAGGATTCCCTATTTAATAAATGGTGCTGGGAAAATTGGCTAGCCATAAGTAGAAAGCTGAAACTGGATCCTTTCCTTACTCCTTATACGAAAATTAATTCAAGATGGATTAGAGACTTAAATGTTAGACCTAATACCATAAAAATCCTAGAGGAAAACCTAGGTAGTACCATTCAGGACATAGGCATGGGCAAAGATTTCATGTCTAAAACACCAAAAGCAACAGCAGCAAAAGCCAAAATTGACAAATGGGATCTCATTAAACTAAAGAGCTTCTGCACAGCAAAAGACACTACCATCAGAGTGAACAGGCAACCTACAGAATGGGAGAAAATTTTTGCAATCTACTCATCTGACAAAGGGCTAATATCCAGAACCTACAAAGAACTCAAACAAATTTACAAGAAAAAAACAAACAACCCCATCAAAAAGTGGGCAAAGGACATGAACAGACATTTCTCCAAAGAAGACATTCATACAGCCAACAGACACATGAAAAAATGCTCATCATCACTGGCCATCAGAGAAATGCAAATCAAAACCACAATGAGATACCATCTCACACCAGTTAGAATGGCAATCATTAAAAAGTCAGGAAACAACAGGTGCTGGAGAGGATGTGGAGAAATAGGAACACTTTTACACTGTTGGTGGGATTGTAAGCTAGTTCAACCATTATGGAAAACAGTATGGCGATTCCTCAAGGATCTAGAACTAGATGTACCATATGACCCAGCCATCCCATTACTGGGTATATACCCAAAGGATTATAAATTATGCTGCTATAAAGACACATGCACACGTATGTTTATTGCAGCACTATTCACAATAGCAAAGACTTGGAATCAACCCAAATGTCCCTCAGTGACAGATTGGATTAAGAAAATGTGGCACATATACACCATGGAATACTATGCAGCCATAAAAAAGGATGAGTTTGAGTCCTTTGTAGGGACTTGGATGCAGCTGGAATCCATCATTCTTAGCAAACTATCACAAGAACAGAAAACCAAACACCGCATGTTCTCATTCATAGGTGGGAACTGAACAATGAGATCACTCGGACTCAGGAAGGGGAACATCACACACCGGGGCCTATCATGGGGAGGGGGGAGGGGGGAGGGATTGCATTGGGAGTTATACCTGATGTAAATGACGAGTTGATGGGTGCAGCACAGCAACATGGCACAAGTATACATATGTAACAAAACTGCATATTATGCACATGTACCCTACAACTTAAAGTATAATAATAATAAATAAATAAAAAAAAAAAAAAAATTGAAACTCTGTGGGCTATCAGCAATGGTTTTTAAGAAACTGGTATTGAACTTTAAGAACAAACTATCCTTTTCTCTTCCATCAAGTAGATTGGAGAACAAATGCCATTAAGTAAAAATATAATTAGGTCCACACTATAGGAAGTCACTTCCAAATCTCTCACAGTGAAAGAAAAAGATCATCAATAAGGAGTAGCATTCATCCATTCATATCCATAGGGCCTGAGAGTTAAGTAGAAAGCAACTAAAATTACTATTCTGCACAGTCGTGTGACGCTGTCTCTCACTAGGAGTAGGGATGATCAGGAAAGATAAAGAAGTACTACCTTCACTGGGTGACGTTCATCATCAAAGAGCAGAAAACTTTCTAGTTGGTTAAAGCCAAAAGAGATTACTGAAAGGTGGTAAATGGTTCACAGAGTCATGTGGAGTGCCAGGTGAGCGGGGAACAAGACTGTGCTTTCCAGAAACATTCTCAAAGGTACAATTGAGAATGAACCACCAAAGAATCCACCTTATCTATGATTAGGAAGTCACATACTAAATTGAGAAGCTAACATAACAGCTGTTTCCTGTCAATCAACAGGCTACTACTGCATTAGAAATCCCCTTCCATGACTGAGAAGCCGTCATTGCTCTCAGCTTCAGAACCATGTAATAACCGTTATGTTCAAAACAGATGTCCCACTCACTCCTCTGGATGCCTATGATGCTGCTTACTGGATACTGGTACCTCTGCTAATCATTCTACACACAAATAAATGTATAATTTAATAAGAAAATTAAAAGTTTCCACAGCAATGCCTAGAAGAAAATCCTCAGAAGCAGCAAATGTTCAGCTTTCACCTCAGTTTTCACCTTCTGAAATATGTGCAAATATTTCCAAATCACTCTGGAACCTTACCTGCAAAGAAATCCAAGAAATATGGTTTTCAGTATCTCACCTTGACAGTTCAGAACATTTCACTAGAAAGAAGTTGGAAAGGATATCATGAATCAATTCACAACATATTGCCTATTATGAATTTTGGTTGAAACACCTATAATAACTAATATTTATTCTTTGGTGCTTCTTAGGAGACTGGTATGTTTAGTCCAATAGATCTAATCTCTAAGCAATTAAAATCATTTACAATTCATTCTTGTGAGAAACCAATAGATTTGGATGAGATTTTTGAGGCCAGGCCAGGAGAACTTGTCTCAAAATAGTCATTCAAATCTATCGAGTTTCTCAAGACAGGTGGGGAAGGTTTAGAAAAATGAGAAATGGCTAGAAATGCTAATATTTCTATCATGGAATAGTTCCTAGGTGAGACTGCAAATTAGCTGAGTAAACCTGCTCCAACAGGGTCATGGAAATATCCCAATTTCTTCCAACTTGTACCTCTGCTATCTTCTAGGCATTGTCCTCAAAGCATGGCCAAAGCTGAGTTTCGGGCATCTCCTATTTTCATTTGTTAAAAAGGAAATAAATGGTGAAGAGGCTCTCACTCTTAATACTTTATCATTCAGATAAAAAATGACATAAATCAATTTATCTTGGTGAGCATTCAGTAACTTGACTTCTCCCAGCTGCAATAGAAACAGAAGTATAGTCTTTAGCTGGGCAGCTTTGCACCTAGCCAGAAATCTTTGATCCAAAACAGATAGATGTTAATGGAAACACAGCATGTAAGCACATGGGAATAAAAAGAGTATTGTTTCGGTGAAGGCACTCATTTATCTGAACTTCTTCCAAATTTTATCACCTATTCAAAAAATCACATATTGATTGACCATCAAAATTTATTTTTAATAATCAGCTGCTATACTTGTTTAGATTATCCATTAATTTATTTATTGGACCTGACTGGAAATATAGTTCATGATTAGAAAGTTGTTATCAATCATTAGAGAATATTTTTTTTTCTTTTTCTTTTGCTAGGAAGCATATTGCAGTAGCCAGATTCTCATCACCTGATGTACACACTGTATTTCACCCTCCCAGCTTGAGTGTGGTTGAGAGTGGATATGATGGATTTTACTCTTATTATTAGCTTACATTAAATGACCAAGTCCAAGACATCCTGCAGATGCAGTTAAGATTCAAAATCTGTTGGTTTTCAGTTAATAAAAGAGGATGTTATCCTGGATAAATATTATTTAATCTGAAAAAGCTTTTAGAAGGGGGACTGAGTCCTTCATGAATACAGATTCTCTTGCTGGACTTAAAGACACAAGTTGTCATGTTATGAGAAATGAGCCTCATGTGGCAAACACCAGAGGATAGCCTCTGAGAGCAAGAAAACTGGGACTTCTATCATATAACCAGAAGAAAATTAATTATGCCAACAACCACTGAGTTTGGAAGGAGACCTCAGATGAATCTCAGATGAGTTTGCAACCCTGATCAAGTCCTTGATGATGGTTTTGTGAGACCCTGAGCAGAAGACCCAGCTAGACTATTCCCAAATTCCTGACCCTTGGAAAATAGGAAATTATGCATGGGTTTTATTTTAAGCCACCAACGTTGTAGTAATTTGTCATGCAGCAATAGAAACCAATATTATTTAGCTTTTAAAAAGAAGGAAATCCTGCCATTTGTGACAACATGCTGAACCTGAAGGATATTACACTAAGTGAAATAAGCCTAATACAGAAGGGCAAATACTATATGATTCCAGTCATATGAGGAATCTAAAACAGTCACACTCATAGAAGCAGAGAGTAGAATAGCAGTTGCCAAGGATGAAGAAGGGGGAGGAAACAGAGAGGTGTCTGTCAAAAGGCATACACTTTCAGTTACACAAGATAAGTAAATCCTAGGGGTTGAATGTACAGCATAGTGCCTATAGTTAACAGTACTATAATATATACTTTAAAATTTGCTAAGAAGGTAGATCTTATGTTAAATATTCTTACCACAGAAAAGTAAATAAAAATATAAAGAGAGTGGGAAGGAGGTTTTGGAGGTAAATGAAGATGTCTATGGCATTGATTGTGGTAATGGTTTCACAGGTATATGTTTATCCCCAAATGCATAACATTGTGCACATAAAATATGGACAGCAGTTTGTATGTCAATGATATCTCAATAAAGTGTTTTTTAAAGAAGGCATTAAAATAAAATAATACCCACACCAAAAAAGTTCTTTAAAGACCTTCAAACATGCTTTATTTACACATGTTGTTTTTTTAACTCAGAGGTATTATATTGAAGTCAATAAATGAATAGGTAGTTAGAAAAAACAACTTTTTTCTTTAATACATTTTTACCAGTGTCATATTTCAATCATTTGTTATGTACTTATACTTCTTAAATATATTAATACAAAAACCTTGTGGCTACAAATTCAGATCAATCATTTCGCAGAAAATGTGTAATACATTATGTAATTGACAAACCAAATTCTTATTAAGTTAACCTAATCAGGCTTATTTTCTGTCCAAAAAAATTCTCATATCATTTTTAAATTCAAATGTAGATATTGAAATGTGACACCTTGGCACTTATCTCACTTATAAATTCCAATTCCTAGATAAATTCACAATTAGCTAAGGCATGCTCTTGCCATGAGCTTGTTTCATAGATGAATTAATGGACCATGCTATTCAACATTTTTTTTCCAACACTCCCACTCTTTCCTTTAAATAAGCCTTTCCCTCAGGTTTACAGAGAGCCAATACAGTGCCCTCTGTATCAGCTCACTGAAACCTCTGCCTCCTAGGTTCAAGTGATTAAATTATTTGACTGTAGTCAGAAGATAGAAGAGAACATATCATTAAATGAAAATTGCCATCACTTGCATTGCCCACTCTGTAATATACCTGATTTAATAACATCCTAATATAGTTTTAAATACCACATTTCCTAACACATCTCTTTGCCCTTAACAGAAATATGTTATATACAAAGAAGTATTGATTAAAAGAGGTTACCTGAAATCAATATATTGAATTGTCTACCTGTTTGATGCCCCATAAAATTTTGCACTCCAGAGTAAAGCATCATTAAGATTCAGGATAGATAAGACTTTGTCTTTTTCTTTTGTAAATGAGAGAAAAATGATGTTCAACAGTATACCTATGATCCATTCTCAGATTAATTTTATGAGTTTTATATGAAATTTTATTCCTGTTAAAATATCCATGTCTTGATATCCCAGTTTTAAGTTTACCAAAAAGAAAAAAAAAAAAAAAAAACTACACACTAATGTGGATTTAATATGTACATTATAACGATAATCATTTCATATCTTATTTATTCTCCCTCAATAGTCACTGAAAACAAAGCCCATTTTGTGGCAAGTAATCTTTGCATTATTTTTATGATTAATATTCCACAATAATACCCTGATGAACTTTAAACAACTTAATTTTTGTTAAATTTTGATTATTTTAATCAATATATCACCATTCACCCAGACTTCTGGGTATACAAATCTGAAAGTCCACTCTTCTTTCCATCATTCTTATTTCCCTTAACCCCAAGATAATGGCCGATAACCTAATTTTTTCTTTTTTTTTTTGACATGGAGTCTGGCCCTGTTGGCCAGGCTGGAGTGCAGTGGAGCGATATCAGCTCACTGCAACCTCTGCCTCCTGGGTTCAAGTGATTCTCCTGCCTCAGCCTCTTGAGTGGCTGGGATTATAGGTGTGTGCCGTCATGTCCAACTAATTTTTGTCTTTTTAGTAGAGATGGGGTTTTGCTATGTTGGCCAGGCCAGTCTTGAACTCTCGCCCTCAGGTGATCCACCCATCTCAGCCTCCCAAAGTGCTGAGATTACAGGCGTGAACCACCACATCCAGCCTAATTTGTCTTATTATCTTTTCCGTTTATGTAAAGATATACCCATAACCATTCCCATTACACCCAATTACTATAAGAATATTGCCAAAATCCAAATAATTTTTGTCTCATATATGCATGTTATTATTCCTTCACAGGAAAAAATGCTATGAGGTGCTTTGAGAAGATGTTGTTTCTCTTTCCACATCTCCATAGTGCCATGTTGAGATTATTTCTATGGATAATGAGGTGCTGAAATTCTAAGTTGTCTTGCTTTCTTTGTTTTTGATTTAGCTGTATTGTAACTGCCTGCTAATATTATTTTTTTAGTCTGATCATTTTCAGTGAACTTGTATTTCCCATTAAGTTTTTCTTTCATAAGTTTTTATGCAAAACTACGGCGCATATTCTTAGCTCAATATTTAGTTCTTTCAATATATGACTTTTTTTTCACTTGCTTTCTCAATCAGTTAGCAAAAGTAAAGTTAAATTCCACAGCTTTTCAGTTAATATATTTTTGTAACTATTGAAAAATGTCACTTGTTTTAGTTTGCAAAAATGAGTTGGCTTTAAAATAATTATCTACTGCTACAGACACATTTAATATTAAAGAGTGCTGTAATGAGAGTCAAGAGACTTGTCAAATCCCATATATTATGCCATATGTAAGCTTGGGAAAGAGTCACTTAACCTATCTATGTCTTTCATTCTCCGTTAATAAATAAAGTAAGAGGATAATCTCAAAGGACCTTAGAGCTCTGATGTTTTCTAACTTCTGAATACATAATTTTCTCCAAAGTATCAAATTCAAAAACCATTCCTGATCCCTTTTCATTACTTATATTTATATGTTCAGAAATTCTTGTGCAGACATGTAGAATTTTATTTACATTATACACAATTTCAACCTCCTACATTTATTAATGCAGAAAATATAGCAAACAGCATAAAGCTTGGATATACTTATATATGTGTTTCTTTTTTTTTTTCCTTGGAAATTCCCCATTGCCCAGACTTCCCTAGTTAAGAGTTCATAACATTGGAGTCTGAAATTTTACTTCATTGCAGAATCAGAATATCTGCAATCTGCAATGTTTGTTTACCTTTATATAACCCCATCTTGTCTCTGTAGTAGATAAGAACTTCCTATAGAGAAAAATCTACTCCTCCAAGAGAGAGCCCAAATGATTTCACACCTACAACATACAGTGTGCTGTATGCCATTTGGACTTTGTTACTGCTTTGTTCAATCTCCATGACCAAAGCTTGTTTGGGGCTCCTTTGTAGAGTCAGTTTGCATGAATAAACCATAAAAAAATGTTTTGCTCATTCTGCCACTAATTTCCACATTTCCCAAAGCATGTTGAGACATTTCCGGCATAATTTCAGGAAAAAACTATATGGTGTGTGGTGGATTAGAAAAACAAACAAACAAAAAACAAACAAACAAACAAAAAAAAACACCTAAGACTAGAATTGATGTAGAAGAGAAGAGAATAAGATTGGCATAAAGAAAAAGGTTACTTAAGGAAAGACTTCAAAGGGAAGAGTCAAATCTTTTCGGGATTGATTCCTACTTGTTCCACATCAAGAACCAAGTCTTCCCACTGGGCTGCAGAAAAGAAGCTTTGCTGCCAGATCAGTGCTTAATGACCTCAGAGCTGGGAGCTCAGCAAGATAGGAGCTAGGACAGTTACTGTACCATAACAAAAGAATTCTTTTCTTTCAGAAAGGCAACTTAGTTACTGAAGTATATTCATGATATATTTTTAAGTAATAGAAATATTTTGGTATATAACAATTATATCTATTTAAGGACATGATGAACACATTCTGCTTTATAGATTACAAAGAATTGTCAATACTTTGGCCAAAAATACAACCATATACTGCAAACTGTTTCTGAACCTCTAGCATTGGTAAAAGAGGCATGAACCCTTTATCTTCACCCCATGCAGGTAGTAAAACTGTAATCTTAATTTTGCAAGAAAAGGTTTGCAATGATTCCATCAGCAGCCCTCATTTTGAAATACGATTTCACATGGTCATCTAAAAACCCTTATATTTAGAAATAAGTACCAAAAAGAGTATTTGTGCAGGACAATGAATGGAAATATGGACAGAGGAAAATAATTAAGGCTGCTTATCTAGTCTGTCTCTCTTATGTTACACAGAAAGGAAACCCAAACAGGTGAAATAATGTATCCAAAGTGACATAGCAATATAAGAGAAAATGGGTATGTATAGATGTTTCTCTTGTGGCACAGCTGTTTCTCAACTTAGGGTATAAGTTGTAATATTTGAAATGTTACATTGTATGGTAAGTGGATATGTTGTGATACAAATTCCTCAAGTGAGAAAAGATCTTTTTATAATTTACAATGTATTCTCTTTACACTTCCCCAAGACTCAATCCTTTCTGCCAACCTTCCAACCAATCATGATTATGTATTATGTTAAATATGCTGTCAGGTTATATGACCTCCAGAGTTACCATGTTGAGAGGTGAGAGTCTTTAGAGATTAAAGTGGTGGAATTTCAAGGGTAGAGTTGGTAGTAAGAAAGAGCAAGAACAGGTCGGGTGCAGTGGCTCACGCCTAAAATCCCAGCACTTTGGGAGGCCAAGACGGGTGAATCATGAGGTCAGGAGTTCGAGACCAGCCTGACCAACATGGTGAAACCCTGTCTCAACTAAAAATACAAAAATTAGCTGAGTGTGGTGGCATGTACCTGTAATCCCAGCTACTCAGGAGGTCGAGGCAGGAGAATCGCTTGAACCTGGGAGGCGAAGGTTGCAATGAGCCAAGGTTGCGCCACTGGACTCTAGCCTGGGTGACAGAGCGAGACTCTGTCTCAAAAAAAAAAAAAAAAAAAAAAGAAAGAAAAAAAGAAAGAGCAATAATATAGTGCAACAAAGTGCAATACATAACTTTGTCATACATCATTTTATAAAATACATAATTATATGCAATATGTAAACCTCGGACTTTTGCACAACTAGTTTGGAGGAAAAAAATCTATATTTAGTCATATTTTATTTCTCCCCACTTTGCATCTCTACCAATTATATGTTGAGATATTGAAGCACAATATTCATGCTATTGCATGTGGCAGCAACTACTGGCAATTTGTCAATCCTATTTCATCATTTTTCTGGGCACACTGCTATGTTTCCCAGCCTCTTTTGCATTTGACAAGGAGGATGGGCTTGAGTTCCAGCCAAAAGTATATGAGAAAAAATGATGTGTATTATTTCCTAGTCTTTGTTTAAAAAATAATTTTCCATGTGATTTTCTGCACTTTTCCCTTTTTGGTTGGCTTGGTGAAAATGAACACAATAATCTACATCATGGTAGAACCACAGGATAAAAAGAGGCATCCTGGAGCATGACTTAGATGAAAACCACGTGCCATAAAGAATACTCAGTTTGGACTTTAGATGAGTAAAATATATGTTTCTGTTTGTTTGTTTGCTTGTTTGTGACATTATATACTTCAAGGTTTATTTGTACAGTTGCTAGCATTACATGAACTACTATACTTCCTAACTGGTGAGAATCACATTTTATTTCCATATACCTTGCCTTGCCAGAAAAAGTACATTTAAAAAAAAAAAAAAAAAACACTACTGCCATAATCTAAATAATAGTCTGCGTAACCAAGACAGGTTAAATTTCGTGATTCCTACCTGGAGTTTCTGCTTTCCCTGGTTTGGGTTTGCTCTCCTACCCTTTAGCCTGTAATTGACAATAATCACCCCTTACAATGGCAGATGATCCTGATGGGAATATGTTGTGCTGTGAAAAACGTCCAACAATGTTCAGAAATATCAATTAATGTCTTGTGTCTTCTAATATATCATTTGCATTCATAAGATCCTTTCAACATGTTAATTCAAATAATGTATTTCTCCTTGATGTAGGGATGCCAGTTGTTAGACAGGGATCTAGACCCGACATGGCGGCACCACTCGGTGTCAGGCCCTTTGTTCCAGACTTCCCTTCCTCTTTGAATACACCCGCAGACTTGCATACGTCAGAGGTTCCAGCTGGGCAACCACACTCCCCAATGACCTGCAGCTCACCTGCATTCCACAAGTTCGTAAACAGCAGTTTCGGTTAACAGTTTCCAAGGACCCCTTCCTCGTGACCCTTACTCAACTCCTGCCCTAGTAGTTTCAAGACCCTCCAGGCCCTGTTCGCACAACCAGCTTCCCTACCTCTTCCCTACCTCTCGGGCTATAAAAAGGCCCTACCCTCCTCCCTCAGCGCGACTTCCCGGGCCCAGGCCTTTGGACCGAGGAACCTCGCCTGCGAATCCTAATAAAAGCTATTCTCGCTGCCATTTGCCTTGTGTCTTCGTTCCCGGTTTGGCTCCAGCCTCGGTTTACCTTTACACCAGTCACTATGTCAGTAGTGGTAAGAGGACAAAAAGGATGAATGCCATCGTTTTCAGCAGGAGATTGGAAGGAAATAGAGGATCTTAGCCTCTTGAACGATTCTCAATGGATGGATATGAACACCAGTTCTGCATCAAGTCAGTGCAATCTGAGACACTGCAAGAAATGACTTTTGGTTTTCTTTTCCTACTTTTTGAAAGTTTCTCAAGTCTGTCATACTGGACTTGTATTACATCTTGAATTTTTTTTCATTTGCTATAGATCTCTATACGCTCAATTGTTTAGCTATTACCTTAACGTTTACCCTGTGAACCCATGGCATTTGAGGCTACCAAAGTGACTATTACATGATAAAACATATACTTAGTTAAAGGCAATATTTATCAATTATAAAACCAATAAATCAATTATTAAACCTTGCTGACTTAGACTTAAAACTGCTTAATTTAGTCATATCTCTACCTATAGCATAGGAATTCCAACAGGGATTGAAAGTAGAGTTGGCAAGCATTTCCTTTCTCTTCTGGGACAGTAATTCTTACTACCAACTCTGATTCTGACCAGTGAACTTCAAAATCAATTAAATACTATCCAGAGTCTGAGTGAGCCAAAAATATATTCACTTTAAGAAAAAGTCTATATCCTTAGATGTGAGTGATTCTCTGTGAACATTTTATTCACATGTTAGCATACTTAAAGAAAATCTTACTGAATTGATGTGTTTTCTTTATTTTTTATTCTGATATTTTGATGCTAAAAGCTCTTGATTTTAAATTTTCATGGGGGGAGCCATCTACATAATACTCTCTCTCTCTCTCTCTCTCTCTCTCTCTATATATATATATATATAAAATATGCATCAGTTAATTAGAAAGGAATAGAAATTTTTACTCTAATTGAGAAATATTATAGACCTAACTAAATGAGGACAAACTACAAGCAATTTGGGGAAACTATAAGGACATAATTAAATAGTCACTGTTTTTAGAAATCCTTAACTGCATATTGAAATCTTGCCACTTGTTGGGGAAATGAGGGGGTAAATCAACTTGTCAGTGTGAGTACTAAAGAAAACAAAATATGGTTAAGAGGGTCCCTGTAAAATTCACATACTCAGTAGTTCTGCGATTTCTGATTTTAAATGTTTCTACAAAATAGTTTATCTGAATCATTAAACTATTAGGCCATGCTCAGCAACCACAGAGAAAATCTGCTGTTAAACCTGAAAGTGTATGATTCAAAACTTGATATAGGCAATAGGTATGTAAAATGTATGTATTCTAATATGAGAGGGTAAATCGAAGTAATTTTCTTGGAGCACACTGATAAAACAAAGCAATTGGATCTGGTGATGGACATTTCATTATCATCCAACAGACCTGGGATACTACCTTATAGTAATAACTTTATTGTTTAGCAAAGGTGCTTTATAAATAGAACAACAACAAAATAAGAGGAATAGAAATCATACAGCTAAAACAGATAATCTGATTTTGTGGGTCTTAGACCAGAGAATAGTGTTGATTCAGTTTCAGAGTAAATGACCTGATTTAAGGTCTTCGAAGTAACAGAGACAAAATAACCTATACACTCTACCATATTTTCCTCAATTCTAGTGTTCTTCAAAGAGAGAATGTTTTCTCTAAATCTTTTTTTTTAATTTATTATTATTATTATACTTTAAGTTCTAGGGTACATGTGCATAACGTGCAGGTTTCTTACATATGTATACTTGTGCCATGTTGCTGTGCTGCACCCATCAACTCGTCAGCACCCATCAACTCGTCATTTACATCAGGTATAACTCCCAATGCAATCCCTCCCCTCTCCCTCCTCCCCATGATAGGCCCCGGTGTGTGATGTTCCCCTTCCCGAGTCCAAGTGATCTCATTGTTCAGTTCCCACCTATGAGTGAGAACATGCGGTGTTTGGTTTTCTGTTCTTGTGATAGTTTGCTAAGAATGATGGTTTCCAGCTGCATCCATGTCCCTACAAAGGACACAAACTAATCCTTTTTATGGCTGCATAGTATTCCATGGTGTATATGTGCCACATTTTCTTAATCCAGTCTGTCACTGATGGACATTTGGGTTGATTGAAAGTAATTCTGTATGCATCGCTAAACATTTCTCCAGGCAATTGGAGTAATGTGTGTCTAGGGCTAACTCAGAGGAATCTTTTGTGTCTCATAAAAGAAGCTAACTATACTCTTGTGAGATGATAATCACTATCATTGACTGACAATCTCTAAGGTTTGAAGGGATATTGAATACTCAAGGGTATTCACATTCTTTTTGATTCATGAATCTCTTCAGGTACAGGGAACTTAGTGTTTTTCAAGAGTGCAAAATGCCTAGAGACAGCTGGGAACATAAGAATGTCATTCATGATATTGCGCTCATAGTTACTTGAGCTTCATCTCGGAAAATAAATTGCCTTGTGCAATATTTCTTACAACTTGGTTCCTAAATCAACTCAACAAACTAGTTCTTTATGGATGCAAAAATAATCTAAATTTATTTAATGAACCTAAACATGCCTTTTAAAAATCTATATATCATTCATTTCATAAAAACTTAATGAAAATAACAATTTTGTCTATTGTAAATGGCATGTGATTGCAACAGATTTGGAAATCACTTTATATCCTATATCTTTGTGAACCTCATAATGACTACTAATAAACAACATAAAGAATTTTCAGTTATAATTTTGAAAAAAAATTTAATGATTTTTGGGCTTCTAGGCCAACTCTGCAATATAACCCTTCAAAAGATTGAACTTTGAAACTCTGGTTGTCATCTGACATATGCAGACAGAACAGAAATATAACCCCCTTTCTAAATGTTTACATTGTCTCCCTGGTACAAATTAGCTTGTTGGAAACTTTAGCAATCACTGACATAAAGATCCTGCTATTACACAAAACTGATACTTTTTATTTTATTATTATTACACTTTAAGTTCTGGACACATGTTCAGAACTTGCAGGTTTGTTACACAGTTATACACGTGCCATGGTGGCTTGCTGCACCCATCAACCCATCATCTACATTAGGTATTTCTCCTAATGCTCTCCCTCCCCTAGTGCCCCACCCCACTACAGGCCCCAGTGTGTGATGTTCACCTCCCTGTGTCCATGTGTTCTTATAGCTCAACTCCCACTTATGAGGGCAAAGGACATGAACAGACACTTCTCAAAAGAAGACATTATGCAGTCAACGAATATATGAAAAAATGCTCATCATCACTGGTCATTAGAGAAACGCAAATCAAAACCACAATGAGACACCATCTCACGCTAGTTAGAATGGCGATCATTAAAAAGTCAGGAAACAACAGATGCTGGAGAGGATGTGAAGAAATAGGAATGCTTTTACACTGTTGGTGGGAGTTTAAATTAGTTCAACTATTGTGGAAGACAGTGTAGCGATTCCCCAAGCATCTAGAACCAGAAATACCATTTGACCCAGCAATCCCATTACTGGGTATATACCCAAAGGTTTATAAATCATTCTACCAAAAAGAAACTGAGACTTTTTTAAGTCAAATAAACAACATTTCATAAAGCAGCACAGGATTTTGTATCTTCCCATTCCATTAGATGCTATTATGCTGAATTGGAACCTCATTCTAACCCGTGTCAATATTTTAGGGTTGAAACAGTCTAAAACATAATAGTTACTGTTCTCCTCTTGTGATATCTATATATTTAATATGTTCACATTCTCTGTCTTCACCTATATTAATAATTTTAAAAAGGAAAAGAGAGGTGGCTTTAGGAAGAACTTCACATTACACATCAGAGTAAATACCAAATCATTTTCAATTTACTAAAATAAATCAATTTAAGAAAAAAGTATTCAGCTGGAGAGCAATGAACCTTATTGTCATTTCATCTGATCCGTATTTCTCCACCTGAGACATGGAAATAACCAGAGAGTTATTGTAAAATACCTCAGGTACATTGTTGAAAGTAATTTCCTGCTTTCATGGGATAATCGAAACATAAATGTAAATAAGGTAGCTTGAAAGTTCACTTTCTCATCAATGCCCAAACAATTTTTTCTAATAAAGCCCAGTAAAACTTAGCTTGTAATGCCATCAAGGTAAATGTATTCATGAAGTACTCACTTGCTAAATTTTTAAATATGATACATTATCTGAGCTTTAATTTTTAGTTGTTATTTCAATTATCCATTGCTGTATAATAAGCAGTCATCATACTTAGTTGATTAAAACAGAAACTCACAATTTGTTAATTTTGGCTGGATAATTAGGAGGATAATATTCTGAGTCTTGCCTAGGTTTGCTTATATGACTTACAAGGCCTATATAATCCAAAGTGACATCACTCAAATGTCTGGCAGTTCACAGGTGCTGTCAGCTGGGTTCTCCTCCATTAGTCTCTCTGGTAGTGTAGATCAGGTTCTCACTTGGCATTGGTGCCATTTTAATTTGGCAAGCCTAAATTCACTATCATTTATCAAGTGTCTATTAAGTCAGTGTCAGAGAGGACTACACAAGCATATGGACATGAGGAGACTTAATACATCGAGGGTTCTTTAACAGGCTACCCAGTTATATTTCCTGTTCTAAACATTTTTTCAGATATAACAAACAATCATTTTACAATTTAACTTGTAGATGAATGAATTTCCTGGGATATAATTTAACTAAGCAAAGTTTTTCATACTAAAAATTTTATGACCTCTTTACCCATCTTAGGTTTTAAGATTGATATAAGAGGTATTCAGTAATAGAAATTTAAAGTTAAGACTAGAGCCAAGACTGCTGAAGATATGGCTCTTATCCAAAGGAAAATCAAGAAATTGCTATGTCTTGCAAAGGCCAGTGAGCAGACACAGGGGAGAGAATACAATTGCCCCAAATAAAGACTACTTTTGGAACTCAGTGATTATATATGTGTGTATATATATGCATATTACATATATATGTATACACGTATTTATATGAATATATATAACTGAAAACTGAACACATCCCACATACACCATATACATGAAAGTGAACACACACACACACATACACATATATATATATATATTCAATTTCATTGAATTGTTATGGAACCTAAGGAACAAACTAAATGGAATATGATGGTCGCATCTGTGACAGCCATGGTACTAGAACTAGTAGTCGTTCTTCTAAGGTGCGAATTGACATAGTAAAACAAATAAGAAACAAAGCAGCAAGAGAGAGGTACATTTTCCCTGAAGCCAGGCTGAATATTCGCTAACAAGGAAATTTCTACAGTCATTGTTTTAATCTGATTCACTCTCTCTGTGGGATGTTCTGGGGTTACTGCCTACAGAAATTCCACTTTCCCTTATCGAGGTTTTCTTTTTTTATTTTCAGTCCAAATATTAATCATTTTGGTAGAGAAGGCAGAAGCAATTAACAACTGAGTAATTCTTCAACAATCATGTTAAAAGGTTTCCAAATCATGAATGTATAGTTCTGTTTTGTTCACTAGATTTTAACCCACATACCTCATTTGTATAGAAATGATGCTTATTTGGATATTCAGTAAATTTCTTCATACAAAGACAAAAAAAAATCTATAAAAAGTACACACACACACAGACACTATGAATACATGCACACACACAAATATATGTACATGGTTTACCATTATTTTCTAGATCATTCAGAGGTCACTATTAATTAAAACGTCATAGATCTATGGCAAATTTGGGACCACTTCTCCTAAGATAGGAATTTTAAAAGTCTTCACTTGTTATAACAATGGGAAGAAGTCTGAGAGCTGGAGTAAAGGAAGTTGGTGCTCAGAAATATTAACTACCATTTATATAAGATATCCAAGGGAACATTTATGAGATAATCTTAAAGTCCAATGAGACTAAAATATTAATACAGGTTGTTTAGCCAAGTTTTCCAACAGGAAGAAGGAAACAAGCAGTGAGCCAAAAAGCATGCAGGATACAGAGGAGCAGGTTAAATGAAGCCATTAAAGCAGAAATATTGAGAAGAACAAATAGGAGTTAGCAGATGAGAGCAAGCAGTTGCAAGTGGAGTGGGCTGAGCTAGAATTATGGTGTAGAAAACGACTGAGAAGAACCCAAACAAATGATTGTATAATGTACATAGGATAACATAGATTTCATCAAGGTATATAAACAAATAAACTACCTGCCATTACAACTAATTTCTTAGCAAATTATTCATAAAAGTGTATAACTTTGTGAGGCAGTACAGATACCAAAACTCGCATTGACCCAATTTGTCTAAAGAACTATCTTTTACACTTCACTGTTTTTTTTTTTTTTTTTTTTTTTTTTTTTTTTTGTTTTGTTTTTGAGACGGAGTCTCGCTCTGTCGCCCGGGCTGGAGTGCAGTGGCCAGATCTCAGCTCACTGCAAGCTCCGCCTCCCGGGTTTACGCCATTCTCCTGCCTCAGCCTCCCGAATAGCTGGGACTACAGGCGCCCGCCACCTCGCCCGGCTAGTTTTTTGTATTTTTTTTTAGTAGAGACGGGGTTTCACCGTGTTAGCCAGGATGGTCTCGATCTCCTGACCTCGTGATCCGCCCGCCTCGGCCTCCCAGAGTGCTGGGATTACAGGCTTGAGCCACCGCGCCCGGCCCACTTCACTGTTTTTTAATAGGCAATAAAGTGCCCCAAAAGTCTTCTATACCAAGTTCAGTAGGTTGATAACATTGACTATAACTGAGCATTGCTTTGTTTCTACCCTCAGGTAAATCTGAAAATTTTCTCCTGCCTCTTTATGAAAATGGAGAAACCTCACAAGAGATGCTAATGAACAGCTGACCCCGCCCCATCACAATTTGTAGAGTATTAATTCCCAAATTACCCAGACCTTTAGTTCTGAATGTGCAAAAATGGTTTAGTCTCAAATGTTTTCGACTACTGACAAGCTCAAGAATTCAGAGGAGGCAGTAATAAGGGAAAAGTAATTAATATATAATATCAAAACTTAAGCCTAACACCATAACACCTAATTTTCGATGATGCCAAATACTTAAAAGTTTTCCCTTTTTATTTCTGGGGAAAGTTGCATAGCATACAAACTTCTACTAAATTCTTGGGCTTATAAATAAAGGAAAGGACTGCCTAATGACAATAATATCTTGACTGCGGAAGAATTATGTCAATTAACAAAAATTGCTTCATGGGAAAAAGATGAATTGTCTCCTCAAAGTCTTTTTTTAAGTATAGGTGACCAAAACCATCCCGTATATAGAAGACAACATTACACTGTTTTATACAAGATATGTTTTACATGTTACAGAAGATTCACATTTAATAATGTAACTTTTAAAAATCTTAGAAAGCTATAACTTTATGACTTAACTAACCAAATACATTGAAAACCCCTTGGATTTAGACCTACAGGGAGGTGGTTTTGCTTTCTGTACCATAACACACATAGTTGAAGCAAACATATTCAAACATAATACTCCTGCATAATAGAAAGCGTTCTCTGTTTTCTGGATGAAAAGGCATGAGGTCTTGTGTGTTAGCAAACTAAAATTGTTAACTATAAAAAAAGAGTCAAAAATGAAAGGGGCTCTCGTGCATTTATAAGGACATCAAATCGATCAGATTCATCAGAAAAGAAAACATTCCTCAGAGAATCTGTTCTCAAGCTAATGTTTCTTCATTGAATTTGATACTAAACTACCATTTTTGTTGAATCCTCTGTGCTTTCAAAATAGTGAAATTTAAATTATTTTTAATTTATGAAAGAGATTATTTATTTTTATTTTCTCCTATACATTGTTTAAGTAGCACCTTAAAAAATAGACAAATCCATCCAGAGTCAAGATAACTCAACACAATTCCCTATCACTGTGAAAATAGACTATGTTCTTCATTACAAAAGCACTATAATAGCTATAAAAATTATACCTCCTGGAGTATATGATATTTACATATCAATGCAAAAGGGGAATAGATTAAAATATGTTTATAAATGTCTAAAACCTTAAGTAAGTTTAACATAGTACTATAAATCAGGTTTGTGGGTGATATTTTGCTAGCTTCTAGACTTGTGAGCAAGATATTAAGTTTTAGGTTTCTTATATTTAAAATTAAGAAAGGAAATGATTGGGTTTGCATTCAAAGAGAGGACATTTCGAAACTTCTTTTTTAAAAAAAATATCAAAACATAACATCACATATGTAAAATGGGTTGATGGCTTACGACCAAGTAAAATATCTCAATACCCCACTTTTCAAGATCAGTAACATTGGCCTAAGAGTATCAGTCTACAGGAATTATAAAAAGTTGTATTTATACCCTGAGATTATACCCTATAATGTGCAAACATTATAGGATAGACAAGTGGATATAAGGTTTCTTTCTATGTTTCCTTATATATTCAAAATGGGAAAACTAGATGGAAGACAATGCATATTTATTTAGAATTCTAAATGATGGTAATTTTAGAACCTTCAATGTCAGAGTTACTTTATATGAATAAGTTTACCTAATTTTCCACACTATGCATATCTAATAGATACTACCATTGTACAGATTAGAAAACTGCATCTCTAATTATTATTATTCATTCTAGTCACAGAGATAAGAAAGGGCAAAATATCACAATATAAGCCCAAATAGTTATTAGTTTAATGGAATATTCTTTCCACTGGACTTTGACTTGTTTTTTTTTATTTATCTATTCATATAACATCAGCTGAAAAAAGGGACTAGCAGATGCAATATTTTAGCTAATATATCCAATCTCCTATTTGAAATCTCCTGAGTATCTAACAGAAAATTCAAATTTAGTGTGTCTGAAATCAAGCTGACTGGTGCACATGTTCACACTGAAACAAAGCAAAACAAAATTCCTTCAACAACTTTTCTCATCTCAATAAATGGCAGTACACTGTGCCTGTGTGACTCATCCCCAAAACCTAGAGGTCCACCTTGGTTCCTTCTTATCCCTATCACTCTCCATTTCCAAGATTTCCGTTTCTTCTGTGAACACTTCTCAAAGCTACACCCATCCCTCTGTCAGAATATCACAAAGCAACACAACTCTACCTCTCCACTTATCATCTCCTCCCTAAATGCTCTATTTTCACAGTAGTCAGAGTGATTTTTTTTAAGCATACAAGATCTTGACTCTTCATTCCCTACCTTCTGCTTTAACTCCTTGATTGGCTTTCCACTGCTTATATAAGGAAAATTTTCCAACTCCTTTTTAACGACCATAGATCTTGGCTTGATGTTTTCTGCCTGCCTCTCCAACCACGTCATACACGTCCCTTCTTTTCTTATCACACCCGAAACACTTTTAATTATTTCCCCAGTTTTTGTATATACCAACCCTTTCTCTGCATGTAGAATTTTGTGCTTGTTGCTCTTTCTTTCTAAAATAAACTTTCTGTGGCTTTTTGTACAATTAGATCATTGTTCTTTGAAATCTCAGCTAAGAAGTTTTCTGAAATACCTTAATTAAAGTTCCTTCCCTGGTTACTAGCAGTCTCCTCACTTTGTTTATTTTTATTGTAATTTTTAATTATTGTTTTCTATTTGTTCGATTTCTTGTTTCTTGTTTTTCCTCAGGTCAAGATCATATTCAAATTTGTACCCGCAGTTCTTATCAAACTACTAGGTAACTACACACCTATTAAAACAACTAAGCATAAAAATTAGTGACAACACTCTGATGGTAGTTTCTTTTGCTGTGCAGAAGCTTTTTAGTTTAATTAGATCCCATTTGTCAACCTACAGAATGAGAGAAAATTTTTGCAATCTACTCATCTGACAAAGGGCTAATATCCAGAACCTACAAAGAACTCAAACAAATTTACAAGAAAAAAACAAACAACCCCATCAAAAAGTGGGCAAAGGATATGAACAGACATTTCTCAAAAGAAGACATTCATACAGCCAACAGACACATGAAAAAATGCTCATCATCACTGGCCATCAGAGAAATGCAAATCAAAACCACAATGAGATACCATCTCACACCAGTTAGAATGGCGATCATTAAAAAGTCAGGAAACAACAGGTGCTGGAGAGGATGTGGAGAAATAGGAACACTTTTACACTGTTGGTGGGATTGTAAACTAGTTCAACCATTATGGAAAACAGTATGGCGATTCCTCAAGGATCTAGAACTAGATGTACCATATGACCCAGCCATCCCATTACTGGGTATATACCCAAAGGATTATAAATCATGCTGCTATAAAGACACATGCACACGTATGTTCATTGTGGCACTATTCACAATAGCAAAGACTTGGAATCAACCCAAATGTCCATCAGTGACAGATTGGATTAAGAAAATGTGGCACATATACACCATGGAATACTATGCAGCCATAAAAAGGATTAGTTTGTGTCCTTTGTAGGGACATGGGTGTAGCTGGAAACCATCATTCTTAGCAAACTATCACAAGAACAGAAAACCAAACACCGCATGTTCTCACTCATAGGTGGGAACTGAACAATGAGATCACTTGGACTCAGGAAGGGGAACATCACACACCGGGGCCTATCATGGGGCGGGGGCAGGGGGGAGGGATTGCTTTGGGAGTTATACCTGATGTAAATGACGAGTTGATGGGTGCTGACGAGTTGATGGGTGCAGCACAGCAACATGGCACAAGTATACATATGTAACAAACCTGCACGTTATGCACATGTACCCTAGAACTTAAAGTATAATAATAATAAATAAAAAATTAGTGACAACAAATGCTGGCAAAGATGAAGAAATTATCATTCATACATTGCTAGAATTGTAAAATGGTATTACGCTCTGGAACTAACTCATCAGTTTCTTCTAAAACTAAACATATATTCACAATATGACCCAGCAAATTGCACTCCTGGAAATTTATCTCAGAGAAATGAAAACCTGTATGTGATCATTCATAGCACCTTTAATTCTAATAGAGGAAAACTGGAAACATCCAAAATGTTAGACAGATGAATGGTTAAATAAACTGTGGTATATCCATATGATGAAATACTACCCAGAAATAAAAAAGAATATAGTTTTGACACATACAATAAGTCGCATAGATCTGAAGGACATTATGCTTAGTGAAAAAAAAGCCAATATCAAAAGGTCACATAGTATATTATTTCATGTATATAACTTTAATAAAATAACATACATATAGAAAACAGATTAGTGATTTCCAGAGGTTAGTGATGGTAGGGAAATGTGAGATGAATGTGACTATAAAATGTGAGGAAGATATTTTTAGTGATGGAAGAGTTCTGTAGCTTAATTGTAATAATGGTCACATTAACCAACACGTGATAAAATTGACATAGACCTATACATTCATATTGTACCAGCATCAATGCCTGGTCTTGATATTGTACTAAATTATACAAGATGTAACTCTTAGAAGAAACTGTGCAGAATGGTACATGAGACCTCTCTTTATATGAAACTTCCTATGGATCAATGATCTTTTTAAAATAAAAAGCTAAAAAATGCTAGGTGTTCAATAAATATAATAGCAGTAATTACATTTTGTCCAATTCTTACCATATAAAAATGCTTCACATACATTCACTCATACAATTCAATCTATAGCAGGATCATATTGATGCCATTATTATTCCTAACTTATAGCCTAGTAGCTTGTTCCAGGTCACATAGCTAATATGAGGAAGGGTTACGATTTTAATCCAAGCAACCAGCTCCAGACAATGTGCTCCCAATCAACACATCACGGTGTTTCTCAAAAATAATTCTGGATGGAAGGAAAGAAGGGAGGTAGGGAAGGAGACAGAGAAAGAAGGAAGGAAGGAAGGAAGGAAGGAAGGAAGGAAGGAAGGAAGGAAGGAAGGAAGGAAGGAAGGAAGGAAGGAAGGAAGGAAGGAAGGGAGGGAGGGAGGGAGGGAGGGAGGGAGGGAGGGAGGGAGGGAAGAAAGCAGTTAGGAAGCAGGAAGGCAGGAAGGAAGGAAGGAAAGAAGGAAGAATAGCAGATATATTTACTCAAAGAGAAGACATCATAAAACCCTTTTAACAAACACAGCCTGACTTCTCAAATTCCCTCTCCATTCAACTTCCTTGAATATAGAGTCCTATTCAGGGTTAACAGAAGGAGATCTCAAACTAAAGATCATAATGCTACATGTATTGTGGCATTGCATTGCCAGAGTTCACTGAGTAAACCTTTCTAGAGATGGACATTTTTCACTCTGTTGGAAAAGTTATCTTTGTTATAAGGTTTCTGAAGAAGCATTTGCCATAATGAAGGTACGTGGTCACATACAATTTGATAGACATCAGCACAAGTGAAAGGAAAAACTTGATAAAGGTGAAGGGATTGCCTTTGTTATATCTAATATTCTATCACCCCAGATCTATCTTTTTAAATCACCACATTACTTAGCCTAACCCTGTTTTTCTGTTTTCTAGAGGAACTCTCCACATTGATCAGGTTGATTTATTCACATTTTCCCAAAAAATGCTAGGTACGTTCCTTCCTAAATCAACCCGTTATAGTCTGAATTGCCCACGGATGAACTATGTTCACCAGTTATGACTCTTAGGAGGAACTTCACAGAAGATCTTCAGTGGCATCTGTTGGTACATATTGGACATTACCTAAAAATTTAGAGTTTTAGCAACAAACAGATTCTATTCTTAAACCTGTTGGTCATGCCCGGGCAGTTATGTGTAAAATAACTACACAGAATTTCAAAAATTCAAGATGTTTGCCCACCTATTTAATGTCCTTCACTCTCCTCTCCAGCTTTCCAAATAATATCCATAATTCAAAGACCAGTGAAATCCTACAGGCATATTCCTAGAATAACTTCCCAGAAAACACTGTTTAAATTAATGAAGAGCATCCATGGACAATATGTCTTCAAGAGCTCAAGATCTAGTGAAAAAATAGAAACAGAGAAGGAATTTCAATAGAATGTGTTGAAGATTTTAGATTATTTCTCTCTTGCAAATTTCTGTTGTTTGTTTGAACATTCATGAGAATAGTACTCCTTTCCCATTAAATGTATAAATAAACATAAGAATGGAGGTTGATCCTTCCTCCAAATTCATTAAATATTAAATTTTTTAAGTAAAAGATAAGAAAGCTGTATAAAGATTAAAATTCATAATTACTTCCAACATAGAAAATAATTGAAATAGATAAAAACACAACCAAACAGAAATGGATATTGCTAAAAATCACCTTCTTAATGAAATTAGTAACAAAAGTGAAATTATTGTTCTATTCATATTGGTGACATTACTTCTTAAATTGTTCAAATTAAAATGTATCCTACCTGTGAGTTCAAGAAAAAATGACAATAAAGGAATAGCATCCTACACAAAGAAATATAACTCACAGTTTTAGCATAGCAACAAAGTGTTTACAGAACAAGTTATAGATTATTCTGCAATACAAAATAATCCTAAAGTGTTTTTAAACTGAAATCAAAATTCAAATTAGAATTAGAAATGATATGATGTTCTTATTTCAGCAATGAATACAGAAGTGAAATGACTTGATTTTTCTGAAGACTGTATTTTTCAGTGTTCTTCTGGGTTTAACAATTTAAAGAGTCCCTTTTATTCCTTAAATAATATTCAGTTTGTGAATGTAAACACACCTTTTTCAGCTCTGCTTATTCTGCAGAAGGACCCTTCTATATCAAGGATTAACACAATATGCATCATGGGTTCAAAAATTTCAATTTGCAGCTATCCTTAGCAAATAATGAGAACCATCTGGACTGATTGATGTGGAGATTGAAAGTAATTGATCCTGCAGTTGAGAAGCTTTTTGAAACATGAAATTAAACAAGATGATATTAAGCATTCTGAAGTTCATCAGAGTGGCACATCAAATGTGTTACTAGCTGTTTATTTCCCTTCACATTTTTATAAAGAGCCTTGACTGGCAGAATGCAACATAAATAGAAGCTAAAAGATCTAGATATTGATGTAGTGATCAAAGGCACACAGCTGGTTAAGTTTGTTATAGTAAACATTTTATGTGGTACATGAAGACTTTGATTCCTTGCCAAATGTCATTTGTAGGTGAGCAATTATTAACAGGATTGTACTTCTTAATACGCAAGGATCACCATTAATAAAAGTAGACTATTGTAAAGTGAGTTAGCAATCATTTTACTTATGAATAAAAACTTATACTATTTCAGGTAATTTTCTTATTGTTTCTTGAAAAAGGAAGTCCTTTATAAGTCCAGTTAAATATTACCTAATTTTCACATCAAATTTCATAGTAAACAAGACTTATTCTTCTTACTTTACCAATTTCAAAAAGCTAAATTTCACTGGGGATATATCATTTGTTTAAGACTAGGTAACTGATAACCTAAACCAAGACCCCAAATGTGTTATTTTCTTTATTTTCAGCACACAATGTTTTCCATCATGATATATTACATCTTGCTAAAGAAGCAATGTTTCTTTAGCAAGATAATTGAAAAGCATGAACATTGGTTTACTAGAAAGATCTTTTAATATTCCATATCATTTACAACTATTTATTTCCAAAATGACATTGACTTAATAGACTTCATCCATATTTGCATGATATTCAGCTATATCACTAACTCAGGCACTATTCACATGGCTCCAGAATTAAACCAATATCTGACAAGAGGGTCCAATGTGACCTCCCAGTTGAATTAGAAGACAGGCATTTTGTGATTTGAGGAAGACATCCTGTGAATTTACAAATGTCCAGAAAGTGATACAAAAGAAAAACAAAATATTTCAGCCTAGTTAAAAAGTAGTGCTACTATTTCTTGAAATGCTTAAAGCTATAATAAGTATCATTCCCAAATCTGGGGATAAGATATAGAAAATGGCATCTCCCAATGTAATCTTGGACATATTTGTCAGTAAGGAGTACAATGAAATATGGCAAACTATACAGCAAGTTTTAAAAACTGCTAATAACTTTATCTCAGTAACAAAATTTAAACACTGATCCAACCTAACACAGATGAACATAATATACCCATTCTGAAAGACAAAGAACATATATCGATATTTATACATTAAATAAAAATCATGGAATATAGAACTATAGACTTGTGCACATTTACCTGGAAAATATTACCCCAATTTTGTTTCTCTAGGCTCCAAGAGAAATTTCTTGGAGAAAATGAGATTTTGTAAACAATGCTAGCAAAAAAGACAACTTAAGAAATTATGGAGAAAAAAGCATACTTTAGATGTAAAACACAGCTTGAGAAAAGCTTAGGGGCAAGAAGTAACGCATCATTGACCAGTGTAAATGAACCATTTAGGCAGTAAAATGTGTCCAAGAATGTGGTGAGTCTATCCAATTCTCTTTTATATATCTAGACAAGTGATTTCAAACACACACATGGAGCCCTGAGACAGTGGGTGTTCACCTAATGTAAGCCCTAATATAGGAGCTGAGGTCAATATTGAGTGAATAAGTCTATCAATCAATAAATAAATTAGAATGAGCTAACTGTCACACATTCTTACCCTCATCCCTTTGCTGCATTAACTGAGCAAACATCTCTCTCTAACTACATAGGGAAAGTTTTAGTACTCAAACAAAAAGGTAAAATTAATAATCTGCTTGAGGCTGTATGCAAAAATAAAGCAATGTGTACCAGGCTTCTTCAAAGATATGCATATTGCAATCTACCTTATAAACAGATTTACTCTCAATTATAAGAACTAAAAGAAAAGGAATTATTTTAAAATATCCTGACTTCCACCCACCCCATACAAAGTTTGGTTTTATTAACTTTCTTGAAAGGATGTTTTTAACTTTATGAAAATCAAATATTATAACCATTACTATATATTGATTGGATTTTATATGTTCAATATATTATAAAAGATTTTTAAACATATTATTTCCATTTATATTACTTTTACAACTATCAAGACAAATCAGCTTTCTTTAAATTCTGGAGATAGGTACTATTATTCTTTCCATATTGCTCATGATAAAATTGAGGAGCAGAAAAGTTGAGAAACTCTCAGCTATTGAGTGGTAGACTAGGCTTCAACACAACTTAGTTTTAGAGATCAAGCTGTTAAAACTTTTGTTATATTTTCTATTAGATCTTCAGTTCTTTATATACAGAAAGAAGGTATGAGAAGCATTAGATAAAATTTTACCTGTTAAACTGATATAACAAACTCTAATATGTATAATGTGAACAAATGTTCTCTGAAAATAAATTTGGAGCAAAGAGACTTTATTCCAGTGAACAGTTTGAAAATCTGGAAAATGAAGACTTTGGTGTAAACCAAAGGTATGTTCCAGAAAACAAAGGAAAGTTTCAGACTTTACAGCAAAACTTTCTGCCCAGATTCCCAATCAGGTCCATTTATACCAATTAAGGATTCAGATTTGCTCAGTTTTAATTAGTTGATACAGTTGAGGCTTGATTGGTCAAGTCAGATGAGCTTTGATTGATTGGTTCAGGTGAGCTCTAGTATTCCTGAAGTATGAGTTTTCAGGAAACTCAGAGTCCATGTGTGACTTCTCGTCAGCAAATGGCCACTTGGTGACTGTCAGAACTAAGCTCTTTTGAATCCTTCATTTGCATAAATGGACCTGACTGGGAACCTCAGCGGAAAGTTTTGATATAAAACATGAAACGTTCCTTTGTTTTCTGGAATATAACTTTGTTTTTCGCAAAAGGCTACATTTCTTGAGTTTTCAAACTGTTAACTGGCATAAAATCTCCTTACTCCAAATTCTTTTCAGAGAAAATTTCTAATTTAGACCCAATTAGCCACTTGGGATCCATCTTGAAAGATTTGCTCTTTCATAGTCATATTTGTTCACAATAGTAAATCTCACACAATGTAAACATATTGCTGTACAATAGTTCAAAGCTGGTGTTCCCTATCAGCAGGTTTCTCTTCTTCAGGAAATAATACAGGGCCCCAGGATTCCACTATTTGATGGCTCTGGTGTCTTTTTCTAGCATAATTGGTTATTATTATCTGAATTGAGCCCATAGAATGGTGGAAAGAGTGGAAAGGAGACATATCTATCTCCTAAAAGCCTTGGCCCAGAAACGGTGTAAATCATTTTCATCCACATTCCATTGGCCACTACTTGTCACATAATCACACATATCTGGAAAATGTACTCAAGTTGTGTGCAAAGAAAAGAAAAGTGACTTGGAGGAATCAGTCAAGATCCTCTGCTATAGTCATCTAACCAGGAGAAGATCCAATGATTGATTCAGTTTAAGAAGCATAGTGAAATTGATAATAAACAATATCAAGGTAAGCACATATTTTAAAAACTATAATAAGTACTTAACATTAGCACTTATTTCAAATTATCACATTGAGGATGCACTGAGCCTGACTTTTGGCATATCCTGATGAGCTCTGATTTCCTCTGAACATGATTAAGTTAGTTGATTTTGTTTGGAATTCTCATTAGAATGTGTAATTGAAACAATTTTCTCCCCATACATAGTGACTTAATTAAATGAAGGTTATGAGTAAATGTTTAATATGTGCAGGGTAAAGCATACTTTTCTACACACAGTCACTCAGATGTAAATGAATAAAAAATTCTCATATCAGAATACCTGGTTTAGAAGAGCTTCATAACATAAGTTTGGCTTAAAACAAATGATTCTATCTTCTTCTGAGAAGCATTGGAATAGACAACAGAGTTTGCAGTTTTAATATGACAGTGAAATATTAGCATGATGGGGCAGTATAATAAGCACAGGTGTAGTCATCAAACCTCACCTTGAGAGATCCCAAACAAATAACACTAGACGCGTTTCTTAATTTCTTTGATTCTTATTTTAATTATTTAAAAAATGAAACAAAATACATGCCTTATGAGTTTTTTGTGAAGATTGAGAGACCATATACAGATCTGAGTGATCAATATTACCTTTGTTATCAATCTTGCATCTCTGTATTTTGCTCCATACCTCCTTTCCTTTACCATCCCACTGCCCATCTATTTACTTAGAGTGATTATGTTTACCCTCACCTTGATTTCTACTGGCAGAAGAAACCTGAATTTAAAAAATGCAAATAAAGAGTGGTTAGAAATTTCATTTTTGGTTTTTAATTATGTCAGTTCAATATAGTTATCTCATTATAACCTACACAGGCAGTAAAATTGTGGATTCTGATTTATTTAATCCATACACAAGCTTATAAATTACTATTAGTATCACAAGTGATAATCATTTCTAGTGCTAACAGTAATTAGCATTATATATGCGGAGGCAAAAGGAAACAGAGTATGATATATACCATTATACCTGTAACTAATAAATAATGGTATCCAGCCTTCTAATTCAAGTCCAGATGCTATGTCTACTACAACCAATTGCCCCTTCTTCGCAAACCTTCAGAAGTACCATTGTTCTAAGTAATATTTTCTTCACACAATTATCATACTTAAATGTAAATTATTACTTGAGTAATCACTTTATCAGACAATTTTTTTAATAAAGCACAGGCATTGAGGATAGAATTACTGATATAGTTTTGCTGTGTCCCCATCCAAATCTCATCTTGAGTTTCCACCTGTTGTGGAAGAGACAAGATAGGAGGTAATTGAATCATGGAGACAGATCTTTCCCATGCTGTTATCATGATAGTGAATAACACTCACAAGATTTGATGGTTTTGTAAGGGAGTTTCCCTACACAGGCTCTTTATTTGCCTGCTGCCATCCATGTAAGATATGAATTGCTCCTCCTTGCCTACTACCAAGATCTTGAGGCCTCTTCAGCCAGGTGGAACTGTAAGTCCATTAAACTTTCTTTTGTAAATTGCTCAGTCTCAGGCATATCTTTATCAGCAGCATGAAAATGGACTAATACAGTAAATTGGTACTAGTAGAGTGGGACGCTGCTGAAGATAACCAAAACTGTGGAAGCAACTTTGGAACTGAGTAAAAGGCAGAGGTTGGATCAGTTTGGAGGCCTCAGAAGAAGAGAGAAAAATGTGGGAAAGTGTGGAACTCCCTAGAGACTTGTTGAATGGCTTTGACCAAAATGCTGATAATGATATGGACAATGAAATCCAGGCTGAGGTAGACTGAGATGTAGATGAGGAACTTGTTGAGAACTGGAGCAAAGGTGATTCTTGTTATGTTTTAGCAAAGAGACTGGTGGCATTTTGACCCTGTCTTGGAGATGTGTGGACCTTTGAACTTGAGAGAGATGATTTAAGGTATCTGATGGAGGAACTTTTTAAGCAGCAAAGCATTAAAGAGTTGACTTGGGTGCTGTTAAAAGCATTCAGTTTTAAAAGGAAAACAGCATAAAAATTCAGAAAATGTGCAGCTTGACAATATGATAGAAAAGAAAATCCCATTTTCTGAGGAGAAATTCATTCCAGTTGCAGAAATTTGCAAAAGTAATGAGGAGCCAAATGGTAATCCCCAAAACAACGAGGAAAATGTCTCCAGGGTATGCCAGATAGCTTTGCAGCAGCACCTCCCATTACAGGCTGGGAGGTTTAGGAGAAGAAAATGGTTTTGTGGGCCAGGCCCAAGTTCCTTCTGCTGTGTGCAGTCTAGGGATTTGGTGCTCTGCATCCCAACCACTCCAGCCACAACTAAAAGGGGATAAGCTACTGCTCAAACTGTTGTTTCAGAGGGTGGAAGCCCCAAGACTTAGAAGCTTCCACATGATGTTAAGCCTACAGGTGCAAGGAAGTCAAGAATTGAGGTTTAGTAACCTCTGCCTAGATTTCAGAGGATATATCAAAACACCTGGATGTCCAGGCAAAAGTTTGCTGCAGGGGTAGGGCCTTCATGGAGAACCTCTGTTAGGGCAGTGTGGTAGGGAAACATGGGGTCAGGGCCCCCACACAGAATCCCTACTGGGCACCACCTACTGGAGCTGTGAGAAGAGGGCCACTGTCCTCCAGATCCCAGAATGGTAGATTCACTAACAGCTTGCACTGTGTACCTGGGAAAAGCCACAGACACTGAATGCTAGTCTATGAAAGCAGCCAACAGGGGGATTATACCCTGCAAAGCCACAGTGGCAGAGCTGCCCAAGGCCATGGGAGCCTACCTCTTGCATCAGTGTGTCCTGGATGTGAGACATGGAGTCAAAGGAAATTATTTTGGTGTTTTAAGATTTGACTGCCTGCTGGATTCCAGACTTGCCTGGGGCCTATAACCCCTTTGTTTTGGCCAATTTCTCCCATTTGGAATGGTTATATTTACCCAATGACTGTACCTCCATTTTATCTAGGAAGTAACTAATCTACTTTTAATTTTACAGGCTCATAGGCAGAAGGGACTTGCCTTGTCTCAAATGAGACTTTGGACTCTGGACTTTTGAGTTAATACTGAAATGAATTAACACATTGACAGACTGTTGAGAAGGCATGATTGGTTTTGAAATGTAAGGACATGAGATTTGGGAGGGGCTGGGGTGGAATGGTATAGTTTGGTTGTGGAATGATATAGTTCGGTTGTGTCCCCACCCAAATCTCATCTTGAATTCCCATGCATTGTGGGAGGGACCCAGTAAAATGTAACTGAATCATGGGGACAGGTCTTTCCCATGCCGTTCTCATAATAGTGAATAAGTCTCATGAGACCTGATGGTTTTATAAGGGGGAGTTTCCCTACACAAGCTCTCTCTCTTTGCCTGCTGCCATCCATGTAAAATGCGACTTGCTCCTTCTTGCCTTCTACCATGATTGTGAGGCCTCCCCAGCCATGTGGAACTATAAGTCCATTAAACCTCTTTTTCTTCCTAGTCTCTGGGTTTGTCTTTATCAGCAGCATGAAAATGGACTGATACAATTACTAAACATCATTTATGATACACTGCAAACATAGACACAAATTTGGCCCTTTTTTGTTCTATTTACTTCTATACGTATTTTTAAGAATCTAATGAACATTTAGTACCAAATCCAAGAACCCGAAATAAAAAATAACTTACATGAACCCTTTTGTTTCACATGTTTTTCTTCTATCCTGTCCTTGTATCAACAACCAGAAGCAGCTGCTATTCTAAATTTTAATAATCGTTATATATTCATAGGCACATGTACATGCATGAGTGTGTCAGGGTGGTTTAGCTTCTATTTGAGTTTTCTTGAAGAACATTAAGCTTTATGTAGTGTTCTAAGATTTGAATTTAAAGCATTCAACGTTACGGTACCAAGATTTAACCATACTATGCACATACTCAAGGTTTGTTCGTTTTCAACTATTGCATCAATTTCCATGTTCAGAATACATCACAATGAACTGATCTAATCACCTATACATAGGCATTTGAGATTTTGGGTATTATGAAGAGTTCCTCTATAAAAATAATTGTAATTATCTTTTGGTGGAGATATGCATGGGTTTTCATGACTATGTATTTAGTGAGATCTCAGGCATAAAAAATCTTACTTTTTACATTTATTACAGCAACTTATACATTTTGTGTCAAGACATATTATCAGGGAATGGAATGACTACATAAAAATGGAGGTGGAACCACTGGTAATTCACATGGAAAATAACTGAAATTTAATCTCATTATCTTAAACATCAAGAACAAATATCTTAAATATTTTAAGTAAAACAAATAAAATAAAAAGAAAGTTTCCACTTTGGACCAAGTTGAAGAAACAGTGACCATGCTTACCACCCTGCCACCCCCTGCAGAACATCTATTATGAGGGCAAAATATGTGAAACAATGACTCTTTAGACATTAGATATCAGGCAATGAAAGAAAATGATCCCTGAGAGATGGGGAAGGGGGAATGAGTGAGCACAACAATTTCCTCAGCTTTCTGACTTGATAGAGTTTCCAAGTCATGGCACAGAGAGGAGAAACAGAAGTAAAGCCCATTGAATTGAGAAGAGGGAGCTGAGTCTGGAGAGAACAGGGTAGCTGGAGTTCACGGGAGAGTACTGGAGAGAAAAAAGTGCAATACAGAGAGAGCATCCCAGATATCAGGAAAGGAAACACTTCAAGCTTTCAGCAGAGGAATAGTTAGTGCTTGCTTGTAAGGAAACTAACCAAGGGCTAGGAAGGAACCACCAGAAAGGACTAGATATAAAGTAACAGTGACCAGCCCTCACACAAAAAAAGGGAACAGAGCCCAATTCCACCAACCAGGCTGGAAAACAGAGTGTTTTCTAATGCATTGGATACAGTACATGGAAGAAATTTGCCTCAATGGTGGGGAATAATTACCCCTAGATTAAGGACTGCTCTGAGCCCACCAAAAAATACATATATTTTTATATATAAAATATATATTATATAATATACAAATATATGCATATACTTCATAGTTAATATATAAATATACAAATATAAATGTCATATATAAATTATTTATAATATATAATATAAATATAAATATATAAATATGTATAATATTAAAAGCAAAATTTAAAAGTTTGCAAACTTTATGTCAGAACAAAGCTCAACAAGATTTACAGGAATACAAAAATATCTAGTACCCAATGTGGCAAAATTCTCAGTGTATTGCACCCAATAAAAATAACCAAATAAAGAGGCAGGAAAATATGACCTATAATGAGAAGAAAAGAAAAATCAATCAAAACTTATACAAACTTAGAATTAGTAGATAATTATATTAAACCAATTATTTTTAACTATATTCCATGTACTCAAAAAGCTAATTAGAGATAACAAATACAACTTTGAGCAGTCTAATGTGCATCTAATTAGGATTTTTGAAGCAGATGAGAGTAAAAAGGGGTCTGATCAATTTTCTGAAGAAATTATGACCAAAAAAAATCACAATTCTGATGAAAACTATAGACCCACATATCAAAAAGACTTAAATTCCAAACACAAAACCGTGAGGAAGGTACATCATAATGAAATTGCTTAAAAACTAGTGATAATGAGAAAATCTTAAGAACAACCAGAGTAAAAGTCCACGTTATGTATACATGAATAAAGAGATGACAAGATATTTTTTTCTTCAGAAATAATATAAGTCAGTGTGGAGTATTATCTTTAACTTTTTTTGTTTAGAGTACTGAAAACAATAGATGAATATCCTTCCAACTTTGAGGTATGAAATGAATTTTTAAACAAAACACATGTAATCCCAAAAGAAAAGACTGATAAATTAGAGTACATTAAAATTGAGAAATTCTTAATAGTATGAACTCATGTTGTTAATAGAAAAATAAATATTTACTTGTTCTGTCCACTGAAAAGGTCTAGGAACAGTGACAAACCCAATAGCCATGTGCTCGCAAAGCACCCAGATAGTGGTCTCCATAGAACATTTCCTGCTAATAGAAATCAGATTCCCTGGCAAAATGATGGAATGACTGATTCTAGTTAAGGGAGTGTTTTGAGAGGACACAGCTAAATTGGGGTTATAGTACCAGAGTAGCTAACAACCCTACCATAAGTGGGAACGAAGGGGAGCTGGATGTGGGTGTTTACAATGCGCCTTTTATGGGATACTTTTTTTACCCGATGGATGTCCTGATGCCTAGTTGTCTGACCTACAACCAGGAGGTCCCTTAGACAGGAAACTTGTTTATACTGGCAGACACTTCTGTAGCTCTTGTCTGACCCACATCCAGGTTATGCCTGCCTGATCATCACCCTGTTGCTGGGAGCTTGACCTTGTATACTGCTACTCACCCCCATGTCCCAGAGAAAATGCCCAAGAAAGTCTCTCCTTGGTTCTTCAGATGGAAGGTACAAATTCAATAAACCACCAAAATAGGAAACAAGTTCAAAGACTTTTACTTACAGATTCTGGGCAGGAAGGACACAAGGAGCTGAGAGGGCTGACCTCAATTCCCAGGTCACACTAGCCAGGAGTGCAGAGTGGAGTGGGGGCAGAGACAAAATCATGTGGCAATTAGCAGTGTGTATAAGAGAATAGGGCATGGACCACTCATTTCATGAACAAATACTAGAGTGCTCTCTTTAAGGGAAGAGGGGCAGGAAAGCTAGGAGCACAGTTTGCTAGGCTGCAGACACACTTCTAAGTTCTCATCTCTGACCACCAGCTTGAACTGTGCCAGTTCCGGCTGTGGCACAGAACTGGAAAGTATGTCAAAGAGGACTGAGCCCTGTATCTGGTAGGAGAAAGTTAAACTTGTATTCAAAATGGATACTGAGGCAATATAAAAGGATAAGAATTTACTATATAGAGCAGGAAATGTATAATAGGAGCCTGGGAGATGCTGCCAATAAGCAAAGAGCTGTCAAAGACCAATAAAATTATGTCTAAAACAGATACAGGAGCACACCTAGATAAAAATCCAGTGGCCAAACATGATAAAATTTTAGCATTAATAAAGGACAATAACTGCAATTTGAATCAAAATATATGCCATATGTTTAGATCCATGAAATGATACTAATGTATAAAATCAAACTGAAAAATCTTTTTTTTTTTTTTTTTGAGGCAGAGTCTCATTCTGTCACCCAGGCTGGAGTGCAATGGCGCGAATCTCGACTCATTGCAACCTCTGCCTCCTGGGTTCAACTGATTATCCTACCTCAGCCTCCCGAGTAGCTGAGATTACAGGTTTCCCCTACCACGCCTGGCTAATTTTGTTTTTTGTATTTTTAGTAGAGATGGGGTTTCACTATGTTGGCCAGGCTGGTCTCGAACTCCTGACCTCTTGATCTGCCCGCCTCGGCCTCCCAAAGTGCTGGGATTTCAGGCGTGAGCCACCACGCCTGGCCTGAAAAATCTTTAAAAGATACTAGAAAACAAACTTATTTTAAGAAAAGTTACACAAAGGTAAAGACTAAGGCATGTTTTTTTGCTTTTTTGATATGTCTGCCTAAGGGCAGTAAATTGTTAATGAAGACAAGAAGTTCCTCTTCATAGCAGCATTCCACTAATAAACAAAGAAATAATGAAAGAACAGGAATATTACCTATTCACAGCACCTAATACAAATAAGAGATAATAGACAGTAAACATCATAAAAAAGGCAATCAGGTTTTATGTACGCCCTGAAGGAAGTATACAATACCTCCTATGAAGTAGGCTTGCAAGAAAGAAAAAAGAAAAAAAGACCCTCTGTTTGATCGAGATCCTAAATCTAATAACCAATTTGCACAAATACAAGAGAAATAAGAGCTTTTTAAATGATACCCCAATTCAGAAAAACTGACAAACCATGTTTTTCTCTGCTCTCACACCAACACAACAACAATCAACAGAGAAGACTTTGCTGACCCCAAAACATGGGGCTTTCTATTTCCCAGCAAGTAAGCAATGGATTCTGCAACAGACACCAACAGGGTGTCCTCAAATTCAATTCTGACACCATAGACCTGGAAACAGTGTCAGATCCCACAGGTTGAGTGCTCAGTCACCAAGACTGCCACCTTACCTTATGACAGCAGTCAAAAGTCTGGGCCTCTGGAAATTCCGACCATCTTGAAATTAGGGTTCCAACAACCCCCATTTTGGGGTTAACCAATTTGCTGGGGTGGCTCACAGAACTCAGGAAACACTTTCTTATGATTACCAGTTTATTACAAAAGATGTTACAAAGCCTGCAGATGAAGAGATGCGTAGGAGGAGGCATGGAGGGGGAAGAGTCAGGGAGTTTCCATGTCTTCTGTGGGCTTACCACCTTCAGGGAACCTCCAGGTGTTTAGCTATCTGGGAGCTTTCTGAACCCTTTCCTCTTGGGTTTTATGGAGGTTTCTCAAGGGAAAGAACAAATGGTAGGAAAACATATAAGACACTTCTGGGAATTTCAGCCAATAACAATGTATGGATTTATATGGGCTTATATCAAACAAACTGCTAAAATATTATTGGAAAAATATGAATAACAATTAATTTACAATGTCAATAATTTATTAAATTTGTAGGTATGCTAATGGCATTGTGGTTATAATGTTTTTTAAGCCTATTGTTAGGCCGTTGTTTCTCCTGGAACAACTGGAGAAACCTGTTTTGTTTTGTTTCTCTGAAAGACACTGACTACTACAATGGGAAAGGAAAAAGCTTACAAATATCACCCCCTCCACCCCTTTCCCCCCCACCCTAATACTACCATTCTGAGTTCAAACAAAACCACACATGCTTCCCATGTTTACCTACATGAAAAGTTTCAGAATAATTTTTGGAGCATTTTAGGGACTTGAATAGAAGTTATTTTACTTGAAAAAAAATGTATTATATCCTTTAAATTCAATTATCAAACATGCTGCATTTGAAACTGACAGGAGAATGCAAGGGGGAGAAGAAGGAATATACATATCAACATTTACTAGATAAAAATACAAGTAATTAGGATCTTACAAATTAAATTCTCTTTCCTTCTATATACATATATACAGTTTTAAAAGTCAAATACAAAATTTCATTTCGTGCCGACTTTCATAGACTATTCTAGTATTTGATCATCATCAAAACAATAGCATCTGATATCATTTATATTGATAAATTAATGCAATAACTGCTATGATGTATTTCTTAGTAATTATGAATTAGAACAAAAACCGTGTGTTCTGAAGTTGAAAATACTAATTTGTAAGGAAAGGTACATGAACATTACACATATGCCACGTAGCATTTTAATAACATGGGATATATAGGATATATATGTAAATGTTCACAGGGACAATTTTATTTTCATGTTTGTATTAGTTTGTTCTTGCATAGCTGTAAGAAACTACCTGAGACTGGGTAATTTATAAAGAAAAGAGATTAAGGTTAATTGGCTCATGATTCCACAGGCTGTACAGAACTCATGGCTGGGGAGGCCTCAGGAAAATGACAATCATGGCAAACGCCAAAGGGGAAGCAGGCACATCCTACATGCCTGGAGCAGGAGGAAGAGAGAGCAGAAGGAGGTGCTACACATGTTTAAACAACCAGATCTCGTGAGAACTCACTATTATGAGAACAGCAAGAAAGAAATCTGCCCCATGATATAATTACCTCCCGCTAGGCCTCTCCTCCAACACTGAGGATTACAATTTAGTATGAGATTTGACTAGAGACACAAATCCAAACCATATCAATGTTCTATAATCAGATCGAGATACGTTAAAATATTCAGATATATTTGTGAATAAAACTGAGAGGTTATATTAACATATTTATACCTTCTCATTCGAACTACTATAATTCTGGTCTTTAAGTAATTCTTTCAGGGTCTATTATACAATTATGAAATCTACTATTCCTTTTCTTTTTAAATATGTTTTCCCATTCAATGGAAAGTATATACCATGAGGCAGATGAAAATAAGTGGTAAAAGCACTGAATCACAACAATTTAGAATGTCTTGGTTTTATGCAAGGTAAATAGAAAGCCTTGAAATTATTGATATTTATTGTGCATCCACTATTTTTCTTTTTTTTTTTTCTTGATTGAGATGGGGTGTCACTATGTTGCCCAGGCTTGACTTCAACTCCTGGGCTCAAGTAACTCTCATACTTCAACCTCTTGAGTAGCTGGAATTGAAGGCATGCATTACTGGCGGGGCTTGGCCTTTTAGCTCTCTCTTTTTTTTTTTTTTTTTTTTTTTTTAGTAATTAAATAAAATGCTCTTTTATATCACTCAGCTTTATTCTCCCAAAAACTCCTTGAAATATGTGTCATATTTTTGATAGAAACGGTGGTGATATCTATAATAGTCTGCTCAGGCTGCCATAACAAAATACCACAAACTGGGTAGCCTAAACAACGAACATTTATTTACTTAGAGTTCTGCAGTCAAGAAGTCCATGATCAAGTTACCAATCAATTCAGTTCCTGGTGAGGGCTCTCTTCCGGGTTTGCGGATAGCCACCTGCTTCCTGTGTCCTCACATGAAAGAGAAAGAGAGAGATGAGCTGTCTCTTCCTCTTATAAGGGCATCAGACTTATCTACCCTTTTGACCTCATTTTTAACCTTAAATATACTTCCTTAAAGGCATGCTCTCCACGTAGGGTCATATTATGGATTAATGTTGGAACAAATGAATTTTGAGAGGACAGAATCCAGTTCACAACACTTTTTAAGTGTTCTGCCTATTCCTACACATTTCCCAGTCCCACTGCAGTTAGACAGGGACCTTGACCAATTTTAGTGAACAGGACTACATGGAAGTAATGTGTGTCATTTGCTGATCTAAGTTTAACAGAGCTAAAGCAGAACCCTAGCAGTCTCTTCCTCGGCACCTCAGGTAATGGAGAAGACCTTGTGTTCCAGATGGCACAATACATGATAGCACAGCACCCATCATCCTTGATCTCTGAGAGCCTTTACAGATTGCAGCTCTCTTGCCAGCCTATCATGGGATTAAAAAAATAAACTTAGGCTCAGTTTAACCACTGCACATTTGGGATTGCTTGTTATTGCAGCTTGCCAATTTTTATACCCTATTGAACGATATTTAGTGGCACAAGTTAGGAGTCAAATCCTAACTCTGCTACATACAAAATATTTGAAGGTGAGCAAGTTTCTTAACATCCTTCACAGTCTCCCTTTGTAAAATGGGGATAATAATAAAGCCAATCTCATTACATTGTCATAAAAAAGGTTACATGTAAAGTGCTCTTAAAAGTGCTTTGCACCTAAATGTCTTTTATTTTTATGATAAGAATCCATGGCTTGGAGTTTATGCAAATGTTGATGATAAACCTAAACTTTGATGAGTAACCTTGGAAGTTCTCAGAGACAGTTGGTGACGTGTCAATGCAAAAATAATAATTGAACTGACCAATTGTTCAGCGTTATATAGACAAGGTGAATGTACCCCAAAAATAAAATCTTAAAATGTCCTCACAACAACAAATTGAATGGACTACCTCTTGGCCAAGGAGATTCCAGATAATCCGGAAGAGCTTACTTCCCAGCCATGACAAGATCAGAGGCTGGACACATATCATTACACTCTCTCCCTTTTGGAGTTTAGGCACAACTGCCTAGCACTGACATTAAAATAGAGATAAGACTGAATAAACTGATGCTTCATGGCAATAAAGATACTAAATTCAAACCTGACTGTGGTATAGCATCCCACGCCAGATAGCAGACCCTGAAGGAAATCAAAATATTTCACCCCAAATGTATTTCTTTTACGTATTTTGGAATACCCCTGAAAAGCCATCTTTTGTGGGGGAAGTTTGCATCTGTAGAGAATCTCCACTAATGCAGACCTGTCTAGGAGGTCTTCCCTGATCTAGGAGAGATTAACCAGCTTTTAAGGTCTGAAATTGTTACTTGGAAGCTTCATTTACGTGAAAAGAACCTACTTCGTCTCCACAAACACCCTTATTTTAACTCAAACATTTCATTCTATTGACTTCAGATCTTTAGTCAAAACCTAACTCTTTCAACCAACTGCCAAAGAAAATATTTGAATGCATTCATGACACCTTCAGCTGAAACAATGTACACTTTCCCTGTATTGACTGATTTACGATTTTGTCTGCAATTCCTGTCTCCTCAAAATGTATAAAACCAAACTATAATTCAATCACCTTGGGCACAGTTTTTTGGGACCTCTTGAGACTGTTCCCTAAACCATAGTTTCTAGTATTGTCTCAGAATAAACCTTTTTAAATATTTTACAGAGTTTTCTCTTTTTTATTTTTTTCTGCCAACACCCTAAAAGATGGTAACACTCAGGTATACAAAGTTGGGCTGATAAAAGTCCAGGATGTTTACACATAGTTGCAGCTGAGTTCACATTTACTCATGGAGTTAATCACATAAGTAGGGAGTTGCTGCTGATCACAGAGTGACAATTACTGCACCAATTCAGTTTGTCAGCATTCATTTTTTTTTTCTTGGGAAGCCATATGCTTCTCTAACTCAGCATAATTCCCTCAGATTTTTTATTTATTTATGGAGCCCAGATACCAAAACTGCCACATTCATACAATTACTAGGCATTAAGTATCCTGAACATTTTGGAAAATCCATTTATCGACACTCACTCATTACATCATGAAGAAAAAGTTCCAGATGCTCATACTAGCTTAAGAAACATTAATTTTATATTTCCCTAATCCAAACTCTCAAAAGCCACAATTTCAACATTTTTAAAGAATATAGCAGCTATCAAAGGAAAGGTTTGTATGAAAACAAACAATAAACAGAAGCTGCTCTAAGTTTAATATATTAAATTATTCTGTAATCTCTTAGTCATTGCTCCCATTAGAAAGATGGATATGCATTGCTATTGCCTTAAAACAATACAAATATTGAGCTTCTTTAATGCACTTTGTCACAGAAATGCCTCAGCTCTGGCTGTCTTTCTGGGAGTGCCACAGTTTACATTATAGAGACCTAGTAGGTCCCACTGTGGGAAGCTAAGGAGGACTGGGAGATGGGATCTAGTCTTGCATAAGAGGGAAACAAACTGAAGTTAGAGAATATAGGCCACAGCAATCACTGACCATGATATCAGCCAAGTCACTGCACATTTTTGGATTTATTTCCTTCTCTTAAAGGAAAATGTTGTGCTGCTCAAAATGAAAGTTTTTGTTTACTATTTTTGTTTCTTTTCAAAAAAGACTATCCTCTCTACCTCCACACTAGTTGTGAGAGTTGAGTGAAATAATTCAAATAAAATTCTAAGGACACGTTTGAAATTTAATAAGCCATCAATAAATGTTATCACCCCAGGACTTAGACAACATTTTATACCTATCTAATGTCCAAAAATACATTATAATAAGCAAGGAAAGAGGTTACAATGATCCATATATACAGATTACAGCTGGAGACATCAGTAAGAACTCATGTTTATCTTAAAATATTACAAAGGTGGCAAATTTAAATATTTTTAGATATGTGCATATATGCAGATTAGTACACACAAATATATCTCTTTGTTTTGTCTGCCAAGAGGGCTATCACAGGAGCCACAAACACACCTAGTGCCCAGATCATGATTTCTAACACCATTCTTCTGTAAAAAGAACAAAAAGCTCCTCAGAAAAATGGCTGATACAAACACTGGGACAGGAATTATACAAGATAAACCTGGAGCAACTTACAGTGCCAAAATGTAAGGAAGTGCTTAAAAACAAACAAAAACAAAAACATAGTTGGAGGTGTGCCAAAGGGACACACGAGCCAATTGAAAAAGTTCCTAATGGCCAAAGCTGGAACAATTTGAGCTACAAAATCAGTAAATTCATATTGTGTTATAACCCACACTATAAAGTTAATATCTATGATTCCATACTAATATATATAAATGATCAAATAAGTTAATAAATAGGAGAAGATATAAATAACCCATGCAAACAAATTCTAAGCAATTTATGTAGCTACTTCTCCCTCAAGGAAGGGGAACATAAATCTCAACTTCTTAAGTCCTAGCTGCTCATAGTGACTTTCTTTCAAAGAGTACAATATGGAAAGGTTTGGAAGAACAGTAACTCTACAAGGGAGATATCGAACAAACACGCCTCAGCAAGATTATCAGCAGCAGCCATGAATCACGCTGCTAGTATGTACTTTTCATATGATGTGATGAAAACCACACTTTATATCTATGATCTTCTTCCCCAAAACCCATAACCCCCCAGTCTAAACATGAGAAAAACATTTTTATATTCCAAAAGAGAAGAATCCTACAAAATGCTTCACCAGCACTCTTCAAAACAATCAAAATGCTGTGAAACAAGGAAAGTCTGAGAACTGTGATAGACTATGAGAGCCTAAGGAAACATCACAACGAAATGTAATGTGGTATACTGCCTGCCTGGAATCCTGAAGCAGAAAGAGGCAAATGTGAACAAATTATAGACTTTAGTTACTAATTACATATCAGTATTAGGTTACTAATTGTAATAAATGTATCAAACTAGCATAAGATGCTAATAATAAAGAAAAAAGAATGTTAGGCATATGTGAGCTCTTTTCAGTGTCTCCTCAATTTTTCTGTAAATCTAAAACTCTTCTAAAAAAATAAATTCTATTAAAAATGCATTGCAATAATTGGAAACATTTTGTCTAAGACCTCTGTTCATCATTCTTGATGGTAGCAGATTGCATGGGAAGTGTTGTAACATTAAACATATGGAGTTCAATTGCACCTCTACCACTTAATAGATGCATAAATCAGTATAATTTCTATCTCTTAAAGGCATGGTGCCCTTTTAAAATGTACAAATGGCATGATAATAACAACTTCTGAGAGTTGCAGTGAGGATTAAACGAAATTAAATATATGGAGCACCCAAAACAAACTAGTCACAGAAAGCTTAAATGATTTGCCAAAGGATATACAACTGACATTTAGAGAGCCAGCATTTGGATCTGGCTCAGATCCTAGGCCCATGATCTTGTCATTACGCTAGTTGTGACTCAAAAATCAGAACTCAGCAACTGGAGCAGGCCAGTTGGGCTTACTTATTTGCTTCTATAGCCCCTCGGCTGGGATAAATATGCTTTAGCAGTGACAATGTGATTTTTGAGCCCAAGGACAACAGCCAGTGTGAGTCCCTCCCCCGAGGTATGGTATAAGTGCTGACAGTATAATGGCATAAAGCCTGTTGGAAGTAATAAGTCACAGAGATGGAGAAAGAAAGCAAAAAGGGATACAGAATACTGGAAAGGGGGCAGAGGATAAAAATTACATTTACCTTGTCTCCAGCTGAGTTGTTGTCTGTATTCACAGCTTTCTGAAGACTAGATTTCTAAATTTAGTTAAATTCAATACACTCTGATGAAACATCCATTGCTACATATTTCAGGGTGAATATGACAATTTCCTGGTATATAAGTTTTATGCAACATCACATAATTTAAAACAATTTACCCTTTTATGTTTATTGTTTTTTTATTTTCAAGTAAGCAGACATTGCATTTTATGGTATAGAATCGAAGTCTAAAAGAATGTCTAAAAAAAAACAAAAACAAAAAACACAAGATAAATGTTGTAGCAACTGACCTCTACAAACTACATGTGTAGCTGCTTCTGGTCATACATTCACTCTCACTCTTCTCTGCCACAGGGTTTAGGAGATTAAATGGCCAGCAGTACAGGAGGCACTGAGGAAAATGCAAGACTGGCTGTGTGACATGACTGCTTTCCTCTAGATGTTAAAACACATATAGGCAAGATAAACACACAAATCGGTAATTGCAATACAATACATTTTGTGCCATGGTAGAGTCTAAAAGTACAGAAATAAGACCTACTCAGTAAATGTTTACTGTCCTCTGCCCCAACTTTAGTGACTCATAGCTGTTGCTTTATATTAGTAACTACTGATACAGTGAGCAGAATCTATATATGCTTTGTGGAAGGCAAATACAAATTCAGAGTTGCATTTTTGTTTTGATTTTTGTTTTTTAATTGAAAGATGTCTTCATACTTAAAAGAAAGAAGACTAAGGAAAAACAAGACTATATAATGAAAATTTAAGATATTGTAAAAGATGATTTGTCAAAAGTACTAGAAACATTCATATATATGTGTGTGTGTAAAAACATACACTTATGAGTACATAAAATTTATTACAAAGATCCTGAATCATGAACTATGAAGTTTTAAATACATAATTTTTTCAGCAAGATTACTCTTCAAAATGTTACCATGACCTATAGAAGTTTATGACGATAGGTGTGTCAGAACTCACTAGGCATTTAATATGATTTCTTCCCACTGTGAGTTATGGAGTTACTCTCACTGTTTTTTTCTGCCTCTGAGCTGCATCACTGTTTCTCAGAAACAGAGGTTGAAAAACGCTAGGGAAGAACCTCAGGTACAGAACACAGTCTATTTTTAGACTTTAGCTCATTCTGACGTGAATGCAAGATCCGCTGAAGCTATGATACTTGGGAATTTCCCATGCTCAGTAAACAAGGTCAGCATACAGCGCTCACTGTATCTGGAGCTGTAAAATTCACCAAACATTTGACATAAATTTTAATGAATGGTTGAAAAAAGCTTGAAAATTTTACAACTGCCCAACTGGATCATTGTAATAAACAAAGAAAAGGCTAGATGGAAAATGCTTTAGGGATCCAACAAAACAATCAATAAGGGAGAAAAAGATGGAGAGGAGAAAGAGGGAAAGAAAGGATGAGGGCAGGGAAGAGCTAAAACTGATGACCTATCGGTATGTGATGTTTGCACTCAGTATTTTCACCTGTACCAGATCAACAGTTTTTATATATGTTTCCATACTTAACACCTCTCTGAATTTCTGTCTACTCATCATTGAAACCTTGAGAGATGGCTACAGAAATTAACAATAATATATTTCTAACCCAGTGGCTAACACTTAGGAAAAACTCAGTAAATTGTAGCTAGTATCAGTATCCAATGCCATCACCTATTCAGGTATTTTCCAGAAGAGCTTTCTAAGAATAGTTTCCTCCCTTCACAACAAACAAACAAACAAAAAGCAACAACAAAACAGTGTTGCTATTATCTTCTTTCAGAAAAAGGAGATTCAGGGTCATCAGCATCATCTGGCTCTGGAGTGAATTATTTCCAGGAAGTAAAACCTACTATCTTTAGAAAGGAACACTTTCAAAGTTTTGTAATAGTCACTACTTACAGGACTGCTGCTCACAGCATGTATGTCAAGCATGCAATATGCCCTTCAAAGACTCAAACACAATTGACAATAGCAGGAAACAGCTGGAAACAAGGCCAACATAAAAGTTAACCTGGGGTCATTCCTGTACTAATATTTTTATTTGCCTTTACAAATTCAGAGAAAGACATTTACATTCCACACACTACAAACTCAGTAAATATAGTATGAATTAATCATGGGTTTCCTCCCCTGATAACTACCTAGAGCTATCCAACAGAATTTTCACTTTCATTTCAAAATTTTACAAAAACTTTGATGACTTCTCATCTCAACATATGATATGGTTTCGATTTTTGTCCCCACCCAAATCTCATGTCAAATTGCAATCTCCCTTACTGGAGGAGGGGCCTGGTGGGAGGTGGCTGGATCATGAGGGTGGATTTTCCCCTTTGGTGCTATTCTCATGATAGAGTTCTCACAAGCTCTGGTTGTTTAAAAGTGTGTGGCACCTCCTCCCTCACTCTCTTCCTCCTGCTCTGGCCGTGTGAACATGTGCCTGCCTCCCCTTTGCTTTCTGCCATTATTGTAAGTTTCCTGAGGCCTTTCCAGCCATGCTTCCTGTATGGCCTGTGGAACCATGAGCTGTTTAAGCCTCTTTTCTTTATAAATTACCCAATCTCAGGTGTTTGTTTATAGCAGTGCAAGAATGGAATAATACATGTTTCATGATTCACTTTCCTTGTGTTAACTGAAATCATTTTTGTTACATCAATAACTACTTTGAATATATTCTAAATTGTTCCAGAGTTTAGACATTATATTGCTTGTGGAATGTAGCAAAGTTTCATAATGTGAATATAAGTGCTCTTTCTTAGGTATGGCCTACCAAAATTTTTTATGTAGTATTTATTGCATTTATATACATGTATATCTTCCCACTACCAGATTTTATGGCTAGATAAACAATAATTCTAATTATAACCCTAGAATTAGCCTCTTTTTTTCCATCTCTCAGTTCTGTCATATTCTCTATTTACTTTCTTCTTTGGTAAGATCTCTCCATATGTGAGCAAAGAGAAACCTTCAAAGAGTGCCAGGAGTTTATGGTTTGCAAGGTTCTGAATCACAGAAAAGAATTCTCTCTTCCACAGTGTTTATAGCAATCTTGGATAAAGAGCATTTATTGGACTTGCTACAATCATGAGTTCATATGTGGATCAATCACGGTTTTTAGGTTACACAGACCTTAATATTGTATCTCCCTGGGGTGAAGAAAGGAATGCGAAGTATTTAACAATTTTATGTGGTGCAGGAGGGGGTGAGGTGCAGCCAGAAAAAGCAAACAAACATAAATTAATACATATTTTCTCCACTAGATTTCCTGTAATTTCAGTTTTCTCATTTGTAAAGTGTAAGTAATGGCCACAATCTCATGAGTCTGCTGTGAACACTGAATGAGAGGACATATATAAATCTGACACATGGGAGGTGCCCAATAATTACTAAAGTGAAACTGCAGAACATGATGATTGCATCTAATAATATACAATCAGTTTTAATCATCTTTATATGTATATAAATAGTATTTCAGCAGTAATAAAGCTACATAAATAAAATTCCATTTGTTTTAGTTCAAGAGTTAAAAGAAAATTGTAAGTCACCAAATGATTGAATGTTATAATTCTGGTGTAGAAATTTTTACCTAACTTACCACAAGTGAAGGTCACTCATTATTCCACAACAATCTCATCACTAATGAAAATGAAATTACAGTACAACATAGCCTTATGAAGTTACTTGATGATTTCCCAATTTTTGTACTCTTTAGGTTAATCAAGAATGTTGTTCTCATTTCAAAAAATCTCTAATGTCAATCTTACTATTCATGTCACAGCATTAACATGCAGAACTGTCATTTAGAGACACACACTAGTGACACTGCAGTCTCAACAAAATAGCCATTTGATGTCCCAAATAAACTGACAACTGTTAGGAGAACCATTTTAATATCTCAGATCAAAAGTTGACAAAATAAGTGGCAGGATGAGAATGATCTAACAAGAAACATCTCTACTTTCCTTCCGACTAAAAGGCTAGTTTCTGAATATTTTTTGGTGTTCTATATGTTACATTACATATATTCTCTCCCAATTCAGCCTTTTCACAGTGTTTTTATCTTTTAAAGTATAAATGTAATACCTCCACATCTAACAAGCCTTCCTAAATTATTTATCATCCCCAAATGGAATCATGGAAGTGATTCTCTACTCCAACAGAAATAAACGCTCTCAAATAACTTTGTTAATATTTCTACTAGAGAAAAATTTAAATTACATTGTAGATATTATTGTCTAGGACCTTTCCATTGTACCCCAGAAAGTATCTGAAACGAAGGAGGAAGAAGAAACCAGAGCTTGTTCATAATAATTGGGACACTTCAGTTTTCTAGTGAGTACAGTCGTGGGAATTCTTTCGGAGAACAAGGCATCTGCAGCTCATCTCAAAGGAATATATTCTGATCTAAGAATAAAAAGATTAAAATATATACTAGATAAAAAGATGTGAGGTCCATCTTTTTCAAAATAACATAGTTTATGGAATTCATAAAAATAACTAGAGGAAAATATTCAACCAACTCAGACTTTCTGGAGCAGAAAATGAGAACTTGTTTTTGAAAAACCAAAAACATCTAACTTTTACAAAGAAAAGTAGTTACCTCTGAGGGGCATAAAGGATTATGGCAAAATGGTTACGGAATACTAGCAAGAATAGTGTAGCAAAAATCAGTTAGTCAAAAAGAAGAACCCTAAGAGATAACATATGCAGATGTGGGGCATTCAAAAGACCTTTTTCTAAGGTAACTGAAATCTTCTGACAGGGATTGATGGATGAAACAAAATTCTAAAGTATGTTTGGGGTTCGCTTCATTGGTTTAGTGTTAAACTTCTAAATTTTGCTATATGCTGTAAGACACAAAAGAGCTTACATTGTGTCCTTTTTTTCTATCCTATAGTAACTAACAAGATTGTAGAAAAATTAAAACTATTAGTTAAATAAATTAAAGCCTATATTTTAGATGTCAGTTAAGAAGTACTCTATGCTAAATATCATAAAAATTATAGTGTAATACTTTAAGATAAACTTATTTAACACTGTGTATACAATAAAACACACATTATCTATTAAACATAATTTGAACTATGATTTAGATCATAAAAAACAAAATAACACCTTTTTAAAGTCATAATTCTTAGGGTTTAAGGCTTCAATAAGGTAAGGAGCACTGTAGTATTGGGAAAATTTAAGAGATGGACTGGGATTTTCACTTTTTGTCTAGAGGCTGTAAGGAATTGTCAATGTTAACTTGAAAATACATAAGGGTCAAATATGTGCCTCCGATTCCTGGATGAATGTCTTCATGGTGAATGTAAACCGTGTCAACTGTGATAAAGAAGAAAGCATATCGGATTTTGCCATGACTTGTACTCAGCCATCATCACACAGACTCATCTTCTGTGTAACAAATTGTCATTTGTTGGGGAAAAAAAAAGAACCAATCTAAAAAACTTGCAGTTACCAGAGTCACTACTGAAGAGCATTTTCTATGGCCATTGACGACCAAATCACAGGTTCCTAGTGGGGATCATAAGAATTAATCACATAAGAAAATTAAATTGAATCCAGTATGCATTCTAAAACACAGCATTTTATGGTGATTACCAAATTATCCTTTCCTTCTTTTAAAACATAAATTGAGGCCTATGGATGATTTTTAAATCTGTGATGCATATGAACAAAAGCTCAGACATTACCTTCCTTAAGAAATTGAAAATGGAATACATGGTAAGGATGTCACACTATATAAAATTGGGAAAATGGGCTCCTATGTATGGTATACTTTAAGCATAAATCATCACTCTTGGCGAGATGCAAGAAGTGAAAAACTAAAATCACTGTTGTATCTATAAAAATGTAGGCTGCATCTGTATTGAGTCACCAGGCTTACTGCTTTGCAAAACAGCTTATCTAGTCAAACAGTTCCGCAGATTAGACCAATTGTCAATTTTGTTAACTTTTTTCTAAATGGAAAAGTTTTTGCCTAAAGACACTGACCTAATCAATTAGTTTTGTTTCCTTCCATTACAACTATGAAGATGATAGCCAAGGAAATACATTATCTATCCTGAAATGCTTTAAAAAGGATAAGTAGTATAGTGCAACAATAGGAAAAAAAATCACATTTTTTACAGGAGACAGGCAATTAAGGTGAAAGTTAGTGAATTATCTTATTGTAACTAACTGGAGAGTTCATGAGCCATCTAGAAAGGAAAACTGAACAAAAGGTAGAAACAAATTAACACTCATATTTAATTGTTGCCATGCAGGAATGCAGAAATGCTGTAAGTTTAAATTCAGGAAGAGGATTACTGGAACTTATAGATTTTTTAGAAAATATAAAACAAATTTTATGTGAAACCTTGCTATCTTTAAATGCTAGGAACTGGTTCAAATACTTTAAAAATGAAAGTCAACATTTACTTCCTCTCTTTATATATATGCCTATTTTTACATATGGGTACAGACATAGACTTTCTGTATACACACATGTATATGTTATATTATACATATGTATGTATATGTGTGTATATATATAAATATATATAGATATATAATTCTGAGTTTTGTTGTCTTGCTTCCTCAGTGTAATTCAGTATTTACTTTCCTATTCTTTATTTACAAGGAAAATGTGAAAAGTCATTTTTATCTCTCCTAAAACATCTGCAGAAATGCAATACCTAGTAGCTAAATGAAATAAATATATAGTATATATGCTGCTCAATATGTTCAGTCCATAACACAAAATGTAAAATTACTAGTATAATACTTTTGGAAGAAAATTAAAAGTGTTCATTGAGAGAAATTAGTACGTTTTCCTAAATGAATGTAATTTACTCTGACATGTCTTGTGTTCACAAAAGACCCTCATCAAATATTAAGCTATATTGCATATGTGGCACTACAGGAGAAATCTGAAAGGCAAAGTTGCCAAAACAGGAAATAAAGCATGCATACACTTAAAGAGTTTATTCCATACCACATGACCATTTGTATTTTAACATGTAAATAGGTGCTATATGAATGAATATATGAATGAATGAAACATATGAATGAATAATCTGCGTAAGATTGTTTTCACAGAAGAGAAAACAAATACTAGAAGAAAAAGCAGATTTCAGATTAAAAAAAGAGTTGTGGTCATTTTAGTGGCCATTTAGTATCTTATATAGCTAAAATAAATATTGAAATTCTGTTTTAATATACTCAGAAGTATTGACCGCTCAATGAGGAACAACAGAGTAGAGTGATGGGTCCTGGGGAAAGACATTAGAAGGCCAAGATTCTTTAACCAGTCCTATCTCTTAATAACTACATGTCCATGAAAAGATTATTTAAACTCCTTTCACTTTAGAAAGTTAATTCTATCATTAACTTTATGAGAATCAGACAATAAAATAATATATATTTGAAAGGCTTGTGTGTAAATTACTATGCAGTTCTTCAACAATAGAGCAAGTTAATCAGTCAGGACTTGCTCATGTTTGTGAATAGGAATTCCCATTCCAAGTGAACAATTATGACTGTTCAATAGTAACTTAAAATGTGCTGCCTGCTAGGTCTGTGTAATACCTATACCTACCAAATGTGTGCCACGTCATGCTTTGGCATACAACTTTTCAATAATTCTCCTGCATAAAATTGTTTCCTTTCTTAGAACATCCTGGCTATGAAAAAGTCATTTAATCACTAAAAAAATTTTAAAATTATTTGTAATATAACACTGCTTTTATCCTTGTCTATTAGGAACACAACATGGTTATGAGCTGAGGTGAGAAAAATAGTTCTCTGAAATAGTTTGTCATTATTTTAAGAATGAGAGACCAATCCTCTTACTGGGGACAAGTGGAAAATCTGGACAAAATTAAAAATATCCTACTTAAAATGTTCAGAAGTCAATAATTAACAAATTGAGATCCAAGAAAGAAGTAAATTCAAAGAGGATTATAGTACCTCTTAGGACATGGTGCAGATATTTTTTCAATTGAGTAAGAAACACTAAAAGACTAAGTCTTGCTTGTGGCCTCTCACAGAAATATGAGGACAAAAGAAAGTGTCCATAACCCACAAGTTAAGGGACCTTTTTCAAGCAGAGATACAAAGATTATACCACAGAAGGAAGAGAGAAGCAGAAAAAAAACAATTCTCACAAGATCTCTAAGGAATTTTCATCTTATTTGAGAGGATAAAAAATGCCGAATATGTGTTATTCAAAAGTTCTAATGCTTACAAATACCAATTTAAAACAAATATGCATTCTCTCTGGAGGAAGAGGACATCACTGTAGGCATAAAATGATTTCTACAAATACTTTTCCAAACTACAAATTTCAGTTCACAATCAAAGATAATCAAGAACAAGAAGTTATAAATTGAAAAAGAGCCAGCAGGTAAAAAGAAGGAAAAGAAAAGAATAGAAAAGAATAGAAAAGAAAAGAAAAGAAAAGGAAAGAAAAAGGCTCAATAGAATGGTATCCATAGGGACTTCATATGTTCAAATACTCAGAAGAAGATAATAAAAGAATCATGTTACTATGTACCAGGAAATAAAAGACAAAATTTAAAAAGTGTTGACAGATAATTGTATTGAAAATTTACATATTTTTAAAAAATCTTAGAACTCCAAATCTCTGGTTTTAACAATATATTAGATAAAACTGAAGAAAAGGTTCATGAAAAGGTTGATAGGACAAAAAAAATATATATCAATGAGACATGGAGAAACAAAGGAATAGGAAATAGAGACAAGGGGATTAAATTCATAGACAGCATAGTAATAGGTCAAACATATGCTTAAGTGGAATCAAAGAAAAAGAGAGGAAAAAGGTCTTAAAAGCAAAATGAAGCAGAATCAATGTTTAAAGAAATAAATGTTGAGAGTTTCCCAAAACTTACAAATGATACCAGTTCATTGACTCAAGATGCCCTATTAATTTCAAGCAGCATGAAAAAAAGAAAAGAAATCCACTCAAACAACAATAGTTAAAAATCTCTAAACAAAACAAAATGAAACTTGTAAGTTTTATAAATAGAGAAAAGAGTTTATCTTTAAAAATTAAACAGCTATATTTAAAATATCTTTTTTTTCCAAAATAAAATAACAATCTGGAAAACAATGGAATTATATCATCAAAATAACAAAAGAAAATATCTGCCAATCTAGAATTCCATACACGAGGATACACTCAAGAAGGACAATTAGCATTATCTGTCAAATTTTAAAATATGCAAACTTTATCTCAAGTAGCTTTAAACCTAAGGTCTTCCCAAGATAAGAAATGTGCACACATGTACACCTAGGGACATGTATAAGTATGCTCACTACAACATTATTCTTGTTAACCACAACTTGAAAACCACCCAAATGTCCATCAACAGTAGAATGCATAAATATATTATGACATATTTATACAAGAAAATGCTACGTTTATGTAAAAAAGAAGGGTCTATGGCTTCATATGAATAAAAAAAATCTCAAGTATACACAAAGTACTACATAAGGCCATGGATAATTTTTACAAATATAACATTGAGCTAAGAAAAAACCATTACAAACGTAAAAATCACATTTTGTACTATTCAACTTATACAAAGTTCAGAAACAGGCGAAATTAAATTAAAGTTTAAGAGCTACATGCTTAAGAGTTAAAATTAGAGGAAAGCATGAAATATATCAAATATTTCAAAATAAAAATAGTTAATTATAGCTGAAACAAAAGGTTTTGTGATTCGAAAGTAATGACTGTGGAGTTTCCTAGGATGCTGGCAATATTCTATTTCTTGACCAGAGTGTGTGTTAATTGACATTCATTTTATAATGACTTAGGAGGCAACATATTAATAACTTAAGAATTTTTATTTGTATTTAGAGAGTCTTTTTTAAAAATATGAAAATACTGTCCATCTCATAATTCCATGCATTCAATCAATTTTATATCAGTACCAAAGAGTGTGTTGCAAATAAAGCACTTGGGTATTGAAAAACATAATAAAAATAATCTATTACAACACTTTCATTTTACAGATGAAGAAAATGTTGCCTAGATTAATTGTAACCTAGTCAAGGTCACATGGCAGTCACTTATGGAAATAATTGGTACAGTTCTCTCAAACTTGTAATCAAATGTACCAGTTACCATTGCAATGTAACATCTAAGAGCCCATGAAGAAATTCATTTTTCTTTTTTTTTTTTAATTTATTTATTATTATTATACTTTAAGTTGTAGGGTACATGTGCATAACGTGCAGGTTTGTTACATATGTATACTTGTGCCATGTTGGTGTGCTGCACCCATCAACTCGTCATTTACATGAGGTATAACTCCCAATGCAATCCCTCCCCCCTCCCCCCTCCCCATGATAGGCCCCTGTGTGTGATGCTCCCCTTCCTGAGTCCAAGTGACCTCATTGTTCAGTTCCCACCTATGAGTGAGAACATGCGGTGTTTGGTTTTCTGTTCTTGTGATAGTTTGCTAAGAATGATGGTTTCCAGCTGCATCCATGTCCCTACAAAGGACACAAACTCATCCTTTTTGATGGCTGCATAGTATTCCATGGTGTATATGTGCCACATTTTCTTAATCCAATCTGTCACTGATGGACATTTGGGTTGATTCCAAGTCTTTGCTATTGTGAATAGTGCTGCAATAAACATACGTGTGCATGTGTCTTTATAGCAGCATAATTTATAATCCTTTGGGTATATACCCAGTAATGGGATGGCTGGGTCATATGGTACATCTAGTTCTAGATCCTTGAGGAATCGCCATATTGTTTTCCATAATGGTTGAACTAGTTTACAATCCCACCAACAGTGTAAGAGTGTTCCTATTTCTCCACATCCTCTCCAGCACCTGTTGTTTACTGACTTTTTAATGATCGCCATTCTAACCGGTGTGAGATGGTATCTCATTGTGGTTTTGATTTGCATTTCTCTGATGGCCAGTGATGATGAGCATTTTTTCATGTGTCTGTTGGCTGTATGAATGTCTTCTTTTGAGAAATGTCTGTTCATATCCTTTGCCCACTTTTTGATGGGGTTGTTTGTTTTTTTCTTGTAAATTTGTTTGAGTTCTTTGTAGGTTCTGGATATTAGCCCTTTGTCAGATGAGTAGATTGCAAAAATTTTCTCCCGTTCTGTAGGTTGCCTGTTCACTCTGATGGTAGTTTCTTTTGCTGTGCAGAAGCTCTTTAGTTTAATGAGGTCCCATTTGTCAATTTTGGCTTTTGCTGCTGTTGCTTTTGGTGTTTTAGACATGAAGTCTTTGCCCATGCCTATGTCCTGAATGGTACTACCTAGGTTTTCCTCTAGGATTTTTATGGTATTAGGTCTAACATTTAAGTCTCTAATCCATCTTGAATTAATTTTCGTATAAGGAGTAAGGAAAGGATCCAGTTTCAGCTTTCTACTTATGGCTAGCCAATTTTCCCAGCACCATTTATTAAATAGGGAATCCTTTCCCCATTTCTTGTTTCTCTCAGGTTTGTCAAAGATCAGATGGCTGTAGATGTGTGGTATTATTTCTGAGGACTCTGTTCTGTTCCATTGGTCTATATCTCTGTTTTGGTACCAGTACCATGCTGTTTTGGTTACTGTAGCCTTGTAGTATAGTTTGAAGTCAGGTAGCGTGATGCCTCCAGCTTTGTTCTTTTGACTTAGGATTGTCTTGGAGATGCGGGCTCTTTTTTGGTTCCATATGAACTTTAAAGTAGTTTTTTCCAATTCTGTGAAGAAACTCATTGGTAGCTTGATGGGGATGGCATTGAATCTGTAAATTACCTTGGGCAGTATGGCCATTTTCACGATATTGATTCTTCCTATCCATGAGCATGGTATGTTCTTCCATTTGTTTGTGTCCTCTTTTATTTCACTGAGCAGTGGTTTGTAGTTCTCCTTGAAGAGGTCCTTTACATCCCTTGTAAGTTGGATTCCTAGGTATTTTATTCTCTTTGAAGCAATTGTGAATGGAAGTTCATTCCTGATTTGGCTCTCTGTTTGTCTGTTACTGGTGTATAAGAATGCTTGTGATTTTTGCACATTAATTTTGTATCCTGAGACTTTGCTGAAGTTGCTTAGCAGCTTAAGGAGATTTTGGGCTGAGACAATGGGGTTTTCTAAATATACAATCATGTCATCTGCAAACAGGGACAGTTTGACTTCTTCTTTTCCTAACTGAATACCCTTGATTTCTTTCTCTTGCCTGATTGCCCTAGCCAGAACTTCCAACACTATGTTGAATAGGAGTGGTGAGAGAGGTCATCCCTGTCTTGTGCCAGTTTTCAAAGGGAATTTTTCCAGTTTTTGCCCATTCAGTATGATATTGGCTGTGGGTTTGTCATAAATAGCTCTTATTATTTTGAGGTACGTTCCATCAATACCGAATTTATTGAGCGTTTTTAGCATGAAGGGCTGTTGAATTTTGTCAAAAGCCTTTTCTGCATCTATTGAGATAATCATGTGGTTCTTGTCATTGGTTCTGTTTATATGCTGGATTATGTTTATTGATTTGCGAATGTTGAACCAGCCTTGCATCCCAGGGATGAAGCCCACTTGATCATGGTGGATAAGCTTTTTGATGTGTTGCTGAATCCGGTTTGCCAGTATTTTATTGAGGATTTTTGCATCGATGTTCATCAGGGATATTGGTCTAAAATTCTCTTTTTTTGTTGTGTCTCTGCCAGGCTTTGGTATCAGGATGATGTTGGCCTCATAAAATGAGTTAGGGAGGATTCCCTCTTTTTCTATTGATTGGAATAGTTTCAGAAGGAATGGTACCAACTCCTCCTTGTACCTCTGGTAGAATTCAGCTGTGAATCCATCTGGTCCTGGACTTTTTTTGGTTGGTAGGCTATTAATTATTGCCTCAATTTCAGAGCCTGCTATTGGTCTATCAGGGATTCAACTTCTTCCTGGTTTAGTCTTGGAAGAGTGTAAGTGTCCAGGAAATTATCCATTTCTTCTAGATTTTCCAGTTTATTTGCGTAGAGGTGTTTATAGTATTCTCTGATGGTAGTTTGTATATTTGTGGGGTCGGTGGTGATATCCCCTTTATCATTTTTAATTGCGTCGATTTGATTCTTCTCTCTTTTCTTCTTTATTAGTCTTGCTAGTGGTCTGTCAATTTAAAGAAATTCATTTTTCTAAAACAAGTTGACTTAATAAGGAGACAATACCATTCCAAGATGTCTGAATAGGAACAGCTTTGGTCTGCAGCTCCCAGCATGATCGACACAGAAGACAGGTGATTTTAGCATTTCCAACTGAGGTACCTGGTTCATCTCACTGGGACTGGTTGGACAGTGGGCACAGCCCATGAAGGGTGAGCTGAAGCAGGGTGGGGCATTGCTTTACCCATGAAATGCAAGGGTTTGGGGGGTTTCCCTTTCCTAGCCAAGGAAAGCTGTGACAGACTGTACCTGGAAAAACATGACACTCTCGCACAAATACTGCACTTTTCCAGTGGTCTTAGCAACTGGCAGACCAGGAGATTCTCTCTCGTGCCTGGCTCAGTGGGTCCCACACCCACAGAGCCTTGCTCACTGCTAGCACAACAGTCTGAGATCGACCTGTGAGGCAGCAGCCTGGCAGGTGGAGGGGCATCAAACATTTCTGAGGCTTGAGTAGGTAAAAAAGTGGTCTGGAAGCTTGAACTGGGGGGAGTCTAACACAGCTCAGCAAGGCCTATTTCATCTACAGACTCCACCTCTGTGGGCAGGGCATAGCTGAACAAAAGGCAGCAGAAACTTCTGCAGACTTAAACATCCCTGTCTGACAGCTCTGAAGAGAGCAGTGGTTCTCCCAGCATAGAAACTGAGCTCTGAGAACAAACAGAATGCCTCCTCAAGAGGATCCCTGACCCCTATGTAGCCTAACTGGGAGAAACCTCCCAGTAGACACCAACAGATACCTCATACAGGCAGGTGTCCATCTGGGATGAAGCTTCCAGGGTAGGGATCAGGCAGCAATATTTGCTGCTCTGCAATATTTGCTGTTTTGCAGTCTCTGCTGGTGATACCCAGGGAAACAGGATCTGGAGTGGACCTCTAGCAAACTCCAACAGACCTGGAGCTGACAGACCTAATTATTAGAAGGAAAACTAACAAATAGAAAGGAATAGCATCAGCATCAAAAAAAAAAGACATCCACACAAAAACCCCATCTGTAGGTCATCAACATCAAAGACCAAAGGTGGATAGGAGGAAACCAGAACAGAAAAGGTGAAAATTCTAAAAACCAGAGTGCCTCTTCTCCTCCAAAGGACTGCAGCTCCTCACCAGCAATGGAACAAAGCTGGACGGAGAATGACTTTCACAAGTGGACAGAAGTAGGTTTCAGAAGGTCGGTAGTAATAAACTTCTCCGAGCTAAAGCAGCATGTTCTAACCCATTGCAAGGAAGCTAAAAATCATGAAAAAAGATTAAACAAATGGCTATCTAGAATAAACAGTGTAGAGAAGACCTTAAATGACCTGATGGAGCTGAAAACCATGGCATGAGAACTACATGACACATGCATGAGCTTCAATAACTGATTCAATCAAGTGGAAGAAAGGATATCAGTGATTGAAGATCAAAATAATGAAATAAAGTGAGAAGAGAAGTTTAGAGAAAAAAAGAGGAAAAAGAAACGAACAAAACCTCCAAGAAATATGGCACTATGTGAAAAGACCAAATCTACATTTGATTGGTGTATCTGAAAGTAACAGGGAGAATGGAACCAAGTTGGAAAACACTCTTCAGGATACTATCCAGGAGAACTTTCCCAACCTAGCAAGGCAGGTCAATATTCAAAGTCAGGAAATACAGAGAACACCACAAAGATACTCCTTAAGAAGAGCAACCCCAAGACACATAATTGTCAGATTTACCAAGGTCAAAATGAAGGTAAAAATGTTAAGGGAAGCCAGAGAAAAAGGTTGGGTTACCCACAAAGGGAAGCCCATCAGACTAACAGTGGATCTCTTGGCAGAGACCTTACAAGTCAGATGAGAGTGGAAGCCAATATTCAGCATTCTTAAAAACAAGAATTTTCAAACCAGAATTTTATATCCAGCCAAAGTAAGCTTCATAAGTTAAGGAGAAATAAAATCCTTTACAGACAAGCAAATGCTGAGAGATTTTGTCACCACCAGGCCTGCCTTACAAGAGCTCCTGAAGGAAGCACTAAACATGGAAAGGAACAACTAGTACCAGCCACTGCAAATGCATGCCAAATTGTAAAGACCATCGATGCTATGAAGAAACTGCATCAATTAACGGGCAAAATAACCAGCTAACATCATAATGACAGGATCAAGTTCATACATAACAATATTAACCTTAAATGTAAATGGGCTAAATGCCCCAATTAAAAGCCACAGACTGTCAAATTGGATAAAGAGTCAAGATCCATCAGTGTGCTGTATTCATGACACCCATCTCATGTGCACATACACACAGAAGCTCAAAATAAAGGGATGGAGGAAGACTACCAAGCAAATGGAAAGAAAAAAAAAAAAAAAAAAAGCAGGGGTTGCAATCCTAGTCTAGGATAAAGCAGATTGTAAACCAACAAAGATAAAAAAAAGACAAAGAAGGCCATTACATAATGGTAAAGGGATAAATTCACCAAGAAGAAATAACTAATCTAAATATATATGCATCCAATACAGGAGCACCCAGATTCATAAAGCAAATCCTTAGAGACCTACAAAGAGACTTAGACTCCCACACAATAATAAGGGGAGACTTCAACACCCCACTGTCAATATCACACAGAACAACAAGACAGAAGGTTAACCGGACTTGAACTCAGCTCTGCACCAAGCGGACTTAGTAGATATCTATGGAACTCTACACCCCAAAACAACAGAATATACATTCTTCTCAGCACCACATTGCACTTATTCCAAAACTGACCACATTGTTGGAGGTAAAACACTCCTCACCAAATGTAAAAAAAGAGAAATCATAACAAACTGTGTCACAGACCACAGTGCAATCAAATTGGAACTCAGGATTCAAAACCACACATTCAAAACCACACAACTACATGGAAACTGAACAATCTGCTCCTGAATGACTACTGGGTAAATAATGAAATAAAGGCAGAAATAAAGATGTTCTTTGAAACCAATGAGAACAAAGACACAATGTACCAGAATCTCTGGGACACGTTTAAAGCAGTAGTTAGAGGGAAATTTATAGCACTAAATGCCCACAAGAGAAAGCAGGAAAGATCTAAAATTGATATCCTAACATCACAATTGAAAGAACTAGAGAAGCAACAGTAAACAAATTCCAAACTAGCAGAAGGCAAGAAATGACTAAGATTAGAGCAGAACTGAAGGAGATAGAGACAAGAAAAATCCTTCAAAAAATCAATGAATCCAGGCGCTGATTTTTTCAAAAGATCAACAAAATTGATAGACCATTAGCAGGACTAATAAAGAAGAAAAGACAGAAGAATCAAATAGATGCAATAAAAAATGATAAAGAGGATATCACCACTGATCCCAAAGAAATACAAACTACCATCAGAGAATATTATGACCACCTCTTAGCAAATGAACTAGAAAATCTAGAAGAAATGGATAAATTCCTGGACACATATACTCTCCCAAGACTAAACTAGGAACAAGTTGGATTTCTTAATAGACCAATAACAGGCTCAGAAATTGAGGCAACAATTAATAGCCTACCAACCAAAAAAGTGCAGGACCAGACAGATTCACAGGCAAATTCTACCAGAGGTACAAAGAGGATCTGGTACCATTCCTTCTGAAACTATTCCAAGCAATAGAAAAAGAGGGAATCCTCCCTAACTCATTTAATGGGGCAAACATCATCCTGATACCAAAGCCTGGAAGAGACACAACAAAAAAAAGAGAATTTTAGACCAATATGAATACTGATGTGAAAGTTCTTAATAAAATACTGGCAAACCAAATACCGCAGCACATCAAAAAGCTTATCAACCACGATCAAGTTGCCCTTATCCCTGAGATGCAAGGTTGGTTCAACATATGCAAATCAGTCAACGTAATCCATCACATAAACAGAAAAAATGACAAAAATCACATGATTATCTCAATATATGCAGAAAGACCTTCAACAAAATTCAACAGCCATTCTTGTTAAAAACTTTCAATAAACTAGGTATTGATCAAACGTATCTCAAAATAATAAGAGCTATTTGTGGAAAACCCACAGCCAATATCATACTGAATGGGCAAAAACTGGAAGCATTCCTTTTGGAAACTGGCACAAGAAAAGGATGCCCTCTCTCACCACTCCTATTCAACATAGTGTTGGATTTCTGGCCAGGGCAATTAGGCAGGAGAAAGAAATAAAGCATATTCAATTAGGAAAAGAGGAAGTCAAATTGTCCTGGTTTGCAGATGACATGATTATATATTAAGAAAACCCCTTCATCTCAGACCAAAATCTCCTTAAGCTGATAAGCAATTTCAGCAAGTTCTCAGGATACAAAATCAATGTGCAAAAATCACAAGCATTGCTATACACCAATAACAGACAGAGAGCCAAATCATGAGTGAACTCCCATTCACAATTGTTTCAAAGAGAATAAAACACCTAGGAATCCAACTTACAAGGGATGTGGAGGACTTATTCAAGGAGAACTACAAACCATTGCTCAATGAAATAAAAGAGAACACAAACAAATGGAAGAACATTGCATGCTCATGGATAGGAAGAATCAATATAGTGAAAATGGCCATACTGCCCAAAGTAATTTATAGATTCAATGCCATCCCCATCAAGCTACCAATGACTTTCTTCACAGAATTGGAAAAAACTACTTTAAAGTTCATATGGAACCAAAAAAGAGCACACATTTGCCAACACAATCCTAAGCAAAAAGAACAAAGCTGGAGGCATCACTCTACCGGACTTCAAACTATATTACAAGGCTACAGTAACCAAAACAGCATGGTACTGATACCAAAACAGAGATATAGACCAATGGAACAGAACAGGGGCCTCAGAAATACTGCCACCCATCTACAACTATCAGATCTTTGAAACAACTGACAAAAGCAAGAAATGGGGAAAAGATTCCCTATTTAATAAATGGTGCTGGGAAAACTGACTAGCCATATGTAGAAAGCTGAAACTGGATCCCTTCCTTACACTTTATACAAAAATTAATTAAGATGGATTAAAGACTTAAATGTTAGACCTAAAACCATAAAAACTCGAGAAGAAAACCCAGGCAATACCATTCAGGACATAGGCATGGGTAAGGACTTAATGACTAAAACACCAAAAGCAATGGCACCAAAAGTCAAAATAGACAAATGGGATCTAATTAAACTAAAGAGCTTCTGCATGGCAAAAGAAACTATCATCAGAGTGAACAGGCAACCTACAGAATGGGAGAAAATTTTTGCAATCTATCCATCTGACAAAAGACTAATATTCAGAATCTAAAAAGAACTTAAACGAATTTACAAGAAAAAAATAAGCCCCATCAAAAAGTGGGCAAAGGGTATGAACAGACACTTCTCAAAAGAAGACATTTATGCAGCCAACAGACACATGAAAAAATGCTCATCATCACTGATCATCAGAGAAATGCAAATCAAAACAACAATGAGATACAATCTCATGCCTGTTAGCATGGCAATCATTAAAAAGTCAGGAAACAACAGGTGCTGGAGAGGATGTGGAGAAATAGGAATGCTTTTACACTGTTGGTGGGAGTGTAAATTAGTTCAGCCACTGTGGAAGACAGTGTGGCAATTCCTCAAAGATCTAGAACTAGAAATGCCATTTGACCCAGCAATCTCATTACTGGGTATATACCCAAAGTATTATAAATCATGCTACTATAAAGACACATGCACACGTATGTTTATTGCAGCAATATTCCCAATAGCAAAGACTTGGAACGAACCCAAATGTCCATCAATGATAGACTGGATTAAGAAAATGTGGCATATATACATCATGGCACATTATGCAGCCATAAAAAAGGACCAGTTTGTGTCTTTTGCAGGGACCTGTGTGAGGCTGGAAACCATTATTGTAAGCAAACTATCACAAGGACAGGAAACCAAACACCACATGTTCTCATTCAAAGGTGGGAGTTGAACCATGAGAACACATGGACACAGGGCAGGGAACGTCATACACTGGGGCCTGTCAGGATGTGGAGGGCTGGGGTAGTGATAGCATTAGGAGAAATACCTAATGTAAATGATGAGTTGATGGGTGCAGTATACCAACATGGCACATGTATACCTGTGTAACAAATCTGCACATTATGCACATGTACCCTAGAACTTAAAGTATAATTAAAAAAAAAAAAAAGAAGAAGAAGAAGAAAAAAAAAAAAGGAGACACTAATGGTCACAGAAACTTTTTTTCTCTAAGTCCAGCTCTTGCCCTTAAAAAGGGAGAAATCTGCAGAGAACTGTCAGCTGTAGAGGAAATGGAGCCAGTGTCCTTATGCTTCATGAGTTCAGGCACCCTTCAAGTGCTCCACTGCAAGTGATAGGCTGACCATCCTTCTCCTCAGGGAGGATCCTGGTGATGGAAAATGCCATACATTGACTATCCTTTACGTAGACAGTGGTGCTGTGAATGATTAAAATAAGACTGAATTATAAGAAACATCAGTGAAATTGTAAAAATAAAATAGGATAGCATCATGTAGTAGAATCGTATGTGATCATTACGAAATGGGTCTTTTTGGAATATTTAATGATATTGGAAATGCTATCAACATAGTATTAAATCAAAATGTTAGAAATCTATAGCCTACACATATCTATGAAAATATCTGTAGAATACTTAAAAAATAGGTCTAAAATCTATGATTACAAACCTAATTTAGAAGTTTATTTTCATTTAGATCCAGATTTCTATTTCACAAGTGTTGATATCTGTGTTTTTGCAATAGATTGCTATTAAAAATTATGATGCTGTGATGAGCAAGCTTATATATATTCTCAACACAGGCTTCTATAGGAAATACTTATGCCCCCTTTCTATACATTACATATGTAGTGAATACATGTAAAATCTACATATATGCCCACACACCTATATATGCAGAAGGGAAATATCTGGAGTTATCCTCAACTATCATACTTATTTCTTGGCTTTCATATCTATTAAGTTACTGATTCCTATCAAATCCATTTCATTTACATCTCTCTAATCTCCCTTCTATTTTTCCATCCTCCTTGTCATTGCTTTTGTATAAGTCTCTTGGTATTTCCCATCTAGACAACTGAAGCTCAATCTAATGCAATATTTTAGTTGATGTTCCGTCTGGATGATGTTTCCACATTCCACCTTTCTAACCTAATGTTGCCTGGTTATTACACATTATCTTTTAAAACTTCACTGCTATGCAGAAATTGTTCTTAAATTCTCAACAGCCACCTCAATTCTAAGATAGGTTTCCCTTCTCTCTCACATTGCATTATGCTTCTATCATAGTACACATTTCTGTAGTATTGAATTTATCTGTTTATGTCTTGAATCAGGGCAAAGGGGCATGTATTTCTGTCTTGCATCTCAATTCTTGTAGCTAAGCGTCTGACTTATAGAAGGAACTCAATAAATAGTTGCTTAATAACTTTAAATTTTAGAGTAAGATGAGAACAATCACAATCTTTCTCTACCTGCTGTATAAAGAGGAATACATTTGAGAAACTAAGAGTTAACACAAAGCCATTAGAGGTAATGAATTTTAAGAGTAAAGTCTTTGACTTCTGTCCCTCATTTTGAATATTACACCAAGTAAAAGCTTTCGAAGGTTCTCAAATTAACTCATAGATGTGTTGCAGCACCGCTGTCTGCAACTCAGGGCACATTCAGTTTCAAGAGAAGCCTTGTCCGGGCTCGGTGGCTTATGCCTGTAATCCCAGCACTTTGGGAGGCCAAGGAGGTGGATCACAAGGTCAGGAGATTGACATCATCCTGGCTAACACAGTGAAACCCCGTATCTACTAAAAATACACAAAACTTAGCCGGGCATGGTGGTGGGTGCATGAAGTCTCAACTACTCAGGAGACTGAGGCAGGAGAATGTCATGAACCCAGGGGTGGAGCTTGCAGTAAGCTGAGATGGTGCCCCTGCACTCCAGTCTGGGCGACAGAGTGAGATTCCGTATCAAAAAAAAAAAAAAAAAAATAGAGAAGCCTTTAGGAGGCTAATGCTAATACAGAAGGGGATATTTGTTTCACCCCAACTTTGAGAGTATATCAGAGGTGGTCATTCAAAGTATTGGATTCAGTAGATTAAAGAATATCCAATAAAGTTAAATTCACTCTGCCTTCCCCCTATTTATTTATTTATTTATTTATTTATTTCAGTTTTAGTTTGCTGCATAGCATACACAGCCACAGTTATGCACTCCTTCCAGTATCCACATCCCTTTACAACATTACGTTGTATCCCCTCCCATTAAGTATAGGGTATATTGCCTCATCCCTTGAGTCTTGACTGGTACTGTGACTTGCTTTAACTAATAGAACGTGGCAGAATTGGAATACACCAATTACAAATTTAGGCCTTGCTCTCTTCCACTCTTATTCTCTACCAAGCACTGGCATGTGAACAAGCCCAGGGTGGTCTGCTGGATGATGAGACACATGTGACCCAGTTACTATTTTCATGCCATCCAGCATCTAATTGATGTGCATCTAACCACAGAAGCATAAGAGAGCTTAACCATGGCAGAACAACTGCCTAAATGAGCCCAGACCAATTTTCTAAACCACAGAATCATGAGCTAAATAAATGTCTGTTGTAGTAGGCACTAAATTTGGGATAATTTATTAAACAACAGAAGCTAATTAATATAATGGCTTTGTGCTTCAGTTTTCTCATCTGTAAAATGAAATTAGTCATATTACCTATGTTTTCTGGGTAACCTGAGGATTAAATTACCAAACATATTACAATGTATTGAACAGTGCCTGGCATTCAGTAAGAACTAACAATGTTAATTATTGTTATTTGAATTTAACATGCGTCTGCTTGGAGCAAGTGATTCAAAGACTCTCTGTTTTGACCTGCCATATATTACCTGGAACATAAAGTGAGATAAAACATGAGTGCATGAGAAATGCAATATCCTCATCATCCTTCTTTCTTTCTTTCTTTCCTTCTTTCTCTCTCTCTTTCTTTCTTTCTTTATCTCTCTTTCTCTCTCTCTTCCTTCCTTCCTTCCTTTCTTCCTCCCTCCCTCCCCTCTCTCTTTTTCTCTTTTCTTTCTTTCTTTCTTTCTTTCTTTCTTTCTTTCTTTCTTTCTTTCTTTCTTTCTTTCTTTCTTTCTTTCTTTTCTGTCATCCTTTTCTCATTCTAGTGATCTCTTAGTTGTTTTTTATAGCACTATATAGGAGGACAGAAGCCTTACACTAAAGAAAATAAACAGCAGACATCTATATAAGAGAAATTTCTTAAATACTCTTGCTTCAAGATGCTCTTGATGCCAAATATATATTATTTTTTAGTTGGTTTCCCCTCTTATTTTATTCAAAATGCCTTTTTGGACATTAGCCAATATGTGCATGTATCAACATTACCTTAGACTTCTCTGAGCTTCTGTTTCTTTTACTATTAAATGGAAGGAATAATGTTTTTGCCCTGCATACTTCACATGGATATTTTAGTGATAAAATGAAATGATGGATTTAAAAAGACTTGATGACTGACAAAGCCTATGCAAATGTAAAGGATGAAAGTGTATATTACTTTACTGACTACACCAAAGAGCTCTATTGATTTATTTCACAACATTTCTTGTCTCAGAAGGAGAGAAAAATCTATAAATGACCCGGGCAGTATCATGGAATGGGTGAAGTTGGCTTCTTAGTGCAATTTCTTCTGGCATCTTCAAGTAACCCACAGCAAAAAGTCAGCTGAGTCATATTTCCCACAACCGGATGACCCCAGCAAGGGTGTTTTTGCCACTGGCAATGTGCTTGTGAAGCTCAACATTCACGGTCAGTGCTTATGGGCTGACAGTTGGGATTTAAAATACTTGTAGCTAAATCGTAAGAGCAGCTGAAAAATACAGGCCATGTGCTGCAGATGTGCACTAAAATACCCTCAAATTCACCAAATACACATTGATATGAATTAACAAAACATTTAACAAAAGTTCTTTCAGTAGTCTTCTTTGGGAGTAAGCTCCAAAATATTATCAGCAGGCTTTTTGTCTTATTCATAGGAAACAGTCACTGCCTTTAGCCAAGCAGCATATTCAGACAGAGTGTTGTTCACCTGGCAACATCCATCAGACCCCATGGAATTTGGTGTTCTGGCACATATTGGCTTTGCACCTCATCTCTCTGGGTTGGGCATTCATTGAATAGGTGTTTGTGGTGCTGACAGAATTCTATCTATCTCATTACAATCCTCTGCATTGACTTCATTGGATATAAAAATAGACAGAGTGTGCAATAAATCCTGGGCTCAACTTTCCAGGAAGCTGAAGTTTACATTTGTGGTTGGTTTTGTTTGTTTTGTTTTGTTTTTTTGTACTTAAGTGTGCATATCTACTTCATGTGCTCATGCTACTCTGACTGTGTTTCATGCGCTCATGATGCCTATCCGAGTCCCCACTGTGTTCTGTATTGGCCTAACCTTTCATGAATGCTACATGAATACCACAAATTCCCCCAGCTAGACATTTTAATTATTTTTTATTGGAAAATAATTGGATGAAACTATTTTGTAACAAGCTGTAAATTATTTCCCATATATCTTCATAGAAGATGTATATTAGTCAGGGTTCTGCAGAGAAACAGAAACAATAGGAGATTTATTATAAAATTCTGGCTCATGAAGCTCTGAAGACTGATAAATCCCACAATCTGCTCTATGCAAGAGACCCAGAAAGGCCGATGGTATAGTTCAAAGGCTGGAGAGTCAGAGAGTCAATGGTGTAGATTCCAGTCTGAGCGTAAAGGCCTGAGAACCAGAAGGTCAGGAGAAAAATGAATGTCTCAACTCAACTAATCAGTGAGAAAGAGAGAGTGAATTCAACTTTCCTTCACTCTTCTGTTTTATTCAGGCCCTTAGAGGACCAGATGATGCATATCCACACTAAGAACCATCAGCTTTACTCAGTTCCAAGTGAAGGACTAATCATTTTCACAAACACCCTTAAAGACATGCTCAGAAATGTTTAACCAGCTCTTTGGGTATCCCTTAGCTCAATTAAGTAGACACATGAAATTAACAAGATGCTTTATAATTAAATAGAAGTCTTCCAAACAAGTCATGGCCTAATATACATTCTTCTTTTGTGGATTGTGTTCAAATGTAGATTTATCTGACTCCTACACCTTGTTTCTTCCTTGATTCTGACAAAATATAAACAACAATAATGTACCAAGTCAGATACTTATGACTTGCATGACCTGAAAAATGCCCCCGAAACAGGAATTTTCTAATAAAAGTTGTGTAAACAAATGTAGGTAAATCCAGGAGAACTAAGTCTAGAGTCAACTGACAGCCACTCATTGTGTGTTAAGTGCCTGTCATGTGGCTACTGCAGTTCAAGATCTAAATTTATAATTTATTTGAATTTGAATTTAGAAGCTGACATGGTGCACAATATTATTTTCATTAAACATGACTCAAAACACACTTTAGCAATTGAAACTTTAGTGTCCAGACTGAGATGTGCTGAAAGTGTAAAAAATCAGATTTTGAAAACTTAGTATAAAGAAAGAACATAAAATTCCTCATTAAAAATTTTAATACCAATTATGTGCTAAAACATTTTTGCATATATTAGGTTAAATAAAATTTATTATTTTAATTAGTGTCACCTATTTCTTTTTATTTTACCTTAATATAGATACTATCAAATTTAAATGGACATTATGTTATATTTTTATTGCACAGCATTGCCAAAAGGACCAAGTCAACAAATATCTCTCTGTCGTGAACTCTGCCTTTACTCTCAGTACAGTTTACTCACAATTCCTATCACCTCATCCAAGAGCCCTGATACTTGCACCTCTACATTTTTCTGATTTTGTTCCAATGTCTGCTCCTGGTAACCGAAATAACAAAAATTGTCATGGAGTGTTTCTATCCCACTGCTAAAAAAAATGGAAATGAATGGAGGAAATGTAGACCATTATAGCGATGCATTTGTATGTGGAGAAAGCAAGAGGTTAAGGCCAAAAACAGACTCTTTATAAACATCCAAAATTTCATTTGAAGTCATTTCCCAAAAATATATTTTACAAGTAAGGTTATGTTTAGTGGTTTTAGTACAAAATCATGTTCTACATTCATCATAATTTAAAGGCCTTTTAGTCAAGTTTTAAGGAACCTAACTGAACTTTTAGTATTATTTAAATTACATCATACCTTCTGGGTTTTAACAAGACAATTACTGTAATATTCTAATGTGATTACTAAAAACAATCTGTATTTCAAAAGCTAAAAATTCTTGAAGTAGTTTTGAAAAATGTTTATTTCTAAATTAAGATTAGATTCAGATTTTCTTTTCTTCTTTTTATTTCTTTTGGGTACATAGTACGTATATATATTTATGGGTTACATGAGATGTTTTGATACTAGCATGCAACACATAATTGTCAGTATCATAATTACGTTTAGGAAAGAGCCTAAACATTTGGAATTAAATAGTTGTTTGAGGATTAAATAGTTGTCAGGATTGAATGTAAAATACAACCTTATATTATTGCATAACACAAAAATAACTAAATTCATGTTGTTCAAATTGTGCTCTCAATAATTCTTTGAATAGTCCCAAGGATGTTGAAAATACCTGTTGTAAGAGATCGGAGAAGGCATGTGTGGCTAAAACCGCAATTAGTTTTGCACCAACCTAATACCTCCTAACTCCTGGTTGCAGCTTGATCCAAAGGAGCTCCTCTGTTCTTGGAGAGAAACTAAGGCAGTGGTTGAAAGTGCAGGCTTTTGAATCAAGTGAATTTGAGTCTATACCCTGACTTTGCCACTTAGTGAATATGGGATATAAGAAAATTTTCTCACAGAAAAACAGGAATAATAACATTTACCTCATAGTGATTTTTAAGAGTTATTTTATATAACAAATATAAAAGCATATGAAGCACTTATCTCTGGAACTGGCAAAGATTAACTTCTCAATCTAAAATAACAATTATAGCTTATCTGTATTATGGCTTTGGCCTTTTAATAAGATTCTCTTTGATCTTAAGAATTTTAAGGTGAATGTTTTATAAACTCTACTTTGGACCTTCTTAAACTTTTTTCTTTCTTTTTCTTAACTTCTCTTGTGGGAATCTGAAATCTTCTTGATTTGTGTTTAAACACTATTCTTGAGAAAAACTGTATACTAAAAGTAGAAGACCTAAACGAAGAAAGTTTTCAATAGTGTGGATGAGTGTGAGATAATAATTGATCTATCTACAGACAGTAACGGTGTTTCTCACATTTATTGTAAGGCTACAACATATCTCAACACATCTGGTCAATAATATGAGACAATCTATGAGCTGACCGTGCAGATAATGATTATGTCCATGAAACTGCTCTTGTTCCTTTCTCTTTCTACCTTATCTGTGGTTTAGGTCCCAAAACAGATTTTAAAAATGTAAATAGTAGTACAAATTTCAATTTAAGTATTTACTAGCCTTTCCTCCTGTGGATTTTTTAAAGACAACTTGAGAAATTGGAAGTTTCCTTTATTTATCCTTTTTTGGAAAACATCATCTTTTTTTTCCTCCCAGACCATTATCCTATCACTTAATGATGATTCCTATTTCAGTGATGTTATTCTCATCTGGAATACCTCTTTTAATTTTTACTTATTTATTGAAATCTCATTCTTGAAAACTTCAAGCTCTTTAAGTCAACTAAAGTATCCTGTTATGTATAAAAGATTCCATGATGTTGTTGTTAATCTCCTGTCTTCTTGCTATGAATTTTTTCTTACAAGTTGAATTAATGCTGCAAATTCAGCACTTAATTGTTGTTTATTTTGTTTCCATTCATCTTACCTCCTAACTGTGTTGCAGATTCCTTAAGGGCACAATTATAAACATATGCTAGATATAGGTTAATGCTTATCAGCTCGTTTCTCACCAAAGGCTTCAAGCCAATCATTAATTTAAGAGGCAAATTTGGCACCAGAGAAAAGCTCTTACACTAATAAACTGTAGGTGTCAAACTACTGTGATACGCTAAAGGCCTATTTCAAACTCAACATACCAAGGCATAAACTCAACAAAATGTTTGCCATTTGTCATCCTAATCTCTTAATATTTGATATCCATTTTAAATTTTACTTTAGTTAGTTGGACTCAACCTAAAGAAATATTGAGAATATATCTCATTATAAAATATAAAACGGGGACATTTTCTCCAATATGTTTCTGTTCTTTGAATTACGTTTTAATATGAACATATTTACCAGCTTGGTATGGCAATCAGTATGACCATATCAACAGTGCTAATACAGCATGTTAACATCTTCATTCTAACGTCCTGCCACTTGGTAAAATCACTGCATCAGCTGCTTAGACAGACTTATTGGTAAAGGATTTTTGGAGCTCTAGCTTGTTCAACTCTAAAGAAAAAAATAACTTCTCCCTACGACTCCTCCCCTCCAAAACGTTTGAGTCTTCAGAATTAGAAAGTAAAGTTCCACTTGTTACCTGGCCATCACAGCACAGCCCTTCTCTTCCCATTTTGGCTGTAACCCAGGTTAGGATATTGAACCTCTTGCACAGCAATGGCCAAGGAATTGAGGACCCCATAAATCCCTGATACTGTTGACATCACACGTTGGGACTATATTTTTGTGGTATATGTACTATTTCTGTTGTAATAAGTGGATTTTAAGTTAAACGAAATTATTTTTCTGTTCAAGTTATAGTTATTATGACTGATTTCTCCTGTTTTGAAAAAAATACATAAAGGGAAAAAGTTATTTTAAGAGGTTTATAGGGGAAAATAATGGAATGATACTTAGACCTAAGCTGGGCAGAACAAAGAAAGACAACATTTGGTATTTATCAGGGTCTCTTCTAAGGACTTCCAGCAAACACACAAAGTAACAAATTAGACTTGTTATCACATTTGGTGAAATGTGTAAGCAAGGCTGGGGTAAGGTAGATTTTTTTACCCTTGTACTTACTCTTATTCTGTTTTACATACAATTTACTATGTATTCTCCTGAGTTCTTTTATTAAATCGTAAATCTCTTGACTAAAAGGCTCATTATTTTTAATTACATTTATTGAGTTCCTATTATGTGCCAGGAATTATTTCAATTAAATTTTATCTCCTATGTTAATCTACACATTTTGGGTCCTCAATAGTATTTATACTTAAAATACTTCAGCATTATAGGACTACCCTCTTAAACATCACACTTTACAGTGTGGAAAGCACAGAAGTCATAAGGAATCAGATATCATCTGCAGGGCTGATAAAATAGATGCTATAATTTATTTGATAACAACTTTTGTATATCATCTGTCTCTTTCTCACAAAAGTAGAGAGTAAACATCGTATTTGACATTGTAGGTGCATTTATAAATGTTTATGTGTTTGCAATTTCACATTAATTGGATTCTGATTGAGAAAATGGCCATTTTATGAATGTAATACAACATATTATTTTGCTTGTCGAAAATACATCTGCTTTTGGTGCCATTTATGCCTTTGTCAATGTACTGCTTATAAAACAGAGCCATTCAACTAGATACAATATTATTCTCAGATATCTGTAGAGCTTCTGTTTTTATAATTAGAAGTAACCTTTTTCACATTTTATTTTAGGTTCAGGGTGCATATGCATGTTTGTTATATAGGTAAACTGCGAGTCACCAGGGTTTGGTGTACAGATTACTTCATCATACAGGTAATAAGCATAATACCTGATCGGTACTCCACTCTCCAATCTCAAGTAAGCCCTGGTGTCTATTATTGCCTTATTTGTGTCCACTTGTACTCAATATTTAGCCCCTACTTATAAGTAAGAACATGTGGTATTTGGTTTTCTGTTCCTGTGTTAATCTTCTTAGGATTGTGACTGCCAGCTCCATTCATGTTTCTGAAAAGGACAAGATCTAATTCTTTTTATGTCTGCGTAGCATTACCTGGTGTACATGTGCCACATTTTCTTTATTTAGTTAATTGTTGATGGGCATTCAGGTTGATTCCATGACTTTGCTTTGATGAACATATGTGTGTATGTGTCTTTACTATAGAACAATTTATATTCCTTGGTTAGGATACAGTTTAGATATTTGTCTCTGACCAAATCTCATGTTGAACTATAATCCCCAATGTTGGAGGTGAGGCCTGGTGGGAGGTGTACGGATCATGATGACGAATACCTCATGAATGGCTTGGACCATCCCCTTGGTGATAATTGAGCTCTTGCTCTGAGTTCTCACAAGATCTGGTGATTTAAATGCATGTGACATGTATTGCTTTCATTCTTACCATGTAATGGACCTGCTCCCCCTTTGCTTTTCACCATAATTAGAAGCTTCCTGAGGGCTTCCCAGGAGCAGATGCCACCATGTTTGCTCTAAAGCCTGCAGAACCAATGAGTCAAGTAAATCTCTTTTCTTTATAAACTATCCAGTCTCATGTATTTATTTATAGCAAAGCAAGAATGGCCTAACACAGAAAACTGGTGGCAGGAGTGAGGCATTGCTATAAAGACACCTGAAAATGTGAAAGCAGCTTTGGAGCTGGATAACAGACAGTGATTGAATTTGGAGGGCTCAAAAAAGACAGGAAGATGAGGGAAAGTTTGGAATTACAGAGACTGGTTAAATAGTAGTGACCAAAATGGTGATAGTGATTTGGACAGTGAAGTCCGGGCTGACAAGATCTCAGATGACGGTGAAGAACTTATTGGGAACTGGAGTAAAAGTCATGCCTCAGCAAAAAGCTTGGCTGTTGATAGATCTATCCTAGGGATCTATGAAATTTTGAACTTCATAGTGATGGTTTATGTTATCTGGTGAAAGAAATTTCTAATCTTCAAAGTATTAAAGATATTGCCTGACTGCTTCTAACAACCTACACACAGATGTGGAAGCAAAAAAATTACTTAAAGCTGGAACTTATATTTAACAGTGATGTGAAGCATAAAAGTTGGGAACATTTTCAGCCTGGCCATGTGGAAGAGAAAATAAAAGCTTTTTGGGGAGAAAAATTCAAGCAGGCTATGGAGCAACCACTTAGTAGAAAAATTTGCATAACTAAGAGGGAACCATGTGCTGATAGCCAAGACAATGGGGAAAAGGCCATGAAGGCATTTCAGAGACCTTTGAGGTAGCCCCTGTGTATTAGTTCTTTCTCAGTCTGCTAATACATACCTGAGACCAGGTGATTTATGAAGGAAAAAGGTTTAATTGACTCACTTTTCAACATGGCTGGGAAGACCTCAGGAAACTTACAATCATGGCAGAAAAAGTAAACACGTTCTTCTTCACATGTCAGTAGCAAGAAGGATTGCCAAGCAAAAGGGAGAAAAGTTCTTCATAAAACCATCATATGTCTTGAAAACTCACTCACTATCATGAGAATAACAGCATGGGGGTAACTGCCTCTATGATTCAATTACCTCCCATTGAGTCCCTCCCATGATATGTGGGGATTATGGGAACTAAAATTCAAGATGAGATATGGATGAGGTCAAAGGCAAACCATGTCACTCTTTATTCACAGGCCCTGGGGACTAGGAGGACAGAATGGTTCCTTGGCCAGGGCCAGATCACTACCACTCTGTGCAGCCTCAGGACACTATTTCCCACTTCCTAGCCACTCCACCTCCAGCTTCAACTCAAAGGGCCACAGATATAGCTCAGGCTGCTACTTCAGAGGGTGAAATGCATAAGCCTTGGTGGTTTCCATCTAGTGTTAAGCCTGTAGGTGCACAGAGTGCAAGAGTGAATAATGCTTGGCAGACTCTTCCTAGATTTCAGGGGATGTGTGAGGAACCCTGAGTGCTCAGGTAGAATCCTGCTACAGGGGAGGAGCTCTCACAGATAACTTCTACTAGGGAAATGCCAAAGGGAAGTGTGGGGCTGGAGATCCCACATAGCATCCTAATGGGACACTGCCAAGTGAAGCTGTGAGAAGGGTGCCACAGTCCTCCAGACCCCAGAGTGGTAGAGCCACTGGCAGCTTGCATCCTGTGCTTGGAAAAGCCATGAGGACTCAACAACCTGTTAAAGCAGCTGTGAGAACTGCATCCTGCAAAGACACAGGGGTAGAGATGGTCAAGACCTTGGAATCCCACTGCTCTCATTAGTGTGCACTCGATGTGGGACATGAAGTCAAAGATTATTTTGGAGCTTTAGTATTTAATAACTGCCCTGCTAAGTTTTAAGCATACTAGGGGACTGTAAGCCCCTTTAACCCTATGTTTTGGCTGATTTCTCCCTTTAGAAAAGGGAGTATTTACCCAAAGCCTATACCCCCATTGTGTCTTGAGAGTAAATAACTTGTTTTTGATTTTACAGGTTTATGGGTAGAAGAGATTTGCCTTGTCTCAGACAAGATTTTGGAATTTAGACATTCGAGTTAATGCTGGGATGAGTTGTGATTTTGGGGGGACCGTTAGAAAGGCATGATTGTATTTTGCAATGTGGAAAGGATATGAGATTTGGGAGGGGTCAGAGTTTGAATGATACAGCTTAGATATTTTTCCCCTCCAAAATCTCATGTTGACTTATAATCCCCAATGTTGGAGATAGGTCCTGGTAGGAGATTTGGGGTCATGGAGGCGTGGAACCCTCATGAATGGCTTGGGCCATCCCCTTGGTGATCAGTGAACTCTCTGAGTTCTCATAAGACCTGATTATTTTAAAATGTGTGTCACCTCCCCCTCAATTCCTGCTCTCTTGCTCCCATTTTGATATGTGATGTGCCTATTCCCCCTTTGTCTTCTACCATGATTGGAAACTTCCTGAAGCCTCCCCAGAAGCTAAGGCCACCATGCTTCCTGTAAAGCCTGCAAAACCATGAGCTAATTAAATCTCTTTTCTTTATAAATTAGTCAGTCTCAAATATTTATGTATAGCAATGAAAGATCGGCCTAACACAGGGTATACACCCAATAATGGGATTGCTGGGTTGAATGGTAGTTCTGTTTTAAGTTCTTTGAGAAATCACCACACTGCTTTGTACAATGACTGAACTAATTTACATTCCCTCCAGCAGGGTATAAGTATTTTCTTTTTCTCCACAATAGCCAGCATCAATTATTTCTTCATTTTTTAATAATAAGTCTGACTGGTATGAGATGATACCTTATTGTGGTTTTCATTTCCATTTCTCTGATGATTAGTGATGTTAAGCACTTTTATCATATGCTTATTGGCCACATGTATGTCTTCTTTTGAAAAGTGCATGTTCATGTTCTTTGCCCAATTTTAATGAGGTCGTTTGTTTTTTGCCTGTTCAATTACTTAAGTTCTTTATAGATTCTGGATATTAGACTTTTGTCGGATGCATATTTGCAAATATTTCTCCCATTCCGTAGGTTGTCTGTTTACTCCGTCCATAGTTTCTTTTGCTGTACATAATCTCTTCAGTTCAGTGAGGTCCTATTTGTCAATTTTTGTTTCATTGCAGTTTCTTTTGGAATATTCATCATGAAACCTTTGCCAGGGCCTATGTCCAGGATGGTATTTCCTAGGTTATCATCCAGAATTTTTATAGTTTTAGGTTTCAAAGTTAAGTCTTTAATCTATCTTGACTTGATTTTTGTATATGGTGTAAGGAAGGGGTCCAGCTTCAGTCTTCTGTATATGGCTAATCAGTTATCCCAGCATTTTTTGAACAGGGAGTCCTTTACCCATTGCTTGTTTTGTGAACTTTGTCTAAGATCAGATGGTTATAGGTCTGTAGCTTTATCTCTGGGTTCTCTATTCTGTTTCATTCATCATGCAGCTTGAAAAGAAAGAATAAATAATTCCTTGCTTAAATTGAAGATGAATAACAAACGACTTATGCAAAGTAATAGGTGTTCAGAGATACTGCTTAGGATTACATGTCAACAAAAATGTAAATAATTCTGAGAAGTTATCCAGGAATTGGTGTGAAAGTGTGGTAGTGAGCACGATTCATTTGTATGTCCTAGAAGATCTCAGGCAGAGGTAAGAAAATATCAAATATTACTAGTAGCTACTTCAACTAAGATAAGATTCTACATAAGATGTATTTATGATTATCTGAAGTTCTGATAATATTTTCATGGGCAAGAAACAAATTTTAAATTGAATACTTACCCATTTTTCTATCCCTGAACATCAAATATATAAAATGTCTTCCTCTATATTTTAATACCCTTTTATTTTATGACTCAAATTTCTACAAAAAAAAAATAGTTTCAAGTTTAATTGAAGTATCACATGTAGTCCTTTTCTCTTTTTTGTTAGTATAGTTTCCTCTGTGTGTGTGTGTGTGTGTGTGTGTATGTGTGTGTGTGTGAGAGAGAGAAAGAGAGAGAAATACCTATTTTCAGTTGTTCATGTGAAGGAGAGTTATATTTCCAATCATACATAAAATAATATGAATTTAGTTTAATTACATTAGTTTTCTCCTACAGTTTGGAGGCCATAAAATTTTCATGGAAACTAGAAAAATATTCAAGGTGAATGAGGGAGTTATTAATAATTATTCCAGAATATCAGGTGTAACTGGGACTGTTCAAGGAAAACCACAATGTAAAATTTTATTACCCATAGTTCTGGCTAAGTGAAACTGAGTCATATAAGAAATCTTTTCTATTGGAGAAATGGAAACCAAGCAATATTGGAAACTAATGTATTTGAAGAATTCGCATGCCCCTTCCTAAAAATTGGAAGTGTAAATTAGAAATGTATGGATATGTAGCAGTCCTGGGAATAAAGGACTTGAAGAAACAGGTGCAAGAAAGTTTTTTTTAAAAAAAAAGGAGGGTAAAGAAATAAAGGACAGGGACCAGGGTGAACTTATGATGATAGGAGATGGCAATAAGATGAAGAAGAAAAGAGCTATGTAATCTTGAATATCTTTTCTAAATTCCTTCCCAAACAAGTTTATTCAAAATATAGCTTTAACCCTTTCCCCTAGGGCACGCATAAGCAGAGAGATGCAGACAGTAAAAGACAGGTCCTCTACCTAGCCACTCATCCCTGCGGTATGCAGAAGAGTGGGACTGGAGCACAGTCAAAGCAGTGGCTGCAGTTATAACTACATTATGAGAGATGAATCAGCAGGAGAAAATGACCAAGCCTATCTTGGGTATGCTTACAGTTCAACAGCATGAAAAAAACAAACTACAGTAGCAAGTGGTAAATGACAGTCATTTCCATGTTCATGAATTATTTTAAAATTTGACTTTAATTTTACACATAGAGCACACATTTGTTACCTGGGTATATTGCACTGAGGCACTGAGCATAGTTTCCAATAGTTATTTTTCAACACATGCTCTTCTTCTTTCTCCCCCTCTAGTAATCTGCAGGTATCTCTTTTTCCCATGTTGATGTCCATGTGTGCTCAATGTTTAGCTCCCACTTATAAGTGAGAACATGTGGTATTTGTTTTCTGTTCCTATGTTAATTCACTTAGGATAATGGGCTTTTTAACCCCATCCATGTTGCTGTGAAGGACATGATTGCATTCTCTTTTTGGCTGCATAGTATTCCATGGTACATATGTATCATATTTTCTTTATCCAATCCATCAGATAAATGAAAATTATGACTATGATACACCATCTCACACCAGTTAGAATGTCTATTATTAAAATGTCCGTGACATTTTAATGTACATCATCTTCATTATGTGGAACAAATGGATTTATTTATTAAGGTGAAGCATTTATGGCAACTACTACTTTACCTGTTTTTTGCAAATAGTGAATAATATGCTGCAATAATTCATAATGAAGTAGCACCAAATAAATTAGGTAAATTATGATTTCTTCACCCCTCAACATGACTCTTCCTACAACTACTAAGACAGTAATATTTGCACATTATTATTACATATACATTGTCAAAGAAATGTATACACTTCCCTCAAATCACACATACCCCCATTTAACTAAACATTTTTCTGCATTTTAACCTAGTACTGTCAATGGAATTGCATGGCATAGAGTGAAGCAAGAATCATTGTTTCATTTTTTAAACTAGAAAAAGAGATTCATTTAAAAATTTTTGATGAAATACTTTTCCAAGATCAAGGAGCCAGTATGTGGTAACACTGGAATTCAAAACATATCATTGAATTACAGTATTGTCCTCCTCACAATTCCAAAATGCCATTCCACATATAACTTCCTACTAGAATAGAAAAAAACTGAAAATATTTTGGATGAGTAATAAGATTACTTTAAAACCAGGAGTAAGGCATTCTATTTTGGCACTATGGGCTTTTTAAACTAATTTAAGTACATTAAGCTTATACTCTCTGACTTATTATCTTTGTGCCTACCTATTTCTACTTATCTTCATGTCTGGCTAACTATGCATGTGTGTGTTTGTGTAGAGATGTGGGTAAGAAATCATTGTAGTTTTTACAAATTAACTAATTGATCCTTTTCATTAAAAATCATATGTTTTCACTTTTCTATATCCATTTTCTTCATAAATAATCAATGTTGTCTTCTTTTAATTTGCCAATTATATCTTAACTTGTTTTCTTAAATGAGATGTGGTTAACATATTCCTCAACTGTGTGTTCTTTGAAGCCTTATGATTGCTTTCTTTAAGATTTTTAAAGATTTTTAAGTCTGAGTCTCTAATACTAGCTGGATTTTGCATTGTAAAGACAATAAAGAAAATGTCATAATAATAAAGAAGTAGACTTGGAGGAAGAGAATTTAGAAGTCTAGTTTAAGGTTTTCATTTTTCCAATGAAGTAACTTAGAAATATGATTTTTCCCAAGTAAAAGAGCTTTATCCATGAAAGAAAAATACTGTTAAATAATGGTGGTTACTGCTACCCTAAGAACATACAAACTATAATAATCATTTTGCTCTAGATAAAAGAACAAATGGGTATTTATTTATTTATTTATTTTGCAGGGCAGAAAAAAAGACAAGTACAGAAATAAATTCCAGATAGATAGATAGATAGATAGATACATACATACATACATACATACATACATACATACATACATACATATTTTGGACACATGTGATGACCATGTTTCTATATTATTTAAGATTCCTGGCTTAGTCATGCTATTTACGTTGATTTAAATATGGCCAATTTAGATATTCTGAGTCTTTTAAAAAACATAAATGAAAATCATTATACCTTGGCCTTTACAGATCTAGAAACCATGGTTTCTTTTCCATCTTGAAAGAGAAATAGGTTTTTCTTGAGTTTCTTGGGTTTGAACGTCAGTTTTCTTCCCCATTATCTCTAAAGCTGGCCTGTCACTATTTGTTTAGGAAGGGTCAGCAAGTGTAGGAGTCCTCCTACGCAAGTTTATTATTGTCTCATGCCAGATGAGTCCTTAATCTCTGTATTAATTGGTTTTTGCATTGCTATAAAGAACTAAGTGAGACTGGTTAATTCGTTGAGAAAAGAGATTTACTTGATTCACAGTTCCAGAGACTGTCCAGGAAGCGTGGCTGGGGAGGCCTCAGGAAACTTGCAATTATGGCAGAAAATGAAGAGTAAGCGGGCACATCTTACATGGTCACAAAAGAAGGAAGAGGCAAAGGGAGAGGTGTTACGTACTTTTAAACAAACAGATCTCATGAGAACTCACTCACTATCAAGAGAACAGCAAGGGGGAAATCCTCCTCCATGATGCCACCAGCCCTTACCTCCTATACTGGGTATTACAATTTGACAGGAGATCTGGTTTATCAAGTTCTACAAGCCATGTACCACAACCACAGTTGAATTCCTCTATGGTTATCATTTTATGTCACATTACTATTTTACTACAAGAGTAAAATAATAATTTCACAGCAAATTTAGATTATTATTCCAATTAAGCATTCTTCTGTTTTCTCATTCAGCCTTTTCTCATCAATTTTGCATATTCATAAAAAAGCATATATTAATTATGGCCCATATTCGGGCTCCTGATAATTGCTAGAAAGAGTTGACATGGCATGTTCCAGCAGTTATTTTTGAACACTTCGCTTTCCCCTAATAATGGTCCAGCCTTTAATAAATGTGTAATCTGCCTGTATGTCTAAAAAACATCACAACATATCCTTCTCCTATAGAGATCAGACTGTTATTATTCTTTGTTTCCCTTCCTACTTCATCACCAATATAAAATCTTTAATTTCCTTTGTAAGCCTTTAAGAGAGCTTTTTCTAATCTTTAGGACTGAGACATAGAATCTAGGATATGAATGAGATAATATTTTTCTGGGTACTAATATATTTGAACACAGAATGGGTTTTTTTAAAGCTACAACATTTAGTACAGATTGTTCTGCCATGCTTACCCAGAAAATAATTTTGACCCTTCTAAATAGGAGATTACAGTGGAAATGCCAAACAAGTCTATTGTTCCCTTTTCTTCATTTGAACATTTTTGTGATTTTACTGACACCAATAGAGCCATACAGAGACACTCCAGTTCTAAAAAGCCAACAGAAAATAACACATAACAAAAGAATGGCACACTTAGGCAATAGCAATATCTAGACTGGTATTTATCACATTTAATAGAAAAAAAATGTAGTTTATATTCATTTCTTATATAAGAACATTCATTTTCACATATAAGTCCATGAATAGGCTACAAACAGAATTTAATGCTTTAACTTTTATTTTTAATCGATAATTACTTACAATCTATATCACCCTATAACATGAGAGATTGTTACTTAATTTTTGAATTTGCTTTCTTTGTGTCCTTTTATTAGGACATTTTATTAGTCATTCATTCACTAAATATTTACAGAATGAGTTGTTTGTGCCAGTCACTGCTCTAGGTAGTTAGTGAGCAAACATGTCTTCATTTATAAAGCTTTCTTTTGAGTAAGAACAGGCAGGCAATGAACACACTAAATATACACATAAATATAAACATGAAGGAGATGAGTGCCATGGAAAAACAAGTAGAACAATGTAAGGCGATTCAGGAATGCTGGGGAGAAAATGAATTGCAGCATTAAATAGGGTTATTTGTGTATTTCCTAGGCAAAAATTAAAAAAAAAAAGCAATCAGAGCATAGGCTCTAAAGGGAGAGTGTCTAATGTATCAGGAAACAATAAGCAGAGTAATAATGATCAAAATCAGAGAGGTCTCGGAGGCCTAACCACACAGGACTTTGTAGAACAGTGTAAGGAGCTTGCTTTTATTATTAAATTTACCCAATAAAAAGATAGGACACTCAGGTAATATATTAATTTCAGATAAACACCATATGTATGTGTTTTATGTATATATAATATATATATAAAATATATATGTGTGTTTTATATATTTTTTATGTTTTATATATGTGTTATATATACACATATATATGTCTTATGCAACATTTGGGACATACTTATACTAGAAAACTGAATAATTATGGTATAAGCATGCTCCATGAAATATTTAGGGTATAATTTCTAAAATGTCTTGTGTTTATCAGAAATATACGTCAAATTGGGCATTCTGTATTTTATCTGTCAAACCATGGGAGTGTTTTAAGTAGAGGAATTGTGTGACCTGACATTATTTAAAAGGATCACTCTGGCTGCTGCTTATAGAATGGACTGATGGTAGGGAGTTCAGGAAACAAGATCTCCTGGGTATGTTTTACAGAGGTAGAAATGAGAGATCATGATGCCTGGAACCTGGAGGATACATTGTGGCACAGAAAAGAATGGGGAAAGGTAAGGCTAGAAAAGAAAAGAAGAGTAAGATACTTACTTACTGCTATCTATCTATCTATCTACCTATCTATCTAAACAGATGTAGTTAATATCAATGTTTGCTTAATTTAATCTGATTGGTTTTGTTAGCAATTCTTTCTAAAAATAAAAAAAGGAAAGAAAGAATGTTCTCATTGCAAACCTGAATAAGAAAGAAGAAATGCAAAGGAGGATGCTGGACTAGAAATCATAACAGCTGGGTTGTCACTTGTTTATATGTGACTTCAGATAAATTACAACCTCTCAGAGCTCTCTTTTTTTTTTTATAAGCATGGATAAAAATGTCCATCTTTCTTATCTCACCAGGTTATTATGAAAACCAGATGAATGTGGATATTTATGATCTCTGTAATATGTCATATACGTACTCATTGTTATATAAGTATTGATGTTACAGGAAAATCATATGGATATGATTATAAACACAAGACAGGAAACAAATGATTAAGTAAGCTGAAGAGATGTCATAATTCTTACTACAAGGAAAAGGAACTAAAAAAACATTTTGTTCAGGTAACAAATCAAAGACATCAGGAATTCATAAAGGTCTTTGGAAGGTCATGTACATCTCTCCATTTTATCTTGAAAAACTGTCTTCTTCCTTCTTCCAACAGAAGCAAGAAGACAGCATATATTAGTATGCATTCTTTTCAGTTTACAGAGTTTTCTACTGAGAGAAGAAAAGTAAACTTTATGAACAATGAACACTCAATTTTTTTTATCTCAGAAAGTTACTGAGGAATGACAGCAGAATACAGTTAAGATTATTGATGGTAATAGAATCTAAGATTCTACCATGGGCCCAAAAAGAATGGGTCTGCGAGTACTGGAAGCAGTTTATGAAATCAAGTAACAGACTGCAAAAGAAATGGGACCAGTGTCCATTGATTGATTCATTCATCAATTCATTTAATAATTACTTCTTGAGCACTTTCTATGTATAAAGGTCTATGGGATACTCAAACATAAATAAAATAGAACCACAACTCTCAAAAGATATGTACAACAATAATCAGAATATTAGGTAGAATATGATAAGTACTATAGGAGAAGTATAGATAATGTGCTAAAGTAGTACAGAGAGAAGAATGGGCATTGCAAGTGTTGATCAGAAAAATGCTATATTGTCAGATGGTGACCTACCAGATGTGATAAGGGCACCTGGTAGTGCCTGGTTGACTGTGGTTACAATGTAGAGAAAATGAAAGCAATGAACAGAGGTGTACAAAATGAATTAATCCAACATTATGGAAAATATTAAGTATCAGATGAAGGAAGATGTTTTTATTATGTTGTCAAAAGTTAGCTATTGAAGACTTTGGAGCTGACAGCAGCATTGAGGCAAGATTAAGAAAAATCAATCTGCCAGCATGTGTAGGAAGACTCGGATGCAGGGAGACAACTAGAAAACTATTACAATTGTCTCCTGAAAAGAAGGTTGTTGAATGAAAAGAATTTGTGTGGTGTGTATCAATTAGCATTGGAATTAAATGAGTATAACAGGCAATCTAAAATAACGGCGGCTTACACATGATTCATCTATCACTCATTTAAAAGAGCATTTCAGAACTAAAACATAGCTTTATATAGTCTGCAGAGACAGAGGATTCTACTGTCTATACTACTATTTTTTTTAATATCTTTTAATATCATGTTCCCCAAGATGTTGGCTGGATTTCTATTGTCTCATCCTCATTGCAGGCTGAAAAAAATAAAAAAAGAAAAAGAAAAAGAAAAACCTCCTTTTCTCTGAGTCAACTCCCTTTAAGCAGCTTATCTGAAACGTGCCCAAAGGTTGAATTTCCTAGCCTTATTGTACAACTCAGAGGAGTTATTCTACTGTGAAAGCATTTTCACTACAATTTTTGTTTTTCTGTTACTACCCTGTTTGAAGACTCTGGAAAAACTGATGAATTTTACTTTCACCTGATTGCACAGTATTGCCTTTGCAATCAAAATACAATGGCAATGTTCAATTCATTCACCAATTTATTTAACAAATAGTTATGAGTATCTTGCACATCCCAGAGGCTATTCTAAGTGCTAAAGATATAATAATAAGTAAAACAGACAAGGTTTTTGCCCTCAAGAAGCTTACATTCTAGTGGGAGTGTAGTAGGCATTTGGAGAGGTCAAATAATGAATAAATATATACCTTATAAGCAGAGACTAGAGTAGAGAAATAAAGTAGAGAAAGTGGAAAAGTAGGATAAACAAGAATGGAGAATATATGTGAAGTGGGCCCAAAGAGACCTGCAAGCAGAAGCAACAGCAAATGCAATGTAAAAAGGCAGGAAGAAGGAAAAATGGATACAAGGGTGAGACCATGTACTGACTTTTAACAAGTGGAAAGGACTTTGTTTAAAAAAATTTTTTAGGCCGGGCACGGTGGCTCACGCCTGTAATCCCACCACTTTGGGAGGCCAATGTGGGCAGATCACAAGGTCAGGAGTTCAAGATCAGCCTGACCAACATAGTGAAACCCAGTCTCTACGAAAAATACAAAAAATTAGCTGGACATGGTGGTGTACACCTGTAATCCCAGCTGCTCAGGAGGCTGAGGAAGGAGGATCACTTAAACCCAGGAGGTAGAGATTGCAATGAGCCAAGATCGTTCTATTGCATTCCAGCCCCTCACAGTGAGAGTCTCTGTCTCAAAAATAAATAAACAAAATAAAATTTAAATTAATCAAGCAAATCAATGGAAAGAAGCATGGACGGAAGGATGAAAGCTCTAATGGACTATAGAATCAGATGAAATAGGCTGGGCGCAGTGACTCATGCCTCTAATCCCAGCACTTTGGGAGGCCAAGGTGGGCGGATCATAAGATCAGGAGGTCGAGACCATCCTGGATAACATGGTGAAACCCCATCTCTACCAAAAACACAAAAAATTAGCAGGGCAAGGTGGTGGGTGCCTGTAGTCCCAGCTACTTGGGAGGCTGAGGCAGGAGGATAGCATGAGCCCAGTGCTTGCAGTGAGCTGAGATTGTGCCACTGCACTCCAGCCTGGACCACAGAATGAGATTCCGTCTCAAGAAGAAAAAAAAAAAAAAAATCTGAGGAAATATCTTATACTGGTTTAATGAGGTGATTGGTTTTATAGATAATAACTTTGCTTTGATATAATCCCATTAAAGAAATAAACTATCTTTTAACTATATCCCAATTGTTCTATAACTGTTCAATTTACTTTGCTTTTCTTTTATACTGATTTTGAGTAGAGTTGACCTAAAGCATCAAGTACCAGAGCTAAATCTGGAGTGTGTGATTCTTGGGGGCACATTATCTAATACTTCCCTCCAAATAGGCTGAAATGTGAATTCTGTGATCTTCCCAAAGCTATTTTCTTCTGATATGAAGCACATGAGTTAAAGTTCTCAACTTGACGTAGGTCTCCATGGTTACAAGAGGGCAAGCTGCCTCTTTGTGCCCAGAAGAGCTGGGATTGTTTTCACTTGAAATTGAATAGCACCCAAGCTGCATTTGCAGAATGACAAACTCAATTGTGAGTGACATGTTTTTATTCCAATATAAACAGGATGCATTTAAATCACATTAAGAAAGAGATGAAGAGCATTAACACAGGCACTTATTATTCCAGTCCACGCTGACACAGTATTCAAGAAAATGAACCCAAGAGGTCAACTGTGCAATTCCAAATTCTCTGAACACTACACTCAGAGTGAAAATATCTTCCTAGAATTAGAGAAAGAATTAAACTGAAATAAACCAATAATTGCTGGGACAGAAGACCTATTTTCTTGATATAATGTCTATATAAACATGAAATTTGTGCATTTTTCCAATTTGGGATTTCTATTCCATACATGTATTTATGAATTCTCCCCAAGTTAAGTAAGAAGCTCTACATGTATTCATGTTAAATGAATATTTTTTCCTGTGTATTCTTATGATCAAAAACAATGCTTTTAGAGGTTTCTCTTTTTATAATTTGAAAAGATTATATTAAAATAATTTTGGGAATTTTGAGTACAGTTACAATTTTTTGAGACCATTCATATTTAAAGTAGAGTTGATTCATCAATACTTTGCCTAAGCATGGACATCTGTGTCTATCTGTAGATTTATCTGCTACAGGATTCCAGGGAATGGCACTAGGCTGGACCAACAGGGATGTCCAGGTATAAGAAAAAGGAAACCAAATAAGAAGAGAGGACAATAGATTTAACATGGAAAAATCAGAGATATATGAGAATAAATAAAAAGAACAAAAACAAAACTAAAGAAACAGTGAATTTGGCTTCTATTTTACTCTTAAAAAGGAGTTCTGGTCATGAATATAAGACAGTCAGCAGCCAAAATGAAAATCCAGCAGTTCCTTAAGAAAGCAAAAATTTTCAACCATTTCCAATGTATAAATAAATTGTAGAGCAATACCAAGTAGAATTTATACTATATATGCAAGTCTAGTTCAACATTCAAAAATCAATCAGTATAATTCATCACATCAACAGGCTAAAGAAGAAAAATTATATGATTATATCAATAGATGAAGAAAACATTTGACAAAATCCAGGACCAAATTACAAGAGTTTCATAATACATTCAAGAGTTTTAATAGCAGAATAGACCAACCTAAGGGAACAATCTCAGAACTAGAAGATCAGTTCTCTAATAAACTTTTCCATACAAAACAAAAGAAAATAATTTTTTTAAAATAAACAAAACCTCCAAGAAATATGGGATTATGTAAAGAAACCAAATCTATGACTCATGGGCATTCCTGAGAGAGAAGAGAGAATAAACAACTTGGAAAATATGTTTGAGAATATAGTCCACAAAATCTTCTCAAATCTCACTAAAGAGTTTGATGTGCAAATTCAAGAAAATCAGAGAAACCAAACTAGATATCATACAAGATTCCATCCTCAAAGCACATACTTTTCAGATTCACCATGATCAATGCAAAAGAAAAAATCTTAAAGTCAGCTAGAGAGAAGGGCAAAGTTATGTGCAGAAAGAACCCCATTAAGCTAGCAGGAGAACTCTCGTCAGAAACCTTATGAGCCAGAAGAGATTGGGGGCCTATTTTTAGTGTCCTTAAATAAAAGTAATTCTAACCAATAATTTCATATCCCACCAAACTAAGCTTCGTAAGGAAAGGAGAAATAACACCCTTTTCAGACAAGCAAACACAGAGGGAAATTGTTTCAACTAGACCAGCCTTATAAGAAGTGATTAAGAGAGTATTAAATATGAACTCAAAAGAATGACACCTACCACAAAAACACTCTTAAGCACATATCCCAGAGGCACTATAAAGCTCCTACACAATCAAGTCAACATAACAACCAGCTATCAGTGATGACAGTGATCATAATCACATATATCCATACTAACCTTAATTTAAGTATGCTAAATGTCCCCTCTTAAAAAACACAGAATGAAAGGCTGGATAATAAAACAAAACTATATGCTTTTTTTCAAGAGACTCATCTCATGTATAATAATACCCACCGGTTCAAAGTAAAGGAATGAAGAAAGATCTACCATTAAAATGGGAAAAAAGAGCAGGAGCCACTACTTCTATATAAGATAAAACAGACTTTAAACCAATAAAATTAAGGAATACAATGAAGGGAATTACATAATAAAAAAAATAAAATCCAACAAGAAGGCTTAACTATCTTAAATATATACAAACTGAACACTGGAGTACCCAGAGTCATAAAATAAGTTCTTCTTAATATGAAAAGACTTAGACAACCATACAACAATAGTGGGAACCTTCAACAACCCTCTGACAGTATTAGATCAACAAGGCAGAAAACGATCAAAGAAATCCTGGAATTATATTTGACACTTGGTCAATTAGATCTAATAGATATCTATAGAACACTTCACTCAACAACCACAGAGTATTCATCCTTCTTATTTGTACATAGAATGTAATCTAAGATCTAGTCTAGGCTCAACCACATACTTGGTCATAAAACAAGTCTCAATAAATTAAAAAATTGATATCATACCAAGCACACTCTAAGTCAACAGTACAATAAAAATATAAATCAATATCAAGACCTCTACAAACTACATAAATACATGGAAATTGAACAATCTGCTCCTTGATAACTCCTGGTTGAACATTATAATTAAGGGAAAGATTAAAAACTTATTTTAAATGAATGAAGATAGGAATACAACTTACCAAAAATCTCTGGGATGCAGCCAAAGCAGTGTTAAGAGGAAAGTTTTATGTCCCTAAATGCCTTTATCAGAAATTTATGAAGATCTTGAATTAAAAATCTAACCTTCCAACTAGAGAAACTGAATTAAAAAGAAGAAACCAATACCAATGCTAGCAGGAGAGAAGACATAACTAAAATTGGAAAAGAGCTTAATAAAATTAAGATGCAAAATTTCAGGCCGGGCGCGGTGGCTCACGCCTGTAATCCCAGCACTTTGGGAGGCCGAGACGGGCGGATCACGAAGTCGGGAGATCGAGACCATCCTGACTAACACGGTGAAACCCCGTCTCTACTAAAAATACAAAAATTAGCCGGGCGCGGTGGCGGGCGCCTGTAGTCCCAGCTACTCGGGAGGCTGAGGCAGGAGAATGGCGGGAACCCGGGAAGGCGGAGCTTGCAGTGAGTGGAGATCGCGCCACTGCACTCCAGTCTGGGCGACAGAGCGAGACTCTGTCTCAAAAAAAAAAAAAAAAAAAAAAAAAAAAAGATGCAAAATTTCATACAAAATATCAATGAAACCATGAATTGATTCTTCTAAAAACAAACAAGATTGATAGATTACTATTAGATTAACAAAGAAAAAAAAAGAGAAGATCAAAATATGTACAATTAGAAGTGACAAAGATGACATTACAATTGATCCCACAGGAATGCAACAGATTCTCAGAGAATACTATGAACAACTCTATGCAACCAAATTAGGAAATCTAGAGGAAATGGATATATTCCTGGAAATACACTCTTCCAAGATTAAACCAAGAAGAGATTGAAACCTCAAATAGATTGATACTGAGTTCTGAAGTTTATTACACTAGTAATAAAAACGCTATAAACCAAAAATAGCCCTAAACCATGTGAACTGAGTCCTGGAATTTGAGCTAGCCTGGGCAAAAGGTGAAATCCCATCTCTACCAAAAAATAACACAAAGTATTACCTGAGAGTGGTGGTACATGCTTGTAGACCCAGCTACTCAGGAGGCTACTGTGGGAGAATTGCTTGAGCCGGGCAGTGGAGGTTGCAGTGAGCTGTGATTATTCCACTGTACTAGAGCCTGAGCAACAGAGCAAGACTGACTTAAAACAACAACAACAACAACAAAACAAACAACAACAAAAAACACAAAGCCAGCAGCACATCAAAAAGTTGATACATCACAATCAAGTAGGCTTTATGCCTGGGATGCCAGGATGGTTCAAAATATGCAAATCAATCAACATGATTTACCACATAAGTAGAATTAAAAGCACACACAATATTATTATCTCAATAGATGAAAAAAAAGCTTTCAATAAAATCCAACATCCCTCAATGATTAAAAACCCTCAACAAATTAGGCATTGAAGGAACATCCTTCAAAATAATACAAGCCATCTATGACATACCAACAGTCAGTATCATACTGAATGGGCAAAAATGTGAAGCATTCCCCTTGAGAACCAGCATAAGACAAGCAGGCCCTCTCTTACCATGTCTATTCAACATAGTACCAGAAGTTCTAACCAGAGTAATCAGGCAAGGCAAAGAAATAAAAGGTATTCAAATAGGAAAAAAAGAAGTCAAACTATCTCTCTTTTGATGATAATACTTTATACCTAGAAAACCATTAAGACTCTGACAAAAGGCTCCTAGAACTGATAAATGACTTTAGAGTTTTAGGATACAAAATTGATGTACAAAAATCAGTAGCATTTATATACAACAATAACATCCAAACTGAGAGTAAAATTAAGAGCACAATTGCATTTACTACAATAACAAAGAAAAAGGAAACACCTAGGAATACATCTAACCAAGCAGGTGAAAGATATCTACAAGGAAAATACAAAACACTGCTGAAAGAAATCAGAGACTACACAAATAAAAGGAAAGTCAGTTCACGCTCATGGATTGCAAGAATCAATATTGTTAAAATGGCCATATTACCAAAGCAGTTTACTGATTCAATGGTATTTCTAGCAAACTACCAACATCATTCTTCACAGAATTAGAAGAACACTTTTAAATTCTTAAGGAACTGAAAAATTGCCAGAATACCCAAAGCATTCCTAAGCAAAAAGAACAAAACCCAAGGCATCACACTGCCAGACTTCACACTATGCTGTAAGGGTACAGTAACCAAACCAGCATTGTACTGATACAAACACAGACACATAGTTCAATGGAACAGAATTTAAAACTCAGAAATAAAGTCACATATCTATAACCATCTGATCTTCAATAAGACTGACAAAAACAAGGAATTGACTCCCTATTCAATAAATGGTACTGGGATTACTGGCTAGCCATATTCTGAAGAATGAATTTAGACCCTTAACTTTCACCACATACAAAAATTAACTCAAGATGGATTAAAGATTTAAATGCAAGACCACAAACTATAAAAATCCTAGATGACAATCAAAGAAATATCCTTCTCAATGATGGCCTTGGCAAAGTGTTTTTGGCTATATCCTCTAAAGCAATTAAAACAAAAACAAAAATTGACAAGGAGGACCTAATTAAACTAAACAGCTTCTGCACAGCAAAAGAAACTATTAACAGAGTAAACAGACAGCCTACAGAATAGGAGAAAATATTCATAAACTATGTATCTGACAAAGGCCTTAATCCAGAATCTATGAGGTACTTAAATAAATCAACAAGCAAAAAACAAATAATCCCATTAATAAAAAATTGAGCAAAGTACATGAAGAGACACTTCTGAAAAGAAGATATACAAGTGGCCAACAAGCCTATGAAAAAATGCTCAACATCACTGAACATCAGAGAAACACAATTCAAAACCACAATGAGATACCATCTCACAGCAGTCAGAATGGCTATTATGAAAAAAAAAAAATGTAGATTGTATCAAGGCTGTAGAGAAAAGAGAACACTCATACACTTTGGATAGGAATGCAAGTTAGTTCAGCCTCTGCGGAAAACAGTTTGGAGAGTTCTCAAGAACTTAAAACAAAGCTACCATTCAACCCAGCAATCTCATTACCAGGTGTATATCTAAAGGAAAATAAATTATTCTACCAAAAAAGATACAGGCACATGCATATTCATTGTCACACTCTTCACAATAGCAAAGACCCACAATCAACCTAAGTGCCCATCAATGTGGACTGTGTTTGAAAAGGTGGTGTATATATATACACCATAGAATACTACAAAGCCATAAAAAAGAACAAAGTCATGTCCTTTGAAGCAACATGGATGCAGCTAGAGGCAATAACCCTGAGTAAATTCATATAAGAACAGAAAGTCAAATACCACATGTTCTCTCTTATAACTTGGAGCTAAATATTTAGCACATATGGACATACACATGGCAACAAAAGACACTGTAGACTAGATGGGGGAGGAAGGAAGCGAGGCATGGGTGAAAAAACTACCTATTGGGGACTATGATCAATACCTGAGTGAGGTATCACAAGATGATAGCATTATGGAATTTTTAATTTCTTCAAGTTTAATGTTTTCCTGATTTTCCAAAATTAATATACACTTTCTTTTTTAAAAAGTCAGTATAAACCTTTCCACATATTTCCACATAGAGCTACATCCACATATTCATATTTCATTGAATATCATCTATCTATCTCACTTGATTATAAAGTCAATATAAGGCAAATATAAGGCAAAATGTTTGCCTTTTATTGCCACTGACACAGGTATGCTATGCAATATTGTATCCACTCAACAAATATTTTTTCAAAAATGACTGGCTAAATGAATAATTGCAAAAATCATGGTTAAACAGATCAAGAATAGATGCCTCATATTCTATTGAACTAGCACATAGTCTACAGAATAATTTTCCTTAAGCAGATATCATATACCCACCTTGTAATGAATTATCTCCCAATGTATATGCATTCACATCTGAGTAAATTCTAACATCCATACTTTATTTGGAATTCAAATATTCTCTAAACCTCAATTTCCTCAAAAGTAAGCAGGGTAAATAAACTTCCTATAGCTAGGCTGCAATTAGAGATAATCTAGATGTGATACCTAGCATGTACCTGACCTCAATAAATTATGAGTATGGATATTGTTATTATCTACTATCTTATTCTAATCTATTATTAAAGTTTTGTCACCCTGTTCTCATTTCATCATATCTCTTTTCAGTTAAATAACACTGCTTATTTTTAATTAAAATAAACTAGAATTTTCAAAATTTCAATTATTCTAATGTCACCCTCCCAATATTTACCAATCTGAATATCACATATACATACTATTTATTTACTTTTTAAATACACCTTATATTGCTTTTGTTTCTTAAATTGACTTTTGGCAACAATATTGATTAAATCATGGCTTTCATTTTTTCTAATATAAAATATGTAATTATTATGTAAACAAATACACACAGGGACACATATTTCTTCCTGGCTTAAACCCATCTCATCTTGTATTTACAAGTAGTACATATAATATATTTTGAGAAGCATTGCCACATATTATAGTGGCAATTTGGCAATTGGTCCTGTGGAGTCATTTTGTGGATTCAAATCCTAAATTCAAATGTGTCTCAGAGCTCACCTAACTTTTTTGTACTTCAATTTCTTTGTTGATGATTGGTAGTAAAAATAAGTTTAAGAAAAAGAAGAGTAATTTTAAAATATTTTCATCTTTGTTCAGTGGAAAAGTTTAAAAGTAGTTACTAATTCAATAGAAATGAGTATTCCTAGATCTTACGTTGAAGCTCTAAACACTATTTTACATTACGCCAATTTAGGTCTCCTTGAATAAATGGCTGATTCCAATTCTAAGGTGGGAAATAGATCAGATGAGCCAAAAGAGTATACATCCAAGACTACTGAGATCATATCAGAAGGAACCAATTTAAATTAGGTTTCTAGTGACTGAACATGGGGCAATGTAAGCACTGGTAAGCATAATTTAACTGTAATGAACTGAAATCTATTAATATGTTTATATCCATGAGTTTATAATGATACGACAAAAGAAAAATTCATTGAATACCTTTAGTGGATGCAAGAAAATTATCTCAATATTTTGAAAACTGATAATTGGATTAAAATAATTAAATGTTTATTCTGCCTTTCCTATAACTAACTGTATTTTTAGATAACAATATAATTAATAAGGAAAATACCTCTTTATTGAAGTAATTCAGCTAACAGATGCAGGAAAATAATCATAAATAGTCACCTGTCCATTTATTTAAAATAGATGTGGAATTAAGTGAAAATCCAATTTGACAGGATGAAGTGGTTCTTAAATAAAACAAAATAAAAGAATCATTTGACAGATTTGTGAGGGGGCGGAGCAAGATGGCCGAATAGGAACAGCTCCAGTCTCCGACTCCCAGCGCCAGTGACACAGAAGACAGGTGATTTCTGCATTTTCAACTGAGGTACTGGGTTTATCTCACTAGGGAGTGCCTGACAATCAGTGCTGGTCAGCTGCTGCAGACCGACCAGCGAGAGCTGAAGCAGGGCGAGGCATCGCCTCACCTGGGAAGCACAAGTGGGAAGGGAATCCCTTTTCCTAGCCAGGGGAACTGAGACACACAACACCTGGAAAATCGGGTAACTCCCACCCCAATACTGAGCTCTACTAAGGATCTTAGCAAACGGGAACACCAGGAGACCATATCCCACACCTGGCCAGGAGGGTCCCACGCCCACGGAGCCTCCCTCATTGCTAGCACAGCAGTCTGCCATCTGGCGGCAAGGCAGCAGCCAGGCTGGGGGAGGGGCGCCCGCAATTGCTGTGGCTTAAGTAGATAAACAAAGCGGCTGGGAAGATCTAACCGGGTGGAGGTCACAGCAGCTCAAGGAGTCCTGCCTGTCTCTGTAGACTCCACCTCTGGGGACAGGGCACAGCTAAACAACAACAACAACAACAAAAAGCAGCTGAAACCTCTGCAGACGCAAACAACTCTGACTGACAGGTTTGAAGTGAGCAGTGGATCTCCCAACACTGAGGTTGAGATCTGAGAAGGGACAGACTACCTGCTCAAGTGGGTACCTGACCCCGGAGTAGCCTAACTGGGAGACATCGCCCCCTAGGGGCAGACCGACACCCCTCACCTCACACGGTGGAGTACAACCCTGAGAGGAAGCTCACATAGCAAGAATCAGACAGGTACACTCGCTGTTCAGAAATATTCTATCTTCTGCAGCCTCTGCTGCTGATACCCAAGCAAACAGGGTCTGGAGTAGACCTCCAGCAATCTCCAACAGACCTATAGCTGAGGGTCCTGACTGTTAGAAAGAAAACTAACAAACAGGAAGGACACCCACACCAAAACCCCATCAGTACGTCACCATCATCAGAGACCAGAGGCAGATAAAACCACAAAGATGGGGAAAAAGCAGGGCAGAAAAGCTGGAAATTCAAAAAATGAGAGCACTTTGGCCCCTGCAAAGGAACGCAGCTCATTGCCAGCAATGGATCAAAGCTGGACGGAGAATGACTTTGACAAGATGAGAGAAGAAGGCTCCAGTCCATCCAGCTTCTCAGAGCTAAAGGAGGTATTACATACCCAGAGCAAAGAAACTAAAAATCTTGAAAAAAAAGTGGAAGAATTGATAACTAGAATAACTAATGCAGAGAAAGCCATAAACGAATGGACAGAAATGAAAACCATGACACGAGAAATACATGACAAATGCACAAGCTTCAGTAACTGACTCAATCAACTGGAAGAAAGAGTATCAGCGATTGAGGATCAAACGAATGAAATAAAGTGAGAAGAGAAAACTAAAGAAAAAAAAAAAAAGAGATGAACAAAGCCTGCAAGAAGTATGGGATTATGTAAAAAGACCAAATCTATGTCTGATTGGGGTGCCTGAAAGTGAGGGGGAAAATGGAACCAAGTTGGAAAACACTCTTCAGGATATCATCCAGGAGAACTTCCCCAACCTAGTAGGGCAGGCCAACATTCAAATTCAGGAAATACAGAGAACGCCACAAAGATACTCCTCGAGAAGTGCAACTCCAAGACACATAATTGCCAGATTCACCAAAGTTGAAATGAAGGAAAAAATCTTAAGGGGAGTCAGAGAGAAAGGTTGGGTTACCCACAAAGGGAAGCCCATCAGACTAACAGCAGATCTTTCAGCAGAAACTCTACAACCCAGAAGAGAGTGGGGGCCAATATTCAACATTCTTAAAGAAAAGAATTTTAAACCGAGAATTTCATATCCAGCCAAACTAAGTTTCATAAGTGAAGGAGAAATAAAATCCTTTACAGATAAGCAAATGCTTAGAGATTTTGTCACAACCAGGTCTTCCTTACAAGAGACCCTGAAGGAAGCACTACACATGGAAAGGAACAACCGGTACCAGCCATTGTGAAAACATGCCAAAATGTAAAGACCATCGATGCTAGGAAGAAACTGCATCACCTACGAGCAAAATAACCAGTTAATATCATAATGGCAGGATCAAGTTCACACATAACAATATTAACCTTAAATGTAAATGGATTAAATGCTCCAATTAAAAGACACAGACTGGCAAACTGGATAAAGAGTCAAGACCCATCAGTCTGCTGTATTCAGGAGACCCATCTCACATGCAGAGACATTCATAGACTCAAAATAAAGGGATGGAGGAAGGTCTACCAAGCAAATGGAGAACAAAAAAAAGCAGGGGTTGCAATACTAGTCTCTGATAAAACAGACTTTAAACCATCAAAGATCAAAAGAGACAAAGAAGGCCATTACATAACGGTAAAGGGATCAATTCAACAGGAAGAGCTAACTATCCTAAATATATATGCACCCAATACAGGAGCACCCAGATTCATAAAGCAAGTCCTTAGAGACTTACAAAGAGACATAGACTCCCATACAATAATAATGGGAGACTTCAACACCGCACTGTGAACATTAGACAGATCAACGAGACAGAAAGTTAACAAGGATATCCAGGAATTGAACTCATCTCTGCAGCAAGCAGACCTAATAGACATCTACAGAACTCTCCACTCCAAATAAACAGAATATACATTCTACTCAGCACCACATCACACTTATTCCAAAATTGACCACATACTTGAAAGTAAAGCACTCCTCAGCAAATGTATAAGAACAGAAATTATAACAAACTGTCTCTCAGACCACAGTGCAATCAAACTAGAACTCAGGACTAAGAAACTCAATCAAAACCGCTCAACTACATGGAAACTGAATAACCTGTTCCTGAATGACTACTGGGTACATAACGAAATGAAGACAGAAATAAAGATGTTCTTTAAAACCAATGAGAACAAAGATACAACATACCAGAATCTCTGGGACACATTTAAAGTAGTGTGTAGAGGGAAAGTTATAGCACTAAATGCCCACAAGAGAAAGTTGGAAAGATCTAAAATTGACACTCTAACATCACAATTAAAAGAACTAGAGAAGCAAGAGCAAACACTTTCAAAAGCTAGCAGAAGGCAAGAAATAACTAAGATCAGAGCAGAACTGAAGGAGATAGAGACAAAAAAAACCCTCCAAAAAAAATCAATGAATCCAGGAGTTGGTTTTTTGAAAAGATCAACAAAATTGATAAACCGCTAGCAAGACTAATAAAGAAGAAAAGAGAGAAGAATCAAATAGACGCAATAAAAAATGATAAAGGGGATATCACTACTGACACCACAGAAATACAAACTACCATCAGAGAATACTATAAACACCTCTACGAAATAAACTAGAAAATCTAGAAGAAATGGATAATTTCCTGGACACTTACACTCTCCCAAGACTAAACCAGGAAGAAGCTGAAACCCTGAATAGACCAATAGCAGGCTCTGAAATTGAGGCAATAATTAATAGCCTACCAACGAAAAAAAGTCCAGGACCAGACGGATTCACAGCTGAATTCGACCAGAGGTACAAGGAGGAGCTGGTACCATTCCTTCTGAAACTATTCCAATCAATAGAAAAAGAGGGAATCTTCTCTAACTCATTTTATGAGGCCAACATCATCCTGATACCAAAGCCTGGCAGAGACACAACAAAAAAAGAGAAATTTAGACCAATATCCCTGATGAACATCGATGCAAAAATCCTCAATAAAATACTGGAAAACCGGATCCAGCAGCACATCAAAAAGCTTATCCACCATGATCAAGTGGGCTTCATCCCTGGGATGCAAGGCTGGTTCAACATATGCAAGTCAATAAACATAATCCAGCATATAAACAGAACCAATGACAAAAACCACATGATTATCTCAATAGATGCAGAAAAGTCTTTTGATAAAATTCAACAGCCCTTCATGCTAAAAACGCTCAATAAATTTGGTATTGATGGAATGTATCTCAAAATAATAAGAGCTATTTATGACAAACCCACAGCAAATATCATACTGAATGGGCAAAAACTGGAAAAATTCCCTTTGAAAACTGGCACAAGACAGGGATGACCTCTCTCACCACTCCTATTCAACATAGTGTTGGAAGTTCTGGTTAGGGCAATCAGGCAAGAGAAAGAAATCAAGGGTATTCAGTTAGGAAAAGAAGAAGTCAAATTGTACCTCTTTGCAGATGACATGATTGTATATTTAGAAAACACCATTGTCTCAGCCCAAAATCTCCTTAAGCTGATAAGTAACTTCAGCAAAGTCTCAGGATACAAAATTAATGTGCAAAAATCACAAGCATTCTTATACACCAGTAACAGACAAACAGAGAGCCAAATCAGGAATGAACTTCCATTCACAATTGCTTCAAAGAGAATAAAATACCTAGGAATCCAACTTACTAAGGATGTAAAGGACTTCTTCAAGGAGAACTACAAACCACTGCTCAGTGAAATCAAAGAGGACACAAACAAATGGAAGAACATACCATGCTCATGGATAGGAATAATCAATATTGTGAAAATGGCCATACTGCCCAAGGTAATTTATAGATTCAATTCCATCCCCATCAAGCTACCAATGAGTTTCTTCACAGAATTGGAAAAAACTGCTTTAAAGTTCATATGGAACCAGAAAGAGCCTGCATTACCAAGACAATCCTAAGTCAAAAGAACAAAGCTGGAGGCATCACGCTACCTGACTTCAAACTATACTACAAGGCTACAGTAACCAAAACAGCATGGAACTGGTACCAAAACAGAGATATAGACCAATGGAACAGAACAGAGGCCTCAGAAATGATACCACACATCTACAGCCATCTGATCTTTGACAAACCTCAGAAAAACAAGAAATGGAGAAAGGATTTCCTATTTAATAAATGGTGCTGGGAAAATTGGCTAGCCATAAGTAGAAAGCTGAAACTGGATCCTTTCCTTACTCCTTATACGAAAATTAATTCAAGATGAATTAGAGACTTAAATGTTAGACCTAATACCATAAAAACCCTAGAAGAAAAACTAGGTAATACCATTCAGGACATAGGCATGGGCAAGGACTTCATGTCTAAAACACCAAAAGCAACGGCAACAAAAGCCAAAATTGACAAATGGGATCTCATTAAACTAAAGAGCTTCTGCACAGCAAAAGAAACTACCATCAGAGTGAACAGCCAACCTACAGAATGGGAGAAAATTTTTGCAATCTACTCATCAGACAAAGGGCTAATATCCAGAACCTACACAGAACTCAAACAGATTTACAATAAAAAAAACAAAAAAAAAAAACCATCGAAAAGTGGGCAAAGGATATGAATATACAGTTCTCAAAAAAAGACATTCATACAGCCAACAGACACATGAAAAAATGCTCATCATCACTGGCCATCAGAGAAATGCAAATCAAAACCAAAATGAGATACCACCTCACACCAGTTAGAATGGCAATCATTAAAAAGTCGGGAAACAACAGGTGCTGGAGAGGATGTGGAGAAATAGGAACACTTTTACACTGTTGGTGGGATTGTAAACTAGTTCAACCATTATGGAAAACAGTATGGTGATTCCTCAAGGATCTAAAAGTAGATGTACCGTATGACCCAGCCATCCCATTACTGGGTATATACCCAAAGGATTATAAATCATGCTGCTATAAAGACACATGCACACGTATGTTTATTGTGGCACTATTCACAATAGCAAAGACTTGGAATCAACCCAAATGTCCATCAGTGACAGACTGGATTAAGAAAATGTGGCACATATACACCATGGAATACTATGCAGCCATAAAAAAGGATGATTTTGTGTCCTTTGTAGGGACATGGATGCAGCTGGAAACCATCATTCTCAACAAACTATGGCAAGAACAAAAAACCAAACACCGCATGTTCTCACTCATAGGTGGGAACTGAACAATGAGATCACTTGGACTCGGGAAGGGGAACATCACACACCGGGGCCTATCACGGGGAAGGGGGAGGAGGGAGGGATTGCATTGGGAGTTATACCTGATGTAAATGACGAGTTGATGGGTGCTGACGAGTTGATGGGTGCAGCACACCAACATGGCACAGGTATACATATGTAACAAACCTGCAGGTTATCCACATGTACCCTAGAACTTAAAGTATTAAAAAAAAAAAAAATCATTAATTGTGAATTAGTGCAAGTCATTTAAACTTCTGAGCAGCTTCTCCTCTCATAGGTTGGGAATCATAAATTTCTACACCAAGACTCAAGTCTTTTGAGACTTCAGTGAGATAATATATAGGAAAATATATATAGTGTAACATTCTAAACACCTTAATATATTCCTAGGACTTTATCTTTATTTCTTTGAGTCTGCAAAACATTTTCTATGACTTATTTTATAGCAATTATATTCTTATCCTCTAATTATTTGCATATTATTTTAATTATTTATCTCTACCTCTTAGATTATGAATTCCCTAAAGGAAAGAAAGATGTTTTGTTTAATTTCCATGCCCTATTTTGCACATATCAGGATTTGAAAATATCTGGCAAGCAAGCAGGCTCATTCTCCTGCACATCTGCTATGTATTTATCATCCTTTTCCAATGGGGCTAGGTTACAGAGTTAGTATTTTTTATAAAATGTCCTTCTGTGCAGCCACTGCTTTTACGTGACACCTGAAAAAGAAACTTATTTGTCACAATTTATCACTACCTTAATGGCACCAAGGAGACATTTATTGAATCAATGAAGTTATAATGTATGCCAAACTCAAACTAAGGTCTGTGAATTTGTCTAAATAAAGTGCATGAGCTTCGTTGCAAGCATTTTGTAATCTTTTTTGCTTACTGAAAGGTTTTGCTTACTTCACAGATCTTAGATGTTTCTGGTAAGGACAAGTATGAATATTAGACTGGGAAAGTGTTAATATAATGGGGTATGATTATCATAATGCTAAAAGGTTTAACTTTCCCCTTCAGACTTTATTTAAAATGTTACAATTATGTCCTTGCAAAATTTACCATTAATCATTATTACAAGACCTGATTTACAATAGAAGGAATTTCAAAGTATTGCAAAAATGATACAAAGAAATTAAGAGCAAATACATCCAAGGAAAATTTTTGGCACAGCTTCCATTATATGATAATATGACTTAATTCTATCATCACAAATAATTCTGTAGATATTCAATTATTATAGTAATTTTGAGTAACTTTTTTTTAGAAAGGAACTTTAATCTCTATACCTTGTGAGCTAAATTAAAATTGCTTACCAGGGAGACTTTTTTCTGCCAATGCTTACACCACAAAATCAAACTTTGTCCTTATAGTTTAGAACCCTCCTCCGAAGAATATTTCCAGAAGATTACTGGGAGCCATTTTTAAATAATATTATCTCCCAAGAACATCTAAACTAAAATCTAAAAAGTTAAAATGTATCCTTTCTGATTTAACTAGTACAGAATGTATATTAATTTATACAACCCTTTCAATACTTTTGGAGATAAATGTCCATAAGCATACTCATAAGGTTAAATAATTTCAAGGAAAATGTTTTAACTAGCCTTAGTAACAATTTCAAAATAATATTATATAATATAGTTATCAAATATATATATTTATATTTTTTCTGCTATAGTTCTACTGGAAACTTTATGTAAAAAACATTAACACTTGGTAACAAACTCAATGTTTTCATCCATAAAGTGGGTATAGTAAAAACACAGAATTTACATTATGTCTTTTAAATAATAACAAGTGTTACAAGGATGTAAAGAAATTGGAATTGTCATAGCTTGCTGATGACAATGTAAAACGTTGCAGTTGTTCCAAAAAGCAGCTTGACAATTCTTCAAGAAATTACTTATAGAGTTACCTTATTACTAAGCAATTCCACTCCTAGACATATAGCCAAGAGAACTGAACAGATATTGAGCACACAAACATTTGTACTGAGCATTCATAACATTACTCATACTAGCCAAAAGGTGGAAACAACCCAGTGTCCATCAACCAATAAATGAATAAAGAAAATGGCATAGCTATGAAACAGAACATCATTCAACCAAAAAAAAAAAAAATAAGATACTGACTCATGCTACAACATGGATGTAGTTTGAAAATGTTATGCTGAGTGACAGAAAGCAGACACAAAAGGCCACATATTGTATGATTCCATGAGTATGAAATGTCTAGAATAGGCAGATCCATGGAGACAAAAATAGATCAGCGGTTGCCAGGAGCTGTAGGGAGGGGAGAATATAAAATAACTGCTAATGGGTATGGGGTTATTAGGGGGTTAAGAAATGTCCTCAAATTACCTAATGACATTGGTTAAGCAGTTTTATGAGTATGGCAAAAAGCACTGAATTGTACTTTTTGGTAAATGTGAATATTATATGTGAATTACATATCACTGAAGAAAGATCCAGTCAGAAGATAGGCATCTAACTACTATTGTCAAAACTGTTCTGTTTCACATAATTAATAAGAACATTCCTTTAGCTAGGTTGTGGTGGCTAGTACAAAATTTTCTTTGATTCATGACACATTTTTAGCTAAAATCAACTCATTGCTTAATTATAGTATTGTTAATACGGATTTTGATTTTTCATTCCTACAGAAGAAAAATAGAAATGTTCTAAATTAGAAAACTTCTATCCAAGTTGAAATCTGTCTTATATTTTCTATACCAATTTCCACATTTAGATAGTCTCAAACAGAAATTTAAGAAATATACTATTCTCTTAAGATCAATTTTTTTAAAAAATTGAGAGTTAAATAAGTGAGAAATATAAAAATGCAATTTATAAGACACGTGATATGGTTTAGTTCTGTGTCCCCACCCAAATCTCATGTTGGATTGTAATCCCCAGTGTTAGAGAAGGAGCCTGCTGGGAGTTGATTGAATCATGTGTGTGAAATTTCTGATTGCTCTTCTCGTGATAGATTTATCACAGGTCTGGTTGTTTGAAAGTGTGTTGCACTTCCGTCTTCACTTGCTCTATCTTCCTCTTGCTCCAGCCACATAGAACATGCCAGCTTCCCTTTCACTTTCTGCTATGATTGTAAGGTTTCTGAGCCCTCCCCAGAAGCAGATGCCACTGTTTTCCAAGCAAATTGGAAACGTGAGCCAATTAAACCTCTTTTCTTTGTAAATTACCCTGTCTCTGGTATTTCTTTATAGTAATGTGAGAACCGACTAATATACCATAGAAATGCAATAACAAGATATACCCTTATTTTCCTATTAAAATTGTTCAAGTATATTAACAAAAAATATGCTACTAATAAAATGCCAAATACAATATAAATTATTAAAGATGCGATTTTCATTCTTTTTTGTTCTAATGGACAAAACACCCATAGATCAGTAATATTTGAAGGCATATCTTCACATTTACAGATTTACATGGATTTAAAGAGGTATATGTGTTGATAATGTACACAAAGCAACAACTTAGAGGTTATATACAATCTAACTTTTATTTTTTCAAATAAATTTATTTAAAATAACCAAATTTTGCAGTAACTATTAAGTCACAGCCTAGTCTTTAGTATTTTTATTATTCTTTTTCTAAATCTACTGCCTTCAGGGCTGCCTCCAAGACATAGGATCAAAACACACAAGCACTTAACTTAGAAAACACAAGCATGCATTTATTCAGAATGAGGGGGATATGTGAATTACATTATCTTTAGCTAGTTAGTATAATCACTGAGACTCTGATGCCAACAGGAAATAGATGCAATCAGATAAAAAGAATCAATGCTCAATATTAAACCAGGGCTCCTTAAAGAAATGACTAATTCAAAACTAGGGTAGGGATTATACAAAATGAGCTCAGAGAATTTGTAATGCCAAAAAGTAAAGAAATGCTCACACACACACACAAACATGCACACATGGGGTATGTTAAAGATTTCAAACAGACACAGGAGCCAGCTGAAAGAGCTCCCAATGCCAAGAACTGAAATAATATGAGCAATAAAATATACAAAGTAGTATCTGATTATAATCTAAATCACAACAAAAATGTCCATGAGGCCATACTAATATAAGCCAATGTTTAAGTAAAGAAATAAATAGAGAAAATAGACAAACCTTTCATGGAGAAAAATTTCAAATAATTTGTGTGGATAATCCAACTCAAGTAAGTGGAGTATAATTCCCCGTATATTAAGCATAGGCTGTGCGTAAGTACTTCCTTCCAAAGACTATATTATGAAATGGGGAAAAGCATAACTTTATAGTGAAAAAATCTCACAAACACTATCTGAATCAGGCAATCAAGTTTAACACACACAGTGATAAGTCATGTTGATAATATGTAGCTTGATATAATGTGATGAGAACAGCACTTTTCTTCTGTTGTCTTGCTCTCCCAGATTATTAACTCCAGGGTAATTGTGGAAAAAAATTCAGAAAAAGTTCAGCTGAGGAAGATTCTACAAAATACCTGACCAGTATTCATTATCAAAACAATAATTGTTTGAGAAACTGTAACAATATAGAGTAGTCTGAGGATCCTGTGGCATCCACAGGCTCCAAACCACATGGAAGCTGCAAAGGCTTGAGGCTTCCACCATCTGAAGCAATGGCCTGAGCTTTACCGTGGGCCCTTTTAGGCACAGCTGAAGCTGGAGCAGGTGAGATGCAGGGTGCCATGTCTCAAGGCTACACAGAGCAGCATGGCCCTGGGCCTGGCTCAAGCAACCATTTTTCCCTCTTAGATCTCCAGGCCTGTGATGGGAGGGCCTCCCACAAAGGTCTGTGAAACGTCCTGGAGACATTTTCTCCATTGCTTGGCTATTAACATTTCACTCATTTTCACTGATGCAAATTTCTCCAGCCTTGAATTCCTTCCCAGAAAAAAGGTTTTTCTTTTTTATTGCATGGTCGAGCTGCAAATTTTCCAATAATTTATGCTCTTCTTCCCTTTTAAATATGTTGCAATTTTAGATCATCTCTTTGTGAACAAATATGAACACATACTGTTAGGAGCAGCAAATTTACACCTTGAACACTTTGCTGCATAGAAATTTCATCTACGAGACCCCTAATCATCTCTCTCAAGTTCAACATTCCACAGATCTTTACAGCAGGAGCACAATGCTGCCAGTCTCTGTGCTACATTACAGCAAGTGTGACTTTACTCCAGTTTCCAATTAGTTTCTCATTTCCATCTGAGACCTCAATAACCTGGCCATCTCTGTTCATATCACTATCAGAATTTTTGGTCACAATTGTCAACAAGTCTCTAGGAAGTTCAAAACTTTCCCTTATCTTCCTGTCTTCCTCTAATCTCTCCAAACTGTTCCAACCTCTTTGCACTACCCAGTTCCAAACTGGCTTCCATATTTGTAGGTATCTTTATAGCAATGCCCCACTTCTCTGATCCTAATTTTCTGTATTAGTTCATTCTCATACTGCTTTAAAGACATGCCTGAGACTCGGTAACTTATGGAGAAAAGAGGTTTAATTAACTCACAATTCTGCAGGCTATATAGGAAGCATGGCTGGGGAGGCCTCAGGGAACTTACAATCATAGCAGAAGGCAAAGGAGAAGCAGGCACAATCCTTACCTGGCAGAGCAGGAGACAGAGAGAGTGAAAGGGGGAAGTGCTACACACTTTTAAACAACCAGATTTCATGAGAATTCAGTCACTATCCTCAGAGCAGCAAGGGGAAGTCTGCCCCCATGATCCAATCACCTCTTACCATGTCGTTCCTCCAACACTGGGAATTATAATTCAGACTGAGACTTGAGTGGGGACACACAGCCAAACCATATGAGGGAGGACATTGTTTAAAATGAAGATTGCAGCCTACCCCCATCACTAATTCTTACTAGGTTAATCTCTGGTAGAGTTGTATCAGAAGATGCTCACGTTTATTGTCTTGGAGTTTTCCTTGAGAAATAGGAATTCATTAAATTCTTCATGAAAACATCATTTGTCATAACAATGTACTTATGTATTCTTACAGTTCTGCTTTTTCAGAAGTGGCGTTTGAGGAGTAATTAACTGATATGAACCTCTTAATAACAATATTTGTATTCTTAACTAAACCTTCTAGGATTCCATATTTTTACTTAATTTGATGAAACATTGAAGCCAATGAGAGACATTTGAGAGAGAGAATTTGTTTTCAATCTTAAAGACATTATCAAGGATCTGCAAATATAGTTTTTTAGTTCTTAAAGTCTAAAAACACATTCTAGATAGGTCTGACAAGACAATACCTATTAAAACCAACTCTTGTGTGTAGGGCTGCAGTAGAAGTCTATTAGGGAGAACCTATAGACTTGGCAGTTGTGTGGACCTAGAAATAATTTGCTGTCTGATATTGGGCAAGCTAATTCAACCCTTAAAGCTTCATTTCTCTCATATGTAATACAGGAATAAAAATACTTCAAGGATAGAATTCTTAAAATTATTTGTTGCAGTAGTATGTGGAAAGTATCTGATAGATTTTTGGCCACATACTTGGCACTAGTAGCCAGAAATATATTAGATCCATTCACTTATTGCATCAGATTTAGGAACAATAGTACTCACAAGTTAAAATTTGTTACAATATTAAATGCCATGAACAAAAACTGAAAGTGACCATAGGCTACTATGTTACACAGATGGAGACAATGAATTCCAAAAAAGTTATATAGTATGTCTGGAGACATAGATTTTGTTAGTGCTGCTTTCCAGCCCACAACCAGAAATCTAGATAGGCAGGACAGTGACACATGACCTAATGTATATCATCTCAGGAATGGTTTCTACTATTTTAAAAATAACCAAGTTCACCCTTGAGCTGAAAGTCACATTTCTTCTGGTCAATGTAACTATTTAAATAACTGTTCAGGAAAATGAATGCAGAAGGTAAGAAAACTACCCAAAAGAATACATTTTTTAAGATAGTTTTTCTTATTAAACTGCTGTATTAAGAGCTTTTCTGGTTCCAGTTTAAAATCTCTTGGTAATGCAAATTGCCATTTAAATTCAAGCTTAAATTTTACCTAAAACCGTAGGAGGTATAGCTAATCCTTACTAAAGCTGATGAATATTCATTTTCTCTGTCCAGAATATTATAATGGATTCAACTTGCTTTTAAATTCCCTCAGGATATGGTCATGATTTCATTATATGCCTGATTCAATAAACAGGAAGAACACTTGCTAAGCTCTCCAGAAAACTGTAAGGAAAATTGTCCCTTACGGCACTAGCAACGCTTCACTGGGCTTAAAATTTCTTCAGTTTTCGGATAGAATTCTTTTTAATGTATTAGATATATATTATCTGCAAAGACAGCTAAATACAACTCATCAACAGGGAGGGATGAGGTTTCTAACACATCTTAATTCAATTGTATCAAAAGAAATCTCTTTCTACCATAAAAGTTTCTTTCCCACAATAACTGAGCAGAGGCAATGAGAGATACAGATATTAGACTAATATAAGAGAGTGAGACAAAAGCTTATAGACAAATATGTTGTATCAACTCTGTGGAATGTGGCTGGATATTGAAGAACCAGGCTCCTAACATGCACTCTTCTCTTAGAAATCTACACCCTCTGCCTTTGGGATCTTGTCCAATGGTATGGCTTTAAATGCCATCAGGATACTGATGACTCTTCAGTTTATGTCTCCTGTCTTAACCTCTTCCCTCAGTTCCAGATTTCTTATATATCAAACTAGCAACCTGATCTCCATTTGAATATTTAACAATACTTCAAAATGAACTTGAGAGCAAAATTGATAGAGAGAGAGAGATCTAGGTTTTCTAAAAACAAAGAAAACTTAACCTCATACCTCCATAAGTTTTTCCCACTTCACTAATTATCTGCACTACTTTCTCAATTATTTTAACAAAAAACCCCTGTAGTATACTTTTGAGTCCTCTCTTTTACTCATACATACATACATTCTTCTGCATTCAATTTACATTGTTGAACTTGCTCTACTTTAAAAATATACTCTTAATTCATTATTTCTTATCATCTCCACTCTGGCTCAAGCCAATATCATGGCTCACCTAGACTCTTAAAACAACTTCTCTCTTTCTTGTGTCCAGTGTTCTCTCTCTAATTCATTTGCAACATAGGAAGTTGAAATTTAGATTTAGCACTTTCCTGCTTATGAGTTTCCATTGGCTTTATATTGTAAATAGAATAAAATCGGATTATTCAACTTACAAGGCCAGTGAAATGGCCTCTGCACATCTCTGTGAGCTCATGTCCTGCCCATTCCTCTCTTACTTTTAACCACAATGACCTTATTTCTGTACCTCATATTCCCTTTGAGAAAATCCTTGCATTTTCTGCTTCACCTGTCCAGATAAATCTACCCCTGGATATTCACAGTCCTGGCTTTTTTGCATCATTTATGTCTGCACTTAAAGACCATTTCCAGAGAGTACATTATGGAATTAATGTCTGACTCCAAATGGAAGCTGAAGAGGAAAAGACTAATTTCTAGGAAAGAAAAAGTAGGTAAGTTCAGTGGAAGCTCTCCTCCCCTACTGATGAGTATAGGAGAAATGATTGTAGCAAATCTTATTGGAGCGGGGATGGTTTTTTTTCCTTCCATGGAAGCTCCTCTAACCCTCTTGGTGTCATTCCCAGTGCCTTCCCTAATATCCCCAAGGGGCAAAGGTCAGCATCATCTGATGAACTGGGTATGTGTCCCTCACCCCTTTTTCTTCCCACAAAAGGCACTACTTTGCTGGATTCACTGTGCTATACATTCTACAAGTTAGCCTCTGCTGTTGAAATGAATAGGAAAATTAGCCTACATCCCTTTTATATGCAGATATAAACCATTGTCTTATTATTTACTTAATCTGTAAAAAAGTTTATATTTGGGTCATTATTTGCCTTATGACACTCTTGTATCTTTTAACTGCTCTGATACTCAAGTTTAAAAGAAGATTGACAGTGGTCAGAATCTCTTACATTCTGAAAGAAACAGTGCTCTTCCAGCATGTATTAATATGCCCAAAATGAACCACAACTGACTGCGAGCTACAGTCTGAAAGGATGCCCTGGTCTGAGCTGGAACCAGTAAAGGTCTTCTGCTTCCTAATTAGAAGAAAAAGTTATAATGTTTTTCTGACTTAAATAATTTTGTATACAACATGCTAACTCATAGTATATACATGAACCCCATAATTATTTGTTGAAATACTGAACAAATGAATGAATTATATTTTGTCTTACCTTCAGGCAGCATGAGATATGCATGATCCAACGCCAGCTTGGATACAGAAGCACAGTGGTAAAGCATCCATATCCATATACAGGAAGAGCAGCCACAGTGAAGAGGATGAAGGACTACAACAACTGCTTCAGCAAACAAAATTTCCAGGCAATGATGCAGACCAATTCTTTCAGAGATAGAAATTACAGGCCGGGCGCGGTGACTCAAGCCTGTAATCCCAGCACTTTGGGAGGCCAAGGCAGGCGGATCATGAGGTCAGGAGTTTGAGACTCCTGGTGAAACCCCGTCTCTAGTTTGAGGTCAGGAGTTTGAGACTCCTGGTGAAACCCCGTCTCTAGTTTGAGGTCAGGAGTTTGAGACTCCTGGTGAAACCCCGTCTCTAGTAAAAATGCAAAAAAATTAGCCGGGCAAGGTGGCGGGCATCTGTTGTCCCAGTTACTCGGGAGGCTGAGGCAGGAGAATCGTTTGAACCCAGGAGGCAGAGGTTGCAGTGAGCCGAGATTGCGCCACTGCACTCCAGCCTGGGCCACAGAGCTAGACTCTGTCTCAAAGAAAAAGAAAAGAAAAGAAAAGAAATTACATATAATTACTTACGCAATTTAAAATGGACTGAGGGTTCACACAGCAAGCTAGCAGTGAAGAAAGATGTCAGAACATGAGGGGGAAATGGTAGTTTGGGAGAAGTCAACAGAAATAAAAGATTTATCATTACCATATTCTCCAAACTTGGAAAAATGTGTCTTCCAACAGCTTCCTTTTAAAATATTGCACCTGTTGAATTATATTTTACTAATACACTGTTTTTGGTGTTGTTCTTGGCCTTCCCGAAGTTACAAACTTAAGTAAAATTTACCCAGTGTCATGGAAGTATTTTCTTGACATTTTATTTAAACTCCGTAAAATAGTGAGAAAAGTTTAAGATGTGAACAATCCATTTTATGTTCTTTTATTTTAAATTTAGCTAGCTTCTTGCATTAAGTAATGTTTCCATAAAAGTGAAAAACACTTACTTTGCTAATTTCCACGAGGTCTTTAAAAGTTCCTGTTACTCTTTGCTGAGCAAAAACACGAGGCTCATGGGAGGAGCTCCCAATTCACAGCTGTTTAGCATCACATTGTCATGGCTTATTATCACAGTTGCCTGGAATGTCTCTTTGAAGCTCAATTTCCTAGTGAGCAATCAGATCAAGAGCAGTCAATCTAATTCAGTCACTTTAATGACCAGCTAACTGAAATAGTGCTGGTAATTTTGGTGATTAAAATGACAAATACAATTCAATTGTGCAAAATTGACATATCTCAGTGCTTGGCTGTGATGTCAACATGCAAGCACACACAAAACCCCTCTGAGCCTGAGCAAAGCAGTTTGCGGACAGTCCAAAACTGCCCCTCTCTTGCCATTGCTTTGCATGATGGCTTTTGCATGGTTGGGGTCTATCATTTTTGACAACCCATCATAATAATACATTTTTTCTGTATTCCTTACACAGCCTTATCTTAGTGAAAAATAACCAAAATTGCACCTTATCTCAATCATATTGAATTTAGTGCTAGAGTTCTGACAGCATGATTAAAGTAATCACAATCACTTATCACTCTGGTGGGAAAAGGTTCCTTTGTTTGCAAAACAAACATAATGCCACATAATTTGCGATTTTGGAGAACATTTTAGAAAAAAAGAAATCAAGAACACCTGTTGTTGTTGAGTCTCAGGAAAACTGCCAGTAGCATTTTAAATGCTGCCTTTACCTGCTTCACACAACAGCTGATTCTTACCATCTGGCCCAGCCTGAAATTTCCATGAGTTCAGCCAAATTGTTAGAATAGCTTCCTTTTGCCAGTCCTTCAAGAAATGGGCTGCTTAGAAAACTGAAAATACATTTGACATCAGAAAGCTTTCTCCAAATGCATGAAGCCTGAATGCCATAAAATGATGGGAAGAGTATTAGGCTTACACACCATATAATCATTTCTAGTGTAACACCATATTAGAATTAAGGATTACGCCAACAGAGCATGTTTGTTTGGAATTATGATCATCACTGAGTGCACAGCAGTATAAAAATCATTCCTCAAAATGGAACATTGCATTTTACTAATGGACAACTAAATAAATAAACATGTTGTAAACGTTTCCACAAGTCAAGCAACAGAATACTTTAAAGCACAAACAACATATACTCTCAGAGTATAAAGTTTTTGTATAAAACACTTTAGGTAATGCTAATGAAATTTAACCACACTTAGCCCATTTTATCCTCAGAGAAGGTAGAGATTTTAACTCTTAACTTTAATCACTATTGATTAAAATGAAAACAAAAATTAAATCAGAAAATATATATATATATATATATATATATATATATATATATATATATATACTTTAAGTTCTGGGGTACATGTGCAGAATGTGGAGGTTTGTTACATAGGTATACATGCGCCATGGTGGTTTGTTGCACCCATCAACCCACCATCTACCTTAGGAATTTTGCCTAATGCTATCCCTCCTGTAGCCCCCCACCCCAGACAGGCCCTGGTGTATGATGTTCCTATCCCTGTGTCCATGTGTTCTCACTGATCAACTCCCACTTATGAGTGAGAACATGCAGTGTTTGGTTTTCTGTTCTTGTGTTAGTTTGCTGAGAATGATGGTTTCCAGCATCATCCATGTCCCCGCAAAGGATGTGAACTCATCCTTTTTTATGACTGCATAGTATTCCATGGTGTATATGTGCCACATTTTCTCTACCTAGTCTATCCTTGATGGACATTTGGATTGGTTCCAAGTTATTGCTATTGTGAATAGTACCACAATAAACATACGTGTGCATTTGTCCTTATAGTTGAATGATTTATAATCCTTTAGGTATATACCCAGTAATCGGATTGCTGGTCAAATGGTATTTCTAGTTCTAGATTCTTGAGGAATCACCACACCGTCTTCCACAATGGTTGAACTAATTTATGCTCCCACCAACAGTGTAAAAGTATTCCTATTTCTCCACATCCTCTCCAGGACATTTCCTGACTTTTTAATGATCACCATTCGAACTGGCATGAGATGATATCTCACTGTGGTTTTGATTTGCATTTCTCTAATGACTGGTGATGATGAGCTTTTTTCATATGTTTGTTGGCTGCATAAATGTCTTCTTCTGAGAAGTGTCTGTTCATATCCTTCACCCACTTTTTGATGGGGTTGTTTGTTTTTTTCTTGAAAATTTGTTTAAGTTCTGTGTACACTGCGGATATTAGCCCTTTGTCAGATGGATAGATTGCAAAAATTTTCTCCCATTCTATAGGTTGCCTGTTCACTCTGATGATAGTTTGTTTTACTATGCAGAAGCTCTTTAGCTTAATTAGATCGCATTTGTCAATTTTGACTTTTGTTGCCATTGCTTTTGGTGGTTTAGTCATGAAGTCTTTGCCCAGCCAGTGTCCTGAATGGTAATGTCTAGGTTTTCTTCTAGAGGTTTTATGGTTTTAGGTCTTATGTTTAAGTCTTTAATCCATCTTGAGTTAATTTTTGTATAAGATGTAAGGAAGGGATCCAGATGTAAGGAAGGGATCCAGTTTCAGCTTTCTCCATGTGGCTAGCCAGTTTTCCAAACACCATTTATTAAATAGGGAATCCTTTCCCCATTGCTTGCTTTTATCAGGTTTGTCAAAGATCAGATGGTTGTAGTCGTGTGGCATTGTTTCTGAGACCTCTGTTCTGTTCCATTGGTCTATAGATCTGTTTTGGTACGAGTACCTTGCTGTTTTGGTTACTGTACCCTTGTAGTATAGTTTGAAGTCGGGTAGAGTGATGCCTCCAGCTTTGTTCTTTTTGCTTAGGATTTTTTTTCTTGGCTAAGTGGGCTCTTTTTTGGTTCCATATGAAATTTAAAGTAGTTTTTTCCAATTCTGTGAAGAAAGTCAATGGTAGTTTGATGGGGATAGCATTGAATCTATAAATTACTTTGGGCTGTATGACCATTTTCACAATATTAAGTTTAATATCTCAATGCATTTGACAATTGCATGCATTCATGTACCCCACATACTTACCGAGGTAAATACTTTCATCAACCCAAGAAGTTCCTTCTTTATATATATATACAAAGAGGTTTAATTGGCTTACAGTTCTGTAGGCTGTGCAAGCATGGAAACAACACTGCTTGACTTCTGGGGAGGTATAAGGGAGCTTTTATTCATGGCAGAGGCGGAGTAGGACCAGACACATCACATGGCAAAAGCAGGAGCAAGAGAGTTTGAGGAATGTGCCTACACTTTTAAACAACCAGGTCTCACAATAATTCACTCACTATCATGAGGAGAGCACCAAGAGAGGAGGGGGATGTTAAACCACTTATGAGAAATCCACCCCCATGATCCAATCACTTCCCACCAGGCCTCACCTCCAATACTGGGGATTACAATTCAACATGAGATCTTGGAGGAGACATATATCCAAACTATATTGTAGGGATAACTTAATACTATTCCCAGTCACTCCGTACTCCACCTGCAGAAAATATGACTAGTCTGATTTCTTATGACAGATTTACTTGTTATGAAATTTTATATAAATAGAATGATATGATTTATACTTTTTGTGTCTGCTGATATGGTTTGGCTCTGTGTCCCCACCCAAATCTCACATTGAGTTGTAATTCCCAGTGTTGAAGGAGGGCCCTGGTGGGAAATTGTTGAATTATGAGGGTGGATGTCCCCTTTGCTGTTCTTGTGATAAGAGTTCTCAGTAAATCTGGATTTTTGAAAGCATGTAGCACCTCCCACTTCGCGCCCTTTCTCCTGTGTTGCTGCGTGAAGAAAGTGCTTGATCCCCCTTCCCATTCTGCCATGATTGTAAGTTTTCTGAGGCCTCTCTGTCATGCTTCCAGTTAAGCCTGCAGAACTGCGAGTCAATTAAACCTCTTTTCTTCATAAATTACCCAGTCTCAGGTAGATCTTTATAGCAGTATGAGAACAGACTAATATATCTGCTTTACAGTTTTATAATTGATTCTATATTATTGCATGCTTACATATTATTTCATTGTAATATTTTTATTTTTCATGAAATTAAGATATTATTTATCATTTATGATTTTTGATTCTTAAAAATTTTGCCTGTCCAAAAGCCAGAAAGATGCATTTTTCACTTTTTTTCTTGATGTTTTATAATTATAACTTTAATGCCAGGCCTATGATTTATTTTGAATTATATTTCGTGTATAGTGTGAAGTATGGGTTGAGGTTCTTTTTTTTTTTTTTTTAATATTTAGTAGAATCCACTCAGAAATCTATTTGGGCCTAAAGATTTCTTTTGAAAAAGTTTTTTGTAATTATACAATCATATTACAAATGTGAAGTTATTTCAGCTTTTTATTTTTACTTGTGTCAATTTTCCATTTGTTCATTTCAACTAAGTTGTCAAATTTATTGGCATAAATTTTTCATAATAATCTTAAGTATTTTATGACAGATCACTAGTGGTGCTCCCTTTTTCATTTCTGATATTTATCTTTTGTGTATTTCCTTTTATTAATCACTCTAGACAGCAGTTTATCAAGATTATTTATGTTTTCAAAAGCACTATTTCATATTTCATTGATTTACTCTATTTTTTGTTTTTAGTTCATTGATCTCAACTTTTTTTCATTTTACCTACTTTGTTTTTAATTTGCTCTTCTTTCTCTAGCTTCTTAAGGTGGAAGCTTACATCATTGATTTTAAACAGTTGTTTATGATACAACATTTGATAATATAAATTTTCGCTTAATCACTTTTTTATTTGCATCCCACAGATTTTGATATGTGTTATTATGTAGTCCAAAGTATTATTAATTTCACTTGTGATATTATTTTTGATCCACTGATTATTTAGAAGTATGTTTTTAAATTTCTAAATATTTTGAAATTTTCTAGGTATCTTTATGTTATCGATATTAAACTTAATTCAATTGTGGTCATAGACTATACTCTAAGATTATAATTTTTTGAAATATATTAAGACATTTTGAGACCCAGTGTATGGTCCATAATGCTGAATGTTCCATGTACACTTAAAAAATAATATGAATTCTACAGTTGTAGGATGGATTGTTTTATACATATCAATTAAGTCGATAGCATTAGCATTCAGATCTTCTATATCCTTACTGATTTTTTTGCTATATTTTTATTTTAAATACTAAGAGTGTTAAAGTCTTCAAGAATTATCCTGGATTTGTCTGTTATTCTCTTTAATTCTGTTTTTCTTTTTGTGTCATAATTTTGAAGCCTGATTATTACTTCCATCTGTATTTAAGATTGTGGAGTCTTTTCTACGCATTGACCCTTTCATCATATGAAAGTCCCTTTTTATCTCTGGTAATACATTTCTCTCTCTCTCTCTCTCTCTCTCAGATGGAGACTTTCTCTGTAACCCAGGCTGGAGTTCAGTGGGACAATCATAGCTCACTAAAGCCTCAAACTCCTGGCCTCAAATAATCCTCCTGCCTCAGCCTCCAAAAGTGTTCCCAGACAGAACTGGGTCCAGATGCGTGATCTTGCAGCCCAATAACTAGATGCAGATGAACTGGGAAAGAAGAGAGTTTATTTCTGTAACTAGATACAGGGAGAACATCGGAGATAATTCGCCAGACCAACTCAGGGTGCTAAAGTTCTTCCAGTGCTTATATATGTTTGGAATATACGCCTATGTGCAGTATCATATTTGCCTAAATTTATAGGTGATTAGTTTTTGTTTTAACTGGAAGGTCAGAGGCAAGAAATATCCTCTAAATCTACTTAATCCATGAGAGCCCTAGTACCAAGGTGACTAAGAAATGTCTTCTATTATTATTATTACTATTATTATTTTTGGAGACGAAGTCTCACTCTGTTATCCAGGCTGGAGTGCAGTAGCATGATCTCAGCTCACTGCAACATCCACCTCCCGGGTTCAAGTGATTCTCCTGCCTCAGCCTCCTGAGTAGCTGTGACTACAGTTGTGTACCACTATGCCCAGCTAATTTTCGGATTTTTAGTAGAGACATGTTTTCTCCATGTTGGCCAGGCTGTTCTCGAACTCCTGACCTCAAGTGATCCACCCATCTTACCTTCCCAAAGTGCTGGGATTACAGGCATAAGCCACCACATCCAGCCAAGAAATGTCTTCTAAATCTACTTAATGAGGGTCCTGGTACCGAAGTGATTACTTCTATCTTATCCTACCTAGGGTTTGTGTTCAGAGAGTTGCTTCAGACCCAAGACGGGTTTTGGTATGAGGAATGTAAGGCTGTGTTTGTTACCTTGACTCACCCCAGGTTTCGTCGACCCAAGGTAGGTCCTGGTACAAGGAACGTAAGACTGTCTCCATTGTCTTGACTTGCTCCAGTTTTCAGGAGAAGCCTGAGCAAGGCTCTTATAGAACATATGTTTCATTTCTGACTTTAATGTCTGGGCATAAATTTCCCTAGGTTTAATTATTAACTTAATGTTAAGGCAGAGATTTGGAAATTTCTCTGTATAACTGGAGTGCTATGGAGGTCTGTCTGTGTGTCTGTCAAGGAGAATTGGTCTGCCACAAAAATGCTGGCATTACAGGTGTGAGCTACACAGTTCTCTTAAAGTTTACTTTGCTATTATTTATATGGTCACTCCAGCTTTCTTAGAGTTAGTTTTTTTATATACTTTTTGAAATATTTTACTTTTAAACTATCAGTGAAATTTTACTAAAATGCACTTCTTTAATGCACCAAATAATCAATTCTTGCTTTTAATCAAATTCAGTATTTGGTTCACTTTCCCAATTTCTGTTGTTCTGTGCCAGGCCTCCAAAAGTATCATCCTATGAAGGCATGGCTTGAATATTTGATACTCTTTTATGATTCCCTGCCTTGCAAACTATAGTCACAACTACAACCTCATCTTTAATCATTGCCTCCTGAGCTCAGTGAGACTGCTATACTCTGTTTGTGATTCACTTCCCTATTCCATTGTCCAGAAAGTGCTTCTAAGCAGAGAATCAAGGAGTATCTGTGGTTCACTTCATTTGTCTTTGTTCTCTCAGATATCACAATTCTACAGTGACTTCTGTCCCATAGTCAATAGTTAATGTGCATGCTCTGTCTATAATCATTACTTTATGGTTGGGGAAAGCAAATATTGTAAACTGCAATTTTAGTACACACTTTCCTCGTATACATTTAACACTTTACCTGTGAACATTCACAACCAGATGAAGGTATGATACAGCACAAAGCTTATCCTGTGTAAAGTGTGGTCTCTTTAATATAAATGAATACAAAATTAAGGTCAGGTTTGCATGTGAATATTTATCTAGAGAAAATAAATCACTGCAAATCACACTTTATAAAAATTGATGAATAAAACAAATATTACAAAAAGCAGAAAATAACCTATTGATTTTATGGATTGCCTGCCAATAATGCTTTTTTATCCTAAATTTTTCACCACGGTCTTCTTGATTGTCTCTTTACATATCAGTAATTGTATGTAATAATTTGCTTTAAGGAGAAAGGCATCGTTGATTGAATTCTTTATTATTAATAATTTAGAATAATTTATTTTAGCTTTACAATTTCTAATTGGTACTTCTATTTAAAAATTTCAGATTGTAGTCACATTTGGAAAAAAAGTCATAGATTTTTAAAAAATATATGAAGTATAATATTTCTGGGAATTTCTATTTTTTACCAAGAATTTTATAATAATTATAATTTTTTTCTAATATGTATATTCACTTTCTATGTTTAAATGCATAAACAAATAATTAAAGAGCCTATCCACTTTAGCTCTTCAGAACTTCTCTTTCCTTTTATTAAACTGTTGTCTTTGGTATTATATGACATTTTACTGAAAATTATTTTAGAAGTCACAATAATTTCTCACTATTCCATCCTTTGATTTTATAATTTTGTTTTAGATTCAACTATCAACCACCTTTTCCTTAGTTTTCTTGAAATTCTTTTGAATAAAAGAAGATAACTTTTATATACATAAAAATATGAAGCTTATAATATCTTATAAAAATAAGAAGCTCATAATATCAGATATGTTTTCAAAAGATTCTAAAACATATGTGTAACTTGTAGTTTAGAATGAAGCATTTGAATTTTATCAGCTTTTTGAATAAATTGTTTGCATTCCATTTATGTATAGGCTTCTCTTCCATGTGTTGAAATATCCTTTAGAGTCTTCAAAATTTTGTTGTAGCAATGTTATAGGACTTGCACAGTTTTACAATTGACAGGTCATCCCATTGCACCTATTACCTTTAAAGAAGTTGGCATAAATATACAATATCTGAAATGGAAAAGAAAAGCTATTACTTTTGTAAAATGCCAAAAATTGTCAATAACCTCAGGTACTGTGGATGCAGCCTTTTAAAAATCTGATTAGAATAAGAGAATAAGCAGCCTATTACATATGTTGTCTACTTGTTAATATTTATAGAGGGTGGATAGCTATTTGATCACACCATTCAATCATATGACTGACTACAAATGTTGTCACAAGACACTTTACAATCATACCAGATTTTACTTGTTGAAAAAATCACTAATAAATAATTTTTAATTAGCAAGAAATGTAAGAATTGTTCAGAGGGTTTTGCATGATGAGAGTAGTGCACAATAAGGGTCAACTAATTAGTCTGTGGTTGTTATATCCAAGGTAAAAACTGTAATAATGAGTAGTGTTTTTAGTGTCTGATTTATTTGTTAGATTTATAGCTTCATTTTGTCAAAGCTTTCCAATTATTTTGTTTAATTTTGCATAAATCACATTTTATTTGAACTTTTTAAAAGTACTTGTGCAAAATATTGATGAAATTCAACCATTATTATACCATTTCTATTATTTGACAAATTCTCTTTGCATCAAGACCTCTGAAAAGTAAACCTCATTCATTTAAAAACTTAACCACAACTACTCCTTTTAGTACTTCAAAGTAGAACTGAAGGTTCTGTCTTGTCTAAGATACTGGTCTGGTGAATTTTCATTTGATTTTCAAATTTGAAGTAACTGTGCTTCCTTTGACCACTGTCTTCATGACTTTTAACAGCTCTTAATGTATTCATTCAGTTTGAAGATTGATCTAATTTAAATATGGTCTGTCTTGTTTTCAAACAGTTGTAAAGAGTTCATAAGCAAAAATATAAGCAAGCTTTAGAATTGGTATAGACTAGTAAGGATGTTGTAAGAGTAAAATATTTTCATATTTTTTCAAACATCTGTTTAAGAATCATCTCTTTTCCCATTATATATTCTATTTGATAATCTATAAATATTCCCAGTTCCATGATCATAAGTAAACAAACTGTTATTCATTAAACAGTAATTACAATTATCACTCGTTGTAATGTTTATCAAAGATGATAGGACTTATTAAAGTCAACAAATTTATCTAAACAAAACCAGTGTACTTAATGCCCTGTTTTGACCACAAAAATTGTGCTTTTTTTTCTGTTATTCTCATTTCCCCTTTGTTTCTTCCTGCCCACAACCTCCCCGCTCCAACCCGCCCACATTTTGGTGTGTCCTCATTCTCATAACTTTCTTTATCAACTCTGTTGTCATTTGTATTACTTGTACCTTTTAGCAATTGTGATTCTTTCCATTATTTTCATAATTTTTAACATTATGCATTTCAGTTTCCATGTTGAAATAGAGTTTCTGACATTTTTTAACTTCGGCATCCATATTTTGTTGAATCTGGGGGGGAAAGGTGTTTGTTTTCAGCTTCTACCAGAACAGTTTTGATATAATCAATCATTCTGAAAGAATATACAAAATTATTCTGAATTTAAAACTCATGCAAGGGCAATCATAATGCAAATTAAACTGCTGCTACATGTATTAAACTACATATATGTGTAGTCAAATTACTTATACACTATTTACATTCACTAATTGACTAATACATAAAGTTTTGTCTAATTGAAATAGTTGTTTTTTTGTGATCATTTTCTCTGTGAATGGAGAATTTAGTGTTCTTTTGCTTAGAATCAACAGAAGTTATGTCATATACAACAAGAGGTGCTCGAATACTCTGTGATGCATAAAACATGCAATGTCACATTAAACACATTTGTTTACAGTACTGCTATGTATTTTTGTCCTAGAAACAGATAAATTCCAATCAAGTTTATTGTTATTTATATCAAAAAAGAGAAATATAATGAATCCCTTATTGTGCAGTCTGTATTGTATCCTTATTTATATAATCCAGACAGAATAGACCTTCTGTTTTGTATAAGTATTAATAAGAACCAAATTCCCTGTTTATAAATTTGAGCATCTAATAATTGTAGTGATTTTTGACATAATTACTCCAAAATTCATATATTTTATTTGTATATTTTTGCTACACACCTTCTTCTGGTGTCAGGTACCATAGGACATATTCATATCACAATAGTACCTCATTTCTTCACTTTCATTTACCGTGCTAGGTAAGGAATAGGAGTAAGCAGAAGAAAGTATCCCTGGAAATCATTACTATGCCATAATGGGTAACAAAACATTATCATACACAGAGATGACTGCAAACTACCAAAAAATATGTCCTGATAAAACCAACAAAACATATCCTCAACTTAGTTTTCCTTTTCTAACACCTAAAAATGTCCATGACCACAGCAATATCACCACTAGAAAGGGAAACATGTCCTCAGAAAAGTTGAAATGGAAAGAGAGAATGGTCTTAACCTACTAAAATTAAAATCTGTTAGTTCAACGTGTTTTACAATAACAGATTATCATATAACTACTCGGCTAGTATTTTCCTCAGAGACATTCCCAGGTCCTTAGACAGAGCCTGGTGAAAAGGGAGGGTTCTGTAACTTAGGGTTCATCAGCATTATCGTAAATCCACCTCAACTAAGTATTTAGATTGATGTAGTTTAAATGGGTTTGTGGCATATAACCAAAATATGAGTGTCCACTAATTAAAACATTTTACATTTCTGCAATAGACGCAATACTTTCATAAAAGTGCTTTTACTTCCATGCAAGTAAGAGAAAGGAATTCATGACTCATAGAAAGAAAATCTCATTACTAGTACAACAAGTCTGGCTTCAGGTATTTTCTGACTATCCTTTCCAAGAAAACTTACATGCCCTGTATTCCAATAATTCATGCTCGTTATCTGACTTCTCATACCTGTAAGATAGCCAAAAATAAACCAATACAGGTAACCAAGCCCTTACTAAACTTTCAATTAAAACACCTATCTTACTTGGACCCTTGCTACTGACATATCACATAGACCATTGGAAATATTTCTCCCTTTTAGTCAAACTTCTAAGTAAACACATTCTGTCTCATTTTTGTCAAATTATCTGAATACTTTCCCTAGAAGATTAACCCTGTATTATTGCTTTCCTTCTGCTTCTTCTTCCTTCTTTGATCCTTTATAAAAACAAATTGCTTTTTATGACTCTCATAACATTTACTCTCCTCACTAGTTAATTTATTGCTTTTGATGAATTTCTACTTCTAAATTAGCTTTCTCTCCCTTGATATAAAAACATACTCAGATTACACTATGCCAAAAACAAGACTTTACATGAAAAGGAAAGAAAAAATGGCATTTGCAGCAACCTGGAGGGAGATGGAGATCATTATTCTAAATGAAGTAACTCAGGAACGGAAAACCAAATATTAAATGTTCTCACCTATAAGTGGGAGCTAAGTTATAAGGATACAAAGGCATAAGAATGATAAAATGGAGTTTGGAGACTTCAGGAGGAAATATGGGAGGGGTTAAGCGATAAAAGATTCCACACTGGGTATACTGTACACTGCTCGGGTGATGAGTGCACCAAAATCTCAGAAATCACCACTAAAGAACTTACCATGTAACCAAAACCAACTGTTGCCCCAAAACTATTCAAATATTATAAAATTAATTTTTTAAAAAAAGGTTTCTTTTTTTTTTTTTTTTTTTTGTGGGACGGAGTCTCCTTCTGTCACCCAGGCTGGAGTGCGGTAGCACCATCTCAGCTCACTGCAACCTCCACCTCTCCTGCCTCAGCCTCCTGAGTAGCTGGGATTGCAGGCACATACCACTGCACCTGACTAATTTTCATATTATTAGTAGAGACGGGGTTTCACCACGCTGGCCAGGCTGGTCTTCAATGCCTGACCACATGATCTGCCCGCCTTGGCCTCCCAAACTGCTGGGATTACAGACGTGAGCCACCACACCTGGCCAAGGCCTTAATTCTTATACCTATTCATTTACTTAACAAATATTTTCTCATGCTTACTCTGTGCCAGACACTTGATGAATAAGACAGACCAAGTTCACATACTTACAGACCTTACAATCTAAAGGAGAAAACATGATAAACAAATAGAAAATAAATATATATTATAACCACATGTAAAATTTAAGTTCTCTGGAGGAAAATAAAATAAGGAGAGTGAGAATATACTGACAAAACAAGTGAAGAAGTTACATTAGGTAGAATGGGTGAGGCTTTGCCGAGAATGTAGATAGTGCAAATGAATATGATACATTAAATAGAGTGATTAGGGAAAGCTTTCCTCAGGAAGTGACTTCTGAGCAGATCTGGATGATGTGAGCTCGTAAAAGACTAGGAAAAAGTAAGAGGAAACAGCAAATGTGAAGTCCCTGCAAGAGGAAGGAGCTTAGTGAGCAAGTAGCAAGAAATTCAACCAGACCAAAGCTGAGAGAATAAGGGAAGTGGGGTTGGGGGGAGGGGACATGGTACAAGACACAGGCAAGGGCCAATAAGATGGCCATGTATAAATGTGAGGGCAAACTATTGAAGGAACTTAAACAGAATAATAATATATTCTGATCTGTGTTTGTAAAAGATCGTTAAAACTATTGAATAAAGACTCGACTATAGAGTGAAATAAGAACGAAGCAGAGAGGCTAACTGCAATAGTTATGGTAAAAGAAGTTGGTTGTATAGATTAATGGAGTAGTGGTATAAATGATGAGAAAAGGCCAGATTTGAGCTTACAGACATGGAATTAAAAGAATAACACCTGCTACTACAAAAACACACTTAATACATAGCCCACAAGCACTATAAAGCAATTATAGAATCAAGTCTACACCACCAGCTAGCAACACAGTAACAGGATAAAAATCACACACACCAATACTAACCTTGAATGTAAATGGGCTATGTACCTGATATGGTTTTGCTGTGTGCCACCCTGCACCCCCCCCCACCCCCAAACCTCATCTTGAATTGTAGCTCTCATAATTCTCACCTGTTGTGGGAGGGACCCAATGAGAGATAATTAAATCATGGGGGCAGTTTCCCCTACACTGTTCTCATGGTAGTGAATAAGTCACACGAGATCTGATGGTCTTATAAGGGGAAAACCCTTTCAATTGATTCTTATTCTTTCTCTTGCTCGCCGCCATGTAAGAAGTCTCTTTGCTCTTCCTTTGTCTTACACCATGATTGTGAGGCTGCTCAGTCACATTGAACTGTGAGTCCATTAAACCTCTTTCCTTCATAAATTACCCAGTCTCAGGTATGTCTTTATTAACAGTGTGAATACAGACTAATGCAATGACCCACATAAAAGACACAAAGTAGAAGCCTGGATAAAAAGATAAGACCCGGCAGGGCACGGTGGCTCACGCCTGTAATCCCAGCACTTTGGGAGGCTGAGGCGAGCAGATCTTGAGGTCAGGAGATCAAGACCATCCTGGCTAACACGGTGAAAATCCGTCTCTACTAAAAATACCAAATATGAACTGGGCATGGTGATACGTGCCTGTAGTTGCAGCTACTCAGGAGACTGAGGCAGGAGTATCACTTGAACCCAGGAGTTGGAGGTTGCAGTGAGTTGAAATGGTGCCACTGCACTTTAGCCTGGGCAACAGAGCGAGACTCCATTTCAAAAAAAAAAAAAATGGTAAGACTCAACACTCTGTTGTCTTCAAAAGACCCATTTCACATGTAACAACACCCACAGGCTCAAAGTAAAAGGATGGAGAAAGACCTACCATGGAAATGGAAAACAAAAAAGAGCAGACATTATGATTCTTACATCAGATAAACAGACTTTATGCCCATAAAAAGTAAGGAGGACATTATGTTATGATAAAGGCTACAATTCAACAAGAAGCTTTAAGTATCCTAAATATATATATATATATTTAGGATGTAAATATCCTAACAGTGGAGCACCTAGATTCATAAAACAAGTTTTTCTGGGTCTTCTTAGACAATCATGTAATAATAGTGGGAGACTTCAACAACCCACTGACAGTGTTAAGCAGATTTATCAAGGTAGAAAACTCACAAAGAAACTCTGGACTTAAACTTGACAGATGGCCAATTGGACCTAATAGATATCAACAGAACACTCCATCCAACAACCACGGAATATACATTCTTGTCAGGCACACAGAACATATTCCAAGATTGACCACATATTCAGTAATAAAGCAAATTTCAATAAATTCAAAACAATTGAGATCATACCAAGCACACTCCTGGACCAGGGTGGAATAAAAATAGAAATCAATCTCAAGAAGATTTCTCAAAACTATGCAAATACATGGAAATTAAACAACTTGCTCCTGAATAACTCCTGGCTAGAGATTAAGGCAGAGATCAAAAAATTCTTTGAAATTAATGAAAATTGGGACACAACATAGGAAAATCTCTGGAATGCAGACAAAGCAGTGTTAAGAGGGACATTTTATAACCCTAAATGCATTTATCAGGAAGAAAGATCTCAAATTAGCAATCTAAATTTCCAACTAAAGGAACAAGATTAATCATTCTCATCATACTAACACAGGGACAGAAAACCAAACACTGCATGTTCTCACTCATAAGTGGGAGTTGAACAATGAGAACATATGGGGACAGGGAGAGGAACATCACAAACCTGGGTATGTCATGGGTGGGGAGGAAGGGGAGGGATAACATTTGGAGAAATACCTAATCTGGATGACGGGTTGATGGGTTCAGCAAACCACCAAGGCACAGGTATACCTATGTAACAAACCTGCATATTCTGCACATGTATCCGAGAACTTAAAGTATAATAATAATAATAGTAATAAAAGAAGAAACCAACTCCAAAGAGAGCACGAAAAAAACAAAATAACTAAAAATAGAGAGGAGCTTAATGAAATTGAGATGAAAAAATTCAGACAAAATATCTACGAAATCAAGAGTTGGTTATTCAAAAACATAAATAAGATTGACAGACTTCTAGCTAGATAAACAAAGAAAAAGAAGACCCGAATAAGTACAATCAGAAATGACAAAGGCTTATTACAGCTGATCCCACAGAAATACAAAAGATCCTCAGAGACTGCTATGAACAGCTATATAAACACAAATTTAAAAATATAGAGGAAGTGGATAAATTCCTAGAGATACACAATTGCATCAGGAAGAAATTGAAACACTGAATAGACCAATATCAACTTCTAATATTGAATCAGTAATAAAGAACCTATCAAGCAAAAAAAATTTGGGACCAGATGGATTCACAGCCAAATTCTACCAGATGTACAAAGAAGAACTCATACTAATTCAACTGAAACTATTACAAAAAATTGAGGAGAAAGAACTCCTCCCTAACTCATTCTATGAAGCCAGCATCAACCTGATATAAAAATAAAGTAAAGATACAATGGAAAAATAAAACTTCAGGCAAATATTTGTGATGAATATAGTTGCAAAAATTTTCAACAAAATATTGGCAAACTGGATCCAGCAGCACATCAAAAAGTTAATATACCAAGATCAAGTAAGCTTTGCTTCCAGGATGCAATACTGTTTCAACATATGCAAATCAATAAGTGTGATTCACTACATAAGCAGAATTAAAAACAAAAAACATATGATATCTCAATAGATGTGGAAAAAGCTTTCAGTAGAATCCAATATCTCTTCATGATGAAAAAGCAACAGACAGGCCTTGAAGAAACATATGAGAAAATAATAAGGGCCATCTATGACAAATCCACAGCCAACATTATACCGGATGGGCAAAAGCTTGAATCATTCCTCTTGAGAAATGTAAAGGAAAAAAAAAAAAAAAGTACCCATTCTCATCACTTCTATTCAATATAGTACTAGAAGTGGTAACCAGAGCAATCAGGCAAGGGAAAGAAAAGGCATCCAAGTAGGAAATTAAGAAGTCAAACTATCTCTACTCACTAATAATATGATTCTATAACTAGAAAATCATAAAGACTCCCAAAAGACTCTTAGAACTAATAAATAACTTTAGTAAAGTTTTAGGATACAAAATCAATGTGAAAAAATTTAGTAGCATTTACATATACCAACAACGTCCAGACTGAGAGTGAAATCAAGAATACAATTGCATTTACTGTAGCCACAGTGAAAATGAAATACCTAAGAATACAGCTAAACAAGAAAGGGAAAAATCTCTACAAGGAGAATTAGAACATACTGCTGAAAGTAATCAGAGATGACCTAAATAAATTTTTTAAATGTCCATGGTCATGGATTGAAAGATTCAATATTGTTAAAATGGCCATATGACCCAAAGCAATTTACAGATTTTGCTCTATTCCTATCAAACTACTGATGCCATTCTTCAGAGAATTAGGAAAAAACTATTCTAAAATTTATGGAACTGAAAAAAGCCCAACTAGCCAAAATTTCTGTAGCAAAAGTAGCAAAGTTGGAGGCATGACATTATCTGACTTCAAATTATACTTAAAAGCTATAGTAACCAAGACAGCATGGTACTGGTACAAAAACAGTCACATAGGCCAATGAAACAGAATAGAGAATCCAGAAATAAGTCCACACACATACAACCATGTGACCTTTGACAAGGCCAATGAAAGCAAGTGCTGAGATTACTGGCTAACCATATGTAAAAGAATGAAACTGGAGGACCCCTACTTTACACCTTATATAAAAATTAATTCACAATAGACTAAATATTTAAATGTGAGACCTCCCAAAAACAATTGCAACAAAAACAAAAATAGACGAGGGGAACCTAATTAAACTAAAGAGCTTCTGCACAAAAAAAGAAACTATCAACAGAGTAAACAGACAACCTAGAGAATGAGAGAAGATATTCACAATCTATGCATCCAACAAAGTTCTGCTATCCAGAATCTACAAGAAACTTAAACAAATTTACAAACAAATAACCCTATTGAAAAGTGGGCAAAGGATATGAACAGACATTCCTCAAAAGAAAATATAAAAATGACCAACCAACAAATGAAAAAATGCTCAGCATCACTAATCACAGAGAAATACAAATCAAAACCCAATAAGATATCATCTCACATCAGCCAAAATGACCATTAAAAAGTCAAAAAACAACAGGTGTTTGCAAGCTGCACATAAAAGGGAACCAAATACACTGCTGGTGGGAATATAAGTTAGTTCAGCCAAAGTGGAGAGCAGTCTGGAGAGTCCTCAAAGAACTAAGAATAGAACTAACATTCAACCCAGCAATCCCATTGCCAGGTACATACCCAATATACAAGTGCAAAGGGAAATAATCAAAAAAAAGAAAAATAAATATATCATTCTACCAAAAAGGCAAAAAGGTAAGAAAGTGAATCATTCTACAGAAAAAAAAAATGCATTTGTATGTTCATTGCTGTACCTTCATAATATCAAAGACATAGAATCAACCCATTTGCCCATCAATAGTAAATTGCATAAAGAAAATATGGTACGTGTATACCATGAAATAATCAGGAGCCATAAAAAAAAACTAATAAAATCATGTTCTTTGCAGGAACATAGATACAGTTGGAAGCCATAATCCTAAACAAATTTACCCTGGAACAGAAAACCAAATATCGCGTGTTCTCACTTATGAGCAGAAACTAAACATTGAGCACAGATGGAAATATACATGAAAACAACAGACACTGTGAACTACTAGAACAGGGTGGTGGGAAGGAAGGCATTGGTTGAAAAACTACTTATAGAGCACGATGCTTATTACCTTGGTGATGGGATCGGTACCCCAGATCTGAGCATCACTCAATATCCCCATGTACAAAACTGCACATGTACACCCTATATCTAAAATTTTTTTAAAAAAAATTGAGTTTAATTTTAAGAAGTAGTTCAAAGAACTTGATGGCAGGATAACTGTGAATATAAGGGAAAGGGAGAGAGAAATAAAGGATAATCAATAACCCCTAAGTATTTATTCTAAGCAACTGTGTGATTAGTGTTTAAGTCAAAATCAGGAAGATATGGCAATAATTAGATTTGGAATTGGAGGGAGGGTGGTATAAGTCAAGAATCGAAATGGCTATTACCCATGTAAAAAGAGAAGCTGAGTAAGCAATTGCATATAGGAGTCTGGTGTCCAGAGAATTAATATTTTGGTATCTTTACCATAGAGATGATATTTCAGTGCTTGTGTGGTCCTTGACCTCAAATTTCTGTCCCAGTTAGGGCATTTATGTCATTTATTTGGGAGATTTCTCTAAGTAATTCCTGGGCATGTTACTGTTTCAAATGGGTGGGACTTGGCTTCCTCAATTCTATCTCATCTGGGCTTTTTCCACAAAATAGTTTCAATGTTTCTCACAAATAAGTATCACTCCTGCCCTCCCTCCCCAATTCCCAGTTGACTTCTCCCTTGTAATGTCTTCGTTCTTTGAGAAGGGTAGCAAAGAGGGTGTAATTGTTGGTTAGATATCCATGTTTCAATTCCACTATACAAAAAGTTCATCAAAAAAGTAAACTCTACTTGAGGTTGTGATTGAGATTTAATTATGAGAAATAATAAGCAATTACAAATAATAAAAATACTTTGTTTTAGTGAAGTTTGTTTATTTCTAAAGTTAATTGGAATGGCAGTTTTCCAAAATAATATTGTTTGGATGTCACTGTCAGATACTTAAATATCTTATAATACACAAATATTAAAACAAGTTAAGACTACTAAAATAAAACAGTAAACAAAACAATACAATAAAATTAAAAACCAAGGTGCAGTTCCTAATATATGGGAAAATTTAACATCCTCCAAGGATTACTCTTCAAATTAGAGAATTTTATTAACAAATAGTGTTTGCACATGAGGTTAACTAATTGGGAAAAAATAATTTGAGTTCTACATTATGAAATACAATAAAATATCTAGTTAAAATACTATTTATAAATAAATTAGCTTATATCATGTGAATATAAACTGATTTCATATTAAGAATGACTTATTCCAATAAAGCTTGAATACCCATATCAAAAAAGGGTTAGATTTGAATCCACAAAAATAAAAATAATTTTATACAAAAATATCTCAGATACAACCTAAAGTAAAATGAAAACTGATAAGAATAATTAGCAAATTCTATAACAAATGGGAAGTTAATATATTTAACATAAAACAAAAATTAAGACTCAGTGCAAAAAATACAATATAGTGTGTTTTTGTTTCAATGGGCAAAGAAATGATGAGAAAATTCACAGAATAAATAAACAAAAATCTTTTCCATTCTTACAAAGAAAGGTCTACAGTCCCCTTTGTCACTAATCAAAGGAAAAATTCATTTATAAAAAGCTACAGTCTTTGCATTTAAAATTGGTAAATTATTCCATGCATTAATTTCTTGTACAAGTATTTTTGGGATATCTACTACGTGCTGGATGCTGCTAAGTCCTGAAACCTTTAAAAATACGTACATTTCTTGCAATCCAATAAAATCCTAACTCAAACTCTCAGCGGGAGTTTAAATTGACACAACATTTTTAGAAGGCAATCTGAAAATATCTTTAATATTTACATATGGTTTGACTCCATCATGCTTACAGAAAAAAATCAGTGGACTATTTTTGCAAAGATAAATGTGCATCAATGTTCTCTTGGTTCTGTGTGTAATATCAAATGAATTGATAGTGGTTAAGAATAGAGGATTGGTTAAATAAATTATGATATATTCAAACAATAGAAACTGTATAGCTATTAATTGAATGATAAAATTATAGTTCATCTTTTAAAAATTATTTATGTAACGTAAGTACATTTCTTCTATTTTTTTAAATACAGAAAAATGTGGTGGTGATTACATGAATCTACATGTATGATGACATAGAACTAGAAATACATTCGTGTCAATGTCAAATTCCTGGCTTTGATACTATAGTAGAGATAGAACAAAATATAACATTACCGTTTGGAGAAACTGGGAGAAGGGAACATGGGAGTTCCCTGTACTATCTTTATAATTTCCCGTGAACATATAATGATTTCAAAATAAAAATTTAAAAATATATAGCAAAACATGAGAAATCAAAGACCTATTACTCCACTATCATTCTGATTTACAGGTCCATCTTTCAATCCTCCCCTATTCCCAGAGACAATCAATGTTACTTTGGTATTCATCTTCCTAAACCTCTAAAACTATTTTAAAATGGCCGGGCGCGGTGGCTTAAGCCTGTAATCCCAGCACTTTGGGCGGCCGAGATGGGCGGATCACGAGGTCAGGAGATCCAGACCATCCTGACTAACACGGTGAAACCCCGTCTCTACTAAAAATACAAAAAAATTAGCCGGGTGCTGTGGCGGGCACCTGTAGTCCCAGCTACACGGGAGGCTGAGGAAGGAGAATGGCGGGAACTCGGGAGGCGGAGCTTGCAGTGAGTGGAGATCGCACCACTGCACTCCAGCCCGGGCGACAGAGCGAGACTCCGTCCAAAAAAAAAAAAAAAAAAAAAAAAAAAAAAAAAAATATATATATATATATATATATATATATATGAAATAAATATAAGGTCGATCAGATCAAAACAGAGATTAATATATAAAAATTGCAAAAAAAGAAACTATATTTAGACTGCTTTTACTTCAATTTTCTATAAACCAAAAAACAAATATGCAAAGATGCATGACAAAATCAAGGTTACAAAGGAGCAAGTAAATATAGTTTTCTAATGCACTCCAAGATCCATCTGATACAAGCTTCCTGGAGAAGCAGAATTGCCCCAAAAGCTTGAAGTTTGGTTTTTAATGTACTCTTTTGGAAGTGGTGATGCAAAGTTTGGAGGAGCATTGAAAATGGAAATTTGCTGCATTCCACAGAGGAGGCTAGAAGCAGCCAAGTCTGTGAATCTCCCACCAGCTGTAACATATAAAGTAATTCTTCCCTGTGACAAATTACATAGGCTATTATTCTCTTTTGTGCTTCGTCATTGGACCTTTATCATGTCTTGGCTTGCCAAACCATAGTAAACATAAAGCGTGCTTTGTATGCACATTTTCATGTAAATGTTATCCTGTAATTAGTATTTATAAGTTGCTTTTAAAGTTCAAAATACGTTTAAAAATAGACACATTAAAGAACTAGGTCTAGTTCTTTCCTTTTAAGCATTTTGTAGAAGTCCAATGTAGGACTATAGGTATAATTTAGCCATATACTACAAAAGAACTTTTAGGTCATATCTACTACTCTGATGTTGTAATTAATGTTGCAATAAAAATATCTCTAAGTAGCTTCCTTTCTCCTCCACTGTTTTGTTTGTCAAGGATATATATTTAGAAGGGAAATTAGGTCAATGCAATTTTTGTTTCAAATAATACTGTCAAATTGCCTTCTAAAATGCCTGATTCAATTTATATTTTCCCTTTTGTGTGTGAGTGCACCCCTTTTTCCCATCAGTCCACATATTTTTGTGTTTATTAGTTGTTCGGATTTTGCTAAGTTTAAGGGCATTTCTTTATAATCTGTATTTTCTTAATTATCTTTTCTTATTTGCTTCCTTATGTTTAAGTCTTAATTTTATTTCTATTTTAATTTTACATAGTTAAGATATGAATCTAATTTTATTTTATATTATAATGACAAATCCTCTTCATACTTATTGAGCTGCTTTTCTCCCATTAGTTTTGGTATTTTACATTAGTTTTTATTGTTAAATATACTTAAAATACATACACACGCACACGCATACACACATACACACATATATCTATTTCTGGACTTTTTATTCTATTAAACTTCGTACTTACTTATGCACCAATATCCCACATTATTAATTTTCCATAGCTTTATGATATATTGCTATCCAGTAGAACAAACCACTCTTCTTTGTTCTTTTTGAAACTTTTTCATTGCCAGTCTTAACGCTTTGATATAAATGAATTTTGAAATTACTGACTCTATAAAAAGATTGATTGAGACTGCAATATAGATGAATTTTAAAAGAACTTATATTTTGATCTTAAAAATATTGAGCTTCTATAAACATAGTGAATGTTTCTGTTTATTCAGTCTTTAGATGTGTTCTTTATTCACATATTGAAATCTTCTCCATAATAGAACATTAAAATGGTTAGGAATTTTAGGGTATCCTTTGCTGAGTACTTAAGAGTTTCTGTGAATGGTGAAGGAATCCTTAAGTATTATAATTACAATTATTCTTCTTAATACATGTTCTAATTTGCCATTGCTGTTAGTGGGAAAAGTTCTTGATTTTGTTTTTGATCTTCTATCTGGCTACTTTGCTTGATCAAGAAAATTAGCCTTGTTAAAAATCAGTTTCTTCTTCTAAATCAGCCACTAATAACATGATATTTCTTCCATTGTATGAAAGAGAAAGAGAAATCTGACTTCACATTATGAATTTGAAGAAACTGAAGCACAGGATGTGAGTTTTTAAAATATTTTCTCTCTCTCATTGTAGCAATCATACAGAGTAGGACATCAGAAAACATTAGCTTGAAAATGAAATCCTTCAACACACACAGACGTCCTCACTCTTGAAATAAGTAAAATGAGAAGAAAATGAGAAACTCTGACTTAATGCATGTAGAAAAGTCTAGAAGCATTATGTGAGAGGCAGTCCCGTGCCATGTTTGAGGCACAAATTGCCTACATTAAGCTCTGATTCCACCATTTATATCTGAGGGACCTTGGAAAGTTCACTTAACATTTTTACATTTCAGTTCCTTCATATTCAAAATAGGAGTAATAACAATGGTAGAGATTTCTAAGTCTTGTGGTAAGTATTAAATGAGTTAACAGAGCTTAAATCAGCATTGAAAGTATTAATGACTGTTAGCTGGCATTCTATTTGCAGCACCTAGAACAGGGTTTTTCACACGGTGAAAAACAATTTTAAATGCTTAATTAAAATCTAATTGAAGTGAGACACTATTTCCCAGATTAGCTTCAAGGGAACCAATAACATTCCCATATTGCCTTACTTATTGGAGATGAATGCCATTTTATATCATTAGAACTTCTACTAGAATATTAAATATGAACTTATTCTACCTGACAACTGGCTTGCCCAATAGTTCCATGACACAATTAATATGGAAACAGATGGGTATGACACTGACTGAATCTCCTCCTTCTCTCTATCAAATTAATTTACAAATGCCTTTGATTCTATCTCCAAAGTACATGCAAATGTCGTCTATTTCAGTCTAAGTTACTGTGCTTTCTCACTAGGTTAATGGAATGGCCTCCTATGCCATCTCTCAATATAAAATATTGTGACTTATAATGAAACAGATATATTCAGCATGTATAAACATACATGCCTTTGCTGGATCCATTCAATCCCTTTTCTACACAGCAGGTCAGATTGTTTCTGAAAAATAAAAAGCAGCACGGATTACTCTTTGTCTTAAAACTCTTAAGTGAGGTACCCTGGATTTCTTAATGAAAAAAAGACTCTTGACCATATCCTAAAAGGCTCTTCTGCTAGGGGTCTTTCAACTCTCCAACTGCGAATTACTTATGGACAAAGGAAAAAAACAAGCACAAAAGCTCCGGAAAAGAACAACCTTTGCCCAGCGTCACCAGCTTTCTTTCTCTTTAACAGCTTCTTCTTAATTCTTTAAATGGGAAGTTCCTCATCACCTTAGACCCCAGCTTCAATAGTATCTTCAGAGACATCATTTTTGAAACCTCTAATTAATTTCCCAACATTCACCCACAATCGATCTCTGTCATTTATTCCACTCTATTTTAATCATAGCACTCATTTTTACCTGTAGTTACCTCATTTGTTTTGTTTTTTTTTTATTGTCTGCCTCTGCCCCATTCTATCCCATATTTCAGAATTAGAATTACATTAAGATTACAGCAAGAACCTTGTTTTACTTGTTCACCACTATACCTCAAGCATGTGGAAAACTGCCTGCCACATAGTAGATACCCAATACATATTTGTCAGATATTGGTTAGTACATGAATGTAGTATTGGTATTAAATAAGAAGCTGCAAGATCTGCTCCTTCTTCAACAGATGCAACTTCAACAGGTATAATTTCAGCCTCTGGAAATTACTGGTTTTGTTAACCTTTACTTTAAAACAGAGTTCTCAAAAACTGAGAAGACATTTTATCATTACCTATTTATAGCTGTGTCTGCCTTGTAGGGCTCACTTCCATTGGCCAGCTGAGAATATTGTGACTTATAATGAAACAGATATATTCAGCATGTGTAAACATACATTAGAAATGCCAAAATATCTTTTAATTTTCTTTTAATCTGTATTTCCATATATTATTTTCCCTTGCATTTATGTTTTGTGGTTGAAAAACTCAGGTCACTTTTCCTATGAGGTATCTCACATTGTGAATATTTCTCATTGTGTTCTTAAATACTAGAATGTTTTAATATATCACTCTATAAGTAACAGAAAAAGTTTCTGGAAATAATTCAAATATCCAACACAAGGAACAAGTTGAATAAACTATTTTACATCTACATAATGCAGTACCAGGCAGTTGAAAAGAAGTTAGGTATTTCTCTAAATGGTACTATGTACTGATCTCTACAATACATTGTTAAATTAAATAGCTAAGTGCAGATTTATATAATGTGCTAATATTTATCTAAAAAATGAAGGATAACAATATATGTGCCAGTTCCTAATGTCAAAAACATAGATGAATAAGCCATACATTTGTAAGTGGTTTTACATGATGGGAAAAAGAGATGGGAAGGTAGAAACTAAATTATTTTGAATAATGTTTTTAAATTTTTTCATAAAAATAAATATTTTATTTATTTGTCAAATATAATGGAATTTTAAGGAGCAGTCCCTGAAAACTGAAAGTAATATGAAATAAGTGAACTTACATGAAGTTAATAGCATAAAATGCACAGAGAAAAACTTTTCCAAATCATTACTGTGAAAACCAGAAGATAAATGGGAAATACAAAGTATTTATCTGCTTTTCCTCTAGAAAGTGTACCTCAGGGTAATCAAAATTGGATGAGGACAAATACCTGTTATAAAATCAATTCACCTAACAAAATAATAAAGAATGATATAATTAGGATAGCATGATTTTGTAGTGCCTGGGGAATTAACACATCACAGCAATGATTATCCGTGTCAGCTAACATCACTGAAAGCGAGCAAGCTGGCGTTCTGTGCCCCCGATGGAAGTTCATAAAGCCATCTATGAAGTCTTCGAAAGAAAAAGGGAAATAGTAACAAAAGAAGAAAAGGAAACTTTAACCTTTTGAAAATGTTTAATGGCAAAATGTATAGTATTTCAAACTTTATAAATCACCAAAAAGGCCTCACATATATATCAGGGAAATTGTAATATCTGGTACCTTGTTAAATCTCAAAATAAATTGAATTGAATAAATGAATAAATTTATTGAAGACACTTTGAATTTGGAAAGCTGCAGAAAATCTACTGTCAAAACTCTAAATAGAAATATTAATAGAAAATTTGTTTCCTAATGAATACTGTATGTGTTTGATAACTGATTCAGAGGAGAAAGACAAAAATATAGTCAATATAATTTAAACAGGACAAAGTATATGTCTAATATAAAAGGAATAGTCAGCTGTTAATAATAATTGTGACTCTATTAAATTCAGCTTGCAAGCTTCTCTTTGAAATAATAATAATAAAAGATATTTCTAAAGAGATTATTACCAGGTTAAGGTTTGAAAGTCAGCATGAGTCACACAATCCCACGCAGGGGAGAATGAATGTGCTGAACAGGACACAAGCTCTTTATCAACACGGGAAGAAAAAACTGTCATCTGTATCTTTGTAAAAGCCATCCTTCTAGGCGGTAGCTTTGCAATGATAATCCCTTTTGTCCACCCTGTTGGACTCGTATGACTCTGATACACATAACACTGTTTCCTACTTAAGTCTATAGCGTTGATTATTTTGTGATAATGTTACAAATTATGACGTAGACATTTTCTAAGAGGCTATCCATAGCACAGACATAAACACACACATATCACACTTACTCTCATTTTGTATGTAAGAATCCATTGTCTAAACCAGTTTTGTTGAGTTTGTAGGCAAAGGAAAAACAGGCATACTTAAGTAAGGAACAACTGTGTTAAGTAGAACAAAGCGTTGATTTTAAGTAAAATTATTTAAGTAAAATTTATTAATAAAGCTTCAATTACCTAATAATATTTAATTGCCTAATAATATTCATTAGTATGTTGTAATCACCTTATTATTGACTCATAACATTATAAAGGACACAAAACATGCCACTACTTAACTAGGTAATTAGGGAGAACTGAAATAAATAATCTCCCATCCAATTCTAGAGGGCTCTGAGACTATGACGGCCTTTTCACTTCATATCCCCAATACCACAAGCAATGCCTACATATACAGTGTGCCTAATTGGCTGCTTATTTGTGCATTTAAGATCATGATTACAAAAATATTTTAAACACATTTTTTCTGAAGAGTCAAAGGCCATGCCTACTATTACGTGTAGTAAAAAAAAAAAAATATATATATATATATATATATATATATATCAGGCCAGGCCTGGTGGCTCACGCCTGTAATCCCAGCACTTTGGGAGGCCTAGGTGGGTGGGTCACCTAAGGTCGGGAGTTCGAGACCAGCCTGACCAACATAGAGAAACCCTGTCTCTACTAAAAATATAAAATTAGCCTGTCATGCTAGCACATGCCTGTAATCCCAGCTACTCAGGAGGCTGAGGCAGGAGAATCACTTGAACCCAGGAGGCAGAGGTTGAGGTGAGCCGAGATTATGCCATTGCCTTCCAGCCTGGGCCACAAGAGAGAAACTCCATCTCAGAAAAAAAAAAAAAAAAATCAGAGATTCTGCCTTGGAAGGTTCATAGAAAGACAGTGATACAGATAAAATCAGATAATTTTCAATGCTCAGATAAATTAAGTGTTACCCCAGAGATAAAGACAAAGTACCCTCTCTGAATCAGGGAAACATCCATGTGGGTTATAACATTTGAACTCAATCTTTAAAGACGAGAAAGGTCTAGCATAATGTGTTCAACATGTCTCCAAACACCTGTCATCATTCCCTAAGAATTAGTAGTATATCTTATTAATCTTTGTTTTCTTATACTGGTATCTATTGGGAGCTAAAAATGTTTTTGTAGTTAATTGAGAATAGAGAAATTCTAAATCATAGAATCTCAACTAAAAAGGACCTAAAAATTACACAGAACAAGCTTCAGATGCTGAGAGCAAAATTTCTAAATCACTCTAAAATTGTTATTCATCATAAATTGAAGACATTTTCCAAAATTTCAACGTATTAGTTTGTTTTCACACTGCAGATAAAGACACACCCAAGACTGGGCAATTTACAAAAGAAATAGGCTTAATGAACTCACAGTTTCACATGGCTGGGGAAGCCTCATAATCATGGTGGAAAGCAAAGAGGAGTCTCACATCTTACATGCATGGCAGCAAGCAATAAAAAAGTTTGTGCAGGGAAACTTCCCCTTATAAAACCATCAGATCTCGTGAGACTTATTCATGCTCATGAGAACAGCACAGGAAAGGCCCACCCCTATCATTCAATTACCTCCCACCAAGTCCCTCCCATAACACATGGGAACTGTGGGAGCTACAATTCAGATGAGATTTGGGTGGGGACATGGCCAAACCATATCATTCAAGAAAACTTTAAACTTTAGTTTGAATATAACCTTGGTAGCCAGTTCTGGCCATATATCATCTTGATAAGCCATATATTTTTGCTTGTTAATTATGGCCTAATTTATTTTAACAATAATTTAACTTCATTTCTTATTTGATTTTCTAAGGAGATAAAAAAAAACTAGCCACCTTGTTGATAGTAATCCTTTATGAAATTAAAATAACATTAAATTTAAAATGAACATAGTAGGTATGGAGGTAGGGTATAATTTCAAATATGCGATAAACATATAGAATTTGTTTTTCCCATAGCATATCCTAATCTCTAAATGGAACACCTAGTCCCCCAATATATTAGAACCTCAAATGGCCATTTCTGTAGTTAAAAAAACCATTGAGTTTTTCAAACTAATAAAAAATTACACTCTAAGTTTTTCTCAATTTGATCTTTTCTTCACTGTTCTTCCTATCCTTTCAAAGTTATCTTACCAAGCAAAAACATTAAAAATAGAAAACTTGACACAACCCAATGGCCAGAGAGAATAGTTACTTTAAAAAGTATCCCAAAACACTTAAAGAGCACAGGTCCTGAAACTGACAACAAATACCTTGCAAATTTTGGAAGTGCTTGCTTGAGTCATTTTTCCTAATTACTGCCACCATATGATACTCAGTTATTCACAGTGTGAGACAAGATTGAAAGCTTTTTACTATTCCAGGGGGTGGGGAGAGATCATATGGCACAGGAGGTCATGACTGAGCAGGAGCAGTTGCAGACAGACTCCCCTAAGGTGATATTTTGCAGACAGTGCAAGCATGACTGCAAGCTGTCAGCACCAGGGAGGGGAAGAGGGCACTGTGGTGACAGTCCCACTTTTGCAGCCCACTGGCTGAATGGCCCTCCTTGTCCTCTGTTTTAAGATTCCTGTGTGCATTTAAAATTGACAATTTACTTTCAATTCTTCTCTTGCCTCAGTCTTTAGCAGAAAAAGATAATTCTCTTTTAAACTATGGACTTCAATGTACTAAATGACCCTCTAAAGGAATAAGTGTAACTCTGAGTATCACACATGCACCAGGAGGGCAACAAACCCCAGAGAGAATCAAAGTGAGAAACACCTATCAATTTTACAGAGCCTTTGTGAGAGAGTTGGTGATTAGATTAAACGACTTTGAAAGGGTCAAATTCAATGGAAGAGCTCATTACTTCTATTATCGGTGAAACTGGTAAGGGTCATGTCCATTATGCAAGGGCAAGAGAGACAGGGGGAAAAATCCCCATTAGGCTTAGAGTTTAGTTCATGGTTATAAATTGGTCTTGCATTCTTATTTAATATTAAAACCAATTGGATGTTTTAAACTATTTGTTTGCTTTCTGTTTTTCATATATGCTTTTAAATATATATATTTAAGTAAAAGTTTTCAAATCATAATATTCATTTCCTTAGATGTTAGGTTATTGCTGGGCATATTTGAGACTTTTTCAAGTTATTTCCTCCGAGTCTACACTTTAGAATACACTAACAATAAAAGCTTTTTACAATAAAATGTTTTTTTGGTATTCAACAGCAGAATTTACTTAATGGGGCCTAAGATTAACCTGCTTCTCAGTGCGCTTTGGAAAAATCAGGAAATAGAGAGTTTCATAGTGTTATATACCCATGCCCATGCTATGTCTTTGATTTTTTAACCATCTACAACCATGGTTCTCAAACTTTAGCATACATCAGAATTATCTGGAGGGCCTATTAAAACACAGATTCCTGGTCCTAACCTCAAATAAAGGCTGTCTTCGGTAAGAACTGATAATTTTCATTCCTAACACAATCCAGGTGATACTGGTGATATTGATCCAGGAACCACCATTTTTAGATAAACCAAATTAGAAGACAGAAAGTATGTTGGTTTAAATCCCTATATAGAAATAATTAAATGTAAAGAAGCTTAATCCTCAGCGTAGAATGAAACATGGAAGCTTATTTGAGCAAAGTGTTCAAATAGCCTCAGAGACTGCCCGTGTTAACAAAAACTGTTAACATGAATAAATAGGTCATGTTCTTGACCTCATGTGGTGGGGTAGGAAACAGAACTGATGCATTGTTATCAGTAAGGTAGTATGATACATACTGTTTAAGAAAATAAATGAAACACAATCAAAATAGACATAGCATCAATGTTCTGTATCAAACCAAACGTAGTCAGAGGTTTAGTACATAAAATTTGGTGGTGTAAATGGAGTAAATCTTACTACTATAGTCGGACTCAGCAAATGCTCTACAGAAAACATTCCACAAATGTTGAATTTAAATGCATATTCCAGCTTTCATATAGCTAAATGCACCAGCTGATAATATTAAGTTTTATATTATATAACATATTTTATATATATAGAGAGAGAGTACCTAGTATGTTGGTGACCACAATTTTGGCAGCCTTAGAAAAACTTCAAAGCATAAGCCAAAATAATTAGAAATAGCATGGATTTAAATTAATTTTTTAAAAGTCTTAAGGTAAGAAATATTCTGTCATCTGTCATGCAAAGCTCATTCCACAGAAGGGCAAATTAGGAATCCATTACCTGGAATAGTCATTCCACACGCCTAGAAAAAGAATCTCTACAAATAGGATTCTTGCTCTTCAATGTGCTCTTATAAAATGGGATCAGACTGAATCATTTTTTCTTGGCAATGGACGAGAAAATCAGACTGCAGCTATAGCTTTGTCACTGAGAATTGGTCAACCATTTCAAAATAGGTAGGTTTTCTCCCTCCAAGGCTTCTACTGGGGCTTGAAGGATTGACAAATATGCTTCTGTTCCCTGTCAGAGCTTCGAACTAAGTGAGAGATAGGCAAAGATTCAGGCAGATGGAGATCAAGGAGACAGCTTTATTTTTAAAAGAGCTATGAGGCATCTTTGCAGTAACAATGGATTTTTCTATTACTGTAAACACACATACCTTCCCAGTCACAAGTAGTGCTAGACAACTGCATGCCTCCCCATTCCACTCCCATCCCAACAGATGTGTAGGCATTATCTTTAGATACTGATGAAAATAATTATTTTATCACTATATCCAGATACTTCCAGATAGTAATATGCTTGTTGAGATGAAAGAATCTAAGATACAAACAGAAAAAATATGTGATTGAAATAGATACTAGGTGATATTTCACATATGCAATATGAGCTCTGCTTCTTTGACAAGACAGATAGATGAAGGGTTCATGTTTGAATGATTGGCATTAGTCCAAATTATTAAATAATGAAAGTGTCCATATTCTCTGTCCAATATGATCTTTTAAAATATCAGCCACACAAATACAAGTGAGGTCATATTTTTCGCAATGAGGCATCAAATTTAGAGACAGCAAAAAAAAAAAAAAATGAATATATGTCTTAGGTTAACTGTTTACCTTAGTGGCTTTAATGATATGGAAAGTTGAAATTTAGAATGAGAAAAGTACCAGAAAAGAAAATACTCAGTCTCCTGGCTTTCATATCTGGTAGTCTTAGAATAAATGTCAGAACTGTCACAAGTCAGATAATGGCCCAGTATGTTTTCAAATAAGTGACACCGAATACCATGTTTTAGAAGTACATGATTATCCTTCCTGATGTTAATCTCAAAACTCAAGGACATGCTTGCCAAACATCATAATTTCTCTTAATAACTCATATCAGATAAATCTCTAGGGAAGACCAGTGCTCTGGACTCGAGACTTATACCAAGTAGCCTAATTACACTCTATACTTGGAGACAAAATAGGCATCTCAAAGTGAACATACCTTGAAAAGAGCTCTTAATCTCCCTCTACTATTCTCCCCACTTCTCCAGCATCTTCCCCATTCTCACCTTCTCTCATCATCTTCCTCATGTCAGTTATCAGGTAATAAACTCCATCCCTATAGTTATAAAGTTATTAAGCCACAAAACACCTTGCTTATATGCTTGACTGCCCCATTTTTTTGAATTATACTTTAAGTTCTGGGATACACGTGCAAAATATGCAGATTTGTTACACAGGTATACATGAGCCATGGTGGTTTGCTGCACCCATCAACTTGTTACCTACATTAGGTATTTCTCCTAATGCTATCCCTCCTTGCTCCTCACACCCTGACAGGCCTAGGTGTGTGATGTTACCCTCCCTGTCCATGTGTTCTCATTGTTCAAGTCCCACTTATGAGTGAGAGTATGCAGTATTTGGTTTTCTGTTCCTGTGTTAGCTTGCTGAGAATGATGGTTTCCAGCTTCACCTACGTCCCTGCAAAGGACATGAACACATTCTTTTTTATGGCCATATAGTATTCTCTGGTATATATGTGCCACATTTTCTTTTTTCTTTTCCTTTTTTTTTTTTTTTTTTTTTTTTTGAGGCGGAGTCTCGCTCTGCCGCCCAGGCTGGAGTGCAGTGGTTGGATCTCAGTTCACTGCAACCTCCGCCTCCCGGGTTTACACCATTCTCCTGCCTCAGCCTCCCGAGTAGCTGGGACTACAGGCACCCGCCACCTCGCCCGGCTAGTTTTTTGTATTTTTTTTTTTTTTTTTTTTTTTTTGTAGAGACAGTGTTTCACCGTGTTAGCCAGGATGGTCTCAATCGCCTGACCTCGTGATCCGCCCGTCTCGGCCTCCCAAAGTGCAGGGATTACAGGCTTTAGCCACCGCGCCCGGCCTATGTGCCACATTTTCTTTATCCAGTCTATCATTGATGGGCATTTGGGTTGGTTCCAAGTCTTTGCTATTGTAAATAATGCTGCAATAAACATACATGTGCATGTGCCAACCCCATCATAAAGGGGGCAAAGGCTATGAACAGACACTTATCAAAAGAAAAACTTTATGCAGCCAATGAACACATTTTAAAAAGCTCATCATCACCGTGCTGGGTCCATCCTGCAGACCCTGGCTGAGCAACGGAAGAAAGGAGTACTTAGACACCGGTACACAGTGTAAGAGCAAGCTAGGGGACTGCTGGCACTAGGGGCTGTAGAGAGTTAGCAGTCTCGATAAGCCAGAGCTGCTTGTATTATTATTATTATTATTATTATTATTATTATTATTATACTTTAAGTTCTAGGGTACATGTGCATAACATGCAGGTTTGTTACATATATATACTTGTGCCATGTTGGTGGGCTGCACCCATCTTATCCAGTAGTGGTATAATGTCAAAGGCCTGGAGCCAACACAATTCCTGGGTAATTAACAATATTGCTCTCCCTTACAGGGAGCAGCCTCACATGCAGATGATCAAAGGTCAGTTTCAGGACAACATAAGTAAATGAGCCTATTTAGATAAACTCCTTTACATTTCCTTGCACCTACTTCTTGCCTCTAGTCTCAAGATAAGATAATTAGCTGCCTTCACCTTTATTCTCTCCCAAAGCTTTTGCAATACCTTCTGACCTTTCAAGAAGGCTTGCATCTTTCCTTATAGCTTCTCTCACCACCCTGACCAATCTCCTACATCACTGGTCATTAGAGAAATGCAAATCAAAACCACAGTGAGATACCATCTCACGCCAGTTAGAATGGTGACCATTAAAAAGTCAGGAAACAACAGATTCTGGAGAGGATGTGGAGAAACAGGAATGGTTTTACACTGTTCACAGGAGTGTATATTAGTTCAACCATTGTGGAAGACAGTGTGGCGATTCCTCAAGGATCTAGAACCAGAAATACCATTTGCCCCAGCAATCCCATTACTGGGTTTATACACAAAGGATTATAAATCATTCCACATTTTTTTTTGATATGAAGTTTCACTCTAGTCACCCAGGTTGGAGTACAATGGCTTGATCTTGGCTCACTGCAACCTCTACTTCCTGGGTTCAAGTGATTCCCTTGCCTCAGCTTCCCAAGTAGGTAGGATTACAGGTGCCTGCCACTACGCCCAACTAATTTTTTTTATTTTTAGTAGAGACAGGGTTTCACCACGTTGACCCGGCTGGTCTCGAACTCCTGACCTCAGGTAATCCACCATCTCAGCCTCCCAAAGTGCTGGGATTACAGGCGTAAATCACCACTCCCAGCCACCCCTTTTTTTTTATAGCTCATACTATGTTAACAAATTTTATCAATAGTCATTCAAAGCATCTTCAGATTCTGTTCCTGTCTCACCACCATCACTACCACCCTGATCCAAACCACCATCTCTCCACTCTCCAGTAAGGTTTGCTGCAATAGCTGCTTAACTGGTCTTGCTGATTCCGTGTAGCCCCTTGCCTTCAGTCTATTCTTGTCTCTGCAATGAGGGTGATTCTTTAAAAGTAGGTCAGACCGAGCCACTCTTCTGTTTAAACCCTCCAATGACTTTATTCTCCATCCCACTCAATGTATTAGTTTCCTCAGGCTACTGTAACAAATTACCACCAACTGAGTAGCTTAAAAGTACAGAAATTTATTCTCTCACAGTTCTGGAGGCTAGGAGTTGAAAGTAAGGTGTCATCAGGGTCATGCTCTCTCTGAAGGCTCCAGGGGAGAATCATTCCTTGTCTTTTCCTAGATTCTCTTAGTTGCCATCAATCCTTGGCATTCTTTGGCTTGTAGTTACATGACTCCAATCTCTTCCTTCATCTTCACATGACCTTATCCTACTGTGTGTTTTTACAAATATCCTCATTCTTATGAGCACACTAGTCGTTCGATAAGAGCCCACCTGAATCCAGTTAACTTGATTGACTAGGCAAGATTTTATTTCCAAGTAAGTTCATGTTTACAAGTACTGAGAGTTGGGACTTGGACGTCTTTTTGAGGAAGACATCACTGGTCTATTAAAAAGTCTACAGTACAGTACAATCCATAGTACTCAAATTCGAAGCCCTTATCATGCACACATCTCCAGTCCTTTGGTATTCAAAGTATGATACACAGACCATTAGCACCAGCATCACCTGGATCACTTAAAAAATATAAACTCTCCAGACCACCTGAATCAGATTTTTTATTTTAATGTGAAACCTAAGTGATTTATATGCAAATAAGAATTTGAGAAGCATACCCTTAAAATGACCTGCCTACTTTTCTTATTATGTAATCTGCTACTCACTCCGCATCACTCTGTCATTACTCTGCTTTGGTCATATTGGCCTTTTTGATATTCCAGAAGTGCCTGGACTAGTCCTCCCCCAGATTTTTGCATGGGTTATTCACTCACCTGCACCGGATATAAAGATATAGTTATAGTTATTATGTATAGTGATATATAATTATATATATAACTTCAGTGCAGCCATTCCTGGATATTCTATTTTATTTTATTTTATTTTATTTTATTTATTTATTTTTTTTTTTTTGAGACGGAGTCTTGCTCTGTCACCCAGGCTGGAGTGCAGTGGACGGATCTCAGCTCACTGCAAGCTCCGCCTCCCGGGTTCACGCCATTCTCCTGCCTCAGCCTCCCAAGTAGCTGGGACTACAGGCGCCCCGCCACCTCGCCCGGCTAGTTTTTTGTATTTTTTAGTAGAGACGGTGTTTCACCGTGTTAGCCAGGATGGTCTTGATCTCCTGACCTCGTGATCCGCCCGTCTCGGCCTCCCAAAGTGCTGGGATTACAGGCTTGAGCCACCGCGCCCGGCCTGATATTCTATTTTAAATATACATCCCATCAACCCCATTCTTCTTCCTTGCTTTATTTATTTATTTTTTTTTTACCACAGAGCTTCCTATCAACTAGTATGTTGAATATTTTGCTTATTAACTTTGTTTACTCTCTTCTCCCTCTAAGCTCCTTGAGTACAAGGATTTGAGCCTGTTACGTTCACTGGTGAATTTTAGGATCCTAGAAGATACCCAGCATTCAATAGAGACCACTCAATAAATACATGTCAAATAAATGAGTCTGTAAGTTCATCAATTTATTCGCCCATGTACATTAAATTTTGCCCATATACATCCAATAACTGTTGTTATTTGAAATCAACTGTACTATTTGCTTCATGTAATACTTTTAAAATATGTATGTGTATATATAAAGATATACATATACAGAGATCATAGACCTAAGTCAGTCATATATACATGTGTATATATATGTTTATTTGTTATTTATGTATTTATTTATCAATAAATACATTGATTTGTTTATATATAACATATATACACACACATATATATATCAGTCATATATATGTGTGTATATATATAAATACCTTATGTAAGTGGAATCAGGCAGTATTCAAACATACTTTCAATTAGTAACGACTATAATTCTCATAGCTTAAATAAGAGAAAGCAAACATCACTACTACTAGTTTTTCTGTGAAAAAGATTACAAATAGGGATATTGTGATAAAAGCATAAAATATTTTTACATTTGTGCACTTAGATCCATGTTCAAGCTGTATCGCATCTGTACATGCATAGCACCTTTGAGTATGTGCTACAGTATGCCATTTATAAAGACTGAAAATAATATTGTATAAAACATCATTTATTTAGCAACCTCATGAGCTTCGGTTTCAAAAATGCCTGGATTACATAGCATAATTGTAGTGATGGAGAACAGAACAGTGGCTGTCAAGGGTTAGAGCTGGTTGGAAGATGTGATTAGTGAGAGATAACACGAAAATGTGTTGTGCTTTCTTTGTGGTGATAGAGCAGTTCTGCAGCTAGATTATGGTGATGGTTACATAAATCCACACTTCATAAAACTATACACACACATCACACGTACACTCACACACACCTCACAAGAGTACATGTAAAATCCTTAGAAATATGAATAGGGTCCGGACCTGAGTTAATGGTATGGAAACAATATCAATATCCTGATTTTGGCAACGTACTAGGTAAAGTTATATGTAATCATTGGGGAAAGTTGGCTGAAAATAACACAGTCATTCTTTTTACTATTTTTGTAACTTCTTACGAGTCAAATTCTTTAAAAATAAAAGTTATTAAACAAACACAAAAATCTAAAAGTTCCCAAATCAAACCCCATATGAATGTGGACATATCATTTGATTTCTTTTGTAGACCTTGATTTCTTCACCTATAAAAATGGAATAGTACAATTCCTATCTCATTATTGTTATGCTTACATCATACCATTTATGTAAGTGCCTATATATATATATATATATATATATATATATATATATCATTCAATAGAGATTTAGGTCTATGAGTAAAGAAGCAGAAATTGGAATTTACCAGAACATTTGTGAACTTATTTTTTCTTGTGCTTCACCAACTGTCATGGTAAAGAACACTTTAACCCTAGTACATAGTATGAAAATACATACATGCTTCTATGTGCCTTAAATTTCTCTTTGTTAAGCTTTATAGAATGTGTTTTGTTTGTGACACAGTAATATGGTCACAAAGCACATGAGTAGCATAATACAAATTTCATGTATTTTGTCTCTTTGTATTGTGTTTTCTTTCCATTTGTGTCTTTTCAAGCTAACGATTCCTAATCTCTTAATACAGTGGGCCTCTCAAGCACTTACTTCTTTGGATAATCATGTTCTTTTAACTGGAATCCCACAGATAAAGTTATCAAAGCATGGAAAAGGAAGAATAACCTTCACTCCTTCTCCTCTCCATCTCCCACTGAATTCAACTGGGTCCAAACTTGTATTTGTTTTTTCTTCTTCTGGAAAAGAAAATATAGTCATTACCCTAAATAAATATACAATCTAGTTAGGGAGATATGACTTCAGAGTAGGAGTTCTTCGTTTTGATTTTGATTATCTTACCTTCAGATATTCGGAAAGGCCAAAATGCTGCATGCTTTGGACTACAAGCAGTATGAATGTAAAACAAAAGTAATACATGTTGCTTATGACTTTATTATAACATTAGGATTGTTAGTAGTTGACAATCACTTACTGAAGAAAGGTTTAAATTGAATATCTCTAAATGGGAAAATTTTAAAAAGCAGCTGAGTCAATAAAGTTTAGAGCCCAGGATCTACTGAGCTAAAAACTTAATGAGAATTAATTCTCTATTGGTGATGTAGCAATTCCTGAGGTTATTTGTGAGTAATCACAGGAGAGCTAAACATAGACCATTTCGAGGGATGGAGAACACCTCCTTTCTTGTTCAGATATGCTCTAAGACATTGCCATTTATTTTGACTCCCTCTTTTTCAACAAACTTCCACTTAGGAATGTAAAAGCCACCTAAAAACCAATAGCCACAAAATAAGTAGGAAACTCAGTATTTAAGCATTATCGTTCTGCTCTACACAGTACTGGGCACTTACATAGATGGTATGATTTAAGCATGACAATAATGAGATAGGAATCATACTATTATTCCATTTTTACAGATGAAGAAATCAAGGTCTACAAAAGAAATATAAAAATATATTCAAATTCATAGGGGCTTTGATTTGGGAACTTTTAGATTTTTGTCTTTGTTTAATAACTTTTAAAAGAATTTGACTCATAAGAAGTTACAAAAATAGTAAAAAGAAGGACAATGTTTTTTTCAGCCAACTTTCCCCAATGATTATACATAATTTTACCTAGTACGTTGCCAAAATCAGGTTACTGACATTGTTTCCATACCATTAACTCAGGTCCGGACCCTATTCATATTTCTAAGGATTTTACATGTACTCTTGTGTAGGTGTGTGTGAGTGTATGTGTGATGTGTGTGTATAGTTCTATGAAGTGTGGATTTATGTAACCATCACCATAATCTAGCTGCAGAACTGCTCTATCACCACAAAGAAAGTACAACATGTTTTCACTTTATCCCTCACTAATCACATCTTCCAACCAGCTCTAACCCTGGGCAGCCACTGATCTGTTCTCCATCACTACAATTATGCTATGTAATCCAGGCATTTTTGAAACCAAAGCTCAGGAGGTTGCTAAATAAATAATACTATTTTATACAATATTATTTTCAGTCTTTATAAATGGCATACTGTAGCACATACTCAAAGGTGCTATGCATGTAAAAGTGAGTTACAGCTTGAACATGAATCTAAGTGCACAAACATAAAAAATATTTTATGCTTTTATCACAATATCCCTATTTGTAATCTTTTTCCCTAAAAACTAGTATTTAGTTTCCTTAAAAACTAGTATTTCTCTTATTTAACCTATGAGAATTATAGTCATTACTAATTGTAAGTATGTTTGAGTACTGCCTGATTCCACTTACATAAAGTATCTAAAATAGTAAGACTCCTAGAAACAGAGTATAATGCTGGTTGCCAGGGACTGGAAGCAGGGGAAATGGGGGTTGCTGTTCAATGGGTATAAAACTCAATTATAATAGATGAATAAGTTCTAGAGACCTGCAGTCAACAGAGCACCTGTAGTTAACAAGATTGTATTGTACAGTTAAAAATCTATTAAGAGGGTATTTTTCATGTTAAACGTACTTACTTCATTAACAGAAAAGAAAGAAAAAAATGGAATATTTTACACATAAAAATTACATATATGCCTGAATTTCACATTTTGTTTCACGAATTGAAATGGTGCTAAAAAGGTATTTTTGTACTGAAAAACATCTAATGGAAGGAAAAGGTACAAATGAGTGATCATTCATAAATAAAATATAATCCTGGGGATTGCTGTTTTTCCATTTTGAATACCTTCCACAATTAGTCTTAATAATTATGTTGACTCCATGCAAAGTAATGATTTCTCAAGAGGCAATAGAGAGCAGAGAATAAGTCCGTTCTTGAAAAAATTTGTAATTAATCAAAGTATGTTTTTCATCCTCTTTTCTTATTTAAACCTCAAGTACTCTCTGCCACTCTGTGCTCTTCTTTTCTGGGACAAAATATGCCAGCTATCCAGAGAGTCAGGGCATTCTCTAACCACTCCTCCCTAGAGATGTCAACAGATTTTTACTCAGCTAGACTGTCTCAGTGCCTGTCTTCATATCAAATTTGCAAGACCTGTGGACCATTCTCTTAGGCCCTTGCAGGGCAGTGCATAATATATTCCATGCTAATTATCTAATGAAGGTCACTAAATTAATATTTTATTATACCACATAAAATATTCTTAGATCTAACAGTACAAAAATTTCCAATTATGTCACTCCTTTATATTCTAAGGCTAATTTAAAGAGTGTGTCACAAAAATAGAAATTAGGGATAGAAAATGGTCTCAATTTTCACTGCACTGTTCCTAATACCATCTTGTCACTTATCATTATAGAATTCCTTTCAGGTAACCTAATAAGAGCCATTTTTAAAATGGAACCTTACTATGCCCATGTGTGACAGGCAGGACCTCTAATATTATTCATAGTTTACGGATGAAGCAGTTAGATTTGCCCCAGGTCACTGGCTTATTAAATGACAGGTTTAGACAGAACCAAGTTTTATTCTCAAATAAGACCATAAAGAAGAGGACTGATCCAAATGAATTATAAAATTTTCTTACAGCCCCAGTAACCATAATTGATAAGCTAATGATTTCTTTAATAAAAATCTGATATGACAAGTAGAATGTGACAGAATCAACATGATCTATTAATCAGACTTGGGTAGTAGCTTGTGTTTTTTTTTGTTTTTTACAGCTTTTCTACTTAAAATTGTTTTCACCCCAATAGAAGACATATTGATTCATGTATTTTTTCTTTATATTCCGTTAAATAAATTCCATGCAGCAATTCTTTCCATTTTAGTCCATAAACACTATATAGTTATATTTATTATGTAAACATTTCTTGGGCATTTACTCTTTGCAAGTGATTTTTAGGCACTAAAAATTTACAGGAGTGAGCAAAATAGAGTACTTGCTCTCAAGGAATTTATGTTACTTAGTGGGAAGAGGCAAATAATTTAAGAGAATATCTGTATGATATATTTGTCAGCGACAACTATTAAGAATAAAAATAAAACCAGTTAAGAGGATAAAAAGTGATGGGAGATTGCCTGTTTTAGGTAGAGTGGTCAGAAAAGGTCTTTCTGCAGTGGTGACATTTGGACAAAGGTCAAAATGATGGAGTGAACATGTGAATATTTGGAGGAAGATTTTTCAGGCTAAATAAATAGCAAGTAAAAATTCTTCTAAGGTGGAAATTAATTTGATGTATTTGAGGAAGAGTAGGAAGAACAACAAAGCAGGAGCAGACTGAGTGACTGACTGGAAGAGAGAGAAAATGGGACAAGAAAAATAGCTGTGTCCTTTTGTGTCCTTGCTGCAGCATTGCAGATTTTCGGGTTTTACTATAACTGTGATGATAATCCATCAGAGGACAGAAGAATTTGGGGTGTGTGTGTGTGGGGGGGGAGGGGGTGGAGGGGCTGGGTTGGGTTATAACGTTACTTAGACATTTTTAAAGAGTCTTCATATCAATATAAGCCTTGAATGGAAATGACCTAAATGCCTCACTTAAAAAGTACAAAGTGGCTGTTAATTTTTTTTTAAAGACCCAGCCATCTGCTGTCTTAAGAGACCCGTATCACATGTCACAATACACAGAGATCTAAAGTAAAGAGCTGGAGAAAGATCTACCATTGAAATAAAAAACAAGAAAAGATCATGGGAGCCATTCTTACATCAGATAAAGCAGACTTTAAACCAGCAAAAGTAAAAAAGAACAAAGAAGAATATTGCATAATGACAAAGGGTTTAGTTCAACAAGAAGACTTAACTATTTTAAATATATATGCACCCAACATTGGAGAACAAAGATTCATAAAACAATACTTCTAGACCTATGAAAAGACTTATCAATATAGTTATAGTGAGGGACTAAAACACCCCACTGACAGCATTAGACACAACATTGAGGCAGAAAACTCCAGAAGAATTTCTAGATTTAAATTTAACACTTCACCAAACAGAGCTTAAAGACATCTATAGAATACTCCACCTATTAACCACAGAATAAATCTTCTTCTCATCTGTGCATGAAGCATACTCCAAGATCAACCACATGCTCAGGCTTAAAGCAAGTCTTAACAAATTAAATATATATATATATATATATATATATATATATATATATATATATATACCAATCATACTTTCAGACCACAGTTGAATAAAAATAGAAATCAATACCTAGAAGATCCTCAAAATCACAAAATTATGTGGAAATTAAACAAATTGCCATTGAATGACTTTTGAGTAAACATAAAAATTAAGACAGAAATCAAAAAATTATTTAAGATAACAGAAAAACAACATATCAAGTATCTGAAATTCAACAAGAATAGTGTTAAGAGAAAAGTTTATAGCACTCATAGGCCATCTCAGTAAGTTATAAAGGTCTCAAATTAACAGTCTAACATCACACTTAGAGGAGCTAGAAAAACAAGAAAAAACTAACTGCAAAGCTGGCAGAAGAAAAGCAATAACAAATCAGAGCAGAACTGAACAAAACTGAGTTCCAAAAATAGACACAAAGAAAGAACAAACCAAAAGTTGATTTTGAAAGTACAAACAAGATGAATACACCACTAACTTGATTAACAAAGAAAAAAAAATAAGATTCAAGTAAGCACAATCAGAAACAACAAAGGTGACATTACAACTGTTCCCACAGAAATACAAAAGATCCTCAGATATGATTATGGACATTTCTATGCATACAAACTAGAAAATCTACTGGGTATAAATAAACTCCTGGAAATAATTTCTTGAGATTAAATCAGGAAGAAATTAGAAACCCAAACGGTCAATATTGAGTTCTAAAATGGAATCAATAACAAAATCTACCAACCAAAAAAAGCCTGGACTAGATGGACTCACAGTCGAATTCTACCAGGCGCGCAAAGAAGAGCTAATACTAATCCTACTGTTATATATAGTTTCGGTGCCTCAAAAGGAATAGCACTCGAATATAAAATGTTCTTTTTAATTCTCAGCAAGGCAAGGTACTTCTGTATAGAAGGGTGCACCCTTACAGATGGAACAATGGTGAGCATATACTTGGACAAGGGAGGGGAAGGGGTTCTTATCCCTGACACACGTGGCCCCTGCTGCTGTGTCCTTCCCCTATTGGCTAGGGTTAGACCACACAGACTAAACTAATTCCAACTGGCTAATTTAAAGAGAATGACGGGGTGAGTGCTTTGGCGGTAGTCAGGGTAGAGCATGTAGCAGCAATCGGAATGAGTTAGAATGGAGCAGGTGACGGAATGAGTCAGGGTGGAGTAGGTAATCGGAATGAGTCAGGGTGGAGTATGTAATCAAAAAAGATTGCTTTATGAGGAAGTTAAGTTTAAAAGTAGAAGGCAAAGAATTGAACATGCTGACATATTAATTCTTTGAAAAGAAATTTAGAACTCATATCTAATACTACTGAAACTAAATTGAGGAGAGAGACTCCAAAAATTGAGGAGAGAGACTCCTCACTAACTCATTCTATAAAGCCAGCATTACCTAGATATCAAAACCTGGCAAAGACACAACAAAAAAAGAAATCTACAGGCCTCTGATGAACATAACCACAAAGATTCTCAACAAAATACTAGCAATCTGAATCCAACAGCATACCAAATTTAATTCACCATGATCAAGTAGGCTTTATTCCTGGGATGCAAGGTTGGTTCAACATATGCAAATCAATAAAAGTGATTCACCACTTTAGCAGAATTAAAAACAAAAACCATATTATCATCTCAATAGAAGTCACAAAAGCTTTTGACAAAATCCAACACATTTTCATGATAAAAGCCCTCAAGAAACTAATTATTTAAGGTATACACCTCAAAATAATAAGAAACATCTATAAAAAACCTACAACCAAGATCAATCTGAATGGGCAAAAACTAGAAACTTTCCTCTTGAGAACTGTAACAAGACATGGATGCCCACTCTCACTACTCCTATTCAGCATAGCAGTGGAAATGCTAGCTGCAGCAATCAGGCAAGAGAAAGAAATAAAAGGCACCCAAATAGGAAAAGAAGTGTCAAACTATCTCTCCTTGTAAATTACATGATTCTCTACCTAGAAAACCCTAAGGACTCCACCAAAAGGCTCCTAGACTTGATAAACAACTTCAGTAAAGTTTCAGTATTCAAAATTAGTGTACAAAAATTAGTATCATTTCTATACCCCAATAACATTCAAGCTGAGAACCAAATCAAAAACAAAATTCCATTTAGAATTGCCATGTAAAAATATAAAAAATAAAAAGAAATCTAGGAATACATCTAAACAAGGTGAAAGATCTCTACAAGGAGAATACAAAACACTGCTGAAAGAAACCATAGATGACACAAATGGAAAAATACTCCATTCTATGCTCATGGATTGGAAAAATCAATATTGTTTAAATGGCCATATAGCCCAAAGCAACCTACAGATTTAATGATATTTCTAGCAAACAATAATGTCATTTTACATGACTAGGATAAAGTATTCTAAAATTCATATAGAACCAAAAAAAAAAAGCCTGAATAGCCAAAGCAACCCTAAGCAAAAAGAGCAAACCAAGAGGCATCACATTATCATCTTCAAACTATAGTATAAGGCTATAATAACCAAAACAGCATGGTACTGGTACAAAAATTGACATACAGACCAATGGAACAAAATAGATGGCCCAGAAATAAAGTCACATACCTACTACTATCTGATCTTGATAAATTTAACAAAAACAAGCAATGGCAAAAAGACTCCCTATTCAATAAATAGTTCTTGGATAGCTGGCTCACTGTATGTCATAGAATAATAAAATTAGACACCTTCTTTCACCATATCTGAAAATTAACTCAAGATGCATTAAAGACTTAAATGTAAAAACCTCAAACTATAAAAATTCTAGAAGAAAACCTAGGAAATACCCTTCTCAATAATGGCCTTAGTAAAGAATTATAGCTAAGTCCTCAAAAGTAATTGCAATATAAACAAAAATTGACAAGTGGGACCTAATTAAACTAAAGAGCTGCTAAATAGCAAAGGAAACTATCAACAGATTAAACAGATGAGCTACAGAATGGGAGAATATATTTGCAAACTATGCATATGACAATGGTCTAATATCTGGAATCTGTAAGGGACTCAAACAATTCAACTAGAAAAAAAAAAGACTTTATTAAAAAGTGGGCAAAAGACATGAACAGACATTTATCCAAAGAAGACATACAAGCTGCCGACAAAAACATGAAAAGGTACTCAACATCTCTAATCATAAGATAAATGCAAATCAAAACAACAATGAGATATTACCTCACACCAGTCACAATGCCTATTGTTGAAATATCAAGAAACAATAGATGCTAGTAAGGCTGTGAAAAAAAAGGAACATCTATACACTGTTGGTGGAAATGGAAATTAGCTCAGTAACTATGAAAAGCAGTTTGAAGATTCCTCAAACAACTTAAAACAGAGCTACCATTCAATCCATCATTATATTACTGGGTATATATTTATCCAAAAGAAAATAAGTTGTTGTACCGAAAAGACACATGTACTTGTATGTTCATTGCAGTACTCTGCACAATAACAAAGACATGGAATTGACCTGAGTGCATATCAACACTGAATTGGATAAAGAAAATGTGGTACATATACACCATGGAATGCTTTGCAGCCATAAAAAAGAGCAAAATCTTGTCCTTTTCAGCAACATGGATGCAGCAGGAGGTCATTATCTAAGTAAATTTATTTGGGAACAGAAAACAAAATACTTTTTATTTTCCCTTATAGGTGGTAGCTAAATGTTGGATACTCATGTACATAAAAATGACAATATTCATGACGACAAAGATGACCATTCCACAGTTTCAAAATTTCTACAGAAAGATGAGAAAATTTCTGAAGTTATTGAAACTGTATGAAGACAAATTATTTGGTTGATAAATTACTATCATTCTAAATGGAATTCATTTTCTGCAAAACAAACAAACAAACAAACAAACAAACACATAAGGATGAAATACGTATTGGATGAAAATTATAATTTGTTTTCCCATTTTTACATAATTAAAAAAATCAGACAAACAGAAATTAAAAAAAGAAAAGATGACAATAATAGACAATGGAGACTACTAGAGGTGTTAGGGAGCACAGCCAGGATTGAAAAACTACTGGGTACTAAGCTTCATACCCCAAACATCAACATCACACAATATATGCAGGTAACAAACCTGCTAACAACAACAACAACAAAAAAAAACTAAAAAATAAATAAAGGATATCACTACTATTTGAGTAGGACATTGTTTTGATTTGTTTGGGCTTCCATAACATATTTTCATAGACTAGACAGCTTAAATAAAAGAAATATACCTTCTCACAAGACTAGAGGCTAGAAGTGTCCAAGATCAAGATGCTATCAGGGTCGGTGTGTTCTCTGGCCTTTCTCCTTGGCTTGTAGAGGGCTATCTTTTCCATGTACCTTCACTTCATCTTCCCTCTGTACCTGTGTGTGTCCAAATTTCCATTTTAGCTTAATTACCTCTTTGAAGACCATGTCTTCAAATACTGTCACTGTATTTTAGGTACTGGGAGTTAGGAACTCAGCATATGAATTTTGAGTGAATACATTAGGCAAGGGTGAAACAGAGCTATCATTTAAAAGACTATTGCATTATCCAAAGGAAAAATTTTGCTAATTGGACCAGAATACAGGTTATGAGAATCAGTAATTACAAAGTTATATAAAGAAAGGAATTGTGCTGCTCGTCAATGTTTTTTCATGAAATCCTTCAAACAACATTTTAGATTTGTTACTGTTTTCCCCCATGTTAACTATAATCCATGCATTAGGTCACCCAACTGAAAATTCGAAAGGTAGAATTCAATGTAGGTATGCCTGATTCCAAAGATCATATTCTGTCCTCCATAGCATGCTTCCTGGAGGTGGACTTTTGTCCTCTTAGAGTTATTTAATAGTAAGTGAATAAAAATAAGTTAATTAGGAAGCTTTTCATCATACAGTGATTATATATGTTTTCCTAAGGATATAATGTATATTTACTTTGCTTTTATATAGAATACATATCAGTAGTAACTAGGCTTGAATTGAGGCTTTTTGTACAACAGTTCTTTATTTAGTCCCTATTGTTTATTGGGTTGTATATTAAATACGGTGAGGTGTCAGAAGTAACCGTCTTTGCTTTGAAGGAATTTCCCATGATGTTGAGAATAAAGGTAATATGCATACACAAATACGGTATTTGTTATGAACCAAATGAGTTAGCTGACAAATAGTGCGGAGGAGTTCAGAAGAGGAAAATGGAGAATCACTCCAGACTTAGAAAAAGTAAATATGGAAGAAGCATAACTTCCAAGAATCTACAAATCCAATTAAAAAAAATAAGACAAAACCTAATAATGTCAAGTTACAAAAGTAGACTTCTTTTATTCTAGGTAGGCAAGGGTCTTCTTTTTTGAAGTCCTGGTGAATCTTAGTCTTACAGTTTTAGGGTTCCAAAGATTGCTATTGTATAAAAACACATCCTGTGTTTTTCCTTCCTAGCAGTCTTCATATTTTCATTTTATTTGTTTGTTTGTTTAACACCAGCATCAGTTGGTAATTGGCAAGCATCAGGAAAGCAGGGATGACTTATATTTGTTTTCATTCCATTTTTACTCCTTCATCAGATAGAAAATATTGTGAGAAAGACGTCAGTACATTAGGTTCAAAGACAAAATGTGGCAGGAATAGCAATCAGATTAGACATTTGTATAAAATGAGATGAGTGCAAGGTAGTTTTAAAAGTCATTTCCCTTAAGAAAATATGGAATGTTGCACACACTATTTCATAGACTTTGTGTTTGTTAAAGGTCTTAACCAAAAATTATAAATGATTTTCCATATTAATAAATAAATATCAATAACATCATCTTAATGGCTCTATAAAGACCTTATTGTGTGATTGTATCATAATTCAACAAGTGCCCTATTGTTGAACACTTAGACTCTTTCTGATTATATCCCTTTACAAAAAAAATGCTATATTATACATTTTTGTATATATTTTTAAGATATGAAATTGTCAAGTCCAAAGATGTGAATAAATGTAGGGTCTTTGATAAATATTGTCAGAGTTCTCTCCATAGAGGATATGGCAAAGCATCTTTTCATTTGAAGGAACAAGAATAACTGCTATGTACTTCTGAGACTTCCAGCACTCTTTTGTTTTTAAGTTTTGTGGTTATTTGGTTTTTGGAGGTTTTCTGTTTTGTTTTCTAAGCAGGTTTCAGTATTACTTAGTATTCAGTCATGGTGGACGTTTGAAGAAAAATTTCTTTCTTTGGGATTATTCCTCTAACACCTACAAACAAGTATCACTGTGTTCTTTCTCTAAAGGAAAACATAAAGCATAGACAAATTAAATGCTGCTCAGATTCTAAAACTATGAAAATACAACAATGGAGAAAACAAATAGAAAGTTTGTAGCTACTCAATGATTTTAGCATTCAGTGGATCCTAGCACGCTTATTTTTGCATAGAATGAAAAAGACACAGCAGGTTCCTTTGGAACATCAAACTGAGAAAATTGACTACAGCTTTAACAGCCTTAAAAGAAATTTTTGGCAGAATGAATAAATATGCATAATTGAGAAAAGTACCCTAATCTGTAGAATAAAATAGATATAAAAAGAGGCTAAACAAGAATGCTGCTGCCTGTTTTTTTCACAACAATCTTCCACCTGTCTCTGACTTCTGTGTTTAGGAAATCAAAGTTTAGAACTGAAAAAAACAAGAGGCTGGAGAGTTTAGGACAAAGGCAGTGTAGGGCTGTGTAAATTGCAGAGAACTTGGAGCCAGAAGACTTGAGTGGCATGCAATTGTGGAGGGGCTATGAAATCAGGGAGCCTGGCTTTAAATCCCAACTCAGACATTTACTAATCCTATGATCCCAGGCAAATACCATATCCCCTCTTTGGCTCAGTTTCTACATTTTTAAATAAAGATAAAATACTGCCTCACTTTCTCAGTGCCTGACTCATATTATTTATTAAATATCAGCCATTCTTTTATTATATAACTGATTGGAACTGGCAGGTCACCTTACTTGTGTCTCAATTTCTTCAACTGTAAAATGAAGTAGTTAAACAATGTGAGCATGTGATATCACAACTAGATGTGAAAGTCTATGGTCCTATCAGAACATTAACAACAACAAATTCACTGGATACGATCATGCTACCATTAGGGTAGGTTTGGAAATGATTTGAAGCCAGCAAAGTGAATATGAAAATGAAGAATTCGAAGCAAAGTAGGGGAGAAAAGGACAGAGGAGAAATAAGAAAAGTCACTTTTACAGATTGTTGTTTAATATCTACATTTATCATCTGATACTACAATAATGTCAAATATATGATTGATTGCATAGGCAATAAAGTTACTATAAAACAGTCATTTGTGCATTGCAAGAAGAGTGGTTTTCTCCAACTTCCTTTTTGTAAACCAAAAAGTGAATGAGGCAGATCTCAAGTGATTTAGAGATTTTGCTTTGCAAGGTAGAGGATGTGCCTGGGAAAAAGAAGCACAAGTCACAGTAGGTGGTGTCCTGTGCTTTTTCTAAAGAGGGTTTTGGAAACTTCAATATTTAAAGGAAAAAGAGAAAGCAGGCAGGAAATTTAAAGGGTGGGGGGAAGAAGGAGAGAGGGTAGGCAAGGAATCTAATGGCTACATTCTTGTGACGTTCTGATTAGTGCTCAATGAATCTATGTTATATGTGGCAAAAAGAGAAATGAGTCAATTGTGCATTTATCCTCACTCTCAGTAAATCTACATTTTACATAAGATAAAGTAAGCATGTGAAATTATAGCTATCTGTTTGGGGACAAAAGGATGGCAGTTTTTGCATGACTCAGGTCCCAAGCTTAATTTTCCTTTATCATAGTGAGTTTGGGGTCCTGAGATTTTATTTCCTTTAACACTTTCTACCAATATAAAGCTTCCTCACAGATACCTTCTTTTTTCAAATATTAACAACCTTCATGGTTTTTTCTCCTTTTAAGTACAGAGAAACACAATTCTGTACAATAATTTTATCTGTCTTAAATACAAGACTGTTTATGAATCACCGAAAATTGAAAAATGGCTCCATGTTGCTGGCTTTTAGCCAGATTATAAATTTCAACCACAAATCAGAGCTTTTTAACTTTGAGTTTGAGTTTCAAGGACCTAGTTAAGCGGAAATACAGACTTTTTTCTTAGGAGTGTTATGACAGTCAAAACAATCATGGCCAAACTGAATTACCTGTTGCAAACATCATTGCAATTTTTTACTGAACTATCAGAGGTTTTCTAGTACCTATCACAGTGTATACTCTAAATAAATACTATGGGGCCAGGCATGGTGGCCCATGCCTATAATGCCAATGCTTCAAAAGGCCAAGGCAGGAAGATCACCTGAGGCCAAGAGTTTGAGACCTGCCTGGGCAACATAGCACAACCCCATCTCTAAAATAATTAAAAAAAAAAAAAATTAGCCAAGCACAGTGGCAGGTGTCTGTAGACCTAGTTACTTGGGAGGCTGAGATGGGAGGATCTCTTGAGCCCAGGAGTTTGAGGCTACAGTGAGCTATGATCACACCATTGTACTCCAGCCTGGGTGATAGAGTGAGATCCTCATTCTAAAAATACAAAATAAATTAAAAACACATAAATACATAAATAAGTATTATGGAATCAGCAAATAAATAAATTGAATACACGGTTGAGTAAAATTACTTGGTAATGAGGCCTTTCTTGACTATCCTATATAAAAGAAATCCCCAGGCTCCCACATCCGCCTTACTGTTCTTATTTTTCTCCGTAGCATTCATAGTCACGTTTTACTACATATGTATTTGTTTATGGTCTTTCTCTTACTCTAGAACGTAAGCTCCATGTTAGAAAAGACGTTGTTGGTGTTTTCCTTTGTATTTTTTTTTCACTTCTTAATTCCCTGTGGACACAGTAAGCACATAATAAATATTTACTGTATGGATATTTAAGCAAGTCACTTCCCCTGATTTTTTCTTCAAATTATTTATGTCACTTTGAAGTTAAAATCTCTCTTCTATACATCATTTTCCCTTCAATCTCCACTTTTAGTATGTCACCAGCAAACTTAACAACTATGCCCTTTGTTCAGGTTGATAATGAGAATTTTTAAGCACTTTATTAAATATGTATTGAGTGTTCTTCTACAATGGACACTCTACTATGTATTTTACACGCATGGTAGTTTATCTGTTAAAACAATCTTATGAAATATGTTTTTATATCCTAACTTTAGAGCTAAGAAAGCTAAAGCCAAGTAAATTTACTTGTTCAAAGTTATACAGTTACCGATAAAGCTGACATTAAACCCATATCTGTCAGCTATAAAAGACTGTCTTAACCATGAGCTTTGTCTGCTCTCTGGTTTTCCTCACTGCTTATTGTTTGAAGTTCTTATTCTTGAATTAAAGAATCTTCCACTTGGACAATGTAGATTTGACTTGGGCTTTATTCCTAGGTTCTTCTCTTCTCCCTAGATCTCAGTCTGAAATTTCTCAACAGTCTGTCCAAGGAATATTCCTGGTACATATTTTCCTGTGACATGGCAATGACTTCTTTCAGGTTATATCTCTCTTTGTTACTCCAAGTATAACATTGAATAAACCCTCTACAAATGGTTACTGTTATTAGTCAACTCAGGTTACCTTAACAAAATGCCGTAGACTGGGAGGCTTAAAGACTTGAAATTTATTTTCTCACAGTTCTGGAGGCTGAAAGTCTGAGACTGTGGAGGCAGCGTGGCCAGGTTCTGGTGAGGAACCTCTTCCTGTCTTGTAGATGGCCACCTTCTTACTGTTTCCTCATGTGGTGGAAAGAGAGCAAGCACTCTGGTAGCCTTCTTATAAGGACACTAGTCCCATCCAATCAAAGCCTTACCTTTATGACCTCATTTAACCTTAAAGACCTCCAAAAGGTCCTATCTCCAAATACAGTCACATTAGCAGTTAGGGCTGTAACATGAATTTTGAGGAGACATAGTCCATAGCAGATACTTAAATGTGTGTTTGCTATTTAAGACATTTGTATCAGCTTTCACTACACTTTGATTTCCAAGTCAAACTCTCCCATGCCAGGAATACTATTCATTCTTAATAAAAGAAAAATAGAACTGTTCATAATGACAAGAATAGTACTTTCTGATATAAAGGATAAACTTCTGTGGTAGTGAATGTTTAAAATATGAAGTGAGGCTGGGTGTGGTGGCTGTAATCCCAGCACTTCCTCGGCCTCCCAACACTTCGGGAGGCCGAGGAAGGCGGATCACCTGAGGTCAGGAGTTCAAGACCAACCTAACCAACATGGTGAAACTCCGTGTCTACCAAAAATACAAAAATTAGCCATGCGTGGTAGCTTGCGCCTGTAATCCCAGCTATTCGGGAGGGTGAGGCAGGAGGATCCCTTGAACCCAAGAAACGGAGGTTGCAGTGAGTCTAGATCATGCCACTGCACTCCAGCCTGGGTGACAGAGGGAGACTCCGTCTCAAAAACCAACACACACACACACACACACACACACACAAAGAAACAAATATACAAAAACTCTGAAGTAACTTGCGATAAGCCTTATATTCTGTTATCCACACTCTTAGGTAGCTCCTTGCACCATTGTTCTTCTGTGTGACCAATAGCACAGTGATGATAAGCTATCTCTGAGATCAGATTATAAAAGACCGTGGCTTCTGTTCCTCCATCTTTAGTGTCTCCCACTCCTTATCTTTTTTAGTTCTTCTCCCCTCTCTCTACTACCAGCTCTGATGGAAGTCAGCTGCCATATAAGGAGGCTGTTCAGGCAGCCTATGGAGAGGCCCATGTGGCAAGGAACAGAGGCCCCGGCAAACAGCCAATGAGACAGCGAGGCCTGCCAACAACCCTGTGAGCTTAGAAGCAGATTCTCTGGCTCCAGTTGAGCCTTGAAATGACTGCAGCCCCAGCTGACAACTTGACTGCAACTTTACAAGAGATGCAGAGCCAGCACCACTCAGCTAAGTTGCTCCCAGATTTCTGACTCTCAGAAACTGAGATAATGAATGTTTGTTAAGTTACTAAATTGTGGGGTTATTTGTTATGCAGAAGCAGGTAACAAATATAACCATAGACTCTCCAATTCTTAAAATAGCTGTTTATTTTGTTACTTACAAGTGGTCCAAAACAAGTGTTCTCAATGAGCAGGTAGTTCTCTCTTCCAAGGAACTGATTTGTAATTAGGAAAATTCTATATTGTGGATCCACCATCTTTCATGGCTTCTAGGTTGGTTGTCCTCATTTGTATAAAGCAAATGGAAAGGGAAAGACATAGAGAACTGCAAATGGAACTTTTTTATTTTTTTAGAGTCAGAGTCTCGCTCTGTCGCCCAGGCTGTAGAGTAGTGACGCAATCTCGGCTCACTGAAAGCTCCGCCTCCCGGGTTCACGCCATTCTCCTGCCTCAGCCTTCAGAGTAGCTGGGACTACAGGCGCCTGCCACCACGCCCGGCTAATTTTGTTTGTATTTTTTGTAGAGACGGGGTTTCACCTTAACCGTGTCAGCCAGGATGGTCTCAGTCTCCTGACCTCGTGATCCGCCCGTCTCGGCCTCCCAAAGTGCTGGGATTACAGGCGTGAGCCACCTGCAAATGGAAATTTTTTAATACACTAGACCTAGAAGTATATTTTTGAATGTATCTTTTGAATGTATCATTTGAATATCTTTTGAATGTATCATTATTTTTGAATTCCATTAGTTAGAAGTGAGTCACAAAGGCTCACCTAACAGAAGGGAAGCTGAGAAATGTAGTCTGTCTGTGTGTTCGATAGGAAGAAAGAACGCATTTGGGGCCAACCAGAGGTCTCCTCCCAAAATGTGGCTCTAATGTTGTTCTCCTTTATGAATTCCAGACCTCAATATCAAACTGCCTATTGACATGTCCACTTAGAGCATGAGTTTTTTGTTTTTGTTTTTTTTTTTTTTTTTTTGAGACCGAGTCACACTCTGTTGCCCAGGCTGGAGTGCAGTGGTTTGATCTCAGCTCACTGCAACCTCCATCTCCCAGATTCAAGCGAATCCCATGCTTCAGCCTCTCAAGTAGCTGAGACTACAGGTGTGCTTCACCACTTCTGGAGAATTTTTGTATTTTTAGTAGAGATAAACCATGTATTTTGTATTTTTAGTAGAGTTAGACCATGTTGGCTAGGCTGGGCTCGAACTGCTGACCTCAGGTGATCCACCCACCTCAGCCTCCTGAAGTGCTGGGATTACAGGTGTGAACTACCACACCGTCTAGAGCATGACTTTTTAACACCAACGTTATTGACACTTGGGACCAGATAATCCTTTGTTGAGGGGCTATCCTGTACATTTTAATAACTGTAGCATCTTCTCTGGTCCACACCTACCTGAGGCCACTAGCACACACCACTCCCAGTTATGACAAACAAAAATGCCTCCAGTCATTGACACACCTTACAGGTAAAAATCAATTATTTGATGTTCCAAAAACTTTGAAAGCACACCCTGTTCAACAATATACTCATCATCTATTACAACAAACTCAACTTCTTCTGATTTCCTTAATCCAGAAAATTAAACTTCTGTATCAACATCTAACAGACTTTTGTGCTTGATTCTGCTCTTCCTCAGCTTAGCTTGAAAGCAGTCATGGAATTCTCCAATCCTTCTTCTTTAACAAGACTCAATTTTATTTTCTTTAACACTAATGTCAATATATTAGTTCCTACTTCCTCTAATTAAAAGACTTCAGATTCATCTTCAGACTTCATTTTCCTCTTCCTTTACCTCTAATAATCAATTGCCAGAGAGATTTTCTTTGAAATGAAAATCTGGGGTGGTTTTACAATGAATTATCTGAAACTCCAGCAATTATAATTTCATTTTCTTCCTATACTCCCATCCAAAATCAACAAAATAGAAAAAATATATATTTACTGAAACAACAAATTACATAAAATTACAAGTCAAAACTAGGAAGAATAACTGCCAAAGATAGTAAAGTTTTTAAATATTAAACTTACACACCTAGAACCTGTGCATTCATCTAGACAAAATGTTCAGGGAAAAGAGTTTTCTAAAGTAATGAAGCTATTCAATAAGGCATTGCCCAAAATTATTTTAGTTGGATGTTGGAATTAATGAGACAAGGTGAACAGGCTAAGGATAAAATTCAATTTTTATAAAAAAGATGTAAATAAAATATTAGATGTAGAAACAATACCTCTTTATAGGTGAGGTCGCAGAAAAGCTGGAGACATCTCTAAATTACTCTGTGTCAAAGTACAGAATTTCCAGGTTAGTTGTCATTATGTCACCAAGTGGACACTCATTATAGTCTCCCTTCTTCCCACCTTACATAAGTGAAGAGCACTGGCTGTCTCCAGTAATCTCCCTGAACCCGGTTTAACACCATGGCATGGCAAAAAGACAGCACTGACTTTGAAAATAAGCAGTGATATCCACCTTTCCCAGCAGGCTACCTTTGTGTCAGAAAAGAGAAATATTCTGAGCCACAAGAAGCTTTGCATCTGCCAATATTTTGTCATCTGAAAAGACAGCTACATGAAGAGAGAGACAGGAAAAAAATCTGCAAAGTTTATTCTGAGTCACTGGGACTTTCAACTTACAGGAAGGCAAATCAAGTCAAAAGGGCAAAGAAGTGTTGATGAGAAGTTTCCATAGACCACAGAAGGAAGCTCAAGCTGCCTGTCATAACTGCTCACTCTCCAGGCATTCCTTACATTATTTATAGGAGAATAAATTATCTGATCCCAGAACTACATCAATTCAAGTAGAAAGAGTAAGTTAGAAATTTCTATGTAAAATTATCATATTAAAAATAAGAAAAATCACAAATCAAAAGCAGATGAGCAGCATACAAGAAAAAAGTTTATATGGTTTATATATGTACTTACTAAATATTATAACTAATTTTTTAATTTAAACATGACATGAAAGAAAATAAGACACCTATAAAACAAAGAGCTTAAGACATAGATTAACAAAAATTTCCAAAACCACAGAGAAATATGAACCATGAGCTAGTTGAGAAAAAAAAAAAAGTGGTTCAGTAGGGGAAAAAATTCCAAAATAAAAGCAGAAAAAATGTTATATAAATATCATGGGTTTACATTTGGCCTCTCCAGCATGGTGGTCTTGCTTCTTACATGGCAGCTGTCACAAAAGACAATGTTTTAAGACAAGCTGAAGCCACATGGCCTTTTCTAAACTGGCCTTATACGCTACAACATCATTAATTACATTCTCTTGGTTAGGAGCAACTTACTTAGTTTGCCAAATTCAAGTAGACAGGGCAAAGATAGCAGGTTGGCAAAGTCCACTGTAAAAGAGCATGTAGAATGAAAGATATTATTTAATCCATGGTTGGAAAATACAGCTTGCCAGAGCAAGATACATAAGAGTTATTTAGAAATTAGTTTTTCACACATGCTGGACATTCATCAGTTATGTTTTACAGAGAGAACAAACAAGCAATGCTTAAAACAAGTCAATTGAGTAGAGATCAGCTAGGAAATCTCTAATCTGATTACTGCATTGTTTATAATAAGGAATGAAAGTTCAATGGAAATTGTTTGAAATTAATAAATGGAGTAAAAGAGGTATAAATATTTTCTTAAAGGTGCAAATGTCACTATCAGAAAAACTAAAAATAATAAAATCTGATCGTGAAGGCAAGAGAAGAAAGCTGGAAGTAAATGAAAGAACACACATTACTTTAAAGTATGAAGTTAATAGGTAATGTCTAAAACAACTACATTAAGATCCAGTATTTTTCAAACACTAGGCCATATGTAAAAATGATTTCCCAGAATATAAAAATAAAATATTACCACATCTATCTTAGTTGTTTGTATCTGGAATACAAGAGAGAAATTTATTTTTTAATGCATTTAATATAATTACTAAGAATTTTACCTGTAAAAGTACATAATAATTTTTATTGACATGTTGAGACTGTATTTTGAATTTCATTTTATTTTTTTGCTAACAGTGGTTTAAAGTTTTTTGCTAATGATGGTTTAAATCTTTAAAGTTTTTGACACTTTACCAATAAACAGTTAAAAAGTAACCACTTGAAAAAAGTAGGCTATAAAGTGTCACATTATAAAAAGGAAACACACACATGAACTGAAATAGAAAAAAGATAGAGTGAACAATTTTTTAAAGGCACAAAAAAGAGGAAATGTGAAAAAATATGCATGTAGGTAGGAATTTGTATTTGTTATATCAAGAAGGAAAAGCATTCACTTCATAAAGGGAAAAAATCTCTCAAAATGCTCGAAACAAATCTTAGGAATATTTTACCTACAGATGACCTCCCCAAAATTGAAATGAAAACCATGGCTCCATCACCAAAGAAGGTTTATTTCATGTTAAATAGCAGTAAATAGATATTTTAAAGGCCAATTTACAATTTTTAAATATATGTAAAATATGCAAAAATATGTCATAAACCTTTAGGCATAGAAAATGAAAGCATCAACATTCATAAGTTATAAACTATAATAAATACTAAATGTATAAAAATAATAATGAGACATTCAAAAACTCAAGTATAACTTGAAGTATTGACAAAAATTTACAAAATATTGAGTGTATAAAATAATTTTAAAAGTCTGCAACTATATTTATGTCATATTAGTAAAGCAAGACACAAAGAATAATACATGGATTGAAACACCTAATTTAAAAACAGAATAAAGATAAATGAATTGAGTAACCAGTTCCATACTTTAGAAAATATATAACTACATAAGCCAAAGGAATGCAGAATGACAGAATTGGTAAAGCAGAAACGAGGAAGTAATAATTTTCAAAGTAATAAATAAAAGATCTGTTTTTGTATAAGAAAAATCAACACAATAATAAAATTAAAATACAAGAGTAAATGAACCTCATCAAAACCAACCAGAGGAAAAAAAGTTAAAATTCATAAACTTTAAAAGTGGGGGAAAATTACAGGTACAATTCAATGTAAAAAGTCCTATTCAATTTACCAACATTATGAAATAAATATGAATAAATATGAATAATGACTTAAAATTACTATTTTCTAGAATAATACAAACTACCTAAGCATAATTGACAACAAATAGAAACCCTCAAGTTTCTGAAGAATTTAGACATTTGAAAATTGAAAATGATAGCTGCCCCTTAAGCAAGCTCTAGGCTCTGATGGTTATAAAAGTTCTCCGTGGTTGGGAGGCCAAGGTGAGCAGATCACCTGAGGTCAAGAGTTTGAGACCAGCCTGACCAACATGGTGAAACCTCATCTCTACTAAAAATAAGGAAAAAAAATAGCTGGGCATGGTAGTCCCAGCTGCTTGGGGAGGCTGAGGCAGAAGAATCACTTGAACCCAGGAGGCGGAGGTTGCAGTGAGCCAAGATCACACCACTGCACTCCAGTCCAGGTAACAGAGACTCCATCTAAAAAAATAAATAAATAAAAAGTTCTCCCTGGAACTTTCAAAGAAAAGAAAACATCAAATCTGTCTAAATTGATCCAGATAGTAGAGATAAGTGTGTCCGCCAATCGATTATGAGAACAGCATAATACTGACCTCAATCTGGCAAAGGTTACACATTAAAAAATAAATCAAACTAATCTCATGAACAGAACTCAAAAGTTAAATAAGCAAGAAAATAAATTAATAAATAGGAAAAAATCTGTAATGATTTGAGCAAATTGAAATCAGTAGTAAATAAAATATTTAAACAAATTATTCAATATTAGGAATTTATAATAGAATCTTGATATGATTTGGCTGTGTCACCATTCAAATCTCAACTTCAATTGTATCTCCCAGAATTCCCACATGTTGTGGGAGGGACCCAGGGCGAGGTAATTAAATCATGGGAGCTGGTCTTTCCTGTGCTGTTCTGATGTGATAGTGAATAAGTCTCATGAGATCTGATGGGTTTATCAGGGGTTTCCACTTTGCTTCTTCCTCTTTTTCTCTTGCTGCCACCATGAAAGAAGTGCCTTTCACCCTTTGCCATGATTATGAGACCTCCCCAGCCATGTGGAACTGTAAGTCAAATTCAACCTCCTTTTCTTCCCAGTCTCGGTTATGTCTTTATCAACAGCATAAAAACAGACTAATACAAATGTGTAATAATAGTGAGTATGAAAACTTTACAGTCACCTCCATAGTTGTCAAGAAGGCTAAGTACACATTACTAAAGAGCTGATTACATAAGTTATGCTAGTGCTACGTGAAAGAAATATCTGCTGCTTTTAGAAAGATTAAGCTAAGGTTATAAATTCCAAAATTTTGCTTCATTTACCAATAAGTGGGTTGAGGAGGGGAAGCTTGCTGCAAAAGTGCATGTATAATATAATTCCCATGAATATAAAATATAAAATACTAAACCTTAATAACCATTCTTGCAATAAAGAAATAATATCTTAACATGGAAAACTAAACTATCTAAAAATAAAACAATTCTGTGTGAAATAGATTATTGCTAAGTCAAAATCTGTGGGAAAATTTTTTAAATAAAAACAAAAATAGTTTTTTAAATAAAGATGAACTCCTCCAAGGCACTTAGAAAAGGCCAAAACAATTCAATTTGAAATAAAAAGGAATGTACATAAGAGTTCTCAGGAAAACAAACAAACAAACAAATATCATTTATAACTCAAGATATGGAAAAACAAAAACATTGGAGTATCAGAACTCAAATTCTTGATGGTAAATAGTGTTAGTGAAGGTATAAAACATTTAGTGAGTACATAATCTGGTACAAGCTATTCCAAAAGCAATTGAGAGAGAATTTTAAAATTAAATGCAGAAGTATTTTTGAAATTTAATTCCTAGTAACATATTTTCCAGAGGAACCCACATACATATGCTTATTACTAGAATTCTCTACCTAAGGAAGACTTTGTGATTGATCAAAGACTTGGTTCACCATTTCTTCCTAGTAATTTTTCCTTTCTCCCTTACTCAGCCTTACTAGGCACTCATGTCTCTGTGTCACATTTACTTATTATCTCACCATCTTTACTTCTAATTCATAAATTACTTTAGGTCAGGAATGATTTCTAAATAATGGTGTATCCAGTGATCTCTTATAATATCTGGCAAAAATTAAGTGCCTAATAAACTCACGTTGGAAAAATACAGAACAAGAACAAGGTAAGATACAACATGTCATTAAGTTACTGGTAATAAAATGTTATATGACTCATTTTTAATATTAAAAAATATCTTTTCCAAGTTTGCATGGATGTTAAAAAAAGATTTTAAAAATTCTCATATTCCTATTTATAGGCTCTATTTTAGAGAAAATAATGCATAGATTCTATATTTTGACTTCTGCATTTCTTAATTTCTTCCCTTGTCTTTTTTTTCACATCACAGGTGAGAAAACAGCTCTCACAATGCTAGAAACTGTTGTATTTATCATTCACAGATATAATGATAACACTGGAAACAGCACTCTCCTTCCTTCTTCCTCCTAGTTGTTTTGTGGTGTTTTGTTTTTAATAGATGCTTTTTCTCTAAGCTTACCCAGTTCCTTTACATTGTGTAAGATTAATTTCTGTTTTCTAAAAAGCAAGGAAGAAGCCATTTAAGTAAGAAACTAAAATATATGTTGCAGAGGGCTGTCCTCCTCTGTGGCAGAGTTAAGGAGATGAACAGAATGTGATCATTAAAGGACAAAGGAGGCAGATCTTAGGCATCAGTTATTAGAATGTGGTAAGAGTGAGGCACTTGGGTGAACCTGATAATGGCATTGAGCAATAGGGCTTTGGAGAACAGATATAAATATGTAAGTTTGGAGACCTGCATAAATCGTAGAAAGTTAATTGGAAAGTAAAAATATCTGAATTAGTGTCAATGGTAATTACCAGGATGGAAAATCAGGAAGACCTGTATTGACAATAATTGGTGTTAATAATCATACATATCTGATTTATAAAAAGTCACTTCTCTGGGGAAAAAAAAAAAAAAAACATCCTTCTGCTATTCTCAGCAAAAAAACTCTAGGGCTAACTCACTGTAAAAGACTCAAAATTTGCATGATGTAATTGTCCTCATTAGCCTTATAGTAACCTCAGCTAAAACTAGTTCTTTTTGGCTGTAAAATTTAGGTTGTTTTTGTCAGTGTTCAACATAAAATGTATTGCTAGTTCTCTAGTATACCTTGAAATATCAAAATTTAAGGCAAGGTACTTAAACAAGACAGTATCTGAAGTCTCTTTTTCCATTTTATTGTTGATTTTAGGTACACTGCCATAGCTTTGAGAACAAAAAAAATAGCTATTAAAATATTTTAGTTTTATAATGTTTATGAATGTGGGTCTCTCTGAATCAAGCTTAGAATAAAGTCTGATTGTCTTAGGTAAATAGTATCTTGTGCCAGTAAAGTCTCCCCAAAAAGTTCTCACTCTTGTGTTAAATTTCTCATGGCCCAAAGGGTCCTAGTTACAATAAAAGGAGTAGCAGGTCCCAGCATCCCTAACAAATATGCATACAACCAAGTTTAAGCAATGTTTTCAGTCTAACCATGCAAGCCTTCATGTTTCCCTCAGCTTGACCGACCTTTACACAGAGTTCTTCTTGACTATAGGGCCCTGACAAACCTTTTCTTATAATATTTATTTCAGGAAACTTATAATCATAAATTATTTTTCTGCCCTTTGAAATGTATGTAAATCTTCTCCCAGCTTCTTGCCAGTATTAAGGCTCAGGAATGTCCTTCTCAGTGACCCAGGACCTATCTCTTTGAAATATAAACATTGCAGGGAATAGCACCCTTACCTCCCAGTCTCCTTGGGAGAGTAGGAGACTAACTTCTATGGGTCCCAACTAGCAAACACAAATGGCCTAATCACAGAAAATAGAAATGCAAGCTCAGGAATAACTAATTGTGCTGGACACATTCCAGTGATCAACCCCCTTCCTAAAGCCTTCCAGTACTTTTCCATACACTCACTCCAGTGTTTAAAAACATTCCCACCTTTTCCTTAAGTGGAGTTGATTTCAACTCCCTGTTTTTGCAATAAGCTTGAATAAAGTCTTCTTCACCTATTTACCTTTGTCCATTGGAATTTTGTTCTGCAAGCCCAAGATGAGCATCATCCAGGCAGAGGAACGCATTTACCTATTTGAACATGGCTTTGTAAAGGATATAGTTTTTGCCAAATGTTGATTGTATATCAAACTTGTTTTACATTTTCAAAAAATAGAAAGTTTCAGTCTTTGATCTCAGCATTTTGTGGGGACAAGGGAGGAGAATCACATGAGGCCAGAAGTTTAAGACCAGCCTGGGCAAGATAGTGAGATGCCCACCTCTAGAAAAAAAAATTTTAAATATGGCCTGGCACAGTGGCTCACACCTGTCATCACAGCACTTTGGGAGGTCGAAGCAGGTGGATCACCTGAGGTCAGGAGTTTGAGAACAGCTTGGCCAACATGGTGAAACCCCATCTCTACTAAAAATACAAAAATTAGCTGGGCATGGTGGCTCACACCTGTAATCCCAGCTACTCGGGACATTGAGGCAGGAGAATGGCTTGATCCCAGGAGGCGGAGGTTAAGTTAGCTGAGATCGTGTCACTGAACTCCAGCCTGGGCGACAAGAGTGAAACTCCGTCTCAAGAAAAAAAAAAAATTAGCAGCCAGGCATGGTGGCACACTCCTGTAGTCCCAGTTACTTGGGAGGCTGAGGCAGGAGGATCTCTTGAGCCTAGCAGTTTGAGGCTGCAGTGAGTTATGATCATGCCACTGCATTCTAGCCTGGGCAACAGAATGAGATTCTGTCTAAAAAAAAAAAAAGTTTCTAAGTCATTTACTTATACAAAATCTGTGATAACTAGAACAAATGACATGACTCTATAGCTGGTATACATGGTAAAACTGCAATATAAAAGAGATGTAGCAACATACTATAAAAACATGGACAATGGAAATTGTGTCTTATTCAATACACTTCTGAAAATTAGTAGTAAAAATATCAGTGAACACTAGAAAGTTGCTTTAGTTTGGACTTGTGAAAAGGATTATGATGCTTGAAAATGAGAATTTTGACAGCTTGGCATAAATTATAAATTAATATACTGCACCTGTTAAGAGTAGAAATGCTTTTAACTATGGAAAAGTATAAGATTAGCCAAAAAAAGTATTTGAGTTATGATTTTATCACTATCATGTTAAAAAGTAACATAGAGTAGCCTTGACATTTAGAAGAGTCTCCTTTACCTATCCCTGTTTGCTTCATTGAAAACCATATGATGTGACTTTTAATATATATTTGCTGTATTATTCTTTGTTTTAAGAATATAAACAAATATGACATTATTAATTTTCTCCAGATTTTCATGGCATCAACAAAAGGATAAACAGAAGTATGAAATAATCACTTGGTTAGTAGGTATTCTACATCTTAGCCACATTGATGGAAATGGGACTATAGCTCTGGTTAAAGTACACTATTTTTCATGTACTAAAGTGCTAAAATGTTTGTAATGTGTTTTGTAAATTTAAATAGGAAATAATCTTTTCACCCACAAAGTACAAAAATATCTGCCAAATAAAAGCTATAGTTTTTTAAAAATGAGAAAACATGCCATGTACATGAATGAAAAGATAATCAGTTGCATTTTTAGTATTCTTCTTTTCAAATTATATACTGTTTTCCTTTATTTTTCAGGTCTTTCTTCGTTAACAGACTTAACAGCTATTACTAAGTGATACTGTTACTGGTGGTGAATCTGTACAGGTCTGCAACAGCCTCAGTTCTTGCCTCCTTAGAAGAAAGAGTTCGACCGAGGGGCATAAGGCACAGTGCGAGACCGATGCAAATCTTAGAGCAGGAGTAAAAGTTTATTAACAAGTTTAGAGCAGGAACAGAAGGAAGTAAGCTACACTTGGAAGAGGGTCAAGTGGACAACTTGAGAGATCAAGTGCCCAGTTTTGCCCTTGACTTAGGGTTTTATAAGTTGGCATACTTTTGGAGTCTTGTGTCCCTTCCTGATTCTTCCCTTGGGATAGTCTGTCTGGATGTACAGTGGCCTGCTAGCATCAGGGAGGGGTCACATGTGTAGTGTGTTTACTGAAGTTGTAAGCATGCTCACTTGAGACATTCTTCCCTTACTAATCAAATGTCCCTGGAAGGTTATATACCAGTTAAAGTCCACCATTTTGCATGTTAATGCACAAGCTTGAATTGAGCCGACTCATCCAACTCCTGAGACCTTATTAAGAAGCTGCTGATCACTAGTTTCCAGTCTTTTTATCTGTTGGAAGACTGCCTTTCCCTGGTGCTGCTGGCTACGATCAGTTTTTATTTTAGAGAGACAGTTTAATACCATGTGATCATTACTTGATAGTTGCTTGACATTTCTGGTGGGGTAGGGCCTCTCCTACTCTGCTTATGTGTGACTAGCTGCCTTCTGTAACATTTCCCCCCGCAAGAGTATTAAGACCTCAATTATTTTGGGAAAAATGAATGTGTGTTAGTCTTCTGTAACTGCTTCCTGCTGACAGAGGGGTGGCGGTGCTTGTTCAGTAGGTCTGAGCCTTTTGCTAGCTCTCAGGGCAGGGTAGCTCCATGAGTGGTTGAAAGCAGTATCCAGCCAGGTCCAAGGGCGACAGGGGAAGAATGTTACTTCTGTCGTGTCCCACTGATGGTCACTCTAGGGGTCCTCTGTAGAAGGGTGGTTCTTGAATATTGAAAGCATGTATCCTTCACTGAAGATTATCTGGAGCTTAATGGCCTGAAGGTAAGAGGAGCCAAACCAGGTTATTAGATTTAGAGGGCATGAACCAAAAAAGAACAAAAGTAAACCAACAAGTGGTCCTAAAAATGGAAGAACCCAGGAGAACCATTTCCAAATTCCTTCCCAATTTAGCCAACTTGAGAGGCTTGTTCCCATAAACCGGAGGCTTGATTTAGGAGTTGTCTGATGTTGTCTTGTACTTTTCCCAATTGATTAACTCAAAAGCAATGTTTTTCATCTAAGGCTAAACAAATTCCTCCTTGTGCTGCTGTTAAGGTATCTAGTCCTTGACAATTTTGGAGGACTTCAGTTGCTAAAGAGTTGATTTGTTCTTGCATGGTCATTAAGGTTTTAGCCATGGCATCAGTGTTGTTGGCCATTTCCTTTGAGAGCTGGCTATAGGTTAAGGAGGCTTTTGTGATTCCAGTAATTCCAGTTCTCGTATTGGCTATAATGCTGAGCCTCATGAGAAGGAAAGGGAAATTAATTGGATAGCCTGTCTGGGCAAGATGGAATGCTCATAGACTGGTACTGTAAAAGAGAGATTACTAGGGTCCATAAAGATGTCCAGGGATACATAGCCTATGGTACAAGTTCCAGTACAGCTAGCAGAGAGGCATTGGTGAACTAATTAGCCACAATATAGAGATCTCCTCGGGTTTTAAGAGAAGTAGGGATGTTAAAACAAAATAAGGGGGTGAGGGACGTTCCAAAAACTTCCAAGACTGTGACACACGCAGGTAGTTGGTGGCTATAGTTATGCCTGCTAAGATTTTGATGTATGAGGTTTGGCTTTGTTTAGATCCCTTGATTTTATTTTCCCAAAAAACAGAATTTTGAGTTTCGTCTAATAGGACCCATTCTGCTGTGGAACTGAGATTGACAATTTGCAGATATTGGTTACAATCAGCAGGCTGGAACCAGAAATTGTGAGCACTGCATGAGTTTGGGCTTCCCTGGCAAAACTGGGTAGACTTATCTAGCAAAGTTCCCTGAGGAAAGGTAATATCTGGAGGTCTGGGGAATCTTGGTTGATGGTAGAATTGGTTATGGGCATTTGCTTGGTATGTCTGTTGGTTAGGCTCTACACTGAAAGTAACATTACAAACTGTACTGAGAAGAGTGCCTACCTTCTTTACATTTTTACTTTTGGTTATAACACAAACAGGGGCTACTGCCGTTAAATCAATCTTAGAAAAGATGGGCCCAAAAATGGGAGGTTCCCTGCAGATACCAGTGAAATCTTGCTTTACTTTTGCAAGAAGACTTTTTGCAGGTCGGAACATCATTTTCAGATTAAGGTCTCATTGATAAAAACTATGTAATTCCATCTGTATGCTTGTCCAGTCTCTGGGCGAGGCTGGATAAGCGCTCTCTGGTGTTTTAGCAGAAGAGCTAGTATATAACCAGCAACTGGTGGAATAAGGGAATCCTGTGCTTTGGATCAATTGCCAAGCTTTTTCTCATGATTGGAAATCAAGATGGTAGTGTGCTACTAGTAAAGTGGTGAGTATGAGAACCAGCAGGAGCAGACCCACGGTGATCTATGGTGATTGTAAAAGAGAAATTTGTCACAAAGCAACCTGCTGCTGAAACTTCTGGTGGTATACAGTTAGGGTTAAAATAATGATAACAATCAGAGCAATTGCATGTAAAATTCCTGCTATTGGGATCACCTTACTTTGAGGTGAAAAAGCATTACTTAACTTTTCAGTGAAAGAGGAATTTCAGATCTTCCAGTACCTTGCAAGTATATTCAGGAACTGCTGGTGTTGCTTCTGGCTCAGGTGTGTGGGCTCCTTTCCACGGCTTCCTTTGGGTGTGATATATCCAGCAGGCAATCTCTGGTACTTTAATGGCTATGGGATGAGATAATAGAACAGTGACGAGGCCCTTCCAGAGTGGAGTTAGTTGGGAATTCAGGTTTGCATTCTTCTAGGCTTTAATTAGAACTAGTGAGCTTGAGGATATAGAGGTGAAGATATTTCCACTTCTGATTTTAGGTTTCCTCCATATTCCTAGAGAACCTGTTGGAAGCCTTCTAAAGAAGAGACATACTAGGTGATTTTGGCAGTTTCTTCATCTGGTAATAAGTCTTAATATAGGAATAGCCTACCACATAAGGACTCTAAAGGTCTTAATTCCAAGGAAGCCTTTAGGGGCATTACAGATGCAAAGGAGAACTAAAGGTGAGAGGTCCACACTCATGGCTATGATGTTTCCTGGCAGAGTTTATTAAGGATGCTTTTGAGGGTTTGGTTAGTTCTCTCCACTTTTCCTGAAGATTGCAGTCTCCAGACAGGGTGAAGGTACCACTTTATACCTAGGGCACTACTAACCTGTTGAGTTACTTGGGAAGGGAAGGATGGACCATTGTCATTCTGCAATGACCCAGGGAGCCCAAACCAGGGAATGAGTTCCTTTAACAGGAATTTCGCTACTTCACATGCCTTTTCAGTCCTTGAGAAGCAGGCTTCTACACATTCTGTGAAGACATCTACACAGAACAAGAGGTATTTATACCTGCAGAATGTGGGGAGCTGAATGGAGTCCATCTGCCACTCCTCCCCAGGGTATGTACCTCTCTTTGGAATGAACTTACTAATGAAAATGGTTTCCATCCCTAGGGATTATTTATGGTACACAAGGTGCAGGCTTGAAAAACCTGTTGAATAGTTTTGTTTAGTCCCTTCATGCTGAACGCTCATTTACAAATTTGCCTTAGACTGTCCTTTCCAAGGTGGCAGGAGTCAGGTAAACTCTTGATGATTTTCCATTGGGAGGCTTTAGGTAGATGGAGAAGTTCTCCCAACCTGTACCATTCGTTAGTTTCTTCTTTATACCTATGTAAAGTGGCCCAATCTATTTCTTCCTTAGTGTGTTGGAGATGGGGAAGTTCACTGGGGAGAGAAAGGAACGAAGCCTCCATGAAGGTATCATCTGAGATGGCTACGTCTTTAGCTTTTTGGTCAGCTAACCTATTTCCCATGCAGTTTCATCAGAGTTCTTTTGGTCTCCTTTACAGTGCACTACTGTCACTTCCTGGGGCAAATGAACAGCCTCTAGCAGCTCTAATATTTGAGGCCTGTACTTAATAGGAATATCCCAAGGTGTTAGATACCCACTTTCCTTCCAGATAGCCATGTGTGCATGAAGCACCAGAAAGGCATATTTGGAATCTGCACACACAGTTACTCTTCTTTTTTTCGCCTAGTTTTAGTGCTCTGGTCAGAAAAATAAGTCTGGCTGGTTGTGCTGAGGTTCCCAGGGGCAGAACTTTAACCTTTATAATTTGGTGAAGGGACACTGTAGCATACCCTGCCCATCTTGTTTCATTCTTATCAAAGCTACTGCAATCTGACAACCACATTCCATCTGGATTATGTAGGGGCTGATGCTTTAAGTCTTCCTGACTAGCATAAATTTGGTTAAGCATCTCACAACGTGCATGTTTTGAGTCATCCTCTCCTGGTAGTGGGGGTAAGGAGGCTGGGTTAAGGGTAGAACATCACTCAACAGACTGCTCAAGTTTTCTAATAACAAGACTTAGTGCTTAAGAAGTCTGTTGTCAGTGAGCCACTGTGGTTCTTTTATGTCCAATGAGGGGCCTATTTTGTGGAACATCAGGAGCTAGATTGACTGTCCCATTGTGATTTTGAGGGCCTCCTCAAGTAAGAGGGCTGCTACAGCCACTACCTTGAGAAAATGTGGCCACCCTTATGCTGCTGGGTCTAGGTTCTTTGAAAAGTAGTCTACAGGATGATTGATTGGCCAGACACTTTGAGTTAGAACTCCTAGGGTTACATCTTGCTTCTTAGTAATGAAAAGATCTGGTTAGTATGGGTGGCCAAAGGGCAGAGTCTTGTGAGAGAGCAGTTTTTAGCTGCCTAAAGGCTTGTTCTTGATCCTTTTCTCACTGAAGTGGGTCCCTATCTGTTCCTTCTTTTGGAGCCTAATATAAGAACTTAACAATTCCACCATATCTCAGTATCCAAAGTCTGCAATATCCTGTGATTCCTAGAAAAGCCCGAAGTTGCTTTTGAGTTGTTGGGATAGTCATTCTAAGGATGGACTGTATCTGTTCCAGAGGGAGCTTATGTTCTCCAGGGGTAAGGATTATTCCCAGGTATTAGACATCTTGTGTTAGTGGCTGTGCCTTGGCTTTGGACACCTTGTACTCTTTGTCTGCAAGAAAATTTAAAGTCTGGACTAGATGTTGGATTCCTAACTTTCTTAAGGGAGAGTAGATTACCAGGTCATCTGCATACTTTAGGAGACAACCTCCCCTCTTAAGAGTTAGAACCTGCAAATCTCTAGCCAGGGTTTGCCCAAACAAATGCGGACTAGCTCTGTAACCTTGTGGAAGCACTATCCAAGAGAATGTTGAATCCTTCCTTTGTCATTCTCTCACTCAAATGCAATAAAAGTTGGGAGGATAGGTCTAAGGGGATACAAAAGAAAGCATCTTTGAGATCTAAGACTGAAAATCACTGAGCATCTGGAGGTACTTCTCCTGAAATTACACATGGGTTGGGAACCACTGGGTATATTGAGACTGCTGCCCCATTTATGACTTGCAGGTCCTAGACTAGCCTGTATTCTCCATTGTTCCATTGCTCTTTTAAACAGGTAAGGTAGGGGTATCACAGGGTGAGTTACAGAGTATTAACAACCCATGTTTTACAGATTTTTCGATCAGGGGTGGAAGTCCCTTTTTGGCCTCCGGCTGAAGAGGAAACTGCCTTCTACAGGATAGCAGGAAGATCCTTGAGCTGAATTACTATAGGCATTATGGCCTTTCCTGGTATTCCTGGGGAGCAGACCTCTGGAATTAATGGGAAGGTCTGGGCACAGTTCATACATGTGTGTATGTGAGAGTGTGTGTGTGTGTGTGTGTGTGTGTGTGTGCATGTGTGTGTGTGTTGAGGCATAAGACTGTATTTGGAAAAGGATGTGCTAGTCCTGGAGGAAAGATTAGCTGAGATCCTAGTCTGAACAAAATATCTCTACCCAAAAGGGGCATAGGACATTCTGGCATCACTAAAAACGAGTGAGAAAAAACAGTTACCACACACAGGTACCACAGAGGAGGAGTAAACCTTCAGGTTATGAGTGCCCCATTTACCCCCATCAACTGAGGGGATTGGGAGAATAATTGCCTAGTAAAAGAGATAAGCACTGAGCAGGCCGCTCCTGTGTCCAAAAGAGAACTTATATTTCTACCTACCACATCCAAAGCAGTCCTTGGCTCCATCTCTTCTATAGTGATGTTCGATCCAGGAGGAGTTAGAGCATAGGGTCCCTTTAGATCAAGGCTATCAGGGATTGGGATTCTGTCCCAGGGTTCTTTCAGTGCTCAGCAGTCCCGTTTTCAGGGAACGAGCTTGTGGCAGAGGAGCCAAGCTGTTCAGGGCTTTTTCCCATCTATCTCATTGGGGCAATTGGCCTTCCAGTGGCCTGGCTTCCCGCACTGATGGCAGTTGCCTGGGAAGATATTCCAAGAGCAACCTCAAGGGACTTGACAGACTTGTAGGGCAGCAAGTAGCTGGAACTGCTGCTTTTCCTTTTGCCTCTCCTTTTTCTGAGCCCTTTCCTCCTTCACCAGGTCCTGGTTGTAAAAGACCAAAGAAGTTAGTCTGATGATGTCAAATATGGGGGTTTTGGGGCCCAGTGTGAGCTTTTGGAGTTTCCTCTGAATATCTGGGGCTGCCTAAGTTGGACCAATTGCCTTTCTAGTGTCTCTGGGTTTATGTTAATATGTTTCATTAGGGTCTCTTGTAGCCTCTCTAGGACAGCAATGGGTTTTCAAGATGGGCTTGGCCTATTAAGGCCAATCGATTAGAGTTCACAGCCTTTGTTCTTCTAGCTTTTACCCTTCTACCAGGCAGATGAACATGTGGTCCTTTGCCCATATACCCCCCTGGATATTGTAACCCAATTGGGGTTGACCTGAGGAACAGCAGTGGATCCCACAGGGTAGCCACCAGGGACCATTATAGGCATTGCATTTGCAAATTGTTGGCCATCTCCATAATGGAGTCATATTCTCTCTTAGAGTTTTCTCTATATGACTGATAAATCCCTCTAGGTTAGTTCAAATGTTAAGCCCAGTTTGTGAACCATTTGATATATTTGTCAGCATCCTTTATAAACTTCCCTAGTTCTGTTTTAATTTGGCTCAGGTCTTGCATAGTGAATGGAGTCTGGACTGTAGTGGGTCTACTGTGGCCCCTAACCTCTTAAAGAGGGCCTAACTTAAGGCGGTGATTTCCAGAAGATGACCCTGGGTAGGGAGGGGAAGGTTCTGGGGCTGGGATATTTGGATATAATGGGGTAGAAGGACAGTGGGGTTTGAGCTAAACTCTGCTCTTGGTTTCCTGGGGCTTCAGCCCTGAGAAAACTCAATAATGGGTGTCCTGAACCAACTGCAGGGGGCTGCCTGACGGTGGCTACTACCATCGCTGGATCAATTTTATAAGCCTGACAAAGGGCAGGGTTGTTTTTTCGGGCCAGGAAGGCCTGTACTTAGGGGTTCTGTCCATTTTTCTTTCTGGTAGTAAAACAAATCTAGTTGATAGGTTATATTAAAATTTAGGCTTCCATTTTCCAGCCAAAATTCCAGGTTCTGAAGCTTGTATTCAAGCTTGTATTCAACACAGGCTGTGTTACAGAAAAAAACTAGCCTTTTACTTTTTAGGACATACCCCTCGCATGCGTCCTCAAATTTTCGAACTGGGAAAAGTTCTTGAGGGCGTATGCAAGGGGTGTGTCCTGTGGTATGGAGTCATAATTACCCATCTGTGAAGACAGAATAGAGGAGAAAAAAAGGAAAAGAAAGCATCCTCTCTTAGTTTCATATTATCCTTAATAAGGTGCCCCCATTTGTGACTTGTGTTCTGGAATGAACCTGTCTTACCATATACCCTTATCCTTGGTCCCATCTCATCACAACTACCCACTTGAGAACAGAAGAGATCCCAAAGTGAACAGTGGGCCCTGTCCTGTTCTTCCTTCGGGCTCTGAATAAACTGGTCTTACCATGTACCCCTAACCTTGCCTTCATCTCTGTTCTAATGGTAATCTTTTAGCCTGGGACCAACCTTCATCTCTGACCTATGAATTTCTTCTGCCTGCAGCCTCGGGCCAGCCTATATCCCTGTCTCCTTCACCTTATATTGACTCTTACTCGAAGCATTCTATCAGCAAAATGATTACCTCTTTTCTTAGATTCCCATTTCCTATGGTCTTTAAGCAGATGAGAAGCCTGTTTTTCAACTAACTGATGAAAGGGGACTGAACTTTTCTCCCTTCAAATATGACCTTGAATGTCTTGATGCATGTTTTGAAGGGCATGGTAGTGATTAGAGAAATGGAGGCTATGGGAGGAAGTGGGAGGAACTGAGGGGAATACTCATGGAAAGCCTTCATATACTCACAAAACAGCAGCTCTTGGATTCAAGAGAGCAATGCTTATTTGTCCTCTTGACATAAAGTAGTAACCTCCAGAAGCCTTGGAGATTGGGATGCGAAGTCACAAATAGCAAAGGAAGAATTTTCCCTCCTCCCAAAGGGGTACTAACTAAAAAAGCAAGTAAGTGGGATCCTTAAAGGACCACAGAGTGAGGCCCTATGCAGACAGACAGACTCCTTCAAAAGCCACCAGAAAACTTGACCCTGGGGCATAACAGGAACGAAAAGCATATAGTAAGTCATAAGTTGCTGGAAGAGCTGGAGTTCCAATTAGTGTCTGTCCTGGCAGTGTGCCAGCAGACAGGGGAAGGGTTGGAAGCCATCTGAGTTGGTAGAGTAAAAACAAGTATAAATTCCAGGGAATATTTGCAAGTGAGTCAGTGTCTTTGCTGCTACACAAATGCAGCAAGAGCTGACGGCACATGAATAACATGGTGTGTGTTTAAGAAGTCACGTGGCATATGAAGTGAAAGCAAAGACACAGATTGGCCCCTGAGGCAGATGGTCCAGTGGGAGCACAAGGCCATTTCAGAATACCCACAGAGAACACAGGAGAATAGGCCAGGCGTGGTGGCTCGCACCTACAATCCTAGCACTTTGGGAGACTGTGGCAGGTGGATTGCCTGAGCTCAGGAGTTCGTGACCGGCTTGGGTAACATGGTGAAACTCTGTCTCTACTAAAATACAAAAGAAATTAGCTGGGTGTGGTGCCGTGTGCCTGTAGTCCCAGCTACTTGGGAGGCTGAGGCACAAGAATTGCTTGAACTTGGGAGGCGGAGGTTACAGTGAGCCCAGATCACAACACTGCACTCCAGCCTGGGTGACGGAGCCAGACTCCATCAAAAAAGGAGAGAAAGAAAAGAAAATAGAAAAGAAAAGAAAAAGACAGGAGAATGGGTGGATAGGTGGTGTGGGTTTGTGGTAAAGAGCCAACTTTAGTTTAAAAATCTGAGGAAATCCCAGACACGGTACAGTTTTAGGCTTTAGCCCTAACGCTCTCACAAGCCTCCTGTCCAGGAGGGCCATTAGTGGCTCGATCCTATGCGGTGAAGACTCCAAGGTTCTTCCCAACCCCAATAACCACCCATCAGGGTGAGCTGAGAGATCAGCTGGAGGGATCAGGGCCACTGTGGCCAAGAAGAATTATCCTGGGGGTTGGTAAGCAGGAGAGTGAAATGGGAGAATAAAATTGTTTATGGGGTTGAACGCCACCAACCAAAGAAGGTGAGGCATAGAGCTGTTTTACCACTGGGGAACATATGTTACCAAACCAAACATTTGTATGGAACCTACGTAACATACCAAAGTATGTTACTGAGATTGAATCTATATGGGTCTTCAGCAACCTCAATTCTTGCCTTCTTGGAAGAAAGAATTTGACCAAGGGGCATCAGGCAGAGTGAAAGACCTAGGGAAGTTTTGGAGCAGGAGAAAAAGTTTATTAAAAAGTTTAGAGCAGGAATAAATGGAAGTACACTTGGAAGAGGGCCAAGTGGGCAACTTGAGAAATCAAGTGTCCAGTTTGACCTTTGACTTAGGGTTTTATATGTTGGCATACTTCTGGGGTGTTGCATCCCTTCTCTGATTCTTCTTTTGGGATAGGTTTTCTGCATGCACACTGACCTGGTAGCACTTGGGAGGGGTCACATACGCAGTGTGTTTACAGGAGCTATACGCATGCTTACTTGAGGCATTGTTTTTTTCTTATCAGTCAAATGTCCCTACAAGGTCATATACCATTTAAACTCCGCCATTTTGCCTCTCAATGTGCACGCTTTAGTCCACTTACCCAACTACTGAGACATTTTTTTTTCTTTTGAGATGGAGTTTTGCTCTTGTTTCCCAAGCCGGAGTGCAATGGCATGATCTCTGCTCACTGCAAACTCCTCCTCCTGGGTTCAAGTGATTCTCTTGCCTCATCCTCCCTAGTAGCTGGGATTACAAGCACCCACCACTACACCCAGTTAGGTGCTTTTGTTTTTTCTTTTTCTTTTTCTTTTTTTTTTTTTTTGTATTTTTAGTAGAGACAAGGTTTCACTATGTTGATCAGGCTGGTCTTGAACTCCTGACCTCAGGCGATCCACCTGCCTCAGCCTCCCAAAGTGCTGGGATTACAGGTGTGAGCCACCGCACCCAGCTCAACTACTGAGATCTTATTGGGAAGTTGCTCATTACCAGCTTCAGGTGTTTCTGTTTATTGGGAGACTGCCATTCCCTGTTGCTGGCTGTGACCAATTATTATTTTAGAAAGATAGTTAAAAACTGCTGGACCATCATCTGATGGTTGCCTGACATCTGACATTCCTGTTGTGTGTGTTTTGAGGTGAGGGAACCCTCTGTTGCCCTGTTCTTGTCTGACTAGCTACCTACTGTAACAAAACTATATTTGGATTCCATAACATGATACTCAAACGAAATTTCAAAATCCTTCAAGACATTTATGAATCATCGACTTTGGGGGTTGTTCTACTAGGCTCACTTTAATGCAAGCTCTAGCAAGTACACAGCAGAAACTATTTTGAATTTGGGTGTGCCTCTTAAGAAGGATTTTCTTCATGTTCAAGCAGGGTCAGTTTGGCCATTTGAAGATAAATATATACATAGGTTAGTGGCTACATCTCTCCAAATAGCTGCAACATCTGTTCAAATAACACATTTTTCATTTTCATTACTCGAGTCACACTATCTAATAGTGTGTTACAGATGCTGCAAGTTTTTTAGTAACACTGTTCTGCTAACTTGTCTTGAAAGTATCACTGTATAATGCATTGTTACTCTGAATTCTTAGCGTCACTTTGGTATAAAAGGCATACTTGCAGGTGTATCTCCGCTTACCGTCTTATTTGTAATATAGGACTAACAACTTCATATGCCCTTATGAAGTAACAGACTCATTACACAGAGACAGCAGGGTTTGTAGCAAAGAGTTTAATAATAGGGCATCGAGCAAGTAGATGGGAGGAGACCTTCAAATCCATCTCCCTGAGGAGTTCTGGGCTGGAGTTTTTATAGGAATCATGGAGGGCAAGGGGCTGTAGATTTGGGGTTGTGATTGGTCAGGGTAAGGGGGATGAAATCACTCAGGATGCATTTTTTGGTGAGTCAGTTTCCTGCGGCATCCTCTGGACAACAGCTAATGTCAGTAGGGTCCTTCAGGCCAGCTGTAATCAGCAGGGCCCTTCAGACCAGCCCCTGCTAGTGGGGTCCTTCAGACCAGCTGAGTCAGCAGTTTCATCAGTACACAGTATCTGAAAGAATATCTCAAAGGGGAAACAACATTTTATAAAGTTCACGTTGTTATCTGTACAACAATTAAGGGAAACTATAGTCTCGTAACGAGAGTCTATGTGATTCTATGACAATGGGCACGAAACAGCTGTAATGAAGCAGGGCCGAGAGCAGGCTGACCGCATGATTAATGCTGAATGTGCTGCAAGCTCAGTTTATTTTCGTTTCTCCCCTTCCTCTTTTCCCTAAATAATTTTATAAAGTTTGTGTGGATGGTTTCATTTTGATGAAGAAAAATTTTAGTATCAACTGGGCGAGACTTATATATATATTACATAATCTTGAAAAAAATGTTCATATTATTTTACCTGGGTGAAGTAATTTTATCAAGTTTAAATATACCTGTTATGTATATTTATGTTATTAGATCATTGTTCTTTCTTCCATTATTTACCAAACCAAGAATACCTTTCAACCTAAATACTTTTTACATTATGATAATAGTTTATCTCAGAAATTCAACACTTTAAAACTTGATAAATTTAATTTTAGTTACCTTGGGTCTTTTGAATACATTAATCACAAACATTAATCAGACTGTCTAGTGCATTCATGTTATACTTACAACAGTTGTTATAACTCAGGATCTTGGACTTAGGCACACTCTGATCTCAGTCACTGAAGATAATAAAAAGTCATAGTGTCACTATAATAGGATAATTGGGCAAGTTGATGAAATGTCCAAGTGGGCAAATGTAAGGTTATTTGGACAGGTGTCAGTAATTAAAAAAGTAAAATACAGGAGAGAGAGGAGAATAAAGATTGGTGAGAACCAATTATTGGAGACAGGGTGAGAAGAATGAATGCTCTGGATAGCTGCTCTGTTTATAGAAAGACATATACGTAGTTGAAGGTAAAATGTACAGAATTCAGCTCCAATGGAGAAAGGGCTATCAAAAGCAAGCAGTGTCAGGTTTCTGGAAAACTGGGATGTAAGTCGTCACAGAATTCTGGATGCCAAGGCCAACCTGAACTGGAAAGGAGAAGCCACATAGAAGCTTTCTCATTCTGATTTGGCAAAAATGGCATTCAAGAAATGATGAGATGTTATAACATTTAATATCCAAGCAGGACCAGGGCTTACTAACAGCAGCCCAATAACAGCACAGTGAAATGCAGACCTCAGTTAAAAGGCTTGGGCTACTGATCAGGGTGTACGGAAGCTCCTGAACAGTCAGGAGAGCCAATAATTGTACACAGTGACTTTAGGACAGTAGCTTGATATTGACCGTGGTGGGAAAACTTATTTCATGAAAATAGGCAAATGCTGAAAATCAGGGCTCCTTTTTTCCTCTAATCCCCTGTAGTCAAACACTTAATACCACATTCATAGTATTCATATAGCTGACCCTTTAACAAGGTGGAGGTTAGGGGCACCAAATCTCCACTCAGATGAAAATCTGCTTATGATTTTTGACTTCCCAAAATCTTAACTACCAATAGCCTACTGTTGACTGGAAGTCTTAATGATAACATAAACAATAGGTTAACACATATGTTGTATGTCATATGTATTAAATGCTGTATTCTTACAATGCAGGTGGAAAATGTTATTTTAAAAATCGTAGAGAAGAGAAAATATGTTTACAGTATGGTATTTATTGATACCATAAATTATGTTCTCTGTTTGCAACAAGAATCGTCTGAAATGGTGAACAATCTCAGCTGCAGGCCTCAATCTAAGACACATATCAAACAATTCAAGCTTGTATGTGTGTGTGTGTGTGTGTGTGTAATGTCATTACTTTTCTCTGCTTCTTGTGAGTATTTTCAGCATTAGTGGTCCTTTGTATAAATTCCAGGGCATTATTTAATATTTACAGTGTTGCACTAAATGTGAAAAATTTGCAATAGCTAGGAGAGATCACTTTTTACTCTAATATGCAACTTACAGGCAATAAACTGCTCACGTGGAGATGATTAGCAACATGTGGCATTTGAAGTGGACACTCACAGTATGAGCTTCCCAACAGCAAGAGGAGGTGGCTACAAAATCATCACAGTAATAAAATGTATACTACAGTGAATTTTATGCAGTTATGATTTAATCTACATCTTCACATATGTTTACTTTTCTCTCAACTAAGAATTGTGTCATGTAAGGTCTGTGTCTGTGTGTGTATGTTTTCATAAATTTTAACCTTTTATTATAGATTTGTGCATATTTTATGGTGGTAAATAAAATAGACTAGTATCTTCACATAGTTTATGCATTCATGACATACCTAACATTTTCTTAATTTTTTAAAAGTATTCCTAAACTAAGGAATATTTTCTGTAAGGTGTTTTCAAATTGTGCAAACTTACAGAAAAATGTACCAATATGTTTATTGAAAAAAATCTATATACAAATGGACCCACTCAGTTCAAACTTGTGTTGTTGAGGAGTCAACTGTACGTGTTTACCTCCCCCAGTAAGAGTTAATTCAAGATCTAAACCTACCAATGAAAATCGTCATTCACGATTCAAGTTTAGATTGGCTAGAATGAGACGTGATTTTCTCTGTTCCTTAACTACTGTTTTGTCACACCAAATCAACAAGGAAATCTATAAAATAACCATGTGAGTGTCTCATGTGAAACAAAAACAAAGCAGAGTTACAAAACAATCAGAAAAGCATTTTAAATCCCATTAACATTACTGGGTAGTAACAATAGCGTGTATCTTATTAAGATACGAGGAAGTTCGTTTGGACAGATGATCAAGATAATTACATATAGAGTATTTTAAAGATCAATTATCAGTGACCAAATTCTTTTTCCTTAAAAATATTTACCCTAAGGAAACACAGAGTTAATAGCTCAGGCTGGAGTGCAGTGGCGCCAGCTCAGCTCACGGCAACCTCCGCTTCAGGATTGAAGTGATTCTCCTACCTCAGCCTACGGAGCAGCTGGGATTACAGGCATGCGCCACCACGTCCGGCTAATTTTTGTATTTTTAGTAGAGATAGGGTTTCACTATGTTGCCAGGCTGATACCAAACTCCTGACCTCAAGTGCTCTGCCAGCCTCCACCTCTCAAAGTGCTGGGATTACAGGTGTGAACCACTGCACCCAGCCTATGTTCACATTTTCAATGAAACTTGTCCTACTAGAAGATTCTCTAAGATTTAAAAAAAAAAAAAAAAAACTGTATAGTCAAATATATTTGGAAAATAGAATGTATAGGATTCACCGGGTATTGGTACAATTACAGACAACCCTAAAATCTCAGTAGTCACAAATAACAAAGGTGGATTTTCTTCTCGTGTCATTTTTTTTCCTGGTCCGCTACAGCTCCCCTCCAGGTCTTCTTCGTTCACAGACTCAGAATTAGGGAGCAGCCTCTACCTGGGACATGCTGGGCTGGTGATGGAGGAAAAAGAGGAATGGTGGAAATACAGGATGCATCTTAAACTTTCGTTCAAAAGTAGCATATATCCACTCAAAAAATTTTTTGGCCAAAAAAATTGATCCCAACTCCAAGTTAGCAGAGTAGGAATCAATCATAATGTCTTCAAGGACACATAAATAATTAGAACAATAATATCTTCTAATTCGTTCACCATACTATATCCTCTAATTGATATTCGTGTTTTGTTAAGTGTTTTGAAGAATTATGAATTAAAAAATCTATTTCCATTTCCACTGGTAGTGTGTTGCCATTTATCAGAGGTTTCTACAATTTCTAATACATAGTTAGGTTCCTAGAAAGCGAAGATTTCCTTGCCTACATGCCATGTTAGAATTCCCATAGTCACATAAACAATTCATCTTGCTCATTTCATGCAGAACTTAATTTTTCTTTTCATCCAAAAAAAAATTGAACCTTTTCTTTTTTAAGGAAATTTGAAGTCAGCTAATTCATACCATGCTTCACTTCCCTATGATATTTACACAAGATCTAAAATATGATTCCCTCTAGCTGATTTCTGGTCCAATAGAAGTTTCCGAGTCATGCTGCTCTGTGCTTACTTTGCTTTAATGCAATTTCCCACTGTTCTCTCCTTCAAAACTTTTTCCTCTGACCTCTTTAGTCCATGTCCCACAATAACAAATAAATCTGTGTCTTTTTTAAATTTGTATTTATTTATTTATTTACTTATTTTCTTTTTTATTCTACTTTAAGTTCTAGAGTACATGTGCACAACATGCAGGTTCGTTACATATGTATACATGTGCCATGTTGGTGTGCTGCACCCATTAACTTGTCATTTACATTAGGTATATCTCCTAATGCTATCCCTCCCCCTACCCCCACCCCACAACAGGCCCCTGTGTGTGATGTTCCCCACCCTGTGTCCAAGTGTTCTCATTGTTCAATTCCCACCTATGAGTGAAAACATGCAGTGTTTGGTTTTCTGTTCTTGCGATAGTTTGCTGAGAATGATGGTTTCCAGCTGCATCCATGTCCCTTAAATCCACTGATTGATTTCCTCTCTACCTCCTTGTCTTAACTTACTTGAAATTACTTCTCCCTGATAATGTCCGTTCACACTCAGCATTATTCCTGCCCACTAAGAATCTCACCACCATATATCATAAGATATGAAGATTGGGAAAATTATTTTCCAAGCTTCTTTACCAGCATATCCTTGTTGAGTCTAGTGAAACACATCCAGTGGAATTAGTGCTTCCCTCTGTTAAATGTCTACTTCAGGTCTGCAAACAGCTAAGAGTATTGACAGTGCTTTCCTCCACTATTCTGGAGTAATTTCCTGAGTGAACAAAGTGGCTGCTCTGTTTTTGTAATTTGCTAATTCTCTCCATTAGGTCCCTTCTTTGAAATTTCTAGAGAGCTTTCCACTATTCCAACAGATTCCTGACAGACCAAGCACTACTTTCTACACAAAACCCTATTAAGTGGTGTCTTATCCATCCATGTTCTACTTTCCTCAGAGACCAGAGCAAGGGAAGATCAAGACAATATTTCACTTCATGGTGCTAATTTTGGACCATCACTGCTTTATTTTCCACCACTCTTCCTGTATCTATATAGCTCCCTATCCACTCCAATTGATGTATCAAAGACCTTGGCTCCTTGTTTTCTGTCTTATTTTCCATCCCAACATCTACTACCATCCTCCGTAAACCTAAGAACCAGGTGACAAAGTTCTCTGACTTTTAAGCTTTTTCACTTTCTGGTTTTAGAGAATTCTAATTAGTTCATGCTGTTCTATTCCTCCTGCCCACTCTGATGTCCACACCCAGGACTTTGTTATTATCCAATAGTTCTTCTGCTCCCGAAATGTTACATTAAAAGACATCACTCTGATTAAAACATCCTATTCTTCTAGCACTAGTTTATTTTCATCAAAATTTGGCTCCAACTCAATCTAAGATTTCATCATTTCTATGACTTTCTCCAAGTGATGAACATGGCAATGAGATAAATAATAGTTACCCAGACTGATGCTACTAAAATATTATAGTCTTCAACATTAATACAGGACAGTCCTTTTTATCCCATCATAATCAGCTTTGTTCTATCTCTCCCTCTCTCCTGTCATTACTGGTTGATATTCAGTGGCTAATGAAAATTTCCTGTTACATTCTCCCAAACTGACATCTACCAAGCCCTGGCCTTTGAATTCCATAGTTCTTTGATTCAGCATCACAGTCAGGCACATTCTAAGATATTGTTGCATTTTAATTACATATAAATATAATAACTCCAAAACCTACATTTGAATTCCAAATATATCTTCTGAATTTTTCAGCCAGTTTCTACAGATAAGATGATAAGTTGTTTAAAAATATATCTCTCAATATCAATTTCCTCTTCTACAAAGTGAGAGAGATGTCAGACTCTAAGGTTCTTTGTATTTCTAGTCTCCCATGGGTTTATTTTCATCAATTACTGTTTACAGCATACCAATCCTATGATTGTGACAGGAAATATTTTTAAGTAATTATACTAAATTAATGGCAATGCTTTATTGTGCATTCAATAGCAGAAAAATGTGAATTGATGAAATATGGCAGAGTTGTTTTTACACAAAAGAAAAATACTTATTCTGATATTCAGTAGATTCAAAGAGTATAGTTTATTTTATTTAACACATTTTCAAGTCACAGGAAAAATGTAAGTAATCCCTCTACCGGATATCTTCTCCAAAAGACCTACCAATTATTCAAGTTCAATCAGTATAAAATCGCAAGGTATTTCCTCTTGGCCTATGAATTTATCTTTTCTATATTGCTGTGACTATAATACAGACCCTCATACCTTCCATCTATTTATTGTATACCTTTTCCTAAAAAATCATCTAATTCTATATTCTTTTTCAACTTTAAGTAGAGAGAAATGCAAATCCTTAACTATTCCATTCTAAGTGATTCTATTTTGTATTCTAGTGATTATTTTTTGCCTTTATCAGCTTTTTTAGACTATCAAACATTTTTAACTCTGCTTTTTGTTCTTTTCATAACATTCTTGTAGTATTCCTGCCAGCTTAAAGCAATTGCTACCTCCTAATCTTCAATTAATGTGAGACTCATACCTGATAAGTTTAACAAGTTAAGAGCCATCTGCTGAGAAAATGACAGAACTAGAAAATGATATCTTTGTGAAGATATTTATGGTTGTTTCTAACCAAGAATGGTATTTCCTCTCCCACTCTATCCCATACTCTACATAGGGGGCATTTGAAAAGGTGTGGTAAATTAATATTTAGCAGTCACCATGACTGGGGCAGGTAGTTCCTACTGGCATTTAATAAAGGACAGGAATACTAAGCTTCCTAAAATTCTAAAAACAGTCCTTCAAAATTAAGAACTATTCTGCTCAAACTTTCAATCTGAGAGATGATGCCATCTATTCCTAGCAGTGTCTGAAGCAGGTAAGACATTTAAATTGATAAATAATGGAGAAATTGAATTTATTTACAGATTTTCTGTGACTACATCTTCCTAGTACAATATTTATGTAAAATGTGGTAAATTTTTTAACATCAAATTTCTTGATCTATTGTCAAACATGTCTGAGAAAAAAAAAATCTTAGCAATTCTTTCACTTAGGAAAAACAAACCATTTCTATTTCTTGAATCCCAGGGTTTTACACCATTATTGTAAATACTTTTTAGTTGACTACAAAATCTATATACTGTCTAGCCACAATAATGTCCAGTAATGCTATCAATAGTTGTCAACCAAAATTCTAAAAGCTGAAAGATCTGTGGTTACTATTTTTAATGCAATGTTTCATTATTTAAGGAGAACCATGATATTAATGGGTATAAAGGTGCCAGAAATAAGACATCTTATCTGACCAAGTGGATGTACATGTCAATTACTGTCTGAACCTAAAAGAGATGCCTCGAGACTTCAGTAATGACAAAACAGGCAGTTTCCATGACAACCATGTCAATGATCTGTGCAGAAGGGTCCACATTTCAAATATAATGTTAATTCTGCTTAGTGCCAGTACATCATGATGTCAAGCATATTTTGGTCTCTCTTCATCTAATTGCTTTGTGGCTTACATTAATCATAGGTCTTTCAGTAAACATAATTACTTTGCATTAAGACTATAACCTAATTAGAATTTGAGAAGGATTAAAATGCAACAATAGGTTCACAAACCTGTGATTGAGGACTCCCAAATGGTGACATTGGATCAAACCTTGGAGGTGAGTACAGAAAGAGTTAATATAACCATCAAGGTCTTATCTCTGAACCGTGACTAGCCAAGGGAGAGTCGATCATGAAAACTATATTTTTCTCCAGGCTATATGTTATTAATATTGATAACATGGTAGCTTTCTTAATAGTTAGCGCTGGACTTTGCATTTAATTAAAAGTATAAATCTATATGATGTTGCTCTCTATTCTGTTTGGGGGCAAATTCTGTTACAAGTAGAAAAGGGAATACACTAGAGCATCACTCATTCAGTCTGGTATTTGGCATGTTTTTCCTCTATACCATTGTAGAAAGAGGGTATTGGAATAGGACAAATCAGGCTCCAAGCTCTAACCATTTATAGCCCACCCTAATACACTCTGGTTACCCTAGTTAATTCTTCAATGTGTAGCTGGATTCCAAAGCTTAGAATAAAGAGATGTGCTTTGATTTGGTTTATAACCTGTATAAATTGGTTCTTTGGGATATTTGTAAAAATGAAGATGTCAAGACTTTCTAAGCCCTTGTGTGTTTTTTCATAAAGTTAAACAAAAGATTTTTTTTAGTTCCTTACTGGAAGGAGGCAGGAGAACAAAGTAAGATGCTATCTGCAACCAATAAGCTTTGTGTATTAAGCATGCCACTTAGTGAGTGACAGTATACTTTGGTTACGTGCTATGTACATAGCATTCTACCTAGAATATTGTACTAAGCAGTACAGGTACTTGTCCTCATGGAGCTTACAGACTGAATAGAAAATATTCAGAACTCTTTAATTTTGAAAGAATAACAATTCTATTTAAATAAAACATATCATTTATCTTTCTCACTATTGTTGTGAGAATTAATATGAAATATACCTATACGACCTCTGAAAACTAAGTACACGGGATTTAGAATCTATGACATTGTTGTAGCTAAAGCACAAATATGAATAAAAAAGCCAGAATCTTTTGAATTTGAAATAATTTTAGTGGTCAATGTAAGAATGCTCTTGTGGGTCCTTAATGGATAAACCCCAAATGCTACTTAGACCAAAACATCTTTCTAACGTCTTTTTCTGTCTTGTCTCTCGCACTAGGAATATAATGTGTTCCTTCCTCATGACATCAGTATCACTCTAAAATAGGAGCACTTTTCCTTCAGTTTCCCTTTTGTGTTTCTCTACAGAGAGCTATGCTTGTTCTTGAGTTTTATTGCTATTAGTTACAAGGAAATAAAATAAAATAATACAAATAATAAACATCAAAGAAATCATGAGGCTTAAGAAATGTTACAACTTCCTATAGAACTGATCCCACATGAATTGTCTGTGGTTCTCTTGCTGTGATAGTGACAGGAAACCTCCTCCGATTTCTGTGCTCTACTGTTCTTCTTGGTTTAGAAGGATGAGGTGTTTCCAATTCCCTCTTCAGCATCTGCATTAGTCAGGGTTCTCTGGAGGGACAGAACTAATGGAATATATATATATGTGTGTGTGTGTGTGTGTGTGTGTTTATTAAGTATTAACTCACATGATCACAAGGTCCCACAATAGGCTGTCTGCAAGCTAAGGAGCAAGGAGAGCCAGTCGGAGTTCAAAAACTGAAGAACTTGGAGTCTGATGTTTGAGGGCAGAAAGCATCCAGCACGGGAGAAAGATGTAGGCTGGGAGGCTAGGCCAGTCGCTTTTTTCACATTTTTCTGCCTGTCTAGCCATGCTGGCAGCTGGTTAGATTGTGCCCACTCAGATTAAGGGTGGGTCTGCCTTCCCCAGCCCACTGACTCAAATGTTAATCTCCTTTGGCAACACCCTCACAGACACACTCAGGATCAATACTTTGTATCCTTCAATCCAATCAAGTTGACACTCAGTATTAACAATCACAGCATCCCAGTGTTTCTGACCTCATCCTGAATTTAACACAAAAACTGAAAATGTAATCAAAAGAAACTTTAATTTCCTCCAACTCCCTCAGTTGGTCAATTTTCTTGAAGAGGATTTCAAGACTGAAAGTCACTCATTTTTCTGTGCATACAACTTAAATAATACCATAAATTAATTTTTACAACTTTATGATAACATTTGAACTATTTCAAACTGGTACAATAGAAAGGTTGCTACTGGAAATATTATAATTACTGCCAGACAGTATCATTGCTCCATAATATTTCACATGTCTCTTGATTTACCAGTTAGCAAGCAGCCAGGAACCAACCTTTATTTTTCTGTTATTAGAAAAATATGTTGAGGGTTAGTGGGACTAGGACAGCTAAGAGACCTGCAAAGTCTAAAAGTAAAAGGAAAACAACAACAATGAAGGGATACATCCAGCTACAGACAGATGGGCATCCACTTAGGCAGAGTCAATTATTTAGAGGATTAAGCCGCAGATAACAAGCAGGCAGTATTATAGGCTAGTTTCAATAAAATGTTAAGTGACAGATTCTGCAGATGAGTGTAATATAGTGACAAGGAACCTAAGAATATACCAGACAAAGAACTATTAGTGGATTCTCATAGCGCCTTGCAAGACTCTAGTTAAAGACTTGGCATTAGAAACAGGGTGTTTGCTGTGTGTATACAGGGGTAGAGGTGGGGGCAGAAAAGTGAGAGAAAGTATATAATTATTCACAGAGGAAATTAGCAATTTCTTTAGCTATAAAGATCATAATTGAGACAATTGGCTAAAATATCAATAAGGGGTGCAGATTAGATAATATTGTCTATGGTAATTTCTTGATATTTCTTATTTACTTCATTATATAAGATGATGTAGCTGTATTTTAGGAAGAACACATTGAGGATTTAAGTCTCAAAGAGCATCGTGTATGCAAAATAGTCTCCATATGTACAAATAAACGTAAAGAAAAGGATGCAGCAAACAGTAAAATGTTAACATTTGAGTAATCTGAGTGTAAAGAAAACCTTTGTACTTTTACAGCAATTTTTATAAGTCTTTTCATATTTCACAACAAAAATTAAAAGGTCTACTAGGCAATTTTCAAAATAGATACTCAAGCATAGAATGCAGGACAGCAGTCCACTTACTAGAAAAGTCTCAAGAACAGAAGAGTGTTGCCAATGTCTCTTTTTATTGTTAGTGATGGAAACGTAACTACAATTCATTTAACAAACAATAACAACCACCAGCACCAGTGTTTTGGAAGAATAGTGGCATATGCCACAGAATCAACAAATAAAAGGCTGCAGAAGAAAAGGAAACATTTAGCACTCTCGATGTCTGAAACCTGCAGACTTCTCTATACATTCCTCAAGCCCTCACCTTAGCTTATCACTCAGTATCAAGCTTTTATATAAGATGGTTGTCTTTTGCATATATATATATATATATATATATATATATATATATATATATGGGATAGACAATGATTTAACTGACATTGGTCACTCATTGGACCTACCACTTTAGATGGGAGAATACAGCACTGTGATCAACCCTCTGCATCTTATATCTATCGCTGGGTGGAGTACTGGAGGTACTAGTGCTATGATTGGCAGCTTCACAAGCAGTCCCTGCATTAAGGGTTAATTCCCCAAAGGTGAGAAGTTAAGTAAACATTATAGTGTTACAATCAATGTTTTGGTTTGAGTGGAGATTCACTCCAACCCTACATTAAGGATGGGTCCTAATTTTTCCAATCTTATGAGTTGGATAGCAGGCTCTAGACGGATAATTTTTCAGGATCAACAGATTATGCAGTCAGATCCATTATAGTACAATGCAAATTCTGCTAAAACTTCGAGGATGCTAGCAGGTACTGTCTTCTACTGAATTTGACCCTGAAAATTTGTAATTGAGAAGTTGCTATCCCAAAAGCAAAGGCACTGATAAGAGTTGATTAAAAGAGGGAGAAAAATTGATCTTGATGACATTTTTTGAGTGCAGGGAACCATGCTTGAAGCCAATTATACCCCTGAAGGTTTTAATCAAGAGTCATTAATTTCTTTTTTGCTTTTTGCTTATATCCACTTGGGTTTGGTTTACTTGTCACTTATGTCAGAAATATCCTGATACCATACTATTAATAAAAGAAAGAGGAAACAAATGCTTAACACCTACCACCACCATTACAACCCCCCCCCCCCCGCCACACACACACCTTTATGTACACACTTCAATAGAGTTTCATCACTGTGAATGGAAAATAAAATCAAAGCAAGATAAAAAGTAAACTTATTTTGATGGTTAACCAAAGTAACTCAATTGTTCTTAAGACCCATTTACCAGAGATCAGGACTGATCTTAGTGTATGAGGTAAAGCCATTTTATAAGTGAGAGAAAAAACATAGAACTTTAAGAGCAAGAAACCAAACATGTGACACCATTTCAATTTGAGAGTTGAATAATTATTATATTCCTAGATTTATATGAGCCAAGGAAACTTACATAGAAGGCTGCTAAGAAGTGCACACTTTCCTAATCCTATCATCACCCAACAATTTGTACAAGAATTCAGATTAGGTAGGTCTCAATGAGTATATATTGATTGAGAAAGTTTAAAATAGATATTCCTTTCCCTCATCTCACTACCATGCCAAAAAGAGATCCAAATGAACTCATGATTTCAACAGTGTGATGGTTAATTTTATGTCAACTTAACTGAGCTAAGGGATATCCAGATAGCTGGTCAAACATTATTTCTGAGGGTGTCTCCAGAGAGTTTAGCATTTGAATCAGTGGACTGAGTAAACATCCCTCTCAACAGTGTGGGTGGGTATCACCAGTCCATAAAGGACCCAAGTAAAACAGGATGACAGAGGAAAGGCAATTTGTTCTTTCTGCTTGAACTGGGTCATCCATCTTCTTCTGTTCTTGAACATTGGCACTCATAGTACTTAGGCCTTGGGACCTGGACTGAAACTTATCCCATTGGGCCCATGGTACTCAGGCCTTAGAGTCTGGACTGGAACTACACCACTGGATTTGTAGACTTCCATCTTACAGATAGAAAATCATGGGACTTCCATAACTGCATAAGCCAATCCTTTGAAATAAATCCCTCATAATAATTCAATCCCTCATAATAATATCTTTCTGCAAATCTATAGGTGTAGATATCTATGTCAATATCTACAAAGATACAAATATATAGATCTATCCTATTGGTTCTATTTCTTTGGAGAACACTGACTAATAGTTATCAAATATTGGTGCCTCTTTGTTTTCAAGGCTTAATAATCAGATTGAAGGCTAATATTTTTTAAAATAATAAATAACTGATTTTACTACATCTCTCTGATCTGGCTGTTTAATGTCTCTCTATTTCCATTTTTATCTGTACAAGGTGGTAATTATACTTCCTTATCTCCCACAAGCACTGTGATAATTACTGTTGGTAAAGCACTTAGGTTTATATGGATAAGGGAAATGGTGTAAGGGCAAAGCATTATCATCATAATTATCATTTCCCTGGGCATCTGCTCATTAATGGCTGCATTTGAGTAAAAACCCATGAAATGTTTAATTGATATGAAACAGAAATTGGTCAACCTTACTCATATTCACTGCCAAAATTAAGTCCAGAGAGAAAAAACTTTTCTCTAAATAGATGATCTCAAATTCCATCACAGAATGGAATACAGTAGTTTTAAAGCATTTAAACAATTCAGAATTCATTCATTTAACAGACATTTATTGAATATCTAGTGTGTGCCAGAGACTGTTCTGGATTCTGAGCATATAGTGGTAAAGAAACATAAAATTGCCTTTGTGGAGTTTACATTCTAGGGTTTAGAATATATACCTGGGCTTTTGTTTTCTCTTCTGATCCAGATCCTCTTTTAAGTTCTTCATCACAGACTCCATCCCTGATGCTATCTTTTGCAACACATCTCAAGCCACTTGTATTTTTTCCCTCTCTGGAAGGTAAGTTCTAAATATTTATTTTCCTAAACAATGAATTGCTGCCCATCATGTAAAACTGCTTTATATTTGCATGTTATTTTTCCCCTAAAACCATTGAAAGTTTAAATTGTCCATGGCATTTAGCACAGTGCTATACACTTAGTGTGCTCATAAGTGATTATTTAATTAAATTGAACATGTAACATCTGTCATTAATTTTTTTGAACTGTATACTTAGAAATGATTTCTAGACACAGGCAACCTATTTGTTATTTTGCCAAGCAAAACTAGGGTTTGCAAAAAGGTCAGATTTAGAAAAACATACTTCATTTTCTGTCTGTGCTACTCCACTGCCCAGTGCCATTGCAGCATCTCCAGTTCTTTTAAAGACAGTGCCTGCCAAAATCACCCCAGTTATCCTACAGTGTATTTTCTGGATACTCTTGACCATGTCAATTAGCAACCACAGGATATCCAAGTATTATTTCTTCAACTCTGACTCTCTTGAATGCTGTCAACTGCTGAGTTTCCAACTGTCTCCAAAACTGCATGAAGGCACTTTATCTCTTACTAGCTTGAGGCTTTTTTTTTTTTTTTTTTTTTTTTCCTAAGTACAACTGGCACTATTTCTGCTGAGCAAAATGCCCTGGAGTGCTGGCGATAACAAATCAATCTTCAATTTTGTCCAACATTAGGGTTCAAATCCAAGTTGTAGGTTCAATAGAAGAAAAGTAAAAAATCAAATCAAGGTTATAGGTTCAATAGTGTCCCAAGAACACTAAGAAAATATTATTTTTGAATCCCAAAATTTTAAGAATTCTGGAAGTGAAATATCTCCTTCAGTTTCTGGGTCCCTTGGTCAATTTCTCTGTTTTCTCTATCATCCTAACTTCTCTCCCTGTTCTTCAGATTAAATGAACCAAACCCTAGTGGCTGAACTAGGAATAAATCTAGTCAGTAAACACCATAATGTGAACAGACTCAATTGTGTCCTCTACAAAGCCAAGCTTATCTAACTTTTTAGATAAGGTGTAACTGTCATCTCAAAAGTTCCTTCATGAAAAGATTTTTCTTGTAGCATCCTCATTATCTGCCCTGAAATGGGCACATCTCTGGTTTAGGCTGAATGAGACAGAGTCTTTCACACAATGACTTTTTTTCCCCCTTTACTTCTTTGTAGGATCAATGGACTGGGAAAGTATAAACCAAACAGTCACTCTGTTTTGTTCACTACACCAGGCTTATTTTTCAAAAACTTGAAGGTTGTGGAAAATAAAGTAAGCTTTATATTGCTTTCAATAAATGGAAGCTATAGAAAAGCTAATTTAAACTATTTTTATGCTATAAAGTTGTAGTTAGGGCTAGGTACAGTGGGTTACACCTGTAATTCCAGCACTTTGAGAGGTGGAGGTGAAAAAACTTCTTGAGGTCAAGGTTGCAAGACCAGCCTGGGGCAACACAGTGACTTTTCTCTATAAAAACAATTTTAAAAATTAGCTGGGCATGACAGTGCATGCCTGTAGTCCTATCTAATCGGAGGCTGAGGCATGAGGATGGCTTTGGCCTAGGAATTCAAGGTTAGAGTGAGCTATGACGACATCACTGCTCCCTAGCCTGGTAACAAAACAAGACCCTGTCTCAAAAAAACAAAAAGTTGTAATTAATGTTATAAACATTAGTAATAATGGTGGGTTTGGGGTAAAGTTAGCTGACGTTAAAGACAGGAATATCAAATTATTTCTCTTGTCAATTAAACCATTGCATCCCCAAATTCCACCCATAAACTCTATGAAAGTGTTATCCTAAAGGAACAGCAGCAAAATGAGAATTAAATACTGCCCAATACCCTTATTACGCACTCTGTTAATAGCTAAGTTCAACACATGCTTTAGTCTTGGAAGCCAAACAGAGACTTCTCCCTGCATCACTTTCACATTTGCTCCTTTCCCAAATCCAAATCTTGAGATCTTACCACATTCTTAACAGTTGCACAGGGGAAATAAATCAAGGATAAAGAAGATGTGAGATGGTTGGGCTTAATTTCAACAATGCCAACTTCTTGGACAAGTCCTTAACTTATCTGTGTCTCATTGTTCCTGTCTGTGAAGTAGGAATAATCATCATATCTACTCCATACTTGAGTTATGAATAATAACTGTGCTAACCTATATAAAATGCTTCAAAGCATGGTCAATAAATAGTAAGTTTCAATAAATATGAGTTATCACAATGATGATAATTATTACCATCATGCCATCTTCATCATGACGTATCAGGCCCTGCCCCAACCTTATCACTTATTTTCATGTATAGAGAAAGGAAGAAAAAGAGAGAGGCCTATTTTAGGCCATTCAGTCACATAAAAAGGAAATAACCATTCATAAGAGTAACCATTCATAGCCATTCATAACCACCTAGACAAAATATACACACCAGTGTGGCTCAGTCAGTTGTTATGAACTTGAACCAAACTGGCATGTCCTCTTTCTTTAAAGAAAATAAAATCTAGTCAAGCAAATGGGTGAGTGGATGTGAAGATGGACTGGAGAATAATCTTTCTCTATAAATCAAACCTGTCAAAGACATGGGATGCCTCAAAAATATTAAATTAGAAATTGGAAGGCAAATTTAGAAATTCTGAGGGAGAAATGCCTGCAGTGATATAGCACTAAATTTAATGCTCTGAAGAGGACATATGGGAGAGGCAGAGGACATAACCAATAGAAGGCTAGGGCTAAGTGTGAGTGAGGGAAGGAAAGTGGCAAGGAGAATACTGAGAGAGCAGTCTAATGATCAACATTGAACACAAACACAAACCATTTGTTGATCAATCTACAGTTTTTTTAGCAAGAAGTTTTCAAGTCATTAAAGACTTCAATTTTTATGAGAGTCACAAATTTTATTGCAAAGCATATTACACTATTCCAAGGATTAAGCTATCATATCTTCAGTGGTTTTAGTCACCCACAAAATTATATAGCCCCACAGGAAATAAACAGATTACTTTTCCCTAGTCAAGAAGAGAAAGTGCAGATTCCAGTTTTCTTGACAGAGGTGCATTTCTGAAAAGGATTGGCTGCTCTTCAGATGCTTATAGAATGGAACAATTCATATCACCTCTGGAATGGATTACAATGATGTTAGGACTTTAAAACAGAAGAGGGCCCATTGTTACCTTACTAACGAGTAATCCCAGGGAAGCAAAATCAGATTAATCATTCAACTTCTCTTTGAAGAACTCTCAAGGGAGCTCTGCTTAAGGAAGAATGCTAGAAAGATCATGATGGAACACTCATATTAGCATTATTCTACATAAGACAAAACAAGCTACCAATGTAACAATAGAACCTAGGGTCAAAAGTGAAGACTGCTCTAAAAAGGGATGGAAGTGACAAAGATGAGTTGTTATATTTTTTTTGCATTTGGGCTGGTTCTATTTTCTCATTTCAATTCATTCTTGGAAAAGTGGTAGGTTAAGTGCTGTGTGTGTGTGCGCGTGTGTGCACATGTGTGCACGTGTGCACCTGTATGTGTCTATTCCTAGGGCAACTGTAGCACATTCACTTTAGTGACTCATATTTTGAAAGGCACCAATTTTCTTTTTCTCTTTAACAGAAGGGTGCCTCTTTTCTTTGGTTTTTGACCTCTTTTGTGCCAAAGGAAATGTGATTTTTGGACACACTGAGATGGAAATATTTGTTATTGTTATATTGTTGGGTAGTAGTGATACAGCTGTAGACCATCATCAGGCTAAGATGTTTTAATAACCATACATTTTAAAAAATAGCCATTTGAAAATAAGGCATAAGAAAAAATTTCAGCATATTTATCAGAAGACATAAAATCATTTTGTAAGCCAGTAGTATATCATCAGTAATTGATATCTAGTTGAATAATAGAAACATTTGTATTATTATGGTAATATGTGGTTAAAGATGAATTTTTTCTTAGTATTCATTGCCAGAATCTTTAATTATTAACTTTTTGTGAATTGAGGCAAACTGACATCTTAAAATTGATCTACTGAAGCCTTCCTTTCTTTCTGAAAGATGTGTGTACATTCTTTTTTAAGTAAAATTCAACTGTTTTTAAACTATCTATTAAGGCAAAGTGTGTTTTTCTCTCTCAGGCTTACTGCATTTTCTGTCAACACTCACTCGTCTTCTGTGACTTTCTGTCTCTGGACTATCATCATTTTCCCTTAGGGAAACTAATACAGACAACTGATTTAATTACTAGGCCTGCTATTACCACTTGACTTTAATTCACATAAAATAATACGCTTTTTACAAATGATTTTAAATCAGAATTTCAGGTCAAGGGAAGCATATTTGAATGATGTGTGTTTGATCATTATCGCTTCATAATTTTTAGGCCAATTGTTGAGAAAATTTGAGATATATATTGCATGCTAAGATATACATTGCATGATAATCTTAAGATTATCTTCCTGGTATTCTGCAACCTGGTAAAGGGTAATTAATGGTACTCAGCTTCTCTTATAAATATGTTTTACTAACATAAACAAGTAGTAGAAATGGTTTTTTACATTTTGCCACAATCCAGTAATAGGTAACATGGTTCAGTGTATGTAATATGAAGTAGCAGTTACTGATAGCAACGGGAGACAGACAAATTCCTAGGTAGACAGGCACAGACCTGATGAAACCTGACCTTCAAGCCAAAAACAGTTTAAAACCTGAAAACCGAGCAGCTATTTCCAGATAGAGTGCAAGAACAGAGTGAAAACTTCTATCCCTTGTTGGAGGCTGAAAGATTGAGGGTCGTAATCAACTCAGTATACCACTGGAGGTTATGTGAGTAAACAGCAAACTGTTCTCATAAACACAGAATGTTGGCAAACTGACAAATTACGTCTGCCACCCAGAAGGAATGCTGGGGGCATTGTTTATGCAATGTTTATGATTAGGGTACATCATTATTACTAATAGGCTTCGGCCTATTAGTAATAATATGAACCTGTGATCAATTAAGCAACTGACCAATTGTTACCTCCTCCTCCTAGCTCTTGGTCCCAATAAATACGAAGAGCTGTGGAAGCTCAGGGGCTGCCTTTGCTCACTAGAAGCAAGGAGCTCTCTTCTTCCCCTGGACTTTTCCTTTAAAACAGTTTCTTTTGTTTTTTGTTATCATTTTCTATGTTCATTCCTTCGTTCAGTCTTGTAATGAGGGTCTCAAGCAGTAACAGTAGTAACTGCTGTAATGATGGTCTCAAGCAGTAACAGTAGTAACTGTTGTAATGACAGTCTCAAGCAGTAACAGTAGTGACTGCTGTAATGACCCTCTCAAGAAGTAACCATGGCAGTCTGTCACAAACCCTGTCTTACTCTCTCTCTCTATTGTTTCCTTCTGGATGATGCCTTTTAACCAATCAGATGGTTCTTTTTTCAAGACTACCCATGGACTAATCACCATATATTCCCCCATTCTAAGCCCATAAAAACCCTGGACTCAGCCTCACAGATAGCTACCTGTTTTCAGGATCCCCTCTTGCAGCTGAGAGCTTTACTTATGTTACTCAATAGCATTCTTCTCTGCCTTACTCATTCTCCCCTGTCTGCATGCCTTATTCCTCTTGGTCATGGGACAAAAACCTGGAACTCACCAAGCTGTGGGCAGTGGGAATGAAAGAGCTGTAACCCTCCTGTTTGTCAAACTGCAGGGGCAAAAAAGCCTCTGAGTGCCACTCCCTCCTGCTTGCCAAACTATGGGAAAGGAAAACCTGATGGGTCCCACTCCCTCCCACTCATTGAACTACAGAAAAGAAAAAAACTACAATATTTTCATGATGGAAAACAAGATGAAATTAGTTCAACTTGGAACAAATAAAATCTTGAATGGACAAAATTATAACTATTGTCCATAAGAATTGTTGAATGTTGCAAAAGTTCACAAAAAAGACTCAGGTTGTTTAGAGAAGTAACATGTAAAGATTATGAGAATCACATTTTCCTATACTTTTTAATAATGTATACATTTTAGGAGTTTTTCATATCCAAGAACCTTTAAAATATGTTTTGAATAAAATTACTTATTTATATAGAATAAATTTAGTTTTAAAAAAGGAATCCTCAAATTAATACAAAAATAGAATACTAATATCATTAGCCATAAATAGAAAGTAATAAAAGCAAACCAATGTAGTAAAAGTGAAAAAATGTTATTTATTTACTTGAGTAAAGAACTATCACAGATAATTACATTAATATCATTTTATGTTGGCTTTACATCTCAAAATATGACAAGTATTTACATTGGCCCTAATTCTTAATTGCAAGCCACCAGGTAATCTTGATTAAGTTTCTCAGTGTGCAGTCTCTATAAACTCTTCTGAAACTTGCATTGCTGTCTCTAAACACTTAACCATAATATGATCATTTATTTTTCAGTAAAGTGATAGCACAGGTTCTCTTATGGTATTAAATAAATCTTTCAAAGAAGATTTCAATTTTTTCCAAGATGGTAGATTAGAGGATTTTAACATGCCTCAACCATTTGGAAATAGCAAGACAATACATAAAGATAAACTCTGTGGGGTTTAATTCGAGGAGGAAAACAGGAATCCACCAGAATTGTGAAGAAGACCCCAGATCCCAGGGAGGATGCAGGAAAACAGCTCCCATGATGACAACCAGCTGGTAAAAGTGAATGAAGCCTCAGTATGTGAGAGTGGCAGAGACCCTCCCTTTGTGACTCACCTTTCCATTAGAGACCTGAGCAACCCAGGCCAAGGGAAAGCAGTTTGTTTTCCTACAAGCACTGGAGCTAACATGGGGATAGGATTGGAGACACCATGAGGAAAACACAAGGGGAAAAACTGCAAACATGTTCTCAGACTAGGGATTTAGGGCAAGATGCCAATTTTAATCCAGGGACGCATACAGTCAACCATTCTTTGGCAAACTGGAGGCATGGCTATGCAGGTATTTTAGCCTTGGGCCAGAGATTGGAATCCCTGCACTGGAGTGAGGGTAGTGGTCTCAACAGCCAAAACTGAAAACACCTCAGCAGTAGGTCCTGGAATTCCTGGGGCAGGAGGAGAGCTGTTACAGCTGCTGTTTCTCCTGGATGATGAGACTTGCATTCAGGGCCAGTCTGGCAACCTAGAACTGGTCTACAAGTGTCATTGCTGTGTGCCCTAGCCAGCTCCTCTGAGATCATAGTGCAGTGGGGCCCTCTCTGCTCCATGTCCAGGTAGATCTTCAGGTATTCAGAATACCTCCTCACCTGATTCAGCAGCCAGACCCACCCCACCCTTCCTATACATAGCTGTGGCACAGTGGGTTACTCTTCACTCCAAATATAGGCAAATCTCCATGTATTTGGAGCACCCACTCACACGAACCAGCAGCCTGGGTTGTCACACCCTTTCTGTGCAGAAATCCTACTCAGGGGGCCCCTCTGTACTTCACATTCAGGCAGATCTCCAGGCATTCAAAGCACTCACTCACCTGGATCAGCAGCCTGAACTGCCCCACCCTTTGTGTGCATAGATCATGGTGAAGCAAGGACTTCCCTGCTCCACACCCAGGCAGATCTCCAGGCCTTCAAACCACCTTCTTTCCTGCCTTGGAAGCCTCATGTGGCCCAACCTTCCTATGAAGAGATCAGGATGCAGGGGGGCCCACTCTGCTTCATGCCCAGGCAAATCTCCAGGCATTCAAAGCATCTTCTGGCCTGGTTCAGCAGCCTGAGTCACCCCATCCCACCTATGCAGAGATCTTGGTACGGAGTGGCCTTCTCCATCCCATGCTCAGGCAGATCTCTAGACACCTGGAACACTCACTCTCCTGGATTAGGAGTTTTTGCTGCCCTCCAATCCCCAAGCAGAGAACTCAGGGCTGAGGTCCACACCGCTGGGCACATAGTGGCCACTCACTGGATTCTTCCTTGACACTGGTGTTTTTGGCTGCCATGGGAGACATGTAGGTGGACCTGCCTGGTCTAGCCCTGTCCATCTTGACCCCCACATCCTGGGACTGAGGAGAGAACTTAAATGACTGTGCACTCCATGAACCAGCCCATTTCCTTGGGCAACAAAGAGCTCCTCTCAGCAAAAAAGATTAAGCAATTACCTAGAAGCATTGGCCAAAGCTGTCTCTTACCCATAAGCACCACTGAACTGTACAGCTCAACATAAAACTTGCCAACAGAAATGTGTAGGGCTATAGAAGCAAAGTCAAAAGGCCCTACCCAGCATTCTCTATAGTCATATCCCCTAGGGAGGTGGGGAGGGGAAAGGAAAGGGAAATCAGAAAAAAGACAATAATGTTACAGGAAAGGAAGAAAAAGGAAAAAAAAAAGTCCTACCTGCACAAAAATAGTTACAAAAATTACAAGTACCAGCTTCTCCAGATAAGAAGAAACCAGCACAAGAATTCTGGCACCATGAAAAGTCGGAATGTAGTGACACCACCAAAGGGTCACACTAGCTCACTTAGAACAGTCTATAACAAAAATGGGAACTCAGAAGAGATAAAGAATTCAAAGCATGGGTTGCACTGAACTCAATGAGTTCCAGGACAAGGTTGATAATCAAGACAAAGAAAATTCTAAAGCAATACAGGAAATGAAGGAAGGGATAAAGATCTGAAAAAGAAATCACTTGTAGCTTCTGGCATTGAAAAAACTGCATTAAGAAATTTCAAAATATAACTGAAAACTTAATCAATAGACTGGACCAAGCAGAAGAAATAATTTCAGAGCTTAATAACTGGTCATTCAAAGTAACTCAGTCAGACAATAATAAAGAAAATAGAATTTTTAAAAATGAAAAGTCTTCAATATATATGGGATTATGTAAAGTGACCAAACCTATCAATTATTGGTATTACTCACAGACAAATGTTGTAAGAAAGGTAGACATCCAGGTATCACAACTCCAGAGAGCACCTGTGAGACACTATACAAAAAGACTACACTGCCCAAAGTAATTTATAGATTCAACTGTATTCCTATCAAAGTACCAAAGTCATTCTTCACAGAATTATTTTAAAAAAGCTACTATAAAATTCATATGGAACCAAAAAAGGAGCCCAAATAGTCAAAGTTTTTATAAACAAACAAACAAACAAACAACAACAAAAAAAAAACAAAGCTAGAGGCATCACACTACCTGACTTCAAATTATACTAAAAAGCAACAGTAACCAAAATGGCATGGTAGTGCTACAAAAACAGACACATAGACCAATGGAAAAGAATAAAGAACCCAGAAATAAAAGCACTGACCTACCACCATATGAACTTTGACAAAGCTGTAAAAAAGAAGCAATGGAGACATAACTCTCTATTCAATAACTGGTGCTGGAATAGCTGGCAGGCCATATGAAAAAGATTGAAACTGGACCTCTATCTTTCACCATATACAAAAAACTAACTCAAAATGGATTAAGAATTTAAATGTAACACTTCAAATTATAAGAATCCTAGAAGAAAACCTAGGAAATCCCATTATAGACATCAGATCTTGGGAAAGAATGTATGACTAAATCTTCAAAAGCAATTTCAAGAAAAACAAAAATTGACAAATGGGACCTAAACTAAAGAGCTTCTATACAGCAAAATAAACTATCAACAAAGTAAACATACAGCCTACAAAATGGGAGAAGATATTTGCAAACTATGCATCTGACAAAGGTCTAATATCCAGAATCTATAGGGAACTTAAAGAATGGAAGAAGCAAAAAACAAATAACCCCATTAAAAATGGGCAAAAGACATGAACAGATATTTCTCAAAAGAAGACATACAAGCAGCCAACAGCCATATGAAAATATGCTCAACATCACTAACCATTAAATAGAAATTGAGACCACAATGAGGTTATCATCTCACACCAGTCAGAATGAGTTTTATTATATTAAAAACTCAAAAACAACAGATGTTGGTGAGGTCACAAAGAAAATGGAACACTTATACAGTGTTGGAGAGAATGTAAATTAGTTCAGCCACTGTGGAAAGCAGTTTGGATAGTTTTCAAAGAACTTAAAACAAAAGTAACATTTGACCCAACAGTTACATTACTGGGTATATCCCTAAAAGAAAACAAATTGTTCTATCAAAAAAACATATACACTCTTATGTTTATCACAGCACTGTTCCTAATAGCAAATACATAGAATCAACCTAGTTGCCCATCAGTGGTGGATTGGATAAAGAAAATATGGTACATATACATCATGGCATACTCTGCAGACATAAAAAGTTAACAAAATCATGTCCTTTGCAACAGCATGAATGTAGCTAGAGGCCATTATCCTAAGTGAATTAATGCAGGATCAGAAAACCAAATACCACATGTTCTCAGTTATAAGTGGTAGCTAAACGCTACTTATGAACATAAAGATGGCAACAGTAGACACTGGTGACTATTAGAGGGGGTAGGGCAGGATCAGAGAAAGAGGTGAAAAACTAACTATTGAGTACTGAGCTCATTACCCGGGTAATGGTATCAGTCATACTTCACACAATATACCTGGTAACAAACCTGCACATGTAACACCTGAATCTAAATAAAAGTTGAAATTATAAACAAAAGATAACAAAATTCAAAAACAAATAGGAAATCCATTGTACTATCTCTACAACTAAATTTAGAAAATAAAACAATCTTAAACATTTCTTCCAAAAATGACACAATAAAAATAACCTCCTTCTACAGACAAATACTTTTTAAAATCTGGCTACAACTAAAATATCTACCAGTTTAATTTTCTCAATGGATTTTCATAGGTATTTTAAAATTAAGATTTAGAAAAATATTTATCTGCTGCAAATAAAGCAGGTCAATTTTTCACTACTAGTTTTTGGAGAATATCTTAACCTCAGCCACACTAAACCTGCTATATGAATATTTATTCTATTCTCCAGAGACTAGGCATCTTTATCAATGGAAATCTATATAAATGTATCTACATATCAGAAAGATAGACTTTTATCTAAAGAAAAACTCAAATTATGTGGAAATTTTCTTTATCTTCCCTTTTATGTGTATAGAAAAATACAAGTAATAAATCAGAACTAATACTGTGTATCATTCATTTTCTCATAATATTAGAAGTTTTCTGTCAAGAACCATGCTATGGGCTCACATCGGATAATTATTGCAAAATGTTAAACTATGTGCTTTCTTAGAACACAAAGTAGTATAATAATTCAATTGCTATTTGAGGAAAATAGGATGTTTCACTTTTGCCTCATCTAAAGACCTTATCCATGTTATTTTTTTTTAATCAAATGAATCATAGGCAAAAACTCTCAGCATCGCTAAGGCAGGAGAAAAAAGTAAGAAAAAGAAGCATCTAAAAGAAATGGAGCATAAAGTGAAGCAAGATCTTTGGAAAATTCAGTTCACAAAAAGGTTTTATGGTATGTAATTTATTCATGGCTTCTGCCAGATGGAGTTAATAGCAGCTGCCTATCCTCTTGGTTGTGGTAGTCATCCCCTAAAATGTCTCAGCTTATATCCTAAGAAGGAAGGCATCACTGCTCAGTTACAATATTATCCCTGCAACACAATATTCCATAGATGAAGAGGCTATGAAACAGGCATATAGATGCATCTGAGGCCAGTCAGTACTCTTCAGGGATTGTATTTCTACTGCTGGAATTCACAGGGCCCTAAGGATTCATCTCAATGAATTCCTCATCTGACCTATGCCCTTTATTTTATGTTTTTGTTGATTTGTAATATATATGCAAAAAGGAAAGTGAGAGTAATTGTTTGATTCCATAGAGAGAGAATAAAGATTCACAAAATACCAGATAAGAGTCTGAACTTCCACTTTTATTTTGTGAATGTCTTATATATCATCCTCATGCATTTAGCCTAATTTTATTTGATTCTTGTAGCAACCCTGTAAGAAAATATTTGTATTTCTAAATTTTAGCTCAGATAATAAAATCTCAATAATATAACTAGCAAGTAGTTGGCCTGAATTGGACCAAGTCACCTACATTCCAATCTTGTCTATTTTGTTACTCTCTGACACTTGCACCATGATTCAACATTGAACAGAAACTGGATAAGTGGGTGGGCCAGGCAACTAAAAAGTCTGTCATTAACTGCTCTGAGGTATGTCAATTGCATCCACTCTGTAGGTACACTCAGAGCTACCATCACCAGACTACAGACAGGAAACGAGGGTCTTAGCTTTAAATTTGTAAGAAGCTATCTGACATAGTCTTGATTCTATGTGTAAAGTGAGCAAACATCAAGACCACATGAAGCCTAGAGAAACCATGACCTACATCATGCAATGACAGTTCTGAGTAATAAATGCTAGCTTAACCAAAATCAGGATCACCCTTAGAATGTGTCATTGAATATAAATAGCAAAGATACATCACTCAGAGAAGAGAAAATATAAGTGCATGCAGGATATTTATGAGACTAAAGACTAAGAAATATTAAAGGGCAGCAAAAGCAGCATCTACCATATTATACAAAACAGGCTGAAACCTAAAGAGGTACAAATCTGTAGTTACTTTTCAGAAGAAAAGTGCCTGACTCATGGAAGGTCAGAAGTCAAAAACAGACTTGCAGGGACAGATGGGTCATGTCAAGAATAGGTCTACAGGGACAAGTATAATCAATACTAAGGACTGGGTTAGAAAGCAGGGCCTGAGGACAACTGAAACTTTCACCAAATTAAAAAATATCTGCTCAAGAATTCTACCTGGTACTAAGAGATTACATTTTTTTCTTTAGCAATTGAACCAGTTCAGAAATCTCCTGTATTTGGCTTTATAAAATGGGTGCAACAATAATATTATATCACATATTTGGTGGCTTTACTCTTTTACTTTATTATCAGTAAAAATGTCCAGTCAATAAAATTGTCCAAGTTAATATTTCTGTATTAGAAAAAACTGCTGTAACAAATCAACCTCAGAATTTATTGTGAGCTAATCATGATAGAAGTTTAATTTTCACTCACCTCAACTATCCAAAGAAATGTTCCTAAACGGCATTAGCTTCTTTTTTCTCAGGGGTTCAAGGATCCAGGTTCCTTCCATTTAAGTGTCCTGCTATCCCTTAGGGTCCCATCGTTATTTGCATTTAGCAAGTGAAGAGGCAAGAGAGGCAAGAGAAGGCACAGTCTTTTCTTAAAAAGCTTGAGCAGAAAGTGCACACATCTCTTCTACTCACAGTTCTTTAGCTAGAGGCCTGTCATATGGCCACAACTAATAGCAAGTATGACTCATTATATGTCCAAAGAGAAGAGTGTGAATTTTGATGAATATGTAACAATTTTTGCCAATGAATCATTTTCCACTTACATATATGGGTATCCAGTGAACACCAAGTGTGATAGTAACAGTAACCAAAGACTGAAGTACATTTAAAATGAGGAACACCCAAACAAAATTGAAGTATAATATGGTATGTACCAACCAATTCAAGAGAGCTAAGCAGTCTTCTAATGCCTAGCAAACAGTCATGTGCCACTGAACATGACTAGATCTTATTCCTTCTAACTGTATTTTTGTACCCATTAACCGTCTCCTCCTTATACTCCACTCTCAACTACCCTTCCTGAACTTCTTTTTTATTCTAACACAGATACCTGCTTTCCTTGTTCTTCTTCCCTCATATGCTGTATTTTAATATCCATGGATAGGGATATTCATAGATAAAATATTTCTTTTGGTCACATATGTGAATTTTTCCAATTTGATTTGAGGAATAAAGACACGATAACCTGGATGTTGGAGAACACATATATGTCTAGAAATAGTCTAGAACTATCTGTGAAATTTCACAGCATTAACAGACTAATAATCATCTTATAATTTGCTAGGAGACAAGAAGGAAAGAAATATTTAAATGAGACCTACAGAGAACACACATCTCTAAATGTCAGGCAAGGTGGTGGAGAAGGCTACATTTCAGGCTGACTTTCTTGTCTTGTATAATAATTCTGTGCCTATTGAAGTTGATACTAAATGAGAGATTGGTGAGTAAAGTTGACAGGATTTTATCTATGTAAATTTCCACCTTTAAAGTAAACTTGAGACATTGCCTTCCTTATTCCCATGACAACAGCAAACATCTAAAAGTCAACAATATTTCCTAAAATTCTGAAAGCCCATTGAACTCCTTTTCAAGGGCTTTACATCTAAGAAAGGTAGCAAAGCCAGCAGCTGTGGCTCACGTCTGTAATCCCAGAACTTTGGGAGGCCGAGGCAGGTGGATCACCTGAGGTCAGGAGTTCGTGACCAGCCTGACCAATGTGGTGAAACCTCGTCTCTACGGAAAAACACAAAAATTAGCCGGGCATGCTGGCAGGTGCCTGTAATCCCAACTACTTGGGAGGCTGCAGTGAGACAATTGCTTAAGCCTGGGAGGCAGAGGTTGCAGTGAGCAGAGATCGCGCCATTGCACTCCAGCCTGGGAGAAACAGTAAGACTCCATCTCAAAAAAAAAAAAAAAAAAAAAAAAGCAATCCAATAAAACAGAAAATTTCCAAAATCCAAGAGAATTAATGAATGCTGTTTAAGCAGAGAATAGAAAATCAGTGGTCAGAGAATTGAGACCAACTGAGGATGCCAGCCTCCCATTGCACTGAATAGCTCACTTACACATGGGATTGAGTCATATAACCACTAGTCACTGGCTTGTGAATCTCTCTGGTCAACAAAACTAGCCTAACTAATACAACATCAAGAAATAACCCATATACAAATTTAGAAACCTCATTTTCAACACACAAAAAGGTACTGAAGAAACTGAGTCAGCAGCAATACCTAGTCTTTTACTCTCTTACTCTTATTTCTTCTCATATGGATAGAATTACTATTGCGATTACCAATATTTTAGGGACTTAGAACTAACTTTTCTCATTTTTATTTTTCCCTACTCTATTTTCAAAGTACTAGAGAACTTTTTTTTAATTACAATAAATTTGATGTTAGTTTCAGGGCAGCAGATAATAGAACTGGGGTCGGGGGAGTGGTGATTAGTGCAAACGATAGCATTCCTACTGAGTCACCTTGAGGTACTCTCTTGGAATAACTTGAGTTTGATTCCAACAGTTAGATTCCACAACTTGGGTTATATTTCTAAGATTTATCTCTTTTTTAATTTCTATGTGAATGCTACTAGTCAGTTTTAGAGAAATTAGACTTATTCCTGGATTGCCCTGAGGAAATGTTTTATCTCAGGATGGTCTTCATTGAAGTTCTTCAAACACATGTCTGTGGGAAACTCAATATATCAATATGTATTATTAATTATGTATATGTATATGAACTGGAACATAAAGAAACAGTATACTGGCTCAAAGAAGTTGCATAGTTTGTTTTGTCATGAATGGGTACAAATCTGATTAGAGACTGATCGTCCTATTATAAAGTCCTAAAAAGAGGAAAGACAGCAAAGAACAAATCTAGCAAAACTGGGTTTACCAACACAGATAATGATTTTGTCAAAATATTTAAAATGACACTGAAATAGCTGCTTTTTAAATTTTTTTATTTTACTTTGAAATAACGGCTTTTTGCAAGATACTTGTTTTATTTTTCTTTATTTTTTATTTTACTTTCCTAGAAAATCTCACATGGAAACATCTAAACCAAAGGGCCCAATCTTCTGCCATTACAAAATTATTATATTTTTAATAAAATTCATGGCTTCAAAACAATTTGAATTTTCACAGTCTTTAGTAAACAGTCTAAGGAAGGATTTGAGCTTAGTGTTTTAAAATTTAAGTTTTCATTTGGCACATGTTGGGCATAAGAGCATACGGAGCTGTGCTGTGTAAGTTTGATGGACATCATTGATAACTGCATAATGAACACTATCCTCAGCTTCTTCATTCACATTACATTAAATAAATATTATAATCTTTATATTTACTTTTCACAGTATTAATTCTTGATCAAAGCAATACAAATATTATTTGCTTTTCAATTTACATGATCTTTTCTAAAAGGCTTAGGTTACTTGAACGGAAAGTATAATGATTCAAATGCAAGTGAGAAGAATTTCTATTACCAAAATACAAATTCAAGAAAGTAAAACAGCATGCCTTATATAATAAGTAGATATTGACACACAGAAGAAAATATACAAAATGTAAATATATTCAGAAGTTGATTTAAAATTTTAAGTTAATTTCCACATGGTTTTGAACAGCATTTTATTGCAGCAGAATAAACTCTGTCTCCCTAGAGATATTTTTATCATCTACTAAAAACATTAGTGTCATATATTTCTAAGTTACTAATTTTAAATAATATAAAGAATCTATAGCCCTCTCCCCCATTCATTGTGGTTATCTGTACATTTCAATTTTGGCAATCACAGAAAATTTTCTCCAATATTGTAAGGTAAGAACAGTTTTGAATTAAAAAACCTTTCATTAATAGTATACCATTTTTCTTTTTGACTTTCAACTCATTGAAGCATGAACATCCTTTTGGCTGGATAATTGGGTTTTTGTATGAGAAACATACTTTTTGAATTGGCACTAGAGTACAAATTTAATTAAGGACACAATTCCTGTAATAATCAGAACATCTGTGCCGTGACCAAATAGTTCTCACTGCTTACATTTTTAAGACCTTTATTTTAGACTCTACAAAAGGTTAATTTGCCTTCTGATATTGAACATCTATTTGCAATTTTTAAACCTTCTGAAGCAATTTGGTGACTATATATAGTTCATGTGAAGTTGATTATAACAAGTAACTAGACATTTTTAAAGTCTATTTTAACAAAATGCAGATTTTAAAAACTCAAGATGGGAAATTTTGTTAAAAACACTAATTTAGAGAAGTTGTACATATTTAAAAATCAATTTCCCATAAAATCATTAGTGGAAAGACATAAGACTTTTATATTGAGAATTATTTCTTCTTTCATTTATCTTTATAATGGAAGAGAGAGATGTTAACATGAATATACACATGAATATAGATTTACCAAATGAGGGAATATTCCTATAACCCTCACAACCATCAAGCTAAGGTTAAACTTTGACAAAATATTGAAATGTCATGTACAATTTTTGGCTTTGAGAAAAAGAGGGAAGGTAGGGGTGTTCAGAGGTCAAATAAGAAAGGCAGCCACTAAATCTCTGAGGACAAAGAAATTAGGCAGAGAACATGATGAGAGAACATGTACCACTGTTTTTGAAGTTTCTAAAATGATTTAAATCTTTTTTTTTTTTTTTTTTTTTTTTTTTTTTTTTTTTTTACTTTTCAATGCAGTAGATGAGAGTAGACATGTTTATAAATAAAAATACTCTTAAAATAGTAAATGAGCAACTGAGAAATTGTAGGGTCACATAAGCATAGATGCATCTGTGTTATCAACATAACTAAATCAGTAACATAAACAAATGGAGTGTAAAAAACCCACCAAAACACCATCAACTGGATTCTACTTTGTTGTAGGAAAGATTTTCATTATACCAACCATAAAAGAGAATCACACGGAAAAGCCTTGGATATATTTTTTCTGCCTAGTACCATCCAAGGCACAAAAGTAGAATTCAACAAACAACATGAATTAAAATAATTTATTTGAAAAGCAAAAATTTACTTTAAAAAATATTGACACTGTATGTCTTTTTTTTCTCCCAGTAGAATGGAAGTTTCATGAAGTCAGGTTTTGCTGTCTGCTTTTCTTCATTGTCATATCCTTAATCCACAAAAGAGTGCCTAGGATTAAATACAAGTACACCTCCAAGATATTGTGGGTTCAGTTCCAGACGAACACAATAGAGCAAATCACAGGAATTTTTTGGTTTCCCAGTGCATATACAAGGTATGTTTACACTATACTCTAGCATATCCAGTGTGAAGTAGTATTATATTTAAAAAGAATACCTACTTTTAAAAAACACTTTGTGACTAAAAAAATGCTAACAATCATCTGAGCCTTCAGTAAGTCATAATCTTGTTGGTGGTAGAGGGTCTCGTCTCAATATTTGTGCCTGCTGACTGATCAGGGTAGTGGTTGCTGAAGATTGGATGGCTGTGGAGATTTGTAAAAATAAGAGTAATAAAGTTTGCCTCATCAATGAATTTTTCCTCTCACAAATGATTTCTCTGTAGCATGCAATGTTATTTGATAGTATTTGACCCGCAGTAAAAATTCTTTCAAAATTGGACTCAGTCCTTTCAAACCCTGCTGCTGCTTTATCAACTAACTCTAATATTCTAAATGCTTTGTTTTCATTTCAACAGTGTTCACAGCATCTTCCCTAGGAATAGATTCCATCTCAGAACCACTTTATTTGCTCAGCAATAAGAAGTAACTCCTCATTCCTTCAAGTTTTATTATGAGATTGCAGTAAATCAGTCACACCTTCAAGCTCCACTTCTAATACTAGTTTTCTTGTTATTTCTACCACCTCTGTAGTTACTTCTGTTGACATCTTGAATCCCTCAAAGTCATTTATGTGGACTGGAATTAACTTCTTATAAACTCCTCTTAATGTTAGTATAATGACCTCCTCCCATGAATCATGAATGTTCTTAATGGGATCTAGAATGATGAATTCTTTCCAAAAGGTTTTCAATTTGCTTTGCTTAGATCCATCATAGGAATTATTATCTATGGCAGCTATAGCCTTACAAAATGTTTTTCTTAAATAAGACTTGAAAGATGAAATTACTTCTTGATCCATGGGCTGCTGAATGAATCACTATCTATGGCAGCTATAGCCTTACAAAATGTTTTTCTTAAGTAATAAGACTTGAAAGATGAAATTATTCTTTGATCTCTGGGATGCTGGATGAATATTTTGTTGGCAGACAGGAAAACATTGATCCCCTTGTTCTCCATCACAGTTATCAGTGACCATGTGCATTGTCAATGAACAGTACTATTTTGAAAGGAATCATTTCTGAGCATTAGCTCTCAACAGTGGGCTTAAAATATTCAGTAAACCATGTTGTAAACATATGTTGTGTCATCTAAGCTTTGTTTTATTTATGGAACACAGGCAGAGTAGATTTAACATAATTCTTAGGTGACTCAGAATTTTCAGAAAGGCAAGTGGGTATTGGCTTCAACTTAAAGTCAATAACTGCATTACCCCTTAACCCATTTATGCCTAGTGTTCCATTATTGGAATGCCAAGCTTGTGGGAGTTATGTATATCCTACTATTCAAGGTCATCACCAAGGTCTGATTTTTCATACAAAAAATTTGCAACCTCCAGCTATAAATGTGTTAACAAGGGAATGACCCTGTCCTTGAACCTTTGAAACCAGATACTGACTTCTCTCTCGCTATAGAAGTCCTAGATCGCATCTTCTTCCAATAAGAGACTGCTTCATCTACATTGAAAATCTATTGTTTAGTGTATCACCTTCATCAATTTTCTTTGCTAAATCTGGATAACTTACTGCTTCACCTTGACCTTTTATGTTATGGAGATGACTTCTCTTTTTAAACCTCATGATCCAACCTCTGCTAACTCCAAATGTTTCTTCTACAGCTTCCTCATCCCTCTCAGCCTTTATAGAACTGAAGAGAAATAGGGCCTTGCTCTGGATTAGGCTTTTTTTTTTTTAAAGAAATGTGGTAGCTGGTTTGATCTTTGATCCAGACCACTCTAACTTTCTCCATATCAGTAATAAGACTGCTTTGCTTTCTTTTCATTCATGTGTTCACTTGAGTAGCACTTTTAATTTCCTTCAAGAATATTTGCTTTGAATTCACAGCTTGACTATTTGTTTCAAGAAGCCTGGCTTTTGGCATGCCTTCCTTACTAAGCTTAATAATTTCTAGTTTTTGATTTAAAGTGAGATATATACAACTCTTCTTTTCACTTGAACACTTAGAAGCCATTGTGTGGTTATTAATTGATCCTATGGTATTATTGTGTCTCACGGAAAGTGGATGTCTAAAAAGAGAAAACAATATGGGGAAATGGCCAGAGAATGTAGAAGTCAGAACACACACAACATTTATCAATAAAGTTTGCCAACTTACAGAGTGCAGTTTGTGATGCCCTAAAATAATTACAATAGTAATGCCAAAGATTACTGATCACTGATCAATATCACATTTATAATAGCAATTTAAAAATTTGAATACTGGGAGAACTACCAAAAATGTGGCACAAAGACATGAAGTGAGCCCATGACATTAGAAAAATGGCACCAATCGACATATTTGACACAAGCTTGCCACAAATCTTCAACTTATAAAATGCACAGTATCTGGGAAGTGCAATAAAGTGAAGTGCAATAAAATGAGATATGCCTGTAGATGCTCAATAAATATTTTTCTTACAATGAGGGAACAAATAGGATGCACGCTTAGAGTACGGAAAGTGCCATTGTCTTTACCATGCCCAGGATGAAATATATCTTTAACATGTCATCTACCCTTGATGTGATTTCATGCTAACCAAAAACCATACAATTAATTTAGAGCCATTTTCACAGACAAAAGTAATATGTATGGTCACTGAAAAGTTACACCTTCCATTATAAGGTATATAATTTCTATTTAATTCCATTACTCAACAATTCAGAGAAATCTCTCTGACCCCAATGAGGCATCCTCTTGTTGGTACATGGCAACTTTATACACATCAACAAAGCCAAGATTTTGAAGCCAACACCATTTGCAAAGGAAAAGCTATGATAAACAAAGAGTTCAAAGAGACCGTGTAAACTGATTATTGTGGAAAACCCTGGAATTTTTCCCTTTAGTCACGTGATTCCACATTCTGTGTTCAAACAATTTTATTGCTTTTGGTGACAGAATTGAATGATTTAGATTTATAAATTTTAAAAGTGATGGCATGTTCTATCAATTCACAGTATACCCATTTGACCTGGATCATTAGCTGTCAAAACAGAGACTTGGATTAATGACAATTTTACATATCAGATCTCAAAGGTTTGTGGGCATATCTAGAATACTCAGTACATAACCTAAAAGGTTTCTTCATTATTGATAATAAAGGAATCCTAAGACAGATAGCAATGAATGGTCTGCCTGTTAATAGGTCACTTAATGAGATACTCTTTTAGGTTCAAGTATCCCAGTATACCAACAAATATAGAGAGAGCTCTTACCTGCCAGTTGGAAACCCAGTGCCATAGACTAAATGTCTCACCCAAAATTCAGATGTTGAAATTTTAATCCCCAATATGATGGTTTAAGGAGTTGGTAACTTTGGGAGGTTACAAGAGTATGAGGGTAGAGCCTCATGAATGAGATTAATCCCCTTATTTAAAAATAAAAATAAAAATAAAAAAGAGCTCCCTCACCCTTTTTCACCATGTGAGGACAGAGAAAGAAGGCACCATCTATGAATCAGAAAGTGAGCCCTCACAAAACATCAAGTCCGTTGGCAGCCTGATCTTGGACTCCTTAGCCTTCAGAACTGCAAAGTTGTTTATAAAACCCCTAGTTTATGGCATTTTGTTACAGCAGCCCAAACAGATTAAGACACTGGTAATTACATGACAATCTCAAATCCAAACAGAAAACTTAAATATTTTGATAAACTTATTGGAAAGTACTACCCTAACATCATACTATCTAATGAAAAGTCTTCATCAAAGTCTAACTTTTTGCTATTGAAATAAAAAATAATTAATTCATTAAAAGTGTTATAAAAAGCAACAATCTTACAGGTTCCTAAATACACCAGCCTCATTCTACCTCAAGTCTTTGTATTTTCTGTTCCACTGCCTGGAATACTTTTCCCTCAGAGTTTTATAACTTACTCTCTTGCTTTCTTTAGATGATAACTGTCGTAATTTTTGTTCCAGTTTAAGTCACTCAGTGAAGACTTCTGTGGACATTCTCCTTATAGAAGAAATGCCACATGCTCTCTCCTAAAATATATTGTTTAGCAAAATATGAGAATACTAAATACATTTTCTAGTGTTATTTTTTCTAAAAATTAAATCAGTTTTAGCATGTGTTTGGTTGAGTATTTTATAAACTATCTAATGACTGGAGGCTACTGTTCAGGCAACCAGATAAAATACCACATGCTCACCATACCCTGTAATATTTTTCTCCACGTCTAATCACTGTATAATATAGTTTATATTTTTATTATTTATTTTGTTTATCTATGTCTCCTAATAAAATGTAGTTTTCATCAGGATGAGAATGTTTGTTTGCTTTGTACTCTGTTGCATCCCTAGGACCTAGAACAAAACCTAACAAATAGCAAGCACTCAGCAACATTATTGAATGGGTAAATAAGCAAATAGATTTATGAAAGTGAGTTGTCCCTTGAGGATCGGATTGCTTTTAAGTGAAGCAACTGCATCCCGGTCTGGATTTGTAAAGACATGGCCAAGCCCTGCACCGTAGAAACAGTCCCAAGTTGTTACTATTCTGTGAAGAATCTTTATCTAGTGTGCTAGCTGTCTTCCTTGTGTGAAATCTTTTTTCTTTTCTTAACTTTATCAAATTATATTGTACTTACCTGGAACCTATATGTTTAAGTTGCTTTTGAAATATTAGTTTACTGTTAGACTTGATTAAATAATGTGAACATGGGCATGTTTCTTAATGCATGTGCATATCTAGTTCTCCATTTGTAAAACATGTAATAAGAAGTGGTTTTGAAACTCAAGTGAAATACTGTAGATAAAACAGCTTCAAACATATCACAAGGATGTGTTAGTTTCCTATTGCTGCTATAACAAATTACCACCAGTTTAGTCACTGAAAACACAATTTTATGTATTTTTTTATGTTGAAAGTCTGATACAGGACTCATCAAGCCAAAATCTGGGTGTTGGCAGTGCTGCATTCCTCTCTGGAAGTTCTAGGAGTCTGTTTCCTTGTCTTTTCCTGCTTCTAGAACCTTCCCACATTCCTTGGTCCATGGCTTGCTTTCCCCATTTTTAAAATGAACAATATTTTTCCTCTCTGATCATCTTTTCATAGTCACATCTCCCTCTGACTGCTACTAGGAAAGGTTATACACTTTTAAAGGTTCATGGAATTAGACTGGCCCTATCTGGATTATCCAGGACAATCTCGCCATCTCTGTGTCCTTAATCACATCTGCAAAATCCCTTCGGGCATGTCAGATAACATATTCATAGGTTCTAAGGATTAGAATGAGAACATTTTGGGGAACCATTATTCCACTTATTCCACTTTTTCGGGGAGTGAAAAGGGCTATGAAGAAAAATAAAGCAAGGTCAAAACATCCAGAAGGTGGAGTGCTGGGGGGCATATTTCCTTTTCTTAGCTCTGGTAGGAATATCTGAAATGTCAGACTAGCACTTTTCACACTGATGAATTTTGACTTTAATAAACAGAAAATGCGATGACCCTTATCAAACATTTAAAAAGTAGTCTGGTTATAATCACAGCCTACAGTTTCATTGCCCACCTTTAGTAAAACCTGTGCTGAGAGCTGTTTTGGACCGTAGACTCCCCATGATGTCCATACCATCATGGACCCCAAAACATTTACTTTTGTCCTCTTCAAGACATTTCCACCTTTGCAGCACAGAGCAATCTCCTGCATACTTACAAAGAGAGCTGCCGTGGTGGCTACCTGCCAGGAGAGCTAAAGTTCCTGGTATAATTTCTAGCTCATTATTTCTATCTTTTTCAAAACACACCAACAAACCCTTGCTAATTCTGCATGAAGGATGCGCAAAATACCTTACTATTGCTTGACATCACTATGTTTCTCCCAATTTGCTTTTTTATTTGCTTTTTTACCTAGAATATTGTCTTCTGTCCTTAGTTTCTCCTAGTGATTGTTCATCCTTTAACCAAGCAGTCTATTCTATAATTTTGCTCTATAATGTATTGAGCATTTTTACAGTATGAAAAGCAAGAGTCTTATTATATCACATATAACTGACCATGATCAAAAATTAGAATCTTTCACCAATGTAATTACAAAGACAGCTAAAGCTTAATTATTACATACCTAATTTTTAAATTAAAAGTTTTTAATTAAAAAATACAAAATACATTATGTATTTTCTCTAAATTGAATATATTAAGGTAATTACCCTTTCTTTGATTTAAAGATATTGTTGCAGCCATTCATTACCACCATTTGCTGCAATAGTCACGTTTGGTTTTCACTTTTTTCCCATGGTGCCATTATATCTGCTGAATCATTTAGTTTTATAACCTTCAGTTTCTAATCTGCTATAACCTGAATAAATGTATAAACAAGTGTATCAAAATAGTTTGAAAACTCCAAGAAAAATGGCCTTAACAATGTCATACAAATAGAGTATATGAAGTTGAATATACACATCTCTCTACTGTGAAAAGTGGAGTTTTATTTCATACAACTCTCATTGCTAAAAGTGTAGAGTCTGTATTTACTCCCCCTGCCACATTAACCTGAAATGATTATTTTCTTTTTGTTTTATGAACTATGTGAATAAACTCTCTCCTACGTTGCTACTTTCCAAAAAACACAGAAGGATAGAACTCACCAGAAGAAAAGGAAGCTCTCTTTACTTAGAAAAGGAATGATCAGCCATGGGATAGATAAATTAAGAGATTTATGGAAGAACTGAAGAGTAGAGACTATATGATGATAAGGATAGTCCAGTATAGGAAAACTAAAATGAATTTAACTCTTCTTAAATTCTAAATGTTTGGCTAACTTTCCCTAACTTGTTCCATCATTTCAAGATAGATTAGAGAATCACAGTAATTTAGAAATTGTTAAACAATTTTTAAAAAGAAAGAAGATTTCAGACAAGGGTAAATGACATTTCAAATTTCCTTCTAGTCTGTTCAATTAATATTACCTTATGTGCAAAATTGGCAACATGATCCAGGAAGCATTAAGTGAGATGTGAGATGTTGAAGTTCTGTGAATTCCTCTAAATCTGGGTCCTCTGTTACATACTAGCCTATCTACCACATACCCCCTCTTTCTGGAATGCTTCTTACCTGCTTATCTTGGTAACCAGCAAAATTCTCAATTATCTGATGGATAAGTGAGAATTGCCTTTGTTTTATTTCCTCATTGATTATCCCTACTGTTATCACATGAATTTGATTGCTTTGCCACTTGTCTTTTCTTACAGAATGTATGCTCCATGAAGGCAGGCACAATATTATCTCTTCACTGTTATAGCACCAATAAACAGTTGCCCAGCAACTGACACACACTAAATTCTCAATGTATAGTTTTTGACAAAATTAACACTATGATAAATGTTTATGCTCCTGCTAAAACGTGGATTTGGCCTTAAGATGTACTATAGCCCACTAAGCAAGGAAAAAGAGACATGTTGAAAGCTGAGGGGCCTGTTATGAAGAGGAAGCTTTGACATGTTTCTAAGATTTTTTTATCCCTATCGTCATCTTTTCTTGTGCCAAGAAACATTGTGTAGGACTGTGTAAAGGATGAAAAATTTCCCTTTTATTGCCCATGAACTATTTTAAGATTCTTTATGTTGTAGAAAACAGGTAATAATGCAAATAAATTGGGTCCAGTTGACTAAAAGTTATCATTTCCCTATGCATATGTACCAGGTTTACATCTACTTATAAATGCATTTATTATTTCTGATTGGCTACCTTAAAATATCTTTCAAATTGAACTAAATGAAAGATTAAAAAGAGTATGTTATAAAAAATCTTTTTCTAAATGGCACATGATGCTGATTTAAAAAAACACATGAATTTGACACAGTAAGCATCCTCCTGTCATTCTCAGCTTGTTCCTTATAATCACCTTCTTTATCTAATAACAGCAGGCTGGCACATATTTTTTAATGACTACATCATATTTAATCTTTCATTTTTAAAAGGAACATTAATTATGCAGTTTCATAAAAATAAAGAAGGTGAAGATGTATGCCAACATCAATTTACAACTTTCTTTTGTTTAATTAATATTATTTCATGTTTTAATTTGAAGTGTGTTTCGCTCATCAACATGAAATGTTTAATTTATATGAAACTTCATTCAGAAGACTGCCTCCGGAGAAGCAACAATTTATTCTGGGCTATGTACACACATTTTGAATAAAGTATTCAGTTCACAGGGGATTTTGTTGCAAGCATCATTCACAATTAAGTTGAGCTCTCAATGATCCAGGCTAAGTTTAGATAAATACATTACGGGTCATTTATAGGATATGCAAGTCGAGTGATTTTCAGCCTTTGATTATCTCCAGTTCCTACCAATATGATTTCCCTACACTTATCGAATCCACTGTACAACTGATTTGAACTGGCAATATCCTTATTCAAGGTCCACATTGTCCTTACTCAGATCGTAACAGTAATCTCCAAAGCTGGTCTCCCCAGTTCTCTTTGCATCATCTGCAATACGGCCAGACTAACCACTTCATTTAACCCAGAACCTTCTACATTCTCTTATAATTCCTTATTTTTCTTTTTTTTACTTTCAGAGAGCACAAACTATACAATATTAATACTCTGCTTAAATGTTTAAATGAGCCGTCTTGTCACTTGCCCACAACTCCACTCATACCCTGTGCCGCATAAGCTCTATTTGCAGGTCTCCAAAGCTTTCTTAAATTGTATCCACACTCTTTCTGTAATATTCTTCAACACTCCATATTCCTTCCAGTTCTGACTAATTCCTACTCATCCTTCAAATCCCGATTCAGAGCAACTTCTTCGTGAAATGTTCCATGATAACTGCCTGATACAGATTTAATCTTCTGAGATTCCAAAAAACTCCACTTATATGTAGTTCCTCATTATTTTGTAAATGCCTTAAGATCTAGGACTTTATTTTAGTTGTAATATTTTGACTGATTTACCTGGATATTACTGAGAAACAATAAAATCCTATGAATGCACTTTTCGTAAATGTCAACTTGTTATGTTTTATGCAGCCCAATTAAAAAGTCCCCAGTTGTGGTTATCTATACGTAACTAAGAACATCGAATAATTTCAGTCTTTTTTGGGGGGAATGAACATTAACAATTTCAGAAATAGAAAACTAGGTGAAGGAGTGGATTTATTTTTCTACACATTTTATTATCTCCAGGAGAATATTTCTGGAAAATTATATTTAAGTACTAAAATTTTATCCTATCCAACAAATATTTAATTTCACCAAAATACACCAAGACCTTACCATTAATCTGATATTCAGGGTGTAAATATCATTAAGGTACCTCTCTGTCAGTAAATTTTATTCCAATATGTTAAATTGATCCACATGAAATTGCCATTTTAGTAAGTCAAAAATAGTCAAGTATTGGCAATTTATACAATATTAATACTTGTGGCAATTTGATATGGTTCAAAGTAGTATTGTGGAAATAGATACAGAACTTAAAATATCAAAAGTAGAATGTCTAAAGCTTTGAATAGAATAAGAAGTGCACTAAGAACAAAGATGTGTAAAAACATTACTAATTTGGGGTGAAATTTTAAAAAGTCACAAATAGGCAGTAGAAATTGAGCTAGATCATAAAGCACCTGTACAATTTCAACAGACAAAGATGTTGGAAAAACCACACTTAAAAGGTACATTAAAAATGAAAATGTTTTTCATGGAAAGTGGCAAGTCTCACTAAGGCTATTTTGCATGAAACAAGTGAAAATATATTCAAATTAGTACTAAAGGAGGCCATATCTTATACCATATATCCTCAAAAAATCAAAGATAAGAAACTATACCTAGATCTGATGGGAATTTGAACTGGAAGTTGGAGTGAAGTCTTATGTCACTGTATCTTGGATATTAGGTATTAATTGTTCCAGGATAACCAGTCTGCGTGCATTCAAATCCCAGTTTACCCACTCTGTAGATATGTGACTTCGGGTAAATCATTCACTTTCTTTTTAAATGTAGGAAAATTGTTGTTGTGAGGATTAAATGATGTTACATATGCCAAGTACCTAGACAGTGTGAGGCATACAGTAAGTGCTACAGAAGGATTTACTATTATTATACTTACTAGGCTGCTCCATTTTGCCTTTTCTTCTCCATTGACTGGATTTCACCAACTCATCAACTCATCTTGCTTGTTACTCAGCATGGAAGCCTCCTGTATCCTCTCTATAGCATGTAACTGCCTTCTCTCTGGCAAGATACTGCACTGGATTTGAGTCAAATATATGTTTCAGGTCCTGTTGATTATAGATAGGAAATGAATGAAAAGCTAGGATATGAAAAGCTTTAAGAATCTCTGTGGGTTAGATAATGAAATATAGCTTAAAAGAAATATGCATGTTTTAATATTTTAAAAGTACTGAAGATAATGACTTAATGATTAGTCCAGGATAATTTTAAAAGTTTGTAAAAATTTGCAGGCAAATTAGAGGCCAATCCTCAGGTCTGTGACTATCCTAATGAGAAATGTATACTCCATTCCATGAGTAACGGGGAAACATCAAAGACTTTAAGCAAGACAGTGTTTGAAGATAATAACTTTGAAAGCAATGTGGAGATAGAAATAGATGGTACAGAGATAGAAGGATACAAGAGGAAAGAAGACAGGATGAGAATCCAGTTCAGGGTTTAACCAACATGGTGCACACAGAAAAATCAGTTGTCATGAGAAAAAGCTGAAAATATCGTTTTACTAACGTGTGAACCAAGAATTACCTATAGCTGTGTAGCAAAGATAGTTCTCTTTTCTAAAAGTATATGAAAATACATTAATGTGTCCACATCACCAGGATGGCTATAAAGATCAAATTAGATCATATATATGATCATATACATTCATATATTTGTATACATAGATATATGTGTGTAATCATATTTACATATGTATATATACATACTTACATGTGTATATATGTGTGCATGTGTCTATATATGTTTATTTATATGTGTTTATATATATATAATTTTTTTTTAATTTATTTATTATTATTGTACTTTAAGTTGTAGGGTACATGTGCATAACGTGCAGGTTTGTTACATATGTATACTTGTGCCATGTTGGTGTGCTGCACCCATCAACTCATCATTTACATCAGGTATAACTCCCAATGCAATCCCTCCCCCCTCCCCCCTCCCCATGATAGGCCCCTGTGTGTGATGTTCCCCTTCCTGAGTCCAAGTGATCTCATTGTTCAGTTCCCACCTATGAGTGAGAACATGCGGTGTTTGGTTTTCTGTTCTTGTGATAGTTTGCTAAGAATGAGGGCTTCCAGCTGCATCCATGTCCCTACAAAGGACGCAAACTCATCCTTTTTGATGGCTGCATAGTATTCCATGGTGTATATGTGCCACATTTTCTTAATCCAATCTGTCACTGATGGACATTTGGGTTGATTCCAAGTCTTTGCTATTGTGAATAGTGCTGCAATAAACATACGAGTGCATGTGTCTTTATAGCAGCATAATTTATAATCCTTTGGGTATATACCCAGTAATGGGATGGCTGGGTCATATGGTACATCTAGTTCTAGATCCTTGAGGAATCGCCATACTGTTTTCCATAATGGTTGAACTAGTTTACAATCCCACCAACAGTGTAAAAGTGTTCCTATTTCTCCACATCCTCTCCAGCACCTGTTGTTTCCTGACTTTTTAATGATCGCCATTCTAACTGATGTGAGATGGTATCTCATTGTGGTTTTGATTTGCATTTCTCTGATGGCCAGTGATGATGAGCATTTTTTCATGTGTCTGTTGGCTGTATGAATGTCTTCTTTTGAGAAATGTCTGTTCATATCCTTTGCCCACTTTTTGATGGGGTTGTTTGTTTTTTTCTTGTAAATTTGTTTGAGTTCTTTGTAGGTTCTGGATATTAGCCCTTTGTCAGATGAGTAGATTGCAAAAATTTTCTCCCATTCTGTAGGTTGCCTGTTCACTCTGATGGTAGTTTCTTTTGCTGTGCAGAAGCTCTTTAGTTTAATGAGATCCCATTTGTCAATTTTGGCTTTTGCTGCCGTTGCTTTTGGTGTTTTAGACATGAAGTCTTTGCCCATGCCTATGTCCTGAATAGTACTACCTAGGTTTTCCTCTAGGATTTTTATGGTATTAGGTCTAACATTTAAGTCTCTAATCCATCTTGAATTAATTTTGGTATAAGGAGTAAGGAAAGGATCCAGTTTCAGCTTTCTACTTATGGCTAGCCAATTTTCCCAGCACCATTTATTCAATAGGGAATCCTTTCCCCATTTCTTGTTTCTCTCAGGTTTGTCAAAGATCAGATGGCTGTGGATGTGTGGTATTATTTCTGAGGACTCTGTTCTGTTCCATTGGTCTATATCTCTGTTTTGGTACCAGTACCATGCTGTTTTGGTTACTGTAGCCTGTAGTATAGTTTGAAGTCAGGTAGCGTGATGCCTCCAGCTTTGTTCTTTTGACTTAGGATTGTCTTGGAAATGCGGGCTCTTTTTTGGTTCCATATGAACTTTAAAGCAGTTTTTTCCAATTCTGTGAAGAATCTCATTGGTAGCTTGATGGGGATGGCATTGAATCTATAAATTACCTTGGGCAGTATGGCCATTTTCACGATATTGATTCTTCCTATCCATGAGCATGGTATGTTCTTCCATTTGTTTGTGTCCTCTTTGATTTCACTGAGCAGTGGTTTGTAGTTCTCCTTGAAGAGGTGCTTTACATCCCTTGTAAGTTGGATTCCTAGGTATTTGATTCTCTTTGAAGCAATTGTGAATGGAAGTTCATTCCTGATTTGGCTCTGTTTGTCTGTTACTGGTGTATAAGAATGCTTGTGATTTTTGCACATTAATTTTGTATCCTGAGACTTTGCTGAAGTTTCTTATCAGCTTAAGGAGATTTTGGGCTGAGACAATGGGGTTTTCTAAATATACAATCATGTCATCTGCAAACAGGGACAGTTTGACTTCTTCTTTTCCTAACTGAATACCCTTGATTTCTTTCTCTTGCCTGATTGCCCTAGCCAGAACTTCCAACACTATGTTGAATAGGAGTGGTGAGAGAGGGCATCCCTGTCTTGTGCCAGTTTTCAAAGGGAATTTTTCCAGTTTTTGCCCATTCAGTATGATATTGGCTGTGGGTTTGTCATAAATAGCTCTTATTATTTTGAGGTACGTTCCATCAATACCGAATTTATTGAGCGTTTTTAGCATGAAGGGCTGTTGAATTTTGTCAAAAGCCTTTTCTGCATCTATTGAGATAATCATGTGGTTCTTGTCTTTGGTTCTGTTTATATGCTGGATTATGTTTATTGATTTGCGAATGTTGAACCAGCCTTGCATCCCAGGGATGAAGCCCACTTGATCATGGTGGATAAGCTTTTTGATGTGTTGCTGAATCCGGTTTGCCAGTATTTTATTGAGGATTGTTGCATCGACGTTCATCAGGGATTATATATATAATTTTGAAGACTATGAGGCTGAAAGGAATTTACTAATGCTTATTTACTACCTGAAATCTACTCTCCAATAAAATCAATTTCCAAGGAGAATGTTTGTTCTGTAATGTACTCAGTAGTAGAAGCTCAAGCATCACTCGTATTTCTACACTAAAAACCTAGTTCCAGAAGATTTGTAGCACAAATTCTAGCTGAAAACAAATCTTTCCACTTCTCAACAAAACTTTTACTTTCTCTCTTTCATAGTTGTAGTAGTACATTTAGATTTTGAAAAAACAGGCGGTAGAAGCTAGCAGTGTAAAAAGTGTCTTACATGCTATCCGATTCAGCTGCAGTGATTGCAAATAAATTAGCTTATAAATCTTCAGAGTTCAGCCCTTGATAAACCCCAAATATGCCCTGTTACATCTAGAATTTCTTCTGCTTCTGGAAATCCTTAAACTTTTCAAATATGACTGGTTTTAAAAGCACTTGAACCTTAAATAAATAAACATTCAAGGTCCCAAACTATTCTACTCTATTTGTTCAGTTCGTGAGTTTTGCTGTCATCACTTCATTCTTTCCATTCTCCTGCATTTTCTTAAAAACATTCTCTTCAGGATAAATATCTTCTGTTTCATCATTTCTTTTTCTTCTATGTCAACAGCATCCTAAAATATATTGCTTTAGCAAAATACAAGAATATTAAATACATTTTCTAGTGTTATTCTTTCTAAAAATTAAGTCAGTTTTAGCATGTATTTGCTTGAATACTTTATAAAATATGTAATGACTGGAGGCTACTGTTCAGGCAACCAGATAAATCACACTAAGAGTATATGGGAATATATATTTCACTGACAGTTCTTGAAAGTCATAAGACTTTGTTGAAGTCTAATTCAATAATTATTTGTGGAGCAATACCTATATAAAGTATACAGTGCTCAGAAGTAAAATCCCCATAAATAATGTCATCATTATTATTGTTACTGGAAGTAAATCTCACCATTTTTCTGGAGAGTGAATAAGAAAAAAAATAAGTTATTTTGATGTTTAGCATACAAAAGGATACTAAACTAAAACGAGCACAAATTTGTTGGTCATGGCCACCTTATAATACCTCAAACTTACCCAAAATGCAGGTCATCTTTAAAGGATTAATAGTCAGTTTTGGCCTTGCAGCTAACGTATCATTTTGAGTTCAAATCAAATTTAAACATTTTATTGTAATGATTTTGTGCATCTGAAGGCCTGCAGAATGCTGAAAAGTTATTTTTAACAAATCATTATTATTGTTCTCCTAAATTCTGAATCTCTGAGAAGAGTTGATAAGCCATGGTTTCTGATTATGCAGTCTTGCCTAGTATTTTGAGGCTTCATATGCATTCTTGCCTGGTGTTATGAAACTTCAAATCAACAAAACAAAGAAAGTTTGCCATAATGTCTTCCTCCTCCTGTGTTGAAAATGCTTGTGCTGCTTGCATGTTTTGTTCTTGCAGAAAACAGTTAATATAGTATTTTTCCAGGTTTACAGGGAATATAATTTTCTGATATTATAGATGGTTAACATCTATTATGTGTCAGTGTTCTAAATGCTTTTACATATATGCATGCATTTAATACTCACAAAAATCCTATTTAAAAGGCAGTATTAGTAGTGCTATATTATATATAGGAAAACAGAAGCAAAGTGGTGTTAAATAACTTGCTGAAGGTAACATACCTAGAGCTCAGACTATAGGCTCCAGGGTCCACATCCTTACCATTCACTCTGTACAACACTCCAATTAGCACAAAGGATAATTTAGTTAAGATACAAAATATACTCAAGCAATATTACTAAAGATTGTGATAATATTTTATATAACCAAATGCAAAAGCACAAAATAAGAAGGGCACCTTATGAGTGATGCCACACAACTTGGACTTTTTGACTATGATTCAATAGTATAATATGTTGCTTATAGTTCTATATTTGTAGGATAAAAAATAAATTATTATATGCTTTAATCATTTTTGTTAAATCTTGACTAAATATATGTTTGAACCAGAGACCACAAGTCTTAATTCTTAATGAAAAACCTATTAATTACCACAATATTTACATTAATTTATTTTTTGTATCTCATCAATGCAAGGTTAAGTTTCTTTCTAAGTCTATCCAAAAAGGGTAAAAATCTATGTTGTCATCTAAGGACTATTAACATGTATTCTTGAGACCATTATTTCCTGTAGTAAGCAACTTCATTTTTTAAAAGGTTCATTGTAGAAAAATATATTTGCTCTCTTCAAGTTGTAAATCTCCTTTGTCATAGAAAGTTGATTTTATTCACTAAGCTTGTGAATATTAGGCCTATTGACTGTCACTTTGCTGACTTTTTCATGATTAATCAATTATAGGAAATCCTGCTGATTCCCATGAAATAGGAGAAATGTCTTAAGGTCTTTCTTCTTGAAAGAAAAAAACAAAGGGTTTATTTGATAAGTTTAATAAATGAGTGGCTCTAACAGATGAACCTTAGAACCCATTGCAGAATCTTGATTGATTTTTCCACCTCAGGAAGACACTAACAACATAGAGGTGACTTGAAATAAGGGACCCAATGAGAATAACTACAAACCATGTTCTTTGCTAAAGAGTTAAAATAAGTGGAATTATTTAATCTAGGGGGTAAAAGAACCTCAGGACAAAGAATAATAACATTCATGTAGCATTTACAGCTCTTAATGAAATCTATTTTCCATTTTTGTTGAACATGCTATGCTTGCTTTGATGCAGTCTAAAATTAGCATAGCCATTTTTTCTATATGCCCATGTATGTATACACATACGTATATGTATATTCATTTATTTAATTTGAAAACCCCTATGTGGTAAATATTTTTATAACTAATATTATCCATGATGATAATGATGATCCTTTTATGAAAATATAAACTAAGGTATATAACTCATGTGTGGAGAAATTTGGATTTGAACTAGACAGTCTAGTTCAGAGTCCACCTTTTACATGGCACTGTCTCGCATAATAGAACTGTTTAAACAGTTGAAGGTCTGTTATGTCAAAAGGCCAGTAGATTTTACTAATAGGACAACTTACGTCAGCTCATCTTAGTTTCAGAACTAGACGGAACCCAAAGAAAGAGAAACAGTGACCTGTTGGGGACAGCCTGTCTGACCAAGAAAGCAGGATCAATACTTTAGGACAAGGTTTCTCAACTTTGGCACTACTGATATTTGGGACTAAAAAATTCTTTGCTGCAGAGGCCTCTATGTACTTCAGGATATTTAGCAGCATCCTTTTCCTCTAGCCCCTAAATTCCAGTAGCAACCCCTCAGTCATGATAACTAAAAATGCCTCCAGACATTGCCAAATGTGCCCTAGAGGTGAAAATCACCATCACAGAGAATCATTGCTTTAGAGACCAGGATAGAAAAATTTCCCTTTCAATACAAGAGAAAGTTTACCAGAATAGAAGGTTTAGTTAGAAAGAATGAATAAGATCTAGTATTTGCTAGTACAACAGGGTGACTATAGTCAAAAGTAATTTAATTGTATATTTTAAAAATAGCTTGAAGAGTATAATTGGATTGTATGTAACACAAAGGAAAAATGCTTGAGGTGACGTGTACCACATTTACCCTGATGTGATTATTACACATTGCATGCCTGCATCAAAATATCTCACGTAACCCATAAATAGATACACCTACTACTTATTCACAAAAACTAAAAAAACACTACAGAAGACAAAAAGATATAACAAAGGAAGAAGCTGTATACATCCAAGCCTGATTAAAAAGTAAAAATTACCTAAAGTAACTGATACACATCCAAGAACAAAAACAAAAACAAAACCAAAAAAAGGTGTATTTTGAAAAGAAAGGTACTATCTCTCCAATTTCCAATTTCCAAGTCTCATTTCCCATTTCTACTCATCCCCATCTAAGAAGAATGACAAGGGCACAAAGTTGGTTTTTGTGGACTCTTAATAACCTGTTTTTATTATACCAGTAACATTAACTCATGTAGAAGAACAGATAAGCCAAAAACACAAACAACTGTTAAAGTGTTTGTATACATACTACCAGAGCAAGACTTTTCTAAAATGTCAAAAAACAACAGATGTTGGCAAAGATGCAGAGAAAAGGGAACACCTATACACTGGCAAAAATAATTTTTAAGAATAAGAATATAACCTGTCACAAAAAAAAAAATAAAGGTTCCAAGTGTTCTATGAACATTATACAGCAAACAGGGCTTATTCTATCATCTTCCTCATTCTCCACCAGAAACAGCAAGTGCATAAAATTGCCATCGCTCCCTGCTGTGGCCATAGCAGTTATCACCAGTTGATGGCAATATTTTCCTGCCAAGCTTAGATGCAGCTTCAGATTCCCCTCAACGTTGTATTCCAGGCAAAACCTACCACTAATCAGAGTTGACACGTGAGACAAACTCAATTTTTCATACCTGTTACAGATGCTATGATTCTCTTGATGCATTCTGAGACTAACAGCCATTTTTGGCAATCACATAAAATTGTTAACTCATAGTAAGTTTATTTTTCTACCAGATATCTAAGCATCATTTTATCTATGTTGATCCAAAAGCCATACTAGTAAGTTCAGGACACTATAAAATGTTATTTTGCTAGAGAAGCTCTTGTTTTTAACTTGCAGTTAAACCCATGGAGATATCTGAACCTGGCAGCTAAACAATAGAATGAAATTACATTGCCACAAATTTGATAAGAATTCCTATCTCTTCATTACATAAATTAATAAAAATATTCAATTCAACAGATTCCCATTGCTTGAGAAACCTCGCAGTTTTATAACAGTCTGCTTTTGGATACCATTGACTCCATATTTAATCAGCCAATATCTGCCAAATAGAAACTCTTAATAGTTTTTTTCAAATGATTACAAACTATCCAAGTATAGCTTACAGTCTATTATTTGATACCATAAATCCTTGTCAAAATCTTTGGTGAAGTCCAGAAATCTTATCCACTATGTTTCCCAATCTACTCTCAAAGACAGAAGCAAGTTTATTATTACATTGCTTGTTTTTAATGATTATTTTTAATAAATCCAATTCTTTGCTACTCCCTCTTGTCAAGGTTATCAAAACTCTGTGGTTATACAAAGGTGTTTATAATCTGAAGTGATGTTTCAAATATAAAAACATGCCAATTTCAAATGAAAATCTATCAGAGATCTAAAATCTAAGTAAGATCTTTCTGAAACACCATTCTAAACCCTGTATAAGACAAAAGGCCTCCCTACTTTGAATTTTGGGGGCACTGACATTATTGACATTTTTTCTGGTTTCTAGCTTTATGCTTCAGTGGAAGGTACTCAGTGAACTATCCTGCCATCTGCTACGGGCTAACAAACTAGAAACTGATGGTTAGATGACCCTCCAGTTGAAATGACCAGTGGCCTCTAACATTAGGAAAGTTTATTGGAGCAACCCACCCCACATTGTGGTTCTACTTCTACAAAATCTTTTAGAATTCTCTCTCCCCTTCTTTTCCACCCCCTTCCTTTTCTTCTCTCCCTTCCTTCCTAGAAATGAAAATCAAATTCTTTGTTTTATCTCTCAAATATATATATATACTCTCAAATATATGTGTATATATACACACACACACACACATATATATATTTGTTTTGGCTTCTGCTCTCAAGATATCTATTATCTTTTATAAAGACACTCTTCTAAAATAGAAGAAAGTGAAAAAGAGGGTAATTCATATAATTACCAAGAAGACAGGACACTATGAATTACTAAAGTAAACTGAATGTCAGAAAAAAAGCAATGCAAATCTATTGAAATATGGCAACTGACATCCTGCTTCGGTGTGAGGAAGATAACAGGAACTGATCTGGACCATGGCAAACTGAAAAGGGCACGCCGGCCTAAAAGGGAGAGCTGTTATTTAGCTAAAAAAAAATAAAAAAAAATAAAAAAAAATAAAGTGTTTGACATGTGAACACACTGATCTGGTCTTATGAGAGAATCTGGGAATCCAAAATATATACAAAATCTCCTAAGTTTAAAATATTGGTTTATTTTAATATATGATTCATGTCAAAGCAAATATGTCTGCGGGCTGCATAAGGCCTGGGAAAACCAGTGGGCAACCACTGTTCTAAACAAAAAAAAAGTGTCTTTTTAAGTTAATTCTTGTGCCAGCTGTTAAGCAAATAACATTTTCACAAGCACCCACATTATCTACATTTTAAATGCCACAGAAAGCAATTCAGAGAGATGTAGCTAGTAATTTGTAAAATTCAGAGCTGACACAAGAAGGAGCCAATATGAAATGGCCATCGAATTTCCAAGTTTGCATCATGCAATTCAGCTTATTTTATATGTATCCAGCTTTAAGCTTTTCTTTAAAGAGGCACATCGGCTATTAGCATTGTTATCACAAAGATGCATTGGCATTAAGGGGAAGCAATAAGGCAAACTGACCACTCTTCTTGACATTGCTATTTTTCTCAGCATTGAAAGTTATCACTGTGCAACATCCGATTTTTGTCCCTATCAAGATTGTTGGTTAAAAAGTGAACAGTTTTCAACTGCAATCATCTAACACGCAATTACCTCCTTCACTATCACACAGAGTACAACTTTTCAAATATGAGAAGAAAACTAAGAAACTCTCTAGTACCTCTTAAAAGGTACTTTTTAAAAATTCTTTCCATTGTTCTGTGCTTTTCTACATTTATTTTGCTCGTTTAACACTCAGTGTGTCTTCTCCCCCATTTAGTCATCATACTCTTTATGGCATGAAAGGAGAATTGATCTTCCTAGAAGAAAGCACTGTGTGATTTTAATAAATGGGCACATTATGTAACTGGAATGAATATTCTCTAAAACTTTTGGTGTAATTTATAACAGGCTTTCATCACAGATAAAGCTGAAGTCAATCCTCAAAGACTCAAATACCTTTTGTTAAAAAAAAAGTCACACTAAAGATGAATTTGTACCACCAGAATTACTTTTTACCTAAAAGTGGAAATAGAACAAACTGCACAAACATCTCTCAGTCCACAGGAGCTAAAATGAAATTCATATCCTACAATTCCTTTGAGACATACTATTTTTATCTTCTCTTTCTCCCTGAAATATCTTTTGTATTTTTAAGTACCCTGATTATTTTTGTAGCTAATAATAATTACAGTCATCATAATGACAAAAGTCTTAGGCGGTAAATGAAAGATAAAATTAACTACTGAGTTTCTGGAAAGGGAGTGTATTGTTCCTAGCTAAAGATTAAGGAAAGATTTGCTCTTAATAACAATGTTTAACACAGCTGTGTACATTTTCATGCCTACCTGCACAGTGCCAAGAGAAAAACGTAAGCCAAGGGGAATAAGGTTAAGTTTCACTAAAGCTACGTTTATGTTTGTTAACATTTTGCCAGGTTTTCACAGGGATTTCTATTATGTGATAATATCAAATATGTTATAGAAAAGCATTTTATTTTCTCTTAGCTGAGTAAAATGACAGACAATTTAAAAGAGTGAAAACCTGGTTTGGGTGGCTCTAGGTGTGTTCAGCTCTACGTGTTTAGGAATCCCATTTTCTGAGCTCTACAGTCCCTCTTCCACTGTCCGTTAAGTGTCCTGGTTGAACCTTCAGGAACCCATCTATTGTTTGGGTCCAGTAAAACACGGTACCTGAGAAGAGAATGAATTCTGCTCATTGTTGTGCTATGGAAGGGAGTCCTGGTGGTTTTGGAGGCTAATGTGCCACAGCAAAGCCCACAGCTATTTAAGCAGAAGTTATTAGTGCCATATTGCTTCCCCTTAATGCCAATGCATCTTTGTGATAACAATGCTAATAGTTGATGTGCCTCTTTAAAGAAAAGCTTAAAGCTGGATACATATAAATAAGCTGAATTGCATGATGCAATTACGTAACTGATTTTAAATGTATACCCCTTGTTTGGAATCCTGTTATAAAGCAACAAGATTTTCCTTTAAGGAAGTATGACTAGCATTTTGAGAAATTATTATATCTATTTGGAATAAAAGACTTTCCATTAGGGAGGGTGTTTTTGTTTTTTTATGGTTTCTATAAATGTTCTTACAGAATAAAAAATGCATGGATGCATTCCATGAATACAATTAACAAATTGCAGAAAGTTTTGGAAACACATATACCAGACTTCCTGAAAATGTCAATATCAGGTCATATAGGCAAAAAAAAAAAAAAAAAGAAAGAAAGAAAAAGAAAAGAAAAAAAATCCTGTCTTGTCCTATAGTGCCACCAGGTGGACAATATGAATAAGATAGTCCAACTACAGCAAATACTCACCTGCTTTAAAACTCTCCAAATGACCATACATCCCTGCATGCCTGAGACTAGCCAGGTTTTCACCTTTGTCACAGCACACTCAATAACGAAGCTACCTTTTACTGTCAAAAGATTCTGGGTTTAGATGAAAATTCATAACTTGGATAGAGGCTTAGCTCAAAAGACACTACCTCCAGCCATTGTCTACTTGAGCTGGCGAATTCCCCTTGTTCACGATACCCCAGCCACACTAGCCTTTATTTTCCTCAAAGATTCCAAGCCACTATCCCTGATGTTCCTTCTACTTGAAGGCTTTCTTTCTTTCCCCAGATTGAAATAGGCTGTTTCTGTTCATCACTCAAGTCTCAGCTCAAATATAGTGACTTCAATTTCTATATTCCAACTCTGCCACTACTATCTGCCTTGAATTCAGCAAGACTAATCTCATTAGGCCGTTTATCCCTTTTCAAGACTATCGCTTCAAGAAGCCCCCGATTCCAAAGAACCCCTCATCTCTCACACTCTAATGCTCATAAGGCAATTGGGGCTATCATGAGTCCAGGTGGGGCTGAAATGGTTCCAACTTATGCTTACTGTCCTGGCATTTACATCAATAATATCCTTCCACGTTTGCAAAAACACTCCATTTGGAAGATAATGTATATAGTCACTGGCCTACTCTGTATCCTTCAACCCTCACTCAATTCTAAAAGCATCCACTTTACCCTCTGAGATACGTGGCTCTTCATCAACAAATATCCTCTCAATTCATTCTCAAACCCTTTAATTAGTGTTTTCTTTATTTTCCTGCTGGAATTAAAATCTAGTTGTTACTTGAGAACTATGCTTTCCTACAACTTTCTCATACAGTGACAGTTCCCTCCCCCTACAAACACAGCCTATTAGGTATGAAAGTAAAAGACTAAGTCCTCATTCCTGCTTTAAGACATTTTTGCTTCCTCTTTCCTATTAATACCAGAGTTTTTAATTACATGTCATCCAGTAACTCACTGTTGCTGTCATCTAATACACTAGAAGCTAACACCCTCTCAAATTTCTCAGCAATTATAATCCTAACTACCACCTTGGTCTAAGCATGATGTAGCTCCTATAAATACTTGGTATTTTATTGTCAGAAGAGTTCAGTGGAACATTACATTCTATGTGGGAGAAATATCTTATATGCTATTGTCTTTTGCTTGGATTACTGAAATAGCCTTCCAGCTTGTCTCCATATTTCCACCTTTGTTCACCCTCAACACAGCAGCTGGAGTACATTTTGTAAAACATAATTTAAAAAACTATGCAACAATTTCCATTTCACTTAGAGAAAAGTTAAAATCCTTAAAATGGTTTAGAAGGTTGTTAGCCTTGCTCTACCTCTCATTCACTCTGGTGACAATGGCCTCCTTACTGTCATGTGAATAGGCCTCACATGATTCCAGATTACCTTCCCACTGACTCTTCCCTGAGCCTGGACTGCACTTCCCAACCATCTGCATGGCCGACTCCCTCATGAATTTAAAAAAAAAAAATGGCTCAATTCCACCTTTTTGATTTCCTATTAAAAACTGCAACCATCTCAAGCATCTTCTAATTACCATTGGCTTTTTCCATGGTACTTTAAAAAATAATTTGTTATTTATTCATGCCGGAACAAAAACCCCACAAAGAAATTTTCATGTAACTTGTTACCAATGTATCTCAAGCACCTAGAACTGTCCCAGAACATAGTAGGTATAAAATAATTGTTTTGAACAGATTAATATAATGTTACTTAAGATAATTTATAGTTACCATCCTAATGGAGTCATACATACAAATATAATTTATGGATTTGTTAAATATATTTCAGTTTTTGAATATCATAGTCAATTCTGCTAATCAAAGATAAAGATTTAATGACATAGAGATCAAGTTCTGGGGTCCTCATCAGTGCTTTAATTGAATGGTTGTGTTTTTGCATTTTATATTTGAATTCCTTTAAATAACATACTTTTTAACTCAACATAGTCCCCCAAAATCCACCTTGTCTTATACCCAATTGATAACACTGATTCTTTTTCTTTTGGTCTGTTAGGATCATATATATGTATTTGTGTTTGTGAACCCTGATTTAAATTCCCAACATAGTGGCCAGAGGAATAGTTCTTAAAGCATTATTGGATGTTCACCTTCAGCAGTCTTTAGCACACTCTGTGAAAGGGCAAGGACAGGTCAGTTTTCATTCCATATACAAGCAATTCTATGAATATATGTAGATAAGAAAGCATCACCAAGTTATCCTAGTTGTGGTTTCTGAGTCTGCAGACTCGAATGTAGAGTCCACATCTTATTCACCTTTAAGGACTTTGCAGCCCCTAGAACAGCATGTGATATGTAACAGACTTAGGTGGGGGATGTATGAGGACTGTGTTGTCCTATTCATTATGATATCTCCAGCACCTAAAACAGGCATGGCATATGGAAGAGGAGGTACTTGCTGAATGAAGGAAAGAATATTTGCTAAATGAACAAATCTACTAGTGTGTGTCCTCTGAATGGAACTAAATGCCCTTTTAAATGCCGTCCCCAAGTTGCCCTTCTATCAATCTTCCTCAGTTCCTGAAAATACTTTGACACTTTATTGCAAAAAGAGTTCAGTGACAATGGTACATACACCTGAGAGGAATATCTTATGAGCTATTATGTCTTATTAACACCAAAGTAAGGATTCGTTTACCCAATTAATTCACTGTCACAGTTAATGATAGATAGAAGTGCTCTAATAGAATACATCATGAAGCAGACATGCTTGATGAAGATGCCATGAAGAGGGAAACAGGAAGATGGAGTTATCTGAGAGAAGGTCTGCATTAAGGAGAAAATGGGTGAGTCAGGTGTGAGACTGGGAGCTAATGTGGAGTAATGCCTTGGGCAAAGTGAAGGTTGGGAGTTAAGGAAAGCATTTATCAGTTTTGTCCAGATCTGCTTTTGCTTTTTGCTTATTCCAATATACATCTGCCTCAATTCAATTGATAACTTTCTTTGTTTTTCTTTAGAGCCATGTCTTTTCAAGAACCAAGGAACCAGATAGATTATTCTTCTAGCTCTGGCATCTGATACCTACAGGTACTCAATAACTGTTGTAAATGTAGTTAAATAAATCATTTAAACGTATGGTTTGGTTGTTTTTGTAGGTGACAGATCATCACTTTTCTTTACTAATGCATTGAAATGTGTTGTGGTGAGGATTAATTGAGATGTTGTATGTAAAGCATTAAGCATGGTGCTGACCACATAGCAGGTACTCAAAAAGCAGTAGTTACTCATAGTAGTATAATATTTTTCTTCTTATATTGACTTTTTCATCGGGCTTCTGAATGAAGCCCCACAATTCTGTATATATTGCTGTAACTGCTCATGACCTAACATCTTAATTTTTCATTGGCCACTAAAAGAAGTACACAGCAGTTCACATAGTAAAACATGCAGTGTGGTTCACATCATAAAACTTTGGTAACATTAACAAGAAAAAATAAAGGAGGTGAAAGATTATGTTTTCTTCTATAGGATTTTTGGCTTCACTTCACTGTTTTATTACTGGATTCAGAAGAAATTGAACTTTTACAACAGTGATGAACGTATAAGACGCAAGTAACTAAAGTATAGGACCACTTGGCCCTATGATTTTTACTCTGATTCTTTTAAGAACACACCAAAGATAAGTTGTCAGGGAGAGGCAAAAGGGGACTGTCTTTCAGATAGTTTATTAAGAGATACCTAAGTTCCTTAATGCTCCACACCTTGGCTACCACAACAAAATAAACTTTTGAAATGTGTTAAGTGAAAATAGTTAAATAATATCACTTTGTATTAATTCTGACTTTTATTCTAAAGCAAATTTGTACTTTTCCTTAAATATGTGCATATGAAAAACTATAGATTCCATTAAAAATCCACAAAAAATATTCAAGATAATTAATAATATTATCATTGCCAAAAGAAATTTTTATCAAACTGACTATCACCTTCTATTTTACAAAGAAAATTCTCAAGTGTAGAGTTAGGGATGAGAATTGTTAATCATTTCACTTTGACTGCATCTATATGACAAATTACCAAGCTGGCTATGTAGCTTATAAATAATTTCATTTATTTAGAAACAAAAAGTACAGAAAAGAAGATATATTATTTAAAAGACTTGCTATATTTAAATATATACTCCCTTCTTCGTTCTTGATAATTTCACTCCAAGATCACGGTAGTGGACTGAGGTAAAAAAACAGGCATTTGGTTCTCTCCAGAAGCTAGTCTCTCTAATTTTCATTAGGTTTTAATAGATATCTGTCCCAACATTTCACTAAGATGATGAATCCAGAATTACTTAACAATCAGCATTAAAAAATCACTATAATTTTAGTTTTGTGAACAGTACAACAATTCTTGACTTTTGGAAGAGTAAAGCTTATTAAAGGGAGGTTGTGTCTATGTATTATAATATTTGATTATGGCAAATCTAAAAGGATAGAAATAAACACAATTTATAAGCAGTTTAAAAGTGTTTTTTTATTTGTTTGTTTGTTTCAATGGTTCATTTCAGGGTCCAGCCCATGTTCAGTTAAATTTTAGCTTAATTTTTGTGTCTCCCTTGTCCATGTTCTGAGTAAAGGCAGCCATGATCCTTGATCTAAGGAATTGAGAGTAAGACCAAGGAGAGGAAGAGATGAGAGAAAGTGAGCATGAGGTGAAAGGTAAAAGTGAATCCTAGTTAATCCTCCTCTCATGCTCCTCCTCCCCGGCCTTCACTCACAATCATTGGCAAGTACCCTGTCATTCCTTTAATTTACCTCTACATCTGACTTGGCAGGACTGCTTCTGCTTAAGAAAGCACTTGCAATTTGCAATATATATTTTTTAAGTGTGTGAGAGAATACGGAATACGGTTTGAATGAAGTGTATAAAGGGCACATTCTCTTACAGTTCTTTCACAGTTGTGAATGTTCTAAAATATACAAGGGGGTGGTGGAGTCTTCACAGATATTTTTGGAGCATCTCATTACGTTTTGGAGTCAGGGAAAGAGAAAAGATAAACAGGCAAAGGGACACGTTTTTGAAAGAGTGATATGATTCATGAGAAGGGCCCACACTAGAGAAATATCGTTAAAGTGGAGGGAAAGAAGCAAAGTAGAGAGACTTCTAAAGTGGAATAACACAGAGAGAGAATACCTGGGGAGGAATGAGTTAGGAAAGGAGAATGAGCCCTTTCAGACAGACGAATGGACAGTCTGACACTCAAGTTTGGCTTTCTGGCAGTTAGAAACATCAGCCTGGAGCCTAGGAAAGAGATTGGGGTCACTGGTCATCAGGGCATGGATGACAGCAGTGTGGGCACCATGGTAAGCACTTCCACTCAGGACTTCAGCTCAAGAGACGCTTAACAGAAAACGGGCTCTCTGAGAGTACATTCATGGTAACTAGAAAGGCAACATTTTTCTCTAACAAAACGTCAAAATACAAATACGTTTACTTCAAAAGGATCATTATATATGAAATTCCAACTATGTTTGAATCATATCTGCCTATAAAATGGTTCTGTGTTTTAGAATATTAGGTTAAGTGACTATCAATTGTAAAAAGATTTAGCTATCATACTTACTATTTAGTTCTGTCAGTCAGTATTAGGAATTTACATTTAAAATGAGTCATTTTCTCTTAGCAATCACTTTTCATTGCTATTAGACCTATAGGTTCTAATATTTTAATGTGGTCAAATCTTTTTTCCCTTTGGTAATTGCTTTCATAGGTTTTATGCTTAAACAGGCTTTCACTAATTATAAATTAGAGATATCTTATGGTATATTCTTAATTTTTTCACGAGTATTTTTTCCTTATACTTACCTCTTCAATCCACCTGACATGGACTTTTGTGAAAGGATAAAGGGTTAACACCCACTCCAAACTCTCCTTCCCATACTCCCTAACCAAAATAATTTATCAGCATCATTTATCAAATATTTACTTCTTTTCCCAATTGTATAATACCACAAATCAACAAACAGATTATTTTTTGTAAACACAACACACAAAAGGTTAAAAGCTTCCATCTGTACAGGACTCATATAAGTCAATAGGAATATTATGATAGCACAGAAAAATATAAAAAAGACAAGAGCCACACAGGTCTCTGCAAATAAATATAGGGATAATGTATATGTTATGATTAATAAATTATTTATATTATTATATATTATGTGTGTCATATAATATGTAATATATATTATAAATAAATATACATATAACTTATACATATAATAGACACATAATTTTATATTAGACACATATATATAATTTTATAATAGACACATTATATAATATAGGGATATATAAAAACATAGTTTTTCTTTCAATCCAAGAAATTCAAATTTAAGTAACAAGTACATTTTTAAAGACTACCATAATGGCAAATATTTTTTAAAGTAGATGACTCCCTACTGTGAAAACACACACAAAATTATAGATAGGGACATTCTTTTACACATTAGCTCTGAAGGGCAATTTGGCAACATATATCAAGAATTTTTTATTTTTAATCTAGCAAATAAAATCCTATGAATTCTCAGGACCAAGTCAGATCTGTACACAAATACTTACATGCATGGAGGTTTATAGTAGTATTATTTAAATACTAAAATGTTGAAAATGTAAATATTTAGTAATAGGTAAATTTTTAAGTAAATATGTTTATATAAACTTTGTTGAATATTATGCAGACATTAAGAGTTCTAAGAAATATTTATTAATGGTGATATATGAATAATAAATTAACAGAAAAGCTGTATATACCTGCATATTCTAGGTAATTTTCATTTAAAGTATATACATATACTTAAGACAAAAAAACACTAAAAGATTGTAAATGTATGCTCCAAAATGAGAGCAATGTTTGTTTCTGGGTGGTGGTATCATTCCTATCTTCATTTAATATGTTAGACTTTTCTACATGTTATCAGTGTTCTGCAATATCTATATTATTTATATACTCAGAAAAAAATGTTACCTTTAAATGAGAATCATCTAAAAACAAAATGGCTGGTGTAATGTGGTAATTAAAGGAATATATTGGAATTGCTGAATCAATATTCCTATAAAATTATCCCTCATAAATTTTTGTGTGGAAGAGAGGACAACTAAGGCTGCTGGAGCTATACCAATTATGGAATAAAGACTGGAAGTGCTAATAGGTTTTTTGTTGTTAGTTTAATAAAACTAAACAAATACACAGATACACTTAAAAACTCATACAAAAAGGATGTGAATTAAAATCCTAGATGCATTATAACTGCCAATGGAACATAGTGATTCAAATAAGAATCAACCCATTTTAATCATTTTTCCTAAAAAAAAAAAAAAAGCTTTTAAAGCAAATATCCTGAAAGAAATTATGAATACATTTTATTATACAGATTGGAATTTATCATAATAACCACAGAAAAATCCAGAGCACTTCCCATATAATATTTTTTTTTTGCCTGAGACATTTTACATGTTCTTCTATATGAAGTGTTTTCTACTTCTACTCCCTTAGACTCCCAAACCCTTCACTTGAATAACTTGAATTTACCCTTCTGTGTTTTTCTGAACTATCATTCTCTTCTGTTAGCCTGTCTTTAGTATCTATGGTAAATACCCTTGCTTCAGGTTGTTATAATTGCCCACAATACGTCACAGCATTTATCCTAATAGATTTTATATATTCAATAACTGTTGGATGAATTAATTAGTGAATGTATTCATAACTACAGTATAGAGGTTACTTAACATGATATTTATATGCTTTTTCCTAACTCTTATAACAGCCCTATGAAATTGTGAGTAAAATATTAGTAACTCAATTTTATATGTAAGTAAATAATAAAGATATTTCATTCTTACACAAAATCATATGGCCAGTGTATTAGTCCATTTTCTTGCTGCTATAAGGACATATCCAAGACTGGGTAACTTATAAAGAAAAGAGATTTAATTAACTCAGTTTTACAGGGCTGGGGAGGCCTCAGGAAACTTACAATCATGGCAGAAGGGGAAGCAAACATGTCCTTCCTCACATGGTGGCAACAAGGAGAAGTGCAGAGAGAAGTAGGGGTAGGGGGAGGAAGCACCTTATAAAATCATTGGATCTCTTGAGAACTCACTCACGATCTTGAGAAAAGCATGGGGGTAACCACTCTTATGATCCAATTACCTCCCACCAGGTCCCTCCCATGATACGTAGGAATTATGGGTACTACAATTCAAGATGAGACTTGGATGGGGACACAACCAAACCATATCAGGTAAGCAGCATGACAAAAATGCTTACTTACTAATTTGGCATTAATTTCAGTATGATTTAATAATTCAACTATGCTGCTACACTCATTCATTCAATAAAAAGTACTTATCTTTATAAAATGTATTTTCCTTTTACTTATGATAAACACTGCAACATACAAGAATTTTCGGGCACCGAATACAATTTAGAGTCCACTTCTCTGCATTGCCACTGCTGTGGATAATGAAGAGTTCACCATATTTTTCCTGATACCCTTTATTTGGAAAGGAGATTCCCCTTTAATTCCTGCTGAAAAGCCTGCATCTGTGGGCCACTGGGCCTAGTTATCACTATCACAGCACAGCCATTCAAGATAAGGATGTATCCCAAGTGCTAAAAATAGCTTGATTGGATTCTTCAATCCAATCCAGGAGTTGGTTAGAAATGGCAGGCCCTACAGCTCAATGACAGTTTCAATCCTAAGTAAAAACTGATAGCCGGGACATGGATGCAGCTGGAAACCATCATTCTTAGCAAACTATCACAAGAACAGAAAACCAAACACCGCATGTTCTCACTCATAGGTGGGAACTGAACAATGAGATCACTTGGACTCGGGAAGGGGAACATCACACACTGGGGCCTATCATGGGGAGGGGGGAGGGAGGAGGGATTGCATTGGGAGTTATACCTGATGTAAATGACGAGTTGATGGGTGCTGACGAGTTGATGGCTGCAGCACACCAACATGGCACAAGTATACATATGTAACAAACCTGCACATTATGCACATGTACCCTAGAACTCAAAGTATAATAATAAAAAAAAAACTGATAGCCTATGTACCATATGATGTGCAGTGAGAGCCTGAATATGCTCTGACTCCTCCCCATAATCCTAAATCTGAAGAACTAACTATAGGAAAGGCTTAACAAGTTGTCAGTTATGTCTGCTTAGGATTTTATTTTGTAGAAGAATGGACAATCTCTAGTTTTCATGAGAACTTATGAGCCGTTTTCTTTGGCAGTGGACTGTGAACATGGAATAAATTGCTTAGTACTTTTACCATTGATCCAATTTGTCTCAGTAATCAGATTCAAAAACCAATTAACAGTCCTACTGGGATGTGAAAAGGGAATCTGATCTACAGAGGCAGAGGCTTAAAGAGTCCCTGAACAGGATATCGAATTGTGTGATATAAGAAAATAATAAAGCAAAAATTTTAATATCTTGATTTTTTTGCTTAGTTTATCACATGGCATCATTTTTAGATATTTTTATTATGAGTATTTCACCCTGGGGTGAAAAAAGTAGGAGTTAACCTGAAACTATTTTTCACCATCAACTTGGCAAAAATTTGGAGTTCCATATCAAGTGTTATTGACATTATGGGAAAGGGGCATTACACATGGGATTGTTATTTAAGATGATCCCTTTGTGAAGATACTAAGCAACATCCATTATAATTGAGACTATGTATGTCTTACAACCTTCCATTTTCACATCTCTGCATACATTCTTGAGAAACACTGGCATCTGAATATAAGGCGCCATGTTCAAGGATACTGGTCCAGACTTTATTTGTAATAGTAAGGAACTGGAAATAATCTGAAGACTCTTGATGAAGGAATGGACAGCATATTATGGACCACAGTATAGCAGTTAAAAAGAATGATGTAGATCTTTATGTTCTAGCATAAACATATCTTTAAGACATATTGTTGAAATGTAGGAAGCAAACTGCAGAACATGTAAGTTTTAATTTCAACAACAAAACAATACTTTGTTTTTATAGTTAAATATATTTACAGAATTCAAATATAACAAACAGACACTAGAAGAGTACACATGAGGAGTTATTTCTGTAGTTACTTCTGGAGGAGAATGAAGGGGACCAATATTGCACTCATGATAAAGGCAACTTAGATTTATCTATCATGCTTTACTTTTAACAAGGCAATGCAATTAATGTGTTGCATTAATGCATTTAATTAATTGTATTATTAATATTAATGCAATTAATAATACAAAAGAATTATTCTCAATATAATTTGGTTTTGAATGTATCACTTTGAATAAATGCCTCAGAGAACCTTTTGAGCTGGTCATCAATAACTGATACAAAACTAACCTGGTTTGTACTTTTTCTAAAATTAGTTTCCTGAAGCAATATAAAGCAGTTTATCTAAGCATCAGAGGAATTCTGCTTCCCTGAGTAGATCCTGGAAGAAAATGAGAGAAGTCATTATTTTCTAGAGCGCTAATCCTAGGGAATTGGACCAGTCAGTATCAACTGATTCTTCTGGGCAGGCGGAAAGTGGGGGTGGGGGGAAGGAAGGGGCAAACGAGAACAAATCAGTGGGCTAAAGGGGCCACAGTGACTTCTAACTATATATACCCTGAAGGAAAATATCTGCAAAACTGTTTTCTGTCAAGATGCCAGAATAAAAACATCAGGTAAACAGGCAACTTCAAATTTCCTTTCTCTTTCTTTTCCTTAATCTCTCCCTGCACCAGGAAAAAAAAAAAAAAAAAAAAAAAAAAAGGACCTCTTTTCTTGTTTTGAAATATTGCTAATGATGATGAATTTAAGGCAGGAGAATGGCGTAAACCCGGGAGGCGGAGCTTGCAGTGAGCTGAGATCCGGCCACTGCACTCCAGTCTGGGTGACAGAGCAAGACTCCGTCTAAAAAAAAAAAAAAGAACTCATGAGGGCAAGTCAGGAGAGCTGGGTCTTATCCTAACTTCTCTTGTTAACACAGATAAGTAGTCTATGACAAGAATAATCATTAAAATTTAGATTTTCAAAATCTTTTGTGCACACTTTTATATCAAAATCACATCTATATTAAACCCTTTTCTGCAATGGATCTATTTGGAGGCCAACAATTCAAGATTGAATTACTGCATAACATTTGCTAAGAAGCTTAACATTGTCCTGTTACAAAACTAGTTTCACTTTGTTTTAGAGAAAGGGGTGGAAGGGGAGCATTACTCCCTGACATGATGAGCTCACAGGGCCTTTGTAAGGATCAAAGCACAGAAGAGCTTTAAAAACTGTAAATCCTCTACAACTTATTGTTAGTAGTCAGTCGAATCCAACTGTGTTTCAGAAATATCCAAATCAGGAAAAGAGAGGGTAATAGAAAGGAAATATTCTCAATATCTTTCTTTCTCAAGGAGCAGAAAGTAGGAAGGAAGATGGTCAATGTTTGTAAAAATGCATTTTAAGTTCATAAAATAAAAATGCAAAGAATTCGAACACATTTATACTGCTTAAACAATTTTTAATGTAATCACCATTTATTTACTTTGTAAATAACTGTAGTAGGTATAATATAATGAACATAGTAAAATATAGCAGGGAAAGCATGTTAATGAGTATGTAGAAATGGAGGTGTAAAGTATGTGTAGAGACACCCGTAGAAGTAAAAATATACCTAGAATTCCTGAAGTTTATTTTCAATTGTTTAAGACGAAAAGCAAGAAATAAATCAAGAAAAATGACACCGGTTAAATTTTTTAGAAAATTTCAGAAAATATTTCAAACAGCTTTTTAGTTCCAGAAAATGCACATCTGCAATTCTGAAACTTTTAAAAGCTGACATGAGTTTGCCAGTGAAAATAAAGCCCCTCTTTGAGTGTGACTCCAAAAAGTAAACCAACCTCTGCCTAGACAAAGAAACAACAGAAGGGTGATGGCTTTTTGACTGCAAGCATTGATGCACAATCCTTTTAGTTTGACCTGCCATGGATGCCACTTTCAGTCTGTTGATTCCTAAAGCACAAATTGTCACTATAATCTATTAGCTTTGATGACTAGAAAATAATATCTTCTCTCTTATTTTATGTAGGCGTGAAAAGAGAAAGAACATTCACTTCAACTGAAAAATAATTACAAATCACTGATCATCCAAATATTAACAAAATTTATATGGTGTGTTTTATGTTCCAGGAACTTCTCAAAGCAGTTTGTACTTAATCTTCATAACTCTATGAAATATGTACTACACACACACACACACACACACACACACATATGAGATTGTAAAATATACATGTATTATTGATACATATAATGGTATATTTGTTTTATAGCTTAAAAATATTTTCCATTCATCAATTAAATACTAGAGCAGATTTTTCATGCAAATGAAAACATACATAAAACACACAACAAAATAAAATGCCACAATTCATAGTATACAAGATGGCATGGTTCTTCATTTTTAATTTTTTCTTAATAAGTACTTGTTGTAAAAATTAGTGACTTTACATTTTCTAGCTGGAAACCATCATTCTCAGCAAACTATCGCAAGAACAGAAAACCAAATACCACATGTTCTCACTCATAAGTGGGAATTGAACAATGAGATCACTTGGACACAGGAAGGGGAACATCACACACCGGGTCCTATTGTGGGGAGGGGGGAGGGGGGAAGGATAGCATTAGGAGATACACCTAATGTAAACGACAAGTTAATGGGTGCAGCACACCAACATGGCACGTGTATACATATGTTACAAACCTGCACGTTGTGCACATGTACCCTAGAACTTAAAGTACAATAAAAAATGATAAATAAATATTACATTCAGTTTTTACTAGGAGTGAGGCTTGAAAATTACATTTGGAATTAGCAATTGGTAAACATCCCAACAAGCTTTTAAAAAACTACAAATGTTTCTTCACTTGCTTTTAACCACTAAATTATTTGGATTTCAAAGAAGCTTTTTCTCTACCTTGAATGAAAAGAGCGTGTAAAATCTCAGATTGTTGATTTACTGGTCCATTATTAGTTAGTGTTTACAAAGTATAAGGCTCTTCGCTGGGCATTGCAGACTTAATAAACATAGAGGACATGGAGCTTGAAGAACAGTGAGGAGATTTTGCACAGTAATTGTACAGTGTGCTAAGAGCTACAATAATGGAAGTACAAAGTGTCATAAAACCACAGAGCAAGGAGCCTGACCCCCGGTTTAAAGGCTTTTGTGCATGAGTGTATGTGTCTATTCAAAAACAATGTCTTCTCCTGAAGGATAAGTCATTAGGGGAGGAAAAAAGATGAGAAGGCAGGTGACCTTGGCAGAGAACACAGTTTAGGCAAAATACTAGCTGGTCCTGGGAAGGTAACTCATCTGTCCACACAGAGGTGCAGCCCTTCCACTTACTGTTCAAATGCTGAAGCAGATGAGATAAACATGTATGGTGGTTCAGAAATGAGAGAATCTGGAAAATCCAGAAGCCACTACAGTAGAAGCCATAAGAATCCCATATATTCTCAATGGCCAAGATTCTAGGAACTCAGGTTTTGATAATTACTTTTCATTTTGTTTTAAATTCTGAATAAAATAGTCATTTTTCTTGCCTAAAGGACTTCTATTGAGACATCGAGTTACATCAGGAAAAAGTATAGGGAACACTACTACAGATATGAGTGAAAGAAAGATGTAGAAGAGACGTGTGTCATGATTCATACTATCTCAACAGCAGATGCTAATAAGAATTAAACGTAGAATTCAATTTCTGCTATCTCATAACCTGAGCTGCTTAAAATATTTGAGCTTCAAACAACTATCACTTTTAAAATACATATTAAAATTGAATTATGAAATAGTCAAAGTATTTAAGTTGGGAAGATACATATGAATTAATAAGTAAAAATCTAGACAATATAGCAAAAAACAAATCCTACTTGAATGTGGTGGCCATTTCAAAATGTCTACTGTGCAATATCTGGATACTCACACTTTCTAGCCCTCATCACACATGTGAATTATGAGCAACCTACTTTCCATTAGCATGCATGTTAATAAACGGAGTAGATTAGGATATAAAATGAGAAGACCCGTTGCATTTTCAAATATTTCAATTTCAATTTTCAGGCTCATTTTTAGCCTAGCTTTTATATCTAGTCTTTTACTCACTCAAAATACAGAGGAAGTCTGAATTTTAAATTAACATATAAATTACTTTATGTTGATTTAGAAAATCTAAGCTGACCCTCAGGTCTTTTAACCATCAGTGAAGATTAGTGAAATAAAGAGTAATATAAGTTATGGGGAAAGCATTACCAAATGTTCATTGATTCATTACGTATTCATAGGGCATAGTTCTGGGGAATATAAGATTCACTATACCCAATGTCCCTATCATGTAGTTAAAGATATAAAAATCACAATTCTAAAATGCTAGTATCAGTTTTATCAGTCAAGTTTCTCCAGAGAGACACAATCAAGAAGGTATATGTATATGGATATTGTATTTCAAAGAACTGGCTTACATGATTGTGGGAAACCAGCAAATCTGACACTTTCAGGGGAGGCTGGCAGGCTAGAAACTCAGGCAAGACCCTGCTTTCTCAGCGGCATTTTCTTGTTCGAGTTTACCTAGCTGCCATAAGGCTGCAGGCCCCACTCAGGAAAGCTGTAGCGGCACTGGATGAGGAGCTTTAGCCTGATGAGCAGTGTGCAGATTTTGCAAATGAACTTGTAATAAAATAATCAACCTCAAAACAGGGCATTTTTGACGGTAATCCATGATGTGGTTTGAAAATATAGAGATAATAAAGGAAGGGTTGTGACCATGTTATTGTGGACTGGTTTGGGGGTCACAGGATCAGATGGGGAAGCACCAGGAAACCAAGAAAGAAAGAAGGAATGGCATCCACCCAAAGAAAAGTTCTAACTCATGAGACAGTCTGGGCAAAGGATGAGCTTGTAGAAAACACAGAATTTCAGTGTTCACCCCAAATGATTTATTAAACATGCCTCATATATTAAAAGTTTCCATAACAATTTAGTTTTAAACAATCATCTGAGGGGCGTGAACCAGGAGAAGCCACTTAAAAATCATGAATATAGAGAATTTCCCAGAATGTTCTTTGTATTCAACTTACAAGGACTCAGTCAGAAGATAAATTTTGTAAGTGATGAACATGGTTTAATCTTTCATTGCAAGGGTACAATCCTAAATTTACTGTGGAAATTTGTAAGGAAAGAAAACATTTGGTAGCTTTTAAACCACAGAATGTGTCTTAACAAATATCAGAAATTTCCTGTTGAACAGACGCAATAGACAGATAGTGCAATGTCCTAGAGCAAACATTCTCCTGAAAACACAAGAACTCCTTTTCATGAGAATTTCTGTGGATGGGATCAATCCTTTGTTGCACTTTCCATTTCTTGCTATTTTATTCTTACCGTATTTTTTCAGGTTCTGCCAGTTCATGCTTTTTCTCCTTTGTCTCTCCACCTTTCCCTGAGCTCTCCTATCTCTAGCCTTTGTGTTTTGGCTTCATATGTTTACATATTCAACATCACCTTCATTTTCCACTTAGGGCCCACATTTTTTTTTCTGATGCTTTACTTTTTGATGAAGGAGTGTCTTCATATCCACTCAGATTTTTTTCAAGTTTATCAACATTTTATTTTGTGTAATATTAAGGAAGGACATTACGAAAACAACTATAACTATTATTTTGTAAAAGAAAGAAAACTGTAACTTCAAGATGGAGGCAGGGAATAATCAAAGAATAAAGGAAAGTTTCTTCCCAAAATAGGACAGTTAGCAAACTTATGTCAACATCCCACCCCCTACACACAGACACACACACACACACACACACGCACACACGCACACATGCACACACGCACACGCACACACACAAAACACAAGAGTGACTTTGTCCTAATATTTCACATTATACTACAGAATAACAAAACCTTCACCTTGGACTGGTCAACAGATGAGATGATCTCTCATGCTTTTAGAGTCTATGATTTTATCATTTTAATAATGTTTTATTTTATTCTATTCTATTCTCTCTACATTTTTTATTCTATGCAGTAATCCACTTTACTTTTAATAATTTATTTCCTAAACATGGATTATCCTATAAATTTTCAAATCCCAAGCAACCTCCCTCTTCCAGTGCTACTTTTTAAAATTGAAATTCTTATAGAGATGGTTGTAGATTCATGTGTAGTAGTAATGAAGTTCACAGGCAATTGTAAGAAAGCCCATGCTCACTTTATCCAATATAGCATAATGACAACATTTTGCAAAATACAACCAGGATATTAAATGAATACAATCCACATATCTTATTGTGAGTCCCTCAGTTTTCTTGTATTTATATGTGTGTGAGTGTGCATGCGTATTTAGTTCCATACAACTTTATCATATGTGTAGGTTCATGTATCCACTACCACAGTCAACATTCTGACCATTCCATTACTGCAAGGATCCCTTGGGTTGGCTCTTTACAGCCACAGCCACTCCACCTTTCCCTGCTCAGTCTCTGTTCCTAATCCCAGCAATTTTTTCATTTAAAAAATGGGATAAGACAATATTTACCCTTTAGAATTGGCTTTTTAAAATCAGAATATATCATGGAGAGTCATTGAAGATGCCATGCATGTCAACACTTTGGTCCTTTTTGTTATTGAATAGTATTCAATGTTATGTATATGACATGGGTTGTTTTTTGGCCACTCACCCATTAAAGAATATCTGGTTTGATTCAAGATTCTGACTACTAAAAACAAAGCCACTTTGAATAGTTCTGCCAAAACTAACAGTACAAATAAAACCTTTAATGGAGGTTTGTCATCATACAAAAGGTAGAAGACCATTAATCATATCTAGTGGGCTTATCCAGCTTAATGTGCTATTTTCATACTAGACACTATTCAAATGATTTTAAATCATTTAACTTGCATAAAAATCATATGAAAGGAAGTACTGTTATAACCCCATTTGATGAGTTAGAAAACTGAGGCAGAGAATGGTTAAGTAACTTGCTCAAGGTTACATAATTTGTAAATGGTCAAGCTGAAAATGAACCCAGGCAGCCTTACTCCAGAGCTCATTATAGTAAACACAACTCAATACAAAATCAGAAGGAGCAGAAGAATTGAGAAATAATTGAATTTTCACTATTCACAACTATTTTCCAGCTTCCATTAGTTTGATCTTGGGCACATCACTTGAGTTAACTAGATCTAAACATATTTAAAGATAAAATGGGGTAGGTATTTTTCATTATGTATGTGCTCTCTTTCAGAGCTCATATTTCAATTTTTACCAAGGTTATAGGAATGCATGCCTAAATCCGAGACTTTTGACTGCTGGAATTGGTAAGTTCCAATGATTTTAGGGCACCGGGATTTATTTTGAATACAAATCAGCAGAGCACCAAACATTCTACATTTCATATTTACTTTAAAACAGATTATTTTACAATGCTCTTATCTATGACAGAAATACATTTCTCCTGAGGAGTACTTTAGTTCTTACTTTAAGGCAAGAATTTTACAAATATTTATGCCATTGTGCCCTGAAATAGCATCTCCAAAATTTTATGAGCTATTACACTATTGCAAAAACAGAATTGGAACAAAATCTTCTATTTTCCAGTCTACCCAAAATTGAATTTAAAAACCAATAAATAATAACATATAAGCATATCTTGCATACCTCCTCATGTATACCTATTATTCCTTCAGACACTAAAAACATTCTGATTTTGTCTTTTGAAGTTATTTTATCTCAGACTTTATGGTTTCTTTAGAGTGTTTTTAAATTCAAAGTTATTTCAATAGTATTTTTAATCTAAAGTATAATACTATACAAGTGATATACAAATTGAAGTTTCTGTGTAACACAGTAGTAGACATGTTTATCTGTGTCAAAGCAAATGAATATTATAGCCCTGGAGTAAAATGTCATATTTTAAAATTTAATGGGCAGTCAGATATTATTCTGAAGGAGCAACAGTAAATTGTATCACAATTTTTAATGGTACTTTACTTCATTAGTTTATTTTTAAATAATTTTTCAGATACAATATAAGAAAGAAGTTACCCTCATATTACAGAAAATAAAGTTTGAAATACGTGTCTCATAGAGTTTATGTTAGATACCTCAAAGAGAAAGACTTTTCAAACACAACTAACCTTTATTCTACTCCCATGAAATTTGATAAATCATTGGTCAGGAGACGATAAAGTCTTGAAAAATTAATATTTTTTCAATAGTAAACAATTTGACAGGCACCATGTAGAAGTAATACTGATTTCTAGAGTCTTTTATAAATTTTTTTCTGAAACATACACATATACAAATTATAGCAATTTTATGCTATACAGTTGCAGACACATAAAAAATTGTTTTTTCCCCAAAGGAGGCTCTTTTTTATTAAATGTTATGCCCAATTAAGTTCAGTTAATTGTTTTGGTGCAAAATGAGTTGCTGTGAAGTTGTTTTCCCTGAGGGAGTAAGCAGCTCTCCAGCTTTGGAGTATAGGACAAATACCTGAAAGCAATCAAATATCATCCCAGTTCCACACGAAGTTTTTCCTTAATAGAGGATACAGTTGGCTTTAATAGATACAGTTGGCTTTAATAAGGCTAATAAAGAGTTTCTTGAAATGATAGAATGACCAATCCAAGCCAGTTGGCTTTAATAAGGGCTAATAAAGAGTTTCTTTAAATGATAGAATAACCAATCCAAGCCACACCACATTCTAAGTGCCTAAATGCCCTACAAAGTGCAGTTGCCTACAAGGTAGGGAGTCACACGAGTTTATAGCACTTTGTGAGACCCCCTAAATAGCAGTGAAAGGAAGGCATAGTCTTTAGCAAATTGAATCTTACAAAGAATGTAAGTGTATGCTAATTATAAATGTACTTATTTCTCATTGGTCATTTTGAGCAATAGATTCTATATCAAGTATAGCAAATAGCAATGAGCCGGTATTGTTTAATGCTTGTCTGAGAAGTTAGGATTCCAAAATATTTTTAATTTTATGCAGAATTTAAAGAGTTCTTAGTCATCTTAACTATGGTAATCAGTCATAAATAATTGAATAATATGATCTTCAAGGACTGGAGGTTAAAGACTAAATTTCATTTTTATTCTAACAATGATGGAAGCCTAAAGAAGAAAATTGCTCCTAACCTCTAAAACACATGTACAGAAGTCTTCCAACAACAACAAAAAACCATTACTGCACTATGTAGAATGATCCAAATGCTAGCATTTTTCCTTATAATCCCTAATTTACCATAAGAATTTATAGAAGCAATGCATAATTTTTACACACAATCTTTTTAAGGAATTATAGATTAGTCAACATTCTTCAAAGGATCCTGCTAATGTTCTAATGAGACCAGCAGATGCTGGAACCCTGAAAGAATATATTGGAAATTTTATTACATAAACGGAATTTCAACTAATTTATATTTTCATAAAATGATTCATTTCAAATTAATGCACTAGAATAATCTACTGTTGTCAGAATTAAAATACAGCAAAATGGCATATAGATGCAATAGAATAATAATGTTCAAATTTAACATGGATTTAAATAGTTATATTGTCATGTAAAAATATTTGTCAAGAATTTCTAGAGTGGTCTCTACCAGAAGCCTCAAAATTTCTTAATTCATTCCACTGTGTGGTGGCCAGATGGAAGTGCAAGAAATTATGGAAGTCCGAACATAAAGGTAACTTGGAGAAATCAGAAGGGGCATAGAAACTGGTATAAGACTTGAACACCTGAGTGAGGTGTTGAGACAGATGATACAGTCTCAGTGGCAGACTCTGGAGGATCAGCCAGAAGTTAAGATACGGTGCCTGGAAGTTGTAATTTCAGGCATTATTCAGGTAAGGATAAACATCAAAAGGTCTAATGAGTGCCATATTAGTATTAATTGGTAGCTAACTTAAAGAGAGAAAGACTTATTATAAAAATACAAATGTTTCTTGGGGAAGCAGAAGGCGGAACTTCAGCAGGAAGGCCTAGGAAAGACATAGAAACAAACATTGGAAAACTACGAGCTAACCACAAAATCATCTTTCTCTGTCTCTATCTCCTCTGTGCTGATCTGCTTCACTCTTCTCTCATTCTGAAATGAGTTTCAACTGCTCTGTAGCATACCTGATAGAAAATGATCAGCACTAATAGCCTTCAACTCATTATTTCCCTTTCAAGAGTGATGCCAGACTGATTGGAACTACCTGTATTCCATTTCAAAGTCCTCCTGGAAAAGATTCATTGGCTTAAGTCAGCAGTTCAATTAATTGGAGCTATAAGTGGGGTAACAGAGATGTAGAATCAATGAAAACTTCATGGAAGTCAAGCAAACAATCTGTGTTTTCTGTATTTCTGTATAAAGGAGTACATTACCAAAAGAATGTACCCTAGGACAAAGATCCAGAATTCAGAGGAGAAATGACAAAAATAAGGACGGTCACCAAAAACCACATCACTTGTACAATCCTACAATGACACCAGGGTATTTGGCAAAGATTCCTTGATCCATCAACTATGAAAGATGACTAGTGGATTTGGGATAGAATAGAGGATAAATGAATGGACAAGAAGAATTGGAAGAGTTGGCCTGTGGAGGATAAAACCTAGACCCAAGGTTTCTATGTATGTGAAATTAAGAGGCAGGTGCACAAAATCCTAAAATTGAATAAAGGTCACTCAGAGAAACACCTGGAAATCCAACAGTATGACTAAACACCAAATATCAAGTTTGAGAAAACAATCTTATTTCTCATGAAATATCAGGATTGGAAGCTGTTCATATACACTTGTATGGCTCAGCAAATAGAAATTCCTTGAGCCAGCCAGTGGTGGTTCTAGTGATTGCATCCCTGAGAAACAAGCAGGCAAGAATAGAGGAAATAAACTAACAGTGACAATTCTTATTAGCTGTGTGTTCTTTATTGCTAGTTCTGCAGTTGCTATTCTTTCAGCCTAGAATGTGCCCCTCCACAAATGCTCTTTTTCTGTGTGGCATTTACTTGCCATTTAGGTCTCATTATTAATCATCTCTTCATTCAGCCTTTCCAGGCTCTTCTAGTATCTCTCTGCATCTTGGATAACACTGCATTATTCAAATACAGTGTTACTTTGCAATTATGATTTGTATGTTTCCCCCACAAGGCTTTAGACACTTTGTATTTACATCTTTTTATGTCTTTTACCTAATATAGTGCCTGAAAAAGTTTTGAGTATCCAAGGTTAAACTGAAAAACAACATAAACCTCACCTTCCTGCTTAATGTCACTAGCCTAATGCCTACTTTTTATCATTTTACCAGGTTCCATTTTAAAATAAATAATAATAAATTATACGAGAGATGATTAAACCTCAGAGTCCTTTCATTTTGCAAACAGGTGTTTATGAAGCAGTTACTGGGTGTTAATCATTAATTCACATGAATTAGAAAAAAAAATAGGAGTGTGAGGTGAGCGGAAACAAGTATAGAAAATAATTATGCCATGTGGTCTACAACTCAGGAGACTAACATTTCAAGAGTAGAGTCCTGAAAAATATTTATTCTAAGGCAAATCAAAGGTAAGTGTGGGGCTTCATTTAGGTGTTGAATTATATTAATCCTACATGTTTATGGAACTAATACTTTAAAAAATGTTTTTAAATGAAGACATCCTCAATTCCTTAAAAGGAGCAGCAGTAGATAACATGAGGTAAAGTTACAAGTGTCAATATTGAAAAAGCTTAGAATTAGATGTATGCCATATATCTATTTAAGTTACTTTTTCTGATTATGAAAGCAACATATATTCATAATAGAAAACACATACAGTATAATATCTTCAGAAGAAAATAAAAATCACCATCACCTATCAAATTTTCCTTAACATTCTCGAATATATCTTTCTGCTCTTTATCCAAAAATTATGTGTGTGTGTGATGTAAGTGCACATTAACAAAAGTAAAAGTTATATTAACTATTCTGTAAAATTACTCCTTCTTACATATAGCAAGTCAATATCTCTTGGGTTTTTTCCATTATATTAAATATGATAAACACTATTTTAATGTTAAAGTGGCACATCAGATGGTTGGATCAGAATTTATTTAACCAATCCCCAGCTGTAGAAACTTTAAATCATTTTCTGTTTTGTTTTTTCTTTGCTTAATTGTTTGTGCTTCTATGTGCATGTGTGTGTGTGTTGAGAATAAATCACTTGAGGTTGATTTATTACATTTTAAAATATAAACATCATAAATACTCAAACCAACTTATACACCCTCTAGTCATGAATGAAAAAAAAATCCACAAATCCTTGCCAGCCTCATATAGTACAGAGGGAAAATATTTTGTTTTAATCTTTATTTATGAAACTACTAGAGATGATTAATAATGTTTTCCATATTTGTTTGTCATTCTTTTTTATAATTTCCTGTTTTTTTCTGTTGGAATTATTTTCATTTCATAATGAACTTATAAGAAACATTTTATGTATTTTGGTATAAGAATATCAAAGCATGACTGCCATAAGTTATAAACATCTTTCAAGACATGTACTTCACTCAACAGCTGAAGAATACACATTTTTCTCAAGCAGCACACATGGAACATTCTTTAGTACTGATCACATGTTATGTCATGAATATCTTAATAAATGTAAGAAGATCAGAATCATACCAAGTGTTTCTTATGACCACAATGGAATGAAACTAGCAATTAACAACAGCAAAAAAATGGGAAAATTTACTAATCTGGGGAAACTAAATAACACACTCTTGAACAACTGGTGGGTCAAAGAGGAAATCAAAAGGGAATTTTAAAAATAATTAGCAAAAACAAATACACCTCATACCAAAACTTATTAGATGCTGCACACTTGGTAACAACAGGAAGGTTTATAGATTAGTCCGTTCTAACGCTACTATGAAGAAATACCCGAGACGAGATAATTCATGTAGAAAAGAAGTTTAATTGACTCACAGTTCTGCATGGCTGGGAAGGCCTCAGGAAACTTATAATCGTGGTGGAACGCATTTCTTCACAGGGTGACAGGAGAGAGACTAAGTGCCAGACAAGAGGGAAGCACCTTATAAAACCATGAGATCTCGTGAGAACTCGTTCACTATCAGGAGAACAGCATGGTGGAAGCCAATCCCATGATTCAATTATCTACACCTGGTCCTGCCCTTGACACATGGGGATTATTACAATTCAAGGTGAGATTTGAGTGGGGACACAGAGCCACACCATATCAGATTATAACAATAAACACCTGCATTAAAAAGGAAGAAAGGTCCCAAATAAACAACCTACTGGCATAGCTTAAGGAACTAGAAAAAGAACACACTAATCTCAAAGCTATTGGAAGGAAGGAAAAAATAAGAATCAGAGTAGAAATAAATCAAATAGACAACAGAAAACCATAGAAAAGGCAACAAAACTAAGAATGTTTATGGCATTTTTGATATAACAAATTCATTAAATGTAAGTAGTCATTTTGATTCCCTTTTGTTTCGTTTCTATATGTGTACAAGGTTGCAATCTAACCATTCCACAAGCTTTTAATTGAATCTGAGAACAGCTTTTGTACTTAGAATGGAAGAGTTATGATTTTATCTATTATAACTAATTTAAGATTTAAAAATAGATACAGGGTGTACATATGCAGGTTTGTTACATGGGTTTATCCCATAATGTTAGACTCTGGGCTTCTAGTGAACCCTTCACCCAAATAATGAACATAATACCCAATAGGTAGTTTTTCAATGCTTGCCTTCCTCTCTCTCGATTCCTTTTTGTAGTCCCCAGTGTCTATTGTTTCCATCTTTATGTTCATGTGTAACTATTGTTTAGATTCCTCTTATAAATGAGAACATCCAGTATTTGATTTTCTGATTCTGTGTTAATTCACTTAGGATAATGACCTCCAGCTGCAACCGTGTTGCTGCAAAGGACATAATTTCATTCCTTTTCATGCCTGTGCAGTATTCTATGGTGGGTATGTGTCACATTTTCTTTATCTAATCCACTGTTGATGGACACAGAATGACTCCATGCCTTTGCTATTGTGAATAGTGCCGTGATAAACATACAAGTGAAGATGTCTTTTTGATAAAACGATTTCTTGTCCTTCAAGTCTATACCCAGTAGTGAGACTGCTCAGTTGAATGGTAATTCTATTTTTAGTTTTTTGGGAAATCTCCATAGTGTTTTCCACAGGGGTTGAACTAATTTACATTCCCACCAACAGTGTACAAGCATTTCCTTTTCTCTGCAGTCTTACCAACATCTATTATTTTTTACAAAATCTTAAGTTTTAAAAGAGCAGGCCGGCCATGGTGGCCTGTAATCCTAGCACTTTGGGAGGCCGAGGTGGGTGGATCCCTAGGTTAGGAGATTGAGACCATCCTGACTAACACAGTGAACCTCGTCTCTACTACAAAAACAAAAAATTTACCGGGTATGGTTGCAGGCGCCTGTAGTGCCAGCTACTTGGGAGGCTGAGGCAGGTGAATGTTGTGAACTCGGGAGGCAGAACTTGCAGAGAGCTGAGATCGAACCACTGCACTCCAGCCTGGGTGACAGAGCAAGACACCATCTCAAAAACAAAACAAAACAACAACAAAAAAAAAGAGCAGTTTTTTAAACCTTTACACTGAGCTGAAATTTTTATGCATAAACTAGTCCCTGTATCTGACAAATATTTTATTAACTCACATATTTAATATACTAAACATCCCTAAATAATTTATGCATAAAGGTAGGTAATTATGTTTTCTTAAACATTTTACACTCTATTTACATAATTAATACATCTTATCTTTAAATATTTCAAATGTCTAATAGAATAGACTTAGAAATATAGTAAGGAAAATCTTTTTAATTTCTTAAGCAGCTTTTGCAAATCCAAAACACTCACATAGATTGTCATTTTTTTCTAGAAATAGTTATCTGAGCCTGTTATTTTCCTTTAAAGACGGACTGTACTTTTAAAATCTTTTATATAACAAAATTTGAAACTATATGTAGTTAAATTATCATTTTTCTATCACAACTTTATCTACTGATTTTAAACTGAAAAAGTCATCCTTTATTCAGAAATATAAAATTATATACTAACCCTTTTCTTTTTTCTTCTGTTTTTGTCTTTAACTTTGACTACTGGGAGTCACAGAACTTAATTTATTGTTCACTTTAGGCAACAGCATAGTCCAACAGGAATATAAATCTATTTTGATCTCTTCCTTCTATGTTGCTATTCAAATTTAAATTTTATTTTATCCTTCTATTATATGTATTTTCCGTAAGGTGCTTCAAATATTTTGTCAAATGAGACCTGTTTTAGTAAACAGCATTTTGTTTTCTGTCTTTGAGATTAATTCTTATATTGTTTTATAGGATCTATAGTGTAAAAATGATTCACTTAATGTAGTTCAAACAAAACGTACTTCAATTACATCTAACAAAAGATGAGCCAAAATGTGTCTATGGAATGAACATAGCTTACAATCCATTTGACCTGTGCAGTTATGACATTATGTAATTCCTAAAATTTGGGTTTTTTTAAATTTTAGACCGTTAGCACTATATAAATTTAAACATGAGACAGTTAACTAACAGTTTTAATTTATTCTCTCTTAAATATGCATTATTTATATTGTTAATGCAATTGATTTATATAAATCTTCATGCACATAAATCATAACCACCCATCCATGATAACTCTCAAAAATAAAGTTAAAAATGAGAGGATTGTTTTTTTGGAGCCAACATTGAGTAACGAAGATCAGATTTTGCATCTTATCTGAAACTACTAGGAAACAAGGATGGGACAGGGAATGTATGGAACCACAATTTTTATAACATTATACATCAGATGACTAAGGACAGTAACCCCTGAAAAGGTTTTTATGGTATGGCAAAGAGCAGAGAAACCAGACAGAGCTTGGTAGCCTCCCTGAGTTAAGATAGAGCTGGAAGACTAGGAAGGCCAAGATAACTGGAGAGCTGCATAGAAATAAAACTCCAGAGAAGCATAAAGATTTTCCCTAGAGAACTTCAGCCAAGTAATTATCACCAAGTAATCATCACCTCATGCATGTGAAGCAATTACCTGAGGTCAGAAAAGGAACTATCCTAAGGCATTAGAGGGAATAATCAGAACTCAAGCAAGGCTGGCAATAGTTCCTATTCCCACCAGCAAGAGAAGAAAATTTCACAATTTAAGCAATGTCAAGTAGACTAACTCAAAAAAATATTGTCTTAATAGTACGACAAAGTTACCCCTTGAGTAATGCTATACTAATCACACCTAAGTTTTAAAACAAGACTCAATAGGAATCGAATTATTTACAGGTAAATTAACTGCATCTCAAAACAAAGCTCAAAACTATTTATAGAATTCAAAAATATCAAGCACTCAATCATTTTTAAACATTCAAAATGTACATCCATCAAAAATTACCAGGAATGCAAAGAAATAGGAAAATAAGACCAATGAAGAAGAGGAAATATAATCAATCAAAAGTGAAATCAGATATGTAGATGATTGAATTATTATTAGTAGATGAGGGCATTACAACAGTCATTTAAACTGTAGTGCTTATGTTCAAGAAGCTAGAGAAAAGACTGAACATGTTCAATAGGTAGATGGAAGCTATAAAAAAATCAAAACAAATACCCAGAGATTAAAGCCAAAATGGCTAAAATTTAAAAATACCTTGGTAGTGATTAATGGCAAAATATACATTGCAGAATAAGCAATTTGGGAACTTGGAGGCACAGCAATATGAATCACACAAAAATTAAATTAAAACACACTGAAAAATTAAAAGAGTTGTGAAACAATTTCAAGTGGCTCATGTATTCAAATACACATTTCAAATACATATATATTTGAAGCCTCTGAAGAAAATGACAGAGAAGAGGGGATGACAATGATATTATTTGAAGAAATTATTGCCAAGAAGTTTGAAGAAAACTATAAACCCACATTTTGAAGAAGGCTTCACAAATCTCAAGTACAAGAAATGTGATAAAACTTCACCAAGGCACATCATAATGAAATTATTTTAATTCAATAATAAAAATATTTTAAAAGGAGACAGAGAAAAAAAAAAAAAAACCAGAAGAATAAAACTAGACTGACAACAGATTTCTTGTTGGAGTCCAAGTAAGCCAGAATAAAGGACATAAATATTTTTAAAGTAATGAAAGAAAAGCCTGCCAACTTAGAATTCTATAAACAGCAAAGAAAAAAAAATCTTTTAAAAACAAAGGTGTATTAAATGCTTTTCCAGATATATGAAAGCTGAAGGAGTTCTTCACTAGCATCCTGCATTACAGGAAATTAAAGGGATTCTGAAGGAAAATGATACCAAATGAAATCCACATCAACACAGAGGAATGAAAAACACTGGGAGTTGAAACTGTGTCGGTAAATATAAGACTAATAGCCCTATATATTTTTAGAAAATTGAATTTGCAAAAAAAACTTCAGGTTCACATGACTTCACCATTTTATCAAACATTTAAGAAAGAAGTAATATCAATCTTGCACAATCCCTTACAGAAAATAGAAGAAGGCAGAAGATTATGTAACTAATTATCTGAAGCCAGCGTCACCCTAATGCTAAAACCATAAGAAAACATTGCAGGAAAAGAAAATTATAGCCCAATAAATAGCTCTTATAAAAATTTCATGTAAAAATTCTTATCAAATTTTAGCAAACTCTGAAAAGTATAACAGGTATATCATAACCAAGGAAGGTTTATTCTAGAAATGAAAAACTGGCTTAATATTTGAAAATAAATCAATGTGATTCACCATATTAACAGAATACAATGAAAAACATATCATTTCAATAGATACAAGAAAGCATGTGATAAAATCCAATATGCAATATACATTCCTTCTAAAACACAAACAAACAAAAGGTCTTAGTAAACTATGAATAAAAAGGGAAATACTCATCTGATAAAGGGCATCTATTTAAAAATCTATAGCTATCATACTTAATGTTAAATGACTGAATGAATAACTTTTCCTGGGGATCACATAACTAGGATGTCCATTCTCGGTATAATGATTTAACATTGTACTGAAAGTTCTAGATAGTGTTCACAAAGAGAGCTCTGAGGACATGTACACAAGAGCTCCTAGAAATAATACGGGAGTTTAGCCAAAATGCATGATTCAAAAATAAGTATCTAATAATCAACTATATTTCTATAACTAGCTATAAACATTTGGACATTAAAAAATCAATACCATTTATAATATCAAAAACTATAAAATACTTAGTGGTAAATGTGACAAAAAGACATTCAAGACCTGTACACTAAATACTATAAAACATTACTTAGAAAAACTAAAGAGAATCTAAATAAATGGAGAGAGATTTTCATGTATCAGAACACTCAATTTGGTTAAGATGTCAATTCTTGGCCGGGCGCGGTGGCTCAAGCCTGTAATCCCAGCACTTTGGGAGGCCGAGAAGGGGGAACACGGGGTCAGGAGATCGAGACCATCCTGGGTAACATGGTGAAACCCCGTCTTTACTAAAAATACAAAAAATTAGCCGGGCGTGGTGGTGGGAATTAGCCAGGCATGGTGGTGGGCGCCTGTAGTCCCAGCTACTCGGGAGGCTGAGGTAGGAGAATGGCGTGAACCTGGGAGGAGGAGCTTGCAGTGAGCCGAGATTGCGCCACAGCACTCCAGCCTGGGTGACAGAGAGAGACTCCATCTCCAAAAAAAAAAAAAAAGATGTCAATTCTCCCCAAATTTATCTACAGATTCAATAAAATCTCTACCAAAATGCCAATAGAAACTTTTCTAGAAATTGATAAGCAAATTCTAAAATTCATATAAAAATTCAAAAAACTTAGCATAGTCAAAACAAATTTATAAAAGAATAAATGTGAGGGACTTAATTGATATCAAGTATTATAAAATTGCAATAATCTAATCAGTGTAATATTGGTGTAAATATAAACAAATAGTTCAATAGAAGAGACTATAGAATTGAGAAATACATTGAATTTTGTAAAAGACACAAAGGTAATTCTATAGAGAAAGGGTTTTTTTTTTTTTTTTTCAACAAATTACATACATCCATATTAAGGAAAAAATTAAAAACAGAAAAATTTCAATCCATAGTTTACAGAATCTACAAAAATTAACTCAGACAGGTTATAGACCTAACAGCAAAAAAATAAAACTATAAAGCTTCCATAAGAAACCGCAAATGAAAATCTTTTTGATATTAGATGAAGTGAAAAATTCTGAATAAAAAATTATTGATAAATTGGTCATCATCAGGATTAATAACTCCTGGTCTTTGAATGACACTGTTAAGAGAGTAAGTAGAAAAGCCAAACATTAGGAGAAATTATTTGCAGATTATGTATCTGACAAAGAATTTGTATTCAGAATATATAAAGGATCCTCAAATAATAAGAAAATTATCTTCAATAATAAGAAAACAAACAACATGCATTTTTAGGTTGGGCAAAATATTTGAATTAGACTCTTAACTATAAAAGACATACAGATGGCAAATAAGTACATGGAAAATGCTCAGGATCATTAGTCATTAAGGAAATGCAAACTAAAATCCACTGAGATGTCACTCAAACCCTTCAGGTGTTTAATATTAAAAAGGTTGGCTATACCGAATGTTGGTGAGAATGTGAAGCAACTAGAAGACTCAAATACTTCTAGTAGAAACAGGAAATGGGCAACAATATTGAAAAATAGTTTTGACCGGGCACGGTGGCCCATGCCTGTAACCTCAGCACTTTGGGAGGCCAGGGCTGGTGAATCACCTGAGGTCAGGATGTCAAGACCAGCCTGACAAAATGGTGAAACCCAATTTCTACTAAAAATACAAAAAATTAGCTTGGCGTGGTGGTGGGTGTCTGTAATCCCAGCTACTCGGGAGGCTGATGCAGGAGAATCTCTTGGACCAGAGAAGTGGTCGTTGCAGTGAGGCCAAGTCATGCCACTGCACCCCAGCCTGGGCAAAAAGAAAGAAAGACAGGAAGATGGAAAGAAGGAAGGAAGGAAGGAAGGAAGGAAGGAAGGAAGGAAGGAAGGAAGGAAGGAAGGAAGGAAGGAAGGAAGGAAGGAAGGAAGGAAGGAAGGAAGGAAGGAAGGAAGGAAGTTTGTTTCTTAAACAATAGAAAATATCTTAAACATATATAAAATATATAAATATATTTATATATATATGTCTCACATTTATATCTGCCATAACAACCAGCCATTCCATGTCTAGATATTTTCCCAAGAAAATGAGTTTTACATTCATACAAAGACTTATGCACATAAACATTATTCACAGATGTACATGACCATCATCAGTAGCTGACACACAAATGTCTATCAATAGATGAATAAAGAAATTATAGTGTATCAGTATGCTGGAATACTACCTTACAATAAAAACAAATTAACTTTTGATACATGCAACAAAATGGATGTCTCAATAGTGCTGAATTTTAAAAATCACACAAAAAATGCATACTAAAATTGTATAAAGTTTTAGTACAAACTCAAGTACAGTGACAGAAACATCAACAGTTTAAGTGATGGGCAGAATTAGCAGGAGGGAGAAATCATGAAGGGAAAGGATAAAACTTCTGGGTTGGTGAATATATTCATTATTTGATTGTGTCAACGATTTCATGAGTGTATGCATATATCAAAACTTATCCAATTTGTATACTTTACGTACTGTTCATTGTCTTTCTATTATACTTCAAGAAAGCTGTAAAAAATGAAGAAAGAAATGCTGCTCATAAATAGAGCATGTAACAGTATAATTCATAATGATAAGAAAACTGACATATTTTTAAATTAGAGAGTTACTTGAAAGGTTAAATATTTTCCCCCAAATAAGACTAAAAGCCCATGAAGCAAGTGCTATGTCACAATCAACTTTTACAGGTAGTACCATGCCTGGCACAGAGTAGTTGCTTAACAAATATTGGTAAAGTGAACATGTTTATCATTTCATTTACAGTAGAAAGGACACTGTGGAAGAAAGCATATTTGAAACTTCTTAGCTGATGATTGTTTAAACACCATCTTCCAGCTGTTTCATTTCTGGGTCCTTAGAAGAAATAAACAACATCTGTTCCTCTGTGCATTATTGGTTTAAAGAACTTTGTGTTTATGAAATATGATGTGCATTAAAAATGCAGAGTATTTCTCACTTTGCATTTAAAAAGATTAAAAATTAATAAGAATTCACTTATTAATGTCTAGTCACTTATACATTTTAAGTCAAATCACATACATTCCTTAATTCCTTTTTTTCCCCCTATGGAGGAAATTTAAATGTGAAACCTTTCTTTACTTCCACATAAAGTAACTACACGCAAGAGACCCAAGGAAAATGACAACCTTTAAGCAATACTTTAACCCTTCCTAATGTAAACATCTGTCCTGTCCAAATTCACTGATTAAATCTCAATATATGCCAATTCGATTGAGATGCAGTTATTTTAAAGTATATTTCTTGTATATTGTCTCAATTTGCCAGATAAGTTTGGGAAGAGACAAAATAAAATGGTTAGGCTTGCATTTTGCAAATTCACTGCAAACTCCCATACTCCAATTTACAGAGGATCTGGTAGAGCTGATTGAAGATATAATTTGTTATATAGCATTTCACTGTAGAAAGCATATACATCCATCATGCTTATGATTTTAAAACACGCCTTTATTAACCTTTCAGAAGAAATGTTTTGTGTACAAACAGAATACTGCATTTGAAGCAGTCCTATCTTCTCCTAAAATACGATGGGTATTTAAACTTTCAGGGAAAGAAGATCCCTTTCTAAAATTAGACATATATGACTGATGGAGGAAGAAGAAAAATATTTAACATTTTTGCAAGTGTACCTTCCTTACAAAGTAAGATTTGCTTTCCTGCCGGAATTAACTTTATTGAGCTGTTTTCCTGTCCTGACTTTAAACTTGGAAAAAGGATGAGTTTGTGTCCTTTGTAGGGACATGGATGCAGCTGGAAACCCTCATTCTTAGCAAGCTATCACAAGAACAGAAAACCAAACACTGCATGTTCTCACTCATAGGTGGGAACTGAACAATGAGATCACTTGGACTCGGGAAGGGGAACATCACACACCGGGGCCTATCATGGGGAGGGGGGAGGGGGGAGGGGGGAGGGATTTCATTGGGAGTTATACCTGATGTAAATGACGAGTTGATGGGTGCTGACGAGTTGATGGCTGCAGCACACCAACATGGCACAAGTATACATATGTAACAAACCTGCACGTTATGCACATGTACCCTAGAACTTAAAATATAATAATAATAATAATAAAAAGAAAAAAAAGAAACTGTGTATCTTCCAGAAACACATTGGTCATGAATAAAACAAAACAAAACGAAACAAAAACCTGTCAACTTGGCTTTTTACACATGATGAAATGGAGTATTTTAAATCCCTTAAATCATTTCCAAAATCAGATTAATGGTACCTCAGAGCAGAGTCCCCAACTGCCATTTGCCTGACATTTGAACCAGTGCTGAGATCTGTGTGTGAGAAAACAAGGGTTTACCCTACCTTTCCCCGCTAGTCTAGAGTAGCATGCTAGGGCTCAGAGAACAAAACCATCTGTGCTTATAACACAGAATGGGGAACTGTTATGATAGCCCAGAGAGTCCTTGCTTTTAGGGGCCCCATTTTCATGAGGTTTTTCATTGTTGTTTATTTGATTCCTCCTGACTCTGAAGATAACACCGTAGGAAGATGGAGAGCTGATTAGAAGTTGGTTTCAGCTCTATGGAGGGTCCACCATTCATTAGTCATGTGATCTTTTGCGTGGCTTCTTGCCAAATGTTTGTTCCAGATGAATTTGGCTATCATCAAAATTTTTCTATGTCCATAAAATAAAATATGGAACCGCTTATTTTTAAATAACACAAGAGGTAAATCAACAAACAATATTTCTTTCTTTAGCCAACACTTTAATCACTTTTAAGTTTGTTTTGTTTACGTTTTCTAGTGGCTATCAAAGCAAGCAGAGTGAAATTTGAAAATTCAAAATTGACCTTATCTATTCCCATTTGGCATGAGCCGAGAGGTCATATAAAATCTGGCTTTGGGCTCCCATCAGACAGAATACTTTTTTTTTTCCATTCCCCAAACACAGCATGCTCTCTCCCTCCTGAGGGCCACTGCACATGAAGTTCCTCTGCCCACTGCCCCTGCAAATCTGGCTCTCTAGTACCTTCAGATCTAGAACAATATTCCCTTAATATGGACTTTCTGAATATTATACCTAAAGTTGATGCTCCCTGTTTTTCCTTCTTATAGCTCTTATTCTTAACACACTGGTTACAAAAATTTGTATTTATATTTTTTTTCAACTAGTCTGTAAGATATACCAAGGCAGGAAACACAATTGATTTGGTTCTGTTCTAAATAATCCATTCAGTGATGGGTGCAGAGTAAACACTACATAAATATCTGTTGACTGTGTTGGTTAATGTTTTCAGTTAATAAAAGAAAATACTTTCTGCTTCCCACAATTTATTTCTAATAGGGAGATTTCGTTGCAATAATGTTTAGCATATATTCCTAGTAACTTACCAATCATTTAACACATTTCAGTACTGGATGTGAAAGTATGAATTAGTGGGTTTAAAACAATGCATACTTAATCAAAACTTTAATTGAAAAATTCTTTTGGCATCAGAATGTCAACAAAGTTAAAACTGTGAGTGTTCAGTAATACTAATATATGAAAACTTGACTACCAAAAATGGGTGACTAAGCAATGCTTTTTCTTCCATATTCTCTCTGCCCATCTGCAGATTGGCAATTTCCATGGGTCTTTTTCAGAGCCCTAATATCCCCTAAATACAATGGTAATTATTTTGGGTGATAAATGCCCTGTTGTTAGCTCATACTTTGTTGTAATTCACATAACTGTCTTCACCCTATCTATTGTTTCTTGTTGATTCTGAGTTTGCTAGGTTTAGAGGAATTGACTAGTTTATAACTTTGACTGTTACGTTGATCTATGAAGCTATGATGCCAGCCTATTATTTCATGCTAGCTATGGCACTGGCCTATTATTATTAATGTACCATAAACTCCCAAATTAAATACAACACTAGTAATAACTTGTTCCTTCTGAATAGTGTTCTAAGCTGTATTTCAATGGATTAGAAAGAGCACTTTGCTAAGAGACAGGGAACCCAACTTCTTATTCTAAATGTGGTGCTGACTTAAGGTCTATTTGGGGAGGAAAAAAATCACACACACTTTTCTCGGGTATAATATTAGAGTGTTTGAGCAGATTATGTCTAAGTTTTTTACACATTAGTGAATCTGAAAGAAACTATTTAACAATACATGAGCAATTATTAGATGAAAAAGGAAGGCTCCCTCATAATAGTCCTATTTATCTAGGTACATGCATGTACATACAGATAATATAGATACATTTAAAAATGTAGTGAGATATCGATAAATATAAATATAAGTATAGGCATTGATATTTATCTGATTACCATGCCATAGTACCCTATAGATAGTCAAAGTCAGAAAGTGGAAAAACCGAAGGAATAGAGTTTTATCTTCTTTGCTAAAGAAGGGAGAGAGAATACATGAAAATAACATACTGAAAAATAACATAACTTAGATATTCATATTGATATAGATGTTTATATCTACAAATATAGATACTATTTTCTTGTTTCCTTCAAAGAAAAATAATATTTAGTATATACACATTTTTGCCAATGATGCTATTATTACTTAAAAGCTTTTTCAAAAATTCTCCTTTAGAATTGCTTCCAGAATCAGGTTAATAACAATACAAAGAAACCAGACGTTTTTGGCTGCAAATGTTATTACTTAAAGTGGCCATCTAACTTATTTACACTATGTTTTTTTATTATTATTATTTCTGATACTTATCCTAAAATGAAGATTTGCTATGAAAGAAACTATTTGCTCAAGCAATCATTTTTATTCAATAAACTTGTATAGAAAAATCTCTGAAAAATATTAATATTATACCCCAAGGACTGAAAATTATTTCAAAATAGAAATTTCTTGGTGGTAAAATATATAAGCTATCATAGATTTTTCACCCATTTGGAGGTATCATCTCTGTTATATTTGCTGAAACTGGGTTTCCTCTCTTTCCCTCAAGCCTCATACCCAATGAACTAGGAAAACTATTGGCTTTTATATCAAATACATCCTGAATACAAACCATCTCACCATGCCATTGTCAGAATCTTAGACCAATTCACCAGCACAAATTGCCTGTGCAATTGCAGTAACCTCTTGGCTGAACAGAGATTTGATGGGTGTTAAATATGAGGGGTAAGCACTGTAACTGGTCTGTATTCTTCCAAAATGCTAAGGTAATTTGATTAGTCAGCTTGGGCAGCCATAACAAAATATCATAGACTGGGTGGCTTAAACAATAGAAATCTATTTTCTCACCATTCTGGAGGCTAGAAATCCACAATTAAGATCTGGAAGAGTTTGTTTCTGGTGAAGGCCCTCTTCTTGGCTTTCAGATTGCCACCTTCTCACCAGGTCATCACATGGCCTTTTCTCTGTGTGCACCCAGAGTCAGAGTGAAAACAAGACAGAGTGAGCGTGCAGGCATTCTGGTGTCTCTTCTTACAAGGACTTAATCGTATTAGACCAAAATACTGTTCTTATGACCCCATTTAAACTTAGTCACTTCCATAGGGGCTCCATCACCAAATATAGCCACACTACGAGTTAGGGGAATTTGGGGAGACACATTCATGCAATAGCAGTTATGAAAGACAAAAAAAAAAAAAAAAAAAACTAAAGAACTGTTTCATAAGATACTAAAGAAACATAATAAAGAAATTCAACATATGATAATATATGGGACATTATTGTCATAACTGGTAAAAATTAAATATTAGTGCTGAATCAATGTTAATTTCCTAGTTTTGATAAGTGCACTGTAGTTATGAAAGAGAATGCCCTATATTTTAGGAAATAAACACTGAAGAATTTAGTTGTAACAGTTGTAACTAATTTAGTTTTACCAATTTAGTTATACATTGGTTTGGTGTTGAATTGCTTAGAACACCAAGCAAATTTAACCCAAAGATTACCTCAAAGCATTGAATAATCAATCTCCCAAAGGTCAAGGATAAAGAAAGAATCCTAAGAGCAGTAAAAGAAACAAATAACATACAATGGCGCGCCAATATGTCAGGCAGTAGACTTTTCAGTGGCAACTTTGTAGGCCAGAAGAGAGTGCCATGACATATTTAAAAAAATTTGAAAGGAAAAAAAAAAAAAACCCTTTGGCCTAGCATAGTGTATTTGGCAAAAAGTAACCTTCAGACATGAAGGAGAAATAAAGACTTTCACAGACAGACAAAAACTGAGAGATTTCATCAACATCAGACCTGTCCTACAAGAAATGATAATGAGAGTTCTTCAATATGAAAGAAAAAGATGTTAATGAGTGAGAATAAGTCATCTGATGTTACAAAACTCATTGGTAATAGTAAGCACATTGAAAAACAAAGAATATTATAACACTGTAATTGTAGTGTATAAACTACTCTTACCTTAAGTAAAAAGACTAAAAGATGCACCAATCAAAAATAATAACTGCAACAACTTTTCAAGACATAAACATTACAGTAAGATGTTAATAGAAACAACAAAAAGTTAAAATGTGTGTGAGGTGGACAAAGTTAATGTGTAGAACTTTTATTAGTTTTCTTTTCTTTTTTTTTGTTTATGCAATCAGTGCTAAGTTATCATAAGTTTAAAATAATGGATTATAAGATGGTATTTGTAAGCCTCATGGTAACCTCAAATAAAAAACACACAACAAATACTAAAAAAATTAAAGAAAGAAATTAAAATATGCCACAAGAGAAAACCAGCTTCACTAAAAGAAGACAGGCAAGAAGGAAAGAACGAAGAGAAAACTACAAAAAGAAATAGCAAAATGGCATGAATAAATTCTTACTCATCAATAATAACATTAAATGTAAATGGACTAAACTGTCTAATCAAAAGAAACAGAGTGGCTGAATGGTTTAAAAAAATACCCATTGATTTGTTGCCTACAAAAACACTTCACATAAATCAAAACAAAGAGATGGGAACCATGCCAATGGAAACCAAAAAAGAGCAGAAGTAGTCATACTTATAATAGACAAAGTAGATTTTAAGATAAAAACTATAAGGAGACACAAAGAAGTTCATTTTATAATGATAAAGGGATTAATTCAGCAAGATAATACAATAATTATAAATATATATATGTACAGTACTGGAGCACGCAGATATAAAAAGCAAAAATTATTAGAGCTAAAAAGAGAGATAGACTCCAATACAATAATAATAGCTGGAAACTTTAGTGCCTTCTTTCAGCATTGGACAGACCTTCCAGACAGAAAATTAACAACAACAATAACAAAAATTGGACTTAATCTTCACTGTAGATGAAATAATCTTGATAGATATGTGAAGAATATTTCATCCAATGGCTGCAGAATACACATTCTTCTCAGCACATGGATCGTTCTCAAGGATAGAACATATGTAAGGACATAAAACAAGTCTTAGAAATTCAAAAAAATAAGAAGAAGAAGAAGAAGAAGAAGAAGAAGAAGAAGAAGAAGAAGAAGAAGAAGAAGAAGAAGAAGAAGAAAGAATATCAAGCACTTTCTCTGACCACAGTGAAATAAAACAGGAAATCAATGACAAGAGGAATTTTGGAAACTATATAAACACTTAGAAATTAAACAATATGCTCCTGAATGACCAGTGAGTCAATGAAGAAATATTTTTTAATTGAAAAATTTCTTGAAAAAAACGATAATGGAAAGACAACATATCAAAACCTATGGGATACTGTGAAAGCAATATTAAGAGGGAAGTTTATATGTATAAATCCCTACGTCAAAAAAGAAGAAAAACTTCAAATAATTGACCTACTGATACATCTTAAAGAACTAGAAACACAAAAGTCAATCTAACTCAAAATAAGTAGAAGAAAAATAATAAAAATCATGCACAAATAAATAAAATTAAAGCAAAAAAATCAATGGAAAGAAAAAGTCAGTTTTTTGAAAAGATAAAATCAACAAACTGTTACACAGAATAAGACAAAAAGAAAAAAGGTACAAATAAAATCAGAGACCAAAATAATAAAAATACAGTAGTAATTCAAAGGATCATTACTGGCTACTCAGAGCAACTATATGCCTTGGAGCAGAAAATATAAAAGAAATCGATAAATTCCTAGACACATACAACCTATACATATTGAAACATGAAGAAATTCAAAAACTGAAAAGAATAGTAACAAGTAACAAAGATTAAAGCTGTAATAAACAGTCTCCCAGCAATGAAAATCCTGGAACACTCTGGCTTCACTGTTAAATTTTACCAAACATTTAAAGAAGAACTAATACCAATCCTACTCAAACTATTCCAAAAAATAGAAGGGAAGTGATGACTTCCAAAGTCCTTCTACAAGGCCAATATTACCATTATAGAAAAACCAGACAAAAACACATCGAAGAGAAAAGAAAACTACAGACCAATATCCCTGATGAACACTGATACAAAAATCTTCAACAAAATACTAGCAAGCCAAATTTGACAACATGTTGAAATGATTATTCATCATGACCAAGTGGAATTTACTTCAGGGATTCAATGATAGTTCAACCTACACAAATGAATGAATGTGAAACATCATATCTACAGAATGAAGGACAAAAACCATATGATCATTTCAACTGATGCTGAAAAAGCATTTACAATTCAATATTCCTCATGACAATCACCCTCAAAAAACTGAATATAGAAGGAATGTATCTCAATATAATAAAAGCCATACACAATAAACTCACAGCTGGTTTCATAAGTGGGGAAATACTGAAAGTCTTTCTTCTAAGATCTGAAACAAGACAAAGATGCTCATTTTCACCACTGTTATTCAACATGGTACTAGAAGTCCTAGCTAGAGCAATCAGTCAATAGAAAGAAATAAAAGGCATCCAGATTGGAAAGGAAGAAGTCAAATTATCTGTGTTTTCAGATAATATAATCTTATATTTGGAAAAACTAGAGACTCCACAGAAAAACTATTACAACTCATAAATAAATTCAATAAAAGTTGCAGGATACTAACTCAACATTTAAAACTAAGTAACAGTTCTAAATGCCAACAGCAAAAAGCCTGAAAAAAAAAAAAGAAAGAAATCAAGAAAGTGATTCCATTTATTATAGCTACAAATAAAATTAAATACCTAGGAATCAACCAAAGAAATGAAACATCTCTACAATGAAAACTGTAAAACACTGATGAAAGAAATTCAGATGACACAAAAAAATGAAAAGGCATTTCATGTTCATGGATTGGAATGGAAAAACAAATACTATTAAAATGTCCATGCTACTCAAAGCAATCTGCAGATTTAGTGCAATCCCTGTCAAAATACCAATGATATTCTTGACAGAAATAAAAAACAATTTTAAAATTCATACAAAACCACAAAAGACCCAGAATAGCCAAAGCTATCTGAGCAAAAAGAACAAAACTGGAGAAATTACATTGCCTGACTTCAAAGCATACTACAAAGCTATAGTAAACAAAACAGCATGGTTCTGGCATAAAAAGAGAAACATAGATCAATGGAACCGAATGGAGATCCCAAAAACAAACTCATACATGTACAGTGAACTCATTTTCTACAAAGGTGCCAAGAAGATACAAGAGAAAAGACAGCCTATTCAATAAATGGTGCTGGGAAAACTGGATATCCATATGCAGAAGAATAAAACTAGACCCTATCTTTTGACATATACATAAATAAAATGAATTAAAGACTTAAACCTAACACAACAAACTATGAAACTAATAAAAGAAAACATTGAGGAAACTCTACAGGTTATTGAGCTGGACAAAGATTTCTTGAGTAAAAACCTACAAGCGCAGGCAATTAAAGCAAAAAAAAAAAAAAAAAAAAAAAAAAATGGCAAATAAAGTCACAGCAAGCCAAACAGCCTCTGAACAGCAAAAGAAACAATCAAAAAAGTGAAGCAACAACCCACTTTATGGGAGAAAATATTTGCAAACTATCCATCTGACAAAAGATTAAAACCAGAATATATAAAGAGCTCAAACAACTCTATAGGAAAAAAGCTAATCATTCCATTATAAAATGAGTAAAATATTTGAATAGACCTTTCTTAAAAGATGATATACCAATGGTAAACAAATTTATGAAAAGGTGCTCAGCATCATTGATCGTCAGAGAAATGTAAACCAAAACTACAATGAGATGTATCTCATTCCAGTTAAAATGGCTTTTATTCAAAAGACAGGCAAATAACTAATGCTGGCAAGGATATGGAGAAAAGGAAACCCTCCTACACTGTTAGTGGGAACATAAACTAGTACCAACCATTGTGGAAAACAGTTTAGAGGTTCCTCAAAAAACAAAAAATAGAGCTTCCATATGATCCAGCAATCTTGCTGCTAGGTATATACACAAAAGAAAGAAAATCTGTATATCAAATAGATGTCTGCACTCTTGTGTTTATTGCAGCACTATTCACAATAGCTATGATTTGTAAGCAAACTAAGAGCTTAACAACAGATGAATGGACAGAGAAAATGTGGTATTTAGACACAGTGGAGTACTATTCATCCATAAAAAAGAATGACATCAATTCATTTGCAACAACATGGATGAAACTGGAGATCATTATGTTAAGTGAAATAAGCCAGGCACAGAAAGATAAACTTCGCATGTTCACACTTATTTGTGGGAACTAAAAATTAAAACATTTGAACTCATGGACATAGGGAGTAGAAGGATGGTTACCAGAGGCTGGGAAGAGTTGTGGGGTAGTAGGGGAAAGTGGAGATGGTTAATGGGTACAAAAAGTAGTTAGAAAGAATGAGTAAGAACTAGTATTTGATAGCACAACAGAGTGACTATAGTCAATAATAATTCAATGGTACATTTTTAAATAACTAAAAGATTATAACTGGATTGTTTGCAACACAAAGGATAGACACCTGAGGGGATGGATACCTTATTTATCATGATATTTTTATTACACATTGCATGCCTGTATCAAAATATCTCATGCATCCCATAAATATATATACCTCTATGTACCCACAAAAATTAAAAATAAATTTTTAAATATTTAGAAAAAAACAGTAAAATATTAGCATTTGGAAAGTTTGGGTGAATGCATATAAAACACTTTATACAATTTTCACAACTTTTTTAAAATGTATAAATTATTTCAAAATATAAGGTCTGTATTAAGATAATTCTGTGTCTCAAGTTAAAGTAATCTACTTGATGATTTCACAGCAGAAGTATTAAGTACCTGTAGATAAACAAGGGATTTGCTAGCCATGTTGGTGAATTCAGAAAATGTGCTCTGCTTGATGAGTTTTCCCATTTGGAACATAGTTCATATGAAACATGTGCATATTTTTTCATAAAAAGTGTTTTTATAAAAAAAATTTTTTTATTTTTTATTTTTTATTATACTTTAAGTTCTAGGGTATATGTGCACAACATGCAGGTTTGTTACATATGTATACATGTGCCACATAGGTGTGCTGCACCCATTAACTTATCATTTACATTAGGTATATCTCCTAATGCTATCCCTTCCCAACCCCCTCCCTACAATAGGACCCGGTGTGTGATGTTCCCTTTCCTGTATCCAAGTGATCTCATTGTTCAGTTCCCACCTATGAGTGAGAACATGTGGTATTTGGTTTTCTGTTCTTGCCACAGTTTGCTGAGAATGATGGTTTCCAGCTGCATCCATGTCCCTACAAAGGACACGAACTCATCCTCTTTTATGGCTGCATAGTATTCCATGGTGTATATGTGCCACATTTTCTTAATCCAGTCTGTCACTGATGGACATTTGGGTTGATTCCAAGTCTTTGCTATTGTGAATAGTGCTGCAATAAACATACGTGTGCATGTGTCTTTATAGCAGCATGACTTAAAATCCTTTGGGTATATCCCCAGTAATGGGATGGCTGGGCCAAAAGGTATTTCTAGTTCTAGATCCTTGAGGAATTGCCACACTGTTTTCCACAATGGTTGAACTAGTTTACAGTCCCACCAACAGTGTACATCCTCTCCAGCACCTGTTATTTCCTGATTTTTTAATGATTTCCATTCTAACTGATGTGAGATGGTGTCTCATTGTGGTTTTGATTTGCATTTCTTTGATGGCCAGTGATGATGAGCATTTTTTCATGTGTCTGTTGGCTGTATGAATGTCTTCTTTTGAAAAGTGTCTGTTCATATCCTTTGCCCACTTTTTGATGGGGTTGTTTGTTTTTTTCTTGTAAATTTGTTTGAGTTCTTTGTAGATTCTGGATATTAGCCCTTTGTCAGATGAGTAGATTGCAAAAATTTTCTCCCATTCTGCAGGTTGCCTGTTCACTCCAATGGTAGTTTCTTTTGCTGTGCAGAAGCTCTTTAGTTTAATTAGATCCCATTTGTCAATTTTGGCTTTTGTTGCCATTGCTTTTTATTTTATTTTATATTTTATTTACCATAAAAATGTTAATGTTCAATAAATGTTAGGCATTGATGTTATAATTATTTTAAAAGTACAACATATTTCCCCAAAATATGATCAAACAGTAAAAACATATATAAAGTAAAGAAATAATTATATAGTTTGTTCCAGTGGTTCTCAACTTGGGGCAATTTTGTCCCCCAAGGGACATTTCACAATGTCTAAAGATATTTATATTTATCCCTAGGGGATGGGGGTGCTACTGTCATCTAATGAATGTGGAGGTCAGGGATACTGCAAAACTTCCTGGAATGCACAAGGCAGGCCTCACCACAAAGGTTTATCTGATCCAAAATGTCAATAGTGCACAGGCTAAAAAGCTGTTTATTCAAATGTATCAAGGATCACAGATTGGTTTCTTCCAAATCTACCCTTGTTAATTTGCAGCACAATCTCATTTATGATGCCTCAAGAATTTTCATGCCTTGGAATTGCCACAATCTACCTTTTCCAATCAATACTGACAAAAAGAAGTTGTCATTACTGTGTTTTTTGACAATCCTGTATATTTAGTTTAGCCTTTATATATAAATTACATCATTCAATGGATCATTTACACCACTAGCTTAAATTCCTGAATTAGTCTTATGTCACATACAATTCATGTTTTTTCTCATAATTCGAAGCTGTAAAAGGGCAGTGACTATGATGTTTTACTTTGCCTTGTAGAAAACCAGTGTCATAAACAGATAAAAGATTTTTAAAAATATTTAAATGAGTATTCTATTTCCTCTCTGTTTCCTCCTGTTATTCTATCCCACTTGAATGCCTGGGTCTACCCCATCTCTGTTCCCAAAACTGTGCCCATTATTCAACCCAATCTTAAGTGAAATTCTTCCAAAAAAGCCTTTGGGATGATTCCAATCTGAATCAGTCTCTCCCTTATCAATATACCAAAAGCACAAATATAAAAAAACTCTATTATGGCATGTTGCACAGAGTAATTATTTTGGATATTTCCTTTTTCTTCTGCTATGTTAAAAATCACAAAGGAAAGGGAGCATTCCATCCATTCATTCATTCATTTTTCTATTCTACACAGCACCTTGCACAGTGTCTCAAACATTGCACATGCTTGGTCAATACTTATTGACTGTAATTCTTTTGAATACTTGTCACATTTATGGCATTCAATAAATCACACACATATATACATAGCTTTGAAGAATCAATAAGAAAAAGATAAACATGCCAATAAAAATAGTATATGAACAAAATTCATAGAAGAAATAGAAATGGTTAGGAAAAAAATTTCAACCTCGGTGGTCATTTATGCCAATGAAAGCAATACTAATTAAAAAAACCTTCCCTTGTTTTATGCCAGGTACTATGCTAAGCACTTTACACATATTGACTCATCTAATATTCATGACTTTTTGCAGCATATAATATGCTCTCCTTTTTTGTTTTGTTTTTTACAATTTTTTTTATTTTTTAATTTTTGCGGGTACATATTAAGTGTATATATTTATGGGATACATGAGATATTTTGATACAGGCATGCAATGCGTCATAATTACATCATGAAAAATGAGGTATCCATCCCCTCAAGCTCTTTTGCAGAGGAAGGAACAGTGGCAAAGAAAAGGCAAGTAATTTGTCCAGTGCAATGTGGTAACATTCATTACAGGTAGTTAGACCGGCATGAATGGGGCAGGAGAGGGCTCTCCCCCTACCCACTAGCAATATCAGGTGATGCTTTGACAATTATCACACTGCCTCTCTAACATGATATTTTGCAACCCACCCAGGGCACCAGGAAAGGCCATTTCCTGATAATTCACAGCTCTTAACATCAAAATGTTAATTGAATGCAGATGCCAGGGAGGAAAAAACTTCCTGGGCATGTGCACTAAGAGACTAAATGGCGAAGTAGACCTTCTGGGTGTACTCCACTAGAAGAAGGAAGAAAGCTCCAGATGGGCATGCATACAACTTCCTAAACACACTGCTCATGCTCAGTTCCCAAGGATAAGGAGGGCACTGCACATATGGGAAGTCCACCCTAAGAAAAGAGCCATGGAAAAGTGGGGAGCCTATAAAGCCCTAGGATTACATGCTCTTTTACCTTCAAGCGTCTTCTTGGATCTCTTCCAAGTAACTTTCCTTTCTTTCTTGTTCTAAAGCCTTATTAAATAAACTTCCACTCCTGCTCTGAAACTTGCCTTGGTCTCTTTTTCTGCTTTATGCCCCTCAGTAGAATTATTTCTTCTGAAGAGGCAAGGGCTGAAGTTGCTGCAGACCAGCATAGATATGCTGCCAGTAACTCAGGGTAACTCTGATCTCTTGCACTGCTAACAGTAAGTCACAAAACTGACATGCAAACACAGATACGTTGGCTTCAGAGCCCAAATAGTTCACCTAAGAGTATGCCACTTTCCCCACATTTGATAAATATATGTTCAATTATAATATTCAGAAAAATATAAATGAATATTTTCATACTAGATAAAAACGTTGTGTCAAGCAAAAGAGTTAAAGAAAAACACTATAAAAATCCTCAAAGTCCAAGCAATTTAGTTTGATATTTTGTCATAGAATAGGGAAGGATCCACTTTGGTTGAATTACTTTAATCTCACCTAGTATCTCCATCCCTTACAGTACCTATGACAATCTCATTAAGACTATAAGTATCTACATCTTGGCACTCTGAGAAAGTAACAGAAAAGGGGAAGATTACTGTCAAGCAGAGAATAGAAATGAACACGAAAGAAAAAGTTCCGACTCAATGTAAATGTGGGTTTATGTGAAAGGTTAAAATAAATCCACCAACTCAATGGGTAAAGGTGCGGCTGGTTTGGGGATTCAGGTAACTGTTGGGTATACCTGCCACACATAATTACCAGTTGTCATGTTAATCATGACACTCACCATTCCCGGGATACTTTGTAATATTTAAAGTTTGAGTAACAACTTTGGACTTGGGTAAATAGGAATGCTCCTGGGACATCTAAATTTCTGGGTTATGTTTTGTCTTGAGTTTCAAAGTACAACTGTTGTCTTCACTTCAATCCATAAAGCAAATGATAACAAATAAAAAAACGAATCCTTGAATTTTTTCTTACCCTCGGAAAAATTTGCCTACCCATGATGTGATCATTGTTAGCTAATTTGTCTAATACTTTGTTTGAGAGTCATTATCTAGTATTTAAATTTCCTATAGCAGTTACCCAATGAAAAGGTTAATTTGTATAATTTGATTAGGCAATTCAAAAAATTAATAAAATAGAGTTTTCATATCTCCTAATAAAGAAAAGCAACTAAAGAAACAATTTTGCAGTATTTTAACCAAATATAAAATGTGGTTACAGGGGACAACGTAAAAATACAAATCGCTTTTTTTTTGTCTTGCCAAAAGTTGTAACTCTGGCATGAGCGAAGTTCGTCTTCACTATTTCGTGGGAAGTAGACAAAACAAGCCACACCTCCTTGACCTTTGAGGTTTCCAACTTCAATTTATTTTTATTTCCAAAAAATAAATTGCCAAAAACAAGCTGATAGCCATGTGAGGAGCAACACAGAAAATAAGCCCATAGTTTAGATAGAAAATGTGGATGTAAGTCTTTGAACTGACACTTTTTCTCTGAAGCCTTTGCCAAGTCATTTAACCTAGCAAGATCTCTTATTCATCTATAAAATGAGCCTGACTAGTCCCTGTTAAATTTCCAGAACTTTTAACCCAAACAATGAAGTAATTATCTTGAGAGCAGAGAACAACCTGTACTTCTTTTATCTATTATTGAAAACACACCAAAATGTGGTCAAGGGATCTTCCTGACTTTTTGAGAAAATGCTTTTCTTCAATGTTGTTTGTTGATCAATCACTGTGAGTTACTCTATAAGGTTTTAATCCTCTCAACAGCCCTATGAGAACTTGAGCAAGCTACTTAACCTCTCTGTGCTTTAATTTGCCTCTGTAAAATTAATGTAATAATTGAACATCCTCAAAAGGTTGTTGCAGGGATTCAATGTGTTAATTAATAGAAAACTTTTAAAAACAATGTTGCACATATGCTAAGTGATCAATCCATTTTACAAACGAGAAAATTCAGGCTTAGAGATGTTAATTAACATGTCCCAAGATCAGAGTTTGGAAATCGCAGAAGTAGGATTTGAACCCAGGTATTTTGTCTCCATAGCCCAAATCCAAGCACTGTCCTGTACTATTTTCCTTTGAACATCCTGAATTAGGCAATGAGAAAAAAAGTTCTGTTTATATATTTTTGTTGACAGAACACAGACAGTACATACATAACAAGCTACAAATTATTATAATAGATAATATTTAAAAGAAAATAGACCCTCAAATTTGTTATATAAAAGAAAGGCTGAGAAATCATGTTTTCACGGTAAATATTGTAGTTACACAATTTTCCTTGTTACTGCTAGAGAAGCATCCACAGATGTGAAGAGGAAAAGCTACCATAAATCAGAGCTGAATAATCAATCCAAACCATGAAAAAAATGCCAACAAGCACTAAACACATTTGTCTGAAAAGCTTTAATAAATGTAGTTTTATAAACACTATGCAATAAAAGGTATAAATTATGATGCTTTCTTTCAAAAATTAGTTTAAGTGCAAGCTGGAAGAATTCCTTATGCTTAGGCTGATATAAAATTCAATAAATACAGAAACCTAAAGAAAATAATAATAAAGACTTCTAAAAGGTTATATGAATATTATAATTATCTGTGCATAAATGAGAACATTTTATCTTTCTATTCCTAAACAGAAAATGAATACCCAAAAAAGCATGCCCATGGGAAAATTACTTCCAAAACCATTTTGAGAAATTGAAAGATTTTCCATATGCAACTACTTAAACATTCAAGCTAAAACTTGAAATAAAATAACATTGATTTTATTATATATACTTTAATATTATAAAACACATTTATATTTCATATGTAAAATTATATCTTAGTAAGTGGAGTGTAGGTTCATAAAGCTGACTTCAATAGAAACTTTAGCGAATGATTGAAAACAAGATTTATATTGAAAGAATTAAGGCTTAAAATGGAATATGGACATTTAGAATAAAGGCTAATGGATTGAAGTTGGTCAGGCTGGGATATAAATTCCTGCTCTATTTCTTAGAGCAATATTAATGCCTAAATTAAGGATGGTACATGTGTAACTGAGATCAGAAAATTTAAAGAACAGGAAAATTATAAAGTTGTTGCTCTGAAACATGACAGGAGTCAACCAGTATTACCCACATCTACAAAAGCAGGGCAGATAAAAGAGCCATCTCTCTAATGGAAATTACTAAAGAACCCTTACATTGCAGATGCAGTCTGGAACCTGGAACTCTGCAGAAACACACTTCAAACCCATTCCGTACAACTACGCTTCTTCCTGCAACACCTACAGCTTATTTTTATGTACACAGCTACATGACACCATGGGATAAATAAACTATTAAGACAATTGTATGCATAACATTTAACAAAATAATTATTATCATAGAAAATGAGTTGCATTATACAAAGGGATGAATCTATTTGGAAAAATAATTAAAGTCATAAATATCTAAAGTCCAGGGAAAATCTGGAATCACAGATATCTCAGAGGGGTGCAACAAATTGGGCTCTATTTTCTTCAAATGAATATCCGGAGATATTCTGAGAAATGCATGCAGCCTGCTAATGAAATAAATATGTTCATTTTCTCCTTCCGTCTTCCTAACTTTGGAAGTGGTCTACGATCCCCTGCACGTAGTAGGCATTCAATAAATGTTTGTTAAATTAATAATTCAATTAAGAAATCCATATTAGCTTACTAGAAATACAAAATTGAAAATAAACACTAGGGTTTCAGTTGGAAGAAATTCAGAGATTTTAAGCCAATTCATACACATAACATATTAGACTCAGAAAGGTAAGGATACTTGTGCAAGGTCATTCAGCTAATTTGTGAATAGGCGCTTGCACCAGAAATCAAACCTCAACTCCAGATTTAAACAGAGACACATGTAAACAGAATTAAAATTGTAAAAAAATGCTCATTGAATTATAACATATTAAGGATTTGTTAGTAGGTTCACATCAAGTGAAGGTTATTGATTATAAAATTAATATCCTGTGTTTCTACGATGCTCTAAAGGCAGTGAAAAGAAATTCTAAGAAGTATAGCGATTTGGTTTTAATCCTGATTCTGTCTGAGTATGCCTAAGTGATTCTCAGTTTCCAAAGAGGTAAAATAAGGGATCTATATAAAGAATTATCCTCCAAAATTTTAGTAAGTACCTGCTATATCTCATGCGCCAAGCTAGATACTGAGGATACAAAGAGATATAAAATGCACGTTATGCTGTGAAAGGCTAACATCTGGTAGAGGATAGCACATAGAGCTTTAATTCAAACTTTGTGCTGGACTCCTGGCTCTGCCATTTACTAACTGGATGACCTTAGGCACTTATTTTTCTTGGTCTCAGTTTCCTCCTTTGTAAAATAGAAACAATGATGATAATATACCTAATTTACAAAGGTACAAGGACTATGTTATTATGTATATAGTACTCAGAATAATGCCTGTTACTGTTCTATAAATATTAGCAGTTTTTAACCACATGGAATCTATAATATAACATGGAAAATAAGAATATATATGTAACTATAATTAACACAAGCTAACATAATGCTAAGTCACCAAAGCAAAGCATAAAATGTGGTCGTAAGAATTTTAGGAATCACTTTATTCCAGCAAAATAAAAGACAGGAATTAATGGAAGCATTTTTTTTCCTTTGAAGAATATAATGATAAGAAAAGAAGAAGGTGACAAAAAAGGCCAGAAAAATTATCAGGATGAGTTATGAAAAGTGACTCCTGGGTTTATAAATTTGATGGTCTCAAAGTCATTTTCAAATTTTTGAAAAATCCATTCCTATGAAAAGACAGGCAAACTGTGTAATGTTTGCATATTGAAAGAAGGTGAGAAAATATGAACAGTAAATGTAGAATACACTTTTAATTAATGTATTCATTCACCCACTCACTCACTAGTTACTTCAACAAATAAGAGAGCCTACTGTGCACAATATCCTCAGCACTGTGGCAAATATCTATCTGAGGTGTCCACCCCTCAAAAGTAGATGATCCCTGTCTTCCTGGATCTTAGCATATAGAAAGGAATCCTCAGTAGAGGGAATACCAAATGTCAAGGCCTTGAGAAGTCTAGTATTAATGTAAATAAAAAGAAAAGACCAAGTTCTAAAGCATGTTATAACTATAAAGCATAGCAAGAGAAATGGGGTCCTGAGGTTCAGTGAACATCAAGACGTAGAGGAAGTATCCCAGGAAAAAGGAGAAGTGTGCTAATGTTAAATATGAGTTCCCACGGAACATGATGGAAGGAAAGAAAAGGAAGGGGAGAGGCTAGGATTTATTCATATGGGATACAGTAGAAGGTGATAAAATTAGTACAGGAAGGTGTGAAGGAAGGAATGAAAAAAGGGGACACTACCAGTAAAGGTCTCACTGGGCTTGCAGTGGCAGAACAAGTAGGTTGCTGCTAGTAAACAGAATTCTACTTGGGGAATCCCTGGTATTTGTTCCTGTTCTTTGATTCTGTGATTCCCTCAAAAGAAGAAATGCAGTTGAACATCTTAAAAATTGAAACATGTGTCTCATTGTGTGTAATTAATGAGCAATACTCTGTTCTTAAGGTGTGGCCTTAGTGGCTCATTTGGATTTATGTGTTTCTGGCTTCTGTAATTAAACACAGCTGCTTAACCTCAATTGTCAAACCAAAAGCCTCAAGAGACTTCAATTAGCATAACTGTTGGAAATTGTTGAAAGTTATGCCACTGATTTCCAAGACCTAGTTCATTATTTGAACTTTAGCAAGCAAATTTAGTTTCCAAGAATATATCTAGTAAGAAGACCACTAAATATTTTAAAGTGTGTCCTAAAAGTGTATGAAGAGATGATATAATAAAGTATGTGTTTTGTGATTTTTTGATGCTGCATAGTTTACAGGATCCTCACACTGGAAAAGCTGTTCAGTATTTTCCACACATCTAGTCAGGTTATTCTCATTAAAACCAAGCACCATAATATCACACTTGCTGTCATTCGTACTGTAATAAGGAGCAGAGCACATCAATCTCATGTGACACAGCCATATGTTGCTTATGATGTACAAGACTTACAAAAGGAACTTCTACAGGGCTAAAGAAGAGCTTTACAGGTACCAGGCTTTATAATTATTGATAAGAACTAAAAAACATCAGCAAAGAAATTTAAGATTTTGTTCTCCAAAGTAAGAAAAAGTGGGGGAAAAACTACACACACATACACAATACTAGCAAAAGCACACATGCACAGTAACCCTAACCATTAGACTATACATATGGGAAAACCCAGAAAACCTTTTATAGAATGATAAGAAGCATAGCCCCTTTCTTTTCTCAAATGATGAACCGTAGCGACTTCTAGTTCCAACTATGACATAATATAGTAGTAACATAATATTAACAGTAGTTTTCATGCCAGACAATGCTCCCACTGAAACTACTAAATATATTACATATACATAGTATTAGTCTGTTCTCACATTGCTATAAAGAACTACCAATTGGGCAACTGATGAAGAAAAAAGGTTTGATTGACTCACCGTTCCACAGGCTGTTTAGGAAGCATGGCTGAGGAGGCCTCAGGGAACTTACAATCATGGCAGAAGGCAATGGGGAAGCAGGAAAATCTTCACATGGCTGGCAGGAGAGAGACAGTGAAGGAGGAAGGTCTACACAGTTTCAACCAACCAGATCTCATAACTCTATCATGAGGCAGGACAAGGGGCACAGTGCTAAACCATTAGAAACCACCCTCATGATTCAATCACCTCCCACCAGGCCCTTCCCCCAATATTGGGGATTATAATCCAACATGAGACTTGGGTGGGGACACAGAGCCAAATCACATCATATGTATATGATATATATATGCACACACACATATACATATATGCTAAATCATTAGAGAGGTATGGAAGAAAAGATGAACAATGGATTCAAATGTCAGGTCATAAAGGGAAGAGCCTCTCTGAGAGAGCAATCCGTTACTGGACATTTTCTTCTGTGATAGGGTTGCTAGATACATTATAAGCAACCCTATTCTGTGGGGTCATTTGTCAATTTTACTTGAAAGCTGAGAATGCTTGGCTCACACAGAGGTACTCTGCTGGAAGAGAGAGAAACTTGAAAAGATTTTGACAGTCATGCAGGGCTATTGTAATAATTTGGAAATGTCGCAAGCTGTAAACATGCGATTAGGATTTCCCAATAGTGCACTTACTATTTTTTGGTGATGCAGAGATAGTGACTCACCAGGCTCTCAGTAAAAAGCTTAGATAGGACATATCAGAAGAAAGAAAAGTCAGAGATATATAGAGTCTCACAAACCTGCAATTCAACCCTGACTCAATCTAGTCACTACCTAGATTGAGGTGATCAGCTCTTGCCCTGTCTCTCTAACATAAGAAGGCCAAGCCTTTCCAGTAAGAGATAATATCATTTGGAGCTTCAACACAAAGTCTCCTTAAACAAAAAGCCCAGAGCAGGGATAAGATGGCTGTCTAGATACAGCCAGGAAACGCCTCTCCTACTGAGAGAAAACAAACTATTGAGTCGACCATCACACTTTGAACAGATCTCTTGAGAAAAACACTGAAAGTCAATAGAAAGGTGACTCAGACACCAAGGTTGAAGAGGCAGGAAGCTGGGAAGCTTTCATGGAATTGCCAAGCACCAGAACCAGTTACAGGACCTGAACAGGACCTAAGTAAGGGGGATGAGTGAAAAAACTGTGTGGCACCACGCTCCTGCCACAGACCTCTGGGATCCTAGCTACAAGAGATCCCACAACCCCCACGGACATTTGAATTGGCAGAAGAGCTGCCTGGAGAGTAGGCAAAGGCAGGGGCTCAAACCTGTGCAGAGTCCAGGCGGTTTTGTGTGTGACAGGTGCGGTAAAATGCAATCATGGTGCCCATCCCCTAAGGCTCTCTGTCTTGCTCTGAGTTACTCTATCCCCTGCTGAATGCTGGGCTAGGAGAGAATAGGGCTACCTTTCCCATGGGAGAGGGGCGCATCTGATCTGTGTAGTCCCTTGTCCCCTAGTCCCTTCCAAGGCTCCTGCCTGACTTCTCCTGCAAGAGTATGCACGAAGCACAGCCTCCACTTCCCTGCCTAAGTGTTTTGCCAGCAGTCTGGGAGTAGTTTACAGTCCCCACCCCACTCCCAGTAAAGTTGTTGCTCAACCTCAAGAGACCAGAGGACAAAGCTGCTACAGCCTGGTCCCAACCTTCTAGGGTTCAAGCACACTGCACTCAGGGGTATCCAGCTTGAGTGTGGGAGCAGTCTCCAATCTCAGAACACTGAGAAGAGTGAGGTGCAAGGCCAAGTGCTGGCATGAGAACTGAGTGTTTCTCCCTCCACAAGACTGGTCCAGGAAGGGTGTAGCCTACCGGCCCAGGAAGGTCCCATGACCCTGAACACCTAATAGCCCAGTGATCTGAACAAAACTAGCTTGGGACAAAACTAGCAAGTTGGGCCTGCTCCTGGGACAGACACCAGAGGGAGACATGGTTGGGGAAGCATGAGCTGGACAGTCCCCAAGGAGCTGTCTACTGGGCAAAAAAACCTCTGGCCCACAGCTGTAAATCTATGGCACCACTGCCCTGCCTGTGGATCTTGTATCTTTGAACCACTGCATCAACAGACCACCCCCAGACATACCCCACAACCTACTCTGACTTTGTTAAGCTCAGAGGATCAGTGGGTCCCCAGAGAGCCGTGGTGTTTGTTGGTGACCTAAGCTTCAACATGGGCCACCCTGTGGGAAGGGGGAGTGTAGTCCTCAAATGCCTACCTTGAGACTGAGGAAATGTGGGTGTGGTGCCAGTAATCAGAGGGGGCTCCGCCAAGGCCCATGAATGGATTTGGTGAAGGGGTCATCTCCCAGCCCCCTTGCCTGTTCCCTCTCCAGAGCACTGGTATAAATGCACCAAAAATACAAAAGAGGTGCATGGGTGAATAAGAGCCTATCAGCCTACTTTTACTCTTAAGGGCCATATACTGGATCACAGTCTGAATGACACCACCAAACAAAAATAAATTCCTTCAAAAAATTGCCTACAAAACTAGTGCATGAATCTGGCTACAACTAAGGAACCCATACGAACCTTAGCCCTCTGAAAGCACCCAGAAATGAAGCCAATCAACTATGTACAACACACATCATAGGCAAATCCTCAGGGAAAAAAAAGAATATAAAAATAAAAAGACCCATTCAAATGACAACAACTTCAAAAAGATAAACTCTAGCCCTCTCAGATTAGAAAGAATCAGCACAAGAACTCTAGCAATTCAAAAAATCAGAGTGTTTTTCTTACCTCCAAAGGATTGCACTAGCTCCCCAGCAATAGATTCCAACCAGATTGAAATGTCTGAAATAACAGACATAAAATTCAGAATCTGGATAGCAAGGAAGGTCAACAAGATTCAAGATAAAGCTGAAAACCAATCCAAGGAATCCAGTACAATGATCCAAGAGTTGAAAGAACCAAACTGAATCAAAGGTAAAAAAAATAAAGAAAACTCTATCATGCAAACAAAACCGAAGAAGCAGCAGAGGTCATTATTCTTATATTAGATAAAACAGACTTTAAACCAACAAGAGTAAAAAAAGAAAAATACAAAGAAGGACAATACATCATGATAAAAGGATCACTTGAACAGTAAGTGTTTACTATCTTAAATATATGCACACCCAGCACTGAAGAACCTAGATTCATAAAACAACTACTTCTTGACCTACAAAAAGAGTTGGCTACAGAATAATAGCAGGGGATATCAACACTCCACTGACAATGTTAGACAAATCATTAAGACAGAAAAATAACAAAGAAATTATTGACTTAAATTCAACAATTGACCAATTGAACCTAATAGACATCTACAGATCTTCACTCAACAGCTACAGAATATACGTTCTTCTCATCTGCACATAGAACATACTATATGTTCAAATATTTTTTTTTAATTTCTGGCTTAATTTCATTGTTTACCCCCAAAATAATTTAGGAACACGTTGTTTAATTTCTATGTTATTTTGTGATTTGGAGAGATCTTCTTGGTATTGATTTCTATTTTTATGCCACTGTGGTATGGGAGTATGCTTCGTATGATTTAGATTTTTTGAATGTATTCACATTTGCTTTATGACTGAGTATGTGATCAGTCTTCAGTAACGGTTCAGGATACAAAATTAATACCCAAAAATAAGGAGCATTCTTAAATGCCAATAACATTCTAGCTGAGAGTCAAACCAGGATCTTAATCACATTTACAACAGCCACAAAGAAAATAAATAAAATACCTAGGAACTAACAACAGTTAAAAAAAAAAAATACAAAGAAGGACACTACATCATGATAAAGGGATCAACTGGGGATCAACAACTAACCAAGGAGGTGAAAGATCCCTACAAGGAGAGTACAAAACTGCTGAAAAAAATTATAGATGACACAAACAAATGGAAAAACATTCTATGCTCATGAACTGGAAGCATTAATATTGTTAAAATGGCTATACTGCCCAAAGAAATCTACAGATTCTATGCTATTCCTATCAAGATAACAATGTCATTTTTCACAGAATTAGAAAAACATATTCTAAGATTCAAATGAACCCAAAACAAGCCCAAATAATCATAACAATCCTAAGTAAAACAAACTAAGCTGGCATCACATTACCTGACTTCAGACTATACTATAAGCCTACAGTAACCAAAATGGCATGGCACTGTACAGAAATAGACATGCAGACCAATGGAGCAGAAGAAATAACCCAGAAATTAAGCCACACACCTCTAATTATCTGATTTTCAACAAAGTTGACAAAAATAAGCAATAGAGAAAAGACTCCCTATGCAATATATCATACTGGGATAATTGGCTATCCATATACAAAGGATGAAACTGGACCCCTATCTTTCACATATACAAAAATTAACTCAAATTGGATTTAAAAATATGAGACCTCAAACTATAAAATCCCTAGAAGAAAACCCAGAAAATACCCTTCTCAACATCAATCTCAACATTGGTTTTTGAAGACCTACGGCTAATTGCTTTTGAGGACATAGCCAAAAGTCCTCAAAAGCAATTTCAACAAAAACAAAAATTGACATTTGGGATGCTCTCCACAGCTTCTGCACAGCAAAAGAAACTATAAACAGAATAAACAGCCTGCAGAATGGGAAAAAATGTTCACAAAATATGCATTCCACAAATGTCTAATATTCAGACTTTATAAGAACTCAAACAAATTGATAAGGAAAAACAAATCACCTCCTTAAAAAGTTAGCAAAGACATGAATAGACACTTTTTAAAATAAGACAACTATCCAACAAATATATTTTAAAATGTTCATCACCACTAATTATTAGATAAATGTACATCAAAACCACAATAAGATATAATCTCACACTAGCCAGAATGACTATTATTAAAAAGTCAAAAAATAACAGATGTTGGTGGGGCTGCAGAGAAAATGGAATGCTTAAACACTGTTGATGAGAATTTACTTAGTTCAGTCCCCATAGAAAGCAGTTTGCAGATTTCTCAAAGATCTTAAAAGAGCATTTGTGAACTACCATTCAACCCAGTAATCCCATTACTGAGTATCTACTCAAAGAAAAATAATTCTATGAAAAAGAATTCTATGAAAAAGACCTGTGGTGTTCATTGCAGCACTATTTACAATAGTGAGGACATGGAATTAACCCTGGTTACCCATCAACAGTGGACTGGATAAGGGAAATGTGGTATATATACACCATGAAATACTATGCAATCATAAAAAAAGAATAAAATCATGTCCTTTGCAGCAACATGGATGCAGCTGGAGCCATTATCCTAAGTGAACTCATACAGAAACAGAACATATACTACATGTTCTCACTTATAAGTGAGAGTTAAACATTGGGTACACATGAACGTAAAGATGCACACAATGGGCAATCGTGCTACAAGAGGCAGGGGAGAGGGAAGGGGACAAGGGTGAAAAACTACCTGATGGGTACTATACTCACTACCTGGGAGACAGGTTCAATTATACTCCAAACCTTAGCATCACACAATACACCTTTGTAACAAACCGGTGTATGTACCCCCTGAAGCTAAAATAAAGGTTGGATAAAACAACCCAAACCCAACATACAATCATATTACCAGACCCACATAATGACAGAAATTGTGACTGATAACCAAGAGAGCAATGGGGACAAACTCAAAGATTGGTGTAGCCAGCTACCAAGACGGTCCCCAATGGTGCATGCCTCCTGGTAGTTTACTCTTTTTTACTCTTTTTTTTTCTTTTTCTTTCCTTCTTTCTTCCCCCCCCCCCCGCCCCCCCGGCCCCTTGAGACAGAGTCTCACTCTATCGCCCAGGCTGGAGTATGGTGGCACGTTCTCCGCTCACTGCAACCTCTGCCTCCTGGGTTCAAGCAATTCTCCCTACCTCAGACTCCCGAGTAGCTGGGATCACAGGCGCCTGCCTCCATGCCCTGCTAATTTTTGTATTTTTTAGTAGAGACGGGGTTTCACCATGTTGGCCAGGATGGTCTTGAAGTCCTGACTTCAGGGGATCCACCCACCTCGGCCTCCGAAAGTGCTGGGATTATAGGCGTGAGCCACCGCGCCTGGCGGTAATTTACACTTACGTAGTCCCTTCCCACACTGACTATTCCTGACTTTGTAAGCAGTAAAATACAGACAAAATGAGAATGTGTGACTTTCAAAGTTAAGTCATGAAATACTTTGCATTTCTGCCATACTTCCTTTCAGATCATTAGCTCAGGGGGAAGCCAGCTGCCATGTCATGAAGATTTCCAAGCATTCCCAAGCAGGCCTCCTGCCAACAGTCAGCAAGGACTAAAGATGCCTACTAACAGCTACTCATGGTGTAAATGGATCCTGCAGTTCTAATCAAAGCTTTGGATCACTGCAGTACTGGTTGACATCTTGACCGTAACCTCACAAAATACAACAAGCTAGAACCATTCAGTGAAGCAACTCCTGAATTTCTGACCACCACTACTGTGTGAAATATTCAGATTATTATTATTTTAAAACATGAAGTTTGGGAGTAATTATGTAAAAATAAATAACCAAAACAGGTATTGGTACCTTGAAATGGAGTGCTGCCATGACAACACTAAAAAATAGGGGAATAACTTTGGAAATGGGAGAGTGCCCAGGAAGTGGGCAGAAGCTGGAAGGACTTTGAAGACAGTGTTAGTGAAGACCTGTGGAGCTTTAACGAGACAGAGAGTAGAAATGTAATGCCTTTTGCAGAGGCTGCCAACAGACAGACTACAATCCCACTTTCTATAAACAATGCTACACACTTAGGAAAACCTGGATGAAGAACCTGCAGAATGCTATCCACCATCAAGGATCAGCCCCAGCGCCTCTGCATCTGAACAGAAATAGCAATGAACATTACTCTTCTATGGACATAAGACTGCTGGTCATCCCAGGAATTCCCTACTGCCAGAACCTGGCAGCAGCATTCAATCTGAGAAAACATTGTTTTGCATAAAACACTTGTTTTCAATGTAGCAAGGGACGATTTTGCCCCTTAGGAGACATTTGTCATGCCTGGAGACATTTCTGGTTTTCACAACTGGAAGTCACTGACATTTAGTGGGTAGAGGGCAGAGATACTGCTGAACATTCTGCAGTGTGAAAAACAGCAGCCCACCACAAGGAACTATCTGACCTAAAATGTCAATAGTGGCCCAAGGTTGAGAAATCCCAGCCTAAATAAAAACATTTATTTATTTAGAATTGCAGTTTACTCATTAGTCTTTTAATGTAGTACTTTTGAAACATCTTACAGATATTTGCTGGCAGAGACCTAATAGGGATATTTTTATTCTCATTTGCTCAGAAGAAGAACAACTGCAGTTCTAAAATCCCCACTCAAGGCTTCTAAAGGGGCTTCCAAGTACCACTGGTTTTTAAATACATTTTACATACACACTTAACTCAGATTTGAAACTCTATTTTACATTGATTTCCATTTTCCCTAAGCTAAAATAATGACAAATCCTTTGAAATAATAAAAGCCTTTGATTCATTCTGGGGACTTAAGTACATTAAGATTGAAAAAAAATCTTGAAAATTTTTTACTGAAATATAGTGCTTCATATTCATTCTGAAGAAACCATTTCTAAGTATAAACTAATTTGCACTTAAAAGACCCATATTGCCCAGTTTATCTTATATGTTTATTGACAATAACATATTATTTTGCTACTAAATAGAAGCTAAAGAAAGAAAAGTAAACATGGTCACTTTACTGCTGTCATCTAAAATTAGTTTATTTTTAATAATTTGTTAGAGATATTAAAAGGTTTATGTTTCTGAGAAGGAGGTCGAGTTGATATGAAACACTCCTGTTTACACTGTATGATCATTTTATTCGTGATCGCCACATAAAAGCATTTGATTTGACTTCTGTTTATATAAAATATTATAAAGTTCTTTCTGGCAGCCACTTCGACACATATTAAGAGAAAAGATGCAAGTGTCTTAAGCTTTTGAGACACAATTATAATGAAGGCATCTGAGTTTAGTGAATTTAAAATGTAGTAAGATAAATTTAAGTCACTATCTTCTGAAGCAATATTTAGCAGTCTCTTGTTTTGTTACCTTACAGTTTATAAGAGACTGGAATAATAGAGTAAATAAAACTATGGAATATGGGGCATATTTTTAGTGAAAAATTTGTAAAGACATGCTTTGCAGATGCATAGAAATTGAGTCACTTCCTTTAGTAAATTTATCTAATGCCGCAAGTTGTTGCAGAATCACAAATTTATTAGAGATGAGAGATCATCTTGTCTTACTTCCTCCTCTCACTAGAGAGGAAATGAATCTGACAGTGATGGTTTGACTTAAGTTGAATTAGAGCTCTTGTTTCCCAATACTCATTAATAACTTCACTTTGGTATAAAGGTTTTAAGAAAGTTAATTTAGAGACTAAGTTTATACAAAATTCTGCCAAATTTTTGGAGGATTTTTTCTTTTAACTTTCAACATTTTATAGGAGATAGCAAAGCAAAAAAGAACAGCTGGTTCCCTGGAAGACCCCAGCAACTCCTCCTCCAGCAGCCTTAAAGTCAGCTGTCTGAGCTGGGAGGCTGTGAGTGACAAGCTCTCCAGTTAAAACCAAAACTGACATGGAAAGAGACATCAGGGGATGCCAGCAAGAATGAAATCCATATTCTTAAGCTCAGGGTGTCCCAATTAGGATGATTTCATTACTCCAAATCTCCTCCAATATGAAAAGCTTCAGAGAAACCAGGTCTTTCTTCTAGAGCAAAACCATGCCACCCAAGAAAGTCACATGTATTACCAACCCTGCATCTGTAAGTTTCTTTGATCCTAAACCATATGTCATCCGTAGACTTGGCCAATGCCCATCAGTTGAACAGAAACACAAAGAAGATTAAATAAACCTAATAATAACCTAATACTACACTATGAGATATAAAATACAGAATATACAGGTAGTTGCCTGTCTAGCCATTTATATACAGAATATGGTTCCAGGGTACTCCCAAGAGCAATATATCTGTTTCAGTTCTACATTAGGGAGACAGTGCATTTTGTCCATTTTGTGTGACAATCACCCATAAATGGACTTGCTACAGTTTAAGAGAAAAATATAGAAATATGAGGTAGAAATGTGGTATGTAAAATACTGCAACAAAATAAGATAAACTCCTATCACTGCAAAACTTCCTTAGGAAGCATTCAAATACAAGTAATTATTTTATTAAAATACAGGACTAGCTACATAATTCTTCCTGTCAATGCACTATCATTTAGAGAGACAAGATGATCTCAGATGACTACAATAGGCAATTTTGGCAAGTGCTCAGTGAAGTGGAGTAAGTGTCCTTAATTTACATAGACAGAACTGTATATATATATATATAATATATATATAAAATATATATTCTTGACAGTGTAACTATATTTTGGGTTTTCCTCTTAAACCCTTGAGCATAGTATGGTATGTGGTACATATAAATAGAAATCCTATTTAGAGACATTTGTCTCCCTAACTCATTCTCATTCTAATATTTTTAAGGAAGAAAAATTGGATCAACCAAAACTCTAGTTTATCATCAGCTTCTCATGTGTGCATTTCATGACTGATTTAACTAATGTGTGAATTCAGGGGAATAAATAGTAAGAGTTTTTGCAAATTCTGTTAAGGAGTGATATTTCATTTATGCAAAGAAGAGGATCATTTATAAAAAGAATTTGTCATTGCTTCTCCTTCAGAGCAAAAGAAAGCAAACTTTATTTAACTTCCTCAGATACTGATGACCAGGATACAGCAAGGATGAAAAAGAGTTATGGGGAAAAGACTTCTTTTCAAAGGACAGTTTTGCTATTTACCATCTTATGCCCAAATAAAATAGTGTGGGGCAGTTCCAGATAGCTAGTGGTTAAACCCATTTACAGAGATAAGGCTAATGAGTCCTCCTTTTTCACTGGTGTTCTGTTGTCCTTAAGAAACCACTTATGTTTAAAGATCAAAAGGAAAGCAACTTCTGATGAAAGCCTTCTTCCTGGTTATCAAAACAATGAGCCAAAAACTTAAAAGACAATCTTCTAACAGCTTTTTTGAGTAACTCAAGCCATATTGACTGGGTTCTTTTGATTCATTCAGATGCAATGCCTGGATACATATATTCCCTGCAGAGAAGCAATAAATAGTAGTTAAGGGCATAGGTTTTGTACTTTCAAAGACCCAGATTAAAATTCCAAGTCTGTCTCTGATTAGATGTCAAGTTATTTAACTTCACTAAATTCTAGAGTCCTTGACTTGTTGATAAATGTACCTAGAGAAAATATCTGTGGCAGAATGAATTTGGGATACCACTTAAAACAGTGCCCAGTACATCATAAATGCTCAATAAATGTCAGCTGTTACAATTAGCCCTTGCTTTCCACTCTCAGCTATGTTAGATAAAGCCCTTCCTTTTTACCTCATGAACAGGCAGTTAAAATAACCTCCTAGCTAGTATCCCTGCTTTCTTTTTCTTCTGTGTCACCTTTTTCCCTTACGTTTACATTCTATGAGAGCATAATTTCAGAAAGAACAAAGAGAAAGTGAGAGGCAGAAACAGACATAGAGAAGGAACCAGCAGGAGAGAAAAAATAATGATAGCAGTATTAAGCACTCACTCTGTGGCAGGAGCTTTTAAAACACTCTATAGGTATTTACAAATTTTATCCTCACAATAGCGCAATGAGATATACACCAATTTTATCCTTCAGTTAAGAAAATGAAGACATAAGTGAAAGAAGTTACTTAACCAAGGTCATACAGTGATATTATAGAGCGGTACAGAGATGACATTCAAAATATGGAATAACAGCAAAGGCACAAACAATCCGAACAGAGAGAGAACCATCCTGGTGTATATCAGCCAACTCTCAGCCCAGTGCGAAAAAACAGCAGAGTTGGATTCAAACCCAGGCACTCTGGATCCAGAGCCCTTGCTCTTACCTACTAGAAATAAGATCAGTGAAAGAATGTCATCCCATAGCTAACAGGACAGGTTAGTTTGTTTCTTGGGGATAAAAATCTCTCTAATCAAGTAGATATTTTGAATCATCACATTGTGAGGACACATGATAGCAAATTAATTCTCAATCATTTTTGTAGAAGACTGTTCTATGCAATCACCAAAAACAGCAGCTCTTCTAAACACCTATACAATTTTCAACCCACACATAAATCTCGCGTAAGAGCTTTTAAAATAATTTTTACAGAAATTCAGTAGGAAAAGTCTCTAGTTGAAGATGAAAAATGCACCTGGTAATTTAATATTATTAACATCAACACATGAGACAACATATGTTGAATAGAAGATAGCTTTCTGGAACATAAAATTTCTGATTTTTTGTTTTTGTATTCTCTTCAAATAGTCAGTAGAAGTTGATATACCCAGATTACAGGCATGATTAAAAGGGTACTTCTTTACTTCATTGCCACAATTTGTGCAAATGTCTGTAATTTTGTGACACTCACAGAAAGAAGCATATTTAGAAGTTATGAAAGGGTCAAGCATATTTAGAAGTTAAGAAGCTTTTATTATTTTGGGATTTTTTAAGAAATTAAGGCATTTAAAACAGGATATCTAATGTACATGCACACACACAGACATTAATTGCATATACAGTAAAGTGTAACCAATGTTAAATAGAAATAACACATACCTTAAAATAAGGATAGATTTTCCTAAACTTTCAAGACTGGGTGAGAAGGTTAGAAAGTAAAACTAAGAACAAAAAGTGTCGGTGGAAAACCATGATGATTATGTTGAGAGCAATTCATAAGGCCCCAAATTGTGTAGTAATTGCTATCTACCACACAATCCTTGAGGTCACCAGATCCCCAATGTGAGCAAAAATTTCTTTGTCCTCTGATCAGACAACTGTAAAAACACTAAGCAAATAGGCAGTGGGATGGTGAGCCTGAAGAATCAGGAAAACATTGGGATGTCTAAACAGTCTGATATTCAGCTGTGCTATCATTAACAAATTGCTCACTCTTTGCTTTCCCTATCTTAATCCTCTGGCCAGAATTTCTGCCCAAATTCCAGGTTACAGTAGAATCAGATTGCTCACGTAGCACTAAGATTGCCAGAACTCGTTGGTAGAATAATCCGGAGATTTTTCTTAGGAGAAACTGATTTGCCCTGAAATATTCAGTAGTTTAATTACCTTTAATTCTCAGTTCACTGTTTTGTATATGATTCAGATCTCAGATAAAATCTTAAGACAATCGTCATCAATATGATTTAATAACACATGCATAACCCTTAGAAGTATATAGTATGCTTTCATATATACCATTCTATTTAAATACTAACTATTATAGAGTTTTTTCTGGTATGTGGGTAAAGATAAGGATGCGTATATAGCCTAAAAAACTTGCCACAGATAATACCAGATCTAAAATTTCCAAAGTTTTCTAGCATAAATTTTAAGCTCTTCTACCAATTTAGGTTGTCTTCTGTAGAGTCCTCCCTCACATCTATTTCCATTGGGTGCCTCTCTTCCTACCAGCAATTCAATGTCTTTTTGCTCTTGGTCAGTTACTAAGGATCTCTTTGGCCCATATGTTTGCAACCCACAGGGTTCTGCCCTCTGGACTCTGTCTCCTCTACTCTTGCTGCATATGGTATGGTTGTCTTGTGACCCAACTCATGAGGTCACTGCCCTATACTATATAAAAGAAGCTTGATGTAAGAAAATATTCATGTGTTTTAAGGGGATTTATTGTCCATTCTAGAGTTCACATTAGTATTTAAAGAATTTTCTGTGAAATAAAAGACTTAAATTAATCTAATGTTAGAGACTTTTTAAATTATGGTAAACTTTTTGGTTATAATATTGCCTTCTACTCATAGCTGCACTTTCAAATTATTAGGAATTCTGGGTTTTTTTCCATTTTTCTAGCTATGAAATTAGGTCATAGTAATCCTAAGATCTAAAGAGTATAAATCTTCCATAATTAGCTTTTATAATTCTCAGTCTCTTCTTACATAACATGAGCCATATTTATTCTACTGTACTTCTTATAAGCTTCAATTTGAATCTTTATCTACATAACAGTCATTTTCCCCCAAAGATTCTTACTACAGCTGGCACCAGCACAGAAACTGTCTGATAATCCAGATTGTTTTCTCAGAGATCTGTTAAGTACTATAAATTAATGTGCATCACAAGGTGAAGGAAGAAGACATAAGCTTAAAAGAAATTGGAAGGCATGCATGCAGGAAGAAAGACTGAAAATCAAGAAAGAATTTTTTACTATAAATAACAATTTTCTCATGGAAGAAAGAAATGGCTCTAAAGATTATTCTAAGTAAAAAGGTAGTTTTAAAAAGGATCTGGGAGAAGTTAGCCTTTCTGGATTAAGTTTACACCTTTCTCAAATTTTGAAATTTGTGAAATCTTAGTTTTTAATTTGGAGAATACCTTAGCATGCAAACTGTTCAACTCCCATTCTGTATAAGAGTCAGCAATATCTGCCACTTACGATCATTCAGGGTTTACTTAAAACCATGGTTCATTCTACTGAATTTGCCTCCTTAAGATACCTGCCCATTTTTCTTCATTCTGACATTTGAAGTTAAAAGAATAAATCTTATCCCTCATCCACATATTACCATATCGAGTGATCCAGTTATTATTTTTCTCTTACCAAGCAAGAGAGCTATTTTTTCTCTACCATTACATTTATTGGGGTTACCTCCCACTGGACAATTGGATACATGAGCTTTGGAATATAAAAAAATAAATAAATAACAGCAACAACAAAAACATCTTTCTCTGAGAGGATTTCATATTAAATCCTTTAAATTTTAAAGAAATCAACAAAAAGTAATTTTTAAACTGCAGTTTAATGTTTAGAACAATATAGAAATACTTGATTTTATGGATTGAGATTCAACAACCAAATCTATTCAGTGCTACAACTTTATAATTTACTATACTCTGTAGCATTAAAAGATAAAAAGAAAGAGTGGGAAAATTCTCAGTAAACATTGGTTCACACATTTTAATACAGAAATACCTGTTGTAATATTAGGTGCAATGGGAAACTATTCTTGAATGCTGGCATTGAAAAAATGATAACTCAAAAAAAGTGGGGGAGGGGGAAACTTTTACTTTCCAATGCTAAAAATGAAGCAAGTTGATTTCTAACTGGACATCAACACAGGAAACTTTACAACTACATGAGAATTGCAAACTTGAAGAATTTCTATTGCAGTAGGTAAATAGGCAAGTCTTTTCTGTACAGATTTTTATTATTGTAGAAGTAAATATTTTCGGGTCTCTCTTAGTTATGAAAATGCAAATATGGTCAAAGTAGGCAGCCAATGCCTTGAGGAGAGTACAGTATATAGCACAACATTTTTCTCCTATAGTTTAACAAATGTCCATCTTGGAAAATCTTTTAGTGTCCAAAGATGGGGTTGAACAGGGTGACAAAATCCATTTTCCAAAAGCTTCTAGATATCTTCTTTTTAGTAATCATCTTGACTACTTTTTAGGAGGATATTGGGGAATATGCCCTCCTTACTTGCTGGACAACCTCACCATCTGCTTTCTGCAGGCTATAATCTCAGCCTCAGTCTCTTTCAGTTCAAACTGGCTTGCCAATGCTTTTGTCAACACATTCCTGACCTTTTAAAAATGCACAAGGGAATTTAAACACTTCAACACGAATCTACACAGCACAATGATTCTACTGTTATTCCACAGGATGATGAGGCTTCCTAAAAACTACTACTCATTGGTTCTTATTTAGTGCTCTAGAGTTCTTTATGGAAGAGTTCTTTATAGTCACCAAGTAAATACTTACAACAATAAAATATTATGTAGAAATATTTGGTGGTTTTTCTGTTCTTTAAAGGTTAATGTGTCTATTTATAAATTAAGAAAATGATAGCATAAGAAAATAAACAATAAATTGGGGAAAGTCCACATTATTGTCTTAGATTTACTTTTTTTATTATTTTTAATTGTATGGGTACATAATAGTTGTACATATTTATGGGCTACATGTGAAATTTTGATACCAGGATATAGTGTCTAATGATCAAATCAGGGTATTTGGGACATCCATCATTTCAAACATTTATTATAGCTTTGTCAGAAAAATTTCAAATATATTCCTCTAGTTATTTTGAAATATGCAATAAATTATTGCTAACTATAGTCATCCTGTTGTGCTACCAAATATTAGATCTTATTTCAGCTATGTAACTCTATTTTCGTAGCCATTAACCAACCTCTCTTCACCCTCCCCTCTTCACTACTCTTGTGAGCCTCTGCTAATTATCATTCTATTCTCTTCAACTCCATGATACCAATTTTTAGCTTCCACATATGATAAAGGACATATATAAAAAATTCACAACTAATATGATATTTAACAGGAAAAATAATTAAAGCCTTTCCTCTAAGATCTGGAACAAGACAAGAATGCTCCCTTTCACCATTTTATTTAATGTAGTTCTACCCAGGGCAACTAGACAAGAACAAAAAATAAAGAGCATCCAAATTAGAAAGAAAGAAGTCAAATTATCTTTGTCTGCAGACAATATGATCTTATATTTGGGAAAACCAAAGACTCCACCACAAAAACAATTACAACTGATAAATGATTTCAGTAACGATGAAGGATACAAAATCAGCTGACAAAAATCAGTAGCATTTTTTTTTTATTACAACAGCACACTTTTTCTGAAAAAGTAACCAAGAAGCATCTATTTACAATAGCTACAAAAAATGTAAAATACTTAAAAATGAACTTAACAAAAGTAGTGACAGATGTCCACAATGAAAACTAAAAAACAATAGTGCAATAAATTTAAAAGGACACAGTAAATGGAAAGATAATTCATGTTCATGAATTGGAAGAATCAATATTGTTAAAATGTCCATACAACCTAAAGCAATCTATAGATTCAATGCAATTTTTGTCAAAATACCATTGACATTCTTCATAGCAACAGAAAAAAAAAATCCTAAAATTTATGTGGAAGCACAAAAGACCCAGAATACCCAAAGCCATTCTGAGCAAAAAGCAAAACTGAAGGCATTACATTACCATACTTCAAATTATACTACAAAGCTATAATAAACAAAACAGCATGATTCTGGCATAAAAACAGAAACATTATTATTAAACAGGATAGAGAACACAAAAATAAATTCATGCATTTACAGTAGCTTATTTTCAACAAAGGCACCAAGAACATACATCAAGGAAAAGACAGACTTTTCGATAAATGATGCTAGGAAAACTGGATATTCATATGCAGAAGAGTGAAACTGGACCCCCATCTTTTGCCATATACCAAAATAAAATTAAAATGAAATGAGACCTAAATATAAGACCTGATACTATAAAATGACTAAAAGAAAACATTGCAGAAATGCCTTAAGAAACCAATCTGGGCAAATATTTATTGAGCAAGATGTCAAAAGCACAGGCAACTAAAGCAAAAATGAAAAAGTGGTATCTGTACTGGTCCGTTTTCATGCTGCTGATAAAGACATACCTGAGACTGGGAAATTTACAGAAGGAAGAGGTTTATTAGACTTACAATTCCATGTGGCTGGGGAAGCCTCACAATCATGGCAGAAGGTGAAAGGTGAGGAGGAGCAAGTCACGTCTTTCATGGATGGCAGCAGGCTAAGAGAGAGCTCATACAGGGAATTCTCTTTTTCTTTTTTTTTTTTTTTTTTTTGAGTCGGACTCTCACTCTGTTTCCCAGGCTGGAGAGCAGTGGCACAATCTCAGCTCACTGCAACTTCTGCCACCTGGGTTCAAATGGTTCTCCTGCCTCAGCCTCCTGAGTAGCTGAGATTACAGGCACATGCCACCACGCCTGGCTAATTTTTGTATTTTTAGTAGAGACAGGGTTTCACCATGTTGGTCAGGCTGGTCTTGAACTCCTGACCTCATGATCTGCCCACCTCAGCCTCCAAAAGTGCTGGGATTACAGGCATGAGCCACCACACCTGGCCCTGGAACTCCCATTTTTAAATCAGATCTTGTAAGACTTATTCTCTATCACAAGAACATCACTAGAAAGACCCGCCCCCATGATTCAATTATCTCCCACCGGGTTCCTCCTGTAACACATGGAAATTGTGGGAGTTACAATTCAAGATGAGATTTCGGTGGGGACAAAGCCAAACCATATCATTCCATCCCTGGACCCTCCCAAATCTCATGTTCTTACATTGCAAAACCGCTCATCCCTTCCCAACAGTCCCCCAAAGTATTAACTTATTTCAGCATTAACTCAAAAGTCCACACAGTCCAAAGTCTCATCTGAGACAAGGGAAGCCCCTTCCACCTATGAGCTTTTAAAATTAAAAGCAAGTTAGTTACTTCCTACATACAATGGGGGTACAGGCATTGGGTAAATAGAACAATTTCAAATGGGAGAAATTGGCCAAAACAAAGGAGTTACAGACCCATGCAAGTCTGAAATCCAGCAGGGCAGTCAAATCTTAAAGCTCCCAAATGATCTCCTTTGACTCCATGTCTCACATCCGGGTCACACTGATGCAAGAGGTGGGTTCCCATGGTCTTGGGCAGCTCTGCCTCTGTGGCTCTACAGGGTGGAGCCTCCCTCCCAGTTGATTTAATGGGCTGGCATTGAGTGTTTGCACCTTTTCCAGATGCACAGTGCAATCTGTCAGTGGATCTATGATTCTGGGGTCTGAAGGATGGTGGCCTTCTTCTTACAGCTCCACTAGGTGGTGCCCCAGTAGGGCCTCTGTGTAGGGGCTTTGACTCTACATTCCCTTCTGCACTGCCCTAGCAGAGGTTCTCCATGAGCAACCCACCCCAAACTTCAGCCTGGGCATCCAGGCATTTCCACACATCTTCTGAAATCTAGGTGGAGGTTAACAAACCCCAATTCTTGACCTCTGTGCACTTGCAGGCACACAAAACTTGGAAGCTGCCAAGGGTGGGGCTTGCACCCTCTGAAGCCACAGCCCGACCTCTACATTGGCCCCTATCAGCCACAGTTGGAGTGTCTGAGATACAGGGCACCAAGTCCCTAGGCTGCACACAGCAGAGGAACCCTGGGCCAGACCCATGAAACAAAGTTTTCCTCCTGTGCCTCTGGGCCTGTGATGGGAGGGGCTGTGGTGAAGACCTCTGACATGCCCTGGAGACCTGGAGACATTTTCCCCATTGTCTTGGGAATTAGCATTTGGTTCTTCCTCACTTATCTGTAGCCAACTTGAATTTCCCCTCAGAAAATGGGGTTTTATTTTCTATCACATTGTCAGGCTACAAATTTTCTGAACTTTTATGCTCTGTTCCCTTATAAAACTGAATGTCTTTAAAAGTACCCAGGTTACCTCTTGAATGCTTTGCTGCATAGAAATTTCTTCTGCCAGATACTGTAAATCATGTCCTTCAAGTTGAAAGTTCCACAAATCTCTAAGGCAGGGGCAAAATGCCACCAGTCTCTTTGCTAAAACATAGCAAGAGTCACCTTTACTCCAGTTCCCAACAAGCATCTCATCTCCATCTGAGACCACCTCAGCTTCAACCTTATTGTTGATATCACTATAAGCATTTTGGTCAAAGCCATTCAACAAGTTTCTAGGAAGTTCCAAACTATCCCACATTTTCCTGTCTTCCTCAGAGCCCTCCAAACTGTTCCAGCCTCTGCCTGTTACCCAGTTCCAAAGTAACTTCCACATTTTTGGGTATCTTTTCAGCAACTTCCCACTCTACTGTTACCAATTTACTGTGTTAGTCCGTATTCATGCTGCTGATAAAGACATACCCGAGACTGGGCAATTTACTAAAGAAAGAGGTTCATTGGACTTACAGTTGCACATGGCTGGAGAGGCCTCACAATCACAGCAGAAGGTGAAAGGCAAGGAGGAACAAGTTACGTCTCACATGGATGGCAGCATCAAAGAGAGAACTTGTGCAGGGACCTCCTATTTTTAAAACCATCAGATCTCATGAGACTCATCCACTATCATGAGAACAGCACAGGAAAGACCCTCCCCCATAATTCCATCATCTCCCACTGGGTGTTTCCCACAACACACGGGAATTGTGGGAGTTACAATTTAAGATGAGATTTGGGTGGGTACACAGCCAAAGCATATTAGTATCACATTAAATTTAATAGTTCTGCACAGCAAAGGAAACAATCAGTGCAGTGAAGAGACAACCTATAGAATGGGAGAAAATATTTTCAAATGATTCAACTGAAAAGGGATTAATAAGCAGAATACAGTAAAACAGCACTTTAGCATCCTGTTTCTCAAAATTCCAATTATACTTTTTAGTATTTTAAAACTCTAGATGTTTTTTAATGACCTATTCAGTTTATGTGTCACTTCTGAAAACACAAACCTGCATTATCTATATCTCTGGCTACATCTTGGCTAATGCTTTTCTCCTACATGGAATTCCTATAAATATCCACTTATCCTTCAAGAAGGTTGGCCTACTGTCATGGTTTGCCCAAGACTCTCCTGATTTTCATACAAGAAGTCCTGTATCCCTAGAAAACCCTCAGTCCCAAGCAAACTACAATAGTCCATTCTACCTTCAGGACCAAGCACAATGACCTTCACTCCTCCACTTGATCAACTCATTCACTTGATTGAATACTAGAACTTTTCACTCTTCAAAACTGCTTACCTACTAAATGCTTAAAATGGTTTATCTCTATCTTCATTTTTTTAAAACATGTACCATAACTTTCATGCTTCTTTACAGTTAAAGAAAAGAAAAAAACTCATACCAGTGGATTTCTACTTTATACCAAATATTTCCTGTACTCTACACAAATCTATACTCTGCTCCTCTGCCACCTATTATCTGCCCCCTTGCAACTCTGATGTTTGGTGTTTGGGTGAGTTCAGCCAATGAGTTATGGACATGATATCAGAGGGTAAGAGAGTGAGTTTAAGAAATTTATTCTCCTGTCAGTAGGCTTCTCTTAAAATGCAAAATGCTCTTGTTCATTCCCCTCCCTGCCCCGTCTTGTTCTCTCACTTGCTCTTTCCTACCCCCACCCCCAACTTCCTTCCCTTCCCTTAATTTTTAGGTTTACATGAGGTAACAGCCTCCCACTGTTGATAATCCAGGGAAGTTTTACCATGCTTTGTGAATTCTCAATAATGCTTTATCATGCTTTACTGATTGCCCAAGTATTACTATATAAACTCTTAGCTTTTACCTCTTTTAAGAATACCATCTATTTTCTACTAGAAACTGATACATCCATTTTTTTCCAAGTCTATAAATTTTATTAGCTGTATTTTTTTTTCTAAATCCAATTCCATTTAATAATTCATTATTTTAATCTCTATCTCAGCAACATCCTTAATCATCTCACCTGTTTGCTGTTGTGGTTATGGCCATTCAGCAATTCCTCTAAACATGTATCAAACTAATCATATGCTGCTCTTTTTTGTTACCCCAGTGATTGAACACAGCTGGTAAAAATAACACACTCAAGCAGATTGGTGACTTTTCAAATTAAGATGTGAGTATGGCGGCTGGGTGCGGTGGCTCACGCCTTTAATCCCAGCACTTTGGGAGGCCGAGGCGGGCGGATCACAAGGTCAGGAGATCGAGACCACGGTGAAACCCCGTCTCTACTAAAAATACAAAAAATTAGCCGGGCGCGGTGCCGGGCGCCTGTAGTCCCAGCTACTCAGGAGGCTGAGGCAGGAGAATGGCGTGAACCCGGGAGGCGGAGCTTGCAGTGAGCCGAGATGGCGCCACTGCACTCCAGCCTGGGGGACAGAGCGAGACTCCGTCTCAAAAAAAAAAAAAAAAAGATGTGAGTATGGCCAAAGTCATTGGCCTGGAGGCCAGAAGAGATAAGAAGAATGGTTAGGATAGCCTTCCCCTTGCCTCCCCACACCCTCAGAATAAAACCCAAACAACATCATTCACAGAAAATCATCCTGAAGTTAATTTACTAAAAATGTGAGCAATATTATAGATGGCCTAACAGAGAAGACAACTGAAATTAAGCCACTAAAGACTGAGCTTTGGATGCTTAAAAATCACTTGTGGTTTAGAATATCCTAGAGCACAAAGCATAGCTGATCATTTATGTGAGAATTGATAGTGAACAATAAAAAAGTGGTAAAAAGAGTGAGGAAGAAGAGGCAGATGGAGCCTAGATGAATCAGTCAGAATGTGACATCACTTCTAACCCCAGCTCATATTCATATTCTAAAATAACTGATAAATCAGAAAAGATTGAAGAAAAAAGAGAGTTAAAGAGTAGAGTGATATTAAATTTAACTTATTCCAAAAAAGGCATGAAAACCTGATAAAAGCTATATATTCAAGGAACTAGCTAGAATAGATCTTTAAGGAACTTCTTTGAGAAACTAAAGAGAACTATTCTTCTCATCCCAACTGTTGATGCCCAGCATGTCTTTGAACAAAGGTATTCCCTATATACACAGTTTTTAGAGAAATTTCATTAGTGGTCACTGCCCTTTTATTTAAAATGAAGGTAGATTTGGCCATCATGTGAGTAACAGGAGGTAAAATTGTTTGGTTTTTCTTAGGTAACACAGGGAAGAAATACAGTTGAGTCATTTCATTTCCAAAAAGGAAAACAATGGCTTTTTTGAACTAAGAATCCTGGGAGCTACATTTCCTAGAAACCTTTTTAGTGTGATGCCTATTTAGATATCACCAATAAAAGACACTTGTTGGAAAGCCAGAGGTCATTATCTTTCTATTTGTTCAGACTTGAGGGCTTTAGCAGATGGGTAGTTTTGCTAAAGCCTTCAGGTGTTCTCCCATGAATCATCTGCTAGGCATTGAACACAGATGTGCCTATTGTAAATTGTTTTCTAAATTTCCTGAGCCAGATCAGCGGAATGACTTCCTGATTCACAGAAAACTAACAGAGAAATTGAGAGTTAGTGGTGTTCTTCCCTTGCCTTCCCTGATCTTCACCTTTAGGTTTTCCAATATCTTCAAAGATTCTTCCGTGTATTAAGACCCTGTCTTCTCAAAATATCTAGAGTATTTTGTTTTCTGACCAAACTCTGAGAGAGATTAGGTTGATTTTCCATGATCAGACATTTAACCAAACTTTCTTATTCTATAGAATAGATTTCTAATCATCAGGCAAAACACTACAATAATGTACTCTGTCTCATATCATGGCAGGAGTACAAAGTGACTGAGTAAAAAAGTGAGGCAAAAGGAGGCAGGGCAATTAACTGCCACCATCTCCCTATAAGTAGATTGATAATCAAAGACTAACAATGAGCAAAGCAATGATAAAAATGAGTTGATTCTCAGGCAATATTGTAAAACAAAGAGAGTTATAGCAAAAAGAGTAAGGAAAACAATAACTGACCAAAAGGATTTTGTTCTCTGAGAGTCTTGCTCTGAAGTTCAAGTATAGGTCATTTGATCCCATCAAAATTGAAATCACTTTTCTCCATAGAATTTTATGGTTATTCACCTCACTGGTCTATTCCCTGCTCTTTAGAAAGAATAGGTGGGTAGCTACGAGGCTGAGTATGGTAGGTAGCGGGAAGAGCTACTTCACTGGCTATTTAGTGAAATTCCCTTTTGTGATTATATAGTTAATATTCAGATTTAGGGGAAAATGGTAAAGCACATATGGTAATTGCCTTGTGTTTTTTTCATTTTTTTTTTTTTTACTTCAATGACAATAGAAAAATTTTATTGGCATAATCTGAGTTCATTGATAATTACGTTTTTCCCTTAAAATGCATCTGGCAAGATGAATGTGTTGTATTCCTAATATTTATTATTTCATACAACTAAGCAAATTGAAGGCATTGAATAAATTAGGTCTTCGCTCCTCTGATCAGGCTTAAAAGTAACTGAAGCTATGAGTTTCCAATTCCATTTAGGATAATAAGCCTTGGAGGAAAGGAGCTATTTACAAAAACTTTTGTATCTAATTCTCAGCTGGAGACGGAGAATGGTAAAGGAATGGGGAAATGCTATGATATTAGCTGAAAGAAGCCCCGTTACAGAATAGGTTGTTATGAGGTATATTTGGATAATGTCTTGACACCCACCTTTGGTCCTCCTGATTTTGCCCATGAGAGAACAAATAACAGCACACAAGGATTATATGCAACCAACTCATATCACATTCATTGCCAGACACATGCATCCTGAAAAAGAAGACTTCCTTCCATGATTTGAATGTTTGTCCCTTCCAAAACTCATCTTGAAATTTAATTGCCATTGTAATAGTGTTACAGGGGCAGTTAGGCCATGAGGGCTTCACTTTCATGGGTAGAATCAGCGCCATCACAAAAGAGTGAATTTGCCCCTCTCTTGTTATCTCTTGCCCTCTCACTTTCTCCCATGTGATAAAGCAACAAGAAGACCCTCACCAGAGGCCACCACATTGATATTGGACTTCTCAGCCTCCAGAACTGTGAGCCAATAAATTTCTGTTCATTATAAATTATTTTACAGCAGCACAAAAATGGGCTAAGACATTCCTACAGCAAGAGTTACCTTCCTTTAAGCCAAGAGTGGAAGACTAAGGGATGGATTAATAGTACTCTTATTTTTCCACTTTAAAAAAATGAACAAATAACCCTCTTTACCTTTCTGGTTTGTGATTTTAAGATTGCTTAATTTGAGATCACTTAATTCAGTGGCAATAATCAGATAGAGAGTATCAAAGTAAGCTGTTGAAACAAGCCAGCTCAGGGGTCATTCTGCAACAGCTTACATGTGCATTTCCCTCCTTTGGAGCTGTCTATCCTAGAGGTAAATTATTTTTTATCCACATTTTTCAAATCTAGAAAATTTCTCAACAATTCTCATTTTATAAGTAAATGTCTGGAAAAGAAGGAAATAACCTACAACTCTTTCTCGCAAGGTAGTGAGAAATTTGGTTATGGTCAAGCAGTAGATATCATGGATGGTTCTTTTTTGGCCCCATCAAAGGCTTCTTCAGGCTGACTTGTTTGTTGTAATATATTCAGAGAGGAGTTGTGTCTTGACATTTTCCTGGCAGAGATGATCTCATATGCTCCCTGTTGTGGGTTGGTTTTCCAGAAGCAAACAATGAGAAAGTGCTTGGCATGCAGGATAATCATTAGAGAATGTGACAAGGGAAGGAATCAGGATTGGGCAGAGTGAGGAGTTGAGCAGTGATGCAGTCCCAGCACAGCCCCACTTAACCCCATACAGAGCTCTGCTTCATATGGCCCATTCCTCAGTGGAACAAAATGGCTGGGCCTTTTTCCACAACCGTGCTTATTCATTTGAGGTAGACTATACTGGGAAGGCCATCACTATAGTGAGGTAGCCCTCTTAGGCTTAGGCAAACGCTGCAGAAGCTAACAGTTGGAGGCTATCTGCTGACAGCTGGAACAAGTCTTACCATTAAGGGAGATATGGGAGACCATTTCCCTGTTCACCACAGTCCCTTCCATGTATTGATTACAGTTGCTTTTAGTAGGAATTAGATTTCAGTGGGAGAGGCTTCCTGTTATTTTTCACTTTCAAGTCCACAATCATTTATCTGGTTAGGTCTTGAATGATAAATAAGGACATCTAATCTCCGAGTCTGTTGGATGTGGGCTGTTTAAATTTTTAGTGTCAGGCTCCCTCTCATTTGGATACATAAATTAATTAAAATATTTTTAAAGTCCAAACAAGTGGGGCTTTTAAACATACCTATGACATTTTAAAACAAGTTTAATTCTACAGTATAACGTCCATCAACCAACTCTTGGCTTAATACGGTTTCACTGAATCTACTCTTGGCTTTGAAACCTAGATTTTGATTTATCAAGCCTGTCAAGGCCAAGATACATCTCTCTTTAAAAATGGTTCTGTCTTGAATGATGCGGGGAGCATGATTTACTGGGTAATGTCATCAGCCACAGCCATTGTTGATGCTAACTCTATAGAATACTGTGTACTGAGAGGCAGATTTAGCTTATCCACTTCAAAATACTGGCAGAACACAAAAAGCCTGTGCTCACTTGGCTCTCAGTAATCATGCAACCAACAGTGGACTGTAAGGTGGCCCACTGAAAAGAGCCAGCAGGCTTGAATAGCATCCTCTTAATGACCTTTTTATTATAATTGATATTGTTCAAGTGGTTTCAATATAAAATGGGTCTCTGTGTGAGCTTAACAAAATGGCTAGATCTCCCTTATTAAGTTTTTATACTGGTAAATATATATATATATTTTTGGTCATTGTCTCCTCTTTTATTATTCAGAACACTCTACTTTGAAACTTTTCCATTTAAATAGGAGTTGTTTTCACTTTTCCCAAACATCTGTCAGTACACAGGAATGCTCTACCAGTTGTTATTTTGTGGGGGGTTAGGGCAATTCTATTCTAATTACTGCTACCTGGTTGGTTCTTGAAGTACAAAAACACAAATATGAAAATAGACATTTTCATAACCCAGGCTCTAATGTCTATCCTATCAGTTAGAATTCTTAGAATTCACCCAATATCTATAGTATTCCCAAAAAGATGGAACACTTCATTTCAGAAAAGAAGGTTCTATATAATTCATTCCTCTTGCAAATGGATGAAACTAGATTTTTAAAATATCTGGCACAATTCAGTCATTGCATGTTAGGTGTAGAATGCTTGAGGGCATTAAGAGGGCTGGTAGATGAAAATTAATTTCAGAGATGTTAATATATGAACAACTAATGAAATGTAGTAATATGATACACTTATTGCCTCTGAGCATCATTTTTCCATTAGTGGGTTTTAATTAATGAAAATTCTTATAAGGATTACTCTATGGATAATCTTTGATTTATCACTGGAAATAGTAAGCTCTGACAAGGGTAGAGCACACAAAGAATGTACCTGCAATGACACATGTGTAAGCAGACATGTCATTATCAGTCATGAGAGCAATAAATATTTTAATAGAATTCAGTCAGTTGACCTAGAGTAATACTGCTTATTAGAACATTGTTATTTAAATTAACATTATACAGCAACTCTAAGCGTAAATTGGGATCAAATATGGAGACACTATATTCTGGTGACAATGATAAAGTACAGCTAGGCAAAATATGGGGCTGAACATGTGAGCATTCAAAGGTTATGACAAAAGAGTACTGTTTTTTAGTACTAAGGAGAGCCCCAAAGAAGTTATTGTTTCTATAAAATGTTCAACTCAGCTTCTCAAAAACAGAGAGAGAGAGAGGAAGAGAGAGCACTGGAAAAAGAGAGGAAATGAATCTTCATGCTGGGTATTTAATGCATAATTGATGGAAAAAAAATGTTGTTTTAAATGGACTGTGATACTTTCAGTAAATGACTCAACACCTAGGGAATTGAAATGTCTCATCTTCTTCCACTTCCAGGTGTATGTGTCTAGAGAGAAATCTCCATTGTCTATTGAGGAGTTCTCTACAGAAGTCACAATGTCCCTAGAAGTGGCAGCAAGTGCCTGTAGTCCCACCTACTTGGGAGGCAGAGGTAGAAGGAGTTTGAAGCCAGCCTGGGCAGCATAGTGAGAAAAAGTCAAGGTGTCTCAGAGACTTAATTGGACTGGACTCTGGAAAAGGAATAGTTCTTTCCTCCTAGAATGAGACCTTCTCTTCAGTATCAGAGAGGATCATGAATCCTTGTGAGAATAATACTGACAGTCATTTTCTTGAAGTATATGTGCAAGAAGACATTCCAGTATTTATGGCTTGTTATTGAGTCAGTCTATAGTTAAGAACCACGAACAAAGGTAAAGAAAAATAAATTTTGTCACCATACACACCTTGAGGGCCACAGAACCATCTCTGCCTCCAGATATTGTGGGCCAGCTAAGCAATGGCATCTAGGCAAAGATGATTGGATCTTACAACAATTTAAGGAAAGTGCAGAATTTTGCAATAACAAAATAGCTCATTTATCACAATCAATTATATATTACCTATCATTATCTAATGAAGAGGAAATAATTAGGGTAAAGTGCACAAAATATGCTCTTTCAGTTTAAGTGAGATTAGAAATGCAAAAGCTAAAAAGATCAACATAAAAATTGAGAAACATGGAAGAAGTTACAATATAAGATACATACATAGCTAAATCCTATGTCAGAAACAATTGAAATCTTTTTTCTTTTTCTTTTGATAATGATGTGTGCCTCAGAATCATTCTGGAAAGCACTGAAGAAAAGCTATGAGAGAGCATCATCTTGGAAGCTATCTGCATATTAAATGAAATGATTAAAAAATGACCTTGGAGAATCACCTTCTGTGACCTCTACAGGACTAGTTCCAGTGTCTAAAGTTGTCATTTTGATTTATGTTTTAGTACTAACTTCTGGAAGTGTCACACCATGGAATGTATCCAAGCAACTCCAAGAAAATGTGGTCTTTAAAAAGTGGAAGGAAAAGAAAAAATGTAATTGGCACATTTTTAAAAATTTATCACATCTCACAGAACCCCCCTTCTGTTTGATTTGTTTTTCAATATTCCCATATAAATAGAAAAGGTGAATTATATTTTTCTATTATGCTATTGTTTCCATCAATATCTTCTGTTGCAGTATTTACTGCTTTCATATTGTTATTTCATCCTTTAGTATATGAAGGAACAAATAAAATATGGCAACACAGTATTTCAAAGCCAGCACTTAAAAAACTATAAATGGAACACATCTCTTGTGGCAAAGAGGAAAGAATTGCCATAAAACTATTCATATTTACTTTGTTACTTTTCTATCCTAAGTATGTCTCAAAATTTTTGCAAAAGAAGTTAAAATGGTTACTCATGGGATTTTTGTAAGAAACGGTCTTCATTATTTAATATTTGCTCTTGGTGTGAAATTGATGCCAGGCTTGACAAGTTAATACATTTTCCAAAGTTACTGAAAGATTATTAGATCCACTAGGCTGTAAATCTTCCTATGGCAGGGATTCTGTCTAATCTAAACATAAACCTTTGCATTCACTGTATGCTGATAAATCCTAATAGAAGGAAATATTGGGCAATCATAATGATGGTGACAATAGTGTCATTATTCAAACACAGTACAACAACTTTATATTTAGCTATTTTCTAAACATGGCAATTATATTTCAGAGATACTGTACCAATTGATATGGTTCCTTCCTCTTTTTATTTCTGAAACTATTTACATTTAATTTTTAAAAATCTGTATACCAGTTACCTATATTAACCAATCTAACCACAACTCATAAACATTATCAAACAACTAAATAGCACTAGAGGTTTGGGGACCTTTTTATGCCGAAAAAGAAATACTAAGATGAGAAACTACAGTAACATGATGTAAATCATGAGAAATAATTTGGAGGTTAAAATAAAAATTTCAAAAAAAATTGAGTGAATTACTTACCTCAAACCTTAGCCCTTTTTCATGGTAACTAAGACTCTCTGTCTGCTCCAGCTAGCTTCATTTCCAAACCCATAGCCACGTGCTTACATTCATCACCACACATAGGCTGGTGCCCAGACAGGCAATTGACTACTGAGAAGTCTACTTCCTGAAACATGTCATCTAGTCAAGTAACAAAACTGTTGCCATGTAGAGAGATGATTCCTTTACCACCTTCCGTGAGATGAGTGATGAGAACATGTCTCCAAAACAGCATTTGAAGTCCTGAAACTCACACTTACTAAGCTTGCACTGAGACTTAACCGCTGGTTCTTCCACTCTAATCAGCACATTGCTGACAAGGAAGACCAATACCTATGCCCAAGGGCACTCTATCACTGTCAGGGAAATCATTAATTTAGTCTTGGACAGAATTTACAAATGGTTGATGACTGAAGAGATCTTTAAAAATTCTTGGTTGTTCCATAACTTTGGAGGGGGAACAAATTCTGGATTTATTTCCTGCTTATGGAAAGTTGCTGTTGAATTAGGTAACAAGTCCAAGCTTACAATCTCTATTTACCTAGACCTCACAGCTGTAACTGAACTACATGCCCCTATAATTCCATCCTCACCCCCCACACTATCCTGAAACTGTCATTGTGTTTCTAGTAGAAATTAAGATATACATTTTTCAGTATTGAGTGCCCAAACTACACTAAACTTAACATCTTTATTAGATAGATAGTACTCCCTAACTATCTCCCTTTGGTTGGAAAATGCCTTTAATGTGGATCTGCCAGAATTCCATACCAATCTTAAATGCCATCCTTTTATATTAAAGTTCCCTGTAGCCACGTAAACTACAGTCATCTCTGCCTAGAAAGCTCATGATAAACAGCTTTTCATAGCAGAGATTGCAGAGCCAGCCAACCACATGGTAACATGGACTGTGAATTTTGCCATGTTATATGTAGTGGTGGTGTGGTTCCCAAAAGTGTTTATTCTGCCTTCCCATCATCAAGAAAAGTGTAGTATTCAGTTTGCATATTGGTACCCTACTGCACTCCAGGTTAGTGTTAATAACCAGATTCCTACTGTGATTCCTGGTGGAGACTTGGCCAAGGTACAGCCATTGCTGAAGATTAGACTCACTTGATCATAGGTTTGCCCTAATCTATTTCAATCATGCCTAGAAATGTGCATAATGGGTTGGATGAGGGAGAGTATGATGGGCATTTAAGAACATTGCTATCCCAAAAAGATATTGAGGAATTTCTTTGGTGTGTGCAGGGTCTATTGATGTTGACAGGAAGGGGAGGAGCAGTAGTTATCCCTCCTGTCTGTCCTACATACAGCATGTCTCACCCAGAGAACTTCTGTCTCCACACTAATGAATAGTTAGCATAGCAATAGCTATGATTAGGTTGCCTTCACTTTCACCTATGATTGTGTTTGATTTTTTTCCATGTGTACCTGTAAAACTTTGACATTATATCTCTGAAATTAAAAGTTTTGTAGCAAAAGGATATAATTAACAATCTCAGCCTATGCAAGTAGATATTAAAAGCAAAATTCTAGAAGAGGCCATAACAAAAAATGTAAGAAAATAAAAAATCTTTTTGACATTACATTAAAAATATAATAACTGAAATTTAAAACATAGTAGAAGGAAAAAATAATAAGATAAACAAAGAAGGAGACAAAATTTTTGTTATTTAAGACAGAGCTTAAGAAATCTCTGAGAACAGCTTAAGTAGGGTGTGTTAGATAGTATGTCAAAGTGGGGGGGGTTTGCCTGCTTTCTATTGTATTTATAAAACCTAGAGCTCAATATTTGTTTCAGAGGTATCCAAAATATATTTGTTGATATATTAATGAATTAATAAATAATTATAAAGCATGTAAATTGACAATTTAGAAAGATGTAAATTATTAAAATGAAGAGACAGATAAAATGCAAGAAGGATAACATCTTTCTAAGAGGAATTCTAGAAATTAGGATGTAAAGAAAAATGGGAAAAATTTAAAATATATATTTCCTGAGATGAAGGACAATATAATCTCTAGAATGAAAGATTTCATTTTATGCCAAAAATATTAATGAAAAGTTAATCCACACAGATGTATATCCTAGCAAAATCTCAACACCAAAATAAAAGGCATATGTTCAAAATATTTAGAAAATAGATCTAGATAAAACAGATCTAGATTATCTACCAAGGAAAAAGAATCTGGCATCAAGTTTCTCATTAGCTGAAATGAAGGGTAGGAGACAATGGACCAATGCCTTTGATATTCCTGAGGAAAAATTAGTTAAAGCCTGGAATTTTATACCCAGTCAAAATATCAATCAAATTTAAAGAGAAATTAGAAGCATTTCCAGATCTCAGAGATTAAAAAATATCTCCTTCCAAACATCCTTCAATAAATAAAATTACTTGAGTTTATATTCCTGAAAGGTCAAAAAGGAAGTCAAGAAAGAGAAACACACTCGAATTCATTGGCTTTATGCAATGAAATATCTGTGCCATCGATACAAATAAAAGCAGGAAATCAATGGCTGCTATAAAAAAATTCCTTAATGAGAAAATCAGTTCCATTCTACATTCTCTATGATTGATATAAAAACGTATGGGTATTTTGCTGCCAGTAACAACAAAGAAAGAATTAGAAACACTTTTAAGAACAAAAAGCTGTATAAAAAACATAGACCACATATCGAGCACATTAAAATATAATTTTGAGCATTAAGAACCTGGAATGTGCTCTTTTTTTTTTTAAGCACAGTTTCAGTTAGGAGTACAACTCTTTTCAATGTGTCCCTTTACAGTACTTTGACTGCAATATTTATTTGTTTTTAATGTTGTTTATGTATAATATTTATCACACTTACATAATGTTAATGTTTATGAGGTTGCTTTGTTTATAATTTTTAAAATCAAACCGGTGAAAAAACACAGAAGATAACATAAGACTTGACAGAACAAAACAGAACATAAGCTGACAAAATCAAACAGTGGCATGGCGGGCAGAACTTAGGAAATGTAAAGGGCAAGAATTATGAAAGAAAAATGTGTGTACAATATTTTCTACTTATACAATGTGAGATAAATAGCTACTCTTAAATTTACATGAAGCAAGAAATGTTTGTTAAAAATATTATTTAAAGTCAAAAGTGTGATACTAGAAGAATCATAATAACATAAATAATAAAAATTGCATATAGAAATCGGGAAGGTAGAAGTTAGTGTGATGATCTCAACTCATCTTTCATAGCAGCGAGTTAGTAGATACTGTCTAAAGTTGATAAAACAAGAAATAGAAATAAAAACATAAAATTTAGAGATCCAATGATAACCACATAAGAGCCGAAAACAAAAAGCAATTTCAAGTGGTTACAACTGTAGGTTACAGCTGGAAGTAATGATAGAGAAAGGAACTTTCATTTTCTTTAATTTTATATTCTTTTACACTATCTGAAGATACATACATACATATATATACATATATATAAAAACATATTTTGCTCTTTTTTTATACAATAAGACGATGGTTTATTTTAAAGTTATATGCACACCCATATCACTAACTAGTTTTTATCTATTGACCAAATCAATTAGAATAGCAATTAATCTTGGTTATTGTTATAATTATTATCTTACCCTATATTTTAGAGCATTCTGCAAAGTTTTTATGCACATTCTCTCAGTTAATCTAATAAGTAATTTATTATCCCCATTTTATAATTGGCGAAATTTTGTTTCTGAGCAGTTCAATAATTTTCTTAAGTAATTAACTTTTTCAAAAAGCTGTGTGTGTCAGAAACTGAGATAGGCACAGGGGATCCAGTGGTCAGGGACACAGATGTCATTCCTGCTCTCGGGGAGTTAACAGTTCAGTTGAGGTGTCAACGTTGATGACACAAATTAATATTCAACTAAAAATGGAGATAAGTGATCCAAAGGAAAGCAACATATTTCATAAACACCTGTAAAAACTAATCTGTTCTAAGTGGGAGTAGTGAGAGTTTTAAAGGCAAGGAAAAGAGTGCTTTAGAGAGAAAAGTCGTATGATTAATGGTCCTGAGAGATGGAGCATTGTCTACTCAATGAACTACGGCTGTGGTGGCTGGAAGCATGATCATAGCCATAATGCACGTACATGTGTTTCAGTACTCACAGCACATGTGAGTCAGCACTGAAAGATGGAGCTGGATCATGCAGGAACTGTATGTAATGGTATAAACTGTTTTCTTTATCCTAAGGACAATCAGAAGCCTTTAATAGACAAGGAAACATACTACAATCCGATTTACATTCTAAAACAACGATTCTGTGTGGAGAATCTGTATGTGAAGGCCTGTGGTTTCAATGTAGATACCAGGTCTCCAAGTCTGGTATTATTTCCATAGTAACTGCCTTTTGAGATACACCTATATTTTGGATGACTAAATAACTTATATTCGTATTTTCTTCTATTAGCACAATTTCCAGCAAAATGTGAAGAAATGAATATTATTACCATTTTAAATATTGCCCAGACCTGTACCTTACATAGGGAAGAAAAATCAATTAATTCTGGGTGAACAAATGGATATATTTATTCTACATAACATTTTAAATCACTACACCAGAGATAACATTCATATATCTCTTTGACCTTCACTTCCTTTCCATGGAATACCAATTATTTCTCTTTGCTCTTCTCCTCCCACAAATAAGGAAAATGTGTCTTGGATAGTTTCAACTCACAATAGTAGTGACATTTTTATAAAGTACAGAGGAACAAACTAGGAGAAAGGGAAGGAGAAGAAAAACACTAAATTCTCAAATAGTAATTCAATCTAAGAAGGGCTTACGTCATTGAAAAGGGTTATATGAACCCTGTATTAGGGAAATAAGGTGATAGGAAGAGAAACAAACAAACAAAAACCTGGAGTTCTGAGGAAGTAATTAGCGATCATGGAATGAAATGGGTAATTACGTTAACAAGGACTATATACAAGATACACAAACACAGACACACAAGGCCCACTTATCATCAATCATGCAAACAAATATATATATGTATGCATGATTACATGTATTTACACAAATCTCAACAAATACAAACTCTATCAGCAGTCAGGAGACAGCAATTACACACATAAAATGGCCAAGCATATCTGGGCATGGTGGCTCATGCCTGTAATCCCAGTGCTTTGGGAAACCAAGGCGAGTGGCTCACCTGAGGTCAGCCTGGAGACTATGGTGAAATCCCGTCTCTACTAAAAATACAAAAATTAGCCAGGCGTGGTGGCACACGCATGTAGTTCCAGCTACTTGGGAAGCTGAGGCAGAAGAATTGCTTAAACCCGGGAGGCAGAGGTTTCAGTGAGCCGAGATTGTGCCACTGCGCTCCAGCCTGAGTGACAGAGTGAGACTTTGTCTCAAAAAAAAAAAAAAAAGGCCAAACACGCAATTGAGTGCCAAAGAAAGCTGGTATTCTCTACCTAAAATTTATATCTGTACCTACGTGTGCTAAGATGTTTCAGGTGACTATCAATACCTACAGAAAAACTCAGAATGCAAGGGAATGACAGGAGGTAGCTGTGATTTTCTGCTTAGAGATGCAGAAATTCCACCTTCAGATGAAATATGGCCCAGTGACTTTTGTCTTATTAGCCCCTGATTTATCATGTGACGTTCAATACATTTACTTTAATATCAGACATAGGCAAAAATAGTCATTTTGGCAAAAGACTTCAGCACGTTCATTTGGTAGAAAAAGGTTGGAAACACCTTATGTTAATATTCTTATACTTGCTTCTCAGCTGATGGTGTCTGGAACACCCACACACATGATTCAGTTAACAATATGCCAGAAACTATTGTCTTTGCTTTTACTTTCCCACGCATAATTGTATCCCTCCTTCCACTAAGCTTGTTTTTCAGGTTGGGAAAAGATTGGAACACAATGTCTATTTCTATTAGCTTTGAAGAAAAAGCTAATAAGATACACTTCTAGCTGAGAAAGTATATTTTAAAAGTTTATGTTCATGGTTTGTAATAATGAAATAAAAAGGACTGAATCATTTGAAATGGATTTGCATTAAAGAATTATGAAAAGAAAATCTTGCACACATTAATATGTAGAAATCTTTTGGCATATAAGACAGTTGAAAATTTATCAAAGATTTGATTTTTTTCAGGACACTTAATGGAATATTAAGAGTATGTAATTGTCTTTAAGATTCTTTTTTTTTAATTTATTTATTATTATTATACTTTAAGTTGTAGGGTACATGTGCATAACGTGCAGGTTTGTTACATATGTAAACTTGTGCCATGTTGGTGTGATGCACCCATCAACTTGTCATTTACATCAGGTATAACTCCCAATGCAATCCCTCCCCCTTCCCCCCTCCCCATGACAGGCCCCTGTGTGTGATATTCCCCTTCCTGAGTCCAAGTGATCTCATTGTTCAGTTCCCACCTATGAGTGAGAACATGCGGTGTTTGGTTTTCTGTTCTTGTGATAGATTGCTAAGAATGATGGTTTCCAGCTGCATCCATGTCCCTACAAAGGACAAAAACTCATCCTTTTTGATGTCTGCATAGTATTCCATGGTGTATATGTGCCACATTTTCTTAATCCAGTCTGTCACTGATGGACATTTGGGTTGATTCCAAGTCTTTGCTATTGTGAATAGGGCTGCAATAAACATACGAGTGCATGTGTCTTTATAGCAGCATAATTTGTAATCCTTTGGGTATATACCCAGTAATGGGATGGCTGGGTCATATGGTACATCTACTTCTAGATCCTTGAGGAATCGCCTTACTGTTTTCCATAATGGTTGAACTAGTTTACAATCCCACCAACAGTGTAAAAGTGTTCCTATTTCTCCACATCCTCTCCAGCACCTGTTGTTTCCTGACTTTTTAATGATCGCCATTGTAACTGGTGTGAGATGGTATCTCATTGTGGTTTTGATTTGCATTTCTCTGATGGCCAGTGATGATGAGCATTTTTTCATGTGTCTGTTGGCTGTATGAATGTCTTCTTTTGAGAAATGTCTGTTCATGTCCTTTGCCCACTTTTTGATGGGGTTGTTTGTTTTTTTCTTGTAAATTTGTTTGAGTTCTTTGTAGGTTCTGGATATTAGCCCTTTGTCAGATGAGTAGATTGCAAAACTTTTCTCCCATTCTGTAGGTTGCCTATTCACTCTGATGGTAGTTTCTTTTGCTGTGCAGAAGCTCTTTAGTTTAATGAGATCCCATTTGTCAATTTTGACTTTTGCTGCCGTTGCTTTTGGTGTTTTAGACATGAAGTCTTTGCCCATGCCTATGTCCTGAATGGTAGAACCTAGGTTTTCCTCTAGGATTTTTATGGTTGTAGGTCTAACATTTAAGTCTCTAATCCATCTTGAATTAATATTTGTATAAGGAGTAAGGAAAGGATCCAGTTTCAGCTTTCTACTTATGGCTAGCCAATTTTCCCAGCACCATTTATTAAATAGGGAATCCTTTCCCCATTTCTTGTTTCTGTCAGGTTTGTCAAAGATCAGATGGCTGTAGATGTGTGGTATTATTTCTGAGGACTCTGTTCTGTTCCATTGGTCTATATCTCTGTTTTGGTACCAGTACCATGCTGTTTTGGTTACTGTAGCCTTGTAGTATAGTTTGAAGTCAGGTAGCGTGATGCCTCCAGCTTTGTTCTTTTGACTTAGAATTGTCTTGGAGATGCGGGCTCTTTTTTGGTTCCATATGAACTTTAAAGCAGTTTTTTCCAATTCTGTGAAGAAACTCATTGGTAGCTTGATGGGGATGGCATTGAATCTATAAATTACCTTGGGCAGTATGGCCATTTTCACGATATTGATTCTTCCTATCCATGAGCATGGTATGTTCTTCCATTTGTTTGTGTCCTCTTTTATTTCACTGAGCAGTGGTTTGTAGTTCTCCTTGAAGAGGTCCTTTACATCCCTTGTAAGTTGGATTCCTAGGTATTTGATTCTCTTTGAAGCAATTGTGAATGGAAGTTCATTCCTGATTTGGCTCTCTGTTTGTCTGTTACTGGTGTATAAGAATGCTTGTGATTTTTGCACATTAATTTTGTATCCTAAGACTTTGCTGAAGTTTCTTATCAGCTTAAGGAGATTTTGGGCTGAGACAATGGGGTTTTCTAAATATACAATCATGTCATCTGCAAACAGGGACAGTTTGACTTCTTCTTTTCCTAACTGAATACCCTTGATTTCTTTCTCCTGCCTAATTGCCCTAGCCAGAACTTCCAACACTATGTTGAATAGGAGTGGTGAGAGAGGGCATCCCTGTCTTGTGCCAGTTTTCAAAGGGAATTTTTCCAGTTTTTGCCCATTCAGTATGATATTGGCTGTGGGTTTGTCATAAATAGCTCATATTATTTTGAGGTACGTTCCATCAATACTGAATTTATTGAGCGTTTTTAGCATGAAGGGCTGTTGAATTTTGTCAAAAGCCTTTTCTGCATCTATTGAGATAATCATGTGGTTCTTGTCATTGGTTCTGTTTATATGCTGGATTATGTTTATTGATTTGCGAATGTTGAACCAGCCTTGCATCCCAGGGATGAAGCCCACTTGATCATGGTGGATAAGCTTTTTGATGTGTTGCTGAATCCGGTTTGCCAGTATTTTATTGAGGATTTTTGCATCGATGTTCATCAGGGATATTGGTCTAAAATTCTCTTTTTTTGTTGTGTCTCTGCCAGGCTTTGGTATCAGGATGATGTTGGCCTCATAAAATGAGTTAGGTAGGATTCCCTCTTTTTCTATTGATTGGAATAGTTTCAGAAGGAATGGTACCAACTCCTCCTTGTACCTCTGGTAGAATTCAGCTGTGAATCCATCTGGTCCTGGACTTTTTTTGGTTGGTAGGCTATTAATTATTGCCTCAATTTCAGAGCCTGCTATTGGTCTATTCAGGGATTCAACTTCTTCCTGGTTTAGTCTTGGAAGAGTGTAAGTGTCCAGGAAATTATCCATTTCTTCTAGATTTTCCAGTTTATTTGCATAGAGGTGTTTATAGTATTCTCTGATGGTAGTTTGTATTTCTGTGGGGTCGGTGGTGATATCCCCTTTATCATTTTTAATTGCGTCGATTTGATTCTTCTCTCTTTTCTTCTTTATTAGTCTGGCTAGTGGTCTGTCAATTTTGTTGATCTTTTCAAAAAACCAACTCCTGGATTCATTGATTTTTTGGAGAGTTTTTTGTGTCTTAGAGACACAAAAACAGTTCTGCTCTGATCTTAGTTATTTCTAGCCTTCTGCTAGCTTTCGAATGTGTTTGCTCTTGCTTCTCTAGGCTTTTAATTGTGATGTTAGATTGTCAATTTTAGATCTTTCCTGCTTTCTCTTGTGGGCATTTAGTGCTATAAATTTCCCTCTACAAACTGCTTTAAATGTGTCCCAGAGATTCTGGTATGTTGTATCTTTGTTCTCATCGGTTTCAAAGAACATCTTTATTTCTGCCTTCATTTCGTTATGTACCCAGTAGTCATTCAGGAGCAGGCTGTTCAGTTTCCGTGTAGTTGAGCGGTTTTGATTGAGTTTCTTAGTCCTGAGTTCTAGTTTGATTGCACTGTGGTCTGAGAGACAGTTTGTTATAATTTCTGTTCTTGTACATTTGCTGAAGAGTGCTTTACTTCCAATTACGTGGTCAATTTTGGAGTAAGTACGATGTGGTGCTGAGAAGAATGTATATTCTGTTGATTTGGGGTGGAGAGTTCTATAGATGTCTAATAGGTCTGCTTGCTGCAGAGATGAGTTCAATTCCTGGATATCCTTGTTAACTTTCTGTCTTGTTGATCTGTCTAATGTTGACAGTGGAGTGTTGAAGTCTCCCATTATTATTGTATGGGAGTCTAAGTCTCTTTGTAAGTCTCTAAGGACTTGCTTTATGAATCTGGGTGCTCCTGTATTGGTTGCATATACATTTAGGATAGTTAGTTCTTCCTGTTGAATTGATCCCTTTACCATTATGTAATGGCCTTCTTTGTCTCTTTTGATCTTTGATGGTTTAAAGTCTGTTTTATCAGAGACTAGTATTGCAACCCCTGCTTTTTTTTGTTCTCCATTTGCTTGGTAAATCTTCCTCCATCCCTTTATTTTGAGCCTATGTATGTCTCTGCGTGTGAGATGGGTCTCCTAAATACAGCAGACTGATGGGTCTTGACTCTTTATCCAGTTTGCCAGTCTGTGTCTTTTAATTGGACCACTTAGTCCATTGACATTTAAGGTTAAGATTGTTATGTGTGAATTTGATCCTGCCATTATGATATTAACTGGTTATTTTGCTCGTTAGTTGATGCAGTTTCTTCCTAGCCTCGATGGTCTTTACATTTTGGCATGTTTTTGCAATGGCTGGTACTGGTTGTTCCTTTCCATGTTTAGTGCTTCCTTCAGGGTCTCTTCTAAGGCAGGCCTAGTGGTGACAAAATCTCTAAGCATTTGCTTATCTGTAAAGGATTTTATTTCTCCTTCACTTATGAAACTTAGTTTGGCTGGATATGAAATTCTGGGTTTAAAATTCTTTTCTTTCAGAATGTTGAATATTGGCCCCCACTCTCTTCTGGCTTGGAGAGGTTCTGCCGAGAGATCTGCTGTTAGTCTGATGGGCTTCCCTTTGTGGGCAACCTGACCTTTCTCTCTGGCTGCCCTTAAGATTTTTTCCTTCATTTCAACTTTGGTGAATCTGGCAATTATGTGTCTTGGAGTTGCTCTTCTCGAGGAGTATCTTTGTGGCGTTCTCTGTATTTCCTGGATTTGAATGTTGGCCTGCCCTACTAGGTTGGGGAAGATCTCCTGGATGATATCCTGAAGAGTGTTTTCCAACTTGGTTCCATTTTCCCCCTCACTTTCAGGCACCCCAATCAGACGTAGATTTGGTCTTTTTACATAATCCCATACTTCTTGCAGGCTTTGTTCGTTTCTTTTTCTTCTTTTTTCTTTTGGTTTCTCTTCTCGCTTCATTTCATTCATTTGATCCTCAATCGCAGATACTCTTTCTTCCAGTTGATCGAGTCAGTTACTGAAGCTTGTGCATTTGTCATGTATTTCTCGTGTCATGGTTTTCATCTCTTTCATTTCGTTTAGGACCTTCTCTGCATTAATTACTCTAGCCATCAATTCTTCCTCTTTTTTTTCAAGATTTTTCGTTTCTTTGTGCTGGGTACGTAATTCCTCCTTTAGCTCTGAGAAATTTGATGGACTGAAGCCTTCTTCTCTCATCTCGTCAAAGTCGTTCTCCGTCCAGCTTTGATCCGTTGCTGGCGATGAGCTGCGCTCCTTTGCCGGGGGAGATGCGCTCTTATTTTTTGAATTTCCAGCTTTTCTGCCCTGCTTTTTTCCCATCTTTGTGGTTTTATCTGCCTCTGGTCTTTGATAATGGTGATGTACTGATGGGGTTTTGGTGTAGGTGTCCTTCCTGTTTGATAGTTTTCCTTCTAACAGTCAGGACCCTCAGCTGTAGGTCTGTTGGAGATTGCTTGAGGTCCACTCCAGACCCTGTTTGCCTGGGTATCAGCAGCAGAGGCTGCAGAAGATAGAATATTTCTGAACAGCGAGTGTACCTGTCTGATTCTTGCTTTGGAAGCTTCCTCTCAGGGGTGTACTCCACCCTGTGAGGTGTGGGGTGTCAGACTGCCCCTAGTGGGGGATGTCTCCCAGTTAGGCTACTCAGGGGTCAGGGACCCACTTGAGCAGGGAGTCTGTCCCTTCTCAGATCTCAACCTCCGTGTTGTGAGATCCACTGCTCTCTTCAAAGCTGTCAGACAGAGTCGTTTGCGTCTGCAGAGGTTTCGGCTGTGTTTGCTATTGCCCTGTCCCCAGAGGTGGAGTCTACAGGGACAGACAGGTTTCCTTGAGCTGCTGTGAGCTCCACCCAGTTCGAGCTTCCCAGCAGCTTTGTTTACCTACTTAAGCCTCAGCAATGGTGGGCGCCCCTCCCCCAGCCTCGCTGCTGCCTTGCCGGTAGATCACAGACTGCTGTGCTAGCAATGAGGGAGGCTCCGTGGTTGTGGGACCCTCCCGGCCAGGTGTGGGATATGATCTCCTGGTGTGCCTGTTTGCTTAAAGCGCAGTATTGGGGTGGGAGTTACCCGATTTTCCAGGTGTTGTGTGTCTCAGTTCCCCTGGCTAGGAAAAGGGATTCCCTTCCTCCTTGTGCTTCCCAGGTGAGGCGATGCCTCACCCTGCTTCAGCTCTCGCTGGTCGGGCTGCAGCAGCTGACCTGCACCGATCGTCCGGCACTCCCCATTGAGATGAACCCTGTACCTCAGTTGAAAATGCAGAAATCACCGGTCTTCTGTGTCGCTCGCGCTGGGAGTTGGAGACTGGAGCTGTTCCTATTTGGTCATCTTGCGCCGCCCCTCCTTGTCTTTAATATTCTGAGGCATATTTTGACTTTCACGTAAACAGAATTAAATTATGAGTTTATAATGTTAACTAAATTAATAAATCCTCTATGAAAAAGTCTCCGATTAATAATAGGCCCAGATTTGTAAGGGACGTCATCTTTTAGTATTGCCTCTGTGATGGCAGAACCTGACAAGAGACAGAAGCTGTCTGTAGTACAGGTCTCATGAGAGTCTCCAAAGGCCATCTGAGGGCCCTCTTGTCTCCCTGAGCTCAATGATCCAATTGCCTGAGATTTTTTTTAAAAAAGTTTCCTGATTTGTTTTATCAACATAACACACATACTGTATTTTATTCTTGCCTGGGGGCATATTGAAAGTGAATCTATCAACGAGGACTTTCCAATGGTGAAGAAAATCAACCAACTCTAACTTATCTAAGAAGCAACAAGTTCAGAAAGAACTGACCACCCAAGCTGTGAAAAAAAGCAGGAAAGCAACTGAAATTTGCAGATGATCATCCTATGGAACTCATTTTATGATTTAAACTGATGATATTTTGTATTTGTATATTTCCACATGGGAATAAAAAATTCCTGGGGGTGACACCTAATTATCCTTGGGTTGGTCACCTTCATATTTTTGTAAGCCTAAGGGGAGGTTAGTTTTGGGGTAGGTTATGGTGAAATGCATAAAAGTCATCTCCCTAAAGAAGGAAGAATACTGCCAAAGCAGATGGACCAGAGACAGAACCATGATGTGTGTATAAGATTGTGCTAGCCAGACTCCCAAATGGCCCCCAATAAGCTGCATGTCTTTGTATAGTGCTATAGTTTGAATGGTTATTTCATAGGTCCATATTCATATCTTGAAACCTAATACCCAATGTGATGCTACTTGGAGGTGGGGCCTTTGGAAGGTGATTAGGTCATGGAAGCAGAGCACTTAGGAATTGAATGACTGCCCTTATAAAAGAGACCACAGAAAACTGCCATGCCCCTTTTTCTATATGAAGACGCAGCAAGAAGATTCCATCTATGAATCAAGAAACAGACCTTCACCAGACACCGAATCTGCCAGTACTTTGATCTTGGTCTTCCCAGTCTCTAGAACTGTGAGAAAGAAACTTTTGTTCATTGTAAGTCACCCAGTCTATACAGCATTTTGTTATAGCAGCCCAAATGGACTATGACATAGTCTTCTGAATGTTGATGAGGGCTGGTTTTGCTGACCAGGAGAATATAGTAGAAGTGAAGATTTGTGTCTTCCATGCCAAGAACATAAGTTCTTTGAAGTTTCCATATGAATCTCTTGAATTGTTACTCTAGAGAAATCTAGCTTCCATCCTACGCGGTCACTCAAGTGGTCCTGCAGACAACCCCATGTGAAAAGGAACTGAAACACCCACTCTCTTTAATAGTCAGCACCAAATTGCCAGCCATGGAAATGAAACACCTTGGAAGCAGAACATTCAGGCCCAGTCAGGGCTTCAGATGACTGCCATCCCAGCCAGCACCTGACTGCAATCTCATATGAGACCTGAACCAAGAGCTGCACAACCAAACTATTCCAAATTCCCAACCCACAGAAATAGTGAGAGATAATAAATGATTATAGTTGTTTTAAGTCATTAGGATTTGCATAATCAGTTATTTAACAATAGATAACTAATACAGTGACCTTTAGCTACTAAAGGGGAATATAAATTTGAGAGATTTATAAGTCATATTATCAGGAATTAACGTTTATTAATTAGATATAGTCCCTAAATAAGTGTATACTAAGCACCTATGACATAGTGAATCAGTATCATATAGTCATTAGGAACATGGATTTTGGAACTAGACTGCCTGCATTAGTATCCTAGTTACTTTACTGCATGCACTTCAGTAATTTACTTATCTCTTATCTCTTTGGAGGATAGTACCATTTTTCTCATGTATAAATTGAGAATAATAAAAATGATATGTAAAGATTAATTATAAAGATTATGGTGTGATCCAGTAAAACACAGAATTTTGAGTGTCAAGCATATAATATTTCTTCTTTGTAGTATACATAGATATACTCAGGCACTGACAAACATGCATATACTCATGTAATCCTTATAATAACTTTATGAAACATTTAACTATACTTCCCATTTTACAGATGAGGAAACTAAGGCACAGCTAATAAGGTATAGATCCACGTTTCAAATCGAGATGGTTTGTCTCCAGAGCTTGCACTTTTAATCATTATGGTATAGCATCATTTAATTAACTAGGACATGCTTCATAAATACCTGATATTATTGAGAAGTCATGCTAGTTGATGTCAGAAACAATATATTTACCATTTTTTTTTTCTTGAGGAGGTTACATTTTAGATGCGAAGGCAAGATTGATACTAGGAAAACCAAAGATGTGTAAGGGACAGTTTGCTTTTTAGAAAACGAATATCATAGTGAGTGATAATCACACCACTTCACTCCAGCCTGGGTGATGGAGTAAGACGCTGTAAAGGAGAGAGAGAAAATAAGAGAAAGAGAATAAGAAAGAGAAAAAAGGATGGAAGGAAGGAAGAATACAACTATGTTTTTTTCTATATAGAGCACTTTAAAAATGAAGATATTAAATGTGTTTAGAGTACACATTTATTTCAATGTTTAATATTAGAAATGCTTTGCTCTGGCCAGGCGCGGTGGCTCATGCCTGTAATCCCAGCAGCTTGGGAGGCCAACGCGGGTGGATCACGAGGTCAGGAGATCGAGACCATCTTGGCTAACATGGTGAAACCCTACCTCTACTAAAAATAGAAAAAATTAGCCGGATGTAGTGGTGGGCGCCTGTAGTCCCAGCTACTCCGGAGGCTGAGGCATGAACCTGGGAGGCAGAGCTTGCAGTGAGCCGAGATCACACTACTGCACTCCAGCCTGAGGGACACAGCAAGACTTCATTTCAAGAAAAAAAAGAAATGCTTTGCTCTTTATTTAGAAGGTTTGTCATAGGAACTTAACTCTTGCTTATGTCAATTAGTGTAAGATAATATTGGTTTTGTTATGTGTTGCTTCCTGTAAAATGACAGTTTCTGAGCACCCATTGAGGATGTTAAGTGAGGACTTCCTGTACTTATTGTAGCCTACTTTTCCTGCTTAATTCTATCATGACCGCCTTTCTATGTAATATATTGCTCCATTTTAGATATACTATAATTTATTCAAAACAATCTCAAACTATTGGGTGTTTAAATAATCCTGACTCTTCAGATTTTTTTTTTTTTTTTTTTTTTTTTTTTTTTTTTTTTTTTTACTTTAAGTTCTGGGATATACATGCAGAACATGCAAGTTTGTTACATAGGTATACATGTTCCATGGTGGTTTGCTGCACCTATCAACCCATCATCTAGGTTTTAAGCTCCGTATGCATTAGGTATTTGTCCTGATGCTCTCCCTCTACTTGTCCCCCACCCACTAACAGGTCCCAGAGTGTGATATTCTGCTCCCTGTGTCCATGTGTTCTCATTTGTTGTGGGAAGTCAGGGACCCCAAACGGAGGGACCAGCTGAAGCCATGACAGAAAACATAAATTGTGAAGATTTCATGGACATTTATTAGTTCCCCAAATTAATACTTTTATAATTTCTTACACCTGTCTTTACTGCAATCTCTGAACTTAAATTGTGAAGATTTCATTGACATTTATCACTTCCCCAATCAATACACTTGTGATTTCCTATGCCTGTCTTTACTTTAATCTCCTAATCCCGTCACCTTGGTAAGCTGAGGATGGATGTCGCCTCAGGACCCTGTGATGATTGCGCTAACTCCATAAATTGTTTAAACAATATGAAATCTGGGAACCTTGAAAAAAGAACAGGATAACAGCGATGTTCAGGAAACAAGGGAGATAACCATTAGGTCTGGCTGCCTGACAGCCAGTTGGAACAGAGCCATATTTCACTTATTTCAAAAGCAAACAGGAGAAATATCACTGAATTCTTTTTCTCAGCAAGGAACAGCCCTGAGAAAGAGAATGTGTTCCTAGCGGGAGGGCTCTAAAATGGCCATTCTAGGAATGTCTGCCTTTTACAGTTACAGATAAGGGATGAAATAAGCCCCAGTCTCCCATAGTGCTCCCAGGCCTATTAGGAAGAGGAAATTCCTGCTTAGTAAATTTTGTCTGCTCTCAAACCCTGTCTCCTGATAAGATGTTATCAATGACAATGCATGCCTGAAACTTCATTAGCAATTTTAATTTCACCCTGGTGCTGTGATCTCACCCTGCCTCAATTTGCCTTGTAATATTTTATTACCTTGTGAAGCAGGTGGTCTCTGTGACCCACAGCCTATTCATACACTCCATCCCCTTTGAAAATCACTAATAAAAACTTGCTGGTTTTGCGACTTGGGGGTCTTGATGGAACCTGCCAACATGTGATGTCTCCCCCGGACACCCAGCTTTAAAATTTCTCTCTTTTGTACTCTTTTAAAATTTTAATATCTTTTCAAAACTCTCTTGGCTTAAACAATAAGCCTAACATAAATGACATAAAAGTGAGATGCCATTATGAGCCATGGGAAAGTCTATGGAGAAGCCTATACAGAAGTGATAAAACTTGAATAAAGCCTTGAGGAGAGGGTAAGAGTTAAATAGACAGAGTTTATAGGATTCCAGTTAGGTAAATTGGCATGTACAATGATATGGATGTGCCAGAGGAAAGAATATAGTCTATGTGCTGGATGTAATGGGTAGAGATTGCATGTATTTGAGTAGGAGGGAATATGGTGAAACTAAGGTTTCATAAAAGTTAATTTGTTAATGTTGTACAAAATGTTTTTGTAATGACTTAAGGCCTTGATGAGGTTATAATGGGAAAACATTACTTAGTGGGTCTCTTAGTATATAGTACACTTAAGGGACTAAGTGCATTGCCACTTACCACTGCCAGACCAGAAGACCTCTTTCTTCATCATTAAATTTCAATTATCTCAGTAAGTTCAAGTTCTTCTCAAACAGTTTCATGTGCAGCAAATAGAGTAAATCAAAAAAGTTGCTCTTAGGATCCAGGAGCTAAGGTTAGTGAATAGCCCACATAGCCCAGCTGTCCTTAGGATAAGGAATCAATTTACTGAATATACTTGTAAGCCATTCAAAGCTGACCAACTAGAAAGTTCTATGCTAAAAGAGCAAATTACTTCAGACTATTGTAGTTTAAATTCTATTAATACTCTCAAAATTCCTTTCTCTTTACTTCTATATTGACAAAGTTACCATCTTAATTTAATTTTCCAGTTAAACTATTCTTGTTACCTTCATGACTATACCAGTGGGCATGCTTGGGGTCAGGTTCCAGCCCATGCTGAGGTCCAAAGGGAGTGGGTGGATGAGCAGCAGGAAGACTTGGGGGCTGCAAGGAGGTGAATGATTTTAATCCACAGCAGCTCTCATCCACAGCTTTCTCACACTGTCTGCCCTGTCTCAGCTGCTTAGTCTGGTGGCCCCCACACAAGCTGTGCCACCAGCTCTCCCTTGCCTTCAGGATCAGTAGCTTAACTCTTTCTCTCTCTGGGCATGAGCAAGCGGAGCTGTGTTATGGCTCCCTTCTGTCCATTTGCAAAGATGGATAGCTGTAACTCTCTCTCTTTCTCTGGGCACCATCATGCCCACCATGTCAAGCCATGTTGAGCTGAGCTGAGCCAAGCCAAGAGCCCCTGCACAGTGTTAGCAGGACAGTTATACCTTTTACAGACAATAGTGGCTTAGAGCCAAGTATGAACTTAGACAAACAGGTTATATAAGAAGTGGAGGTGTGCACTTGCTTGTCAAACTTGCTGAGTCCTGCAGGCCTAGATATCTGCCTTGGCCTATTCCTTGACCAAGGCACATCCATGTACCTTACACATATGTAAAGAAAGCCTTCAGTATCATAAAATTATTTTTATTTTACATAAATAAATTTGTATTCTCTGTTCAATACCATGCTCATTCTTTGTTATATTTTATTACCTAATTGTTTTCAAACCCTGACCAGAGAAAGTTTCTGGAACTTTGAGCAGAAATTATCTACATGACAGAAGTATTTAATATATTACTGTCTAGCTTTAGCCAATCTTTCCTTAAACAATGTTACTGTCATTTCCATCTATAAATTAGTCAAATGAAGTAGAATGCACCTGCTGACAATTCAGATGCTACTGCCAAAAAAAGCTTCCTCTTTTTAGCCAATTCCAAGTAATTAGTAGTGGCTTCCTGCAATGCTGTGGAAAGAAGTCTATTTTCATCTGGGCTGAGGTTTGTCAATGATCTACCAAGGATATGAAATGGAGTAGGACCAGCAGATGCACTTTCTGACTCCGATTTTCATGTCATTGACCTTAAAAGAATTATTTTCTTTTAAAATTTCTTTTATATTTTTGTTTTCCATGTTTTGGGGAGCCAAATACAAATTATGAAAAGGGAATTTAAGAAAAAGGTAGAAGAGGCAAAAGAGGATGCAGAGTAAATACAGGCAGGTAGAATTTGCAGGGTGATGACAGTGAGAATTGGCTGCTTTACTTTCCATGTGTCCAGTCAGTCCTTGTCATACCGAGCCCCTGTGGACTTCAGTGGGGATGGCACCCGATTCTTGAAGCCAAAGAAGAGACCCAGAGCCAGTAAACAAGACACGGGGTTTACATACAGGGGAGAGAGTTCAGTGGCAGCTGGCTGAGCAGGAAAATCACAACTGCTTGCAAACACCATGCAGTTTACACAGCATTTTCACTTAACACCCTACCCTAATATACTCCACCTGGCAGCCTTCATTTGGGCCAAAGCTCTGGGCCTCAATCCCCTGTATGGCCTATGTTCCACAGGATGGGGGCTCAGATGTTCCTCATGGACAAGGAATGAATCTCCATGTTTGCCACTCCTGGATTTCCCAGCTCAGCGCCACCCCCTGGGCCTGGTAGTTAAAGATCGACCCCTGACCTAACCAGTTATGGTATCTATAGATTCTGGACATTGTATGGAAGAACATTGTGAAAATCCCTGTCCTGTTCTGTTCCATTCTGATTATCGGTGCATGCAGCCCCCAGTCATGTACCCACTGCTTGCTTAATCAATCACGACCCTCTCACATGGACCCCCTTAGAGTTGTAAGCCCTTAAAAGGGACAGGAATTGCTCACTTGGGGAGCTCGGTTTTGGGAGATGTGAGCCTGCCAATGCTCCCAGCTGAGCAAAGCCCTTTCCTTCCACAACTCAGTGTCTGGAAGCCCAGTTCAGGTGCATCGACCATATACGTTCATTCTAAGGGTATGCTGAAGTTAATGCTATCAGATGTGTTTACCCTACAGTCCTGACAGCCTTCATCTCTAATAGAGTCTCTGTATCTAGAGTTTAGAAGCTAATATAGTGGCTTATCAGAGTTAACTCATCAAAATCAACATTGATCTGATTTTCAGTTAACCCAGACTATCCACGATATCAGAGCTATGCAGTGTTAGGTAAGTTATTCCTTCTCTGATTTAATTTCCTCATCTTAAAAGTAGGGTTGATATAGCCCCTATCTCACACGGTTATTAGGATTCAATTAAATGATAGACATAAAAGTACTTAGAACACAGGAAGTGCACAATACATTTTAACTACTACAACAATGATGATGAGGATGACGATTTTCAACCAAATCCTTTTTTCTCTTGCAGAACATTTCCAAAATGGACATTAAAGTTAATGTGTTGTTGATCTGTCCAGAAGAAAGTCTATATAGTTAGTTACTATAGTTAAAGTTTGAAGTTAATTACCTCTATTGGGACATTAAAAAATATTAAATCCCTCACAATAACCACATAAGCACAATAAGAAAAATAAATAATAAAAATAAAAAATTACAATATTTGTTCACGGACACAGTATTATTGACACTCACTTCTTTATATATTCAATATCAGACTTTTATTCAATTTGATCATTTTGGTTGGAGATACTTATAAAATAGTAAGGGAGAAGACCATCCCTCATATTGTCTTATGCCCTATTTCTGCCTCCAAAGAAAAAAGAAGTAAAAACTAAAAGGTAGAAGTGAAATCCACAGGCAGACAGGCCAGCACCACTGTTGGGGTCCACGTGTTTCCTAAACAAAGGAATGAACACACAAGACAACACAAGACAAGACAAACATGGCAGCTGCCTTGAATGGCACACTCTACTTTATTTTATACAGTCGTTTGTGGAATGTTGCCAAGTCACAAGACACATTGTTGTTTTTCTGACCTTTCCCTGACTTTCTGGATTTTCAAGATGTTTACACATAAACAAGCCCCCAGGGTCTGCTGTTCGCAGCTGGCTCCTTTGTCTTCCCTGTTTACAGGGAAGGAACGTCCTGCTTCGTTTGCAAGAGCAGGACTTATCGGGAACACCCTGCTTCGTTTGCAAGAGCAGGACTTATCGGGAACGTCTCATTTGGGAGCACGTAGTCCTCTACATTTCCCCTTTCCTTATTTACAAGTTTGAATTTCTTTTAAAACCATCATTACATGTTGGGCTTGCTGGGATTTGGTGTTTGCCCTTTGGCACCGTCTCCAGCAGACTGAAAATGACAAAGGCAAGAACAACAATCAATACATTACTAGTAACAGAGGTCAGCAAAGTTTTTACAGGGCTCATAGGGTTCAAAGACGTCAAACTTTGTGCAATACCAGTCATCAAATCTGCACCAGTCAGCAACGGTAACTGCGAAATGTTTCAGAAATGTTCTGTGTTAATTCTTGTATTTCTAGGGAAAGATTATTATGACCAATTAAAAGTCTCTTTATCTCAGTCCAATTATGTACAGTGCTGTTAAAAGGAACAGGAGTAATACAAAATTGGGTAGTGTTTCAATCACATTTCAACAAAGCTCGGGTATCCCAACCAAGAAAACACTTGCTCCAGATTATCCACTTGTTCAGTCAAATGAGCATCTATGTCTCGTTGCTGCTGCCACAACAAATGTGATTGTTCATGCCATTGTTGCACAAATTCTGCATTTTGTATACTCTGGTGTAGAGCTAATCCAGCAACAGCAGTGGTGGAAGCAATTGCTACAAGTCCTATCACTGCGGTCACGAATATTCCAACCATCCTCTGACTGCAGTGGACAAGATCTTGCATAACCTTGTAAATTTGAGTAACCCCAGCAGATTCACTCCAAGTACATGTTAAGTTTACAGGTAGCCAGGGTTCTTTTCTGGCTCTTAGTATATATAAATTGGAATAAGACTCATTCCAATTATTATTCCACCAAGTAGTATTTATACAACTTAAGAATGTACAATTGTTTGTACAGTTAACTACTCCTGTATAATTATCCCATTTAAAAATTCCTGTTAACAAATAAGGTTTTCTTACACATGCAATAACATATCTAGAACTATTTCAATGCAAAGATATATGGAAAGGGTTAGCAATATTAGTAAGATTTAAGGACATGTTTCCCGTGAAAGTGAACATTGGTTTACCAGCAGCTAGCAACTTCCAAATATGACCTTGTATTTGTGAAGTATTAGCCAAATGTGGCATAGGGGGTGATAGACCACCATCATGCCAAATAATAGTTTCATTGCCATCTGCAGCAGTGCTGTGATTACCTTTATGCCAACACAAGTTGACATGGCTGAATTTAGTCTGAAAATCTCCATATACACTCCAATCTGTAACAAGGTATTTACAACTCTTCCCTTTTACTTCTAACAACAATCGTGGCCCGCTACTTCTACATCTAGTCCACTCTAGTTGGGAAACACCTCCGGACACATCAGGGATAGGGCATAAAGATAATGTACTTGGCAGAGTTTCATTAAGTACTGCAGTATGATTATACTTAAAACTTTGAACCACAATAATCATAGTAAAGGCAGAGATATGACTATGGTTATAGCGAACAGCCCAAGCCTCATGAGAAAGATGCAGACAATGTGGACTACTCCCAAGACATATAGGTAACCCTTCAACCCCAAATTGATATGAACTATTTACTGTGCCAGTGTTTAATTCAGGATCCTGGTTTAAAAAAGGCGATGGCATCCAAGCAGTATCATTAGTAAATACTGGGACTTCTCTGTCTCCCCAGGCCACACCTTGATATAAGGGTGGAAAAGGAATATAAGCCCAGTATGTAAATTCTCCAGCTGTTACCTGACAATTTACTACAGCCAGCATAGCCAGGAATAAAGTCAGTGGGGTTGTGAGCTGCCCAGCTGTTGAACAACCCCTTCAGCTTCTTAACATTTTCAGTTGTCCCCATGTCGGGGGCTCTGCACGTCGAGTTCTGAAGGTGAATGTTCTCTGAGCGCTCAGATTTAGCTCCTGGAATTCCTTCAGGAGCTCTTCAGATCAGCTCCTCTTCGCCATGGCACCGTTTCAACCGTCGAGATGGAAACCACTCGTCTCCAGCACCTGTATGGACAAGAGCATAGCCTCGGTCCCATTGTAAAACTTTTCCTTTTAAATATTTCCCTTGTAATGAAGGATAATACACCCACAGATTACTGTTTTGCAGTTTTCTAAAGGCTGTTGACAATGTTTCACCGCTGCAGACTGCTGTAATTGGCGCCAATGATTGAGAAAATTTAAAGTAAAAAGGGCTTTCAGAATTTGATGTTTTGGGGAATCTCGCCCATCTCCCCCTTTTTGTTTTAAAAGTTGTAATTTTAAGGTAGTATTAGCTCTTTCAATAATTGCTTGACCTTGACTGTTAAATGGAATACCAGTGGAATGACGAATATGGTATAAAGAGAGGAAGGCAGCCAATTTGCGAGAGCAATAAGCAGGGCATTATCAGTTTTTAATTCAGCAGGGACTCCCATAACTGCAAAGCAAGTAAGTAAATAAGTAATAACAGAGTCAGCCTTTTCAGGGGGTAATGACATAGCCCACTGGAAATGTGATCACATATCAATAGTATGATGAATATATTTTAAACGACCAAAGGAAGGAACATAGTTACATCCATTTGCCAAATGTGATTTTGTTGAATGCCTTGAGGATTAATACCTGGACTTAAAAAAGGTGCAATAATAGGAGCACAAGATGGGCAGGCTCTGACAATAGCTCGGGCTTGATGGTGTGTTATAGAAAATCGTCGTTGTAATCCTAAACTATTAGTATGATGTAGTTGGTGCTCATCCTGAGCCCGTTGGACACTGCCAATAAGTAAAGAATCAATCTGACTATTGCCAAAAGATAAAGGTCCTGGCAAAGTTGAATGAGAACGAATATGAGTGATAAAAAAAAGAGGGGCAGTGCGGGAAGTAAGAGTTACAAATAATAAAGAAAATAATTTTTGTAAAGGAGTTTGAGGAAATAATGGTAAAGAAGTCTGAGAAATATATTTAGTTACATATAGGCCAGTCTTGTAGAATGATAAGAATGGCAAAATGTTCTCCTTGTTGTACTGATTCAAATGGATAGTGAGAAATTTTTGAATTGTCTGAAGTCCAATATCCAGACTTTCCATTGCTTGAAGCATCATTAAAAAAGGTGGGACCTTTAACTGGAGTGTAAGAGATAGTATTATATGGCAGTAAAGAATATTGTTGCAGAAAAGCAAGTAATTTATTTTGAGAAAAAGAACCAGTATACTCAGCTTAAGCCACTTGTCAACCCTTATGAATTTCCAACAGAGATTCAATGTATTGATTAGATAATCAGGTAATAATTTTTATAGGGTCAGCACCAAGCAACTGATGAGCTCAATGTCATCCTTTAATAATTAATTTAGCCAATTTATCAATATATGGGTGAATTTTTTTAATGGCTTATTAGCCAAAAACAGCCACTCCAGAATATTATTATCTTGGTGTAAAACGGCCATTGGTGAATGGGGAGTATGAAAAAGACACAACAAAAGTGGAAGATTGGGTGCAATATAATCAAGGTGAGCTTCACTAATTTTATTTTCTACAAATGACAATTTTTCTTTTGCTACAGGGGATAAAGTCCCCATAGGTTGAATACAAGTATTTACAGTTCTAAGATCAGTTAATAAGTGCCATTTTCCTTCTTTTTTTTTTTTTTTTTTTAAGAGACAAACACAGGCGAATTTCATGCAGAAGCACTTGGTTCACTATGCCCCTCAGCCAATTGTTCCTTAACTAAATTCTTTAAAGCCTTAAGTTTTTCTTTAGATAATGGCACTGTTCCACCCAAACAAGAGTTGTAGTTTTCCACTTTAATTGTAAAGCTTGAGGCTTGTGGACAGTGGCTGAGAGTTTGAAGGATTGTAGCCCATTTTGAACATCATATTTTTGGCAGCTGAAGAAATATGAGGAATGCTTAAAAAGGCACCAAATTATTGTAAAAGATTATAGCCCCAAAGGTTAATATTAATGGGAACAATATAAAAGAACATTTTTCTTTGTTGTCCTTCAGGTCCTACACAGCTCAGGGGCTTGACACTTCGGTAGACTACAGAAGCAGTACCTAGGCCAGATAGAGTAACCAACATTTGTTTCTTTTTCCAGTGATCAGGCCATTGAGCCAAAACATAAAGGTTTTTGATCAGAAACTAAAGTTTCCCAGAAAACAGTTTTCCCAGTACTACCAAAACCTCCTTGACGAGACACATCTCTAGATAAGAAAGGAAAAAAAAAGCAATAAAAGCAATTGTGCAATACATTCCCCTGCCTCTAGGCACATAAATTGTGAGACTTGTACCATAATAAGGATTTCATCAGTAAAATCAGGATCAATAATTCCTGGGACCACCATTAACTCCCGTATAGTGCTGCTGCTTCAACCTAGTAAAATTCCTACATGTCCCTTTGGCAAAGGACCACACACTTCGGTAGCCAACTTATATATTCCTCCATTAGGAGATAAAGTATAAGGTTGGACAATAGCTAGGTCAGCAGCGGCACTCTGCTTAGTGGCAGCATAAAGTTGAGAAACTGGGGTAGGGTAAGATGTCTTTAAGGAGGACTCAAGGTCATTTCTTGATGTTGTAAGCCACTGCTCACTGGGTACTGGGGTAGGCCTGCATTATAGTTGTTGGGGCCCCAAGTCTGTGGGCCCTGGTTCCCATTTCCCGGGAAGGGTGACAATAAATTCCCACTCTTATCAGTTTTTGAATGGCATTCATTGGTCCAATGTCGACCCTTGCCACATCGTTTACACATATCAGATGGTAACCTTTTTACTTTTGGAGCAGAAGAGCCTATTTTTTTCAGCATTCCTTTTTAAAATGACCGAGTTTCCCACATAGATAGCATATACCTTGTTTAGAATTGCCTTTTAAAGCCTTAGAAAGTGCCCCAGCAAACAATTGAGCATTGTAAATAGCTCCTCCAACACCTGCACAAGCCCAAATGTATTCATCTAAATCAGCTCCACTAGCCTTTAGAGGACGCAGCAATTTTTGGCACTTAGGATCAGCACTCTCAAAAGCCAGAGTATCCAAAAGAATTTTAGCAGCAAGGCCTGAACCTACAGTCTTTAATATAGCATCTTGAAGATGGGCTACAAAATCTGGATACAGCTCAGTGGCTTCTTGTAGGATCTTTACAAAAGATAAAGAAGTTTTACCCACTATTTCAACCTTAGTCCATGCTTTTATAAACAAGGCTTTAATCTGAGTGAGAGCAATATCATCTAGGCCTGCCTGAGCATTAAGAGTGGCGTATTGTCCTGAACCCGTAAGCTGCTCTTCAGTAGGTCCTGGGGGATTTCGGGTAGCATTTTTTCTAGCTTGTACTCTTGCTTCCTCCCACCACCAACTTTTTAATTGAAGCCATTGTGAACGATCAAGGACAGCCTGTCCCAACGTTTCTCAGTCAATAAGAATCATCATATGTTCTGAAGAGAAGGAATCGAGAAGGCCAAGAACAAACGGTGACTGAGGTCCATAATTAGAAATTGCAGCTTTCATTTCTTTCAAAAATTTAAGTTGTAGGGCTGTAAAAGTCACATTCTGGCCACCGTTTGGGAACTGAGCATTGGAACCGAAAGCAGCCCGTGTTATTGGGAATAAATCTAATTCCTTGAAATCATCCTTTTCCTTCGATTCCTTCTTTTCTCCTACAGGAGGAAGAGGCACAGAGAAAACCTGACCTGACATAGGAGAAACAGGAGCAGCGGTACCTTGCAATTTTAACAACTGTTGTAACATCTCTAAAATAAGCTGCAAATCAGAATTTCCTTCAGATGAAGGAGACATTAGCTCTTTTTCCAATTCCTTGTCCTCAACAACTGGGGTATAAATATGTTCCTCTCTAGAATCATTCTTCTCTAAAGCTTCAGATGCCTCACCTCCTGTGGCAGTATCACCATGCTCTGAGTCAGTTTCAAGTAACTCTAATGCCTGAGTAATGGAACTACACAAAGTCCACAAAGTCAGAGGCATTGTTTGTCCTCACTGATGAGCTCGACGCAGGACTTTAACCACTTGTAACCATTCCTTTTGATTTAACTGCACTTTGGTTTGATATTGAAACCAATAACAATGTTGTTCAACATGGGCAAACAATCGCTTCAAAGTCTTATGTTCCTTAACTAACTTCTACTTCTATAGACATCAACAGTCTCTGGAGTAACTGCAAATATTCAGAGGCCAGAGAGGTGCAATTCCCCATAATTTTCCTGTGGGTCCCCCTTTCTTTATTTACCTGCCCAGGGTGTTCCCGCTCTGGTTCCTTGCTCTCGTGGAGCCACGGATACTGCTCGCTGCGCCAGATGTTGGGGTCCATGTGTTTCCTAAACAAAGGAATGAACACACAAGACAACACAAGACAAGACAAACATGGTGGCCGCCTCGAATGGCGCACTCTGCTTTATTTTATACAGTCATTTGTGGAATGTTGCCAAGTCACAAGACACATTGTTGTTTTTCTGACCTTTCCCTGACTTTCTGGATTTTCAAGATGTTTACACATAAACAAGCCCCCAGGGTCTGCTGTTTGCAGCTGGCTCCTTTGTCCTCCCTGTTTACAAGGAAGGAACGCCCTGCTTCATTTGCAAGAGCAGGACTTATCAAGAACATCTCGTTTGTGAGCACGTAGTCCTCTACACACCACGCCCTGGGCCTGGTAGTTAAGGATTGACCCCTAACCTAACCAGTTATGGTATCTATAGATTCCGGACATTGTATGGAAGAGCATTGTGAAAATCCCTGTCCTGTTCTGTTCCATTCTGATTATCGGTGCATGCAGCCCCCGGTCATGTACCCACTGCTTCCTCAGTCAATCATGACCCTCTCATGTGGACCTCCGTAGAGTTGTAAGCCCTTAAAAGGGACAGGAATTGCTCACTTGGGGAGCTCGGTTTTGGGAGATGTGAGCCTGCCAATGCTCCCACCTGAGCAAAGCCCTTCCCTTCCACAACTCAGTGTCTGAGGGGTTCTTGTCTGCAGCTCGTTCTGCTACATTTCTTGGTTCCCTGACTGGGAAGTGACGTGATTAACGGACAGTCAAGGCAGCCCGTTATGCAACTTAGGCCTGCCCTGTGGAGCATCCCTGTGTGGGACTCCAGCCAGATTGAGCAACTTGGATCCTGAGAGAGCTCCCGGGTAGGCAAGTGCCCCGGTGGGACACCTCGCCAGAGCAGTGCATGGCAGGCCCCCATGGAGGATCAACGCAGTGGCTGAACATCAGGAAGGAACTTGCACTTGGAGTCTGGACATCTGAAACTTGGTAAGACTGGTCTTTGGAACTTGCCCACTCCATTTGAATGGAAGCGTGGCCACGGCGTCCCTGTACCAGCACTTGAGTTTTTGTTTTTGACTTGACTTGGATTGTTTGATACTTTGGTTTTTGTTTTGTCCTGGCTTCGATTTTGTGATACTCTGATTTTGGTTTTGATTCTATTTTGGTGTAAACTGTAAAAGTGTGTGTGTGCCCTTTTAACCTGTTCTTTGTTTTGTGGAGTGTGTGTGGTGTGAGCATGTGTTTTGTCTCAAGAAAGCATGGGTCAGGCACAAAGTAAGCCCACCCCACTAGGAACTATGTTGAAAAATTTCAAGGAAGGGTTTAAGGGAGATTACAGTGTTACAAGGACACCAGGAAAACTTAGAACTTTGTGTGAAATAGACTGGCCAGCATTAGAGGTGGGTTGGCCATCAGAAGGAAGCCTCAGCAGGTCCCTTGTTTCAAAGGTATGGCACAAGGTAACCTGTAAGCTGAGGCACCCAGACCAGTTACAGTACATAGACACTTGGTTACAGCTGGCTTTAGACCCACCCACCCCCACAACGGTTGAGAGAACAGCAGCATAAGCAGCTGGCAGAGGCAAGGAAAGACAAGCAGAGAGAGAGAGAGAGGAAAGAGAAGACAGAGAGAAAAAGAGGCAGAGAAAGAGGAAGAGACAGAGGCAAAAGGAAGTCAAAGAGAGAGAGACAGAAAGTCAAAAAGAGAAAGAGAGAGAGATACAAGTAGTTAAGGAAAACAGTGTACCCTATTGCTTTAAAAGCTAAGGTAAATTTAAAACCTATAATTGATAATAAAACGCATTCTTCCTAACCCTGTAACACTCCATTACCACTTTGTTGTCAGTGTAAACAAGGTCATATCCCAAAAGCACTAAGGCCACTGATAACCCGTTGCCTCCCTATCAAAAATCCTTAACCCAATGACCTGCAGATGGCCTAAATGCATTTAAGCTGTAGTGGCAACTGCTTTCCTTATAGAAGAAAGTAGAAAAATAACTTTTAGAGGAAACCTCATTGTGAGCACACCTCACCAGTTCAGAAGTATCCTTCTTAAAAAAAAAAAAAAAAAGATTTAACATTTTTAACATTAACCACTGAAAATTCCCTTAACCCAGCAGGTTTCCTAACAGGGGATCTAAATCTTAATTACCATACAAAGGTACAACCAGACCTAGGAGGAAATCCCTTCAGGACAGGACGATAGATGGTTCCTCCCAAGCAATTGAAGGGGGAAAAAAAAAAGCCATCTATACCAATTCTAAGTTAATTTGGACTAAACAAGGTCTTATTAATAGCAAAGGATAATTGAAATCCCAAACTTACAAAGTTTTCAACAAAAGTAAAGTTTGCTAAAAGTTAACAGTGTAACATGTTTTATAGTAACTTCTAATCTTGTGGCCTTAGACACAGACATAAAGGAAGTTCACATTGGAAAAGAAGGGTTATCATCTTCGAATAAAAAGGGAAAAAAAGGGTGGGGCAGTATTTATGCAAAAAGAATGTTATATGGCATATTCTTGTCCTGAAATAAGTTAACTGGTGATTTAAAGAAAGAAATCTTCACAATAAGTCAGAAAGTTGAGGCATGTTGAAGGGTTGTCTGTGAAAGTTGTGAAACAAAAAAAGTTATAAAAAAAAGAATTTATGCAAGAAATGTTGTATAATTTAAAAGTAATTAGGCCTCCTGAATGTAAAACTATTGAAGAAAGGGTTTATATGCAAGGTGTATAAGGAAAGTAAAATATACCTCTGGTAAAAGGATTATAAGAAGGCATAAGAATGTGGAATTTTACCTATATTAAAAGGCTAAAAAAATTGTTTTGAAAGTTTAAGCAAGTTTTAAAATGTTAATTGTAAAGGAAATTCTGTGTGTAAATATATTGGCTAAAGTTAAAGGGGTATCATCCAGTTTTTTCTGTGAACTGAACATAAAAATAAAAACACAATGGGTTTTTCTTAAAGCACTAACCTGCTCTTTAACAAAAATCATAAAAGGTTTAAAAGAGACTATAAATCTTACCTTATGGTCTGACATTAAAAATTGAATAAATATGTCTACAAAGTTTTATTAAAACTAAGTTTAACATTAATATAACACTAATATAAAGGTGAAATTTAACTTATCTGGTATAAAAATCTTGTAGGTAGCATTGCCAAATATAAAATGGTGTTTGGCTTCTTTGGTCTAAAAGCTAATAAAAAATAGGAGCTAAAGGAAATTTCTCAGTAAAAAGGCACCAAGGACTACAAAGTCCACTGCTGATGTTCCCACATTTAAAACAAGAGGTCAATTTCTTGAATATTATATACTTGGTTTAGCACATGTACTACCACTAGAATTTCCAGTAAACCAGCACCAGCCTAAAGAACACCATTCTCATCAAAGGGTGGAAAGAAGAAAACCTTGAGCCAGCCTAGGAAATACCCTACCTTGTGCTGCTAATCACCAAGACTGCTCTTCATACAGTGAAAAAGGAATGGACTCATCACACCTGAGTCAAAGTGCCACCCCCTCCAGAGTCATAGGCCACAATCCCGGGTGAAAACCCCACCAAATTAAAGCTAAGAAAATTTAACTCTTTCATCTATTCTATTACTCTTTCTTCTTTCCTCGCTCTATTGCTAAGCATCTAGTTATTAACATGAGCAAGTCAATTTTGCCTCAAACTATTGCTTTCCTTGTTACCCTATGGGGACTTGCCAAGTCAAAGATAGCTCTCTACTTCAGAAAAGCACCTATTTCCCCCGACTCTCCTCAGACTAGTCATCAGTAAATTAGGACCATTTAATCCAGGAAGATTTCAATAAAGACCCTAGTTTCAACCAGGAGTCTTGCCCCCGATATAGAGCTTTTATGCCATAATTGGTCCAACATTCTGTGGACCACTAAAGAGCAAGGATGGACTGTCTCAACCGTTTTTTGTAATTTCCTAAAATCAGACATTCATTTTATTAGAGGATCATAGAAGTTAAAGACTTAAAACAAACTTTGGCAATTAAGACAGGATACCAAGATGCAAATGCCTGGTTGGAATGGATCAAATATTCCATCTGCACGTTAAGCAAAAGCAAGCCAGAGGCCCAGATTGTCCCCTTTCACTAGGGTAGTCCTCCAGTCGACTAGGCGTGGGCTGCATAGTAGCTCTTTTCCAGGATTCTACAGCCTGGAGTAGTGCCAAGCTGTCTCTGCTACATCCCGAAGTTCGACACCCTGCAGGTTAGCCCCCAGGGGTCATCTAGCTTCCATCTCCCAACACTAAGTTCACTTCGTGTCTCTCATGACAGGGAGGAAACTTAGTGTCCTTGGAGACCTGAAGGGATGCTGTGAGCTTAAAAATTTTCAAGAGCTTACCAGTAAGTCAGTCCTTGTTCATCCCTGAGCGAATGTGTGGTGGTATTATGGTAGACTTTTGCTGGACACTCTGCCAAATAACTGGAGTGGCACTTATGCTTTAGTCCAATTGGCTATCCCTTTTTCCCTGGCATTTCATCAACCAGAGGGAGGGCAGGTAATAGAAGAAGGATGGATCTGGTTATTGGATGGAAGAATAGCCATGCCACAACTGCTAGGAGCCACAGTCGTACTGGCTGTGCATGAGACCACCCACTTAGGCCAAGAGTCACTTGAAAAGTTGTTAAGCCAGTACTTCTACATCTTGCATCTGTTAGCCCTTGCCAAACAGTGGCACAGCAGTGTGTCACCTCCCAGCAGCACAATGCTAGGCAAGGTCCAACCATCCCGCCTGGCATACAGGCTTATAGAGCAGATCCCTTTGAAGATCTCCAAGTAGACTTCACTGAGATGCCCAAATGTGGAGATCTCATCCCTAGGTTTGGACTGCTCTTACAAATTGGCTCAGACAATGAGCCGGCATTTGTGGCTGACTTGGTACAGAAGATAGCAAAGGTAATCAAGTGTAGATCAAGGATTAGAATGTAGGCCTCTTGTGGCTATGGTGAAAAGGACCCCAGACCATCATCTTGACCACTCCCATAGCCATAAAAGTAAAATGAATCCCAACCTGGATCCACCACAGCTGCGTGACACCCCCAGAACCTGAGACCTGGGGGGGTGAGACCAAGCCCGAACAATCTCCGCAAAGTGGCTCTGATCAAGATGACAAGCCCTGCTCCAGTCACACCCAGAAGCTGACTGGTGCACGCATGACCGAAGCATGAGGAAACTCACTGTGGGACTTATTTTCCTTAAATTTTGGACGTGTACAGTAGGGACTTCAACTGACCTTCCTCAAACTAAAGACTGTTCCCAGTGTATACATCAGGTAACTAAGGTAGGGAAAAAAGTTAAAACTGTCTTTTTGTTCTATAGTTATTATAAATGTGGTAGAATTCTAAAAAGGACTTGTTTGTATAATGCCACAAGTGCAAGGTATGTAGCCCAGGAAGTGACAAGCCTGATGTGTGTTTTAACCCCTCTGAGCTTCCCATGTCCCCAGTTTTTGAAATGAGATTAAGGACTGAAGACTGGTGGGGACTCATAATTGGTACAAGTAAAGTATTAGCCAAAACAGAAGAAAAAAGGGTGCCCAAATACATACTCTTCAAATTTGATGTGTGTGCTTTCATTAATAGCAATAAGTTAGGAAGGGGATATGGCTCTTTTAATTGGGAAAAAGGCTATATGACCAAAAATAAGTACATTTGCCATAAATTAGGACTATGTGGAAATAAATGTGGATATTAGTTTTGTGTCATTTGGGCCACTTGGATAAAGAATGAAAAGGATCCAGTCTACCTTCAGAAAGAAAAAAAAGTGGCCCTTCTTATACTGAGGGACAAAGTAACCTCTTAGAGCTAGTAATAACCAATCCCCTTTGATCCTCACTGGAAAAAAAAGGGGAGCATGTGACCCTAGGAATTGATGGGGCCAGACTGGATCCTCGAGTAAATATCTTAGTTAGAGGAGCAGTTTACAAATGCTCTCCTGAGCCAGAATTTCAACCTTTCTATGATGAACTGAATGTGCCAGTACCAGAAATTCCAAGAAAAACAAGAAATTTGTTTTTGCAATTAGCTGAGCATGTAGCCGAGTCTCTCAGTGTCACTTCATGTTATGTATGTGGAGGAAATGTAATGGGAGATCAACGGCCATGGGAAGTCCGAGAATTAGTACCTACAGACCCAGTTCCTGATGGATTCCCGGCTCAAAGGAATTACCCTGATAATTTCTGGGTCCTAAAAGCATCAATTATTGGACAATATTGCATAGTTAGAGAAGAAAAAGAATTCATTCACCCCGTAGGATGACTTAGTTGTCTAGGACAGAAACTGTATAATGGTACTACAAAAACGGTCACTTGATAGAGTTCAAGTCACACAGAAAGGAATCCATTTAGTAAATTCCCAAAGTTGCAAACTGTGTGGATCCACCCAGAGTCCCACCAGGACTGGACAGCCCCCACTGTGTTATACTGGATTTGTGGGCATAGAGCTTACGCCAAATTATCTGACCAGTGGGCAGACAGTTGTGTTATTGGCACTATTAAACCATCTTTCTTCCTACTGCCCATAAAAATAGGTGAACTCCTGGGTTTCCCTGTCTATGCTTCCCATGAAAAGAGAAGCATAGCTATGGAAAATTGGAAAGATGATGAATGGCCCCTGAGAGAATCATACAATATTATGGTCCTGCTACTTGGGCACAAGACAGCTCATGGGGATACTGAACCCCCATTTACATGTTCAACCAAATCATACAGTTACAAGCTGTCTTAGAAATAATCACTAATAAAACTGGCAGAACCTTAACTATTCTGGCCCAGCAAGAAACTCAGATGAAAAATGCTATCTATAAAAATATACTAGCCCTAGACTACTTGCTAGCAACTGAAGGATGGGACTGTGAAAAGTTTAACCTGACCAATTGCTGTCTGCACATAGATGACCAAGGGCAAGTAGTTGAAGATATAAAAATACAACAAAGCTGGCACATGTGCCCATGCAGGTGTGGCATGGGTTTAATCCTAGGTCCATGTTTGGAAAATGGTTTCCAGCATTAGGAGAATTTAAAGCTCCCATAATAGGAATTATAATAGTAGTAGAAATCTGCTTGTTGCTTCCCTGTGTGCTGCCTTTTCTCCTTCAAGTAATGAAAAGTTTTGTTACTACCTTAGTCCCATCAAAATGCTTCAGCACAAGCGTACTATACGAATCACTATAGATCTGACTTGCAAGAAGACGTGGGTAGTGAGGATGAAAGTGAGAACTCCCACTAATGAGGGAGGTTCTCAAAGTGGGGGAATAAGGGAGGAGACCATGCCTCATATTGTCTTATGCCCAATTTCTGCCTCCAAAGAAAAAAAAAAAGTAAAAACTAAAAGGCAGAAATGAAATCCACAGGCAGACAGCCCAGCGCCACGCCCTGGGCCCGGTAGTTAAAGACCAACCCCTGACCTAACCAGTTACAGTGTCTATAGATTCCAGACATTGTATGGAAGAGCATTGTGAAAATCTCTGTCCTGTTCTGTTCCGTTCTGATTATCAGTGCATGCAGCCCCCAGTCACGTATCCACTGCTTGTTCAATCAATCACAACCTTCTCACATGGACCCCCATAGAGCTGTAAGCCCTTAAAAGGGACAGGAATTGCTCACTCAGGGAGGTTAGTTTTGGAGAGGTGAGCCCACCAACGCTCCCCACTGAGTAAAGCCCTTTCCTTCCACAACTCGGTGTCTAGGGGTTCTTGTCTGAGGCTCGTCCTGCTGCAATCGTACACATGTTCTACTTTAAATGAATGATACTGTCAATGGTTATATATTAAAAAAATTAAAAGATGACTTACATGTACCTCTGTTAACATTTGCACATAAACATATATTTGCTGATAAATTCACAGCTAAGTGTTTGCATTTACTTACAAAATAGTGTGTCTTAAATTTTCTTATACACTGCACATATAAATACATAGCCAAGTTAATATTTCTACAATGTTCTCTGTGAACTAGTAATGGGACAAATCCACACAGAAACATATTCCTGATATAACACTTATGTATATACATTTGGGAACTGAGATGTAATGCACACAACACATAAGTGTGTTTTAGAGTTTTTAGCCTTTCTCTCACTCTCCATTTGTCAGCCAACATTTATCAGTGTTTCCCACATGCAATCTCAGAAGACTCTTTAACCTGCCCCTGATTCTACTTCTAGTTTACTTCTAATAGTAATAGTGGGTTGAATAGTGTCCTCAAAAATTCAGGTCCACTTCTAGCTTCAAAATGTGAACTTATTTGGAAATAGCATCTTTACAAACATAATGAGTCAGGGTAAGATGAGGTCATATTAAATGAGGGTGGATGCCTATATCAAAACATCTCATGTGCTCCATAAATATATACACCTACTATGTACCCACAAAAAAATTTTAAAAGTAAATAAAAAGTAAGTAAGAGTAGAGTCTAAATCCAATGACTTTTGACCATCTAAGAGGAGGAGAGGCACACACAGACACACAGAGGAGAAAGCCATTTAAAGATGGAGGCAGAGATTAGAGTGATGCAGCTAACAAGCCAAGGAACACCAAAGATTGTGGGGACCCACCAGATGCTACACAGAAACAAGGAAGGATTTTTCCCTGGAGACCTCAGAGGGAATGTGGCACTGCCAACACAGTGATATCAGATTTCTTGCCTCTAGAACTGAGAGAATACATTTTTGTTGTTTAAAGTCACCAAATTAAATAGTAATTTGTTACAACAATCCTAGAATACTAATGCACCAACTTTATAGAAATTGTATTTAAGGCAGGGTGTGATGACTCAAACCTGTAATCCTAGCACTTTGAGAGGCTGACGTGAGCAGATTGCTTGACCCCAGGAGTTTGAGAATAGCCAGGGCTACGTGGCAAAACCTTATCTCTACTAAAAATACAGAAAAACAAACAAACAAATAGCTGGGTGTGTTGGCACGGGCCTATACTCCAAGCTACTTGGGAGGTTGAGGTGTGAGGATTACCTGAGTTTGGGAAGTTGAGGCTGCAGTGAGCCAGGATTGCACCACTGCACTCCCGCCTGGGCAACCAGAGTGACATACTGTCTAAAAAGAAAAAAAAAAAACGGCCAGCACGGTGGTTCACACCTATAAACCCAGCACTTCAGGAGGCAGATGTGGGCAGACCACCTGAGGTCAGGAGTTGGAGACCAGCCTGGCCAACATGGTGAAACCCCGTCTCTACTAAAAATACAAACAAAATAGTCAGGCATGGTGGTGGACACCTGTAATCCTAGCTACCTGGGATGCTGAGATAGAAGAATCGCTTGAACCCAGGAGGTGGAGGTTGCAGTGAACCAAGATTGTGCCATTGCACACCAGCCTGGGCAAAAAGAGTGAAATATTATCTAAAAAAAAAAAAACAAAAAAAAAACCTTGTATTTAAACAGGTCATTAAAATGCAGGTGGGTTCTTCTTTCTCTAAATGTAGGTTAAATGTACCTAAATTTAAATATAGGTTAAAGAATCTTTGCTAGGAGAAAGAAAAAAAAAAAAAAAAGCTAGGTAAATATACTATCTACGTGGTTTTGAAGATATTTCAGGAGCCCAAAAAACCTCTAGATGTTTATTCTGGGCTAGAAGTCAGACGCAAAAGTCTGGAATGGTTAAGTTGTCAAGAGAACAAGGGAGACCTGGAAATCAAGGATCCCAGTCTTGCCTGGTAATAGCATAACTTGTCCCAGAGATCTGTTAAATTCTAGGGGAAAATGAATGTATTATTCCACCTGAGAATCTTGTTACTTGAACCAAATACAGGTGATAATCCAAGGTCGGTGCCACAACAGGGAAAATAGATTGGTCTCAGTTGGGGTCTCCAAGCATCATGCATCGCACATGAGTCAAATTTCATGGTCTCACTCTCTTGAATTGTGTTTATCAGCAACAGCAGATTACATTATAAAAGTTAGTGGTGTGCTTTTAGAAACTGCAAAGTAAAGGTCACTTCAAAATTGTATTTGGATCAAGCTGTGTTCTACATTCTATTCTTTGTACCTCACTGCTTATTATTAGAAATTTTCAAAGGGGAGTATCAGAGTAGCAAAAAAAAAAAAAAAAAAAAAAAAAAAAAAAGGTCATTCCTATAGAATTCAGATATAATTTGATTCATTTCTATAAAAATAACTAATGCTTCTGAAATTCTTCAGTTGGCTTTTGATGATTCACAGAACCATAGTGCAGCATGAGAACAAGTCTGTTAAATGTACTCCCCAAACTTGGAGCAGGAAAAAAAAAAAAAAACTGAGGAAGATGGCTATTTTTCAAATGATATAACATATGCAAAGTGCCAGGAATATAGCATAAGTACTCACTAAAAATTAGCTCCCGTCACAGTTACCCAAAGCCTCCCTCCTTCTCCTCTTCCTTCGACTCCTCTGCATCCGCCTTCTCCTCCTGTAGTGTAAAAATCAGAGATAGATTGCCTTGGCAATTCCAGAGTCTCCACAAGCCACATACTCAAAAATAAATTTCTAAATTCTTCTCCATTTCCCATTGTCCTGTGCTTACTAGTACTAATTCTAACAACTAGGATACATCACGTCATATACTTTAAGACAATTGAGTGTTTTCTCACTTTTTTTGCACAGAACATTAAAAATTCAGTTCTTTAGAATGTATCCATGAGCTTATTGTTTTATGGCTTTTCTTGTTTTCCTGGTAAGGTCTGAATGTTGCTGTTTTCCAAAATTTTATATGGTGAAATCCTAATCTTCAAGGTAATGGTATTCGCAAGTGCATCCTTTTGGAAGGTGATTAAGTCATGAGGGCCCAGTTCTAATTAATGAGATTAGTGCCCTTAGAAAAGAGACCCAAGAAAGCTACCTTGCCCCTTCCACCATGTGAGGACACAGCAAGAAGGCACCATCTATGAACCAAAAAACAGGCTCTTACCAGACACCATATCTGTTGGCATTTTTATCTTGGATTTCCCAGCCTCCAAAACTATGATAAAAACATTTCTTTATTTATAAGCCACCCAGTCTATGGTAGTTTGTCATAGCAGCCTGAATGGACTAAGACATTTCTATTAGAGGCTTATAATTTTTTTTCTATTTTATATGATGGCTCAAAAAGAAAAAAAAAAACCCACATTATGGAGTATGTCCATGTCAAAGGGACATGGGAGCTAACTAAAGGAGCTCCCAGTGACCAGCACTGGAACAATTTGAACAACAAAATTAATAAACTAGTATTGTATTACAGCCCCATAAAATAAATATTCATGAGTTTATAAAAACATAAATAAACAATTGGATAAATAAATAAGAAGAGACAAATCTTCCCTGTAGAAGTACAATGTATCTACAATCTGTGCACACAAGGCTGTGGAGCATAGCTCCTCATTCCTGAGATGTGGACTGCACATAGCGGCATCTTTGCAAAGAATACATTACAGAAAGGGTTGGGGGGGATGGTAACTGACAGTGGAGAAGCCTGAGAAACGCTATCTAGCCAGATGATCAAGGTTAATATCAACAATGACAAGGCATGTTGATAGTGTGTACCCTTGATATGATGTGATAAGAATGGCACTTTATTTCCTCCCAAATACACCTAATCCCACTTGAAGCATGTGAAGAAGATTAGTTGCATGCCTGCTGAAGCATATTCTACGAAACATCTGCCTAGTATTTTTCAAAACCAACAAGGTCATCAAAAGCAAAGGAAGTCTGAAGAATTGTCAATAGCCTAGAGTAGCCTAAAGAGACATCACGACTAAATGTAATGTGTTATCTTGGACGGAATTCCAGAAGAGAAAAAAAAGGATATTAGTTGAAAACCAAAAAATTCTGAATATGGACTTCACTTAATAATAATGTGTAATTCTCTTTAATTTTTATAAATGTACTGTATTAATGTTAGATATTAATAATAGTGGAAGCTGGCTAGAGGGTAACGGAAACTCTCTGTACTATATTTGTAATTTTTTTGTAAATCTAAAACTATTCTAAAATAAAAAATTTATTTTAAAAGTATATACACAGATGTACTCTTGGTTTTCTAAATATAGTTAGCTAGCTTTCTCAGGGAGCTCACCCAATTAAGCACTGAATTAAACCTCAAAAAAATCCTTATGAGGTAGGTACTATAATTATGGCATTTTTACAGATAAGATAACAGACTGAAAGAGTTTAAACAGCTTTACCAAAGACTATCCAAAAGTGGCAGAGCTGGAATTGAAATACAGAGAGCCATGTTCTGGAACCTATACTCTTAATCATTATCTTGTACTATCTCATAAAGTCACAATACACATAGAAAATACAAAAAATCTACACATGTATTTTTTAAATTAATAAATTATTTTAGGAAAGTTATTGCTTACAAGGTCAAGATAGAAACATCTGCTATAGAAGATGTCCAATTAGAAGCAGCTGCAGTATGTGACACTCACAGAGAGAAATGAAAGGGGAAAGCAAATACAGCACCTTCACCTGAAATATCCAGGTACTCACACTGGGATTGATCAAGGAAACAATTTGACCCATGGAGAACAAAGAAAAGCAGGGCAGGGAGACGGCCCACCTGGGAGTGACATAGAGCCAAGGCAACCCCCATCCCCAGCCAAGGGAAGTGGTGAGTCAATGTGCAACCCCAGGATACCACACTTCTCCCATAGATCTTTGTCACCTTCGGATCAGGAGGTCCCCTTGTGAGACTGTGCCACCAGACCTTGGGTCAGACACACAGCTGTGTGGAGTCTCAGCAGAGCATCTGCTCAGGCATATACAAAGATTCAGAAGATTTACATACCAGGATTCCCAGCAAAGGTGACTGCAACTCAGGAAAGGCAGGAAATCCAAACATACCCCTAGGAAGGGGACAGAATCCAAGGGTAAAGCAACATCAGTCTGCGGGCCCTACTTCCACAGCACCTCACAAGATAAGACCCACTGGCTTGGAATTCCAACCAGCCGCTGGCATCAGGATGGAGTCTACCTGAGACAGGACAGATTCCCCATTGGGGAGGGACAGGCTGCCATCTTTGCTTTTTGGTCGACTCAGCTGTTCCAGTCTTCAGGCTTTGCAGAGTCCAAACAGTCCAGTCAAGGAAGAGTTCCCCTAGTGCAACACAGCTGCTTTGCCAGAAAGTGGCCAGACAGCTTTTTAAAGTGGGACCGGTATCCATTCCTCCTCACTGAGTGGGACCTCCTAGCCGAGGCCTCTAGCCACCCCTGCCCACCCATATTCTATGGATAGAATTCTAATTTCTCCCTGGGACAGAGTACCTGGGGGAGGGGCAGGCCATCATCTTTGCTGTTTGGGTGACTCAGTGGTCCAGCCTGCCAGCTTTGGAGAGTCCAAGTCAACCAGGGCAGAGCTGCTTCCCCACCACAGCATGGCTGTTTTGTCCAGGCATGGACAGACTGCTTCTTTAAACAGGACCTGGATCCATTCCTCCTTACTTGGCAGGTCCTCCCAGCTGGAGCCTCTGGCCACCTCTGCCTGTGTTTTACAGCCAATAGAGCTCTGTTTCCTCCCTGTGATAGAGTGTGTGGAGGGGCAGGGTAGGCTGCCACCTTTGCTGTTTGGTCATCTCAGCCAATCCAGCATACAGATCTTGGAAAGCCCAAACCAATAGGGGGCTGAAGGGATCCCCAATACAGCACAGCTTCTCTACCAAAACTCAGTCAGATTGCTTCTTTAAGCAGGTCCATGATCCTGTTCCTCCTGACTGAGTAAGACCTCCCAACTGGGCTCTCTGTCACATTTTATAGGAGCATTTGGGCTGGCAACAAGTCAATACCCATCTGGGACAGGAGTTCCAGAGAAAACCGCAGGCTACCATCTTTGCTGTTTCACAGCCTTCACTGGGGATATATCCAGGTACTGGAAAAGCCAAAGCAACTAGGGTCTGGAGTGAACCCCCAATAAAATGCAGCAGTTCTATGGATGAGTGGCCAGACTGTTAAAAGAAAAACAAACAAACAATAAACAACAACAAAAAAGCAACATCTCCATCCAAAGGCTGGCAATCTTAAAGACAAAAGGTAGATAAGCCCACAAAGATAAGAAAAAAGCAGCACAGAAATGCTGAAAACTCAAAAAGCCACAGTGCCCCCTTTCCTTCAAATGACCACAACACTTCTCCAGCAAGAGTACTGAACTGGGCTGAGGCTGAGATGGCTGAAAAGACAGAAGTAGGCTTCAGAATGTGGATAAAATGAACTTTGCAGAGTTAAAGGAGCATGTTGTAATCCAATGCAAAGAAGTTAAAAATTATGATAAAACAATGCAGGAACTGACATACAAAATAGCCAGTATAGAGAGGAATATAACCAACCTGATAGAGCTGAGAAACACACTACAAGAACTTCATAATGCAATTGCAAATATTAATAGCAGAATAGACCAAGCAGAAGAAAGAATCTGAGAACTGGAAGATTGTCTTTCTAAAATAAGACAGGCAGACAAGAATAGAGAAAAAGAATGAAAGAGAAATATGGGATTCTGTAAAGAGACTGAATCTGTGACTGATTGGGTTACTTGAAAGAGATGGAGAGAATGGAACCAAGTTGGAAAACATACTTCAGGATATCATCCAGGAGAGCTTCCCCAACCTAGCTAGGTAGACCAACAATCAAATTCAGGAAATCCAGAGAACTCCATGAAAAAACCATCTCCAAGACACATAATCATCAGATTCTCCAAAGTCAAAATGAAAGAAAAAAATGTTAAGGGTAATCAGAGAGAAAGGCCAGGTCACTTACAAAGGGAAGCCCATCAGACTAACAGAGGATCTCTCAGTGGAAATTCTACAAGCCAGAAGAGATTGGGGGCTAATATTCAACTTTCTCAAAAAAAAAAAAAAAAAAAAAAAAAAAAAAAAAAAAAAAGAATTTCCAACACAGAATTTCATACCTGACCAAACTAAGCTTCATAAATGAAGGAGAAAGAAGATCCTTTTCAGACAAGCAAATGCTGAGAGTATCTGTTATCACCAGACCTGCCTTTCAAGAGCTCCTGAAGGAAACACCAAATATGGAAAGGAAAAATCATAACCAGCCACTACAAAAATACACTGAAGTACACAGACTAGTGACACTATGAAGCAACCATATAAACAAGTCTGCAAAGTAATCAGCTAGCATCATGATGACAGGATAAAATCCACACATAACAACACTAATCTTAAATGTAAATGTGCTAAATTGCCCAAATAAAAGACCCAGAATGGCAAGCTGGATAAAGAACCAAGACTCATGGTATGCTGCCTTCAAAAGACTCATCTCACATGCAAAGACACACATAGGCTCAAAACAAAGTGATGGAGGAAAAATTATCAAGCAAATAGAATACAGAAAAAAAGCAGGGGTTGCAATCTTAGTCTCTACAAAAACACACTTTAAACCAACAAAGATGAAAAAGGACAAATAAGGGCATTACATAATGGTAAAGGGTTCAATTCATCAAGAAAAGCTAATTATCCTAAATATATATGAACCCAGTTTAGGACCACCCAGTTTTGTAAAGCAAGTTCTTAGAGACTTTCAAGGAGACTTAGATTCTCACACTATAATAGTGGGAGAATGTAACACCTCACTGACAATATTAGACAGATCTTAAAAACAGAAAATTAACAAAAATATTCAGGACCTGAACTCAGTTCTGGATTAAGTGGACCTGATAGATATCTACAGAACTCTCCTCTCAAAAACAATAAAATATACATTCTTCTCATTGCCACACAGCACTTACTCCAAAATTAATCACGTAAATGGAAGGAAAACACTCCTCAGCAAATGCAAAAGAACTTAAATCATACAGTCTCAGAGACTATAGCACAATCAAATTAGAACTTAAGATTAGAAAATTCACTCAAAAGCATGTAATTGCACAAAAATGGAACAACCTACTTCTGAATTACTTTTGGGTAAATAATAAAATTAAGGCAGAAATCAAGAAGTACTTTGAAACTGATGAGAACAAAGAGACAACATACTGGAATCTCAGGGATGCACTAAAGCAGTGTATTAAGAAAGAAACTTATGGTTGGGTGCAGTGGCTCATGCCTGTAATCCCAGTGCTTTGGGAAGCTGAGGCAGGCGGATCATGAAGTCAGGAGATCAAGACCATCCTGGCTATCATGGTGAAACCCCATCTCTAGTAAAACTACAAAAAAATTAGCCAAGTGTGGTGGTGGAAACCTGTAGTCCCAGCTACTCGGGAGGCTGAGGCAGAAGAATGGCATGAATCTGGGAGGCGGAGCTTGTAGTGAGCTGAGATTATGCCACTGCACTCCAGGAGGGTGACAGAATGAGATTCCATCTAAAAGAAAAAAAAAAAAAAAGGAAATTTAGAGCACTAAATGCCACATCAAAAAGCTAGAAATATCTCAAATTAACAACCTAACATCATAACAAACAAACAAAAAAAACATAGACAACTAAGACCAAACACTCCCTAATGCTTGCAGAAGACAAGAAATAACCAAGATCGGAGATAAACTGAAGGACATAAAGAGATGAAAAACCCTCCAAAAAATTAATGTATCCAAGGCTGGTTTTTTGAAAATATTAATAAAATAGACCACTAGCTAGACTAACAAAAAGAAAAGAGATAATATTCAAATAAATACAATCAGACATGATGAGGTGGATATTACCACTGACCCCACAGAAATACAAAAAAAAAAAGAAATCATAGAATATTATCTCTGCACATAAACTGGGAAATCTAAAAAAAAGCAGCTCTCCCCCTCCAAAGGAACATAGCTCCTCACCAGCAATGGAACAAAGTGGAGAATGACTTTGACGAGTTGAGAGAAGAAGATTTCAGACAATTGAAATTCTCTGAGCTAAAGGAGGAATTACAAACCCAGTGCAAAGAAACTAAAAGTCTTGAAAAAAGATTTGACGAATGGCTAACTAGAATAACTAATGCAGAGAAGTCCTTAAATGAACTGATAGAGATGGAAACCATGACACGAGAACTACATGAAAAATGCACAAGCTTCAATAACCGACTCGATCAACTGAAAGAAAGGGTATCAGTGATTGAAGATCAAATGCATGAAATGAAGCAAGAAGAGAAGTTTAGAAGAAAAAGAGTAAAAAGAAATGAACAAAGACTCCAAGAAATATGGGACTATGTGAAAAGACCAAATCTATGTAAGATAGGTGTACCTGAAAGTAACGGGCAGAATGGAACCAAGTTGGAAAACACTCCGCAGGATATTATCCAGGAGAACTTCCCCAACCTAGCAAGGCGGGCTAACATTCAAATTCAGGAAATACAGAGAATGCCACAAAGATACTCCTCGAGAAGGGCAACTCCAAGGCACATAATTGTCTGATTCACCAAAGTTGAAATGAAGGAAAAAATCTTAAGAGCAGCCAGAGAGAAATGTCAGGTTACCCACAAAGGAAAGCCCATCAGACTAACAGTGGATCTCTCAGCAGAAACTCTACAAGCCAGAAGATAGGGGGGCCAATATTCAACATTCTTAAAGAAAAGAATTTTAAACCCAGAATTTCATATCCAGCCAATCTAAGCTTCATAAGTGAAGGAGAAATAAAATCCTTTACAGAGAAACAAATGCTGAGAGATTTTGTCATCACTAGGCCTGCTCTACAAGAGCTCCTGGAGGAAGCACTAAACATGGAAAGGAACAACCGGTACCAGCCATTGCAAAACCATGCCAAAATATAAAGACCATCGATGCTAGGAAGAAACTGCATCAACTAGCGAGCAAAATAACCAGCTAATATCATAATGACAGGATCACGTTCACACATAATATTAACCTTAAATGTCAATGGACTAAATGGTCCAATTAAAAGACACAGACTGGCAAATTGGATAAAGAGTCAAGACCCATCAGTTTGCTGTATTCAGGAGACCCATCTCACATGCAGAGACACACATAGACTCAAAATAAAGGGATAGAGGAAGATCTACCAAGCAAATGGAGAACATAAAAAAGCAGGGGTTGCAATCCTAGTCTCTGATAAAACAGACTTTAAACCATCAAAGAGCAAAAGAGACAAAGAAGGCCATTGCATAATGGTAAAAATATATATGCACCCAATACAGGAGCACGCAGATTCATAAAGCAAGTCCTTGGAGACTTACAAAGAGACTTAGACTCCCATACAATAATAATGGGAGACTTCAACACCCCTCTGTCAACATTAGACAGATCGACGAGACAGAAAGTTAACAAGGATATCCAGGAATTGAGCTCAACTCTGCACCAAGCGGACCTAATAAACATCTACAGAACTCTCCACCCCAAATCAACAGAATATACATTCTTCTCAGCACCACATCACACTTATTCCAAAATTGACCACATAGTTGGAAGTAAAGCAATCCTCAGTAAATGTACAAGAACAGAAATTATGACAAACTGTCTCTCAGACCACAGTGCAACCAAACTAAAACTCATGACTAAGAAAATCAATCAAAACTGCTCAACTACACAGAAACTGATCAACCTGCTCCTGAATGACTCCTGGGTGCATAACGAAATGAAGGCAGAAATAAAGATGTTCTTTGAAACCAATGAGAACAAAGATACAACATACCAGAATCTCTGGGACACATTTAAAGCAGTGTGTAGAGGGAAATTTATAGCACTAAATGCTCACAAGAGAAAGCAGGAAAGATCTAAAATTTACACCCTAACATCACAGTTAAAAGAACTAGAGAAGCAAGAGCAAACACATTCAAAAGTTAGCAGGAGGCAAGAAATAGCTAAGATCAGAGTAGAATTAAAGGTAATAGAGACACAAAAAAAAATCCTTCAAAAAATCAATGAATCCAGGAGCTGGTTTTTTGAAAAGACCAACAAAATTGATAGACCTCTAGCAAGACTAATAAAGAAGAAAAGAGAGAAGAATCAAATAGACGCAATAAAAAATGATAAGGGGATATCATCACTGACCCCACAGAAATAAAAACTACCATCAGAGAATACGATAAACACCTCTATGCAAATAAACTAGAAAACTTAGAAGAAATGGATAAATTCCTGGACATATACACTCTGCCAAGACTAAACCAGGAAGAAGTTGAATCCCTGAATAGACCAATAACAGGCTCTGAAATAGAGGCAATAATTAATAGCCTACCAACCAAAAAAAGTCCAGGGCCAGACAGATTCACAGCTGAATTCTACCAGAGGTACAAGGAGGAGCTGGTAACATTCCTCTGAAATTATTCCAATGAATAGAAAAAGAGGAAATCCTCCCTAACTCATTTTACGAGGCCAACATTATCCTGATACCAAAACCTGGCAGAGACACAACAAAAAAAGAGAATTTTAGACCAATATCCCTGATGAATATCAATGCAAAAATCCTCAATAAAATACTGGCAAACCGAATCCAGCAGTACATCAAAAAGTGTATCCATCATGATCAAGTGGGCTTCCTTCCTGGGTTACAAGGCTAGTTCAACATACGCAAAACAATAAATGTACTTCAGCATATAAACAGAACAAAGACAAAAACCACATGATTATCTCAATAGATGCAGAAAAGGCCTTTGACAAAATTCAACAGCCCTTCATACTAAAAACTCTCAATAAACTCGGTATTGATGGAACATATCTCAAAATAATAAGAGCTGTTTATGACAAACCCACAGCTGATATCATACTGAATGGGCAAAACCTAGAAGCATTTCCCTTGAAAACTGGCACAAGACAGGATGCCCTCTCTCACCACTCCTATTCAACATAGTGTTGGAAATTCTGGCCAGGGTAATCAGGCCAGAGAAAGAAATAAAGGGCATTCACTTAGTAAAAAAGGAAGTCAAATTGTCCCTGTTTGCAGATGACATGATTGTATATTTAGAAAACCCCATTGTCTCAGCCCAAAATCTCCTTAAGCTGATAAGCAACTTCAGCAACTTCCCAGGATACAAAATCAATGTGCAAAAGTCACTAGCATTCTTATACACCAATAACAGAGAAACAGAGAGCCAAATCATGAGTGAACTCCCAATCACAATTACTTCAAAGAGAATAAAATACTTAGGAATCCAACTGATATGGGATGTAAAGGACCTCTTCAAGGAGAACTACAAACCACTGCTCAGTGAAATAAAAGAGGACTCAAACAAATGGAAGAACATTCCATGCTCATGGATAGGAAGAATCGATATTGTGAAAATGACCATACTGCCCAAGGTAATTTATAGATTCAATGCCATCCCCATTAAGCTACCAATGACTTTCTTCACAGAATTGGAAAAAAACTACTTTAAAGTTCATATGGAACCAAAAAAGAGCCCGCATTGCCAAGACAACCCTAAGCCAAAAGAACAAAGCTGGAGGCATCACGCTACCTGACTTCAAACTATACTACAAGGCTACAGTAACCAAAACAACATGGTACTGGTACCAAAACAGAGATATAGACCAATGGAACTGAACAGAGCCCTCAGAAATAATACCACACATCTACAACCATCTGATCTTTGATAAACCTGACAAAAACAAGAAATGGGGAAAGGATTCCCTATTTAATAAATGGTGCTGGGAAAATTGGCTAGCCATAAGTAGAAAGCTGAAACTGGATCCCTTCCTTACACCTTACACAAAATTTAATTCAAGATGGATTAGAGACTTAAATGTTATACCTACAACCATAAAAACCCTAGAAAAATACCTAGGCAATACCATTCAGGACACAGGCATGGGCAAGGACTTCATGTCTAAAACACCAAAAGCAATGGCAACAAAAGCCAAAATTGACAAATGGGATCTAATTAAACTAAAGAGCTTCTGCACAGCAAAGAAACTACTATCAGAGTGAACAGGCAACCTACAGAATGGGAGAAAAAAATTTTGCAATCTACTCATCTGACAAAGGTCTAATATCCAGAACCTACAAAGAACTCAAACAGATTTACAAGAAAAAAACAAACAACCCCATCAAAAAGAGGACAAAGGATATGAACAGACACTTCTCAAAAGAAGACATTTAAGCAGTCAACAGACACATGAAAAAATGCTCATCATCACTGGCCATCAGAGAAATGCAAATCAAAACCACAGTGAGATACCATCTCACACCAGTTAGAATGGCAATCATCGAAAAGTCAGGAAACAACAGGTGCTGGAGAGGATGTGGAGAAATAGGAACACTTTTACACTGTTGGTGGGACTGTAAACTAGTTCAACCATTGTGGAAGACAGTGTGGTGATTCCTCAAGGATCTAGAACTAGAAATACCATTTGACCCAGCCATCCCATTACTGGGTATATACCCAAATGATTATAAATCATGCTGCTATAAAGACACATGCACATGTATGCTTATTGTGGCACTATTCACAATAGCAAAGACTTGGAATCAACCCAAATGTCCATCAGTGACAGACTGGATCAAGAAAATGTGGCACATATACACCATGGAATACTATGCAGCCATAAAAAAGGATGAGTTCATGTCCTTTGTAGGTACATGAATGCAGCTGGAAGCCATTATTCTCAGCAAGCTATTGCAAGAACAGAAAACCAAACACCGGATGTTCTCACTTATAGGTTGGAATTGAACAATGAGAACACTGGACACAGGAAGGGGAACATCACACACTGGGGCCTGTTGTGGGGTGGGAGGAGGGGGGAGGGATAACATTAGAAGATATACCTAATGTAAATGATGAGTTAATGGGTGCAGCACACCAACATGGCACATGTATACATATGTAAAAAACCTGCACATTGTGCACATGTACCCTAAAACTTAAAGTGTAATAAAAACGAAAAAAGAAAAAAGAAGGATAAATTCTTAGACACATACACCCTCCCAAGGCTAGGAGGAAATTGAATCCCTAAATAGAGAAATAACAAGTTCTGAAATTGAGGCAGTAATGAATAGACTCCGTCTCAAAAAAAAAAAATAAAATAAAAAATAAAAAATAAAAAAATAAAAAATAAAAAAAACCCAGGAGCAGATAGATTCACAGCTGTATTCTACCAGAGGTACAAAGAAGAGCTGGTAGTATTCCTACTGAAACTATTCCAAACAACTGAATAGGAGGGTTTCCTCCCTAATTCATTCTATGCGGCCAGCATCCTCCTGATACAAAAAGCTGGCAGAGATACAAAGAAAGAAAATGTCAGGCCAATATCCTTAAGGAACTTTGATGCAAAAATCCTCAACAACATACTGGCAAACTGAATCCACCAGCACATCAAAAAAATTACCCACCACAATTAAATTGGCTTCATCCCCAGGATGCAAGGCTGGTTCAACATATGCAAATCAATAAATGTAATTCAGCACATAAACAGAAATAAAGATAAAAAACACGGGATTATCTCAATAAATGCAGAAAGGCCTTTAATAAAATTCAACATCCCTTCATGTTAAAAACTTTCATTAAACTAAGTATTGAAGGAACATACCTCAAAATAATGAGACACGTGTATGACAAACCCACAGCCAATATCACACTGTAGAGACAAAAGCTGAAAGCATTCCCATTGAAATCCAGCACAAGACAAGGTTGCCCTCTTTCACCAGTCCTATTCTATACAGTATTGGAAGTTCCTGCAAGGGCAATCAGGCAAGAGAAAGAAATAAATGGTTTTCAAATAGAAAGAGAGGAAGTCAAAGCAGATGGCATGTTCTTATTATCTAGAGAACTCCATCATTGTGTCTCAGCCCAAAAGCTTCTTAAGTGATAAGCAACTTCAACAAACTTTCAGGATACAAAATCAATGTGCAAAAATCACTGACATTCTAATATACCAACAACAGTCAAGCCAAGAACTAAATCAGGAATGCAATCCCATTCACAAGTGGCACAAAAAGAATAATCCTACGCAAAAAGAACAAAGCTGGAGGCAACATGCTACCTCATTTAAATCTATACTATAGGGCTACAGTAACCAAAACACCATGGTGCTGGTGTAAGAACAGACACATAGACCAATGGAACAGGATAGAGAACCCAGAAATAATAGTGCACACCTACAACTATCTGTTCTTCAAAAAAAAACCTGATAAAAACAAGCACTGGAAAAAGTTTCCTCTATTTAATAAATGATGCTGGTAGAACTGTCCAGCCACATGCAGAAAATTGAAACTGGACCTCTTCCTTATACCATATACAAAAATCAGGTCAAGATGGATTAAAGGCTTAAGGGGAAACCCAAAGCTGTAAAAACCCTAGAAGTAAACCTAGATAATATCATTCAGGACATAGTCACAGGCAAAGATTTCATGATAAAGACACCAAAAGCAATTGCAACAAAAGCAAAAATTGACAAAAATTGATTAAACTAAAGAGCTTCTGCACAGCAAAAGAAACTATCAATAGAGTAAAAAGTAAACTTACAGAGTCAGAGAAAAATTTTTCCAACTACGTATCTGACAGAAGTTAATCTCCAGCATCTATAAGGAACTTAACAAGTTTACAAGAAAAAAAATTAAAAAGTGGGCAAAAGACATGAACAGACACTTCTCAAACACACACACACACACACACACACACACACACACACACACACATATATATATATGCAACCAAGAAACATGAAAAACTCAACATAACTGATCATTAGAGAAATGAAAATCAAAACCACAATGAGATACCTCACATAAGTCAGAATGGCTATTATTAACAAGTCAAAAAACAACAGATGCTGGTGAGGTTGTGGAGAAAAGGGAATGCTTTTACAATGTTGATAGGTGGGTAAATTATTTCAATCATTGTGCAAGACAGTGTGGCAATTCTTCAATGATCTAGAGGCAGAAATACTATTGGACACAGCAACGCCATTACTGGCATTTATAAAGGAATATAAATCATTTTATATACCCACAAAATTTTTATTTTATGCCCAAATTATAAAGGTATATAATGAATACATGCATGTTCATTATACCTGAACCTGGAATGGAATACTATGCAGCAATAAAAAGAAACTAGATCATGCTCTTTGCAGGGATATGGATAGAGGTGGAGGCCACTATCCTTAGCAAACTAACGCAGGAACAGTAAACCAAATACTGCATATTCTCACATATAAGTGGGATCTAAATGATGAAAACACATGGATACATGTTGGGGAACAACACACACTGGGGCCTGTCAGAGGGTAGTGGGTGGGAGGAGGGAGAGGATCATACGAATAGCTAATGGATGCTGAGCTTAATACCTGGCTGATGGGATGATCTGTGCAGCAAACCACCATGGAACACATTTACCTATGTATCAAACCTGCACGTCCTGCACATGTACTCCTGAACTGAAAATAAAAGTTGGAAATTAAACAAATAAAATAAAATACAGATGAAATAATCTATTATGTTTCTGAAAGTTCCCATAACAATTGACTAGAAAATAAAAATGTTAAAGGACATACTATTTACCGTGGCATCAAAATTATGAAATATGGTAAATCTAGACCAGATGTGTAAGGCTTCTACAAACAAAACAATAAAACATTATTGAAAGAAATTAATAAATACTTATAGAAATGTAGGGGTATAACATGTTTATTTGGGAAAGACTTGATATTATGAAGAAATAAATCCTTAGATTCTTCTAAAACTTCTAAAAAAGTCAATGAAGTTACAACAGGATATACAGGTGTGGAGTGTGGTAGTGTGTGTCTATCTTTACAAATTATCTTAAAATTTAAATTGAATGCAACAGACTCAGAATAGTTAAAATACTATTCAGATAGATGAAGACAAAAGAATTACCACTAAAACAACTGGATAAAATATTGGAAAAAATTAAATGTACTCTTGTGTCACATCATAAATAAATATCAAAACTAGGTATAATATAGGTGTAAATGTAAAAGACAAAACTAGAAATTTTCAGAATGTACTGTAAGAGAACATCTTTATGACCTTGGGGTAGGAAAAAGCTTTTTAAACAAAACACAAAAAGCCTAAACCAGAAAAATTTCTTAATTGGACTATATAAAAATTAAAAACTTATATCCTTCAAAAAATATAATCAAGGAAGATAAAGGCAAGCCAATGTACAGAAGAAAATATAACACACATATATGAATATAATGAACGCCTACAAATCAAAAATAAAAAGCTAGCCAAAATAAGCAAGACAGTTAAACAGTTACTTCATAAAAAGGACAGCACTAACGGCAAATAAATATATGAAAATATTTTCATCTTAGAAGTAATCAGAGAACTACAAATGAAAATCCCAAAGAAATACCACTAGAAAACCATTAATGACTAAAATTGAGACTGAAACATTTTAACAGGGATATAGATTAACAGAAACTATCATACAATGCTGGTGGAATTATAAATTGGGACAACCATTTTGAGAACAGGTTGGAGTAAGCTACTACTATTGAAAATATGCACACACTCTAATAGAAATTCCAGTCCCATCTATATAACAAAGAAAGCTGGGGACACATGCAGCAAAACATACATACAAAACTGAATATTATTTACAAACACCTCAAACTGGAGAAAGGCCAAATGTCTATCAACATTCAAAAAGAGGAAGATGAAGAGAGGTTGCTAAATGGGTACAAATACAATTCCAATTGAAGAAATGAAAATTAGTGTTAGATAGATCAGTAGAGTTAATATAATTTGCAGTCATCTATTATACATTTCAAAATAGTTTTGTGAATTTGAATTCAATTTCAAAATAGAATTCGAATGGTTCTGGTAAAAAGAAAAGACAAACATTTAAGGTAATGGATATCCAAGTACACAGATTTGATCTTTACCAATTGTATGAATGTATTAAATTATCACATATATCCCCAAATTATGTACATCTATTATGCATCAATTAAAAAAATAAAACAAAATAGATCACAATTTGTGGAATAATAAAACAATAGAATACTATGCATCAATGAAGGTGAACAAACTGCTACATGAAACAACATGGATGAGTCTCACTAAACATAAACATTGAGCAAAAGAAGCAGATAAAATGAATCATTTACTGTATGATTTGATTTATATGAAGTTTGACAAGAGATGAAACTATAGTGTAACGATTAGAGATTTGTGCTTCAGTGAAAAAACTGCAAAGAAAAAAAAGCGTATATTATAAAAGTCAGAAGCATGTTTACTTTGGAGGCTGGGGTGGTGAATCAGTGTTTGGACACAATCAGTACCGGACATGAGGGGGAATTTTGTGGTGGGGGCATGTTTTATTTCTTGATCTACATGGTTGTTCATTTTGCACTTTATAATTCAATGGGTTATACTTTTTTTTACACTCCTAAACAGAATATATTTTTAAGATGAAAATATGTTACTTTATTTTACATTTAAATATATATTTTTTATATATTTAATGCATATAAATCTTAGTATATATAATTATAATTTATATTATATAATTATGCACATTGTAGCTTATTATAAAATTTTACATATATAAAATAATATTTATTTAACATAAACTTTTATAAAATAGTTTATTAAAAAACAAACTAATTTTACATTTTTATTATAAAACAAGGCACATTTTATAATAAGAGATTTTCTTATCCTTAACTGTCACAGACACCCTTGGGATCCCATTCCCAGGTATACCTAACTTGCAAAATACCTAACCAAAATGAAAGCGAAACAGAATTTCATTCTAGAAAAAAGATATATTTACCAAGGATGATTGGAACTTCTTCTTTAATTACAAATTACTCATGGTTTCCAAGAAAGTCTTTCTGCAGAAGGCAAGACTATAATCACTCTCAGAGCTATACAGTGTCCCTATTGTGCTGTTAGACAGGATGGTAATTAACATAGTCACAACTGTAACTGTCAAGCATGAAAGCAATGCTGAGTGTATTTCTGATCCAGCTGCTATCAGCATGGGGTACAAAGATTGAAAACATTGCCAAGAAATCAGTCTCCTTCATCAAAATTGGGCTGGCTTTGAGCAGTAGTTCAGAAGCTTTCTGAGAACAAACACAAGTACAACTAACTGCTACCAAGAAAATTAATATAGAAGGCTCTATTCTGTATTTTACCTGTGGTTTATGTGCAGGTGTTCTAAATGCTTGCCAAGAAAGTAATACAAGTTGTCTCAGGAAACGAAAAAGAGGTGAATGGCATCTCTCTCAGGACACAAAATAAATATATCAATTGTCAAAGCTAGTTATAATCAAGATCAACTTGTTATATTTTGTTATATAAAGCATCTCATTTCTAGAAATTAATAGTGAATGTTACTGACACACTAAGCGAGCAGTGAGGGGTCATTGGTATGAGAGAAGGAATCAGAGGCCAGTGTTCTCCAGCAGAATTTAGTATAGAGTAAGATAACTATCCAAGAAATGGACTGCACAGGTTATGTCCCCTAGTGGCTACCTCTAGGTTACATACTCAGGGCCACAAACAAAAGTTTTTATTTTTTTTTCAGAGTCCCTTTCTATAAAATAATTTGATAAAAAATACATTACAGAAATCCGTGAGTCTGTGAAAGATATAGCAAGCAGAAGTGAACAGGGGAAGAAGTTTAACTGCAATGCAGACCTAACAAAGTCTTGGCCAACCTGTGAACACCTCTAAAGGGAATATTACCTCTCAGGGTGGTTGATGCCAGGCTAAAATGGCCAGACCTTAGATATCTAACCCTCAGTCATCAGTTGTGGGCTTCCAAAGGAATGTTGTGACCTGGAGTGAAATAGCTTTGGGCAACTAAGGCAAATCCTGAAGGAGCTGAGATCTGGAGGCTGCCTGTTGACTGCAATGACCACAGCTGGGCATCAAGATCTCTGAGGTAGTATCTGCATGATATATTTCTATGTCTACCATAGTTCACCATGATGTCTCTTCTACTGACTTTTCCATAAACGTTAGAGGAACAGACTCTCCAGGATTGCTGCGGGCCTCTTTTTTCTGAAGGAAAACAGAAGAGGGAGGGAGTGAAAGTTAACCTTAGGAAGGCAATTGATTCTCATCGTCTTTCTTCTCTGCTATCCATTCTAGAATTCCCTCACTCTCAGCTACCAACTCTGCTGAGCTTAGAAGCTTACCTGATGGTGTGAAACAAACACTCATATCTGAAATCCCTGAACCATGATAATTGTGTTCTTCTCCAGCTGAGATTGCTATCACTGTCCATTTATAGTTACAATAAAGCAAGAAAGAACCAAGAGACATCGTCTTAGTCCAGTCGACTATAACAAAACTAGCATAGATTGTGTGGCATAAGCAACACACTCATTTCTCACAGTTCTGCTTAATGGGAAGTCCAAAATAAAAGTGCCAGCAAACCTTGTGTCCAGTGAGGGCCCAATTATTGGTTCACAGACAGCCATCTTCTGGTTATATTCTCACATGGCTGAGAGCAAAGAGAAAGGATGTAAGCTCTCTTCTGCCTGTTCCGATAAGTGTACTAATCCCAGCATGAGGGTTCTATCCTGATTACCTAATTACCTCCCAAAAGTCCCATGTTCAAATGCCCTCACATTGAGTATTAGGGTTTCAATATATGAATTTTGGGTTGACACAAGTAGATCATAGGAGGAACTCGAGTAGATTACCTGTTTTTATTTATGTCTCTCTCTATCTGTATTGTGAAACAGCAGTCTGAACAGATGATAACCTTACTTTTGTCTGCTGGTTCCCAAAGAAATAGAGCTCAAACTGCCCAGGGAGCAGTGATAGTTTATGATTCAATGGTACTATTTTTGTACCACTGGTGAAAATGTTCCCCCTTTGGTAATCAGGACCTGTAGCCGTGCAGAACTCAGATTTGTAAAGACAAGATATGCAAATTCCTCATCAGTCTCTGAAATTAATGGTATGAGGTACCATTCTTCTTTCTACACTTTGGTTTCTGAACTCATGCATTCCTTCCATCGAGGGCATGCACTACATATAGGTCTTTATGTAAATGTGTACAATGCAACCTAGACTATAGTGCCTTTTCTAGCAGAATATTGCTGCCAAGTTAGTACACCAGCTATACCTTCAACAGGCTGTTTCAATGCTCTCTCAAGCTAGCAACTTGGAGTGACATTAACAATAGCTCTCACAGTAATAGGCCCATTTCCACACCCCCTTTGCTGTAAAATAGTTTATCTCGTCTGACACACAGTTTTGTATGGGACCATAAGCCAATGAATAAAATACTCTCTAAGTCTCTGGATGATGTGCTGATCAAAATTCTATTGACAAAAAAAGAAAACCAATAACCATGATACATGTCTGCATAAAAAAAAAACACTGGCTATCTGGAACAGAGGTCCTGTTATAATCAACTTTCTATCAAGTGTCAGGTTGGTCTCCTGAAAAAATGGTTTATTGGGGTTTCAGAATTAGTCTGTTGCTAGTAGGGAGGAAATTCATGGGCTAAGCTAGATCCGGTGACATAAGTGGGAGTTCACAATTCTGGGCCTAGGCACAGTTCCTATATCTACTATGAAGTAGACACTGTGGCCACTTCATCCATGAGCCTATTTTGCCAGCATTGGGGTAGCTGTTGAAAGAGTCTGGCTAATGAAAATTGGCTAGGTCATTTTGTCTACTTGGTTGTGCCTCCTCAATGGTTGGTATTTGCTAGTGGTTATGATGTGCAATACAAAGATCCTCAAACTTCATTCACTTCCATATGTCCAGCTACATACCTTTATCCCAAATCTTCCTGTTCATGATCTTCCATTCTTTTTCCATGAGTGTGTGTGTGCATCTAACCTTGGGTCACTTCTCTTTTCATACTAAGTCAATGCCTGGATGCATTACAATCACTCTCCCCATTGGAAAGATTTTTTCTGTATCACAGTTTTTCAAGGCATCTTTGAATATGGTTATAGTGTAGCTGGTATCCATATTTGGCCTACACTTACATACCAAACTGACCCATCTGGAAGCCAAACTCAGAAATGTTTCATTTCTTAAATTTTAGTCCTATAGTATGTCATACAGCCATAGAAATGAGCTGAGAGAGAAATGCTTGTACTACTACTGGTGGGAGTCATAGGGTTCTCAACTACCTGTTTATGCAAATTTCTTGTGTCCTTTGAACCTGTTTGTGTTCAATCCTGGATATCACATTTTTCTCTTATAATGGGATCACTGTTGGTATTATCTGACCATGACTTAGTAACACTTACAGGACCTAGCTCATGATACTTCTGTCCACAAGGTCACTTGCAGTACCATGGTCAGACCTGGTAGCTTGTCAAGAGTTATTTTTCAAAAGACATAATATTCCCTGGTTTTATGGCATTTCTGTATTATCCCAGGAACCTCTCTTATACTTCACACAAAATCAACAAAGTCCCATTTCCTATCACTGATACTTTTAACACGTAGATTCCAACAGATTGCATAGTTCAAAAAGAAATACTGCTTATGTCACAGCCTCAGTCTGCTCAGAGCTCTTTCCTGCTCCATCCATACTCAAAGATAGCAACATTTTAAATTTGTTTTGTCACTCATCATCTAGGCAAAGCAGTATACCTAGGTGTCAGATATGCTGTCTCCAGAGCACAAAGTGGCCCACAATACACTGTGCTTTCTTAGTCATTGCAGAAGAAGAAGCAATATGTAATAATTTAACTTTGACTTTGGACAAGGATGTACTGACAGGTCCTGGCCACTGAACCTCTAAAATTTTCCTCAAGTGGTCAGCCCCCAAATCTTTTAGGGTTTATTTCCTACTCTCTGGAGCAAATTTGCCTTACTGAGCCTGCAGCAAGGCTAGCCACCTCTTGCTCATCCAGCCAGATCTACATATTATTGATGCAATGAATCAATGTAATGTTCTTCAGGATATAAAAAAAAAATGGTCCATATCTCTTTAGATTACATTGTGAAAAGAGAGTTAACATAGTCCTGGGGAATAACTATATACGTGAGGCCATATTAATCCTCCTAGCAAAGATACTATCTTTGGCATGGTAGTTGTAATTAGAGCTACTATTTACTAGAGTTTGCTGTAATGCACAGTCATTTCACAGGATACATCTAGTTTCTGCAGTGGCCAAACTGGTAAATTCACAGTATATGTGATAAATATCACCATCTCTTCGTTTTTTAGATTCTTAATAGTAACTCTATACTCTCCATCTATGCCCAGTTTTTCATTATGCACCTTTAAAAAAAAATTATCTTCACTGAAGGCAGAGAGGGCATATTCAGAGGCTTTCATTAGGCCATTGCCCTGCACCCAAAGACCAAATATGCAATAGTGCCAACTTCCAAGTATCTAAATCCCAATTATATAGTCAGGATAAATTAATATATAATTCAGGGTAAATGATTACCATGGATTGTGAATGCACAACCTCAGTGACGTTTCCTTCCTGCAACTGAGCCTGGCCCAAAGGGACTGAATGTAGGAAACTCTTGGCTGGCTACCATCTTCAGGGTTGGGTAATAATTCCTTCCTTGAAGAGGGAATGGAGTTGCACATCTCCTTGTCTACAACAATAGGTTAAAATTCAGATGTAAAAGTAAACAGACAACTAATGAGAGGAGAATAATGTAATAGGGAAGACTAGGCTTTCAGAAATCAGAAAGTTGTGGTTTCTAAGGGGAAGGAGATGATGAAATAAAAGTCCAGTTAAGAACCAAGATAATCCAACAGATAAGAGACTTGTATCACTACAATTGTCAGTAGCAAAGAAAAGCAACACTCCACCTCCTCCTAAAATGCAATGTGCTTTGTATAGATATCAGCTTCAAAGTAATTCCCTATGCTCTTTGCACTACCTTTTTGCTGCTTTTGAACCTCGCTTACTTAAAGTCTCTTAAGCCAGAATGGTTTGTAGACCATAATCAGAAGCTTAAATTTAATTCTAAACATTAAGAAATGCCAATTCAAAGTTTTTTGTCAGAGTAGTGATATGATCTGATTTACACTTTTACTAGCTCTCTTAGGCTTCTCGATCAAGAACGTATTGTGAGGGGAAAAAAGTAATAAGTAAGAATTCCAGTTAAAACACCATCACACAAGAGTTCTGGAATAACAAAGTAAGTCAACTCCATGGTAAGCACAAAAAACATGCCCAAAAATGGTCAGAATCAACTTTTTTTTAAACTCCAGAAATTAGCCAAAGGCTTGCAACATTATAAAGAGCATTTTTTAAAGAAAAATAGCTGAATCTTCATAATGACAGACAATTTTGTGGCATATTAATTTTCTCTACTTCCATCCCCCTTGCCACATCTCCACAATATCCTTGAAAATAATCAGTCTTGCAAAAACAGTAGCTGTAAAAATTCAACAATATAGCTGCTACTGGAGGGGGCACTAGAGCACCTCCCTAAGACTCATATACAAATATTGTTACTGTTTGGCATGTTTTGCAGCTCCCTAGAGAATTCTCATTCACAGAGCTTTTCTTTGTTTTATGTAACTCAGCATTCACTCAGTGGTATAAGCTCTATACCCAAGACATTTTTCAGAAACAATCAGTGTTAACTGTTTATCAGAGCCAATTAGAGCAGCAACACCAGTTGGAACAAACAAACGGAAACTAACCGAAAACTTTAGGTCTTAAAGTTCTAAATCTTTAAGGAATATGGAGATTAAAATGTTCTTAGGAAGACATACATCTAGAGATCTAGAAGGCTGTGCACATGTGCAGGGCAATGTGCTTGCCGGGGAACAGTATGAAAGGCCATGATCGCTCACCTCTGGCTGATTATGAGACTCTGCAAAACAGGAAGTGAAGACTAAGGTAGAGTTGTTAATCAATGAAACCTTGAAGGCATACACCAACACACACTGTGTTACAGCACAGCAATAACAACAAATATGAAAGTGAGGAATTCTGATATCAACATTTTTCATATTATGTAATTTAAAATATCTAGTTTTCCACAAAAATATTGGGGCATACAGAGAAAGAGAAAAGTATGGCCTATATACAAGCAAAAATACATTCACTAGAAGCTGTGCCTGAAGAAGCTCAGATGTTAGTTTACTAGACAGAGACTTTTAATGAGTTAAATAGATGTCTGTGTGTGTGTACACACATGTACACATATTTTTCAAGTACTAATAAAACCAAGTCTAAAGAATTAAAGATATGTGTGAGAACAATGTCATAATAAGAAAAATCAATAAAAATAGAAATTATTTTAAAAAAACAAAAATTCTGGAGTTGAAAAGTAAAATAACAGAAATGAAAACTTACTAGTGGGGCTCAACAGAAGAATTGAGCTGGTGGAAGAAAGAAGTAGCAAACTAGTATCTATCTTACTAAAAATAGTAAGATAGGTTAGTTGAGATTATCTAGTTGTATTAGTCCGTTCTCACACTGCTATAAAGAAATACCTAAGACTGGGTAATTTATATAAAAAGAAGTTTAATGGGCTTATGGCTCCACAGGCTGTACAGGAAGTATTGTGGCAGCTGCTTCTGGGGAGGCCTCATGGAGCTTTTACTCATGGTGGAAGGCAAAGTGAGAGCAGTCGTCTTACATGGCAGGAGCAGGATTGAGAGAGAGGGGAAGTGCCACACACTTTTAAACAACCAGATTTTATGAGAACTCACTGTCACAATGACAGCATCAAGGGGGAATGTTGTTAAACCATAAGAAACTGCCCCCATGATCCAATTACCTCCCACCAGGCCCCACCTCCAACACTGGAGATTACAATTGAACATGAAATTTGGATGAGGACACAGATCCAAACCATATCATTCCACCCCAGCCCTTCCCAAATAGCATGTCCTTCTCAAATTGCAAAACACAGTCATGCCTTCCCAACAGTCCCCTAAAGTCTTAACTCAAAAGTCCAAAGTCTCATCTGAAACAAGGCAAGTCCCTTCTTACCTATGAGCCTGTAAAATAAAAAACAGGTTAGTTACCTCAAGATATGATTGGGGTACAGGCATTGGATAAATATTCCCTTTGAAAAGGAAAAATGTGCCAAAAGCAAGGGGCTACAGACCCCATGCAAGTCTGAAACCCAGCAGGGCAGTCATTAAATCCTAAATATCCAAAATAATGTCATTTGACTTCATTTCTCACATCCGGGCATGCTGATGCAAAGGGTGGGCTCCCAGGCCTTGATCAAACCCTGTGGCTTTCCAGGGTTCAGCCCCCGTAGTTGTTCTCATGGGGCTGTCATTGAGAGCCTGCAGCTTTTCCAGGCATGCGGTACAAGCTATTGGTGGCTCTATCATTCCAGGGACTGGAGGATAGTGCCCTACATCTCACAGCTCCATGAGGCAGTGCCCTAGTGGGGACTCACTGTGGGGGCTCCAATCTCACATTCCCCTCTGCACTGCCCTAGAAGAGGTTTTCTATAAGGGCTCTGCCCCTGCAACAGACTGCTGCCTGGACATCCAGGCTTTTTCATACATCCTCTGAAATGTAGGTGGAGGCTCCCAAGCCTCAACTCTTCCATGTTGTGCACCCACAGGCTTAACATCACATGGAAGCTGCCAAGGCTTATGGCTTGCACTCTCTGAAGCAGCAGTCCAAGCTGTAACTGGGACCCTTATAGCCATGACTGGAACTGGAGTGGCTGGAATGCAGGGATCAGTGTCCTGAGGCTGCACTGGACAGTAGGGCTCTGGGCCTGGCCCAGAACACCATTCTTCCTCCTAGGCCTCCAGGCCTGTGGTGAGAGGGGCTGCTGCAAAGGTCTCTGAAATGCCTTTGAGGCCTTTCCCTCATTCCCTTGGCTATTAACATTTGTCTCCTCTTAACTTATGCAAATTTCTGCAACCTGCTTGAATTCTTCCCCAGAAAATGGGTTTTCCATCTATACTGCATGGCCAGGCAGAAAATTTTTCCAACTTTTATGCTCTACTTCCCCTTTAAATATAACTTGGAGTTTTACATCATTGATTTTCTCACACATGTGGGAACAGACTGTTAGAAGCAGCCAGGCAACATCTTGAACACTTTTCTGCTTAGAAATTTCTTCTGCCAGATACCCTAAATCATCACTGTCATGGTCAGATTTCCACTGTCCCTAGAGCAGTGGCACAATTCTTCCAAGTTCTTTGTTATAGGATAACAAAAGTGACCTTTGTTCCACTTCCCAATAAGTATCTCATCTCCATCTGAAATCTCCTTAGCCTGAACTTCATTGTCCATATCAATACCAGCATTTTGGTCACAGCAATTTAACAAGTCTCTAGGAAGTTCTAAATTTTCCCTCATCTTCTTGTCTTCTGGGCCCTCCACACTTTTCCAATTTCTGCCTGTGACCCAGTTCCGAAGTTACTTCTGCATTTTCAGATATCTTTATAGCAATGCCCTACTCTTCAGTACCAATTTTCTGTATTAGTCTGCTCTCATGCAACTATAAAAAAATGCCTGAGATTGGGTGATTTATAAAGAAAAGAGGTTTAATTGGCTCAAAGTTCTGCAGGCTATACAGGAACCATGGCAGCACCTGCTTCTGGGGAGTCCTCAAAGTGCTTTTACTCATGGTGGAAGGCAAAGTGGGAGCAGATGTTTTACATGGCAGGAGCAGGACCAAGAGAGAGAAGTAGAAGTTGCCACTGTTTTGTTTTGTTTTGTTATGTTTTGTTTTGAAATGGAGTCTCACTCTGTCACCAGGCTGGAGTGCAGTGGTGCGATCTCGGCTCACTGCAATCTCTGCCTCCTGGGTTCATGCCATTCTCCTGCCTCAGCCTCCTAAGTGGCTGGAATTACAGGCACACTCCAATACGCCCAGCCAATTTTTGTATTTTTTTAGTAGAGATGGGGTTTTCACCATGTTGGCCAGCATGGTCTCGATCTCCTGACCTTGTGATCCACTAGCCTTGGCCTCCCAAAGTGCTGGGATTACAGGCGTGAACCACTGTGCCTGGCCAGTTCCACACACTTCTAAACAATCTGATCTCACAATAACTCACTATAGTGATGCAAGCACCAAGGGAGGATGGTGTTAAACCATGAGAAACCACCCCCATGATCCAATCACCTCCAACCAAGCCCCACTTCCAACATTGGGGATTACAATTGAATATGGGAATTGGGTGGGGATACAGATCCAAACCATATGAAACAGAAAGGAAATGAATACAGAAAAGTAAGCACAGTTACAGAGACATGTGAGACATGAACAAGGCTATCAATGTATGTATTATGGAAGTATCAGAAGGAGAAGAGGGATAAAGAAAAAGACAATGAATATTTGAAGAAACAGTGTCTAAAAGCATCCCAAATTTCATGAAAAAGTGTAACCTACACATCCAAGAAGTTTAATTTAATAAACTAAAAATAGAATAAACTCAGAGACTCACACATTGACACATCATTATCAAAATGTCAAAAGGAGTGAATTATCATGTGGAAGAAATCCTCAATCAATTAACAGCAGATTTTTCAAAAACTGTAAAGGCCAGAAAGTAATGAGATGACTTATTCAAAGTATTGGAAAAAAAAGAGTGTTAACTGAAAATTCTACATTCAGCAAACTTATCCTTTAAAACTAAATTTAAGTATTCCAGAAAAATAAAATAGGAGAGAATGGAAAAGGACACTAGGCCATAACTTGAATCCTCACAAATAAATAAATAGCATCAGTAAAGGTAACTACATCGGTAAACATAAAAGATAGTATAAACGTATTTCTGTTTGAAACTCTTTTTCTCTGCTATATTACTTAAAACATAATTTCAGAAAGCAATAATTATAAAACGATGCTAATTGGCTTATAATGCATAAGAATATAATTTGTATAAATAATAGCACAAAAGAAGAGAAAGAAATAGAAATATACGCATACAGGCATACATATGTATGTGGTTTTATATATTATTGAAATTAAGTCAATTTTAATCTAAAAAATACCGTTTCAAGTTGTCAATTACAAATCCCAAGGCAATGTATAAACAATATTTCCTAAAATATAATAAAAGAGACAATACAAGAATGAAAGTAGTATAATTAAAAGTATCTACTTAACACAAAAGGGAGTAATATTGGAGGAATAGAGAAACAACAAAGAAAAAAAAACTTACATAATTAGTAATCATGTTAAACTTAAATGGATAAACATTCCAATCTAAAGGCAGAGGTTGGCAGAATGAATAGGAAAAAAGAAAGAGTCAACAGTATGCTTTCCAGGAGAGATACACTTCAGTTGAAGACAAAATAGACTGAAAGTTAAATGACAGGAAAAGGTATACTATGGAAACAATAACCAAAAGAGAGTTAATGTGGCTATAATAATAGACAACACAGACTTCAAGACAAAAAATGTTGAAAAGGAGATGAGAGGACATATTACAATTATAAAATGGCCAACACATCAGCAAAACAATTATAACTATATATATATATATTTCTAAATATATATAATATATATGTATTTAGATATATATATTTCTAAAACAGAGTCCCAAATACATGAAGCAAAAACTGACAGAATTGAAGGGAGAAATAGTTCAACAGTGGTAGTTGGAGCATTCAATACCCCATTTTCAACATAGGATAGAAAAACTATCCAAACAACAAAGATAAGATTTGAAAAATATCGTAAGCTAATGAGACCTAACAGACATCTATAAAGCACTCCACCTGACAACAGCAGAATACTCATACTTCTCATGTGCATTTGAAACATTCCTCAGGATAAACTTTATGCTAGGTTATGAAACAAGACTCAATAAATTTAAAATTATTCTAAATGGAGAAAGTGGTTTCTCCTATCTTAGTGAAATGAAATTAAAAATCAAGTATAGAAGGCCATTTGGAAAATTCACAAATATGCAGTAAACAACACATTCCTAACCAATAGGCCAAAAACTCACAAGGAAAAATTAGAAGATATTTTTGAGATAAATGAAAACAAAACAACATAGTATAATTTATGGAATGCAGCTAAAGTAGTGCTCAGTTCATGAGTTATAGCTGTAAACACCTATGTAATAAAAGAAGGAAAATTTCAAATAAACAACCTAATAAACTTAAAGTTTCCACTTTAAGAAACTAGAAAAAAGAGCAAACTAAATCAGTGCAATACAATGGGAGAAAATAGTATGAATTATAGTGGAAATTAATGGAATATAGAATATAAAAACAATACAGAAAATAGACAAAACCAATAATGTGTTATGTTAAAAGAAAAACAACAAAAAAGACAAACGTAACCAGACTGAACAAGAAAAAGAGTCACATTATTAAAATCAGTATTAAAAGAGGAATAATTTCTACCAACCTTATGAAAATAAAAAATATTAAAATGGATTATTAAACAAATGTATATGAACAAATTAGATACCTAGATGAACAGATTTCTGTAAATTTACAAACTATAACAACTAACCCTAAAAGGTATAAAAAACCCAAATAAACCTATAATGACCAAATAGGTTGAATTACTAATTTTTAAGTATCTCCAAAAGAAAAGCTCAGGAACACACAACTTCACTGGTATATCCTACCAAATAGTTTAAAATTAACACCACTATTAAACTCTTTCAAAGAGCGGAAGATGAATGAACACTTCTCAAGTCATTTTAAGGAGGCAGTGTTCAAACCAGATGAAGATATTACAAAAAGGAAACTACAAACCAATATCTTTTGAGGAATATGTACATAAAAATTCTCAACAAAATACTAGCAACAGTTCAGTAACCTAGAAAGGATCAAGAACCATGAACAATTAGGATGTATCCCAGGACTGCAATGTTAGTGTAAAACATCTTGCTAAGGTTTGAATGTTTGTCCCCTCTAAAACTCATGTTGAAAGCTATTTGCCTTGTGGCAGTGTTGAAAAATTGTACCTTTGGGAGGTAATAGGGCCACGAGTTCTTTCCTCTCTTGAGTGGGATTAATACCATTATAAAAGGGCAAGTCTGGCCCCCCATTGTCTCCTTACCTCCCACTGTCTGTCATGTGGGGACCCAGTATTCCTTTCTTCCAGAGGACCCAGCAAAAAGGCCTTTACCAAATATCAGCACTTGGATTTTGCACTTCCGAACCTCCAGAACTGTAAAAATATAAATTTCTGGGTTTTGTAAATTACCCAGTTGTGGTTTATCAGCACAAAATGGACTAAGACACATGAGAAAATAAAGCTGTGTCATATGCCATATTAATAAAAGAAAGTAAAAAAAGCACATGACTATTTCAATAGAGAACTGGACAAATTCAACAACTCTTTATGATAAAAGCTCTCAACCAAAGTAGGAAGAGAAAGAAACTTCCTAAATTTGATAAAGGGTGGCTATTAAACATGCTCAGCTAATATCATATTTAATGTTGAAAGTCTGAAAGATTTCTTCATAAAATCGGGAACAAGCATATCAACTCTCAACAATTTTATTAAACATTGTGTCCAAGGAACTTCCTAGGTAAATTAAGCAATAAAAAGAAATAAAAGTTAACCAGATTTGAAAGGAAGTAGTAAAACTATGTTTCATAGATGACAAATTCTTGTATACAAAAAAATCTTAAAAACTCCACCGAAAAACTATTAGAACTAATAAATGGGTCCAGCACATTGCAAGATACAAGTTCAATATACCACAATCAATTGTATTTCTATATACTAGCAAAAAAAGACAAAATTAATAAAGCAATACTATTTACAGTAGCATCAAAACAATAAAATATGTGTATATTTAATAAAAGTAGGGCAAGATTTGTACATTAACAAGTATGAAATATTGAAAGAAATAAAAGAATAGCTAAATAAATAAACATTCCATGATCATGAATCAATATTGTTAAGATGTCAATACTCCCCAAATTAATTTACAGATTCAATGTCATCTTTATCAAAACTCCAATGACTTTTTTGAGGGTCAGAAAAGGGAAAGTTGATCATCAAATTCATTTGGTGGCCACCAAACCAACAGCTAAACAATTTGGTGATATCTATACAATGGAGTACTACTCAGTTATATATATATACACACATATACACACACACACAAAAAAAAACACAACTGCGTGGGTCCATCCTGCAGACCCTGACTCAAAGACAGATGAATAACGTACACTGACGTAGATAGCATGCCTGATTGCTTTGCCAGTCTTGCATTACTGGGCAGGCTAAGAGCTCCCCTTCTAATGCTGCATGCTTAAGGTAAGGTCCCATAGCTGGAGCATGTCTCTTGTCCTTTTTTCTATTTATTGGAGGAGGGGACTCAGGTAAAATCTCCGTTTCCTCTTTGTTATTTTTGACCCGGTGATATTGGGGCTGAGGGAAGAGGGGGCGGTAAGGCAGGTGACAGTTCCTCCTCCTTTCACTTTTTAGGCTCTTCTGTGTGTAACGGAACCAGAGCAGCTCTAACTAAAGCCCAAAGCATTTGGCTGTTACTGGGACCCGTTGCCCTTGTGCATAATGTTGTTTAAGATTTCCTCTGGCTGGGCACAGTGGCTCATGCCAGTAATCCCAACACTTTGGGTGGCCGAAGTGGGTGGATCACGAGGTCAAGAGATCGAGACCATCCTGGCTAACACGGTGAAACCCCATCTGTACTAAAAACACAAAAAATTAGACAGGCGTGGTGTCGGGGCACCTGTAGTCCCAGCTACTTGGGAGACTGAGGCAGGAGAATGGCATGAACCCAGAAGGTGGAGCTGGTAGTGAGCCGAGATTGCCCCACTACACTCCAGCCTGGGCACAAAACAAGACTCCATCTTAAAAAAAAAAAAAAAGAAAAGAAAAGTAGAAAGCTGAAACTGGATCCTTTCCTTACTCCTTATACAAATATTAATTCAAGATGGATTAGAGACTTAAATGTAAGACCTAAAACCGTAAAAACCCTAGAAGAAATCCTAGGTAATACCATTCAGGACATAGGCATGGGCAAGGACTTCATGTCTGAAACACCAAAAGCAACGGCAGCAAAAGCCAAAATTGACAAATGGGATCTCATTAAACTAAAGAGCTTCTGCACAACAAAAGAAACTACCATCAGAGTGAACAGGCAACCTACAGAATGGGAGAAAATTTTTGCAATCTACTCATCTGACAAAGGGCTAGTATCCAGAACCTACAAAGAACTCAAATAGATTTATAAGAATAAAACAACCCCATCAAAAAGTGGACAAAGGATATGAACAGACATTTCTCAAAAGAAGACATTTATACAGCCAACAGACACATGAAAAAATGTTCATCATCACTGGCAACCAGAAAAATGCAAATCAAAACCACAATGAGATACTGTCTCACACAAGTTAGCATGATAGTCATTAAAAAGTCAGGAAACAACAGGTGCTGGAGAGGATGTGGAGAAATAGGAACACTTTTACACTGTTGGTGGGACTGTAAACTAGTTCAACCATTGTGGAAGACATTGTGGTGATTCCTCCAGGATCTAGAACTAGAAATACCATTTGACCCAGCCATCCCATTACTGGGGATATACCCAAAGGATTATAAATCATGTTGCTATAAAGACACATGCACACGTATGTTTATTGAGGCACTATTCACAATAGCAAAGACTTGGAATCAACCCAAATGTCCATCAGTGACAGACTGGATTAAGAAAATGTGGCCCACATACACCATGGAATACTACGCCACCATAAAAAAGGATGAGCTCGTGTTCTGTGTAGGAACATAGACGCAGCTGGAAACCATCATTCTCAGCAAACTATCGCAAGAACAGAAAACCAAACACCGCATGTTCTCACTCATAGGTGGGAACTGAACAATGAGATCACTTGGATACAGAAAGGGGAACATCACACACCAGGGTCTATTTTGGGGAGGGGGAGGATGGAGGGATAGTATTAGGAGATATACCTAATGTAAATGACGAGTTAATGGGTGCAGCACACCAACATGGCACATGTATACATATGTAACAAACCTGCATGTTGTGCACATGTACCCTAGAACTTAAAGTATAATAAAAAAAAGAAAAGAAAAGAAAAGAAAAAGAAAATTCTTTGCAAGAAAAAAAAATATGTTTCTCCTTAACTTGTTCCTAGAACTCTACCTATGGACGATGGTTTACAACCGTTTGCATTAGGTCCCTTAATTGAGCCTGCAAAACTGAGGCTCCCCTAGCCTTATGCAGCTGTTTCAGTATTTTTATAAACTGTTTTGGTTGAGCTGATAGCTGTTGTCTCATGATGAAACCTCAGCCTGAACAATGCCCCCTGAACTTGGAAATCCCAACTGGGCACCAATGACTTACTGACTCACTGACCGCATAGTCCTTTTCACCTTCATTTTCAGGGGATCCATCACACTCCCTTCGCAGTGTTCCTCACACAGGGCACCAGCTGGGGGGGTCCATCCCACAGACCCTGTCCCAACGACAGATGAGTAACATACACTTACACAGATATTATGCCTGTCAGTCCAGCTGAGTGTCCAGGCCACTTACAGATTCCAAGGAAAGTGCTGTAAAGAGTAGCAGCTGGGGCCCTGACTCACTGGCCCTCCTGGCATTTATTCAGAACACATTAAATGATAAAAGCTCTCAAGTAAACACATCACTAGAAGGTAATTACCATTGCAGATCCCCCCCAGTAGAGAACAATCATGCACCCTTCCATGGTCAAAGATTAGTCTTAGGACCACATGATTAAACAAGCTATTTAGATAGACTCCTCTACATTCCTGTGTTAATTATCCTTGCTATAGCTCAAAGAGGATTAGCCTGCCTTCAGCCATAATTTTATCTTAAGGCTTTTGCAAAAACCTTCAGGACTTCCAAGAAAGTTTGTGTTTATTTTACAATGTCTCCCACTATCCTGACTGAACCCTTACACACAGCAACATTAATAAATGGTAAAATATTGTTATAGAAAAGAGATGCAAAATAAGTTATGCTGGATAATTTATTTATGTGAAATTCAAGAATAGTCAAAACTAATCTAGGACTATAAAAATAAGAATAGAAATTATTGGACAGATGGAGATGGAGTAGAAGTGGATGTGAGATAACCTGCCAGGCTTATTACAATATTTTATATTTCAACTAGGGTGTAGGATACCTGTCTGTGCACATTTATCGATCTGTATACATAAGATCAGTGCATTTCTCCTTCTCTAAATTATACCTCAAATTTTTAAGAAGTACAAATCAAGTGCTCGCTTCGGCAGCACATATACTAAAACTGGAAGTACAAATCAAATTCACCCAATTATCAATTTTCTGAAAGCCAATTATTTATTTTTAGGTTGATGTTTTTCTCTGCCTCTTCCCCGAATCTAATTTTTCTATGTCATTTGCAAGTGAATGAACTTCCAACAGGCATTTCTTTTTTATATTTTCAAACTTACATCTTTCTGCACCTGCCCCAGAAGCTCCCAAAACAAATCAAGTGTCATTTTGTGACAGTTGTTTCATGCCAAACTATTGAAACAGGAGTAAGACAGATAAAGATATGATGCCACAAGATAAGAGATGATAGCAGACTCTCATTTAAGTAAAATATAATGCATTTGCATATAAAACATCTTGTTAGGGAAAGAAAATTCAAGAACGGTGCAAAAGCAAAGAATGGGGTCAGGCCACTTAAAAAGAAACTAAACCTTCAAAAAGTTGTTAGAAAAGAATTTTTAAAATACCTCCTCATTTGAAATAAAAATATGGCTCACAGTAACTTCTTGTCAGCTTCCATTTGAATATAGGAAAAACATCTTCTTTTTTTAAATCCTCTTTTAAAAATTGATCTCATGGTAATAGTGAACAGCATGGTGGTTACCAAAGGCTGGGAGGAGTAGTGGGCAGGGGAGATGAAGAGGGGTTGGTTTTAATGGGTACAAAACTACAGCTAAATAGTAAAAATAAGATCTAGTGTTTGGTAGTACAATAGAGTAACTATTGCTAACAATAATTTATTGTATATTCCAAAATAGCTAAACAAGAAGATTTATAATATTCCCAACACAAATTAAATGATAAAATTTTGAGATTACGGGTATTCCAGTTACCCAGACTCAGTACACATTGCATATTTGTATCAAAACATCACATGTATCCCATAAACATGCACAACTACATATCCATAAAATTTAAAAATAGATGTTTTAAAATGTGCTTTTTAAAATCTTCTGCTATGGCATATAAAGCAAACACATGGACCAATGGAACGGAATAGAGAACCCAGAAACAAATCCACACACAATGAATTAATTTTCAACAAAGATGTCAAGAACATACTCTGAGGAAAAGGCAGTCTCTTCAATAAATGATTCTGGGAAAACTGGATGTCCATATGCAGAAGAAAGAAACTAGACCCCTCTCTCACGCAGTGCATAAAAACCAAATCAAAATGGATTAAAGACTTAAATCTAAGACATAAAACTATGAAACCACTACAGGAAAAAAAATGGAGAAAAGCTCCAGGATATTGGTCTGGGCAAAAATTTCTTGAATAATACCCCACAAACACAGGTAACCAAAGTAAACATGGACAAACGGTCTCACATCAAGTTAAAAAGCTTCTGCACAGCAAAGGAAACAATCATCAAAGTGAAGAAACAACTTACAGAATGGGAGAAAGTATTTGCAAACTACCCGTCTGACAAGGGATTAATAGCCAGAATATATAAGGAGCTCAAACAACTCTACAGTTAAAAAATCTTGTAATCTGATCAAAACATAGGCAAAAGATTTGAATAGCCATTTCTCAGAAGAAGACTTACAAATGACAAACAGATATATGAAAAGGTGCTCAACATCATTGATCATTAGAGAAACGCAAATCAAAACTGCAATGAGATAGCATCTCACTCTGGGTTAAAATGGCTTATATCCAAACTATAGGCAATAACAAACGCTGGTGAGGATGTGAAGAAAAGGGAACCCTTATACACTGTTGGTGGAAATATAAATTAGTACAACTACTGTGGAGAACAGCTTGAAGCTTTCTCACAGAAAAGTAAATATAGATAACATATGATCCAGCAATCCCACAGATGGATACATACCCAAAAGAAAGGAAATCAGTATATTGAAGAGATATCTGCACTCGCTTGTTTGTTGTAGCACTGTTTACAATAGCTAAGATTTAGAAGCAACCTAAGTGTCCATCAACAGATGAATGGATGTTGAAAATGTGGTACTTACACACAATGGAGTACTATTCAGCTATAAAAAAGAATGATATCTAGTCATTTGCAACAACATGGATGGAACTGGAGATCATTATGTTAAGTGAAATCAAGCAACTACAGAAAGACAAATGTCACATGTTCTCACTTATCTGTAGGATCTAAAAATCAAAACAATTGAACTCATAGACATAGAAAGTAGAAGGAAGGTTACTAGAGGCTGGGAAGAGTAGTGGGGGGAGGGGGAGGAGATGGGTATAGTGAATGGGTACAAAAAATAGAAAGAATGAATAAGGCATACTATTTGATTGCACAGGAGGGTGACTACAGTCAGTAATAACTTACTTGTACATTTAAAAATAACTGAAAGAATGTAGTTGGATTTCTTCTAACACAAAGAATTGAGGGGATGAATACCCCATTCTCCATGATGTGATTATTTCACATTGCAGGCCTTTATTAAAATATCTTACATACCCCACAAATATATACACCTACTAAGTATCTACAAAAATTAAAAATTAAAAAAACCTGCTGTATTAAAATTTTAGTAGCTTTCAGTGATTATTTTATTTCCTCTTCTAGGTTTCAGTCTCTCTCTCTCTTTTTTCAATTAATTTCATTTTCATGGTTGATGCTTTAAAAATGTCTTCAGCCTTTAAAGCATAATAAAATATATATGTTTTGTTCTGTGTAACAATACACACACACACACAAATTATATCTCACATTTTATTCTTGTAATGAAAGTTATTGCATTTTTGCTGAGATTTACTTGTAGGTAATTGACAAATATATATCACACTTCATTTAGCTGTATGTGAAATGCTACAATATTTTTTGTTTTCTTTTTCTTTTTTTTTTCTTCTTTGAAAAAATGTTTTTATATGTCCTTCTCTAAAGAAACATTATCTTTCAGAAAATCACACAGACAGCTAAAAGATTTATTCCAGCCCCATACCAATAATATTATTGCCACTTCACCATTTGGGATTTGCCTGGATGAATAAATGACAAAATAAATAAATAAAAGTATTCTCTTGAGTTTATTTTTCAAGCAAGTAACCATATTTTACATTATAAAAGCAGCATCTTATTATAGCAAAGCCATAATGTCATACTTTTTTTTTTCAACTTTTTAATGACAGGATTTAAAACTCATAAACTCTAATCAAGTAATTTTTTGATGTATTTACTCTTAGTTACAAGGATGCCCTTTAATCATTTAAATGTTTTCTCTTTTAAAAAATAAATAAAGGTACTTAATGGTAGCAATAACATTTTTATAATTCTAGTTTTGATGGTATATTGTGCACCTGAAGACACCACAAACAAAATTAAAAAGTAAAAATGGGGGGTAAAATATTTGTAGTAAATAAGATCAACCACAATTAAAATCTCTTGGAAAGATGTACTTAGTTCAGTCAACTCACAAAAAAGAAACAAAAACTGATAAATAAACATACGGAGAATGTGTCCCCCTTGGAACCAAATATGCATTAAAGTAGTACAATACTATTTTTTTCCTAGCAATTTGACAGAATTTAAAATATCAATATTTATTGTTGAATACGATGCAATAAGTTAGCTGAAGGGAATTTAAATTGGAATAAGCTCTGTAAAGGACTTTAGTTACATATAGCAAAGCCTTGGAATTATTCATACTTTTTTATATAGAAGTTCCACTTCTAGTAATTTATTCAAAGGATAAAGCACAAAGTATTATCATAGCAGATCTTTCTCAAGTTTAAATTATTAGAATTAAAAATGTTTGGTAACTGTATTAGTCCATTTTCACACTGCTGATAAAGACAGTGGGCTTGCTGATAAAGACAGTGGACTGGGCAATTTACAAAAGAAAGAGGTTTATTGTACTTACAGTTCCACATGGCTGGGGAAGCCTCATAATCATAGTGGAAGGCAAAGAGGACCAAGTCACATCTTACGTGGATGGCAGAAGGCAGAGAGAACTTGTGCAGGGAAACTCTCATTTTTAAGACTCACGACATTCATTCACTGTCATGAGAACAATACGGGAAAGACTCACCCTCATGATTCAATCATCTCCCACTGGGTCCCTTCCACGACATGTGGGAATTATGGGGGCTACATGATGAGATTTGGGTGGGGACACAGAATGAAACCATATCAGTCACCTAAATGTACAAAATTTGGGCACTAAAATAAATTTAAAAGAGCCTATATTTGATGAAATGCCATGCAATGCCCCTCAAAATCACATTTTTCTAAGACTTAATGCTAGCAGTAAATGCTCATAACTCAATCATAAGTGAAAAAACAAAAGCAAACTAATAAAAACAAACAACTATACACCTACCCAGTTTGACTACCTGTACATGACAGGGCTCTCTCTCTCCTGAAAAATTCAGGGGAAATTAAATTATCTTCAATGGATTAAGTTTTATAATCAGCACAGACTGACTCAGAATAGGCATGTGCAAAAACCTCTGAAGGGGCAGGAGAGCATCCATGCAACCAGCTACCATCTCTGGAGGGGAAGCCCCCATATATTATATCACTGAGATTTGTCACTTACTTGAAAATGTTGGCTAAAATGGGCAATTAAAAATATAGATAGAAATATGATGACATAAAAACAGATAGGCAACAGATTGATGAATCAATAGATAGAGTTATTCTTTTACCAACCTTGTGATATCTGACTAAGGGTTAGATCTCATGTATAGATCTGCTGACTGTAGTTTAGTGCCTTATTATTGATAAACATATACAAACTTTCTAAAATCTATAGTTTTCTGTATATACTTCTTCAAACCTAGAAAACAACTTAAAGTGAATTGTAAGTAATATCAGTGTAAAATCTTTTTTAAATGTTTTCCATTATTTTATTTATAATTATATACATTTGGCTCACCTAATCCTAATTTGAGAGCAATTTCTTTTTAGCGACTTCCATTACTGTGTCTTTCAACAGCTTTCATGTTAGCCTTCAAAAATATAGTAATTCCATTTCTTTATCCAGTCATATTTCATTAATTTACAGAAATTTAATTTTTTTGTTTTGTTTTGTTTTTGAGATAAAGTCTCGCTCTGTTGCCCAGGCTGGAGTGCCATGGCACAATCACAGCTCACCGCAAGCTTGAACTCCTGGGCTCACGTAACTCTCCCTTCTCAGCCTCCATAGTAGCTGGGACTACAGGCACATGCCTGTAGTCTGGGTAATTTTTTGGTAATTTTTACTAGAAACACGGTCTTGCTATATTGCCCAAGCATGTCTTGAACTCCTGGCCTCAAGTGATTCTCCTGCTTTGTCTCCCCAAATCCTGGAATTACAGGCATTACCCACAGTTCCTGCCCCAAAATTTAAATTTTAATTTGAGTTACTTTATACCAAAAAGTCTAAACTGTGTGACATTAGGTTAGTGGTCAAGTCAGATAGAGAGGAAAATGAAATGAGGAAGCAATAATTACAATTTATGTAATGCAGTGCTAAAAAGTGGAGAAAAAGAATAACGAGACTAAATTTCACTCCAAATAGCTAAGTAAACACCAAAAGTCATCATGGAACTTAACTTTAATGCATGATTAATTTTGAAAAATCTGCTATTAGCTTCAATACAGAGATTCACAGTAAGAAATCTATGGCTACATATCCTTTTGCTAACAGTATTTGCCATATGTTACAAACAACGGAAGTGTCTTTTCCAAGTTCGGTGAAAAGACTATGAGTTGTAATTCTGGAAAATTTCTACTGTTTGGTTTTCTGTATATCATTTCCAGTAACCTTGTAAATTGTCTCAATATGATATATGGTAGGAATTTTAAAACACGTGTTGCCTCCATTTGGAGCCTCCTCACTATTTCCCACAGGTAACAGGACCTTTAATCTAGCTATAGATAGTAAAACTCCAAGCAGAAGAGATGGACATGGTTAGAAGGGACAGAATGAAATTCTCACAAGAAGGTTGTCTGGGATTGTGTTATGGTTCGAATGATGGTGTCCCCTCCAAATTCATGTCAAAATGTAATTCCCAATGCAGCAGTTTTAAGAGGAGGGACTTTTTTTAGTAGTAATTAAGTCATAAGGGCAGAGACCTCATAAATGAATTAATGGCCTCCTAAAACAGGCTTCAGGGAGAGTTAGCCTCTCCTGCTCTTCCACTCTTTCTTACATGATTATGTGCCATTCCTTCCCTCCAGAAGATACAGTAACAACAGTACACCATCTTGGAAGCAGAGACCAGGCCCTTACCAGATACCAGGCCCTTACCAGATACCAACCTTACTGGCATCTTGATCGTAGACTTCCAAACCTCCAGAACTCCAGGATAACCTTCCATTTTGTATAAATTACCTAGTGTCCGATATTTTGCTATTACAACCCCAAAGGATGAAGAGAGCTTGTTCCATTGTTGAGGGCCCAAATAAGAACATTTTGTCTGTTTTTGGTTGAGCAATTTGGGAGAGCCCAATTAAGACTAATTACATCATATATAAAATAGTTTTTCAACTCAGGTACTTAAATAGGACATAAGCGTGCTGCAAACTATTGGTGACTATACATTTTTTACAATGATAAATTTTTTGCAATTCAGACAAGTTTACCATAGTTAAAATTATGTTTGAATACTCTTTGTGTGACTTTCTTTCTGAACACTATTGGAATAAAATTATCCACGAGTTTCTCATATTTCCCTATGTCTTGCAAGCAGTGTTACTAGCAGATATTTTTCTGGACTATCTTTTGAAGGATGTTTGGATAGCAAGGACCCATGGAAGATGGAGATATTATCTACCTCTGAGGCAGAGGGCAAGTCTGTTTTCTGTGCAGTATAATAAAAATAAAGTCTCCCTTCAGAGCAAAGATCGGTCAAGTTTCCTTTCAGCCATCTTATAATACATTGAGGTTTCCTAAGCATGAAGTTTCTCAGCTGTGATACAAACACAGTGGGCACAGCATCCACCTTGACCCATCTACATTGCTCCTGTCGGGCTTATTGTGGGTAAGAGCATGGGGATCAAATGAAACGTGAAATGCATGCTACCTGCTGTGCCAAGGGTAATACAGTCCCTTGTCTTTGAACAAAAATAAAATCCCATGTCTGCTGGTGAGATCCATGAAACAGTGGCAGGCTAACTTGTTAAATTATAGGTAGGATAAAAATCTCAGACCCTTCATAGTTCTTGATAAACTTCTAAATTTAAAATCAATATTTTTGCACACATGACCTCATCTGCTTTGACAGACTGATCTGTATTCACAATACCTCTTAATATTGCCAGGTTGTCACTATAAATACATGGATTCAGAAGTCTCCTAATTTTAGTATAATAGATTCCCTAAAATGTGACCTTCAAAGAACATGGGTTTTTTTGTTTGTTTGTTTGTTTTTAACTTATATTATTTTCAAGCAAGAGACTTGGACTTCAGAGGAATCATCTATTCACTTTCAGAGTCTTGTGGACTTTTATAACTTCAGCATTCAGAGATAGAATTAGCAAAAAAGAGGGCTAGTTTGGCCATTCTTATCTGTGTCAACTACAGAGGAACTGTCACCTAGCTCATATCACTGAAAATTTTTCTTTCTGATACCTGTTCAGTTCCCTGGAAAGGTATGTATGGTTTGTTTTAAAATGTACATTTCTTCTGTCAAGGCATATATCCAGTGCTAAAATATAAAATATCTTTTTAACTGTATTTAACTTTTATTCCCCATATGCCTTGGCAGAATTAGCTAAACCTGCAGATATGAATATTAAGATTGGGTATGAATCATGTGGGTGTCCTATTAGGAGGTTTCACAAATCCTTGAACTGATTCACCTTCAGTTATAAGCATCTCACCTATACTCCTGCTATAGCAGCCTAATTTATCTCTGTATATTAGTCAGGGTTCTCCAGAGAAACAGACCCTATAGGATACCTATAGATATAGAGGAATATATTCATTATTAGGATTTGGGTTGCACAATTATGGAGGCTGAGATGTACCACTATCTGCCATCGGCAAGCTGGTAGGTCATGAAAGCCAGTAGTATAGTTTCAGACCAAGCCTGAAGACCTGAGAACCAGGGATCTGATGGTGTAAGTTATGGCTCGAATCTAAGGCCCAAGAATGAAGACAGCCAATGTTTGTAGACAGGAGATGATGGATGGACTTGCTCAAGTAGAGAGAGCAAATTTGTCTTTTCTCTCTTTTTTAATTTTGTTTGGGCTTTCAATGGATTGGATGATGCCCATCTACATTGGTGAAGGTCACTTTCTTACTCTACTTATTCAAATGCTAATCTCTTCCAAAAATTCCTTCATATTAACACCAAGAAATCATGTTTTACCAACTGTCTGGGCATTCCTTAGCCTTGTCAACTTAACATATAAAATTAACCGCCACTTCTTGATTTCACTATTGCCTTCCAACAATCTTCTACAGATGGCCACCAAAGTAATTTCAAACATAAATTGTATCATAAAATATTCTGTAACTAAAATGATTGTTTTAGAAATATATTCTCTAACTCTTAAACGACCCTTAATCAATAAATTTGCACAATATGTTAAATCCATTCAGTTACTTTGGCACACATTTGGAGCACATACAAGAAAGGAATATTGCTCAAGGTTAAACATTCCATAAATGTTTCAGTGAGCTTTTATTTATGCCTGGGGTGAGCATTTGTTTACACCTGCTTTCAAAACTTTCCAAGGTAAAATTATTGCACCTCTGCTTTCTGATTTAAAATTTGTGAGTTTCAATTGCACATTTATTTAGATACTGGGTCAAGCCTCAGATTACATTTTAACAATAATATTAACATTTCTCACAGGTAGCCTCAGCGCGTCTCCATGCAGAAAAAGAGAGTTTCTATTCAGATGTGTTTTTATCAAGTTTCTCACTTTTAAATCTTTTTTTACTCCTTCCAAATACCAATCATGAGTTTTACACTTAATCAACAACTCCGAATGACTGTACTCCCAGTACTTGTCAAAGTATAACCACAAAATCAATACTGATCAATACTTCTCACAAACTATGTTGAATGAAACTATTTATAAATGATTATCTGAATAGGTAAATTCTTATCTGAAGAATAGATAAACTCATTCATCTACTATGAAGTATCTCATTCAGTTATGTAGGATCGTCAAAGAACTCTGAAACTTTTGGCTTACCCAAAAACTTACTGTGAGAGAAATTCAATTTGACATTAGATTATCATTACTTTTTGACAGTTTTTTAAAATAATAAATTGTATTTCAGTAACAGTGGTAGCTTAATATTTTGTGTTGACTATGTGCCCAGCACAATTCTAAGAATCATATGTGGCCGGGTGCAATGGCTCACACCTGTAATTCCAGCACTTGGAGAGGCCAAAGCAGGTGGATCACGAGGTCAGGAGATTGAGACCATCATGGCCAACATGGGTGAAACCCCATCTCTACTAAAAATACAAAAATTAGCTTGGCATAGTGGCACATGCCTGGAGTCCCAGCGACTCAGGAGGCTGAGGCACTAGAATCACTTGAACCCGGGAGGCAGAGGTTGCAGTGAGCCGAGATTGCACCCACTGCACCACTCCAGCCTGGCAACAGAGCAAGACTCCGTCTCAAAAAAAAAAAAGAAAAAGAAAAAAGTATCATGTGCATAAGATTTCATTTACTCTTCTCACACATACATAAAAACTTGAGTTAAACCCTATGATTTTCAATATTTTAACAATGAGGAAATTAAACCAACAAAGATTAATTTTCTTAAGCCCATTCTTCTTGTAAATAGTGGTAGGAAAATTTGAACCCAATTTAAGACCCCATTCCCTTAATCATTATAGAAACCACTACTGTAGTTAATTTCAGGATGTAACTAAGGAGCATGTTATTGCATTTATATAGTGCCCTCTTCATGAGGACTCATGGAAGGGAAAGTTCCTTCATATCAGTAGAAAGACAAAGAAATGTTCTTCTTTGAAGCCAAAAATTCTCCTTAATTTTCTAGACATTATAAATTATGTGAATAAAAATTTATTCTAGGGTTTTTAAGGTTTTAGGTCTAACATTTAAGTCTCTAATAGATCTTGAATTAATTTTCATATAAGGTGTAAGGAAGGAATCCAGTTTCAGCTTTCTACATATGGCTAACCAGTCTTCCCAGAACCATTTATTAAATAGGGAGTCCTTTCCCCATTTCTTGTTTTTCTCAGGTTTGTCAAAGATCAGATGGCTGTAGATGTGTGATATTATTTCTTAGGGCTCTGTTCTGTTCCATTGCTCTGTATCTCTGCTTTGGTACCGGTACTATGCAGTTTTGGTTACTGTAGCCTTGCAGTACAGTTTGAAGTCAGGTAGCATGATGCCTTCAGCTTTGTTCTTTTGGCTTAGGATTGTCTTGGCAATGCAGGCTCTTTTTTGGTTCCATATGAACTTTAAAGTAGTTTTTTCCAATTCTGTGAAGAAAGTCATTGGTAGCTTGATGAGGATGGCATTGAATCTATAAATTACCTTGGGCAGTATGGCCATTTTCACGATATCAATTCTTCCTATCCATGAACATGGAATGTCCTTCAATTTGTTTGTGTCCTCTTTTATTTCACTGAGCAGTGGTTTGTAGTTCTCCTTGAAAACATCCTTCACATCCCTCATAAGTTGGATTCCTGGGTATTTTATCCTATTTGAAGCAATTATGAATGGGAGTTCACTCATGATTGGCTCTGTGTTTGTCTGTTATTGGTGTATAAGAATGCTTGTGATTTTTGTGCATTGATTTTGTATCCTGAGACTTTGCTGAAGTTGCTTATCAGCTTAAGGAGATTTTGGGCTGAGATGGTGGGGTATTTGTTTCTCTAGCCTGATTGCCCTGGCCAGAACTTCCAACACTATGTTGAATAGGAGTGATGAGAGAGGGCATCCCCGTCTTGTGCCAGTTTTCAAGGGGAATGCTTCTAGTTTTTGCCCATTCAGTATCATATTGGCTGTGGGTTTGTCATAAATAGCTCTTATTATTTTGAGATATGTTCCATCAATACCGAATTTATTGAGAGTTTTTAGCATGAAGGGCTGTTGAATTTTGTCAAAGGTATTTTCTGCATCTATTGAGATAATCATGTGGTTTCTGTCTTTGGTTGTTTATATGCTGGATTACTTTTGTTGATTTGCATGTATTGAACCAGTCTTGCATCCCAAGGATGAAGCCCACTCGATCATGGTGTAAAACCTTTTTGACGTGCTGCTGAATTTGGTTTGCCAGTACTTTATTGAGGATTTTTGCATCGATATTCATCAGGAATATTGGTCTAAAATTCTCTTTTTTTGTTGTGTCTCTGCCAGGCTTTGGTACCGGGATGATGTTGGCCTCATAAAATGAGTTAGGGAGGATTCCCTCTTTTTCTATTAATTGGAATAGTTTCAGAAGGAATGGTACCAGATCCTCCTTGTACCTCTCGTAGAATTTGGTTGTGAATCCATCTGGTCCTGGACTCTTTTTGGTTGGTAGCCTATGAATTTTTGCCTCAATTTCAGAGTCTGTTATTGGTCTATTCAGAGATTCAACTTCTTCCTGGTTTAGTCTTGGGGGACTGTATGTGTCCAGGAATTTAACCATTTCTTCTAGGTTTTCTAGTTTATTTGCGTAGAGGTGTTTATAGTATTCTCTGATGGTAGTTTGTATATCTGTGGCATTGGTGGTGATATCCCCTTTATCATTTTTTATTGCATCTATTTGATTCTTCTCTCCTTTCTTCTTTATTAGTCTTGCTAGCAGTCTATCAATTTTGTTGATCTTTCAAAAAACCATCTCCTGGATTCACTGATTTTTTTGAAGGATTTCTTTTTTCTCTATTTCCTTCAGTTCTGCTCTGATCTTAGTTATTTCCTGCCTCCTGCTAGCTTTTGAATGTGTTTGCTCTTGCTTCTCTAGTTCTTTTAATTGTGATGTTAGGGTGTCAATTTAGAACTTTCCTGCTTTCTCTTGTAGGCAGTTAGTGCTATACATTTCCCTCTACACACTGCTTTCAATGTGTCCCAGAGATTCTGGTATGTTGTATCTTTGTTCTCATTGGTTTCAAAGAACAACTTTATTTCTGCCTTCATTTTGTTATGTGCCTAGTAGTCATTCAGGAGCAGGTTGTTCAGTTTCCCTGTAGTTGAGCGGTTTTGATTGATTTTCTTAATCCTGAGTTCTAGTGTGATTGCGCTGTGGTCTGAGAGACAGTTTGTTATAACTTCTGTTCTTTTACATTAGCTGAGGAGTGCTTTACTTCCAACTATGTAGTCAATTCTGGAAGAAGTGTGATGTGGTGTTGAGAAGAATGTATATTCTGTTGATTTGGGGTGGAGAGCTCTGTAGATGTCTATTAGGTCTGCATGGTGCAGAGCTGAGTTCAATTCCTGGATATCCTTATTAACTTTCGGTCTCATTGATCTGTCTAATGTTGACAGTGGGGTGTTAAAGTCTCCCGTTATTATTGTGTGGGAATCTAAGTCTCTTTGTAGTTCTCTAAGGACTTGCTTTATGAATCTGGGTGCTCCTGTATTGGTTGCATATATATTTAGAATAGTTAGCTCTTCTTGTTGAAATGATCCCTTTACCATTGTAATGGACTACTTTGCCTCTTTTGATCTTTGTTGGTTTAAAGTCTATATTATCAGAGACTAGGATTGCAAGCCCTGCCTTTTTTTTGTTTCCATTTGCTTGGTAGATCTTCCTCCGTCCCTTTAGTTTGAGCCTATGTGTGTCTCTGCATGTGAGATGGGTATCCTGAATACAGCACACTGATGAGTCTTGACTCTTTATCCAATTTGCCAGTCTGTGTCTTTTAATTGGTGCATTTAGCCCATTCACATTTAAGGTTAATATTGTTATACGTGAAGTTGATCCTGTCATTATGATGTTAGCTGGTTATTTTGCTCATTAGTCAATGCAGTTTCTTCCTAGCATCGATGGTCTTTACATTTTGGCATGTTTTTACAATGGCTGGTACCAGTTGCTCCTTTCCAGGTTTAGTGCTTCCTTCAGAAGCTCTTGTAGGGCAGGCCTGGTGGTGAAAAAAATCTCTCAGCTTTTGCTTGTCTGTAAAGGATTTCATTTCTCCTTCACTTATAAAACTTAGTTTGGCTGGATATGAAATTCTGGGTTGAAAATTCTTTTCTTTAAGAATGTTGAATATTGGCCCCCACTCTCTTCTGGCTTGTAGAGTTTCTGCCGAGAGATCTGCTGTTAGTCTGATGGGCTTCCCTTTGTGTGTAACCCGACATTTCTCTCTGGCTTCCCTTAGCATTTTTTCCTTCATTTCAACTTTGGTGAATCTGACAATTATGTGTCTTGGAGTTGCTCTTCTCGAGGAGTATCTTTGTGGCGTTCTCTGTATTTCCTGAATTTGAATGTTGGCCTGCATTGCTAGGTTGGGGAAGTTCTCCTGGATAATATCTTGTAAGTGTTTTCCAACTTAGTTCCATTCTCCTGGTCACTTTCAGGTACACCAATCAGACATAGATTTGGTCTTTTCACATATTCCCATATTTCTTGGAGACTGTTCATTTCTTTTTACTCTTTTATCTCTAAACTTCTCTTCTCACTTCATTTCATTCATTTGATCTTCAATCACTGATACCCTTTCTTCCAGTTGATCGAGTCGGTTACTGAAGCTTGTGGGTTTGTCACATAGTTCTCATGCCATGATTTTCAGCTCTATCATGTCATTTAAGGACTTCTCTACATTGGTTATTCTAGTTAGCCATTCATCTAACTCTTTTTTTCAAGGTTTTTAGCTTCTTTGTGATGGGTTCGAACTTCCTCCTTTAGATTGGAGAAGATTGATCATCTGAAGCCTTCTCTCAACTCATCAAAGTCATTCTCCATCCAGCTTTGTTCCATTGCTGGCAAGGAGCTGTGTTCCTTTGGAGGTGGGAGGTGCTCTGAGTTTTAGAATTTTCAGCTCTTCTGCTCTGTTTTTTCCCTATCTTTGTGGTTTTATCTACCTTTGGTCTTTGATGATGGTGATGTACAGATGGGGTTTTGGTGTGATATCCTTTCTATTTGTTAGTTTTCCTTCTAAGAGTCAGGACCCTCAACTGCAGGTTTGAGTTTGCTTGAGGTCCACTCCAGACCCTGTTTACCTGGCTATCAGCAGTGAAGGCTGCAGAAAAGTGAATATTGCTGAACAGCAAATATTGCTGCCTGATCATTCCTCTGGAAGCTTTGTCTCAGAGGGGTACCCAGCCGTGTGAGGTGTCAGTCTGCCCCTACTGGGGGGTGTCTCCCAGTTAGGCTACTCGGGGTTCAGGGACCCACTTGAGGAGGCAGTCTGTCCATTCTCAGATCTCAAACTCCATGCTGGGAGAACCACTACTCTCTTCAAAGCTGTCAGACAGGGGCATTTAAATATGCAGAGGTTTCTGCTCCCTGTTGTTTGGCTATGTCCTGTCCCCAGAGGTGGAGTCTACAGAGGCAGGCAGGCCTCCTTGAGCTGCATTGGGTTCCCCCCAGTTCAAGCTTCCTGGCTGCTTTGTTTACCTACTCAAGCCTCAGAAATGGCAGGCGCCCCTTCCCAAGCCTCGCTGCCACCCTGCAGTTAGATCTCAGACTGCGGTGCTAGCAATGAGGGCAGCCCCGTGGGTGTGGGACCCTCCGAGCCAGGTACAGGATATAATCTCCTGGTATGCCATTTGCTAAGACCCTTGGAAAAGCACACCATACCGGGGGAGTGACTCGATTTTCCAGGCACTGTGTGTCACAGTTTCCCTTGGCTAGGAAAGGGAATTCCCTTACCCCTTGTGCTTCCCAAGTGAGGTGATGCCTCACCCTGCTTCAGCTCTCAATCGTTGGACTGCACCCACTGTCCTGCACCCACTGTCCAACATGCCCCAGTGAGATGAACCTGGTATCTCAGTTGGAAATGCAGAAATAACCTGTCTTCTGTGTCACTCACACCAGGAACTGTAGCCTGCAGCTGTTCATATTCAGCCATCTTGGAACCACCCTCACAAATAGAGTTATAATCAGCATATGCCCACCCTATTCTCTTTATCTCTAAAGCAATTTAGGTAGTCTCTTTCCTTACTCTATGCTCACCATTGTTAGGGACAGTGAGTCTCAATTCTTCCTCCCCAGAGGAAAGAATTTGAGGGGCATAAGGCAGAGTGAGAGACTGAGGCAAGTTTTAGAGCAGGAGTAAAAGTTGAGCAAAAGTTTAGAGCAGGAATGAAAGAAAGAGGGACAAGTGGGCAACTTGAGAGATCAAGTGACCTGAATTCTGACTTGCAGTTTTATACATTGGCATATTTCTCCCCTCCCCCTTCTCCCCTCATTGTTTTCTTAGGGTTGCTGTCCACACATGCAGTGGCCTGCCATCACTTGAGATGGGCAGTGTGTTTATGAAGTTGTGCACATGGTCACTTTTTCCTTTACCAGTTGCATATTACATACATACTGATTACATACTAGTTAAACTCTGCCATTTTGTCTCTTAGTGCGCATGCTTGAAACAACTCACCTGACTCCTAAAATCTTATCAGAGAGCTGATCATTAGTTTCAGGTTTTTCTATCTATTGGGAGAATTTCTTTCCTTGGCACTTGATGCAACTAATTATTAGGCTGGTGAATAAGTAATTGCTGTTTTGCCATTACTTTTATTTTAGACCGTTAACAACCACTTGACCATCACCTGATGGTCATCTGACGTTCCTGACTGGGGAGAGGGGCCCTTTCCTTCCTTGCTAATGTCTGACTAACTGCCTACTATAACATTTCACACTTCAAGAGTCCAAGACCCCAATTCTTTGGGGAAAATGGATGAAAGTCAGTCTTCTCTAACTGCCTCCTGCTGATAGCGGGACCATGGTGGTTGTTCTATGGGCCTTGGGCTCTTGCTACCTGTCAGGGCATTGTAGCTCCATGGGTTGGCAAAAGCAGTATCCAGCCAGGTCCAAGGGAAAGAGGGGCATGATTTCACCTCTGTCTTGTCCCACTGATGGGCATCCTATGGGTACCCTACAGTAGGGTGGCTCTTGAACATTAAGGGGATGTATCACTCACTGAGTGCTTGATGGCCTGAAGGCAAGAGAAGACAAATCAGGTTATTAGATTTAGAAGTTGTCAAAATGAAATAAGTGAGTGAGGACAGCTTCAAAAAAATATCCTGAAGCTGCTGACATGCCCAGGTAGCTGAAAGCTATAGTCAGGCCTGCTAAGACTTAGGGGGATGGATTTGCTAGCCAATTTCAATATGTACCCAGCATTAGAGTATTGATCCAGATTTTTGCATTATCCATCCCTCCTATTTCTTCTGACCTGAGGCTAGAGATCACTAGTTGGTTCACAGAAATAAGCAGGGTTAGTCTAAATTGCAGACAAATCTCAAAAACAACTGATGAGACTAGAACCTAATAACAGGTACCATGGTACATGAACATAATTTTTCTCTCACCAGATCTCATTTCTATTAAAAACAAATCATGATAGAACTGATTTATTTGCAAAATAAGCTTTAGTCTTATTATACTTGGCCTGGCTATTTGTATAAAGGATAGCAAGAATAACTATTTGCCATATAGGCTACTTTTTAAATTGGCTTTGATGGAACTTTGTTCCAAGAGAAATCTCAGATAAGAATTTTTAAAACCTTAAGCTCAGCCATGGGTTTAAGTCTTCAAATACCTGTACCATCAAATACCTGTATCAGTTCAATAAATTCCCCTCCACTTGAGGTCCCAAGATAACTTGGGGCTCCTGGGCCTGTCACAAAGTGATATGCTTTACTTACCACAGGTCAGGAAGCCTATACAGGGACTGTGTAGAGTAGGTATGAGGCCAGTTTTCCCAAAGGGCTTTTATTGGATCTATAAGTCAAATATGATTCCTTAATGGAAAACACAAATTCCAGTTAGCAAGGCTTTGCAAAGTCTTGGTAAAATAACCAGTTCCCAATTGTGTCCTGTTGCAAAAGAAAACAGATTCTTACTGCACTTATGCAAATAACTATATTGACATAAGTTAAGAATATTCATAGTTTCCCAGTTATAGAAAAATCAGGTACAGAGAAACAAATATGCTCCGAATTTTGTTTACAGGAGTATACTTTATTCAGTTGTAAAAAGGTGTAAATAGAAGGATTATTTCAGTCTTCTATTAGGTCAGTCCATACAGTTGACTTATGTTCTGCTTAACATTCATGAACATTTCAGCTCTCCATAAGTGTCCTGAAAGTGTTTCCTCTATTCTCATGTCACAATCTCCAAATCAGAAACCTGCATTTAAGAACACCAGTTAGAGTCTGATAGCTGATGATAAAAACACATTTTAAAGAGGACCAAAATGGGGCCAGGTGCAGTGGCTCAAGACTGTAATCCCAGCACTTTGGGAGGCTGAAGTGGGTGGATCCTGAGGTAAAGAGATCGAGACTAGCCTGGCCAACATGGTGAAACCCCATCTCTACTAAAAATACATAAATTGGCTGGGCGTCGTGGCCCATGCCTGTGGCCCCAGCTACTTGGCAGGCTGAGGCAGGAGAATCGCTTGAACCCAGGAGGCAGAGGTTGCAGTGAGCTGAGATCACGCCACTGCACTCCAGCCTGGTGACAGAGCGAGACTTCATCTCAAAAATAATCATAATAAAAAAAGAGGATCAAAGCAAGACAACAATTTTATGTGGATGAAAAAAAGTCTTAGGGAAGCCACAGTCAAAGGCACAATTGACAAGGAAATTTGTTACCTTGTGGCACAAAATAATTTAACACTTACAATTATTACTAATAACATTTACTAAGTTACATTAGAATTATAGAAGTTTCACACGACTTTGGCCAAATATTGCCTTTGCTTTAGTGTACTATTAATGTTTAATCTAGTTCCTAATAAAACCTTATACACAAATCTATTCAATCTTTATCAGTTTGACTATAAGGTAAGATTCTCATCACCCTTTATAATTTTCTGTTAAAGAACAGAATGATGCTCTAAAAAAACATGCTGTGCTTTTATTCCAATGTTAAGTTTATGGAAAAACTGAAAAATACCTCTTTAACTTTAGCCTATATGATCACACACAGAATTTCTTTGACAAAATTATTTGACAAACCTCCCACAACTTGCTTTAACCTTCAGCTTTATCCTGTCTACTTTATAACAATCCTTTAACCCTCTAAGCTAGGCAAAAATTTACATTCCTATGCCTTCTTATAATCTTTTACTAAAAGTACATTCTACTTTCCTTACATGCCTTGCATTAAAAACTGTTTTTCCAGTAGCCTCAAGCATATGTTACACTGTTAGCACTTAGCACCTTTTACTTTTGGTGTACGACTTGGTAAGTAAATGATGTTAATTATGTACTCGGTGTGGAGTCTAGGACATCAGATGGAAATACAGATAAAGTTTGACTCTTACAAGCATAGCTAGGGAGCATGGATAACTCTGTATATCCCAAGGCCTTACCTAAAATTTAATGACTTTAAAGTGGGCAAGCTGTACATTTAAGAGTCATAGTAGCAGTTTATGAAGCATTTATTATGCCTAATAACCTTTACAATTATATACTATTTATTTATGTAAATTCCCTTTCATGAATCTTTTTATGACCTACACCAAATATCTGTTAGGACTTTCTGACTTGTCCTAAACATCCTTCTTTTTAAACAACCAGTCATTTTACTTTGGGACAATAATTTACCATACAAGATCCTTTCTCATATAAAATCTACTTTCTTTATAACCTTCCTTAGCAAAAATAGTTCTTTACCTTAATATTCTTTGAATTAGACAGAAATCATTTTCCTTTCTGTTAGTAACTCATGGTTTGCACTATGTGTTGCCATGAGAAGTGCCTGTGAAGGGGGAGCAGATAAAGAGTTTATCTATATACTGTAGAAGTTATCCCCCCTCAAGAGATTGCTCAGTTAGAGTTTTTGCTAGGGCCTATCCAAATAAGTGTGAGCTATTTCAAAACCCCTGAGGAAAGACAGTCCAAGTCAAAGTTATTGCTTAAATATTTAGGTATTTTTCCCCAAGAGAAATAGAGATATTAGAGCAAAAGACAAATTTAGAGGTTGAGTAAGTATTAAACTGGCACCCATTTTGAAAAGTATGTTTTTGCCCCAAAGGGTCATGATTCTTTTCTTTTGGAGGGAAGAGGTGCCATTTACCCAATTACCTGACAGGATTTGGAGGACACCTGCTCAGAGAAGGAGATTAGCACAGAGTAGGAAGCTCTTGAACCCAAAAGGGAAATTTATAATTTTATATGCCACCTCCAAAATGGCTCTTGCCCTGTTGATGATGATGTCTAATCTGGGAGCTGGCTGGAGCAGAGAGTGCCTTCAGCTCAAGCTCATCAAAGGTTGGGATTCTATCCCGGGGGCTCTTTGGCCTTCAGGGCACTCCAGTTTTAGTGGCTAAGTTTGTGGCAGAGGGGACAAGCCATGCATGGCTTTTTCCCATTTAACCCAGTGGGGCAGTTTGCCTTCCAGTGAACCTGGCTTTCCCTATCAATGGCAGTTACCTGGAGGAGTGTCCTTAGGACAATCTGGAGGGGACTGGAGAGCTTGTAAAGCAGCCAGTAGATGAACCTGTGTCTTATTTCTGTGTTTTTTCTTCTTTTTTCTTCTGTCCTCTTTATTCCTGCTCTCAGTTGTAAAAGACTGGAGGCTAATTTGAGGATTTCCTGCATAAGATTACTGGGGTCTAAGATGATTTTTGTATTTTCTCCCAGTTCATTTTTAGGTCAAACAGTATTACATAGGAAAACTAGTTTTTTGTTAAAAGTTTAGGAGTATGCAAACTTTTTTCAGTTTTTGGGAATCATCCAAGCGGCAAATCCTCTGGCATGGAGATTCTATTACTCATTTGTGAAGAGATAAGACAGGAGAAAAAAAGGAAAAAGAAGGTGTCCCTCTTGCTATCTTATTATCCTGAATAGGGCATCCACCATTTGTCCTTCGCAATCTGGAATAAATCTGTCCTATTTTGTAACCTTAACCTTGGTCTCATCTCATCACAATTACCCACTCGAGAACACAGGAGATACCAGAGTGACAGAGAGCTGACTGTTCATCCTTGGGGTTCCAAAATAACCAGTCTTAACCCTGCCTTTATCTCTGTTCTAGTGGTAATCTGTTAGCCTGGGACCAACCTTCATCTCTTTCTAACGGGTCCCTTGAACCTGTGGTCTTGGGCTGGCCTATATCCTTGTCTCCATGACCTTATAATGACTCTCACTCAGAGTATTCTACCAACAAAATGATTATCTATTTTCTCAGATTTCTATTTCCCATGGTCTTTGAGTAGACAAGAAGCCTGTTTTTTAGCTAACTACAGCAAAGACTGGTCTTCTCTCCCTTTGAATATGATCTTGAAGGTCTTTTATTTTCCTAATTTTTTTTTATTATTATACTTTAAGTTCTAGGGTACATGTGCATAACGTGCAGGTTTGTTACATATGTATACTTGTGCCATGTTGCTCTGCTGCACCCATCAACTCGTCAGCACCCATCAACTCATCATTTACATCAGGTATAACTCCCAATGCAATCCCTCCCGCCTCCCCTCTCCCCGTGATAGGCCCTGGTGTGTGATGTTCCCCTTTCCGAGTCCAAGTGATCTCATTGTTCAGTTCCCACCTATGAGTGAGAATATGCAGTGTTTGGTTTTCTGTTCTTGCGATAGTTTGCTGAGAATGATGGTTTCCAGCTGCATCCATGTCCCTACAAAGGACACAAACTCATCCTTTTTTATGGCTGCATAGTATTCCATGGTGTATATGTGCCACATTTTCTTAATCCAGTCTGTCACTGATGGACATTTGGGTTGATTCCAAGTCTTTGCTATTGTGAATAGTGCCGCAATAAACATACGTGTGCATGTGTCTTTATAGCAGCATTATTTATAATCCTTTGGGTATATACCCAGTAATGGGATGGCTGGGTCATATGGTGCTTCTAGTTTTAGATCCTTGAGGAATCACCATACTGTTTTCCATAATGGTTGAACTAGTTTACAATCCCACCAACAGTGTAAAAGTATTCCTATTTCTCCACATCCTCTCCAGCACCTATTGTTTCCTGACTTTTTAATGATTACCATTCTAACTGGTGTGAGATGGTATCTCATTGTGGTTTTGATTTGCATTTCTCTGATGGCCAGTGATGATGAGCATTTTTTAATGTGTCTGTTGGCTGTATGAATGTCCTCTTTTGAGAAATGTCTATTCATATCCTTTGCCCACTTTTCAATGGGGTTGTTTGTTTTTTTCTTGTAAATTTGTTTGAGTTCTTTGTAGGTTCTAGATATTAGCCCTTTGTCTGATGCATAAAAATCCTCAATAAAATACTGGCAAACCAGATCCATCAGCACATCCAAAAGCTTATCCACCATGATCATGTTGGCTTCATCCCTGGGATGCAAGGCTGGTTCAACATACGCAAATCAATAAACGTAATTCAGCAAATAAACAGAACCAAAGACAAAACCCACATGATTATCTCAATAGATGCAGAAAAGGCCTTTGACAAAATTCAACAGCCCTTTGTGCTAAAAACTCTCAATAAATTCGATATTGATGGAACATATCTCAAAATCATAAGAGCTATTTATGACAAACCCACAGCCAATATCATACTGAATGGGCAAAAACTGGAAAAATTCCCTTTGAAAACTGGCACAAGACAGGGATGACCTCTCTCACCACTCCTATTCAACATAGTGTTGGAAGTTCTGGCTAGGGCAATCAGGCAAGAGAAAGAAATCAAGGGTATTCAGTTAGGAAAAGAAGAAGTCAAATTGTCCCTGTTTGCAGATGACATGATTGTATATTTAGAAAACCCCATTGTCTCAGCCCAAAATCTCCTTAAGCTGATAAGAAACTTCAGCAAAGTCTCAGGATACAAAATTAATGTGCAAAAATCACAAGCATTCTTATACACCAGTAACAGACAAAGAGAGCCAAATCATGAATGAACTCCCATTCACAATTGCTTCAAAGAAAATGAAATACCTAGGAATCCAACTTACAAGGGATGTAAAAGACCTCTTCAAGGAGAACTACAAACCACTGCTCAGAGAAATAAAAGAGGACACAAACAAATGGAAGAACATACCAAGCTCATGGATAGGAAGAATTAATATCGTGAAAATGGCCATACTGCCCAAGGTAATTTATAGATTCAATGCCATCCCCATCAAGCTACCAATGAGTTTCTTCACAGAATTGGAAAAAACTGCTTTAAAGTTCATATGGAACCAAAACAGAGCCCGCATTGCCAACACGATCCTAAGTCAAAAGAAGAAAGCTGGAGGCATCATGCTACCTGACTTCAAACTATACTACAAGGCTATAGTAACCAAAACAGCATGGTACTGGTACCAAAACAGAGATATAGACCAATGGAACAGAACAGAGTCCTCAGAAATAATACCACACATCTACAGCCATCTGATCTCTGACAAACCTGAGAGAAACAAGAAATGGGGAAAGGATTCCCTATTTAATAAATGGTGCTGGGAAAATTGGCTAGCCATAAGTAGAAAGCTGAAACTGGATCCTTTCCTTACTCCCTATACGAAAATTAATTCAAGATGGATTAGAGACTTAAATGTTAGACCTAATACCATAAAAACTCTAGAAGAAAACCTAGGTAATACCATTCAGAACATAGGCATGGGCAAGGACTTCATGTGTAAAACACCAAAAGCAATGGCAACAAAAGCCAAAATTGACAAATGGGATCTAATTAAACTAAAGAGCTTCTGCACAGCAAAAGAAACTACCATTAGAGTGAACGGGCAACCTACAGAATGGGAGAAAATTTTTGAAGACCTTGATGCATGTTGAAAAGGGTGTGGAAGTTGTCAGAGAATTTGAGGATACAGAAGTAAGTGGGAGGAAGCAAGAGGGATACTCATAAAAAACCTTCATATACTTGCAGAAACAGTAGCCTTTAGATTTAAGAGGGAAACATTTATTTGCACTCTTAACATAAAGTAGTAACTTCCAGAGGACTTAGGGCTTGGGGAAAAGTTTGCGAATGGCAAGGGAATAACTGTCCTTCCTCCTAAAGGGGTGCTAACTCAAAAAAAGAAAGTAGGTGGGATCCTTAACAAACCACCATGTGAAGCCCCATGCAGGCATATAAACTGCTTCAAAAGCCACCAAAAAATTTAGCCCTAGAGCATAACAGGGACAAAAAGTGCATGGTAAGTCATAAAGAGCTGGCAGAGTCCAGGTTCCAATTACTGTTGGTCCCAGCAATGTGCCAGCAGATGGGAAGAGTTGGAAGTAATCTGAGCTGGTAGGGTAAAAACAAGAATAAATCACAGGGAATATTTGCAAGAGAGCCTGTGTATTTGCTTCCATGCTAACGCAAGAGCCACAGGTACATGAATATCAGGGAGTATATATTTAAGAAGTCACGTGGCATGTGAGGTGAAAGTAATGAAAAGGCAGAGATGGATGGTCTTGTGGTGCACACGGCCATTTCAGAATACACGCGGAGAATAGGTCGTGGGGTTTTGGGGAACCTCAGTTGGAAGAGCAGAGGAAACCCCAGACATTGCATGGTCTTATACTTCAGACTTACCACTCTCACAAGCCTGTTGTCCAGGAGGGTCATTAGTGTCTCCATTCCACTCTGTGCAGACTCCAAAGTCCTTCCCAACCCTGCAAGCCACCCAACAGAGCAAGCTGAGGGATCAGCCATGGGGAGCAGAGCCACTGTGACTGGGAGGGTCTTGGTTAGTAAGCAAGAGAGTGAGAGGGGAGAAGGAAACTGTGTACAAGGACTGAACACCTTCAGCCAAAGAAGGCAAGGCATAAAGGTGTCTTACCACTAGGGAATGTATCCAAGTCATGTGGCACCATGTTAGCAGCAGTGAATCTATATGGGTATGCAGCAACCTCAATTTTTGCTCCCTCAGAAGAAAGAATTTGACTGAAGGGCATAAAGCAGAGTGAGAGACTGAGGCACATTTTAGAACAGGCATGAAAGTTTATTTAAAAGCTTAGAGCAGGAACAAAAGGAAATAAATTGCACTTGGAAAAGGGCCAAGCAGGCGACTTGAGAGATCAAGTATCCTGTTTGACCTTTGACTTGGAGTTTTATATGTTGGCATACTTCTGAGATCTTGCATCCCTTCTCCCAATTCTTCCCTCGGGTGGGCTGTTCCTATGTGCAGTGGCCGGCCGACTCTTGGGAGTGGCTGCATGCTCAGTGTGTTTACTGGAATTGTGCATGTGCTCACTTCAGGCATTTTTCTCATACTAGTTGAGTGTTCCTAGAGGAAGTCATACACCAGTAAACCTCTGCCATTTTTCCTCTTAGTGTTCATGCTCGAGACCACTCACCCAGTTCCTGAGACCTTATTAGGAAGCTGATCACTAGTTTCAGGTTTTTCTATCTATTGGGAGACTACCTTTCTCTGGCGCTGGATGTGCCCAACTATTGTTTTAGAGAGACGGCTAACAACGGCCTGACCGTCATCTGACGTTCAGCTGACATTCCTGGTGGGATGCAGGGAGCTCTCTCCTGCCCTGATCATGTCTGACTACCTACCTACTATAACACCATTACTGATTCTCTCAGATTCGTGAAAATACTGTGTAACATACAGAAGCTGCTAATATTTTCAGGAATCCATTGTTCTTATTTTATGTTGATAGCAATGTCAATGAGAAGCTCTTTGAGAAGTAATTTGGCAACAGTTATCAGGAACCAAGAATATGTTTTCTCTTTACATATTTCTAAAGAAAAAAAAATTGAAATAAAGTTTAACAACCGTGAACATATCAGTAGTATTAGCACCTTTTCCTGCTTTCACTTTCCTCTCTCTCTCTATCTCTGTCTCTGTCTCTCTCTCTCTCTCAACCTCAATAGTGTCACCTCTATTTCTATTTTACATTATTCTCCACTCTTCTCAAAAGTCTTGGTCTTCACTGAGGTTTTAATATCTCACCTTGTACCTTAGGTGTTTGCAATATATTTTTATCAGGGCAGCACCTCTCTGAAAGAAATTTTAGTACTCATTCCTAATATCATTTATGACTATGACAAATTGGTAAAACTTAACTGTTAAACACTACAGAAACAGGCAGTTATAGCCATTAATGAGATTATCTTAAAACTAACAAGAATATGGAATAATTGTCATACACAAATGCTAGGGTAAAAAGACTGAATTCAAAATTTAATCCATGAAGTGATTAAAACCACCAAAAAATGAGATGGATATATATGAATAACACCTTAAATGTACAAGGCAAAAGAGCGAATAAAATATATTGCCAGTGGTTTAATACATGGGCTTTTGGGTGAATATATTTCTTTCAGAATCTTTGCTATGATTATAATCTCATTTGCATAATGGACACATATAAAATATAGCGGAAAAGGAGTTATAAACAAGATACAGTGTTATGCCTTGAGTCTCAATGGGCAGTGTTGATTTGGAGATTCTCAGTGGAATCTCAGCTCTCCTACTCTGAGCCCTCCCACTACATACTCAAATTTGCTGCAGTGCTGCAAGGGATAATTTTTAACAATAATTTTAATTCACAAGAACAGAGACTTTCCTACTCACTGCCCACACATTATTCCATTTCTATCTCTTTAGAGGAATAATTCCTTAGCCGTGCCATTAGGTTTCTAAACATAGAACCCCAGATTCCCTTGTCTGCAGAGAGCTTAGAGTCATGTGCACATAGCAGTGGCTCAAAATTCCCATGAAAAGCAGCAAGAAACCATGTTTCTCCAAAATTCCTTTTGTATGGCAAGTCCCACATCTCCTCAGCACCCTTCTTGGGTTTTGTTCTCAGTCATTCCTCTTATATTTGTTTGTTTTGGAAAACCTTCAATCATTTGTCTCCTTTTGGATGCAAGAGAAATCAGAAATGTTTCTGATTTACCAAAGCACTCTTAGAAAAGCGCATACAATTTTTGTCAATTTATTCTTCATAATTAGGCCATCTTCACTGATAACAGAGCTTGAATGCTTTGGAAGTCTTAAGATTTAGAACATTATGATTTCTGTTTTGTAACTTTTCTAACTTTGCCTCCCTTCCATGTTTTTTTGAGAACAATTTTGCTTCCTAAACTCCACTTCATACTTCTCTTTGGATACGAAATCATTCCCCTTCTCAAAAGTTAAATTAAATGAACCTTGTGTACACTGTTATTCCTAAAAAGTAAAAACCAGAATTTAAACATTGTTTCTTTAAGATATGTGCCTCAATTATTTGTACCCATCTTTTAAATTTTATTTTATCTTAATGTATCTTTGAAGTTTTTCTTTTGACAGATAATGGAAAACAAGAGGGAAGGAGGAGGGGAGGAGAAAGGACACAAGCCTGCATTTACTGAGCAGAGCAGCAGCACCAAAATAACTTCCACTATTGTATTCTTTTCCACCTCCAGCAAAGGTGGTATAGTTTCAGACTGGGAACAATTTGTCTCCTTTTGCTTCAGATGACTTTCTTGCTTTAACTAACATTGTGGGTAGGGGGAGTGGACACGATCTGTTCCAAATGTTCTTAGGCAGAATAACAGAGTTTAGGTTAAATGAACCTAAGAATGCACACAGCACCATTCTGCATTTAGCATATTAAACAACAACCAAAAAAAAAAAAAAAAAAAAAGCAGATTTTTTTTTTTATAGCTTCACATGCTTCTTCTCTTTGCCAGTGGTTTTCCCAGTAGCTCTCAAGCTATTTTTAAACACTAAAAAAATAACAAAGCACTGACACCTTTTCTGAGGACAGATGAGCCTTTAATCTTTCATAACATGCCAGTGAATTTAGTTGAGACATAGTTTTTGGTATAAGTTGTCTGTGATTTGTGTTGCTAGGTTATAAAAATGTCTATGGCCCAGTCCATTTTTCCATTCTTTTGGAGAATGGAATCCTGCAGTAGTTAGGGTAATTATTCTATGGCCATGCTCATTTTGTAGACATTTTGTGGCCCTTAATATATTGTCTTAGATCTAGACAACAACCCATCTGTGAAAAAATCTCCATAGCAAGAGGCACCAAATTACAATGATAAGCTAAAACAACCCCAGAGAGCGTGGAAACACCAACACCCTGCCCCCCACCCCCAAACTATAAGACTGATACACAATCCTCTGGGAAATGAGCTGAGAAAAAAACCATAACATGTAATAAATTCTCAGTGAATGAATGGATAACCAAATATGCAATACTACAGAAGTATTTATATCTGAAGAATGTTTAATAAATTTACTTGTGGAGACACCTTACCATTTTAAAATTCTGAACAGAATTTTTGTGGAGGTAAAATACATACAACATAAGATTTAACATTTCCCCCCATTTTAAGTGTACAATCCAGTGGTATCAATTATATTCACAATGATGTGCGACCATCACCACCATCCACTTCCAGAACTTTGTATTCTGTACCTATTAAATAATAACTCCCCATTGACCCCTTCCCCACCCTTGGTAACCTCCGTTTCTATCTCTATGGATTTGCGTATTCTAGGTACCTCATGTATGTGAATAATATAATATTTGTCTTTTTGTGGCTGGCTTATTTTAAACTGCATTTTCTTTCCAGGTTTGCCCTTATTAGGGCATTATCAAAATTTCATTTCCTTTTAAGACTGAATAATATTCCATCGAATATTATTGTATATTAATATATACACCACAATTTGCTTTGTTGTGTGCTGATGAATATTTGGGTTGTTCCACCTTTTAGCTATTGTAAATAATGTTGCTATGAACACTGGTATACAAGTATCTCTCTGGGTCTGTGCTTCCAGTTGTTTTGTGTAAATCTTAGAAGTGTAATTGCATGATCGTGTGGTAATTTTAGGTTTAATTTTTTGAGGAATCTCCATCTTGTCTTCCATAGTGGCTGTACTATTTACATTCCTACCAGCAGTGCACAGGGATCCCAAATTCAGGAAGATATTTTACTTTTCAAACCCCACCCCTCCTTCTATGTGTGTCAAGCATTTATTGAACATTTATAATCAACCAGATGTCAGAGTGAGTCAAGGACAAATTAGGCATTGTTAAACTTGTGTTCTTTGAATTGAAAAAAAAAGTCCTGATAAGAGTTTGGGTAGTTCAAAATTAAAATCTGATGTTCATTGATTTATATAAAAGTATGTATTGCCTATCAGTTGAAGTTATTTGCATTAATAGGGTATTTTCTTTGCTTTATTCCTGTGCTTATTATTTTTAGATCCTAGCAATATCAAAAAATGAGTACATTAATAATATTCATGTTGGCTACAGTCAACTGAATGCAAATATTGTAACTTATTTTAGTCTGCCCAATATTTAATAATACTATAACAGGCAAGAACTAGATAGTTATTATAATCATGATTAATTTTAAATGCTTACTAGGTGGTAAAAACTGGGTTAAGTGCTTTACATACATTATCTATGACATAGGAACTATTATGTTCATGCTAGGAATGAGGAAACTGAGACTCAAAGACACTGGGGAAATGTGTCCAAGGTCACATGGTTAGTATATGGTAGAGTTTACCTGGTCAGATTCCAAGTTCAGAATCCTAATTGCCTCATTTATTTTGACAGTGCTTGGTAATAGTTAAATACACAGAAGTTTTATGAGAGGAAATATTAAGAAATAATTTTCAAATTTCATCCTAATTTTCAAGTTTCATCTTAACTCTTGACAGCCATTAACAGTGTTCCAATTGCTTCTACACATAGTTTGAAACAGCTGGAATAGGATTATATTGCTATTATTTATCAATTTAGAATGTTGTTATTATTTACTTCTGGGAAATCACATACCTCCTCAGAATAGTATGTATCTATATTTATTGAATATATGAAAGTTTCTTTACACTTTTGAATATAAAGCCCAGCAGAATTGGAACTAGAACATTTAATCAATTTTAGGAATTTCAGAAAGTTTAGCAAAAACTCATCTAAAAGGTTTTTCTAAGATAAAGTCTTCCTTTGGCTTCCTATTTTACTTAAAGTAAAATCTCAAACCCATTACCTAAAACTCATGACATCTCTCAGACCTCATGGCCACAACTCCCACCTCATTCACTCTCCTCCAGGTTTACAGGACCCTGTGGCTGTTGCTCTAACACACCAAGCAAACTCCCACATCAGGACATTTTCACTTTCTATCTCCTATTTGAAATCCTGTCCTTCCTGGCATTCACGTGGCTCATTTCTTAGTTCCTTCAGGTATCAAGCAAATGTCACACTCCTGACAACCCTCTATAAGATATAAAATATCCCCTCATCTTTATCAGTCACCCAGGCTTCACTTTGCTTTATTCATCTTTATAGCACATTTCATTATGCAACGTATTACATGTTTTTGTTAGTTATCCATATCCTTCCATTAAAAAATGATGGTCTTGATTTCGTTCACGTCTAAGTTTTCTTTACGTAAGATGTAACTGGTTCTCAATCAATATTTGTTGTTTGAAGAAAGAGAGAAGGAAGGAGGAAAAGAAGGATGATATAAATTATTTCATTTATATGCAGAGCAAGGAACATAAAATATCCTTAAATCCAGGCAATTTGTGATGCTAACAGAGATTTTTTTTATTATTTTTTATTTTTTATTATACTTTAAGTTCTAAGGTACATGTGCACAACATGCAGGTTTGTTACATATGTATACATGTGCCATGTTGGTGTGCTGCACCCATTAACGCGTCATTTACATTAGGTATATCTCCTAATGCTATCCTTCCCCTGCTCCCCCAATAGGACCCAGTGTGTGATGATCCCCTCGCTGTGTCCAAGTGTTCTCATTGTTCAATTCCCACCTGTGAGTGAGAACATGTGGTGTTTGGTTTTCTGTTCTTGTGGTAGTTTGCTGAGAATGATGGTTTCCAGCTGCATCCATGTCCCTACAAAGGACACGGACTCATCATTTTTGATGGCTGCATAGTATTCCATGGTGTATATGTGCCACATTTTCTTGATCCAGTCTGTCACTGATGGACATTTGGGTTGATTCCAAGTCTTTGCTATTGTGAATAGTGCCACAATAAGCATACGTGTGCATGTGTCTTTATAGCAGCATGACTTATAATCCTTTGGGTATATACCCAGTAATGGGATGGCTGGGCCAAATGGTATTTCTAGTTCTAGATCCTTGAGGAATCTCCACACTGTTTTCCACAATGGTTGAACTAGTTTACAGTCCCACCAACAGTGTAAAAGTGTTCCTATTTCTCCACATCCTCTCCAGCACCTGTTGTTTCCTGACATTTTAATGATTGCCATTCTAACTGGTGTGAGATGGTATCTCACTGTGGTTCTGATTTGCATTTCTCTGATGGCCAGTGATGAGCATTTTTTCATGTGTCTGTTGGCTGTATGAATGTCTTCTTTTGAGAAGTGTCTGTTCATATCCTTTGCCCACTTTTCGATGGGGTTGTTTGTTTTTTTCTTGTAAATTTGATTGAGTTCTTTATAGGTTCTGGATATTAGCCCTTTGTCAGATGAGTAGATTGCAAACATTTTCTCCCATTCTGTAGGTTGCCTGTTCACTCTGATGGTAGTTTCTTTAGCTGTGCAGAAGCTCTTTAGCTTAATTAGATGCCATTTGTCAATTTTGGCTTTTGTTGCCATTGCTTTTGGTGTTTTAGACATAAAGTCTTTGCCCATGCCTATGTCCTGAATGGTATTACCTCTGTTTTCTTCTAGAAAATGGTTTTAGGTCTAACATTTAAGTCTCTAATCCATCTTGAATTAATTTTGGTATAAGGAGTAAGGAAAGGATCCAGTTTCAGCTTTCTACTTATGGCTAGCCAATTTTCCCAGCACCATTTATTAAATAGGGAATCCTTTCCCCATTTCTTGTTTCTCTCAGGTTTGTCAGAGATCAGATGGCTGTAGATGTGTGGTATTATTTCTGAGGACTCTGTTCTGTTCCATTGGTCTATATCTCTGTTTTGGTACCAGTACCATGCTGTTTTGGTTACTGTAGCCTTGTAGTATAGTTTGAAGTCAGGTAGCATGATGCCTCCAGCTTTCTTCTTTTGGCTTCGGGTTGTCTTGGCAATACAGGGTCTTTTTTGGTTCCATATGAACTTTAAAGCAGTTTTTTCCAATTCTGTGAAGAAACTCATTGCTAGCTTAATGGGGATGGCATTGAACCTATAAATTACCTTGGGGAGTATGACCATTTTCACAATACTGATTCTTCCTCTCCATGAGCATGGTATGTTCTTCCATTTGTTTGTGTCCTCTTTTATTTCACTGAGCAATGCTTTGTAGTTCTCTTTGAAGAGGTCCTTTACATCCCTTGTAAGTTGGATTCCTAGGTATTTTATTCACTTTGAAGCAATTGTGAATGGAAGTTCATTCCTGATTTGGCTCTCTGTTTGTGTTTTACTGGTGTATTAGAATGCTTGTGATTTTTGCACATTGATTTTGTATCCTGAGACTTTGCTGAAGTTGCTTATCAGCTTAAGGAGATTTTGGGCTGAGACAATGGGGTTTTCTAAATATACAATCATGTCATCTGCAAACAGGGACAATTTGACTTCCTGTTTTCCTAACTGAATACCCTTTATTTCTTTCTCCTGCCTGATTGCCCTAGCCAGAACTTCCAACACTGTGTTGAATAGGAGTGGTGAGAGAGGCATCCCTGTCTTGTGCCAGTTTTCAAAGGGAATGCTTCCCGTTTTTGCCCATTCAGTATGATATTGGCTGTGGGTTTGCCATAAATAGCTCTTATTATTTTGAGATACGTTCCATCAATACCGAATTTATTGAGCATTTTTAGCATTAAAGGCTGTTGAATTTTTCAAAGGCCTTTTCTGCATCTATTGAGATAATCATGTGGTTTTTGTTTGGTTCTGTTTATATGCTAGATTACGTTTATTGATTTGCGTATGTTGAACCAGCCTTGCATCCCAGGGATGAAGCCCACTTGATCATGGTGGATAAGCTTTTTGATGTGCTGCTGGATTTGATTTGCCAGTATTTTATTGAAGACGTCTCCATCAATGTTCATCAGGGATATTGGTCTAAAATTCTCTTTTCTTGTTGTATCTCTGTTAGGCTTTGGTATTAGGATGATGTTGGCCTTGTAAAATGAGTTAGGGAGGATTCCCTCTTTTTCTATTGATTGGAATAGTTTCAGAAGGAATGGTACCAACTTCTCCTTGTACCTCTGGTAGAATTTGGCTGTGAATCTGTCTGGTCCTGGACTTTTTTTGATTGGTAGCCTATTAATTATTGCCAAAATTTCAGAGCCTGCTATTGGTCTATTCAGAGATTCAACTTCTTCCTGGTTTAATCTTGGGAGAGTGTAAGTGTCCAGGAAATTATCCATTTTTTCTAGGTTTTCTGGTTTATTTGCATAGAGGTGTTTATAGTATTCTCTGATGGTAGTTTGTATTTTTGTGGGGTCGGTGGTGATATCCCCTTTATCATTTTTTATTGTGTCTATTTGATTCTTTTCTCTTTTCTTCTTTATTAGTCCCGCTAACGGTCTATCAATTTTGTTGATCTTTTCAAAAAACCAGCTCCTGGATTCATTGATTTTTTGGAGGGTTTTTTGTGTCTCTATCTCCTTCAGTTCTGCTCTGATCTTAGTTATTTCTTGCCTTCTGCTAGCTTTTGAATGCGTTTGCTCTTGCTTCTCTAGTTCTTTTAATTATGATGTTAGGCTGTCAATTTTAGATCTTTCCTGCTTTCTCTTGTAGGCATTTAGTGCTATAAATTTCCCTCTACACACTGCTTTCAATGTGTCCCAGAGATTCTGGTATGTTGTATATTTTGTTCTCATTGGTTTCAAAGAACATCTTTATTTCTGCTTTCATTTTGTTATGTACCCAGTAGTCATTCAGGAGCAGGTTGTTCAGTTTCTGTGTAGTTGAGCGGTTTTGATTGAGTTTCTTAGTCCTGAGTTCTAGTTTGATTGCACTGTGTCTGAGAGAGAGTTTGTTATAATTTCTGTTCTTGTACATTTGCTGAGGAGTGCTTTACTTCCAACTATGTGGTCAATTTTGCAATACGTGTGATGTGGTGCTGAGAAGAATGTATATTCTGTTGATTTGGGGTGGAGAGTTCTGTAAATGTCTATTAGGTACACCTGGTGCAGAGTTGAGTTCAATTCCTGAATATCCTTGTTAAATTTCTGTCTCGTTGATCTGTCTAATGTTGATAGTTGGGTGTTAAAGTCTCTCATTATTATTGTATGGGAGTCTAAGTCTCTTTGTAAGTCTCCAAGGACTTGCTTTATGAATCTTGGTGCTCCTGTATTGGGTGCATATATATTTAGGATAGTTAACTCTTCCTGATGAATTGATCCCTTTACCATTATGTAAGGGCCTTCTTTGTCTCTTTTGATTTTTGATGGTTTAAAGTCTGTTTTATCAGAGACTAGGACTGCAACCCCTGCTTTTTGTTTTGCTTTGTTTTCCACTTGCTTGGTAGATCTTCCTCCATCCCTTTATTTTGAGCCTATGTGTGTCTCTGCATGTGAGATGGATATCCTGAATACAACAAATTGATGGGTCTTGACTCTTTATCCAATTTGCCAGTCTGTGTCTTTTAATTGGGCCATTTAGTCCCTTTACGTTTAAGGTTAATATTGTTATGTGTGAACTTGATCCTGTCATTATGATATTAGCTGGTTATTTTGCTCGCTAGTTGATGCAGTTTCTTCCTAGCATCGATGGACTTTACATTTTGACATGTTTTTGCAATGGCTAGTACCTGTTGTTCCTTTCCATGTTTAGTGCTTCCTGTAGGATCTCTTGTAGGGCAGGCCTGGTGATGATAAAATCTCTAAGCATTTGCTTGTCTGTAAAGGATTTTATTTCTCCTTCACTGATGAAACTTAGTTTGGCTGGATATGAAATTCTGGGTTGAAAATTCTTTTCTTTAAGGATGTTGAATATTGGCCCCCACTCTCTTCTGGCTTGGAGAATTTCTGCCGAGAGATCTGCTGTTTATCTGATGTGCTTCCCTTTATGTGTAACCTGACCTTTCTCTCTGGCTGCCCTTAAGATTTTTTCCTTCATTTCAACTTTGGTGAATCTGACAATTATGTGTCTTGGAGTTGCTCTTCTCGAGGAGTATCTTTGTGGCGTTCTCTGTATTTCCTGAATTTGAATGTTGGCCTGCCTTCCTAGGTTGAGGAAGTTCTCCTGGATGATATCCTGCAGAGTGTTTTCCAACTTGGTTCCATTCTCCAAGTCACTTTCAGGTACACCAATCAGACATAGATTTGGTCTTTTCACATAATCCCATATTTCTTGGAAGCTTTGTTCACTTCTTTTTACTCTGTTTTCTCTGTGCTTCTCTTCTCCCTTCATTTCATTCATTTGATTTTCAATGGCTGATACTCTTTCTTCCAGTTGATTGAGTTGGTTACTGTAGCTTGTGCATTTGTCACGTAGTTCTTGTGTCATGGTTTTCATCTCTATCCGTTCTTTTGAGGTATTCTCTGCATTGATTATTCTAGTTATCCATTCATCTATTCTTTTTTCAAGGTTTTTAGTTTTTTTGCACTGCTTACTTAGTTCCTCCTTTAACTCTGACAAGTTTGATTGACTGAAGCCCTTTTCTCTCAACTCGTCAAAGTCATTCTGCATCCTTCTTTGTTCCGTTGCTGGCGGTGAACTGTGTTCCTTTGGAGGGGGAGATGCGCTCTGATTTTTTGAATTTCCAGCTTTTCTGCAGTGCTTTTTCCCCATCTTTGTGGTTTTATCTGCCTTTGGTCTTTGATAATGGTGATGTACTGATGGGGTTTTGGTGTGGGTGTCCTTTCTGTTTGTTAGTTTTCCTTCTAACAGTCAGGACCCTCAGCTGTAGGTCTGTTGTAGTTTCCTTGAGGTCTACTCCAGACCCTGTTTGGCTGGGTATCAACAGTGGAGGCTGCAGAAGATAGAATATTGCTGAACAGCGAGTGTTGCTGTCTGATTCTTATTCTGGAAGCTTTGTCTCAGGGGTGTACCCCACCGTGTGAGGTGTGAGGTGTTGGTCTGCCCCTAGTGGGGGATATCTGTCAGTTAGGCTATTCAGGGGTCATGGGCCCACTTGAGCAGGCAGTCTGTCCATTCTCCGATCTCAACCTCCATGCTGGGAGATCCACTGCTCTCTTCAAAGCTGTCAGACAGGGGCATTTACCTCTGCTGAGGTTTCTGCTGCTTTTTGTTTAGCTATACCCTGTCCCCAGAGAAGGAGTCTACAGAGGCAGGCCAGCCTCCTTGAGCTGTGGTGGGCTCTACCCAATTCAAGCTTGTGGGTGACTTTGTTTACTTACTTAAGCCTCAGCAATGGTGGTTGCCCCTCCCCCAGCCTCGCTGCCACCTTGCAGTTAGATCTCAGACTGCTGTGCTAGCAATGAGGGAGGCTCTGTGGGCATGGGACCCTCTGGGCCAGGTGTGGGATATAATCTCCTGGTGTGCCATTTGCTAAGACCGTTGGTAAAGTGCAGTATTAGGGTGGGAATTATCCTAATTTCCAGGTTTTGTGTGTCTCAATTTCCTTTGGCTAGGAAAAGAAATTCCCTTACCCCTTGCACTTCCCAGGTGAGGTGATGCCTTGCCCTGCTTCAGCTCTTGCTGGTTGGGCTGCGCCTGCAGACCAGCGCCAACTGTCCGACACGCCCCAGTGAGATGAACCAGGTACCTCAGTTGAAAATGCAGAAATCACCCATCTTCTGTGTCACTCACACTGGGAGCTGGAGGCTGGAGCTGTACCTATTCAGACATCTTGGCCACGCCCTGCTAACAGAGATCTTACTGCAGTATTTTGAATCCAGACTGTTGTCCTTCCTTTAGGTTTATAGAGAACTGTTTAATATTTTCCATAAAAAAAAAACTCGGTTTGAAAGATAACTTAAATGAGAGGGATAAGCCACTGAATGGAAGACAAACTCAAACAGCATGGGTAAAGGAAAACAATGGAAAGCAACAAGTGAAGCATATCCGGTTGCCAATAGTGTTCTCATGGTCCAGCTACCTCCATTCCATTTAGGGATGATAGTAGCAGTATTAAAATATTTTTTCAAAGCATTCTTTAGACTATAGCTATAAACTTTTAACTGAAGAACCTCTCTAGAAATAAAAATTAGATACAGATTTTTTCTTTATTTTCTTTCTTTCTTTCTTTCTTTCTTTCTTTCTTTCTTTCTTTCTTTCTTTCTTTTTATTTATAGAGACACGATCTCACTCTATCACCCAGGCTGGAGTGCAGTGGCATGATCATAGTTCACTGTTGCCTCAGATTCCTTGACTCAAGTAAGCCTCCCGCCTCAGCCTTCTGACTAGCTGGGACTATGGGCATGTGCCACCAAGCCCCAGTTAATTTTTTTTTTTTTTTTCAATATTTTACAGAGACAAAGTCTCACTATCTTGGCCTATCTGGTCTTGAACTTCTGTCCTAAAGCAATTCTTCTGCCTCAGCCTCCTAAAGAGGATTTTGCCTTCAAATATTCATAATGGATTCAGTTTACCAGGTACAATCTAAGACACAAACACAGCTTCTGGACATATTAGCATTGCCCTCCTCCCTATACTCCATTTATGTCACAAAGATGCTAAGCTCCATGTGAGGTGAGGAAATGTGTTAAGCGAATGTTATAAATGTTAACAGCAGCAGTTCATAAACCACCTATTAAAGACTGGGACACCTAAGACACTGTGTGCTCTACAACAGTGTAAAAAAATGTCCAGTTTCTCTTCAAACAAACAATTTTTCTGAAGACAGAGTACAAGCACCATTTTTTGAGTAACCACATTTAAAAAACCTAACTCCTGTGTTAACCATTCTAATTAAGCTAAAGCAATGCTTCCAGACCAAGAACAGGTTCTCACAGGTGGAGCTGCAACTCAGCAGAGAACATATAAAATTTGAAGCTATAACTTTGAGAACTTTGCTCCCCTTAATGTGCTCAGGCATTTATTTCTGTGCAGCATGTCTTCTCACCATGTCTGCCGCTGCTCAATGCACAGTCACGCAAGCTGACAAACAGTTTGAACATCCTGAATTGTAGTCTCAAAGGTGCTCAGAATTCTGCCAGGTGAGCTTTATTTCTTCTACAAGTTTTATTGTTTGGCCATTCACACTTAAATCTGTAATACACCCAGCATTAAATTTTATGCATAGTGGAAAGAAGGGGTCAAATTTCATTTTTTTTTCATATAGGTATCCAAATGAGGCAGCACTAATACTGAATTATCTAGTCTCTCTACTCTTCAGTATCACTGAAATAATATTTTAATTTTGCCTATGCTAGGTTCCTTTTTCAAGAAATCTTTCCACTTCAACTAGAATTGTATTTGTTTATAATATTCTGTTATCATTCTTTATAGAATCTATAGTGACAGTCTTTCCCTTCCTGAATGTTCATTTTTGTTTGACATTTTCTTTATCAATTTTACTAAAGTGGCATATATACTTATAGTCATTTTTTGCAGAACTGAGTTTGACTTAGTTAATATTCTATTCATTTTTTCCATTTTAAAAAATGTCTGCTCTGTATTACCTCCTTTATTTGGCTTACTTTAGTTTTAATATGTTTATATTTTTTGAAATTCTTACAATGAAAACATATCACTGACAGTGAATATAGACATTTAACATTAAAAATTCCCCTTTAAGCACTGTGTCTCACAAATTTTGATGTGTTGTAGCTTTAACTTTTATTTTTATTTAATTCAAAATATTTTGTAATTTCTCCCATGATTTCTTGAGCCATTAAGCATTTATAAGTATATTGTTGTATAGATAATCATTGATCTTTAACTTATTTTCTATGGTATAGAATATACTCTGTATGATATCAATCTTTTGAAATATATTGAGACACACTTATGACCCTGTAGATGGTCTATTTTTGGGAATGTATCACATACACTTGAAAAGAATATATATTCCACAACTATTGGATGAAGTGCTCTACAATTGATCTTAGTCAACAGTCTGAGAAGCGATAGATGAAGTGCTCTAAATATTACTAATTAGGTCAAGGCTAAAATTGTGTATCTTTTTACTGATCTATATCTACTTGTTCTATCAATTGTTCGTAGAGCAGTGTCAAATTGTCCAGCTGTGTTCTTATGTCAGTTTCTCCCATGGGCTCTGTTTATATTTTTGTGCATGTGTTTTCAAGCTCAACTATTAGGGGCATATATAGTTAGGATTGTTATGTCTTCTTGATTCATTGACCCTTTTATCATTATGAAATGATAAAATGGCCCTCTTTCTCTCAGATAATCCTATTTGTCTTGAAATACATCTTATCTGATACTTCTGATACTAGTATAATCACATTAGCTCTTTGATGGTTACTATTTGCATGACATATATTTTTCTGTTGATTCAATCTGTCTGGGTTTCAGCAACCAAGTTGTTTGTTCTAAATAGCATATTTTAGATATTTGTTACAAATAGCATATTTAGGTGTTTGTTATAAATAGCATATTTTCAGAAGTTTTAAAATCTAGTAGTATAATCTCTGCTTTTTACTCTGAGTGTCTAGTTTATCTTTGTTAAATGTAATAATACAGTGGAGTTTAGATCTAACATGTTTAAATGTTTAGATCTAACATTTTATACACCAGAGATTACAAAATTAAGTCTTATAACAGTCCACTTACATTTAATCTTATATCACATTATATAAAATGTTAAGAACTTTGCTAGAATATCCTTCCATTTACCCTCCCCTCATGTTCTTTTTGCTATTGTTGTCTTATATTTTACATTTTACATCTACATATTACAAGCCCCACAATCCAAACATGTAATATAGCAAATAACTTGTAAGAAATTCAGGGAAAAAATGGTCTTTTATATTTACTCTCATTTTACCATTTTTGGAGCTCTGTATTGTTGCCCATAAATCCAGGTTTATGTTTAATGTTATTTCCTTTCATCCTGAAGACTTTATTCTAGCTTCCTTGCACTCCAGATCATCTTGAATTATTTCAGCTGTTCTGTATCTGTGAATATCTATCTTGCTTTTCTTTTTTATTTAGAATGCTACATATAAAATATTAGATTGACCCTTTTTTTTCCCTCTGAGTACTTTGAAGTTATAATGTCATTGTCTACCCATCTTTGTTTCTCCTGAGATGATGGTGCGTTTTGTATTATTTTTCACACTTATGAACTTTATCTAACTCCTACTCCCAACTGCTTCCAACGTTCCTTTCTTTACTTTTGGTTTTCAGTCATTTGACTATGATGTTCCTAGTGTTATGTGTATATATTATCTTTATGATGCTTAAGGTATATGTTTCTCTAGGTAGGTGTTTATTTACCATATCTGGAGAAATTTAGCCATCATTCTGTTTTTTAAAATTTTTTTTAACCTTTTCTCAAGACAGGGTCTCACTCTGTTGCCCAGGCTGGAGAGCAATGGTGTGATCATTGCAGCCTCAAACTTCTTGCCAGGCACGAGAGATTCTCCCACCTCAGACTCTTGGATAGCTAGAACTACAGTTTCAAGCCACAACATTTGCCTAATTTTCTCTCTTTCTTTTTTTTTTTTTCTTTAAGAGATTAGGTATCATTATGTTGCCTAGGCCAGTCTAGAACTCCTGGCCTCAAGCAGTCCTCCCACCTTGGCCTCCCAAAGCTTTGGGATTACAGGCATGAGCCACCATGCCCAGCCTACCTATCATTTATTTAAATAATGTTCTTACTCATATCTTGTGCTTTTTCTTTTTATATTCCAGTTACACATATATTAGTAGTATGATATTGTCCTACAATGCATTGAGGTTCTATTCAATTTTTAAATTATTTTTCTATTCTTCAGATTTTATGATTTCTACTAATTTATCTTCAAATTCATTCACCAACATTTTCTTCTGCCATCTTCTGTCTGCTATTAAATCTCACCAGTAAATTTTCAAGTAATATTACATTTCAAGTAATATACTTTTAAGTAGAATTCCTTTTTTTTCTTATAACATCCATTTCTCTGCTGAGATTCTTCATCTCTTCAGCATCATTTCTTTTACATCCTTGAACATATCTATAATAGTTGAATTTTAAATCTTTGTCTTCCAATTCTATAGTCTCCAAGAATGTTTCAATTGTCTACTTTTACTTTTAAAAATCAGCCACATTTTCCTGTTTTGTTTTGTTTTGTTTTTTTCTCATGTGTAGTAACTTTTGGTTTTATGCTATGCATTATGGATTGTAAAAACTAGACTCTGGATTCTGGAATCTTCCTCTAAAGAGTGCTGATTTGTGGTTAATAAATAACTAAATTACTATGTATCTTCAACTTGTGTGGGCTTGATTTTATAATTTCTTGGGGAAGGTTTGTTTCAGTTTAGCCTTAGTCGTAGGCAGAATGCCTAGGCCTGAAGAAATAATCATTATTCCTAAGTCATAGCCCTTCTGGGGTTTCAATTAAAAGCAATTCCCATTTGGAAATATTTAAGTGTCAATTCCCATGATCCTTGTGCTGGGCAGAAATTCAAATCTTTGCTTAGCATTTTCAGCCTACGAGCAGGTTTTCTTTCTATATTCCTTGGAATCTCCACTGTACATGCACAGTTCTGGTTTATCCAATGATGTGAGAGAAGTTTATATGCAGATTTTGGGTCGTTCCTCTTTTTCAAGTATTTTCCTATTCAATTTCCAGCTGGCTGGCAGTCCTGAACTCTAACTCTAACCACGTAAGCTATTAAAACTGTGGCTTTCCCTGGCACCACAGACAAATATTTATTTATTTATTTATTTATTTATTTATTTATTTATTTAATCACTGACTGATCTGAGGCACAAGATCAGGGATACCTGGCTTAGAACTAGTGCTAGAGAATGAAATAGCACCAGACTAGAAAATGGAGGGTAAGTGTTCATCTGGGAGTGAATCTTTCTTGGCCAAAAGTTAAATGAAGAGATTCCAGCAGCTCCTAGGCTGGGAATCATTATTCCTGTGGATCAATCAGAACCAGATAAGTCAGGGAAAAGCACCGGTCCAATAATAATTTATTAAGCAGAATTGATCAAAAACACGTTAACTTGATCTAAAATGTTCTAAGAACTTTCCAGGGTATTGGATCCCCCTTGTGTCTTACGTCACTCACTACAAAAGAACACCTTATAGTAATAGTCACTTGATCATGCTGTCATAAAATATTTTATTCAACCAAAAAAAAAAAAAAAACTTTTGTTGTTGCAGTCTTAATATTTGTCTATTATGGCAATAAAAAAGTAAAAACATTTTCATTCCCGTTCATCCAAAAACTTTACAATCTAACAGTTAATGAAAGGTACTCTTAGAGAGATAGCATGACAAGGGACTACTGAAATCATGAAACCTGCCACCGTCGTTTTACAAAGTGGAAAACTGGAAAGTAAGGGACTAGATTATGTCCCCAAACAGTGAATGAAAGAGCCAGATCTGAACCTAGCTCTCCTTCCTGAGTCATCGACCCTGTTCCATCTATTTCACTGCATCCTGTCTCCTCCATTATTCCCTGGGGCCCTGGAAAGCATCCAGCCCATAAACTGCCTCAAATTGGCAAAGCATCCTAAAATACATACATGGTTATTTTGGACATAATCACGATTTAGTTATCTCTGAATAAAATCTCGAGAAAAATCAGTAGCTCTACGGAATCACTTAATTTACCAAGGATGGTATTTTAGTCTCTAGGAACGTCTATCTAAATTTAGACTTTTCCTGCAGCAATATTTCTTTAAACTGTACACCACGCACCACAAATTATCCAGTTACATCACTTCGTTTTTGATTTTTTTTTTTTAATCTAGGTAAACAGTGACCCCCAGTGGCAAAACTTGTTAGTATCCGCACACGGTAAAGAATTGAAATAAAATGAGATACTGGTCAGGACAGTTTTGACTGATCGTAGAATATTAGTGTCCAATCAACATACCCTAACTAACATTAAAAAAAAAAAAAAAGAAAGAAAATGACTCTCATGTATTTCTATGAAATATCTCTAAAAGAGAGATGGAAAGCTATTTCTTATTGTGTAATTGAATACTACTGTTTAATTTTAATTGCAGTGCCATTTTTTTCTTTTACTATATTCTGAAAATTAATTTGGAAATTGATTTAAAAAGCTATAACCATGAATATAAACTAACATATTTAGAAATAACTGACCTTAAGCTACATTTTTATGTTGGTGCTTCTTCAGTAAAATCCAGAACACAATCCGTATATCCACGCTTGCAGATTGACTCGTATGTATTAAGTGAGTGAGAGACTAGTAGGCAATGATTATCTCTTTGCTAAATAAATATTACCATTCCAGGAGGCATATGCTGAAGCTGTGAAGATTCTCCAAATTCTTAAACATTATTATAGCATATGATTTCCTTCATAAAATGCCATAACTAAATGAAGAAAAAGTTCTTCACACCCTTATGGATTTCATAAAACAGCTCTAAATTTTTGCACTTATAGAGCTATAAAAATTAATTCATCTTAGAGTACCCACTGAAATAATGTCATGACCTATATTTTCACATTTTTAGGTAAAATATGTAGTGATTTTGCATATGACATACAGTCATGCCATAACGTGAATTTGACTGCTTGGTTTTAACATAGCCCATGCTTCTATTTCATAAGCAGTCATTTTGTAAGACTTCTTTACTTTCTCATCATTTCCAGTTCATTTTCTTTTCAGGTCCATTTTCAACAGAATAAATAGAGTTATTTATCACATACGTGATGAATCAAAAGCACTAAATCCTTGTGCACGTGTGTGTGCGTGTGTGCATGTAAGTGCACAATCTACAAATATCAAGCATCTTCTGTATCTGGTGGAAATTACTTTGAATTATTGCTAGGATTTAAAATATACATCAAAACACAGACATTTACAGCTAAATGCTCTGTTTGAAAATCATACTGTATATGGGGCCAATAAGATGAGCTCTCATTTAAGGTAACAAGTATCAACATGCTTCTAAAGGAAAATATTAATAATATAAATGTGAACTTGTGACTGCTTTAGAGAAAACAGAAAGCAAGCTAGAGCATAAACGGAAGCTATTTAAAATTTTTTGTGTGATGTCTGTAAGATACAGAAAAACTAATTATGACTTTGACAGTAATCTGTTTAATCTGTTTAGTTCATAAGAGCTCCATCTGCCCAAGTTATTTTGCTTCATGAAGAAAGGGACAGGACATTTGCATGCAAAGACCTATTTACAAATTGATGTAATTTCATTTTGGAAAACTGTGGAAATCTACTCGGAGTTTTTAGTTTCTAGACTTCTTTTTCCAACTAGTTTATTTATTGAGTAAATAATCATTAAGGTCACTTAGGTTCTCTGGGATGTTAACATAACAAAACAGTGGATAAAACACACTAACAGTTGATTTAACTCTGAGAATATATTCACAATAAATTATCCCACTTTTGATGTTTTAATTTCCCCCACAGGAGCAACAGTCAATAAACAAGTCACAGGATTAAATAACTGACAAACAGCACCAGAATACATAAATATGTTACAGTTCCTTTTAATCTGAAGCTGTAGCTACTACATAATATTGAAGTGTGTATATTAAATGTTGATTTGGGTGACATTATATGATTACAACGTTTTATTCAATAGCATGTCTAAAAGCTTAGCAATAACTAAGATTCATATTAGTAACCTGGAGGCCGTAAAACATTCCTCTATGTGATTAATAAAAGATTAATTATAATGTTTATGTAGTTTTCTGTTAACTAGGTGGCAAAAGTAACAGTAACAGGAGTAGTAATAATAGTAACAGCAACAGCAGCTTACATTTATGGAGAAAGATGTGCTCGTCATTGTCCTAGTCTTTATATCAATTATGTTGACTAATACAACCCTATGAAGTAAAGAAAAATAGGTGGTAAGTGGTATAAGGTAGGTGTTCAAGATGACATAGGTAATAAGTGGTGAAAGTTAAGTGTTCAAGGTCAGACAGACGCCAAGTGGTAGCAATTACATGTCCAAGGTCACAAAGGTATTAAATGGTAGAGGTTTTGTGCCCAAGGTCACATAGATGCTAAGAAGTTAGTTATTCAGGTCGAAATAAAGATAGAGGTTATTTCCTCTACTGTGGAACAGGTGGAAAGTGATAGAGTTATATGTTCAAGATCACAAAAGTGGTATGTGGTAGGATTTACATATCTGAGGCTATATAGGTGGCAAGTAATATTCTCTCTAATCTCAGTTTTCTCATTAGTAATCTGCAGTTTTGGTCTGGCTGACTGTGGAAAACACCACTAGTTGCCCCAAATCTGTCTTTTTTTCTGACACAGTAAGGCAGCTATGGCTGACATGACTGCCTAATGAAGACTTTATTTCCCCGTGCCCCTTGTAGACAGGTGCAGCTTAGTGATTGAATTCTTACTAATGAAATGTCAGCAGAAGTGACATGTAACTACTTATGGCCTAGCCTGTAAAACCTTGCACTGAGACCCTGTATCCAGGCTCACTTCACAAGCTAGGAGAAAGTACCTGAACCCATCTTCAATGAAGCTGTTGAGGACAGTGGCCTAGGGTTTCGCCCAGAAACAAAGTAGATACAAGCCAGTTCTCTAAAGGATTGGCTGGAGCATAGCTATATGCCAACCTAGAATGCTCACCTCAGACTGTAACATGCAAGAAATGATTATTTTCTCTAAGCCACTAAACTTGTCTTTTTTGTTATAGCAGCTGAGCTTTCCCTTAACTAACTTGCAGGTGCCTTGAATTCTAAAATGCTGAAGTTTTAAATAAATGAAAAGTTAGTAATGTTATGGTCATAAATTTTAAAATGTATAAAGCAATAAATCATTTGATAAATCTAGAATCCCTAGCACTGACTCCTTTCCATAATATGTTTTATAATATATATCATGTCTGATGTTTAGTTATCTGGATTCTAATCCTTTGCCTTTCTTTATATCATGGCATCAGTTATAATAAGTTCAACATCCTCTATCATATTTCCTTAGACTTTAATCCCTACCAATATGTTAAGTAAAAACCATAATAAAGAGATCATGGTATTTTGCTGTGGATAAGAAATCATGTCAGATCAATTTTCCAGCGTTTGAACAACTTTATGCTCCAAATCCACGATTAAATTGAAAAAAATTTTCTTTCCATAATACCAATCACCTTTAGTTTTAAATAATATAAAAGAGATGAAAACTGTGAAAATAAATCCATGCATTCTTCATCAGAAAAGCGCTTGTAGTAAATAGTATGTTGGATAATTTAAATTATAAAAAATGTTTGATTTTTTTTTAAAACAGTCCTGTGGAAATTATTCCAATTTTGGAAAGATGGGGACAAGTCTCAGACATGCTGCACATTAGCTAATTGTAGCGGCTCCATCTTGTTCCATTCACAAGTGTTTCAAAATATCCATTAAGCACCCTATGAATCAGGGGTGGGAGGGTGGGTCACAAAAATGTGTAAAACACAATTCCAACTTTCCAGAAATTTCCAATCTAGTTAGGGAGAGGAAACTAATACTTTTGATGTTTAATACAAATATGAAAAACATTCATAGAAAGAATAATTCAATACATGCTGAAGTGAATTAGAGAAAAACTTCCAGAACAAAAGCATCTCAATTTTAATTTTGATTGGCAGCACAAAGACTGTTTCCAAAATGTGAAGAAACTGGAATGAACAAAGTTAATAAAAATAGTGGGACATTTCCAGGTCAGGAGAAGTAAGGAGGTGGAAATCTGGGCCTAACTAGAACAAAAATGAAGGCAGGAAAGTTAAGATGGTGCTAAATTATTGAAGACTTTGAAATTAAGTTTAGAATTTGTGTTTGACACCACAGGAAATAAGAATAAATTCTATATTTCCAAGAGAGTTACCTGCTGAAATGCTTTAGAAATATCACTATGAAAGGTTTGTGGGAAATGAACTGAATTAATGAGAAATTGAAGACAAATAAACATCAGTTTCATGGAAATATGAAATATACATGTTGGTAAACCGTAACAGCATCATTGATGATGTGGAGAAATCAGAACCCTTATACTATGCTGATAGAAAATGAAAATGGTGAGGCTGGCTTGGAAAACAGCTTGGCAGTTTTTCAAAGTCCTAGACATAGAGTTACTATATGACCCAGAAATTCCATTCCCAGGTACATACCAAAGGGATTGAATGCATATGTCTACACAAAAGTTTCATCATGAATGTTCATAGAAGCATTCATCATAATAACCAAAAATGGAAATAACCTAATGTCCAGTGACTGATAAATGAAAAAGTAAAATATGGTATATGCATACAATGGAATATTACTTGGCAATAAAAATAATGAAGTACTGATACATGTTATCACATGAATGAACCGATAAAACATTATGCTAAGGATAAGACACTGGTCATAAAAGGCCATATATCACAAGACTCCATTTATATGAAATGTCCATAAGAGTCAAATCTAAAGAGGCAGGAAATAGATCAAGGGTTACCTAGGGTCAAGGGGGTGGAGGGCTATTGGGAGTGATTACTAGTTAGTAAAGGGTTTCTTTTGAGGCAGATAAAAACAAATGTTCTAAAATCGTTGTGATGATGGTTGTATAGCTCTGTGAATATACTAAAAACCATTGAATTGCATACCTTAAATGGTTAACTTTTATGGTATATGAATTATATCTTAATAAACTTATGTTTAAAAGGATTTGTTGGGATAAGGATAATAGCGGGACAACCTTGAAATTATAGATTTACAAATAGATACTAGAATAAACCCTGTAAATTTAATGTGTAAATATTTAGAACAACAAATATATATATTTTTAATTTATATATTTTATATATAAATTAAAATTTTTTAATTTATATTTTTATATATAAATAAAAATGTTTAATTTATATATTTATATATATAAAATGTTACAAGGCCAACCCAAATTGAAGGGGAGGGGACACATATCTGCCTGTTGATGAAAAGAACTGCAAAGTCACATTCCAAAAAGTGTGGGATGTGGAGGAATAGGTAATTGTCACCTTATTTTTCAATCTAACTGAAGAGAATGGTTGGGGGGAGCATCAATAATGAATCCCTGGTTTCTTGCCTAAGAAACTGGGCGAATGATGGTTCCATTTACAGAGATGGGGCCAGTAAGGCCCTATACTGGTTTTCCCCCAGAAAATGAATAAATGTTCCATGCATGTTTCCAGTATTCTAAAAAGTAAATCTATATAAATGGCACAACAATAATAACAGTAAGAACTGTGATAGAATAATCAATGTAAGACCCAATTTAAGAAAACACTTATTATTGAAAATAATATGGCATTGGGGGCAAGAGTAGAATCTACTAAACTCTCATAGAAAACACTGCCAGAATGTGTATAAATAAGTCATGATTTCCTTTGACGTTTGAAGCCATATAAAGTCCAATCTCACATGTGTCACATCAAGCTTCTTGTGGGAATTCACAAAATGCAACAATTTTCAAGGATGCTATATAAACAGGCTTTGTATTTATGTGCTTTGCTATGTTTAAATCAAGTTCAAGGTCCTCCTAGGAATAGGAAAATCCCATATGTACTATTACAGAAAAGAGGAGAGTGGGTTTGTAACAGAGAAGGCATCTTTGAGGTGAGGGGAGGCGACTGAAGGTATGCATTGTCACAACCTAGGATGCACCATTGTACAAAAGAAAGGAAGTTAAACTAGTTACGATTTGTCAACATGCATTCTTAGCTTAGTTCAAAGCATATTTTCAGACTATCAGCTGGTTTTATGAATGGGGTTCCAATTTTTGAATTTAACTTGCTTCTAATTATTGACTCCCATTCTCAGTGCAAGTTTCCCTTGACCAAATGAAGTAAAAACTTTAGTTTTCTATCTTGGTATTCAAGGCTTTCCCTAGACTTCCCCAATTTATCTCTTGACCCATATTTCTCAGTCCTCTCTTACGTTTAGCCAAAGCGATTATCCAAGTGTGCTGTCCCACAAACACACCTTGTCCTTTGTTTCTTTGTCTTTACTTACCTCTTTATTCTCTGCCTCATGCTTCCTCACGATTTCAAACATTCAAAAATTGTATTTGTCCTTCAACTTAGGACTCCAACCAGTTCCAGGAGCTTATTAGAATTTCTGTTTCTTGAACTTCCACTCTACTTTGTGCATCATCCTTGTCACTTATCTCAGTCTGTCTTCTACTGCATTTTTGTCTACCCCCTACATTCTTGTATATTTCCTGATGAGATATGAATCTGCTTTCAGGGTGAAGTTGCCAGAAGTGGGATGTGAGAAGTGAGATCTGAAGCCCCCCAACCCCACCAACAAAATGGTTCCATTGATATCTGCTTCATATACTGATCTATAGAATTCCATGTAATATGTCATTAGAAAAAAAAAAAGAATTCTGTAGATGTTTAAAAGTTTTAAAACCACTGTTTGCTTATTTTTGCATCCTCTGCTGTTCTAGACATAATCTTTTTCCCATGGTGGTAGGCAGCGGTATATGTAAGCTAAAATTGTTATGATGTATAAAATTGTTCTCTTACTGCCAGAAGGAACAATAAAGGAATATCAAGTATGAAAAATCACATATTAAGTCAGTTGGCATATATTACTGATAATTGCAAATCATTTGCTAAAATACAAAAGTGGCAATCCAGCAGAAAAATAAGTACTTTTAAGCACTATTATATAAGGTAATTGTCAGTGATGGGTTCAATTGGGATCAAATAGCCATGAAAAAAAGCAAAATCACAACTTTCTAAATCATCAGAACTTCTTAAAATAAGTAGTGAACTAAGATATGAGCAAGTATTAAATTGCAGTGTGTATTCACTCCTGCACTCCTGACATAAGTATTCAATCATAACTATAATATTTCATACCACCTTAAGCCTCCATCTTTGCTTTATCCACTCTGGTGGGCAAAATAATGCCCCTCAACATATGATCACATCCTAATCCCCCAGACCTGTAAATATGTTATATTAGATAGCAAGGGAGAGTTAAGGTCGCAGACGGAATTAAGGTTTCTTAGCAACTGAAGTTATGGTAAGGAAATTATTCTGGATTATCCAGGTAGGTTCAATGTAACCACAAGGTTTTCTTTCTTTCTTTTTTTTTTTTTTTAATTTTTGAGACGGAGTCTTGCTCTGCCGCCAGGCCAGAGTGCAGTGGTGTGATCTTGGCTCACTGCAACCTCTGCCTCCCAGGTTCAGGCGATTCTCCTGCAGCAGCCTCCTGAGTAGGTGGGACTACAGGCATGTTCCACCATGCCCGGATAATTTTTGTATTTTTAGTAGAGATGGGGTTTCACCATGTTGGCAAGGACACAAGATTTATTTAAATATAGAAGAAAGAAACAGGACAGTCTGAACCAGAGAGATGGCATTATGAGAGTGGTTTTGCTGGCTTCAAAGATTTCGAAAGAAACATGAATCAAGAAATCCAGGAAACTCCCAGGAGTTGTAAAAGGCAAGAAAATGGATTATTTCTTGGAGCCTGCAGGAGGGAATACAGCCCTGTCAACACCTTTATTTTAGTCCAATAAGACCCATTTCATATTTTGACCCATAGAACCATAAGATACATTTGTCTTGTTTGAAGCCATTAAGTCTGTGATAATTTTACACAGCAGCAATAGGGAACTAATACACTCCTCAAGTTATTTAAACCTTCCCCCAGATGCCCAGAAACTGCTCCCTCCTTATGAAATATCTTTCCTATTTCAGTCACCTGTCATTACTCCCAAACTATATTTATTTGTAAGATGATCATTATAATTTGATAAGATAGTGATGCTTTCTATGAATTTCTTTGTCAGAAAAATTACTAGGAGAGATATTCCAGGCTTAATGAATATTTAAGCCATGATTATACAGCTATTTTAATTAATGTCATTTCAGACACCAATTTAGAAGCAACATATATTTTTAACTCCTCAAATGGCACACACTAACTTTGTTAAGTTGTTATTTTTAATTTTAAGGAGATATACTTGCTGTTTGTGTTATGAGTTGATCTCTCCTAAAAAAACTATTTTTAGAAAATTGGGCATTGTTGCTACAAAGAGAATAAAATGCCTAGGAACACAGCTAACAAGGGAAGTGAAAGACCTCTTCCGGGAGAACTACAAACTATTGCTCAAGAAAATCAGAAAGGACAAAAATAAATGGAAAAACATTCCATGCGCATAGATAGAATCAATATTGTGAAAATGGCCATACTGCACAAAGTAATTTACAGATTCAATGTTATTCCCATTAAACTACCACTGATATTCTTCACAGAATTAATTTTTTTTAAAAAACTTCTTTAAAATTCATGTGGAAGCAAAAAGGAGCCTGTATAGCCAAGATAATCCTAAGCAAAGGAAGAACAAAAGTGAAGGCATCACACTACCTGACTTTGAACTATACTGCAAGGCTGCAGTAACCAAAACAACATGGTACAGGTACAAAAACAGACACCAGACCAATGGAACAGAATAGAGGTCTTAGAAATAAGACTACATATTTATAACCATCTGATATTCAACAAACCTGACAAATACAAGCAATGGAGAAAGGATCTCCTATTCAGTAAATGGTGCTGGGAAAACTGCTAGCTGTATACAGAAAACTGAAACTGGACCCTTTCTTTACAGTTTATATAAAAATTAATTCAAGATGGACTAAAGACTTAAATTTAAAACCCAAAACCATAAAAACCCTAGAAGAAAACATAGGCAATAACATTCAGGACATAGGCATGGGCGAAAATTTCATGACAAAAATGGCAAAATCAATTGCAAAAAAAGCCAAAATGGACAAATGGGATCTAATTAAACTAAGGAGCTTCTGCAGAGCAAAAGAAACTATCATCAGAGTAAACAGGCAACCTACAGAACGGGAGAAAGGTTTTGCAATCTACCCATCTGACAAATGTCTAATATTCAGAATTTACAAGGAACTTAAACATATTTACAAGAAAAAGACAAACAACCCCATCAAAAACTGGGAAAGGGATGTGAGCAGACACTTCTCAAAAGAGGACATTTACATGGCCAGCAAACATAATGAATAAAAGCTCAACATCACTGATCATCAGAGAAATGCAAATCAAACCCACAATGAGATACCATCTCATGCCAGTCAGAATGGAGATTATTAAAAAGTCAGAAAACAATAGATGCTGGTGAGGCTGTGGAGAAATAGTAATGCTTTTACATTGTTGGCGGGAATGTAAATTAGTTCAACCATTGTGGAAGACAGTGGCGATTCCTCAAGGATCTAGAGCCAGCAATACTATTTGACCCAGCAATCCCATTACTGAGTATATACCCAAGGGAACGTAAATCACTCTATTATAAAGCTGCATGCACACATATATTCATTGCTATTCTTATTCACAATAGCAAAGACATGGAATCAACCCAAATGCTCATCAGTGATAAACTAGATAAAGAAAATGTGGTAAATATACACCATAGAATACTATGCAGCCATAAAAAGAAAGAAATCATCTCCTTTCCGGGGACGTGGATGGAGCTGGAAGCCATTATCCTCCAAACATCACATGTTCTAACTTATAAGTGAGAGCTGAACAATGAGAACACATGGACACTAGGAGGAGAACAACACATACTGGGGCCAGTCGGAAGGGGCTGGGGGAGGGAGAGTATCAGGATAAATAGCTAATATGCACGGGCCTTAATACCTAGGTGATGGGTTCACAGTTGCAGCAAACCATCATAGCACACATTAACCTATGTAACAAACCTGCACATCCTGCACATGTATCAAATAAATAAATACACACACACACACATATATATGAATGAAAAGGAAAAAGAAAATTAGACCTTGTTTCATCTTCCTATAATAGGTATGTAGGTGGAGCATAAGTGAATGAGAAGAATTATAGTGATCTCATTTTCTAACACAATTTCATCAAGATATTTCAAGAAACATATTTAAAAGATTGTGAGGGTCAGATACAATTGAGAATTGAAGAAGAAATCATATTAATGTTTATGGATACATAGATTGCTTCTGTTTAAAAAATATATTTATGGAGTGCCTTTTAGAAAATGTGACTCTCTTAATGTAAACATTAAAAAAATCACCAGTCAAGATTTGCCAATATACTGACTTTCATTTAGACAGAGAATCTCTCTAAATCTCAGTTTTTTCATATTTAAAACTGAGCTGATTTTACCTAGCCTATTCCCTAAACAGATTGCTTCTGATGATAAAATGAGATGATATATTTAAGGCAACTTGTAACCTGCCAAATAACATTTTTTTAAATTTATTTATTGTATTTTTTAGAGCTAGGGGTCTCACTCTATCACCCAGGTTGGAGTGCAGTAATATAATAATAGCTCACTGCAGCCTCAAACTCCTGGGCTCAAGGGATCCTCTTGCTTTAGCTTCCTCAGAAGCTTGCACTACAGGTGCACCCCATTATGTCTGACTCCAAGTCACTTATTTTCCCAGTTCCTACTATTAGCCAAACACCAAAAAGGGCACACAAATAATAATTAGGCAACATATTAATAATTAACATATAATATTATATATATATATATAATATGTAAGAGAATTCTATGAAGACTCACAACACAAATTGGGAGAGAAGTGATGAGGTATCTCTGTACCTAGGGAATCAGAGTGCCTACTATGTGCCAGGCACTAGGCATTCTAAGTGTTTTATGCATGTTATATCATTTAACCCTCCAATCCAATCATGCTATTGTTTTTTTCTTTTTATTAATGAGAAAGGCTGAGAAGATTAACTTTTCCAAGGTCTGGCAACAATAAGTGGTAAATCCAAGTCTTATTTACTTACTAATTCATTCAACAAATAATTACTAAGCATCTATGGTGTGTGAGACAGTGTCCCAAAGATGATCAGTGAAGTCTTATGTCAAAGATGTTCAATCTGACATGTTGTTAGATACCGAAGTGTAATTGCCAAGCAGGCAGTGAATATATGAGAGAAGGCAGCATTTGGATAATTGCCTAAAGGTAACCAGGGAGTTTGGCATGCAGACATCTGAGTGGAAAGCGCTTAAGGGAGAATAAACAACAAGTAGAAAGGCCCTCAGATGAAAGGCTGGTGTGGCTGAGGCTAAGTGAGAAAATGGAAAAGCACCAGAAAATGAAATCAGGATGACAAAGGGTGGAGAGGGGAAGATCATACACAAACTTATAGATCATAGGCAGGTCTTCAACATTGTTCATGATAAGAAATCAGATTTTATTTCTAGGAGGCCATGTTTTAATGGATCGCTTTGGCTTATTACACTGAGAACAATCAAGAGAGGAAACAAAGACTGGTTAGAACACATCTTCAATAATCCAGAAAAAAGAAGGTACCAACTTGTACAAATGTGATAACAGTAGAGGAGTGACAAATCATAAGATTCTCAATATATTTGAAAGTTGAGCCTACAGAATTTGCAGATAATTTAATGTGGGGTGTAAGAGAAGAAAGGAGTCAACAATGACAGCAAGATTTGCAGCCTGCACAACCAGAAAGATCAGTTGCCATTAGCTTTTGGGAGGAAAGGGTTAATTGGGAATATCAGGAGCTAAGACTTGGACATAGTAAGGTTGATATTCTTATTAGACATTCAAGTAAATTTGTCAAGTAGGAAGTTGGATATATCAGACTGGAGTTTGAGGCAAGTGTCTGGGCTAGAGAAATAAATTTGGAACCCATCAACAGATAAATTTAAATCCCAGATCTGTTTGATTCCTAGCTCCTAACTGTTGAGAGCAATTTTCCATTGCATTTCCTCAATTTTCGGTTAGCAAATATTCTTGGAAACAAGAAAGACTTTCTCCCTCTAGGTCAGAGAACAGATTTGTCTCCCGATTAAGACAATAAAGACATTGTCTCTCTCAGGAACAAAAATTGGAAATGTTGACTCAAAACATGCAGCTCCTTAAAAGATTGGCTTCCCAAGCTCAGTGTTTCTCAGCTGCAACACAAACCCACTGTGTGTGCAGTGTCCACCAGGGCCCACTCTGCATCACCCCCATGAGCTGAAGAAAGGGCAAGGGAAACAGTGCAGTCCTGAAACCCATACTGCCTAATGCCGCATGAGTAAAAAACTGACTGAATCTGTTCAGGTTCATTATTTCCTTGCCAACCAAATTTACAGAAGTGTGGGAAGTGAGTCAATCTAGCAGCTTAAATAGTAGTGGCTGCTTAGGGACTACTTGACCACTTAACAAAACCTACTAATATTTTTTGCTACCCGGGAAAAATGGAACATAATATAGAGGGACTAGAAATGAGGTGGGACTGGACAGAGATAGAATGGAAAAACAAACATTCCAGACAGAAGGAAGATCATAATAAAGGTCTTGAGGTGAAGAAGGGTGTAACCATTAAGGGAAACCAAAACTAAGCCTACTAAAGCCTTCATCCAGAGATCTTTTGACCTGCACATTAAACCATAAACTTCTATCTATCTGAGGTTAAAACCAAACTTATCTTTCCATAACATTATTGTGTATGTTAAACTGTCTGAGAATAAATAATCCCATTGAGGTGCAAATGCATTGCAGGTAAATTGGATCAGGAAAGAAGCTTACAAATCCCAGCCTTAAAAGTAATAAAAATTGTATGTCAGTAAAACTAAGCACAATAGCTCAGTACAAATAGCATATAGTGGGAGTACCAAACTGAAGGAGGTGGGTATGGAGAGCCAGTATAGATTCAGGAGGGGCCTTTTATGCTCTGCTTTGAAGGAAGTTAAACTTTGTCTTGAGGTTTAATGAGAATCATTGAAAATTTTGTTACAAGGACAAAGACATCCTCTGACTTGAAGTTTACATATAAAATCACTCAGATACTAGAGAGAAAGTTGAACTGGAGAAGAAGAATTGAGATAGAAGCAGATAAACCCGTGAGGCTGTTGTTGCAGTAATCCATGTCAGAAATAATAGAGTGAAGCACAAAGGTATTAGCAAAGGGGGTTAAAGAAGGAGTCAAATTCAAAATACATTTAGCAGTTAAAATCAGTTAGCCTTAAATTTCGGTAGACTAATTCCAAATGTAAGTACGAGAATAATTTGTGGTCATTTTCTTGTGTAATAAGAAAAGAGATGGGCACATGTATTATTCAGGGTCCTCCAAAGAAATAAAACCAAAAGGACATACATAGATATGTAGAGAAAGATTTATCATGAGGAATTGGTTCATTTGATTATGAAGGCTGAGAAGTCCCCAAATCTTCCCTCTGCAAATTGGAGGACTGGGAATGCTGTGGCATAGTTCCAGCCCAAACCCAAAGTCCTGAGAACCAGAGAAGCCAATGATCTAAACCCAATCCAAGTCTGAAGGCCTGAAATCAGGAGTACCGATGTCCAAAGGTAGAAGAAGATGGATGGCTCAGCTCATGAAGAGAGAACAAATTTGCCCTTCCCCTGGCTTTTTGTTCTATTCAGGCCCTCAGTGGTCTCAGATGATTTCCACTCCTTGGTGAGGGCCATCTCACTAATCCAAATGTGAATCTCTTACAGAAATATCCTCACAATCAAACCGAGAAATAATATTTTACCACTTATCTGGGCATCCTTAAGTCTAGTCAAGTTGATACATAAAATAACCTTCACAACACAGTTGCTACATTCTTGTGAGAACTCTGTGTTGACTTCTCCATGCAGCTCTCTCTCTTTTTCAAGCAGTAGCCTTGAGCATCATATCTTCAAACAGCAGTGTTCATAACAGGAAGTAAAAGGATAAGCCCTCTGCACAGACATCTCTGTTTCTTTATCAGAGAGAAAGGTCTTTCCCAGAAGACTTTAAGCTCATCTCCCTCAATGTCCCATTAGGTAAAATGTCCATTCCTTAAATGCAAGGAAAATTGAGAAAGCAAAATCTGGCCCTTCAGCCTCTAAAATAGGTGGCAGTTTCCAGCAACAAGAAGAGAGGGTTGAAACTGGCTGGTGTAGAGATAAGCAATAATGTCTCCCAGAGTCGTTGATTAGACGTGGAGGCTGAGAAAGAAAGTGAAATTCAAATTACTGCCAAGACACCTGGCTTGGGCCATTGACCAGATAGTATTGCCATTCACTGAAATAAACAATGAAATAGGAATGGATATGGGGTAAAGAGTGCTGAGATCTCTTTGAACACGTCTGAATTTCCAGCTGGAAAGCCTAGAGTTCAGTTTCACAGGGATTTGGAGCTCAAGCTTGACAGGAAAGCTAGAGTTTAAAATTTCAGACAATATAACTGAAGTCACAGAATGGAAGTACTTGTTCAGAGATACTGTATAAAGTGAGAAGAGAGCCAAAGAAGAAATCTGGGAAAGAAAAGCCCATCTGAGAGATTAAAAAGGAAAGTCCACAAAGGTAAGAAGGAAAGCAGGTGAAAACAATATTTGTAAATGTAAGAGAGGTCAATGGAACTAAATGTTTCCCAGAGACTAAATAGGAAGATAAAGAGTGCCCATCAATTATAGCAGTGAATATGTCATGGTGACTGTTGCCAAGCAAGAAAACTATCTAGGAAGTTAGCTCTAGAGGATTTTTTTATTGTTGGTTTTGGGTTGTTATGCTGTTTATTTTTGAATAAGACCATTGTGAGCCCATGAGGAGAGAGCTGGAAGACAAGGGAGCAAGGGCGAACTATAATAGCTATACAATTGCAATTTACAATTGTCAGGAAGTGTCTGTGCCTTGGATCTTTGTAGAACCAGCACAGTCACCTAACAAGTCTATCTCCTTCTCCCCAACATATAAAATATTAGCAGCCACTTCTCCAATTTCACCTTTTGCTTTTTATTGCCATTTTATTCTCTAAATAATCCATTTTCTTTTCAAGGTTAACTTTGTCGATACTAGTTTCTTCACTACTCACAAAAATGGAAAAAAATGAAATGTAAGGGACGTGCTATCCAAAGACAAGCACGATTCCCATAGTAATAATCTGAGACAGAGCTCTAGTTCATACGGAAAAGTTGCTCTTAAAGAAAATCTCCTGAATTTTTTTATCACTCTATTTTGTGTTTCTTTTTGAGTTATCTGGTAAATCTGTTAAACCTAACAAATGAAAGTGGACACTATGTTTTATATTGTAGAAAATTTCAGTTTAATGGATTTTTAAATACTTTTTGCTGCCTGTTGCTGCTATTCTATAGAAGGGCATCCAGAGTGACATGCTATCCATAAAGATGGACTAGAAAAAGGAAAACCTACAGTTTATATGAAAATGTAGTAGTGCTATCAGCATATCCTGTCTTATATCAGTTTCATTCACGCCCTCTTGTGTAAAAGTGTAGCATAGCAGCAGCTTTCATTTCAAACAGAAATAACGTTGAATACCGAGCACCTACTAAGTGCAGGCTTTATGCTTAATGCCAAGAATATAGCTGAGGACAAGACCTACAAAGTCCTCATATTCATGAAAGTTATTTAGGACTCATTTTAATAACTCTGGAAGTTTAAATTCTATTCCAAAACCTCTATGAATATGAAACATTTCATTGTATGGTACAAATAGTTTTATCAATAAAGGAGAAGTATTGTCAATAATTTCTTTGGCATATAATCTTAAATTATTTATCCATATGCCTCTAAACTTTTCTCTTTAGCTTCCATTGGTAAATTTTAGAATACACTGACTAAGTTTTATAGCTATTTTTTTACAACGATATAGTCTTCAATACAATACCTTGTGTTGTTTAATTCTAAAGTTCTTATTTAACCTTAGTGTTAGTTGTCATTGGGAAGCCTCTGAGGCTATAATTTCACAGTTTATGATCCCAGGAAAACATCCTTTATTAAATTATAGTCAAGAGACAGTGCTTTACTCTATGTTATTAAAATTGAAATTCCCTAAATCTCATTATATATTCTTACCATGTGCATTTTTATTATTCTTGTCTAAAGAAATCTTATGAACATCTCAGTGCTGATATAAATTTTTCAAATTTTACTGTCTGGCTTTTTTGGCTTTCAAAATAAAAAATTCTTGTTTTAATTTAGAGGAATAGTGAGTAAATTGAAATGGCAGCATATAAATGGTGTTTTATGTTGCTCAGAATGAACCTTCCTGTAATAAATGCAAATATGATAAGATGTAAACCATGGTGGACAGGTTTGGTAAAATTAGATTTTAATAAAATCCTTAAATCAATAATCATCCATGCTAGCTTCTGATTACACAAAGACTATTTCTTCACCTTTAGCAGTTAAATCATCTTATCTCTGCATCAGGAGCTTGTTCCTTCATTCTTACTTGTGAACACTGTGCCTTGCTCATTTAATCAATTGTCCTCTTAATCTTTCTGTGATAAACCTTTATTCTACTTCAGTGTTTGTATGGAGGGGGGTAATCTGGTTAAGTTTAGTCTTGCAAGTGGTGACTTTCGCCTTTCACCCAACTTTATCAAGCCTAGAATGACTGAAATAAATCTAAAATCTAATTAAAAATAATTAGCCTGCTATGCAAATGTATCTTCAAGTCAGTTTCCCCATCTCTCCTTATAACCAGATGGCTGACTAAAAACCCAAATCACATTAACAATCTAAATGCCCCATTTGCCCTCTTAGACTGTACATTTTCTGTAAGAAATGGGTGATGTGAGCATATTCCACTTTCCTGTAGGAAAGCTTTTATTCTATCTAATTATATTTTCAACTATCTGGCTAAAATTATGAATGAAAGCTTATTAAACCTTTAGACACCCCGTATTGCTTGCTTTGTCAATGGAGGCCCAACTCATGAGCCAAGAGACCTGATCTGATACACATTTGCTCCTGCGTGAGGCAAAATGTGTGGCAACACCTTTTCTCAGGAGCACAAAACCCATCTTGGAAGATATAGCCAACATCTCTGAGAGCCTTGTCATCATTCCTGAGGGTGCAGGGAACAAAACAAGGCCACATCCTTTCTCTGATGCATTATGGCAGATGTATATCAGTTAGCAATAGCTACCATGATGTTCAATAAGTGACCACAAAGCTCGATCACATTAGAAAGGAAGTAGAATAAGGAGATAGAGAATTAAGGTTATTTTTGCAGTCAGTATGCCACAAGATGGCAAGTAATTATTTCTATAAAATTATCTTCTTTTTAAATCAAATCTGACCTTATTTTTGCTTTTATTACATAATCTGAACAAAAACATTTATACACACACACATGCGCACACAAACTTTCTGGGTACCCTTTACTAATATACATGAGCTCACACACCGATCCACATTTCTTCAGTTTTTACTTCTAGCACCAAGATCCTCCAGATTTTTACTGACTTCTCATCTAGGGACTTACAAATGTTTTCAATTTCCTTTTACATAATTCAGACAAGAAAAATTAAATACAAAGTATTAAGAAAGACATTAACTTTCAATTTATATGAAACTTCCAAATAACATCTTTCTATTTTTATTTCCTGAGAAATTTGAAATTGATTCCATGAACACAATATTTTTCAACCAGGTTTTATGCTTAACACAGTTATAAATAATTGTTGATAATGACTTTTTAAAAGTCATTTAAAATTTAATAGTCACCCTTTACAGAGAGCAAACAAGTTGTAACAACTGGCTGAAGAAAATATATTGCTTTTTTACTAACCACAGCAACTCATTTTTCAGCATTAGACAGAATTTGGGTAATGAGATTTTATTGAATTGTATTTGAATGGGTCAACTATTCTTTAAATCCAGCTGAGATCATGCATAGATTTGATTTACCCTCTTGACTTACTAAGGAATGGGACAAAATGTATGAAACAACATATTTGAAAACATTGGACATTGGGCAGTGAAGGACAGAGATTCCTAAGTGGTGGGGAACAAAAAAAATGAGCCCTACAATTGTCTTAGATTAACGTCTACAGAAAGTTTCCATGTTTTAGTATAGGGCGAGGAAACTCAAACAGAGACCCACTGTCTCTCTGTTAAGAGGACAGAACTGGGAGTCCACGAAAGCCAAGGTGGCTAAGTTTGCGAGGCAAAGAACCAAGAGGAGAGAACTGTACAGAAAGAGAACTTGGGAGATCTCTGCACAGAAAGAGAACTCTGGAAGAATGTTCCCCTGGACCATTCAGCTGAGTATTGATGAGCACAAGTATGTGAGGAATGTGAGTCTAGGGAGACAGATACTTGAAAGGTGAGAGAACAGTGTCTGAGGCCCATGTAGGGAAAGACATATTGTCTTTTCCCACAACTAGAAGAGAAAACACCATAATTCATAAAGTAAAGGTTAAAATACTAAGAAAATTCTTACTTCTGTAGTGGGGAAAGTTAACCCTAGAAAAAAGCCCTGCTCTAATCCTACCTAAAGACGCATAAAAACAAGACTGAAATGGACCAAACTATTTCCTAACAGTTCTGAGTAACTTAGCCATATCCCAGAACAAATCTCAAGGATATTTTTAGGAAAACAATAATATCCAGCCCTCAAAAAGGTAAAATTCACAACATGACTATCAAATGGAAAATCACCAGTAAGGCAAAGAAGTAGAAAAGTATGAACAATAAGAGGAATAAAAGTTGATCAATTGAAAGATAATCAGAAATAACACAAACGATAGAATTAGTAGATAAGAACATAAAAACATTTATCATAACTCTGGTCCATATTTTCAAGAAGTTAAAGAGAAAAATTTCCAAAGGAAAACCTAGCAAACTCTATCAAAATCAACTTTTTCAGAACTCTAGATATTAACAAAAGACTGGCAGAAACCTAGGGATGACTTATTCAATAAAAGTGGCTAAATATTAGTAAGAACAGTAAGTTCTGTCGTGTTTTAGTATACCCTAGGTACATCCTCATGCCCCAGATCAGTGGCGGAAACAGGGCTGCAGCACTTTCAAAGCCTCATTTCCAAAGAATAGCCATACTTAGCCTGTGTGTTTAAGACAGAAGAACTCTGGAAGAATCTACTGAAAGACTTGTCTTTATTTTGCCCAACTCAGAACTCATCTAGTGATAAAGTCACTACCAATAGGAAGGAGACATTTGTCAAAAATTCTTAACTGGCTGAGTTGATGGTTAATACTTGGGGTAAACAATAGATCAACCAACACACATGGAAAGACTGGGGAATAAGATATCATTGGAAACTTGAAAACTCCCACATGTTCTTTGGAATCTAGAATGTCAAACACATGCATAGGTTGATGTACATGCTCAAGAAAGACCCAAGAGACCCCAAGCTCTCACCCATGGCTAACCTATAGGCTCTGTTCAAGGAGGAAGTAAAGGCTAAAGCAGATTTGTAAACTGCCTGTGTTGCAGGTGTGTCCCAACACACACACACACACACACACACACAATCACTCAGCAAGGACTGTGCAATTATTCAGACATTTAAGGGAATCTCTGTGTAATCATTATCTGATCGTTAGGTTAACAGAACAGAGATCTCAGTGGCCACACACATGAAAGAATTTACTTGTGACTTTTGTGCAGAAAAGTCTCTAAACAAACAAACAAACAATAACTACAAACAGCAACAAAACACTTCGTGTGGAAACTAGTAAAAGAAGAGAAATCTAAAGCCAAAGCAAGCAGAAGGAAGGGAATAACAAAGAGGAGAGTAGAAATAAAAGAAATAAGAAATAGAAAAATAATGCAGAAGAATCAACAAAATCAAAAGTTGGTTTTTTTGACTCAGATCAACAAAACTGATGAACTTTTAGGGGAAAAAAAAAAAAGAAAATTATTCCAATAACTAAAATCAAGAATGAAAGAGCGGATATTTCTAGCAACCTCACAAAAACTAAAAGGATTAGAAAGAAGTACACTGAATGATTATATGCCAACAAACTAGGTAATCTAGATGAAACAAATTCCTAGAAATGCACAAACTACCAAAACTGACTCAAGAAAGAAAATCCAAATAGATCAATAGTAAGTAAAGAGACTCAATTAGCCATCAAACAACTTCCAACAGATAAAAAGCCCAGGAACAGACCATCTCACTGGTAAATTCTAGGAATTAACACCAGTTTTTCTCAACAAGAAGAGGAGAATAAACTTTCTAACTCATTCTGTGAGGCCGATATTACTCTGATACCAAAGCCAGGCAAAGACATCAAAAGAAAAAAACTACAGATTAGTAGCATTATAAAGATAGATGTTAAAATCCTCAACAAAGCACTAACCAAATCCAGCAACATCTAAAAAGAATTGTACATTACCAAGTGAGATTTAGCCCCTCCCTCTCCCCACTAATAGAACCCAGTGTTAGTTAGTTCAATATAGGAATATCAGCATAAACACCATTTAATAGACTAAAGCAAAAATCCCATCAACAAACACAGACAAGTAACAGAATTCAATACACTTTTCTTTAAAAAAGCACTCAGCAAACTAAAAATAGAAGGGGACTCCCTTAAGCTGATAAATGACATCCATGAAAAACACACAAACCTCATGCTTAATGGTGAAAGACTGAAAGCCCTTCTCCAAAATTAGGAACAAGATAAGGATGTCTTGTATTAAATATTGTTGTGGAGGTTCTAGCCAGAGCACATAGCATGAAAAAGGAATAAATGTCACTCAAACTGGAAAGGAAGTAAAACTATATATAATCTTACATATAGAAAATCCTTACACACACACACAGACACACACACACAACTATTATAGCTAATAAGCTAGTACAGCAAAGTTGCAGAATACAAGACTGATATTTAAGAATCAATTGTTTTTTTTTCTTTGTTTTGCTTATTAACCCAGTCCTGGCTTTATTTTTATTTTTTTAAACAGTTTGATTGAGAAAGGAATTATTTGCAAATCTAGAAGTACTGGCTTCATGGATTGTTTTAGGCACCATGATCTTTGATATATGAGTATTTTCATTTTGTTTTGCTTTGCTTTTCTTTTTGTATTTTGTTGTTTTTAAAATAATTTTAACTTTTTTATTAGATTAAGGGGTACATGTGCAGGTTTGTTATTTGGGTGTACTGGGTGACACTGAAGTTTGGAGTCTGAATGATCCCATTACCCAGTAAGCATAGAACCTAATAGGTAGTTTTCCACCCCTCCCTCTCCCCACTAATAGAACCCAGTGTTTATTTTTCCCACCTTTTTGTCCATGTGCACTCAAATGTTTAGCTCCCACTGATAAATGAGAACATATGGTATTTGGTTTTCTGTTCCTGTATTAATTTGCTTAGGATAAAGGCCTCCAGCTGCATCCACGTTGCTGCAAAGAATGTGATTTCATTCTTTATTATGGATGCCTTGTATGCCATGGTGTGTATGTACCACACTTTATTTATCCAATACACCATTGATGAGCACCTAGGTTGATTCCATGTCTTTGCCATTTTGAATAGTGCTGTGGTGAATGTACAAGTGCATGTGTCTTTTTTGGTAGAAAAATTTAATTTCCTTTCAGTATAAACGCAAGTAATGGGAATGCTGGGTTGAACAGTAGTTCTGTTTTAAGTTCTTTGAGAAATCTTCAAACTGCTTTCCATACTGGCTGAACTAATTTAAATTCCCACCAACAGTGTATCAATGTTCCCTTTTCTCCATAGCCTTACCAGCATCTGTTATTTTTTAAACTTTTTAATAATAGCCATTCTGACTGGTGTGAGATGGTACCTCATTGTGGTTTTGCAAAATCAGTTGAGTTCGTATACATTAGTAAAGGACAATGCAAATATGAAATTAAGAAAACAATTCCCTTTACAATAGCATCAAAAAGATACTTAGGAATAAATGTAACCAAAAAGGCACAAGACTCATATGCTGAAAACTGCAAAATGTTGCTGAAAGAAATTAAGAGCCAAATAAGTGGAAAGACATCCTGTGTTCATGGACTGATCGAGTTAATATAGTTAAGATGGTAATACTCACCAATTGATCAATATATTCAGTATAATTAATATAAAATTCCAATGGCCTTTTTTTCCCCCCAGAAATGGTCAAGCGGATCCTAAAATTCACATAGAAATACAAGGTATCCAGGCTAGCCAAAACAGTCTAAAAGAAAGACATGGAGGACACATATTTTCTGATTTCGAGCTTTACTACAAATTGATCTCAATAAAAATAGTGTGGTACTGGCATAAAGATAGACATGTAGCTCAATGGAATAGAACTGACAGCCCATGTTTCTGTGGTCAACTGATTTTCAGTAAGTTTGCCAAGACCATTCAAGAGGGGAAAGAACAGTCTTTTTTACCTATGACGCTTTTACAATTGAATATTTATCTGTAAAAGAATGAAGTTGGACCTCTACCATATACGATACATAAAAATTAACTCAAAGACTTAAATGTAAAAGATAAAACTATAAAACTTTTATAATAGATCATAGGTGTGAATCTTCTTGACCCTGAACATCGGAAGATTTGAAGTCACCCCTTCCCTTTCCTCCCTGGTTAAGGGAACAACTCCCATAGCAGTTGCTCATGACCTGTTCCCTGACTCATCCCTTCCATCCCCGTTCCCTTGGCACCCTGTTTTGGCCACTGTGTAGGGCCACAAACATACCCTAAATATCATCCAGTGTAAACAGGATAGGTCTCAAAAACAGCACTTATCAAGCTATCTGTGGTGAAGGATAATTTTTTTTAAATTTTCAATTTGTCACAAACCAGTGCTTTGGTAAAATACAATAAAAATGAATAACTGGAAAAATAGAAGGAAAAATGACACAAAATACAAGCCCAAATTTTTCTAGTTACATAGCTAGCACATCAAAATCATGACATCTGAAGAAAAAGTAGATGAACTGAACTTTATCAAATTAAAAAATGTTTTTCCTTCCAAGGACAGTATCAAGAAAGTGAAAAGATAAATCATAAAATGGGGAAATACTTCTAAATCATATATCTGACAAGGGTCTACTATTGAGAATATATGAAAACCTCCTATAATTCAACAATAAAAAACCAAATAGCCCAATTTAAAAAATCAAGAAATGATTTGAATAGACACTTCTCCAAATAAGATATCAAAAGTGCAATAATCACATGAAAAGATGCTCAACATCCTAAGTCTTTAGAGAAACGCATATTCAAATAATTTCATACCCACTAGAATCATTATAATAAAAAAGATAGAAAATAACAAGTGTTCGCAAGGATGTGAGAAATTTTTAACCCTCATGCATTTTTGGTGGAATATGAAATGGTACAGTTGCTGTGAAAACATTTTGGCAGCTCTTCAAAAAGTTAATCATGTAGTTACCATATGGCCGAGGAATTCCACTTCCAGGTATATATCCAAGAGAACTGAAAATAAATGTTCACACAAAAACTTTTGTTTAAATGCTCATCGTAGCAGGAAACAATCCAATGTCTATTAACTAGCAAGCAGATAAGCAAAATGTGGTATATCAACACAATGGAATATTACTCTGCAATAAAATGTGATGAAGTACAACATGGATGGAGCTTGAAAATATAGTGCAAAGTGAAAGAAACAAGACACAAAAGGCCACATGTTGATTCCATTTTATATGAAATATCCAGAATAGGCAAATCCATGGAGAAAGGAAGTATACTAGTGGTTGCCAGGAAATGAGGTAGGCGACGGAGAATTGGAAGGGACTGCTAACAGGTGATGAGGTCTCTTTTGATGTGGGGGTGGGGGACAGAAATAGAAAAATACAATTAGATAGTAGTGATGGTTACACATCATTGTGAATATACTGAAAGTCACTGAATTGTATACTTTAAAAGCCTGAGTTTATAGTATGTGAATAACATCTCAATGAAAATTATGTAATAGATAACCTGAATAATCTTGTATTTATTCAGGAAATTGGATTTGTAGTTAAAATTTTTCAAAAAAGAAAACTCTATGTACATACGGCTTCTCTAGTGAATGCTATCAAGTATTTAAAGAGTAAATTATATTATTGCAATTCAACACAAATTCTTCCAAAACATTGAAGAGGGAAATTTTCCCACTCAATTTATGAGTTTGTTATTACTATGATACTAAAACTAGACAAAAACTTCACACACAAATAAAAACTATCAAACAAAAAATACTATGGACTGATATCCCTCATACACATAGGTGTAAACTTTTTAAACAAAATTTTAGAAAATTGAACCCAACAATAAATGTATAAGAAAGATCCTGACCAAGAAAAACAATGACCAAATCGAATTTTCCCCAGCAATAAAAGTGTACTCAACGCTGAATTCACCAACATATTAAAATGGAAAACCATACAACCATTTCAATAGATACATAGAAAGTGTTTGACAAAATTTAACATCCATTGTTGATTAATAATACAACTATCAGCTATTAGTGAAATGCCTGATACTAAGGCTGGGCAGGAAAAATACAAGGTACACTCAGAGTCGTTCTGTGTTAGAGTCTTCCTACCATACGGTCATGCATCACTTAATGATGGGGATACATTCTGAGAAATGCATCTTCAGGCGATTTCATTATAGTGTGAATGTTATACAGTATATGCACACAAACCTAGTATATGTACACAAACTACACATATGTGGTATAGCCTATTGCTCCTAGACTACAAACCTGTACAGCATATTACTGAATACGGTAAGCAATTATAACACAATGGTATATATTTGCATGTCTAAACAAATAAAAGGTACAGTATAAAAAGTATAAAAATTAGAAAATACTAACAGTACACCTATATAGGACATTTACCATGAAGGGAGCTTGCAGGACTGGAGGTTGCTCTGGGTAGGTCAGTGAATGAGTGGTGAGTGAACGCGAAGACCTAGGACATTACCGTATACTACTGTAGATTTTATAGACAATGTACAGTTAGGCTACACTAAATTTATAAAACAATGGTTTTTTTCTTCAATAATAAATTTACCTTAGTTTCCTGTAGCTTTCTTACTTTATATTTAAATTTTTAAAATCTTTTTGGCCAGGAGTGGTGGCTCACGCCTGTAATCCCAGCACTTTGGGAGGCTGAGGAGTGGGGACCACAGGGTCAGGAGATCAAGATCATCCTGGCTAACATGGTGAAACCCCATCTCTACTGAAAATACAAAAAATTAGCCTGTTGTGGTGGCATGCGCCTGTAGTCCCAGCTACTTGGGAGGCCAAGGCAGGAGAATTGCTTGAATCCAGGAGGCAGAGTTTGCAGTGAGCCAAGATTGTGACACTGCACTCCAGCCTGGACAACAGAGTGAGACTCCATCTCAGACAAAAAAACTTTTTGACTCTAGTAATAACATTAAGGTTAAAACACACATTGGAGAGCTGTCCAAAACATTTCCTTTTTTATATCCTTATTCTATAAGTTTTTTTATTTTAAAATGTATTTTTAATTTTTTTTCCTGTTAAAATTTTTTTTGTTAAAATGAAGACACAAACACACACATTAGCCTACGCCTACACAAGGTCAGGATTATCAATATCCCTGTCTTTCACTTTCACATCTTATCCCACTGGAAGTTCATCGGGGCAATAATGCACATGTAGCTGTCATCTATAACAACAATGCCTTCTTCTGGAATATCTCCTGAAAGACCTCCTTGAGGCTGTTTTACAGTTAACTTTTAAAAATATAAATAGGGCTGGGCGCGGGCGCTCATGCCTATAATCCCAGCACTTTGGGAGGCTGAGGCAGGCAGATCACCAGGTCAGGAGTTCGAGACCAGAATGGCCAATAAGTGAAACCCCGTCTCTACTAAAACTAAAAAAAATTAGAGAGGCTTGGTGGCAGCCGCCTGTAATCCCAGCTACTCGGGAGGCTGAGGCAGGAGAATTGCTTGAACTCAGGAGGAGGAGGTTGCAGTGAGCTGAGATTGTGCCATTGCACTCCAGCCTGGGCGACAGTGCAAGACTCTGTCTCAAAATAAATAAATAAATAAATAAATACAGAATGAATACACTCTAAAATAATGATAAAAAGTATAATATAGCAAATACATATACTAGTAACATAGTCATTTATTATCAAGTATTATGTCCTGTACATAATTGTATGTGCTAGACTTTTATGAGACTGGAAGCACAGTAGGTTTACACCCATGTAGCCACAAACACGAGTGACGTTACTCTACAGCTTTACATTTACTACAATGTCCGTAGGTTTTCAGTTCCGTTATAATCTTACAGGACCATTGCTAAATATCCAGTCCATTCCTTACCTAAACTTCCTTATGCGGTACATATCTGTAATTCAAGACCGTCATTCAATCTCCACCTTTCTACAGCATTCTTTCTAAAACACATATGTTCTAGTCTCTTATCTCTAATTCATAAAGCTTAAGTGACTCCCTATTGCCTATAATACAAAGCCTAAATTCTTTGCACAGCCTACAAACTACTTCATCATTTTACCTCAATCTTTTTTGTAGAGACAGTGTCTGGCTATGTTGCCCAGACTGGTCTCCAACTCCTGGGCTCAATCCATCCACCCGCCATGGCCTCTAAAAGTGCTGGGATTACAGGTGTGAGCCACCGAACCTGGCCAAAAATCGCTTTTGCAAACTTACTCAAGGCTATAGTACTAACAAAGCTGTCTACTATCAGTATGTGAGCAATGTTGCTGTTTAAAGCTAAATCAACGAGAATGTAACATCCTGCTCTTAACTAAAGGATGCACGAGGAGTCATTTCATCCAAAGAAGCAGGCTGGATTTACAATCCAGGTGAAGAATTTCATATAACGAGTTGGAGGACACAGCGTTTTACAATTTTTTAACTTGTAGTTTCCACGGAAATAGAACCTTAAGTCGGCCAGGAGTCAAGATTGTATTGTTCCTAATAGAACTCTAAACAGTGTTCTTAATGGAACAGTGTTCCTGGTGGAATATGGTGAAGACACAACAACCTTTTCTCCTTTTGAATGATTGCTGCTTTCTTTACAATAATTTCCACAGCGCTACTTCCTTCCCACTCCTGTATAGACATCTGTGATACCCAGCTGAAAGCTGATTCCAGCTTCCTCTATCCCTTTCTTAGACTCATTCAGCAAAAGCCGGTACCCTATTATAGTCTCTGTTTTCTCTTACTGAGACGCTCCCGATTTCCCATGGTACTGTTTGCCCTTTTGCAAACTTGACTTTGATGAGTTTTTTGACACAAGACGCTTATCTGTCATTGCATTTGCAAATATGCATTCAATAACTTGGAGTAGAGAGAGAAATGTATTCATAAACGGCAAATGTTTTCATGTTGCCAAACAGCAACATAAGCAACAAAGTATGTATGAGCACTACGGTACTACATACGAAATCTCATAAGCCTAAAGAATCTACTGCAAATCCCTCTCTGAAAGATGGCGGGGGGAAAGTAGCGGTAAAGTGATGCCCTGGAAACTGCGATCATCCAAGCAGGAAGCGCGCCCCGCCGCACCGCACTCGGACCGACTTCCCAGAGTCTCAGCTCAGGGGCCCAAAAGGCAGCGCGCATGCGCAGCGCCTGCCGGCCGCGCCGCGGTTCCTTCCTGCGCCTTTATCTGCATCCGGGTCCGTGGGATTCGCGCTCCACTGGTCCGCCGGGGTCGCTCGCGGGTGGTTGGGCGTTGCTTGTTCCCGCTGTTCCAGCGTCGGAAGAGCCATTGGGTCTGCCGGTAAGCTTAGAGGCGGGGGGACGGGGGGAGCGCCTAGAAGGGGACTCGGGCCGGGGGACCCAACGGCGATTTCGCCTTGTGCGGGCTTTGTGCCGAGACGGGGACGCTGGGCCGGGCAGAATGGGGTCTCAGGAACCTCGAGGCTGGGGGCGCGTGGGGTCTCCCGTCCTGCCCCTCGCGGACCTGGTTGTCCTCTCAGGATTTGTATCTACGGGAGGAGGCGTCCCTGTCCTCTCCTCTCTCGCGGCTTCCTCCTGACACCTCTCCCTACACTTGTTAAAAATTCCTAACAGTCATCCTCATTTGCATTCGCTGTCGTTTGCCGAGTGAGGGCCAGGCAAAAGCGCGGCTGAGGGTATTTGCAGTCCCCGCCTCCCGGGCTGGAACCACAGCCTTCTCTACTGTCTCTCGTCCCTCCTCGGGTCGGTCCCACACGCGCGGCCAGGCCACCCTTACCCTTTGAGGTCAGGTCAGGTTGAGTAAGGAAAAGCTCGGAGCAGAGGTTCTGCAAGTGTAGATTCTGGTCCTGGCCCCGCCATTAACTAGTTGTGTAACTTCACAGGTGTGGAAGTTGCCATCCAGCTTTGAAGTTTTGCGATTTTATATTCAGCAGCCCTTTTTCCTAGCGATGCACATCCAAAATGAATCAGCACCTGAAGGAAGACGAGGGAAAGGGTGGTGCTCTGTTGTTTTTTGATGCTGTCTTGTCGTGATGCCAGGGAATTGCATAAGGCCATAGTAGTTTGGATCTCTGAGGATTGGCAAAAACTGGAAAAGTCAAATCTTAAAAACTTAAATAAATGTGAAGAAATTCTTCTTTCTTCTGGGTGAAGGGATTCATTTGGGACTTTTGGAGATGACTCTGCGCCCTCCAGAGAGTTTAATAAAACAAAAAGTTGCCTGTACCTTGGTCTGAGAGACTTGCTTGAACTTCGTTTCAGTGAGGTGTGTGGTGTTCTTAACAAATTTCACCTGATTATGAATATCACCTGTGATAATTTGCAAAAGCAGAGACTCCTTGAACTTCCAGATCTTTGAAACACTGTATCTAGGGAGAGGGACCTGCGAATCTATATTTTTAACTAGCATCCTAAGTGATTCTCAACCTATAAAACATCTGTGGCATATGGGTCTTTGAGTCCGATACACTCGGTTTTAAAGTCAGCTCACTGGGCCACTTTTTAACGTCAGCAATAAACTTCTTGGAGTTGCAGTTTTCTGTATCTGAAGAGTGAGAATAATAATTTCAATCTCAGAGACAATTAAGTGATTCTAAGCACTTTGACAATAGAGTTCTTAATCATTTTTGTGTCTACAGAACCTAGCAGTGCTTAGTATATAATAGGTCTTCAAATGTGTGTTGAACTGAGAAAAATAACATGCCCAGGACGCAGAAGACATTGGAAAGCTCTAATGCTTCTCGTCCTACTTACCTTACTTTTTTCCCCGCATTTTATTAACAATCAGCTTGCCATATATTCTTGTTAGAAGTAAATGTATCTTTTGATGGTCATGACAGCCAATAATTGTTTCTGATTCTTTGCTTTACGTCTAAAATTGTTTTTGACATTAGATTATGGATATATTTAAGTGGAGGCTGAGTCCATTTGTTGTACTGAATTTATGATTTACTATGTAATTTATTTTCTGTAAATAAATGTTATTGGGCCAGAATTCTAGATCATGGTGACCATAATATTTTGTTGTGTGTCGGAATTCGAAACTGTTATCTTCTTAAAGACATTTAGATTCCATACATTTATTTTAATAAGAACTTTAATCTCATTAATTTAGAAAATTTGACTTATTACTCTATGTAAAGTGTGTGGGTACAAAAGTCAGAAATGCCGAAACCATGTTATAAAAGGCTTCGTTCGTATTGGTGACTGATGCATTTAAATATGAAACTAAGAATTAAAAATCTAAGGATTATGGGAATTGTCATAGAATGTTGAGTAAATGTTATAAGGGGACGTTTATAAGCTATTGGTGGTAATGTCAGTTAGTTCAACTTCTGTAGAAAAGAATGTATGAAGATTTCTCAAAGAACTAAAAGTAGAACTACCATTTGGCAATCTCACTACTGGGTATGTACCCAAAGGAAAATAATTCATTATATCAAAAAGATAGCCACACTCATTTTTATCTCAGCACTATTGACAGCGAGGCAGTAGAATAGGGTCTGGAGGCGGGGAACTTAAGGCCAATTCGTGCTGACTTCCTAAAGCTGAATCAAGGGAAAACACCAAGGTCTAGGGGCAGGAAATCTAAGGCCAATTTGTGCTGACTTCCTGAAAGAGAAAACACCTGCGTCTGGGGGCAGGGAACCTAAAGCCAGTTAACCAATTAACGGAAACTTCCTAAAGCTAAACCAAAAGGAAAAAACCCATCTCCCCATACCCAAGTAGCAAAGGACCAAAGGCTACTCTCCCTACAATCGACTGCCTTCCACCACCTCTCAGGTGGAAGGAGAATGTGCCTTGGATTGGCCGTGGACTGAGCATGGGCCATGCCTTCATCTGCATAGGGAGCCAATTCACCTCAGCTTTTAATTAGCCACGGACCAAATCCTTCATGCAGATAAGGTGTAACCGATAAGGGACCTCAAAAGGAGTACTTAAAACCCAGAAAACTTTGTAACCGGACTCTTGAGCTGCTTGCTTGGGCCCACTCCCACCCCATGGAGTGCTTTTCTTGCTTCAGTATCCCTGCTTTCGCTGCTTCATTCCTGTGTTTCCTTCCTTTTGTGCAGTTCTTTGTTCAAAATACCAAGGAGTTGGACACCTTACGCTTATGGCCTTCCTTCCATTAACAACATTAGCAAAGATAAGAAATCAACCTGAGTGTCGATCAATGAATGATTGGATAAAGAAAATGTGGTATATATACACTGCGAAATTCAGCCGTTGAAAATGAAATCGTGTCCTTTGCAGTAACATGAGTGGAACTGGAGGCCATCCTCTTAAGTGAAACAACTCCAAAACAGAAAGAAAAATACCACATGTTCTCATTTATAAGTGGGAGTTAAATAATGTGTACACGTGGTTGATGGAAAGCAGACTGATAGACATTGGAGGCTCAGAAGGGTTGGGGAGTAGGAGTGGGTAGATGATGATAAATTGCTAGGATCAATGTACATTATTCAGGTGATAGACATATGAAAACCCCAGACCTAGTCACTAAACAATATATCCGTGTAACGAAATTGCATTTATACCCCTTAAATTTATACCATTTTTTTTAAAAAAGGAAAACAATATGTCTTACAGATATCAGAAACTGTGAGTTACTGTAAGAATGCTGATTTCCACATCTTTCATGGTATTAACCTACATTGTGTAAAATGGAATCGTGTAGCTTTTAAGTGACTGATCTCTTAATATACGTATAATTTTCTTTAGAACAATTTTTGAGGAACTAAAATTGCTTTCTGTGAAGAAATTTCTCCTCCAGAGATCAGTTTATTTAGTTCACTTTGTTTTCTTTTTCTTCTGTTGAATTCTCTTATTAAAAAGAACATGTCTAGTGTGATCCCATTGTTACTATTTGAATTCTGACCTTGTTGCTTACTACCTGTGTGACCTTAGTCAAATCATGTGAGTCCATTTCCTCATCTACAACTGGGCATTTTATGTACTTCACAAGATGGCTGTAAGGATTAAAATATGTACACTTGTCCCTGGTATCTGTGGGTGGTGTCTGTTGGTATCTGTTAGGGATTGATTCTAGGATCCCCCTTCAGATACCAAAATCCACAGATGCTTAAGTCCCTCAAATTATATGGCATAGCACTTGCATATCACCTGCACACATACGCCTATATACTTTATCTCTAGATTGCTTATAATACCTAATACAATGTAAATGCTGTGTAAATAGTTGTTATACGGTATTTAGGGAATAATGACCAAAAAAAAAAAGTCTGTACCTGTTTAATACAGATGCAAACATCTTTTTCCCCTGAATATTTTCAGTTCTTGGTTGGTTGAGTCCTCGAATATGGAATCCACAGAAGGCTAACTGTACTTTTAAATGACCTAGCCCACTGCCTTAAACTCCGTGTCTGCTCAAAAGAGAACAGCTATTATTACTATTTTTAAAATTCAGATTGTATATGTGCATATCCTTCTTCAGTAATGCACTTTTAAAAATCATCAATATATTCTGCTGTTTCAGTGCTCTATTATTTACATGTTTTACAAAGTTATTAAATTTAAATTATCTCTTTATTATATAAAGTGTTCTAAAATGGACTTTTCTCAGGTTTGAACTTCTGTTTCTGGAAGCTCTGCGTCGCCATAATGAGGCTTGTAATTCTTGATAACTATGACTTGGCTAGTGAATGGGCAGCCAAGTACATCTGTAATCGCATCATTCAGTTCAAACCTGGACAGGACAGATATTTTACACTGGGTTTACCAACAGGTAATTAACTACTTTTTCCATTTTATATTCTGATGTTACCCAAATTTAATTCTGGTGGAATTGAAGGGTTTCTCTTAGTAAGATACTTTTCTCATTCATTTTTGCCATATCACTAATTGAACATCGTAGTATAAAAGGCCAGAAAAATGCATGTATATAAAATCTACTGTCTATAGTGTGTTACTAGGTCTTGTGCCAAAGTTTAGTCTCACCTATCACTCCAAAATGCAATAGGATATATTGTAACTTAAGTGTTGTTCATATTTTTTGTACATTTTTCTAGTAGTCCTTTGTTTTGGGGAGCATTGCTTTTACCATTCATACCAGTTTTTAGTTAATCGGCTTTCTTATTAATCATTAAGAGGTACCTAAGTTATGTACTGTTGCCTCTTAATTTAACTTCACCTGCCTTATAAATACTTATTAATATAGAAGTTATATATTATGTAATGCTTATTAGCCTTTTACTATTTATGTTGCTTCTATTATAGATATATTACAAGTGAAAAATATGTCTTCATCACAGTTTAAGGAGAAGCATTAATTACATATTTTATTGAATTAAGTTTTCCATTAAGCGTGCTCTTAAAAAACAACCAGGTGGTATCATTTGATCTTATGGCACTTTATTTGACCCATGATTTTCACAAAGACTTAGACCTGGAACTAAAGTTGCTCCTTATTGACTACAAGGCATTTGTTCTATACCCCTGAGCCTTGGTTTCCTTACCTATAAGAAAAATATGGATAATAACTTAAGATGCTGTTTTGAGAGTCAGCTAAGATAGTGTATGTGTAAGTCCCTTGTATACTGTAAATAGTCTATAAATTTATAGTTTCTGTGTTTTATTTAAACAGACTATTTTCTCCAGCTCCTCCCCTCATACATGCTAATTACATAAAAACTACAATTGTAATTTTTTTCCACTTGAGTAATTTCCATGAATGGTACTCTTCAAGCTGATTGTTTTGTTTTGCTTTTTCTCTTTTGGTCCAGGGCAGTAGATCTTGGTGAGAATGGCAAAGGTGACTTTTTTCACTGGACACACCAGTACTACACCCCCAGCACCCTCAGTTCTGATATGTGAGCCCTTGGGGTTGAATATGGTTTCTGTATAGTTTCTATGCTGTTATCCTTAGTTGCACTCTGCCTACCTCTGTTAATGACATTGTGTTAATTATGATGCAGAAAAAACAGTAATTTGAATGGGGACAAAAAGACTTAGTCTTAAATGTCAGCAGTGCTAAACATCTTTTTGTGTATTTAGATCTACAGCTTTGCTTTATTTTGAATAGCATAACTGCTAGTAATATATCTGCCAAGGGAGTATCTCTGGAAAACCTTGTTGAAATTTTCCATTACTCTCCTTCATTGACCATTGACAAGGTTAATTATGTCCCCTTCCACCACTGCTTTTGAGACTTGAACATACATGTCAGTAATTGCTAGTACCAGGCTGTATTGTAATTATCTCCCCATCAAGCTCAATTTCTGGGCAATATCTGTTCAATTTTATATTTACTCATGTGATCTTAATGAGGGTGACATTTAAAGCCTGTATGCTGTGAGCCTGATCTGCTTCCCAAAACTTATTCCCACCATTTCCTTACCCAGAACTGGGCTAGGCAGATTTGACTGCTTGCAGTTCAAGAATAGGGCTTGAACTTGCCAGCTGCTTTGCTTTGCTTTCACTCATATTCCTCGCATGTTATTTAATGGAATCTATATGAGCTCTGGCACCAGATGTATCTAGATTTGAATCCCTGGTTTCACAGCCATATGATATTTGGCAAATTCCTTAATCTTTTTGACCCAGTTATTCTGTCTTCAAAATGGGAAAGATAATGCCAGTTTCTCAAGGTTGTGAGCTTTATGTGAGGTAATATATAAAAACATTAGCACAGCATCTAGCCACATGGTAGACAGATGTCATCATTGAATCTCCGGCTCCATCTTTGCTCTGCTCTGAGTTAGTTTCCTCTTTGTGGAAATTGTATCCCTTCGTCAAGACTGAATTGAAATGCCATTTTCTTTTATTGTTCTTCCAACTAGCAAGATTGTAGTCTTTTTTATTTGATGTTCTACAATACTCAGACTTCTTTTAGATTATAGCGTTTTTCCTGTGTTATCGCTATTTTGTACTTGCTTATCCTTATATTGTGAGTTCTTACAGGAAAGAAAATGTCTTAATCTTTGTTTTATATAAGTCATAGTAGGTACTTGCTAATTTGTGTTAGTAATGACTATTACAAAGCAAATATTAAAATTAAGTTGCTTTAACCAGTTTTTTTTCTTCAGTCTTTTAGCCACATTGATTACAAAATAGAAAATGAATTTTTTTGTCACCTCAGTTGTGACAGATCATCTTTTTATTCATATATCCTTTAATTGACAGAATCCTATAACTCGTCTCTTGACACTAAAAGAGAGAAGAGATTCATTTATCCTTCCAGAAAGGAAGAGGAAAGCATATTTATCCATCTTTTAGGCAGGTTTCATGTTAGTGGGCTATAGCGTATTGAGAAAGAAATGTAAAATTTTACTACATAATTTTTAAATTAATAATTGTAATCTAAAACAACCTGTGTGCTAAGCTTTTAGAAAATCTTTTATTCTTCTGTTCTGTGAACCTGTGTGGTATTTATTTATAGCCTTGTCTATTCTGTCATCTCAAATGAGAGGCAGTCTTTTTACTATTCTTGAATTTTCTTTATATTTGTTTTTGTCAGAGACTGTTTTATCAGATTTCTGTATGATACTTGGGTTGAAATTTTTTGTGCAGCCTTTTGTTTTGCACTGTTTTGTGATGGTGGGTTAACTAGGAATCAGTACTCCAACTAGGAGTGGGAGGGCCAGATAACTTGTTATAAGAATGCAATCTGGCCTTTCAGTTTGAAGTTAAAATGAAAAAAAAAAACAAAAAACAACCAAAAAAACAAATTTAGAAAGCAAAGATGAAGGCTATCAAGTGGCTAAATTAATTTATTTTTATTCTGTCGTATCATGAAGCACCATCTTTTCACATATCAAACTGTAATTTTATAAAACAATAGAATCAAGAACTCAGATGAAATATTAGAAGATCCTCTTTCCTATAAGTTCTGTCCTAAGCAAAAATAACTTCTTTTTCTCACTTTACACATTTTAGCTGATACATGCTGAAGTTATCAAAAGATGAGAAACAGGGGCTTCATTTAGAAAGCTGTAAGGCTAAAGTCCCTACTCAGTGTTTGCCAGTTTGAGATTCTATTTTGAAAGTAGGGGCAATATTTAAATTTAGCTCTGTTTTCCCTTTTGATTTCAGTAAATGGTCAACACTTGACCTATTTATATATCATTTGTGCAAGAACTCAAGATTTTCTTTTCAGAAAGGGAGATTTTTAAAAATTCAGGTACATACTCTAGAAGCTTCTAATCTTAGAATTTGTAATAGTATATCCCATACCCAACAACTCAAGGATAATTTTCCAAACTTCAATTTTTATTGACAGATTTCCAGCTTTATTCAGCAAATTCTAGTTTACCAAAATGTTTAAGTACTTGTTAATTGATTATGTATTTAAGTTAATAATTGCCTAATTAATCGGAATGACAGAATATTATTAAGAAGAAAAACATAGATAAAGTTAATAAGTTTTTTTAATAGATCATTAAGTCATGTTAGAAAATGGTATTTTTATGTCTTTTAGGGAGTACACCTTTAGGATGCTATAAAAAACTAATAGAATATCATAAGAATGGACACCTTTCTTTTAAATATGTGAAGACCTTTAATATGGATGAATATGTAGGTAAGCTATACTTAAAGATACTATTTGGGTATGTTACATTTTGAATAAAATGAATATAGTTTTAGAATATTAGTATATTTGAATTTATGTTTTGAATATAATATTAATGTATGAATATATTTCTAAAATGTACTGCTTTGAGATGAGATTGGGAGTTTATATAAAAACCTGTATTTTTGTGATAGTAGCACAGAATAGTGGAAGGAATGAAGGACTAGAAATCAGAAGATCTGCATTCGTCCTGGGCTCTGCCACTCACCAGTGATGTAACTTTAAGCCAGTCTACTCACATTTCTCCTTCTTTTTTTTCTTAAGGCAGAGTTAAAATCAGTGTTGTAAGGATAATCTAATGTATATGTAAAGGTAATTAGTTAAGTATTTTTTCAAATCAAAAGCTATATTGGTAGACCTGAAACTTTTATTTTTGAGTGTTAACTTGCCTACCTGAAATCTATGATGTATAGAAACTCTGTTAAAATTTATATATAGCAATACATATTTAATGGTAGCATAAATGATAGCCAAAGAAGTGTTGTGATCCCACATAATCTGCACACATATAGTATGAATAGAGGAGGAACATGGCTATCATTTCACTTGAATGGCTGATTATTTTGAGCTTAACATGAAAGTCAGTTTCATTGATTAAAATTTTGTGTGTTTGAGAATATAGTGATGAAGTGCACATGAACTAGACTTTCTGTGTTTGAATCCTGTCTCCTTTGTGAATGATGGGACCTTTGGGAAAGATTCCTATGTTTCAATTGTTCACCTATAAAATGAGATAATAGTATTCCATAAATGTTTTATGAATTAATGCATACATTTAAAGTGATTAATACTCGGCATATAATCATATATTCCACATAAAAATGCTTTTAAATTGAATATGGTATAGAGAAGTTAGATATATTAAATAACACTTATGACTTAAACAGAAAAATAAACTTTAGATTTATTTCTGGGAATACTTACATTTTTATTAACTTCATCTTTAGGACTTCCGAGAAATCATCCTGAAAGCTACCATTCTTATATGTGGAATAACTTTTTTAAGCATATTGATATAGATCCTAATAATGCACATATCCTTGATGGGAATGCTGCAGATTTACAAGCAGAATGTGATGCTTTTGAAAAGAAAATAAAGGAAGCTGGAGGAATAGATCTTTTTGTTGGAGGTATGTAAAATCCTTTTGTCATTAACTGTTAGTGTTTGAATTAGGGATTTTTAAATTTAAAAAAGAAATCTTCTCATTGTGTAATGTGAAGAGCACCTGTGACTGTCCATAATACCCATTAATTCTGCTACTGATTCCTGTTTTACTTCATTTTCATTAGAAAATAATCTTAAAATTCCCATCTTAATCTTCAAATTGACAGCTGGAATTATTTACATTATGCCTTGAGAGGTACATCCCAATCCGTGTTAAACTCTTACAACTACCTCTTTAAAGTTGACAGTTTACCACATCTTTCAAAATTAGTAATATGTTTCTTTACCTAAATGATAGTTTCTTTTTACTATTTCTTTAAAACTCTAGCCAACCTACTTATCAAATTACAGAGTTTAAACGATTGCATGAGGAACAGGTGGATTTTAGTAGATCACTTTGTTTCATCTTACTGAGTAATCAGTTAAGAATGATGTAAAACTTTTTACTTATCAGCCTTAATATGAGTTAAGCTGTATAATTGTCATAAATTCCAAAATTAATGTTTAATTTGCCAAATTCCACTTGTAATTTTTATATGTGTGTGTGTATACATAATCTACAGTTAAAAATAGGAAGTTCTTTATAAAGACAATATGGTTTTCTATTAGTATAAACTATCGCAGTCAGCTAGCTAATTGCTATAAGAATAGTACAACATCAACTAAACTAAAATCAATTTTTTTGCCATATTCTTTAATATTCAACTAAAAATACTAATGCTGTAAATTATCTGTATATAACTTATTATTAACTTAATAGAACACTGATCAAAATTACATGAATTTGATCTTCAATAGAGCTGTACTGAGGTTAATTTATACTTGAAGTGGCCAAGTATGGTTGAGATAGTTGATTATTTTTGGAGGAAATTTGGTTTTAAAGTCAGATGTAAAACTGTATCCTGTTTTAGCCACTTAGTATCTGTGTGACCTTGGAAAGTTGAAGTTCAGTATAAGTACATCGTTTGTAAAAGAGGATTAATATTAACCATTCCAAAATTTGTGAGAATTAATCATGTTGTAACATGTATAAAATGCCTTACACGGTGCTTGGTATGTAGTTGGTACTCCATAAGTGCTACTTCAGTCTTCTCTTTCTCTCTCAACTGTAAATGCTGAAATTGTCCCTTAGAATTACTGAATTCCTTGGGATTTTTACCGAATTCCCTCTAAGGACATCCAGCTGGATTGAAATCTTCTCTTTCAGTTTTTACTTCTACCTAGCAGAGTCAATAACATTTACTTTCTTGATAGAATGGTTTATTGGAGCAAGAAACCAAGTTAGACTATTGCTTTTCAAATTAGAAGGTTATCTGTTTTAAATAAAATTTACTAATATTACTTCTGTAATCCTAGAAAATATGCATACTCCTGCTTTGTACATATGGCTCAATTTGGGGATAATTAACCATTTGTACCTTCCAATATTCAGGCTAAGACAGTAGATATTTGAGAGTATCTGAGGGGTGTATAGACCATCTAATCTTTAGATTTTCTAAATTCCACACCAGAATCTAGGAGAATTACTGGAGTACAACATACTGCAACTGCTTATATAAAAAAAAGTTTTCACTCATTTACTATAATAAAAAAAAAAAGGCTTTTAGTTGTTGGAGGTTCATTATTAAGTACTGCTTGAAAATGTCTTCATTTGTGGACTTTCTTTTCCCCCTGTTAATTTATTGACCTTACATAAGTATGCATATGACAAATCTCTTGTAGACTCAAAGACAGGAAATAGATTTTACTATGGGGAATAACACTGATAAGAACACTTGATTTTGTTCCTTTGCCTGCCTTCCAGAAAGCATTCATAGCATAAAATAATGTTTAAGCCTGTAACTCTTATTCAAGATGTCTGGTAGAACTTCCCTCTTTCCTTATAACTTTAAATCATTTAGTACTTCTTTTTAGTTAATTTTTTTTTTGGGGGGTTATGTTTCTTCAGTATAAACCACCTCAGTTCTCCTTTTGAAATATATGTTGCATAAGTTGTAATTATGTTGATCACTGACACCACTAAAAAGAATTTGATTTGGTTTTTTAACCAATTAGTCTTAAGCTTCCTGTAGTTCTTTCTCCGCTCCTCCCCGCTCCCAAATATATTTTAAGAGAGTTCCCGTGCCTCTTACATTAACATCTTTACTGTAGTCATGGATGATCCAATGCCTGACATTTTATATGTACCATCTAAAGGACATACTTGTGCATAGAGAAGGATTATTGCATTTTCTTTGAACTTTTCCTTATTTGGGATGCCCTATTATTGGATATGTATTCATGAAAGAATCTCATTTGTTGATCTAGGTTTATCATCATTGGATTTTTAGATGAGGATTGGCATCTGGGTCTTACGACTACCCTTCTTTTGTTCCAGGGTTTGGTTAATAAAAACTCTAAGAACTGTGCCAAATGGGATCAAAATATCAGCTTTATTAAAGGTAAAGTTGAAATAGAGATTGCAGTTTGGGCTTGAAGCCAGAATGGGGTTTTTCACTCCTACCCTTTGAATTGAAACAGTAGAATGAGAAGAGCTCAAAAATGTTAATCTGCTATTGCTCATTCCAGGGAATTAGAGCAGAGTTCCCTATCCTAGAGGGAAGAGGAAAAGAAAAAAAGGAAATACATACTTAAATGTTCTCATTCTTCCTCTTGATGGCAAACATGTTGAGAGAAAGGGTAAAGGTGTATCATGCAATTCCTGACTTAACCCCAGCAATAAGATACACAAACATGGATTTTTAAAAATAAAATGTAGCGTTGGTCCCAGTGGCTCACACCTATAATCCCAGCACTTTGGGAGGCCGAGGCGGGCGTATCACCTGAGGTCAGGAGTTCGAGACGAGCCTAACCAACATGGAGAAACCCCATCTCTACTAAAAAAATACAAAATTAGTTGGACGTGGTGGCGCATGCCTGTAATCCCAGCTACTCAGGAGGCTGAGGCAGGAGAATCGCTTGAACTCGGAGGTGGAGATTGTGGTGAGCTGATATCATGCCATTGCACTCCAGCTTGGGCAACAAAAGTGAAACTCCATCTCAAAATGAATAAATAAATAATTTTAAAAATCTAGTTTTACAATAAAATCTAAATATATAAACTTTTAAAATATCTTAAGGCAGTAGTGTCTTGGGTTTTTTGTTGTTGTTGAGATGGAGTCTCGTTCTTTCGCCTGGGCTGGAGTACAGTGGCTTGATCTTGGCTCACTACAACCTCCACCTCCCAGGCTCAAGCAATCCTCCTGCCTCAGCCTCCTGAGTAGCTGGGACTACAGGCACCTGCCTCCATGCCCAGCTAACTTCTGTATCTTTAGTGGAGATGGAGTTTTGCCATGTTGGCCAGGCTGGTCTTGAACTCCTGACCTCTGGTGATCCACCTGCCTTGGCCTCCCAAAGTGCTAAGATTACAGGTGTGAGCCACTGCACTCAGCCTAGGTGATAGTGTTTTTAAAAAGTAAAAATAAGACAGTAGGGAAAATGTTAACCTTCTGATTTGATTGCATGCTTGGATTCTTTGCTTTACTAGAAAAAGGAAATAATGGGATCAAAAGTAAATTAACTGGAATGATTCTAGGTTAACTCACCAACTGAAGGAAAAGTTGAAACAACCAAGTCTGGAAAAACAACCAGAGAACCTCAGATCTCAGAAGTAGAAACTCATCAATCTTCTCCTTGCAGTGCTATCATCCAGTACTTCAGTTCGCCATGCCTTCTTCCTTACTGTATCCCTGGTCAAGATTCAGATTCACACAGAGATTCTGATTGGTTCAGCCTGAGACAAGTGCTTGTCTCTAGACCACAGTAACTTTACCTAAGAGGGATATAGGAAATTAAAATTGTTCCAGCCCCTCTGGTGAGGGAAGCAAGGCAGAAGAGAACAAGGTGGGAGGTGGAAGAAACTATACTGAGCTGACCAAAGAATAGCAACCATGCATTCATTTATCCAGCCATTATTTAATAAGTGCATCCTGTGTGTCACTAGTTGTTCTAAATGGTAAGAATATAGTGATGAAGATAAAGCCCGTACTTTCATGAAGAGTACATGTACACTCTACCCTTAGAACTGTAGGAACACAGGAATGACATTTACTCCAGACAGTTTTAGAGATGTTTCATAGAGGTGCTGATATCTTAATTTAGACTTAAAAGCTGAATAAGAATTAGCCACATTTTAAAAAATAATTTTATTTCAGGAACCTCAATTTTTGACAGTTACAGCCAACAAGCAAATATCTTGACCCAGCTCTATTATTAACCTTTGCTCATAATTTCAGCTTAGCGGTACTAGCTGTACACTTTTGTAAGGCCCAAATCATCAGTGAGGTCACTAGTAGTAGATCTTAGTAGACTTCGTATTTTTTCCTGAAGCTTGTATTTTCCTGATCCCATCCTTCCCTCTTTACACATATATAGAGAAATATAAATGTTAGGGATATGTGTACCTAAGAGGAAAAGCAGAACACTTTTACAAATCTAGAGAATTTAATGCCTATAATTATTATATATTTATAAGCAAATACATACTTAATAGTAGAAACAGTCAATGCATATTAACCACATGTAGGTCTGGTCTTATGTCTCCTTATTAAAAATTCATAAATTGTTGTACTTTGGCATCTGTACCTCTTTCAATAGAGTATTCATTTCTTCATTTTTCAAAACTGGGTTACTCTGTCATATTTTATATAAATTTTGTTAAAATTGTGTGCTAAGTGTCAGTAAAATACAGATATCATTAAAGTAAAGACGCAGAATATAAATGTAAAAGATATCTTAATGACTCAAGGAATTGGCGGATTTATTTTTTGTCTGAGGTTGCCAGAAATGTGACTAGCTACTAGGGTACTTATAAATAAAACTTGATTTATGTATGTCATGGAAAGATTCTTAAGTTTGTGAAAAGAATTACCTTCCATTTCCTTCAAATAAGAATGTCATATTCCTGTCTATATTTTAGAGGTAATCCTAGAATATTAGAGTTGGCACTAGGTCTCTTTAAAGCAGTGTTTTTAAAACTGGTTGTCACCTATTATTATATCATAAAATCAATATAGCCAGTTACATGCAACATTTTCCTTTTGTTAATGAAATGCAATGTAATAGAAAACAGCTTGTATGGTTCCTAGTAAGGGTAAGTATGATTTCATGCAATTCTTGTCTTAATTATATTTTATATGTTTGTGTTGTATATGTGTATATATATACTAGATTACAACATCAAATGTTATTTCTTACAAGGGTTACAGTCAGAAGTTTGAAAAAGAAAAAAAAAAACTATTCACCTAGACATTATCTTGTCCAATCCACACATTTTTATAAGTGAGGAAACTATCCTACAGAAAGGTCTACTAGTTATTGCGCTATCTGGACTACAACCAAGTAAATTAAAGTGTGACTATAAAGATGTCCGAGTAGGAATCAGAAGAAAGATCCGAGTCCTGTCTCAGTATTTACCCAGTTGTGACGTTGAACAAGTCATTTATTTTTCTTGAGCATCAAAATTTCCTTTTGTATGTAGAAAAAGGTGGAGGAAATGAGGGAAATAGATATGGCTAATTTGACCATCTCATAAGATTTTTAAATAATATTTAATCTGTTATGCATGTGAACGGGCTTTATGAATTATCAAATGTTATATTAATATAAGGTGATACTTAATTTTACTATTAGAATCATGTCAGCTCATTGCTAAGCATGTAGAAAATGTGGAAACATTTGTTGAATCAATACAGAAACAAATATTTTAATGCAGTAATAGGAATTCAAGTATAAAAACAAACAAGGTAAGTGTTTTTTTGTTGTTGTTCTTTAATGCACATTGAACTTTGTGAAACCTATTTACATCGTGTATATGTATGTATATTTCTTTTGAAAGGAATTGGTCCAGATGGTCATATCGCTTTCAATGAGCCTGGATCCAGTTTAGTATCAAGGACAAGATTAAAGACTCTAGCAATGGATACCATCTTGGCAAATGCCAAATATTTTGATGGAGATTTATCAAAAGTGCCAACTATGGCTCTAACTGTTGGTGTGGGGACAGTGATGGATGCTAGAGAAGTAAGCATTAAATGTTCTTTGTTGTTTTTCCTTTGATGTCAATGTATTAATATTTTGTACGGGTTATGATGCTGAATAAGTGATATTTTGATTGCATTCTCTTTGCAGTATAAATTGTTTTCTAGTTTTCAGTAACTAACTTTTGTCAATCTCACTGACATGTTTAGGGATCAATTAAGTCTTTTGAAGCTGTAAACTAAGAATTAAGCACCACTACTTTTGAGGTGCTACTTGCCAGTTCCTGCTCCAGTTTGAGGTCCTAAAATCTTAACTGATCACATGGTTTGTTTTTTATTGTAAGTGTCTCATGAAAGGACTGTTGGGACAATGATGCATTGCTAGTTACACAACATCTTTTTTGGAGCTCTCAGGATGATTTAAATGCTTTTTTACTGTATGTTATGTAGGATGATAGAGCCCTGTTGGTTTCCAGGAGAAAAGGAACTCAGCTGGGGCTGCAACTATTCTACATTTGGTATATTTCAGCATGGAAGAGCTCTGAACAGCAGACCCTGTGTAATTTAAGTTTTTTTTAAATTGGGCTGTCATTTTCTTCCTTGAGAATACAGAACAAATTGTAGTCAGTTCATGGTTGTATGTAGTTAAATTATATGGAAACCCAGAACTCTGTTCCTTTCTGGTAGCCAGATCGGACAGGTTCAGAGGAAAAAAGTATAGACAAGGTATGATGAATAAGTAACTTATCTTGATATAATTAAACTTGAACATACAAATAGATACAAACTGTCAATCAAAATATATGAGAAACCTAAAAATCATAGGTATATGAAAAAAGACCTCTCAAGGACTGAAATTTCATAGTCAATAAGTTGAGAAAAGGATTTTAGAGCAATCTTATTTCTAAAATATGAAACTGAGTTATGTAATACATTACATTTAACAAGATGTAATACAGTTTTTAATGCTGATTTTTAGAACAAACAATTACTCAAATACTAAGTTTTTTTCTTTGGGTCAGTTTTTGCCTAGACAGGAGTGCAGTGGTGTGATTACAGCTCACAGCAGCCTCAACCTCCTGGACTCAAGAGATCTTCCCACCCCAGCCTCCTAAGTAGCTGGGACTTCAGGCGCACACTACCATGCCTGGCTGATTTTTCAATTTTTTTTTTTTTGGAAGTGACAAGGTCTCACTATGCTGCCCAGGCTAATTTCCTCATTCATTAAAAATTACATTTGACTTAAAAATTCCAACTAAGAAGGGATATGGAGGATTTAATATGAGGTTATAAATGTTTGTAAATCATTTATATCAGTTTGTGGGATGATTAAATGTTGATTATTCTTTAGCTTTTTGATAACCTTTTAAAATAGTGTTACTGTGACATTTAAGTAGCATAAAGCTGTATCAGTGCAACATCTGCCTGAGCACTGGTTCTCAAACATTAGTGTACATAAGGATCACCTGGTATCCACACCTAGATTGATTCTTTAAATTTAGGGATTCTGCAGTTTGAACAAGCATACCAAATTATTCCATATAGTTTGTCCTTTCCCATGATATGAGAAATAATCTCCTTGAGAGTAGAACAGATATAACTAATCACAGATCAAGTCTATTTAGAGAGCAATTTGTTTTATCTACACGTTAGCTGTAAACACCAATAATGAATTCTTCATCCTATAAGCTTCCAGTAGCCTTCTTTCCTCTAAACTCCACTCTCTTCATAACGTTAATGGTAGGTATGTACTTACTTTTCTCGCCAATAAAAGTTTGGTTGTCTTTTTTTTTCTCAGTATATATACTTGATGTTGAGATTTCTTGCCACCTGTCCCATTACCTTTTTATAGAGTGTGCTTCACTAATGAAAAGACTCTTAGCTCATATTGTCTAATTGTTAGAACTTTTACAAGAGGCAATGTAATTGTTAATCGCTAAGAATATGGGCTGTAGAATAAAACTGCTTGTTTGTATCTTACCAAAACCTTGGGCAAGTTACAGAATATGCCTCAGTTTCCTTATCTTTAAAATATGAATAAGAATAGTATTTCTCTCATGTTGGTTTTGAGGAGTTGATGTAATTCAAGGAGAGTGCCGAGTATTTCCTCCCATTTTAGGTCTAGTTACAAAATATGTAATACAAAGTTTGTTATAAATATTTTAGAACTACAGCAGTTTTAACATTCTTTTTTAAAACAATTGTAATGAGGAAAAAAATGTTTAAAGATGTATTACATTACAAAAATGTGTGTGTAGATGTTTAAGTGGAATCAGTTTCCAGATGAAAGGTGATGAAGACAAGATTCTGACACATATATTCACATTTGCAACATGTCATTGCATTATTTCATTGGCAGTTAGGGACTGAGGACCAAGATCTTGGATTTTCTGTAGCTTATAAGGGTAATATCAGTCATATGTGCTTATAAGACAGTTCCTGTGTTTAAATAGATCCTAATCCTTCTTTAAATCCAGTTTTTATTCTGAGTCAACTTTGAATAGCACATGTTCAGTGAAATGCTCTTCAGGCGTTTCTTGTAACTCTTCAAATTATCTATTGTTTTAGAGTCTTTGCTTTTCTGGCGTAGTATCTATTGCTTATCTAGACTACAGCAATTTGGTGTATCATTCTACATTGTATAAATTATTCATAGATTTGTAAGTCTGCTTTTGCAAGAGAGTCCTTTTTCTTCATTGTCCCAGGTTTCTTTTATACATCATTTACTGTGTTAATAATTACAGGTATTATAATGTTTGCACTAATACCCCATAAGAAGGTATTGTTTTGCTTTGTTAAACAAGAAGCAACATTTTGTGCTTGTTACCTTAAAAAGTAAAAATAAATACCTTGAACTATGATGTGGAACTATGTATTTTTCTTTTTCTCTCAGAAAAAATATTGGTGCCGAAGTCCTTGTTTTTTTTTTAAAAAATAGAGCTCATTACTCATTTGGAACAAGTTTTACCAATTGGTGTTCATAATTTTTCAGGTAATGATCCTCATAACAGGGGCACACAAGGCATTTGCCCTGTACAAAGCAATAGAAGAGGGAGTCAATCACATGTGGACTGTTTCCGCTTTCCAGCAGCATCCCCGAACTATTTTTGTATGTGATGAAGATGCTACTTTAGAATTAAGAGTTAAAACTGTGAAATACTTTAAAGGTGAGCACTGAATTTCAAAAGCCGACTGAGATATTCTGTTGTGGATGAAAATTGAAACTTACTGTGACTGTGGAGTTAAATCTCACACTGTGAAGTCTTGAAAAGTGGCAACACACAGCTGGTTCTTTCAAGGAATGGAAGGTTCTCAGATAATAGTGTCTTCAAAGTAGTACCTATTTTTTTTTGTTTTTCATGAAGAATCTCTTCAGTTTCTATTTTCAGTAAACATTTTTTCTTGAAATCCAAGGTTTAATAATTTACTTTCATATTGAATATATAAGACCAAATAACCCAAAAGAAAATGTATCTTTGTTCATTCTGGATTTCTTTTCATACTTACCAGTCCCACCTCAATCCCTCTCCCTCACTCCCCTCTAACCTAAATTTAGAACCTAATCAGTGGATAATAGAGATCTCCCACTAATTTAATCTTTACAATTTTAAGCCAATTTATTCCCATATATTAAAGTTATAATGGCTAAATGTTAAAACAGTATGGAATAAACTCTGCAAGTAAGCAGGAGTTTGATTGCCCAGACTTCATGTTGATTTTCCTTTTTGCTTTTTCCTGTAGCCCAGTAATTCAGAAACCTTACTGTACCAGGCTGTGTATTACAAAACACATATGCTTGATATAATGGTTTTAAGAGATTTTCAAGGGACATTTTGCCTATACCCAATGTCGAACCCATTCTCTAAGAGTCAGCTCCACATACTACACATATGTAAGCAAGCTGTACAAACAGGTAATTTTCATAAAGCACCTGTATTTACATAGCTGATATTAAAAGTTATATAGTTGATCCTATAGATAGGTCAGTGATAAGCATGTAGTAGGTATGCTACTTTTGCTACATGATTATACTTTTTAATCTTTTTTACTCTAGTAACTAGGTATTTATTTTAATGCCTATTGGAAAATACACTGAATAAATGAAAGCTGTATTTTTTGGATATTATTGCTTAAGACAGGGTCCAAAAAAGCTACCATATTTGATGGGCTCTCATATACATTGATCTTGCTGATGTTGGACTGTGTCTTAAAATTGGTGTCAGATCATAGCTTACCGGGTAGCATTTTTTTCTCAGTGGTACATAAAATGATGTGTCTTACAGTCTATAGCATCTCATATTCAGAAATAAAGTATATAATCTTAAATTTTTAATTCAATGCAAACAAAACCAGTAACCCATATTTCATGTAAATGTGTGAATATGGCAAATATCTTGAAGGTGTTATACAAATAACTGACATTTGGCAAGCATAAAATAGTCTATTTTTAAACAAAATACTGATCTTGCTTTGTATATAGTTTTGTATTTGTACTTATGTTTCATGAGCATTTGCCTCTTCTAAATATTTGGAAGCATTTTAATGGATAGTCAAGTACATAAATCATAATTTATTTAAACATTTCCTTATTGTTTAACACTTAAAGATTATTTCTAGTTATTTATATTTTTAGCATTTAAATTATTAATTTACCAAGCCACAGATATATCAGATTAAACTGAAAAATTGAAAAACTGAAAAATTTCTGATTTGTGAATAAAACAGAGCATTTGATGGAGTTTTAACTCTATTTTCCCATGTAATCCTTCAGATTTCATCCCAAATAATAGATTCCTTGACTACAAGGAATCCTTACTATCCACAAGTTTTAATTCCAGTTTTAAGGAGATTTGTTTAACATGGCCGTTTTCTAGTCCTATTTAAGTCCCAGATAAATGCCTGTACTAATTTGATTTTGTCACAATTTTTTAATCAGATTTTTACATTTTGGTGAATATTATTTTGGTGAATAGTAAGATATTTAATAATAGCCAATATCTCTATGACCAGGCACTATTCTAAATGCATTTTACTTTTTGATTTACTTATCACAAAAATGTTATGAAATGGGTACTCATAGTCCCATTTTTAAATGAATTAATAGGCTTAACAGACAGATGTTAAGCTACTTACCCAAAGTCATACAGCACATATTTGGGCAGAGCTGGGTAATAGAAATCAAAATCAGGCTGATCTCTGGAGTATATAGGCTTTTGTCTATTCTGCTATACTGCCTCCCAGAATAAACTCTAGGTATGATACCATCTACATCAAAATCATACTTCCATATGCTTTTTTCCCCATATCATAACCAGTGCTTCCAAAAAAGGTATATAGACATATGTTAGAGAATTTAAAATAGAAGGGTGGTAGATGTTTATATGTATTTAGTTCTTTTAGTTCATCTAATTGTAAGCTCTTATGAAAAATTTTGAAACAGACCATTCATGAGAAGATAGATGCATTACCTAAAAAGGACACAATATTTTTCACTTTGGAGCTGTCTGTATTTCTGAAGAGGTTTCAGGATATCAGCCTCTGTTAGGGTATCTCCTTCAATATGAAGACAGAATTTAGATATTCTAGGCTACATATGGGCCTCATTTTATAGTATTTTAGTAAAGGGTAGAGAAATTGAATATTCTTAAATAAACACATTTCAAATGTAGTTTGTATACTTTTCATACGTCCATTGAGTTACTAGTATATCAAAATACTGGAGTATGTAAATTCCTAAAATTGTCATCCATAACTCTTCAAATTCCATTCATATCACTACCCTTTCTTCTGTCATCACTAAAAAGTGCCAACCAGAATCTTAAAGGGTTCTATTTAGTGCCTAGATAAGATCTAGGTTAACTAGATCCAAAACAATAGAAACTGTCAGTAAATGCAAGTTTATTTCAGTATACACCTGTATAGCAGTATATTCCTTTTGAAAGATACAAGTTAATCACAAGACAACAAGTTTAGTACCTGGGGATTTGTTTTATTCATTCTCGCTTTTCATTTTTGCTTTTTAAATAGTACAGTTTATCTTTGATTTTAGTATATTTTCATGACATCATATGAATTTTTTCTCTTACTTTGTATTTAGGCTCCACCTCAGTAGTTTGACAAAGGTAGAATGAGTTCATTTTGAGTCAAAACCATAAAAGTTACTTTGTATAGACATTGGTTAGAATCTGTGACATTTAACCTTTCTTCTGGTAAGGTTTCAGGAAGTCTGGTGCATTTTTATCAGAAGAATTATTTGTTTGACTTAAGTAGCAATTATTTATTTATATAAAATTCATATGTAGAAAGTTGTCAATTTTTACCTGAAGTCACAGTAAATATTTGACTTAATACCTAAAAAGCAATTAATAGAATTTTCAAAATAATTATTTCTAGTTTGCAAGCAGTCCTATATATATCCAATGTATAGTAAAGGAAAAAACTTTATAAAGGAGTTGAATTTTTAATGTTTTTCCTGTTATTTTAAGTTGCATGTATTTTAAAGCTCTGTGTATTCTTTCCATAATCAAAGTTGTTAGCAAATGACAGATGAAGACTATTTAAGTAAAAAAAAAAAAAAGATTCTCTACAAACTGATACTCCGGAAAATGTTACATCTTCTAAATCATACAGCTGATATTACCCTTATCTTTGTTGTCCCCTCTCCTACTGGACGTAGTTTCCGGTGCTAATATGACCTTCAAGTAGGCTGTTGAGAAGCATTCTCTCACTTTCAGTTGCAGCACTAGTGAATGGAATGCTTCCCCCTTCCCTCCTTTACAGTCCTGTTCTTATGGTTAGAATTTCTCCTACTACACAAACACTTCCCAGTGCTCTTTGCTTGTCCCTTAAAAGTGGGTCTTTCTCAAAGTTCGGATTTTAGAGTCCTTTTTGCAGCCTTTCTGACAAGGAATATCTGTTCACTAACAAGCAACCTATCTCTCCAATCCAGTAATTCCATTTCCTGCAAAACCGCATTGTAAGTGCCTTTCCCCAGCCCCCCATGTTCTTAATAACCTGGAAATTTTAACTCATTTCTTTACCCTCCAAATTGTAAAATCTCTGGTTCACTAATTGGGTCAAAGACAGTCTTTTTAGAACTTTTTTTCTCCCTGAAGTAGTGTAGTACTGAGGCATTAAAACAGGAGTAACTGGAAGATCAGCTATTTCCCAAGCAGCTTTCATAGCTAAGAGCAGTCTGCAAGTATATGTACTAGTTACAAAATGAAAGTTATAATCTATCTGATTTAAAATCTAAATTCCTATTCTGAATTAAATGATTTAGTACAGGTTGTTTTCTGTATTGTTTTAGTAACCCTCCCTCATTGTAGAATTTGTAATCAACCTTTGTCATAAATACACATGCCAAACTATTAGAAAATAATTTGCCAGATGAATGGATAGGGTAATGTATTAAGAGTGAGACAGCAGTTCTGAGCCCCTGGCTGGAGTCTAGTAGAGGAAGTGCCAGAAGATCAAGATTAACATAAACTTTCAGATGTAATTAAAACATATCATCTAAGTCAGTATTCAAATTTGTCATGCTGAATCTCTTTGAAGACAAGAACTGCTCTTCTGGTTACTCCCAAAATACCTGTACACATTCTAGATCTGACTGTTACATAATTATAAATTGGTATTTGCTAGGTAGATAAAAGACATTCTGAAACATTTCTATTTGTACTTTTCCAATAAACTTGACTATCAAGATGGGAACTAAACAGCTTACTGTGTCTTATAAAAAATACTTTGTTGTCTGAAGTAAATGAAATAGTTCAAAATTAACAAAACAACTAGAACTGTGCTTTTTTTCTTTAAGGTCTAATGCATGTGCACAATAAACTTGTGGATCCACTATTCAGTATGAAAGATGGAAATTGAAGGAGATTGGAGCAAAATTCTGCTTGAATGAACAGAGCACTTTTTACTAAGTAGTAGATGAATTTTCAGCTATGCAATATGATAAAACATGGGGAATTTTGAAGACTGTCATTTTTTCATTTGAGTATCTATGTTAAACATTCCATAATTTGAATATTTATATCTTGTACTTGGGTTTAAGAGAAGTAGCTGGCTCTCAAGATTGGCTATTATAAAGTATTGAAGTCACATAGCCACCTATTAAAAAAACAGCATAGAAATGTCTGCCCGTTTAAAAAGTCATTTTAAAGGTGCCATTTGTGATATGACTCCAGTGGCATATATTTCATTTTTTAATGACATGACACTCCAAACCTTTCAGATCAAACTGTCATTGCAGACCTTCACTTTTGGAATGCGATCTTTATATTTTCTGTGCATCACACACATGCTTTTCTGCACGTGGTTGCCTTAGTCATCTTCCTACAGCACTATCTAGACATCACAAATTGTGCTATATATCGTTGGTAAAGGAAATTTGAAGAGATGACAGTGCCTAAAAGTAGTTTACATCCTTTCGGAAAGTATGTGTAAGTGCATGTTTTTTGTGCATCACCTTCTATAGCACTTTTTTACAAATATCTTATTTTTAATGACTTGGGTTCATGTCCCTAACATAAGTATCTTGACAATTATGAGCTTTATACCTAGCAATCCACTTCAAGAAATTCTTTTGGAGAATATTTTCTGATTATTGTTAAACTTAATATACAACTAGCTTTATTCCTTATGTCTAAAATAATAATATGAAGTATATATAAAAGGAATTACTGTAAACTACATTGCCATAGCAATTTACATAAAAGTATATTGTTTTCTATCTTTAACTCAGATAAAGCGTGTAATAAATAAGTTATCTAAATTTCCAGAAGTGAAACTGAATACATGCATTCACCTCCCAACAATTATAGTATATGTGAACCTGCATTTATTTTGCGTTTGTTGCCATCATGCATCAGGAGTTAGGTTAAAAGATGTCTCTGCCTCTGTGGGGAGCAAAAAAAATGCTCCTTTTGCTCATTTTGCATTTCAGAAGCCCACCTGGTAGAAGCAGCCTTACTTACCTGCTTGTCTATGTGATTAAAATGTATTTAGTTTCTTAAAATATTAAAAGAGCAAATAAATTAATGAAATAAAATTGGTAATAGGATTTTATGGTTAAAAGTGGGGGATGGGGTAAATTTGCTGCTTTAATTCCAGATGATGTTTTAATAGCCTTATGTTTTTTAAGTAACTAGTGAGTCAGTAACATTCCACGTACACTTCCAGAAATAAGAATCATTTACTACAAACTATGCTGACTACCTTAGAAAGTCATACAGCATCACAGTGAAAAAGCTAAAGGTACCTGTTGTGGTACATGATTCACCAGTTATTTCTGTGCTCTAAAGGTCTAAAAATTCTCCTTTCCTGACCTTGATGTTAGGGGCTTACTTGAGGTTCATGTACTCAAGCTCCTCCACAAGCTGAGTAGCGGAAACTCTGGCCACTTTCATTCCTGCTTTCATTCCCTAACTCAGGAGCTAAGCTGCTGTTAGGCAAAGAACTTAGCTTTTTGAAGAAAGAAACCATTGAATCCCAGCTCTGTCTGTCAACAATGGTGACTTTGGAAAATAAACTCTGCTTCTTCCCCAAAATTTTTAAATAGATTGAATGAGGGAAGCATACATAGGTCAGCAGAGTGGTCATCATATATTAAGTTCAATAAATAGTGCTATTTTAATATTGATAACAGTGTTTAAACATATTTTAATGATTGCTAAAATCTTATTAATGTTAGGTCCTCTGAGGAATACACTTATAAAGCACACAACTCCAAGTCACTAAAGTCATCTGACTGAGAAAGTGGGACGGGGAAAGAAATTAAGCTTATGAAAATGCTTTTTGTACTATTATAACTAAAACTATTTCCTAAAGAGTCATAGGTTAAAAAAAAAATTAGTCTGACTAAAAAAGGCTAATATTGGTAAATTATTAAATAGCAAGCACACAGTACATATTATGTTCCAAGAACCAATTTGTAACTTATCCCTTGGCAGTGATAGAACACTTTGTTTTACAATTTTTTAGTTTCAAATACTGTCATTTTCAAAATACTGCTGTCATGGTCTTTCAGATTTCATCTGTTTTATCAGAACCTGGAAAGGGGAGGGAAGATACATAAGATGATAACGTATGTATCTAGGACTACATCTCAGGCTACTTCTACACGTGATTTTAAGTAAATCTCTACTTAATTTATAATTAAGATGATTTCACAATAACTGGGAGCTCAAAATATCTGAGACAGCTCTCATCACTTTAGAAAGTTTATTTTCCCAGGGTTAAGGATGTGCCCGTGACACAGCCTCTGGAGGTCCTCGCCACATGTGCCCAAGGTGTTTGGGGCACAGCTTGGTTTTACACATTTTTAGACAGACATGAGACATCACTCAGTATGTGTAAGGTGTACATTGGTCCTGAAAGGAAGGACAACTCGAAGAGGGGCGGGGGCTTCAAGCATAGGCAGGTAAGAGAGAAAGAGTTGCATTCTTCTGGGTTTCTGATTAGCCTTTCACTGAATATACAATTTACGTGTGAGAGGAGGGTAGGGGAATACTTACATCTTAATCTGGCTTAGTGAAACACGGGGCACAGGAAGCAACCATTTATGCATTTGTTTCATGTGAGCAGAAGGAAGACTTTGAGTTCTGTCTTTGTCCATAAGGAATTTCCTTGTGAGCAAATTTTATCTTTGTGACTGTCTTCATTTAGGAATAAAATGGGAGGCAGGTTTGCCTCAATCAGTTCCCAGCTTGACTTCCCTCTGGCTTAGTGGTTTTGAGATTTTTTTCTTTCACATAACCTTAGTATAAAATTCATCCTTGACAGTGTTTATCCCTAAAAGGCATTTTCTTCATTCAGTTCATTCAAGCAAGGTAGAAGATAAAAATCAATGGCTAAATAATGTTATCTTGCTATAATATAGTCTGCAGTCTGGTTTGTTCATTGGCTGAATAAACACGGCAGCTGAGAGCTTTGGAGAAATACAGCCATTTAGTGGCTCTGAAATCTCAAGTTAACTACTCTAAAATCGCTTCAATTATGAAATTTAGACAATAATTATTAAAATATCATTAAGAGTTCCTGGTAACACCAAACACCTGTCATTTTACACAAATGCATTTTGAATGTCTGAAAGACAGCTCCTGCCGTGAATTTAGATGTAAACCATTTAGTTTCAAACAACCTGATAAAATCTATAAACATTTTATCATGAACTAGAGCAGCTGTCTAGTTAGTATGTTGTTTGAGTTCTGTTTAATAAATGAATTCATATCAGATAAATTAATCCTGCTAACAAATTTGACACTTAAGGTGATTCTGAAAATCCTTTAACTTAAAGTAGATGGAATCTTAAGTATGCGGCCTTTTAGTGTCAGTAAGGAAAAACTGCACGCAACAAAATATAGCAGGTCCTCACTTGTTGAGATTCATGGAAATTGTGACTTTAAATGAAATGACATGGCTGGGCATGGTAACTCATGCCTGTAATCTCAGCACTTTGGGAGGCCACGGCGGGTGGATCACGAGGTCAGGAGTTTGAGACCAGCCTGGCCAACATGGTGAAACTCCATGTCTACTAAAGATACAAAAAATTAGCCAAGCATGATGGCGCGCACCTGTAATGGAGGCTGAGGCAGGAGAATCTCTTGAACCCGGGAGGTGGAGGTTGCAGTAAGCCGAGACTGTGCCACTGCACTCCAGCCTGGGCGACAGGGCAAGACTCCGTCTCAAAAAAAAAAAATAATAATAATAATAATGAAATGATTCATAAACCAATTTTTTTTTCCTCATCAATGTTATAAACCACTTAGAAGGAAATGTCATCATTCAAGGACCTGCTACGTGACATCTTGCTTAAAGTCAGTTTCTAAGGACCTTACAATGCATTTAAGGATATAACTGCATTAAGGACTTAACAACTGAGTGCTTTTACCTCTGAATATTTAATGTATTACCACATTTAATCTTCACAACAACTTATGTAGGTAGTATATAATCTCTATTTTATCCAAGAGGAAACAAAGGTTAATTTGGCAAAGCTCACCTTACTAGTGAGTGGTTGGAACAAGTATTTGAGAACAGGCAACATGGCTTCAAAATATTAAGCTCTTAACCTACCCACTCATTACTCTCTTTCAACGAAAGGCTAGTAAGTTATTTGAACCTGAATACCCTGAAAGTAACAAGCAAATTTTATAATTTTCATTCTGTTGTCAGCATATTACAAATTGCAGTGAAAAACAGATAGTTTTTAATTTATGAAAATTTTTTGTTTTCCCACCAATTATTTAGAAGATCGTGTTTTCAGCACTTTTATAAAAGCATCTTTTGGAACTTCAACGTTGCCAATTTTCCTCAGCTTTTTTTTCCCTTCTGCTTGTCTCTTCAAAAGCTTCATTTTTCGGGTAATATCACCACCATACTGAAAAATATTTTTAAAAATTGGAAGTCTGAGTCACTCTAAAGAGAAAATAATCACATGATTACCGAGGCATCAGTACAATCTTAATAACCATACCAAATTATTTTCCATAAGGCAGACATCTCTCTAATCTTCCTAGCAGATCCTAATTTTACTGTCAAAGAATGATAAAGGCTTTAATTTGGATGGAGGTGAAGATCCCTAAAGAAACCAAGTATTATAATATGCATGTCAAGGAAGAATTATTAATCTCATTACTGATTCTAAGCTTGGAATTTTGACTATAAAGCCACAGTCTAATATAGGAAACTCTTAATCACATAGGAATGAATGTGCCAAAAACTATACTGAGCATTTGGAGAAAGAATTGATCATTCAATTCTCACTATATTTAAGAATAATTTTTCTTAATTTTTGAGACAGTTTCCCTCTCACCCAGGCTGGAGTAGAGTAGCATGATTTCTGCTCACTGCAACCTCCGCCTCCTGGGCTCAAGCAATTCTCGCGCTGCACCCTCCCAAGTAACTGAGATCACAGGCATGCACCACCAGGCCTGGCTAATTTTTGTATTTTTAGTAGAGATGGGGGTTTGGCCACGCCTGGTCTCGAACTCCTAGCCTCAAGTAATCTGCCCATCTTGGCCTCCCAAAGTGCTGGGATTACAGGTGTGAGCCACCAAGCCCGGGCAAGACTAATTTTTTAACAGCTCAATAACAGCAAACTGGGAAAGCATATGTCAGGAGAGATTGATTTCAACTGTAAAATAAAGCCATTGTTTTCAAAATCTTTCATTATATGTTAGATCAAGAAAACATGTTACCCAGATCATAGAAATAACTGTTATAAGAATCTTCCTTAGTATTACATATAAGAACAATTTTCATAATTCTTTTGTAAATTTTTATTTTATAAATAAGATGAAAAAATATTTAAGGATATGGGCAAAATGAACCGGTTGCCATGGTCAAGCTGAAATTTACCTATTCAAAAAGAAAACTTGGAAATAATGTATAAAAACCAACAATAGAAATCAGTAAGCTTATGCCCCCTTTGATTTAAAACCCATAAAAGTTATAAAGTAGAAAAAATACAACTAGATACATACACATTTTGCCAAAACATTTTTCCTATAGGCTTTCACACTGTAAAAGAGAAAATTTCATTTAAGTACATAATTCCATACTGTTTAAAAGCACTTTCTTACCAAAAACAATCTCCCCTTTACTAGAAAATTTTAATGACAGTATCATTACCTATGTAAAATTTCCATAAGCATATTAATTAGATACTTCAAATGCTCTTGTATTTATTTTCATGTACTTGGCATAAAAGAACAAATTCAACATGTTTGTCAACACACATTAAGAAAAAAAGGTCAAGGCTTGTGGTAGGCTTGATTAGGCCAAATTCAAGCATGATGTGACCTTGATTACACGAAATATATTACGTTATTTTTTACTCAATCTAAAAATACTGTTACCACTACTACTTCAGAAACACAAAACATGTTTATTATCTTATTGCCTCTACTGAATGTGGATGGAGTGGCTAGGAAGATTAATATATCTACCCCACCAGTTATAAACTAATCTATTTCTATAATGTTTGAGAAATTTCTAGATCATCTAATTTTGAAAATAGCTCCACCTTTATGTATTCCTTTAGAGAGAAAAACCTGTTTTTTTAAGGTATTCTCTCAACACACTTATGTTAGAATGAGCATTTGCTAACTGTCTTAAGTTGCACTTTCCAGGATGTTCCCTGGTTATCATCTCCACTCTGCCTGATCTCAGTATTTACGAAACACAGAATAACTAACTGAAGCAAAATTGTATTAGGAAATGAAATGTATTTCAAACAGTGGGCCTAAAATTAACCTCAAGTCTATATTAACATGATAGTTGTATTTCCCCATTAGGTTTGAGTAAAGGTAGACTTTAATAGCAATTTTCAACTTTTCATAACTGAGGAGATACTTCCTGTTTCCCAGAAGTCTTAGTATCATTAAGGAAAGGAAATGGGAAGTGCTACAAGACACACCCTGCACCTGCTGTTACAAGCTGAGCAGCTTATTCAGTGTTCTTCATTGCTATTTTTGTTTTTTTTGTTAAACAGGGTCTATGTTTCCCAGACTAGTCTCAAAGCAATTCTCCTGCCCCAGCCTCCCAAGTAGTTGGGATCACAGACTGAGCCACCACACCCAGCCAGTGTTCTGATTTATGTATTACATTTCCATGTCCTATAGAAACTAGCCTATCTTCCATGTCTACTATAATTCATGTGAGGTCCCTAATCTAGAATGCAAATCCTAACATGGTATTGGCATTCCTTGGTTTATAACCTCCCTAGCTCTGGGGAAGTGGGGAAGTGATATTAAATACTTTGAGTTAAAAAAAAAATTGTAATTTTGTCATTAGGAAGACAAAACCTTTTAGTTTCAGTTTCTATTAATTTATAATCTACCTAAAGGGATAAAACCATAAAGAAATTCCTTACCCGGGAAATTCAGTTATAGACATTCATATGAGTGGAAATTAAAACAGTTCCTCAAACCCATACATATTATACTAACTGCAAATCACATCACCCAATGGTGTTATATAAGTAATTCAAACTAACAGTCATTACTTAAATCAGAAAAATGGAGAGCACGATCATACTGTTTCTACAAGTAAGAATAAAGCTTAGGCCAATGTTAAAATGTTCAATATTCTTTCACTTTTTAGGTGTATCATTTCTGAAACTGGCTCAAGAACAAAAATCAATTTCAACTCACGTTTCTCTTGCAATGATTTTACTTCCAATAGCAGCTTGAATTGCTATCTCAAACAGTTGCCTAGGAAGAGAATCCTTCAGCCGTTCACATATGGCTTTGCCAATTGAGTGTGCTTTGTCTCTGAGACAGAAAAATACAACTGTTTATATATCCTAAATAAGAATATTTCAAGTATTTTTCTAGGCCAGTTGCATAATCAGTGTAAAGATGATCTCTTAAGGAGGTTCAAATGGAACTTACTTATCATAAATATCTCTTACTCTCTGAATCATGAACAACTTCTCTAAGAAAGCAATGTATGATTACAGGAAATTTAGAAATACAACATTAGAGAATAGAAACCGTTCTTGATTCTCTTTCCTTAGCCACTGAAAACGGTAAACATTTTGGAATGTTTATTTTAAACATATATCTTTCTAGTCATTTTTTTGCATAGTTTTGTTATGATCAGTGTTTATGATATATTCTACCCTCTTATTTAATAGACATTTTTGTCACTAAATACTACTCCACAAGTTTTAATGGCTGAAAATAACAATATGGGTGCTTTGTAATTCATTTTAACCAATCTGCTGTTTCTTGAACACGTGGATTTTTTCCTTTTTATAATTTTTTTACAAATATAAAAGGATGCGGTGGCTTACGCCTGTAATTCCAGCACTTTGGGAGGCTGAGGCAGGCAGATCAGAGGTCAAGAGATCAAGGCCATCCTGGCCAATATGGTGAAACCTCGTCTCTACTAAAAATACAAAAATTAGCTGGGCATGGTGGCAAGCGCTTGTAGTTTCAGCTACTCAGGAGGCTGAGACAGGAGAATCGTTTGAACCCGGGAGGCAGAGATTGCAGTGAACAGAAATTGCGCCACTGCACTCCAGCCTGGTGACAGAATGAGACTCCCATCTAAAAAAACAAAACAAAACAAAAAAACTTGTTCCCAATTCTAAATCCATCATCATAAAATTTTTTAAACTTTTTTTTTTTGTGTGTGTGTGGTAAGGGGAAACATTTCTATTACACTATTCTTTTTGACTATTATAGCTCTGTTCTATTTTTAGCAGTCCAGAGAGAAGTGTGGAAAAAGAAGAGAAAGTAAAGTACGTAGGGTGAACTCTATTTTAATTACCTTTAAAAGTTTTTTAAATGCAGCTGCTCAAAAATAAGTGAAAAACATATCAAAAGTGAGTATTTTCACATTCCACGATTAGTTTCTATTCAACTTACTTGTGTACAACAGTTACTAGCTCCTCTACAGTATTTCCATTCAGTAGAATATCCATTTTCACAAGTTCTGCAGTCTGGTAGCCTGCATCTTCGTAATCAAAACTAAAAGGAAAAAAGTCCAGGTGATAAATATTACACTTCCCAAGAGATTACCTTTTTTACTCTTTACAAAATGTCTACTTTCTGCCACATTACACTCCCCAAAGAGATCTTTCCATCAAAATATTACACATACAATTTCTTGTGAATGGATCTAAATGTTATCTTTTTATGTTTATTAAATCAAGGGCAAAAACAAAGGGAATATGTTTATAGGGGAAAGGGAAATAAATTGGTGAACCTGACAAAGAAAAGGGTTTATTGAAAACAAATACCATGCCTTCCCATGTTCCCAGCAGCTGGCAAGTTTCAGACAATACTATATATTAATGGATCATTTTCAGATTTATGAGTTGGGTTTCTGTTTAACTTTCTATTACCAATGACAACTCTATGTTTAAATAAATGCTATGACACTCATAAAATGCCATTAATAAATGAGACCTTTGAATTTCCTATTTGGCTCTTCAGTTTGCACCTCCCTTCAGAGGGCTTTTGTGAGGATTAAATGAGTTAATACATGTAAACCACTTAGAGCAATGCCTAGTACATAATACATGTTTAAACAGAGCCAAACAGAGCCTAGTTTAGCATGCAAACAAGCACTTAGTTTCAGCTGTTACTTTTAACAATGTGGTCAAAGCTTGCAATGTTAGTCAAAACAGGTATTTAAATGTTTAACTTATAAAACTGAAGTCTAACAAGAAAATTTCAATTATAGGCTTACAAGTTGTCCCAATCACAGACAAGAACATGTATACTCCTACTGTCTTAATTTTAAAACAATTGGTGCCTGGACTTGCAAAATTGTGTTTGGTTTCTAAAGATTTTCAGCAGAAAGGTCATAAAATGACAATAATACACTCTATTAACAGATTCTTTTCAGAAGTACTGTTAAAATCTTTTCTTCAGAAAGCATCACTTATTAAACATTTACTGTATGAAAGATACCATGTTAAGTATCCTATAGAATACAAAGCAAATAGGAAGAGGAAAAAACAGACGTGGTCCTTAACTTTGAAGTTGTTACAGCTCCAGCTATGTTGTGGTCCAAAATATTAAAAATCTTAAAAATTTCTTAACTCATTTTTTCAAAAGAAATCATTATAAAAATTGTGTTTTCTTTTTCCAAGGAGCCCAATCAATTCCTAACCTCTACTGAAAACACAGGCATTCTAGTGTTCCCTTAGAATGCAGGAAACACATCTGCAATTCCAAAAAGCTACTGGGGTTATGGGTTGAGGGCAAATGCCTGTTTGATTAGACACCACTACAGTTCTCGTATAACACAGGACTCCCTGCTCTGACCTAGTTGCAGTTGATTCTTGCCTCCTGGTATGAAATAAATTTTTCCCTGATCTTAATTCATAGCCTATGATGACTTTCTGTTAAGTGTGGAATTGACTGCATATGGAAAACATCCATCTTGAACATAACAATTACCTTAATGCTGGAAGCGGGAATATTTTATTTTTATGTAGTTCAAAAATCACGTTCTCTAATTAAATTCAAAATGTATTTAAGCTTCCAAATGAAAAGGGTTTTTAAGACCACTTATAATTCAGAAAGTAGTACCCAAATGCAAACTAAAATTGACAGACTTCTGTGAAAAATATTTATAAACATTAAACCTAGTAATCTTCCTTTCAACTCTAGTAATTTTAATATGCCCCCAATTCATTTTACTTTAAATTCCACAGCCACTTACTTGCTCAAGGTCTTGTCTGAAAGAAGACATAAAAGAAAGAAAAAAAAAAACAAAATTGGGTGACAAAGTAGAAAAAAATTCTCAATACAAAGGAACATGAAGATTCCTTGGTAAGAAGAATTATATATGCTAACTCTCTTCACTGACAAGATGATTAAATAAAGTTAAAATTCCAAGTCACTGTAGCATGTTCGTTAAACATGAAATTTGTCTCTGCACATTAACATTAATATTCATGCACTGTGTGGGAGTTCTATAGATGTCAATGTTCATTTTTCCCCTTTTGCTTCCCCATGTTTCATATCTATTTTCTACTATATACTATCCCGTAACATAAGATTTTAGGGCATAGTGAGGGTATCTAGAGTGAGATGCCCCAACAACAACAACAACAAAAAAAACCAGCCTCTCAGAATGCCATGCCCTGAGTTCCTTATTTGTTATTTAATAGTAACTCTTCTTTCATTTTTATCTGGCTTTTCTCCATGTACTCCTATGAGATACACAATGGTTTTCATGATGTGGACAACCTGTTCCTGGAAAGACTAAGTTATTAAAGTGTTCACTAATGGAGGGGCACACTTAACATTTTTTACGGACTGAATATGCACTTTTATTTTTCAAATGTAAACAGATGCTCTTGAGATTGCATAACATACAAATACATTTTAAAAGTGCCACTGAGGTTACAGTAAATTTTTGAAATTAGGTCTAATTCTTAACAGACAAGGAATACAACTCTTCATGAAAAGGGGAGTAACTTTTTTTGTTAAGAGAAATAAAAGTTAGAAAATAAATCAAAGGAAGTTTTTCTCCTATAAGCAAATCACAAGTAGTCTGTAACACCTATAAGGTTGTTCCAAGTCATTTTAACCTTAGCGTATGATTCTCAACTATCTTCAAGAAAGCTGAAAGTATTAAAGAATTAGTGTACTCTTGGTCATCAATATTTCAAAAAAGTTGGTCAGGCATCTTAGGTTCTCATTGATTTTTTACCTAGCATATCCAGAAGATAGGGATTTCAAAGAGTCATAAAAATCTACCACAATTTCATTCAAAGGAAAGAGATATTTAAGCATAACTCTATTTTGATCAATAAATATCATATTCTTCTGAACTGCTCTTCGAGCCTAAAAAGGGAAGGAAAAAAATGGGTTTAATGATAACCTACTCAAATACTGAGGAATAATGTATTTCTCTAATGGTCTAGTAAAAACTTATAGGCAGTATTTATAATCCAAGGCGACACATTTTATATTTCAATTACCTTAGGCTTGCTATCAAAGCTTTTAATCTTTATCTAAGAATTTTATCTTTTAAAATAAACACTTTCATTTAACAGTAAATCAAATGTAACTACATATAAAGTCAAAAATCCTAATTTCTTGTTTTATAAATAATTAGGTCCAGAGAAATTAAAAGTGTGAGACCAAGATTACAATCTAGTTTTTAACCTAATTAAAACTCAAGTCACCATTTGACACTTTCCAATATGTATCTGAGTATTTCAAATAAGTATTTTTAAAGAATATAATTACATACCATTTGTGGATTAAATCATTTATTACAATGTGGTGAGAACTAAAGCAAAATGGGAGTACTTTCAAATTTATGGTCCTTGAAGTTCTATAATCATCTTTCAAACTACTCAAAAAGGCGAAAAGAAATTATACATTTAGCTAATTATCAAATTTCTTTCCTTTGGGCTAAGATATCAAATCAGTAAATTACACAAATTATCAGAAATATTTTTCTTATTTGAAATCAAAATTTTAAAAGTATATATATCTATATCTGTGTGTACAGACACAGACATATATAGATATATGAAAATCTCTTTAAATTCAGTATGCTCAGCAGAAAGAAATCTTTTAAAACAAGTTGGAAATCACTATTTCAGAGGACTAAAACCTAATTTTGTATTAAATTGTATTACAGTTATACCTCGCAAAGCATCATTATTTTTCCAGTGTATTCATCTGGTGTGATAATAGTGCCCAAAACAACTGGCTCCAAATATTCTGTTACTTTTGATTTATCAGGGAATTGTGCAGGATTGATAATTGTAATTTCTTTTTCTCTATATTCCTAAAAATTAGAAAAATCAGCAATACTTAATAGAAATCTTAATATAATGATCATTTTTCTTGTTTGCTTTATATTTTAAAATCTCTCCCGCTGAAATCATTTAGTATTAATAAGTATTAGTAAACAATATATTCCAATTATTGATATTTACTAAACATATTTCATGGACCATTTAGAAAAAGTATGACAAAAGAATACATTTTAACCTGACATTTAGAAAACATTATAGTTTAATAGTTAATTTTGTTGGAAAATATTTAGATTGCCAAAATTAGTATTTGCTTAAAATGAACAGATTGCCACTTACATGGAATACAATATTGTCTTCATCACTGATTTGAAATTTAAAATTTCTCAGTCACTGGAATGAATGCTTCACTTTTTATGAGAGAAATTACTTATGACCAAAATTACATTTTGCATCTTTGTGCTAGAATCAGAACATTGTTTTCACTACTAATTTTACTTTTTACTATCAGCAATAGACTAGTTTTGATAATGTGGAGATTATATCAGGTTAAGAAAAATACTGCATAAATTAGTTTTCAAAAAAGTTCTTCATCATTAGGCATAGGGTAATTCAATGTTTATTACTACGAATCAATAAATATTTAAAACTTAATCAGCTACTGGTATAGCAAAAAGCTTCTCCTGCATTGTATATACACACATTTATTTTTTCCAAGAGACTAATGCAAAACAGTACTAAATACTAAGTACCTTTATCAATTTTGATGATGAAAGTACAGCTTTATATGGAACAGTAGGGGTTGTTAAAATAACAGAAGCATTATATTCTTGCTCCAGTCGCTGGTTGAAAACTTCCATGTGCAAAAGTCCAAGAAATCCTAGCCTGGGGGAGGAAAAGATAAACCCCAAAATGTTTATGTCCCATGGGCTTCATTTTTTTTTTTTTTTTTAATGAACATATTGTTATTTTAAGGGAGGGATGGAATTGAGTCAAAGAATTCACAATATAATTAAATGCTAGCATAATTTCATTAAATAAAATTAAAATCTTCCACTGGGAATCTATTTTAAATCACTATAAAACTTACCCATAAAATGTCAATCCACAACGTGAAACAGGCAGATAAAAATTGTTTTTGTCCACTTTACACTAATATAAACTTATTTTCAGTAAATGTTCCAGAACAATGCACCATTTTATACCTCCCGTACTTGATACTTTAAAAAAACCTCCCTTTCTTATAAAATTATTTTTAAAATATACCATTTATACCTTTCTTTCCTATAAAAAAAGTGAATGAATCTTACCTCCAGCCAGCACCCAGAGCAAGGCTACTATCCCGATGAACTGTCACACTGGAATCATTTAAAGTTAGTTTTTCTATAGCACTCTTCAGGTTGTTATATTCAGATTGGTCTACAGGATACATTCCTGGGGATACAATGATTTCTAATTATCACGTGATATGCTGCCTCCAGACCAATCAAACCACATGTGTAGTGCTGCCAAGTTCCAAATTAGTCATTTACCTTTTAAATTACTTTCTTGTATTTTATGGACCAAAATACTAGTTTGCTAAAAATTTATGATAATTTGGTTTCAAAGTATCTTACAAGTCATTAGTCTTAAAGAATATACACCTAGATTGGCACTTCAAATAATGTTTTTAATGTTTTTGAAAAACTACAGGGAAAAGAAAAAAAAAAAACAAACATGGGAATTAGGCCTATTAAGGAAACACACTGTAATTGCAAAAACAAAAGCACAAGACATCCCACAACCCAAATGAAACTTTATTATTAGATAAAAATAGGAGTAGAAATGAAAACTATACTGCACTCTCAATTTTCTAAGGCAGATTATCTACTTAAAACCAGTTAAATTTTGCTTTTTGGTATTTACTTACAAAAACTATGGGAATCACTACTGATTCTCTTTCATCTGACAACTCAGAAGTCCTCTAAAATCCAGATGACTGACTTTGCCTAAAGGTAGGGGTAAACAAAGTTCCTAATTCCCAGTGAGAGAGACTGTAGGGCAAAAATCAAGGGTTAGATACTCGGCACAGAGTAACCTGATGACCTTCAATCAGGTCTTTCTTTCTCCAAAGTAAAGGAAGTAACAGATTCTGAAATTATATATACTTGAGGCAACACCATTCTCTGTCATGTCTACATGAGTACAATACAATATTAAAGAAACTCTATCGAAGATGAAGATACTCAGTCAGTGTCTAATGATAATCAGTAATAAGAACATCCTAATTAAAAAATGTTTCAAATAATGAACTCCCTAGAAAAGTAAGAAAAATTTCTATTACTGTATTCTATACATCACAACTTCTTCCTTAAGAGCTTATTTCTTAACACATCCTAAATGATCTCCCACATATAATTTCATCATACATATGAAATTATAAACTGATAAACAGCACAAAGAATTAAGTAAAACAATATGCTGGAATTCGTGGTTATTTAACATAATCAGAATGTGTATTTTTTTCCTTAACCACTGAGACAAACTTTTAGTTTAAAAATATGGCCTTCAACCTTTGAATTTGTGAGCTCCTCACCTGCAAATACCATTGGTTTCGCTGATTTAAACCCAGGCAAGGGCTCCACTGGTTGCTTATGTAAATATAATGTATCTCCTATTTGCGCTTCAATGACATTTTTCATCCCAGCAATCAGATAGCCCACCTGTCCTGCATATCTAAATAAAATTATTATATGCAAATATTTACTGCTTTAATGTTTCAAGCACATAACTCACAATTAGTTCTACCTTCCCAGGAAACTATCATACACTTTCCAAACTTTCCATACACTTTGAAAATAAGTGCTCCATATCAATTATCAAACTCTGAAGCTTGCCAGCAAATGGACACACCAGGTCTTACAATCCATTAGACCTCTCTACTTATAAACCTATCACCTTTTTCATGATTCTGCCAACCTTTGCAATTTAAACAGCAGTTTCTAAAGTATATTGTAAATACAGTGAAACTAGTAAGTACAAAAGCATTACAATAAGTACACTACTTGTGATGTCTTTTATTAATGAATTGTGTTGCAAATGCTTTAACAATGGAAAAAAGGTAACTTTTTATCCAAGAAAAATGTGAACTCTGAACAAACTGGACATCTGATGTTCCTCCTTTAGCAGAAGAACGAATTCTGAGTTCAGCTGTAGTTTAAAAAAAAAAATCCCTACAAAGTTAAAATAATTTACACTTAGAATGAGCTTTAAGAACCTTAAATGAAGATGTGATAATGTTCAGTATATATGGCAGAATATAAATAGATGTTAAAATATTTCAGTAAAATAAAAATAGACTTTGACTCAATATAGTGCTGTTTTTAGACATACAACACTAAACACTCAAATGTGATCTGATTGTCATCTGGTTCAATAATTTCTACAAATGAGGAAACAGGACCTTACAAAGCTCAAATTATGTATCCAAGGTCATGTCTCATCAGTACCTGATATGGAGTAGGCACTCAATAAATAGTTCTTTTACAAGTCAATTCAGATGTTTTTCTAATGCACACTACCCTTGCTAATCCCACTCCCCAAGAATTTTAATCAAGATTTTACCATGAATTCCACACTAAAGATTTATTAAGGTTTCTGTTATACCACCTTTACAATGGAAAATCTAGTTATGAAGAACTGTCAAAAATGATACCCAATATGGGTGGAGGGAACTCTTTCATTGTCTCATCAAATGTATCAATATAGGATCCAATCTACCCTTGATCGTAAACCTAGTTATAATTAGTCATTTAGAATAAAAAAAGTATCAACTGACATTTCTATTGTCCTTCACCCAAGATTCCTTCTGACAGAGCATTTACTGTATAGTTGCATTAAACAGTTTTTTTTAAGTTACCAACTGAGGATCATTCTAAGCATACCAAGTTGAGAAAAATGCAGAAACAGAACCACATACAAATGCATTTTAATTACTAATGCAGATTACTTACAATTTATGAGTTGGTTGCTCATTAGGATTCAAAACTCCTACTTCATTAACTTCGTATGTCTTTTGAGTATGTGCAGATACAATTTTATCTCCTTTGGAAACCACTCCGTCAAATAATGCTACATTGGCTATCACACCTCTATACTGGTCAAAGGTGGAGTCAAATACCAAAGCTCTCAGGGGATTTTTGCGATGCACTTTAGGGCTAGTAAATATAAGTAAAAAGTAAATACATATATACTAAATTAAAATCTTAATAAAATTCCTGTATTCAACTTAGATATTGTACTTGAGTTCTTGAGAAAGTTTGATACACAACAGCCTAAATAAAAAGACCTTTTTATAAAATATATTAGATTTAATAACCTCCAGTTTTAACAAATTATTTATAAATATATTTGTTCAGCTTAAAGCAAAGGAAAATAATTGCCAATGTACTGAGGTATCTTTTATAATGATTGTCATGAAAAGACCTCCATCAATCATCTTTGCTTTTTCTTTACTGTACTTGCCTTCTATATTTTACTAAAAGCAAATAAATTTATTCTCACTCCCTACAAGAATATTTGCCACATCTGTTAAGCTAAAATAACAGTTCAAGCTGATAAAATCTTTGAACTATTAAGCATAGACAGTTTTTGAACTATTAAATAGAGACAACTAGTATAAAAATCACCAAATACTCACGGGGGAATTCTTTCAATAACTGCCTGAAGAACACTCTCAACATTTGTTCCAAGTTTAGCAGAAATCTAAAAAGATACATGCGAAAAATATAAGCATTTAAAGTTGACTATACTTTTCTATCTTGATGACCTGTGACTTATGATCAGAAGGAAGAAATAATTCCAATAGTTATCAATTTGAGAAATACAGCAAAAGGAAAAGAACAAAGCAAACAGTATACTGACAAATACCTCTTTTTCTATTATAATTGGGTAGTTCTACAGTTCTAGAATTGAATTACAAGAGAGTCCTGATTATGGCACTGAAAGAGGAATAGACTAGCAGTTCAAAATCTGGGTAACAATCATATCTCTGCATTGAATGCGTGTATTTCACCAGTATCTATCTCCTTGAGTATAAATGCTATCGTCTTAAAAAATGAAGTGATTATTCACATTCTGCCTAAATCTCAAGGTTGTTGTGTGAATAAACAATGTATGTGGATGGCATAAAACCATAAGGCATCTTACTACTAACTTTACTGTTCTCACACCAGAAAAGCAAGCCAACACTCAAACCACATGGTATGACTGACCTTTATCACCAGTAATAAATGGACTATCTCTGAAATCCTGATTTCAAACTTCTTACCCTTCCCATTCACTCTAGACCAGGAATTTTCAGTTTCAGCCCTACTGACATTTTGTGCCAGATAATTCTTTGTTTCGGGAGGCCGTCCTGTGCATTATAGGATGTTCAGCAGCAACCAGGGCACCTCATTTACCCACAAGATGCTGGTAGCATCCTTCCCAAGATGTGAAAACCAAAACTATCTCCAAATATTTGCCCAGGGGCAAAACCACCCAACACTGACAACTACTGCTCTAGACTGTAGCACTTTCTTTACAACAGTCCTTAACTTGTAACTACTGAATATACTACTTGATGCTGTCCATCAGCTCCACCCTCCACTCCATTTCTATTCTTTCCCAGATGGGACTCCAAGATCCATCATTTACAATCACTCTGGTTCAACCACTTTCTATTCTCTCCTTATTAGAGGCAGCTGGCAAAACCTCAACCTTGACTGCATCCAATTATGTTTTTTCTATGCCCATACACAGAGCAGCTTAACATTACCAGAAAAAAGAAATCAAATGAATGGTATGGTTCATTTCTTGTATCTGACAACAAGCTATCTTGCCTCTGGACAGCCGTGCTTCTTATATACTTAACTCCAAATCAAGAAACATCATTTAATGCAATGCAGATTTTAAAATTAAGGTTATTTATTAATTTTAAAGTATGAAAATGGAGGTTTGTAGACAGTGCTCAGTTTAGCAATGAACTGTTATGTTTTATGGGTTATGTTGTTTCCTCCTGGATCATAATCTCCTTTTCATATGGATAGTTAATACTTAAGATATAATAATTTCACATCTGGGCTACTATTCATAGCTGGATTCCCTGTATCTCTTCTTACACCTCTTTGATCCATTCTCTGTAAGGCTACCTGAATTTATTTGTTTCTCTTGCTTTAAAATCCTTCCATTGCCTCAGAATAATTTTCAAGCTCTTTAGCACAAGAGTCCCAGCATAACTTGATTCCTGCATACCCCTACAAAGCCTTCTCATCCAATCTACCTTTCTGATCAGTAAACATGCCAAATCTTTTCTAATTTAAGTCCTTTACACACGCTCTTTTCTATTCTTGGAATGCTTTTCGGAAAATTATTCATTCCTCCATGTTTCAGTTTATCAGAGACACTTTTGCTAAGCTATTCCATGTCATAACATCTCTCTAAGAAAAAAGACTTTTCACTGTTCATTATGGTATTTCACCTAGAATAATAACAATTTGTCAAATGAATTTCCTCGACAAACTCTATCCTAGTCAGTAATTCCTATGGTTACTTCTTTGTTTACTTATTTATTGACTGTCTGCAGAAAGTCTGTCTGTCTTTACTTATTTATTGACTGTCTTGTCTGTCTTGTTCACTGCCATACTCTTAGCTGGCATATACCAAATAAGAATCTGAGTGAATTTTATTAAGATTAAAATCAGAATAGTTAATTGCATTTTAATATAACACAATCCAAAATATAAAACCATGTATAACTTGCTCTTTTGAAAATTAAATGAGATTGAAAGAAAAACATTACAGTGCTGCGCTGACATACTTTACACTACCATGTAGCATAGCAGTTTGGCAGTGGCTGTTTAACAAGCAAATCATCATTTGAAAGGTAAACAAAAATTCAAATTTATAATGGTGGCAACTTTGATATAAATAAGATCCATTGTTTCCTAGCACTACTATAGCTTTTTATAAAATAGGTTTTTGTCAGTTCCAAGAATGATACATACAAATGCCTTGAAATTAGTTTGAACCTGCTCTTCAAAGACAGTATTTCCACTGGGCAAAATGACACACAAGAAATACCGCAGGGAGTTTCAGAAGGCCTGTGTTTTAGTCCTGGCACATTGGCTAACTAAACCCATGATCTTAGGAAAGTGATTAAAACCTTTGCGCCTCAGTTCCTTTAACTACAGCATCACAATAATTTCTGTATGTCCCAACAATATAAAAGAGACTTTTGGTAAGGATAAAAGGAAATTAATAGTAAAAGAAATTTGCAAAACTATAAAAAAACAGCGTATAATGTCAGGTTATCAAATACCATGAAATTTCACTTAGCCCAATTTCCTGCGACTTTTTTCAAAGTATAATCTTTTTAGGAAAGTATTTTACCTTAATACATTCATCACTTGGAATATCAAACACTTTCTCAATTTGGTTTTCAACCCTTTCAGGATCAGCATTCTTCAGATCTATCTTTAAAAAAAAATCCATTATGTGTTAGTATAATAAGGATAAGATGTATTATGTATTAACAGTATTTGGAGGTAGTTAAAAGCTTACCCACTTCAGCCTAACTGACCCCTCTATGACATTTTTTCAAAAGCAGTAAAATAATCTATATATTAGCAGTACAATTGAATAACCATGATTGAAAAAGAGAAGTCAGGTAGCAGAGCATGCAAAAAAACTTTAAGCAGTTAGCTACCCAGGGCAGCAGAAGAGATCAGTAGTAATTTATCAATTAAGCAGCATGTGAACTGATTTTAAAAGTTAAATATAACATTAAGTCTGACAACAAGCTGTCCTACCTATGGCCTTCTTTTAAACTTAACTCCATTATCAATAAATATAATTTAAAGCAATGCAGATTTTAAAATTAAGATTCTAAATTAATTTTAAAATATGAAATGGAAGTTAACAGACAGAGCTCAGTTTAGCACTAAATTGTCATGCTTCATGTGCTGTATTGTTTCTTCCTAGATTATAAACTTCTCTTCTTTTCCTATGTATGGTTTAATCGGACAAACATGTTTCATCTGCTCTGCATTCCTTCCCTACAGAAATGGCCCTCAGTTACTGTAAGATAATTCAGGGGAACTATCTTCTCAACTCTGTCCAAGGGTGAGTTTAAGTTGCACTTCTGTTACATACAATTCAAAGAGATAAATCCCACCAATATATTTAATAAATAGCAGGAGATCCCTCATATAATAAATAGTACAACTGACATTTAAACAATAATTGTATTTTTAGAAAGTGAAATAACAACACTGTTGTCTCATTGTAATTACCTTATTTATAACTGGAATTACCGATAGCTGTGCTTCAAAAGCAAGAAAGAAGTTTGCTACAGTTTGGGCTTGAATACCCTGAAAATATCAAGACACAAGACACTGAGATGACCATTCTATTATCTATCACAAAACTTGTAATTTAAGACCATTCCACACATCTTCATCAAGAGACTTTGCATCATGCTAATAATAAAATTAAACAAAATGCCACGTAGCTACCCTTCATACTTTTCTCTCCAACTTATGTCTTTGGGATCAAAATGAAAATCGCTGATGGTAAAGCAATAACCACACCAAGTAGAGTGAGCCAACAGTCTACTAAGTTTGAGATAAGAAGCCTTTAAGGAAAGGTACAGGGCAAATCAACTATGATAGCTATTTTTCCATGCATCTGAATCATTCTCTGTAATAATTCCTTTCAGTTCAGAAAGCATTTATTGGAGGGCCTTTTCTATGCCAGGAAATACATCAGGCATTGGAGAAACAAAGATGTAACATGGACTCTCAAGGACCTCAAAGCTTGGTAAAGAACACATTCATCAAGGCAGTTTATAAAGCCCAGTACTGCCTATATAAGGTCAAGATTGACTTTCCTTGATGGGATCAGGAAAGTCTTAACACAACACCACCACCACCCCCACTAAAAAAAGTTGGGTTTTGAATGAAGAGTTTGTGAGAAACATGTATCAAAAGCTTACTTTAGTATATTCACAGCTCTTATATGGTCATCTGCTGAAGGTCTTTATGGTTTACACCACAAAAGAGCTTAGTAATGTTACTGATTTTTTAAAAACCTAATACTTCCCAAATTATTGCCTTAAAATCACCTAAAATGATCTGAAACTAATGATTTATTCTCAAGATCTGCTAAAAAATGGATATAGAAACCTCAGATTAAGAAATGCGAAAGTTGGTGGAGTTTTTTGTAAGATGCATTGATAACATGATGTCACACTTCAAAAAAAATACAACAATCTTTTGAACAATTCCAATTTAAAAACTAGTCAATTCCAGAGAATGCTTTAGTGTAATAATATTTCAAGTTAATAGGATGAAACCATATGATTTTCAATAAGTAATAAATCTATTTTTCAAACACAAAAATTCTATTTCCAAAACACATTTTAAAGAAAAACTCTTGAAACAACCAAACAGTCATGTCATATCACATGTCACATCATGCAAAATGAAAAATGCCTACCTCATTTGCATCAACCACAAGTAAAACACCCTGGCAAGCAGAAAGTGACCTGGATACTTCATAACTAAAATCAACATGGCCCTGAGAAACAAAAATATTGATACCTGTAAATCTGAGGTAGTTTTTAGGAAAGGGCATTATGTCAAATTTATTGACTTGATAAAAGTTGTAAATACTCGTTTCTTTTTTGTACTCTACACTTTTGAAACAACTGACACTAACACAAGAACACTGAGAAAACAAAAAGCAAAGGCAGATGTTTAATATTCAGTTCAAAAATTAAACAAGGATCTGTCTGCACTACTGACACAATGTTGACTTTAATAATACACGCAAAATTAATATTAAACTTACCGGTGTATCAATGAGATTTAAAAGGTACTGCTTTCCTTCACAATTGTAAAAAAGAGATGCTGTCTGTGCTTTAACAGTGATTCCTCTTTCTCGTTCCACTTGCAATTTATCAAGAACCTGCTTATTATTCTTTGTTTTATCAATTGTCCCTATAAACAGAAACACTTACTGATATTTCTCTGGGCTTTAAAAAAAGAGAGACTATTACGTATAAAATTAAAATTTAAGAGTAAAAGTAATTCTCAATAACTCGCACCCATCAGTTAAGTATGCAATATAAATGAAATACCTGTAAGTTCTAGGAGCCTGTCAGCTAAAGTACTTTTGCCATGATCCACATGTGCAACGATACTGAAATTTCTAATATTTTCAACAGGAAACCTAGACATGTCAAGTTTTTCCTAGAAAGGGGAAATACCACATTTAAGAGTATAAATTTTGCATACTATCAAACAAGTATAACAATTCAAAGAATATTCTTTTAATCGTTGAACAATATCATTTCTAGCATTTATATTGTTTATATTATTATTCTAAGAATAAAGACATATGGTTAAGTTCATATTACAAGGAACATCAGTTTAATAGTCAAAGGTAACTATACAGCTAAATAATAATCCCTTAACATTTCTACACCATTTTTAGGGCCAACCAGGAACTGAATTTATTATCGTGAATGAACTTAAGATACCTAGAACTTCTAAAGACCTGAGAATACCTTGTCCAGTAACTTTTGAGGCAACGGAGCTACAGAAAAGCTGAAAGAAATCTTCTGCTCCTATCACACATTTAACCAGGAATCAGATTTATTTAAAAATCTGTGTTTCTAACTGAGCCTCAAAATTTTATTTTAGATACAATTTTGCTACTTTACAGCTTCTCTGGTGAGAAAGAAAAACAGATGACATCCAACAAAAGACTTTCACTTAAAACTTAAAAATATTTTTAAATGGAACTCCTGGTTTTACGTGTACACATCTTTAACGTTTTTACTAAAACACATCACAAACTGCTAGAAATTGTTATCAAGCAAAATATACCAGTTTTTTGTACTCTAAACATTTCTTTCCAATCAACTCTATATTTCACAATCATCAAAACCATAAAATTAAAATGAAATATAAAATTCACAAGAGCTTTAAGTTTTTTTATAACAGCCCCATATAAGACAGATAATAAAAGCACAATTATAGCTGAAAGTCTGCCCCCCCACCAAAAAAAGACCAATTCTGATGTTTGCCCTGTAGATTTTCTTTCCCTTCAGTTCAAAAGGTAGAGAATTGCACCATCTTTAAAACCGTGAATTGCAATATAAATCCATTTTTGAAACCACAGCCATATTAGGGCCAAAGTTGATTAATTGTAAGGTTTTGTCTTTCTGCCTACTTATAGCTTGCCTTCAGTCACCTCACTTTTCTGCCTAAACTGTATCCATTCACAATTATCAGAGTTGTTGAACCTCCCACCCTCTCCCACCAGAGTCAAAAGTACACAGGTTTGCTCTGGCTGAGGTAGAAGGAAATAATAAAACTACAAAGACAGACCGAGCACTTCCTGCATTCTAGGTATTAGTCTAAAAAAGTCCACTCCTCAAATCACACAAATCTCACCAATTAGCCAATGGATGTTTGATTAGTTCTGCATTCAACAAATGAAGCAGGAGAGTGACAAAGAAGTAACTTGCCCAGGCCACATAGCTAGTTAATTTGCAGGAAAATGGACGTTATATTAACATTTACTAGCAACTTTCTCAGCAGACTTTTTAGGAGAATAGATGAATACCCGCAAAGCACTTCGACCAGTGGCTCGCGTAAACAAATCAACATTTGACATTGCAAATGAGAAATCCTACGAAGTTAGTGACTTGCCCAAGGTCACACTAGTGAACGGTGGAGGGTCGGGAACCTGAGCCGTGCTCACACTCTGCTCTACCTCCCTGTAAGCAGGATTCAGAGCTAGTCCCAGAAAGTCCTACACATTTCCAAGATCGCATGGGGTACTCCAATGTTTTAAAACGTGGCTATATCAGATTCCAGGGGGCAGTCACCTTGAATTCTGCGGAGCTGTAGACCCTGCAGGTAGGCCAGGACTCTGGAGCAGCCCCAAAGGTCGGCGCGGGCCCAAGCGCGGCCCCAGGGGCCCACCGCGCGAGAGTGCGTGCGCACCCCCAGCCCCGACCCCCGAGGGTCCACATGACCCGGGCGATGGAGGCGTCAGGAGAGGGTACCGACAAGCAACAGTAACATAGCCCGTTTGTTTTCAAAGGTACCCCGGTAGGGTCCGGTGGACAGGACTCAAACAGACCCTGTGAAGCGAAGACAATAAACCCCGGGTAGTTCTGCCCAAGTACCAGCTCCGGAAGCACCCCGAAGGCGCGGCGCGGCGCGGCGCAGCTTGCTGACGCCTGCACGGCGCACGACGGCGTGACATCAGCGCGTCTTGGCGCCGGGCAGTGGAGTGGTCACGTGAGTGGGGGCTTTCAATTAACCCTAAAACGCAGTGTGCAGGCAGAGTATATATTAGCTTATATTGTCTGTTGAGTGCTGTGCCAATTCCTTTGCATTGTCTGTTTCTCACTACTGCCCTGTGTTGTGTGTTGTACTGTCAGTTCCCCCATACTACGTCAGGAAATCCGGACCGAGTGACTTGCCCAGGAGGTCGCAGTTGGGGAGCTGTCGAGCCTGGAGTGCCGCCCAGGCAGTCTGATTCCCCAACCGGGAGCGGAGGTCTTAGTCCAGGGATAAACGATGCTATTATTAGCACAACGTTGAGACTTAGCCTTCTACCTAGTGTCTAAATAATAATGGCACTTTTAAAATCTGAGGTCGAAATATATTCCCCATGTTGTCAGTGACTGAGCTAATCTTGAAGTGCATCTGAAAGGAAACGGGCCATAACATTGATTGTAATAGTGAAAGAAAAACTTTATCTGAATGACACAGTGTCCTTGATACCATGTCTATATCTCACCTAAATCTATCTTGGTGCCTCCACAGGTATTTGTCCCACACTTTAGAAAACCGCCGTATCTTATAAGGCTGATATTATAATATTTCCCAACCTACAAACGGAAAAACATATTTATTAGAAAAATGCTGAGCTCCACTGTGTCAGGTTATATACCAGCTCTGGAAACTCAAACAAATTAAGCAAAATGTCTAAAATTACATCATAGATCAATGCAAAAATTATTTGAATCCAAGTTTTTGGAAACTAAAGCTCATGTCTTGCAATATCTTTGACAGCGTAAGTTTATTATTCAACTTGAGAAGAAACAGGAGGTATCTTTTCTGGGCTTTGAAGGATAGGCAGTTTTTTGTTTTTACCCAAGGAGATAAATGGAACTTAAGCAGAGGAATAATCAACAGCATAACACATTTTTCTCAGTTCCCAGTACTATTCGACATACTTTGTATCAATTCTTTTGATCTTCACAGAGCCCTCTATTGCTGGCCCTTTTAATATCTGTTTTATAGATTTTCAAGAAAAATGTGGCCCACGCTTTTTAAATAACTGCCTAGAGTCACAGTTAGTGATGAACCGGGGCTGTGAGTCCACACAGTCTGTCTCTAGAGCCTGCACCCTTAACCACTCCATTAAACTTGGCTCAGCTGAGCAAGGATACAAATGAGGAAAAAAACACAATATATTGGGTTAATAGTCAGTAGAGAACACGGCCAACATTCAGGACAGTGGCATTTTATTTGAAGCAAGGATTTCTGAAGAGCTCAAATAATTTACAAACTCATAAATCAAGACTCAGTTTCTCTGTAAGAATAAATATATAATATGGAGATTGCACTCCTATATAGTACATTAATCCACAACTATTGTATGGTTTCTATATTTGTAAATATACTGAAGGGAATATGAGTTTGCTAGGGTTTCCATGACAAAATACCACAGATTGACTTGGTGGTTTAAACAATAGACATTTATTTTCTCACAATTCTGGAGGCTTAAGAGTTTGAGATCAATATATCAGCACAGCTGGTTTCTTCTGAGACCTCTCTGTTTGGCTTGTAGATCAGTACCTTCTGTTTTCTTACAGGGTCTTCCCTCTATACATGTCTGTTTCCTAATTTTCTTACCAGAAATAAGTGAAAGAAAAACTTTATCTGAATGACACAGTGTCCTTCATACCATGTCTATATCTCACCTAAATCTGTCTTGGTGCCTCCACAGGTATTTGTCCCACACTTTAGAAAACCGCAGTATCTTATAAGGCTGACATTTCTGATATTTTTCTTATCAGAAAATTATATGCTTTCTTTAGAGCATAATCACACAATATTTAAAAAGGTTCTCTAGTATTGCTGTTAGGCTGCTAAAATAGTGCCACCGTGTGTCTGCAGTATAAAATACATCTTTCAGTTCATTTTTGAGTCATCTTTGATTTGGGCCGATCCTAATAATTTTAAATTAATTTTCTCATTAAAGACCCTATCTTTAAATACAGTCACATTCTGAGATACTGGGGGTTTGAACATCAACATATGAACATGGACGTGTTGACACAATTCAGCCTAAAACAAAGGAGTAATAAAAACAATCTATAAATAACTATCACCTCTAAATTCTTTTTCAAAGTTAATGATATTGTGGAGCATTTTTAGCACTAACAATACCATTAATAAATGATTAAAGTAGTATCACATTAGCCATTTAAAGCACTTGCAGAATTTTAGCGCATAATCACACAATATTAACAAAGGTTCTCTAGTATTGCTGTTAGGCTGCTAAAATGGTGCCACCGTGTGTCTGCAGTATAAAATACATCTTTCAGTTCATTTTTGAAGCCCATTTTTAAATTATTCTGAGTTTTTTAGACTTTTATATTTTTTCAAATTTTGAACATAAAAATTGGATCTTTACCAATATTTTCATATCACACAATAGAAAGTGTATGGGGTAGAGGAGGAATCACAGAAAGAAGAGTTTGTATCACTTTGTGAAGGGCTTTGAATGGGGACTTACTAGTTAGTATTTCACCATTAATCTATGCAGAAACCATTGTAAGGAAGGAAGTAACAGTTTTTTGCTCTAGGGGGCTTTCTCTAACAATGGTGTATAAAATGGATTGAAAAGAAGTCAAGTAAGGTCATGAGAATCAAAAGGAAAAGAGAGTATTTTATTTTAATAATCTAGGTAAGATACCATACAGTCCTGGGTGAATCAGTGGCAGAAAATGAAGAGATGATTAGTAGGCATTTTGGAGACAAAATTAACAAGATTAATTTGATGTAGAGAGAGGGTAAGTCCAGGATAACTCCAAATTTCATCTTAAGAATGCAACCTTGAGCTGTTAGAAACTATATTAGTGTTTGTTCAAGTCTTTTGATATGTGTGTAGGGGTAGGAGAGGGGAGGATGTGGATGAAATCAGTTGTGCTGAGAGTCTGTAGTTTTTATAGGCCAAAGTGGAGGCTTTGCCAGTAAAAGGGATCAGAGGAACCTGGCTATAGTTTAGTCAGGAAGAGTATTTTATCAATCTTCCTATTTCTCTTATATACTCAATTTTTTTTTAAATTAACCTACCTTTTATATGTAAATGAATTTTAAAATCGAAAACTGTATATGATTAATATAAATCGAAACAGCATAATGACCCGTTAAAAACTAACAGTATCAACATAATGAATAAAAAATGTGATTCATTTAGACTTTGATTTCTTTTGATTTAAAAGGGAGATTAGTCAGCATTAGGGAAGAATTTTAAAAATTAGCACCAAAATAAGGTGTTGGCTGGAACAAACAGATGCTTTTGGCATCTTTGAGCTTTCCCAGACTGAAACTTAAAGAGACTGGGGTCGTCATCTGTTTTTGGAGAACATTGACTAATACAGATGCTTAGAGGTAATTTTTGAAAAATGTAAGAACAAATGGATATAGGCTATTCTGTTTCCTCAAGGCATGTTTCACAAAAGGGTACCCTCAAGTGTATTGAGTTATTCTCTCTTCTTTTCTCAACAACTTTATTTCCTACCCTCTGACTTCAAAAAGTTATCTAGTACCACAGTTTAAAAAAAAATTGTTTACAGATGGTTTTCAGAACTCTAGACCTGAATCATTTTCCCTAAACTCCACTTATAACTACCTATGAGATATTGAATATTAAAAACCTTCTAACAGCAATGTTATTCTCCAATCTGTCTGAGCTAGAAATATTGGATACAATGGCTTCTCACATTATTTTTCAAGGTGCTTCACACACTGTCTAACATGCTAGGTATATATATGGCTATACACACACACACACGTAAAATATATATGTATATATTTATAGCCATGCATGGCATGCACTTGCATATGGAGACAGAGAAAGAGATCATATTTAAAATTTTAAATAGTTGACTCACACGATTGTGGAAGCTAGCAAGTAAGAAATTTGTAGACCAGGATGGCAGCCTAGAAATTCAGATAAGAGTTGATATTGCTCTCTTGAGTCCAAAATCTGCGGGAAATTCAAAATCTGCAGGAAAACTCAGGCAGGATTCCTTCTTCAGTTTATCTTTTACCTCTCGTATTTCACTGTAAACAACAAGGAGAAACCAGGCTGCACCTTCAATACTTTGTTTAAAATTCTCCTCAGCTGAATATAAAAAGTTCATCATGGATAAGTTCTTTCCACTCTACAGAACACAATTCAACCAAATTCTCTGTCGGCTTTTCTTCAGTTTCCATTAACATGGATCACCTATTCTCCAGTTTCCAATAAAATGATCCTCATTTTTGTCTGATACCCCACCATCTTTAACATTCATATTTCTAGTGACATTGTTTGTGGTGATGTATGATCTAAGATGATAGAAGCTTTCTCTCCAGCTTTCCTCTTTATGAACTCTCCACAGACTCTCCTTTAACATCCATAGTTTTTACCAACAATCCCTTCAAGACAATCTAGTTTTTTTCTGCCATTTACCTCAAAACTCAGTCTTTGTGCATTTCTTAAGTTCAAAACAACTTATACTTTTTTAGGTATTTCTTGCTGAAGCAGCCCACTCCCTTTTGCCACCTGTATTAGTCCTCTAGGGCTTCCGGAAACTGAGTGGCTTCAACAACGGAAATCATTATCTTACAGTTCCGGAGGCTAGAAGTTCAATTGGCAAAGTTGATTTTTACTGGGAACCAGGATGGAGAATCTGTTCTATTCCCCCCTACTAGCTTCTGCTTGATTCCTGGCAGTCTATGGCATTTCTTGGCTTGTAGCTGCATCACACCAATCTCTGCCATATGGTGTTCTCCCTGTGTCTCTTAACGTAGTCTTCTGTCTGTGCATGTCTCTCTCTGTGTTCGGAATTTCCCTTTTTATAAAATGCCAGTAATATTAAATGAGGGCCAACCTAATGACCTCATTTTAATATGGTTATCTCTGTAAAGACCCCATTTTCATATGAGGTCACATTCTGAGGTACTGGGCATTAAGACTTCAACATATCTTTCTGGTGGGGACAGAGTTTAACCACAACAACATCTAAGGGCTGACCTCCAGGCAGGCCCAGAGGTAGCCTTCTGTCTAAATCTTGATCCTGCTTAAGAATCTGGATGAACCTCCTCTTTCAGAGCCTGAAAAATGAATCAGACTGAGACTGTTATATCATAATTTATGATAATTTGTAAAAATTACATTAAAATTAGCCTTAAGTTCAAAGACTCTTTTAATGATAATAACTTTTAAAGTATTTATGTTCAAGCAGAAACATTACAAACCCAAATACTCTGAATAGATACTTATGTGGTAGTTCTAAAATGGCCATAGCAGTATTTCTTGTCTGAATACTTTCCCCAGAAACTCCATTGTTTTAGTTTTCTATTGCTATGGAACTAATTACCACAAATGTAGCACCTCAAGCAATACAGATTCATTAGTTCACAGTTATATAGGGCATAAGTACAGCATGGTTCAGCTTAGTATTTCACAAGGCTGAAATCCGGGATCTAGTCAGCCCGGACTTTTAAGTGGAACCTCTAGGGCAATATCTACTTCTGAGTTCATTCAGGCTGCTGGCAGAATTCAATTCCATGTAGCACTGAGATACACATTTCCTAGTTGGCTGTCATCAGGGGGCAGCTCTCATCTCCTAGCGGCTACTCACATTCTTTGGCATGTGGCCCTCTCCGTCTTAAAGCTAGCCATGGTACATCAAATCCCCACTGAGCTTCAAATATCTCACTTCTTGTTCTGCCGCCAGCCACCAGCCAGAGAAAATTTTCTGTTTTAAAAAGATTCATGTGATTAGATTAAGGCACTCAGATTATCTCCCTATTTTAAAGTCAACTAACAAGTGACCTTAATTATATGCCTTTTGCTAAGGTGACACCCAGCAACAACCACCAGACATATGGACTCAGCAAGCCTTCGCATGATTCCAGCATTTAGTTTCTGAGTTAACACAGATTTTGCCAAGGAGAGCAGGGAAGAGCTCTCCCCATCAGCGCAGCCCAAATTGCAGATTTCTGAAAAAGATAAATGTCTGCTTACTTAAATTCAGTAAATTTTGATGTGTGTGTTGTGTGTGTGTGTGTGTGTGTAGCAATGGCTATCTGTAACAACTTACGTACATATATTTATTTTATTCTGAGAAATCTGCATTCATTGATAAGTATATTAGCCCATTTTCATACTGCTATAAAGAACTGCTGAGATTGGGTAATTTATAAAGGAAAGAAATTTAATTGACTCACAGTTCAGCATGGCTGGGAAGACCTCAGACAACTTACAGTCATGGAAGAAGGCAAAGGGAAAAGCAAAGCACCTTCTTCACAAGGCGTCAGGAAGGAGAAGTACTGAGTGAAAGAGTGAAAGGGAAAGAGCCCCTTATAAAACCGTAAGATCTCGTGAGAACTCACTCACTATCACGAGAATGGCACAGGGGAAACCGCCTCCATGATTCAGTCACTTCCACCTGGTCTCTCTCTTTACACATGGGGATTATGAGAATTACACCTCAAGATGAGATTTGACTGGGGACACAGAGCCAAACCGTATCATTTATTAATCACTCAACAAATATTAGCTGGATGTTTACTACATGTAAGACACTGTATTAAGCCATGGGCATGCAAAAATGAAATAAGTGTGGTTGTAGTACTGATAAAATTTACGATCAATTTAAAAAGCCATTTTATAAAAGATAATAATGTTACAGTGTTATAATTGCTTTGATATAATTTTCAATAAAATATTGTAAAGGAATGGAGAAGAGGCCTCTTCTACAGCCAGAGGGTGGTGGTATCAGGAAAGTCTTTCCATGGCAGGTGACAATAATACTTAGTTATACACATTAATAATGAACTTGCTATGTGTCGGGTACTCTTCTATACACTTTGTAAATATCTCAATTAATCTTCAAAGCAACCTTATAAATAGGTATTATTGCCCCTGTTTTACAGATAGGGCAGTTGAGCTTGGGCCAGTTGAATAACTTGACTGAGTTCATACAGATCATATGTAGTGAGGGGGCATTCAGACACCACTCTGGCAGATTTGAAAACTATTCCCTTGACCACAGAGTTATGCCCCTAACTTGGGGGCTAAAGGATAAGTCAAATTCAACCAGGCTGAGATGAAAGTGAGGTGTGAGGTTCCAGATGGAAGATCCTACGTGAACAGAGGCATGATATATGCCTCTATATGTTGCAGGAATTTAGAGTTTGGCAAGAGGTGAAGTTGAAAAAGAAATTAGGAACCAGACCAGGGAAGGAGGAGCTTGGATTTTATGTTGCTGGTAATTGTAGCCCCTGCAAGGTTAGAAAGATTTTACACAGGGGAGTAGCGTGGCAATTTTGTGTCTCATGTAGGTCATTTTGACAGCTGCGTGGAGGCAGGGAATAAATTAGTTTCAAGATATAAATGATGTCAGCCTACATGGGGACAATGTTACTGTGTCTGGAGAAGAAATGTGTTTGACTGGATGGTAAATTTATCCTGCCTTAATATAGAATATGAAAGAAGCAATTGCCTATTACAAATCCAGAGTAAAGAAAATGTTTGCATTTCACACTTGAAATGTATCAACTGATTGCTGGTTTCCATTATGCCTCCATTATCATCTATTGGTTAAAAAATTAAGCATGGCAGGGAGAGGGAATATTTTGTTTAGTTTTACACTGTAGAGACTTGTGTCATTCTTGTCAAATGAAGACCAATTCAACTACTTTCTAAGCTTGTTGTTATATTATTCTAAAACAAAAATCTCAAAAGCAAAGTTTATTGTTCTCCAAGTCTTCAGTGAATCTTATTGATTCAGGAAGTTAGTAATAACTGAAAATGACTTGTCTCTGGCATCCTTCCTTTTGCTCTTTAGGGTGTACAGAAACTTGTTTGATGCCTTAGCTTTAAGCCTTTGCTACTCATGCACCAAAGTATATACACAGAAAATGCTTGGCTATTTTTTCACCAGTCCAGTAACTTTCACAAATCCCAAGGCAATCCCCAGGCAATGGTCGTGGCCTTTGTACTGTCCTATATTTGGGAACACACATATTCACACATACGTCTTTCAAAGTTATGTCTTCTTCAGAAACCTATGTCGTGGAGCAATGGTATTTTGTTTAGGAGCACATTATTAAGAGTTTTGATAGGTTTCACTATTAAAAATAAAATATAGTATTAATGTGTGATTTTTATCCCCATAAAATACTAGGAAGGATAAGATTAGAAGTGTTTAAATTGGAAAATATCCCGACCCAACATACACAACAATAGCTAAATAAAAGGCATCAATTAAAGGCACTTTGGAGTTTGGGGAGTTTGGAGCAGTGACTCATGAGGCCTGTAATCCTGGTGATTTGGAAGGCAGAGGCAAGAGGATCACTGGAGACCAGGAGTTCAGAGCTACAGGGAGCTATGATTGTGGCACTACACTCTAGCCTAGGCAGTGGAGTGAGACACTCTTATCTCTTGGGGGAGTAAGACGCTTTGGTTGTTAACTATGTTTTTACAGGAAGGTGTATTGTAAACTTTAAGTTACAATTATACAGCTTAACCTGGTCTAAATAAGAAGTTCTGTTGGCTTTTATCACTGCCAAGTCTCTTTAAGCCTTGGATTTATCAGAACCACAGGTCTGTTTCTCTGATAGTCCATTGGTTCTACCTTCCTCCATAATTTGGTTTATTCTTGTCTTACATCCTTAAAAAATGAGTCAGAAGCTATTGAAACACTGTTTTTTCTTATTCAGATACAGGGAGAGAGCACCAGTTTTCACAATTAGTGAAATAATCTTTTTTTGAGGTGTTGATCTGGATCTACTAGTAGCACTATGGAAAAAATTCTGATCTGAGCCCCACAACTCTTATACAATGTCAGCAGGGTGTTCCCCAAAAGGAAAACTGGGTGCTGACAGGAAATGAGAAGGTGGATTGGATATTGAGTAGCCATATATGTCCATCACAAGGATTAAAGGATTCTTAAGCAACCCAGAAGAGTACATTTCTAAGTGCACAATGCCAAGGAAAATAGATCTTTATTCCTTAAGGAAATTAATTTTCCTGTGACTTTGTCTTTTTAAAATATTACTTTAGCATCTATTTCTTACCTGTGTTATTTTTTGCTTCTCTGACATTTTGTATTCTTATATGAGTCATTTTTTGCATAGTACTGATCAATTTTTTCTCTAATAATTCCTCCTATTTTGTCACTAGTTTTAGATTTATTAAGCACCTCACAGTAGTATCCATTCATTTGAAAGTGAATTATCTTAGAAAAACATCATTTCCTTTTGTGCTTGTTTCTCTGTGGCAGTTGTGGAATTTAATATTTATTTATGCTCACAAGGAAGGCAATTGTCACATGTTAAATAAAGAATATGAGAAATAAACACTTTTAATCTTGCACTAGGAATATGAAAAAAAGAGAACTTTTTTTTAGGCCTAAAAGGATTTATTCAAAAGAATCCCTACAGAATCCAGTAGATTGGAGTTTGCAATAAAATGTCTTAGCAGAAATTTTTGGCACATTTAGGCAATATATCAAGCAGCTTTGCAACACAGATAATGTCTCCCCATCAGAAGCTTCTGCTGTGGCCATGTTAAAAATATAAATATTTTTAGGTACACTTACAGTATTTGAAATATTTCAGCAGGTATGGGGGTGTCCTTATATACCATATAGTCCAAAAATATAATTTTATGCTTAGAAAACTGACATGCAGAGAAATTAAGTAAATTGCCGTAGGTCACAGAGCGGGAAGAAGAGAACTTATGTTGTAACAGAAATACATTGCTAGCCTACAAGTTTACAGGAAGCTATTATTAGGGAAATCTCTGTGACAAAACTTGATAGCTGTCTTCGGGGAAAAATTTGATGATGTTTTCCCCTTGGAAAAAGATGAACTGGAGGCCCTCTGGTACCAGGTTAAGTTTTGTTCTATGAATGTAATGTCTCCCATTTTCCTTCTTTGTCATAATAGATGATTTAGGAAGAAATAGCATGAGCATAATACATCAAGAGAAGATGTAAGAATGGCTACAGGTTTATCTTGTAAGGTAAATTATCCGGTTTTCTTAGAAAATGAAAATTGCACCGTATTAACGACATATGTGAGGGTAAGTTCTTATATGTTTAATTAGTATTTTAAAAGATTTTGATGTGAAGACATATTTAAGTTTGTCAGTTTTACTGACAAGTTATTGTATTAGTTATCTACTACTACAGAACAGCACACATTTTTTATCTTATAGTTTCTTTGGGTCAGGAAACTGGGCATAGCTGAACTGGGTTCTCTGCTATGCAACCTATCACAAGGCTGCAATTGAGATATCATACAAAGATCAGCAGTCTCATATGAAGACACAACTTAGAAAGGATCCTTTTCCATGTTCATTCAGTGATTTGGGGCTGTATTCAGATCTTGTGGTCTGATGGACTGAGGACCTCTTTTTCTACTCATCCATGAGAAGTGGGACGGGTAGAAAGTGAGGCTTCTCTGATTTCCATGCCACCTGGGTCTCACCCATACTTTAACTTGCTTCATCAAAGTGTGCAAGCCAAAAAGGCAATAGAGTCTGCTAGCAATATAGAAGTCATAATATTTTTCACTTAATCACAGAAATGACATTCCATTATCTTTTCCGTATTTTATTGGTTAGAACCAAGTAATCAAGACTATGCTCAAGGGGAGGGGATAACACAAGAGCATGAATATCAGGATGCTGGGATTATTGGTGACCATATCAGAAGCTGCCTATCACAGTTAGAAAACAACCTTTCCAATAAAGACAGTCAGTAAAACTATTAATATTATTCTATGAAAACCACAGTGCGATATCCACAGCCTAAAAACATGCTCAGCAATAGATTTTTATATAGAAACATTGATGCAATAGAAAGAAAAAAATATTTTAAAGTAGTTTTGCTATATTTAAAGCTACATAACATACTTAGGTAATAAAACAATGCCAGAGGCCGGGCGCGGTGGCTCAAGCCTGTAATCCCAGCACTTTGGGAGGCCGAGACGGGCGGATCACAAGGTCAGGAGATCGAGACCATCCTGGCTAACACGGTGAAACCCCGTCTCTACTAAAAAATACAAAAACTAGCCGGGCGAGGTGGCGGACGCCTGTAGTCCCAGCTACTCGGGAGGCTGAGGCAGGAGAATGGCGTGAACCCGGGAGGCGGAGCTTGCAGTGAGCTGAGATCCGGCCACTGCACTCCAGTCTGGGCGACAAAGCGAGACTCTGTCTCAACAACAACAAAAAAAAAACAATGCCAGAAACTATTTATAATCCAAAACTTCTGATTTTCCCAGCCAAAAACAATCAAACATATGTAATAATAAAATTTGAAATACATCTTTTTAATATAAATATTTGTCTTTAATATATAGTAAGCAATTTAATTTATCAGTTTTATTAATTGCTATGATTTATCACTGTTTTTAGTTCCACAATATGTATATGTGTGTGTATAAACACACAATTAAAACAAGCTCATGTAAGTCATAAAGATCATTACATTATTTGATACATTTTACATCATTTGATAAATATATTTAAAATAGTCCTGAAAATCAATTCTGCCACATGAATTTGAGAGTACATGTCTTATTAGTCTCATTTTTCGAATGTCTGCTGTGAACATAATACTGTATATTTCATTTATCATTTAATCAATTTATTCATTAATCAGAAGAGAAATAGATTTATATGTATATCTTATTTTTAATAAACTGCTAGTTGTAAATGACTATGAAAAGAGAAAATATATTGATGGGGTTTTGCTATGTTATATGATATTTTCAAGTATATTACACTGATAAAATATTAAGAAAGCCTCTTACACAGAGATTTTATTATAAATAGATACACATTAATTTTGTTAAGGTAACAAAAAAGTGAGGTTAAAAAAAGTCTCGTTTGAGCATTCATTAATTCAGCAAACCTTTATTGAACATTTATTGCATCTCAGGAACTGTGCTAGATGCTATGAAGAATATATGAATGCAGTTAAACTCTCAAGTGAATCACCAGAATAGAGTATAAGCCTTGTATATAATTATAGTAGATGGTAAGTGATGGCAACAATGAGATATCTAAAAGAAAGATTTTCAACTTAAAGCAGTGATTGCCTATGATATAATTGGACTATATGATATGCTGTGTTTCACCCCAACTAGTTCTAACCAGCTGAAGCTTTTAAGCAATCATGAACATTGAACATTCACAAACCATGGCTGATAAATGAATGTAAACTTTGAGTGACTCCAGGATATTGGACCATTACTGAACACAATTGAAGACTCTTTTTTTTTAATTTCAAAAACTTTTAATTGCTCAAAACAGCACAAAACGACATCGCACTATGGTAATATTGAGTCACAGGGGTTAATCTACAATAGTGAACGTTGTACTCTTCTCAGAAACGAGAAATCAAAGGGCGCGCGGGAGAGGAGATGGGGTAAAACAACAGGACCAGGTGAGTGGGCATCAAGGTGAATAAACGTGACATTTTCCACAGCGAAATATACTATAGTACAACAAATCAGAGGCCCTGGATGACACAGCCCACTGCATCTCCAGGCAGAGTTTAGGCGCTGAAAAGATTGGCTGCTCGGTTCAAATCCTTCTGACTTGCTCTCAAGCCTTGCTCCTTGCTGAAAGCTCGGGGTGTGGGGCAGAAAGCTCCAAGCAGGTTCCCCCAACCCCGGAGCCTGGCCTGGCCTGGGTTACATGCTGCACATTCACGCGGCAGGTGCTGCTGCTGGTGGCCTGCTCCATTGCCCTAGCCTCACTTGTGGGTGACATTACACAGTCGCCCTCCTGGGCTGCCTCCAAGGACAGGTTCTCCTCCATTCTCCACTCTTTCCATGATAATTTGTGGGAGGCGGCACAGTGGCTGCGCAGAAAGCAGCAGCCCTGTGTGGGAGGCGGCAGCTGTGGTGTTGAAGGAGGGGACGTAGGGACAGCTGTGAACCCAGGACAAGGAGTCCCCAGCCCACCCTCAAATCTCCCTCAGACTGTACCCTATAGGTGCAGAGTGATCGCCCGTGAGGAATGAGCTGTCCTTCTAGCGGCCTGAGGATAGGCAAAGGGGCAGAGGACAGGGGCAAGCAAAAGGAAGTTGGCCTGGGAGGCAAACAGCAGGCCTCACATGGCAGATTCCACACCTTTCCTGCCATGACTGGCCCCAGCTTTTCCTCCAGAAAGATTCCTGCCAAGAATTAGCCAAGGAGAAAACACACACACACACACACACACACACACACACACAGAAAAAAAGATTATACTCTGTACACAGGTAACAACAAAAAAGAGACAAAACCTCACATGCTAAAATTACAATGAAAGTGTGAACTTCACTCTTTCTTAACAGGTGAACGATGGGGCTTGTTTTAACTAACCTTGGGCAGACTTACGGACTGGCAGTCCTATCCAGAAAGCAAACATCAAGTATTCATTAGCATAACCATCACAAACTCTCACCACATCCCTATTGCAGAGTGCTCCCTAAAGTTTTTCCCTCAGAAAACTACTCCTTGAATTTCTTCTCTGGTGTGTGTTCTCTTGCCTGGCAAATCAATAAACTCTGTGCTCACTTTGATGATCACAATAGTGGTTCTGGTCTTTCCTTTATTATTAGATGCCAAAACACCCATCTGAACTTAAGCAATTAGAGCAACTACATTAATCACTTAAAACCTAAAATCTTTAGGAGATGAGTTCAAGAATATCCAAAACCACTTCAAGAAAAAAGAATAACGTATAGTAGTTCCTTCTTACACGTGGTTTCTCTTTCCAAGTGTTGTAGTCCATTTGTGTCGCTATGAAGGAATTGCTGAGGTTGGGTAATTTATAAAGAAAATTGTTTTATTTGGCTCATGGTTCTGCATGATCTGCAAGTAGCACAGCACCAGCATGTATGTCAGATGAGAGTTTCAGGCTGCTTTTGTTCATGGCAGAAGGCAAAGGGGAACTGGTGTGTGTAGATCATATAGCGAGAGAGGAAGCAAGAGAGAGTGGGGAGGAAGGTGCCAGGCTCTTTCTCACAATCAGTTCTCACAGGAATTAATAGATTAAGAACTTATTACTGTAAGGATAGCACTAAGCAGTTCATGAGAGATCCACCCCAGAACCCAAACACTTCTCAGTAGGCCCCACCTCCAACATTGCGATCACATTTCAAATGAGGTTTGAGGGAACAAATATCCAAACCATAGCAAGCATACAGTTTCAGTTACCTGTGGTCAACTGTGTTCCAAAAGCATTAAATGGAAAATTACAGAAATAAACAATTCATAAGTTGTAAGTTGAGTGTCATTCTGAGTAGCATGATGAAGTCTTGCCCTGTCTTGTTCTGTCCTCCTTCTGCTTCACTCTGCCCAGGACATGAATCATCCTTTTGTCCAAAGTATCCACACCATGTATGCTCTTTGCCCATTAGTCACTTAAGCAGCCTTCTTGGTTATCAAATCAACTAAAAGAAGGGTGATTACAGTACAATAAGATATTTTGAGGGAAAGAGAGAGAGACCACATTTACATAACTGCTATTACAGCATGTTGTTATAATTATTCTGTTTTACTATTAGTCTCTTACTGTACCTAATTTTTTTTTCTGTACAATTTTTATTTTAGACTTTCATGTAAATTTCTTTTTTTAATTATTGTTATACTTTAAGTTCTAGGGTACATGTGCATAATGTACAGGTTTGTTACATATGTATACTTGTGCCATGTTGGTGTGCTGCACCCATCAACTCGTCAGCACCCATCAACTCGTCATTTACATCAGGTATCACTCCCAATGCTATCCCTCCCCCATCCCCCGTCCCCTCTCCCCATAATAGGCCCCAGTGTATGATGTTCCCCTTCCCGAGTCCAAGTGATCTCATTGTTCAGTTCCCACCTATGAGTGAGAACATGCGGTGTCTGGTTTTCTGTTCTTGCGATAGTTTGCTGAGAATGATGGTTTCCAGCTGCATCCATGTCCCTACAAAGGACACAAACTCATCCTTTTTGATGGCTGCATAGTATTCCATGGTGTATATGTGCCACATTTTCTTAATCCAGTCTGTCACTGATGGACATTTGGGTTGATTCCAAGTCTTTGCTATTGTGAATAGTGCCGCAATGAACATACATGTGCATGCGTGTTTATAGCAGCATGATTTATACGTTAAGCTTTATCACAAGTATGTATGTATAGGAAGAAACAGTATATATAGGGTTCCATAGGATCTGTGCTTTCTTAGGCACCCACTGGGGTCTTGTAATATATCCCGTAGGGATAAGGGGTACTGCTGTACAGAACAGCACAACAGTTGGTATAATGTAACAAATGGTTTCAATATAACTAAAGAAAAGCACATGTTCATCAGAAGGAAGATAACTCAGAAACAAGGAAGAAAGAGCATTGAAGAGAAAAAGGCTGACAGTACCTCTATAGGATTCAAAGTTGTGAGTGCCTTGAACCAAGAACTCTATCTGCTGGCTAGAGATGATGACAGATAAAAACCAATTAACTTGGTAATTAAAGACCTGGTCCCCATTCTCTGATTCCGCCTTGCTAAGTAATATTTCTGTAATCTTTTGTCTTCCGCGTGGGTTTATCTGCAACACTTTTCGTTGAATGTACATTTTTATGTTAAGAATTTGAAGGTTTAAGTCCAATAATTCTCACCTCCCAATGAATGATGTCTTCTCCCTGGTGGGAAACATATAGGATTAATAAATTATGCTGCTTTTTATTGTTGTTAAGAAGATGACATAAAGAGACCTGTGTACCCTTTACAAGTGACAACAAATGCATGTTGCAACAAATGGAACCTGTAGTACTTGCAAACTTTGTGTAAGAAATTGTACTATCTACAAATCTTACCAGCTTCTGTTCAAAGAACAGAGATGCTCAGTCAATTCGCTGAGTCCCTATTTGAATTTCTTATGGATCAATTTATAATTCACTTCACCACAAATGTTTCTTCCCAAGACAGGCCTTTTTCTACATTAGACCCCCTGTGTGGTTCTTGTGGGATGTTAATATTTCTAAAACCCTGTTGTTTAACTGAGAGGGTTCACAAGACGTGCCCATGAGATATTTAGAAGCCCTACTAAGTATACCCTTACATCGTCTGAAGTCTTAACAAATAGTTTACAGTCACAACCTTAAGTTTATCTCTGAGCCCATACTTTAATGGTGGCATCCTAAGTTTTATCTTTGTGCTGAAGCTATTTTCTACTTTGAGAATTTTTGCTAAGAGAGACTAAGGTTGGAAAACTATTTTGTTTTCAAATCCAGCAAGTCCTGGCCCTTTGAAATTTCCTCTAAATTCCATTTAGAATCTTAACAGTTCCTGCTTTAGTTTTTGTAGTTCAGTCTCTTTATATGTTCTTATAACTTGCTGCAAGAAACTGTTTGGCATTTTCTGTATTTTGTCTGTAAAGTTCTGCTGTCTATTTTTCACATTAACCTGGGCACCAGGATTGCCAAACTTTTTGGTACTACATAAAATAAGGCTCAATTTTTTCCATCCTACAAAAACATATTTTTCACTCGCCTTCAAATCCTCACTGTGGGACCCTTTGAGCTTCCACTAATATAGTCCCCTTGAGGCACTTCCATCTTTTTCCTACTACTTGGTCTCAGAGCCAATGTAACATTTTCAAAATCCAATTCAATTCACCAAATGTGTTCTAGTTATTTATTGCTATATCACAAACCACTCCAAAATTTAGTGATTCAAAACAATCATTCCTTTTGTGCATTCATCTGCAATTTGGGAAAGCCTGGCAGGAATGACTTGTTTCTGTGATGTCTGTGGCCTCCACTGGGATGTCTCGACCAGCTGGGAACGTGAAAATCAGGCATCTCTTTCTCTCTCATCTTGTAGTCAGTCTCTCCATGTGGTCTCCCCATACAGCCTCTTCAGCATCACAATCTCAGGTACTTATTACATGGCAGTCAGACTCAACAAGTGTTCCAAGGGATCCAGACAAAATCTAAATGGCTTCTTATCCAACCTTGAAAGTCTGAGAACATTGCTTCCTCCATATTTTATTGGTCAACCAAGTCACTAAGGCCAACCTATATTGAAGGTGAAGGAAATTACATCCCTTCTTAAAAAAGAGTGTCAAAGAATTTGTAGCTATATTTAATCTGCCTCAAACTGCAAAGTGTTCAATTGCATAGGTGTATCATGATTTAATTAACTAGTCCTCTAATACTAGACATGCAGGTCACTATAATTTTTTTTTTTTTTTTTAAAGACAGAGTCTTGCTCTGTCGCCCAAGCTGGAGTACAGTGGTGTGATCTCGGTTCACTGCAAGCTCTGCCTCCCGGGTTCATGCCATTCTCCTGCCTCAGCCTCCTGAGTAGCTGGGACTACAAGCACCCGCCACCATGCCCGGCTAATTTTTTTGTATTTCTAGTAGAGACGGGGTTTCAACGTGTTAGCTAGGATGGTCTTGATCTCCTGACCTCATGATCTGTCCGCCTCGGCCTCCCAAAGTGTGAGCCACCGCACCCGGCCAAGATTTTGTTTTAATATATATCACTGATTAAGTCTTTAGGATAAGTTATTTTTGCTAATAAGATTTGCTATAAAATTTGCTAAATCAAGGGAATATAGATGTTTTATAGTGCTTTTTAACGCTTACCCGCTAAAGATTTTTTAAAACAATATATACTAAAATAAACTTTATATGAGATTTTTGGTTGTCTTCAGCCTTACTAAAACTAGATATTTTTATTTTGTTTTATCTTTGCTAACTTGATAGGTCAAACATTATGTCTTATTTTAGTTTAAAATTATTAACAGTGAGTTTAAATGCTTTCCACAGGTTTTTCCATTATGAATTGGTCATTTCTTTGCTCTTTGTTTTCTTTTTCATTTTAATTTTTTTGCCCTTTTATTTTGAATTAGGAGATAATATCTTAAGTGTAGTCTCTATAGCCCTGATCCAATTGTCAGCACTATCATTTATACTCTCTATCATTTGCATTATTTTACTAGATTTTTTTACATTGCTTCCTAAACTAACACGTCTTTGTTTCCTACTCTTCTCTGACTGACTTTGAAGCCATGCATGCGTATTGTAAGGGCAAGCTTAAGTTAAAAAAATATAATTTATAACTACATTTAATGCACACTTGCAAACCACAGTACCCTGTGGCTCTGTAAAAGGGAAAGAATGAAAATGGATGCCACTTTCAACATCTTCATGTAATGGGTTCCCGGTCTTCCTCATGATCCAGCCCACTCTGCAGATAAACCCAGGCAAACAGGGAGAGTACAGTAATTGTGTAGACTAAATACTAGTAATGATTAATATATTTCATATTTTTATATAGAAATAAATATAAATAATAGTGATATGGTTTGGCTGACTCCTTATCCAAATCTCATCTTGAACTGTAGCTCCCATAATTCTCACATTGTGTGGGAGGGGCCCGGTGGGAGATGATTGAAGATAATCGAATCATGGAGGCAGTATCTCCCATACTGTTCTCATGGTAGTGAATAGATCTCACAAGATCCAATGGTTTTATAAGGGGTTCCCCTTTTGTTTGATTCTTATTCTCCTATCTGCTGCCATATAAAATGTGCCTCTCACCTTCCACCATGATTTTTCTTTATAAATTACCCAGTCTCGGGTATGCCTTTATCAGCAGCATGAAAGCTGCTAACACAAATAGTCTACTATTGTTTTCTCTCTGCATTGGATCGTCTTGCACAGTTTCACATCAGAATTTTGAGTGAAAGTAGTGTGATACATGAAAAGCTTCATTCCCCTAGTATGTATTGTCATTGGGTGCTTCTTGTCTCTGATCTTGTAACAACAAGGTAGTGGGAAGACTATAGTTCCCAGGATGCATAGAAGCATTATTAGTGTCTTAGTCTATTCAGGCTTCTATAAAAAAGTGACATAGGGTGGCTTGTCAACAGTGGAAATTTATTTTTCTTAGTTCTGGAGGCTGCAAGCTGAGATCAGGGTGCCAACATAGTGGAATTCTGATGCGAGCTCTCTTCCGGGTTGCAGACTGCTGAGTTCTTATTTTATCCTCACATATTGGAAAGAAACAGAGCTAGCTCTCTGGCCTCTTCTTATAAGATTACTAATCTCATTTATGAGGGCTCCATCCTCATGACTTAGTAACCTCCCAAAGACTCCACCTCCAGATACCATCACATTGGGTTTAGATTTCAACATATGGATTTGGCAGGGGGTCGGGGAAGGACATAAACATTCAGTCTATAACACTTTTTAAACATTGTATTTATTTATTTATTTATAAAGATGGGTCTCACTATATTGCCCAGACTAGTCTCAAACTCCTGGGCTCAAGTCATCCTCCCACCTCAGCCTCTCAAAGTGCTAGGATTACAGGTGTGAGCCACCGCACCCAGCCAGTTCATAACAATTAATGAGAACTTCCACCCCAATCCCACTAAGCCGCAACTTCCTTTCACCATATATCCTGAGAGTGGTCCTCCCTTCTCCCAGGAGTGACTTTCCCCAAATATATATCAGACCATAAGACCAGGTAGCAGGATTATTTCTCTGGCACTTAGAAAAGCAGCGTCGTTACAGTAGGGGGATGGCTGCTTTTCTATTTATTACAAAGCCTGAATCTCTGAGGGTCTCAGGAATCTTCTTCCTTTCATATCAATGAGCTGTCCTGGTGCATGATAGGAAGACTGCGATGGTCTAAAATCATTTTTTTTTTTTCACTACATGCTCATCAACCTTAACACAGAAATTTTACCCAGGCTCTGGCAAGAGGTTGACTCCAAGCATTAGTTTTTCACATTGTGGTATGTTTATCCTTTTGTAAACCTTCATATGTCATTTTGCTGGGATTGTGAGACAACTTTCTGGCCTAGTGACACTTTAAACCAGAGAGTCAACTATAAATTTTTTAAAAAGAAGATTCAATTGTATTTAAAACATTATTTTTCATGCTATATGCTACTTTCCCTAGCTCAGGTTTGTGTATGAAACATAAATACTGCAAGGCAGAGAGTTGTCCTTTAAAGAACTCACTATATAGAGGCAATGTTTGAGTAAATGTTCAAATTAAGTTAAAATTCTAAGCTGTGAGCCATTAGTTTCTACTATCGAAAGAAGGTAGAGATACTCTTTATGAAGTAGAATTTGTATATTGACAATTACATTAAAAACATACTATATCTGGTCATTTTTCTCAAACTATCTTAACAACTCTCACCTGCTGATCATAATAAAGTGTTCACAATAAACTTGGAATACTTTGACAAAAATCTTAATAATGGTGCAATTGCATAGGCCATGAAATAGCAATGTTGTCATAAAAAACATAATTACGACAGAACATTGTGAAGAATTTCACCTTTCTTTGCTAAAGGAAATATGGTCAACATAAACATATGTCCTTACTGAGCAGTACCTAAAGGATTTCAGTCAAAATAGTAAGTAATACTTGGACAATAAAGTCAATTTTTTCTTTTCTTATTAGAAATGGTTTTTTTTAATTGTAAAATGAGACATGAATGCTAAGGAAATGCTGACTCTCTAATTGAAGTCTCTCTATAAGAGAGAACATTTGCAATTGTCCAACCTCCTATCTTCTTTTGGTAAAATAACTATTCAGATTTATGTTATATAAAAGTAGAAAAAACTATGTGTTGAAAGATTGTAAATAATGAACACAAGAGTAAATGTGAGTGCTTGCTGTTGATCCAGTTTCATAATCACCTGGAAATATAATCATAACAGGTCACATTTGTTGACAATTCACTACTTGCCAGCTACCGTACTCAATTGTTCCTTTTGCAAAATTATGTCTAATCCTCATATTTTGTACTGAAGTTTATATACACACATAAAAGTTATATATTCATTAATTAATAATCTTGATATATTGTGAAACATGGAAAAATAGAATTAAGTGGATGAGATAAAGATGAAATAAACAATACCTAAGAGGTAAGAATAAGTTTTATTCCTTTTTACTGATGAAGGAACTAAGAATCTATGTGGTTAGATAACTTGTGGAAGAATGTATATGGGAAAGACTTCCTATGAAAATTAATTACATAAATTTGCTAAATGGATGTAAATTTGACTTCTTATTATGTATTTAAATGACTATTATTATAATATGGTTACTAAGAATGTACAACTCAACTTCTGCTCATATCAACTTTCATAATCTCAGGTGTAAATTATATTTTTGCTAACAAAACATATTGCCAAACTAAAAACTTAATAAGAGTTCAGCAATAAGTCTGCTAGAATGCAGTGTTTTCCATAAAGACAAATAAAGTCTTTAGGGGAAAAAAAGTGGAAATTAAGAAGAAATAACGAAATTGAAAGTCAAAGATAATTATGATAGTATTAATGAAGCAAAATCCTTTAATTTTCTCTTCTTTGCTTGCTATAGAACATATTGAGCTCTTTAAAATTCATGCAGTACAACAGAATTTTATGCCTATTTTCATGTGTTTCTGTAATATTCAGGGCTGTAGTTTCAGGCTTATAAAATAGAAGCAGCACGGTCTTTAAAAGGCAGATGATCAGGAACAAATCTTACGTGGTACTAACAAAAAGAGCATTTAGAGAACACTGATAAAAATGCATTAAAAATAAATAATGGAAAATAGAATGCATTGTATTCTTCTCTGAATTAATGCAGATGTGCATTAAATTGCAATACAGATTGCCATAATAAAGTAATTATATGATAAACACTGGTAACTAACAACCTTTCTCTGTCAGCAGAGATAGAAAATGATGACATATTTTTCTTTTGGTTTATTGGCAGCTCTATTCAGCTGAAAATATTTGGGGTAGAAGGATATAAATAAACATCATTTAGTGTTCCTAAATAGGTACATTCATAACATGAGAGTTCTGGGCAGCCATACATAATATTTTTGGAGAAACAGAGTAATCAAAGAAAACTGGGCGAGTGAGAGAACTGATGCTTCAGACTAGGTTCTTTCACATCCTAGGTGTGTGACTTCGCACAAATCACTTTGCTTCTCTGAGCCTCCATTTTTATATCAGAGTACTGCAGTGATGAATGTCGCAATTTTGCATTATACTTAGATTGATAGACATCAACTAAAATATGGGATTCTGAGTATGCAGTATTAATAATACTGATCATTCATCCATACATCAAATCATTCATTATTTAACTTAACACAGATATGCATGCATAACTGTCAGGTATATGGCAAATTGTTGTCGGTATATCTGTTGAGCAACTCACAGCCTCTGCAACACATGACAGATCACCAGAAAGAGGCTGAGAAACTATGGATGGAAATTCTTATTGATTCCTACTGCTAATTGCAGTTAGCAACCATAGAAGAATCTTTCCTGATTTTGGCAAGTCATTAAAGGTGTATTTTTACAGTCTTTTTAAGTGAACTTTGTTGTCTCCTACCAATTTGCTACTATAAAAGTGATATTTCACTTTTTAAATAATTACAAAGAGAATTGTAAGTGGGAGAAAATGGTGACTTCAACCAGGCTGGTAGCAAAGGAGATGGAGGAAATTAGTTAGTGAGAAATATATTTAAGAGACAGAATCGATATAATTTGTTGAAAATTAGATGATTCATCAGAAGTTAGATGATTTCTGATTTGAGTGGGTGCTTTGTGATGTCATTTCTTGAAATAGAGAAGACAGTGTTGGATTGGGAAGGGTAGAGACTTTAAGAATCCAGTTTGGATTATGTTAAGTTTGAAATGTCTATCAAGTAGTCTGATGCTGAGAAGAAAGGTCAAGGATGCATATGTAACTTTGGGAACTGTCTATATACAGCTAATATATAAAGCCCTGGGAATAGATAGCATCAGCTTAGGAGAGAGTTCTGAGAGAGAACTGAGGGAGGGAAGGAAAGGATGGAGGTAAGGAGAGAGCAGGGAGAGAAAAGAAAATGAGAAGGAAGGAAAAGAAAGTGGTTATGAGTAGAACATGGGGCTTTTTTTACATCAGGTGAGAAACTTTATTCACATAATACAATCTTTTTGGTCATGCAGGACACAGAAACAATTACTGAAACAGATGAGTTAAAATAATTGATGACACTGTGACTATATGTAATATCAATCTACACTCTGTTCTTCAACATGTGCTATAGCAATCAGATAATTCATTAATGGAAAAAACTCACTTAAATGTGTATTTTATAGATACTCAGTGTTATATCTATAAGAATAGCTTTAAAATATTCTTGTATATGCATTAATGGTCCATTAATGCACTTCTAAAGAGACTGAAGTCATTTTGTCTTCAATGTTTCATGTTTTATAATTCACTTGAGGCTGAGATAAATTTTTTTATAGGCCATTTTCAGTCCATATATTTCTACAATTCATTTAATCGAGCCAGGTTTTTATGAAGGAAACTGTTGAAAAGTACAACATCACGAAATAAGTTTAAAATGTATCTAAATGGACTAAGATAAAAAATATTACCTTTGGTAGGCTTTTCATGGAATTTACATGTCAAAAAAAAAAAAAAAAAAAAAAAGAATGTACCGTAAATCTCTGCTGTTTTCGTAAGGGACCTGTGTTCTCAGGTAAAGAACTTTGAAAGAAGGAATAGAAAAGATGATAATCAAAATTTGGCCACTATATAACAATGTAGCCTTTTCCTATGGCATTATGCATTAGAATGGAAAAATTGACAGAATTCTAGAAATCATCCTCAATAATTGCTTTTTCTTTCTTCCTCCTTTCAATAGAAGTTGAATCCTATTAAGTCTTTCCAAATATCTTCTGTATTTGTTCTGTACTCTACCTATACATTGGACCTTCCTCAGTTTATATAACTCATCATCATTTTCCTGCACTGAATTTTCTTTTTACTGATATTACTGCTTCAGTATTGACCCCTGTAGTTCATCTTTTCCTCAGTTGCCATGACTTTTGTACCAGTTCTCCTTCCACTGCAACCCTAGTTCAGGCCACTCACATCTCATGCCTGTGTTATTGTAACATTCTCTTCCTAACCAGTCTCCCTCTTCCACTTGTGAGTAATAAGGATATCATCACATTTTATACAACCCTAGAATGACATTTCATTTCAATTATAGTAACCTTCAGGTTCTTTACCATGGCCTACAGGCTCCTTTTTGATCTGGCCTCTGTTCATACCTCTGACCTCATCTCCTTCAACTTTTCTCTAATTCAAAAATCCCTAGAAATACTGGCTTTCTTTTTTCTAAACCAGAAACCACAAAACTCCTTGCCAGCTGAAAGTCTTTGCCTGAAATGTTCTTCATGTAGTCTTTAAAGTGACTTCTTCATTATCATCCGTCAGATCTCTATCCGAATGACCCTCTTAAGAAGCCTTCCCTGAGTATTCAAATCCTCTGCCCTTTGCACGCTCCATCTTAATAGCATATTCTATTGTTTAATTCCTGAAATTATCTTGGATAATGTGAGTTCTGAATTCAGTTAGGTTTCAAACATTGACTTTTTCAGCTACTAGCTAATGGCCTTGGGAAAATTATTCAATCTCCATTTCTTTTTCTGTAAAATGGGATAATAATACCTTATCAGGTTGTTACAAAAATTAAATGACTTAAAGTCTGTAGAACAATGCCCAGTTAATCATTATTATTAGGTGTAGGTGTAGCAAAATCAGTACTAAGATGTTACTTAGTTTGCCTGTTTCTGAAACCTGGTATCTAGAACAGAGTCTGGAACTCAGCAGTACTCCCTTGATAAATGTGTGAACAATTGTTGCCTGACTAGTAATGTAGGAAGGGCAGCTGTGATTACAGACATTCAAATTCCAAATGCTTTTAAACAATGTGGAAAGAAATTACTTCAGCTTTCTGCCATTGGCTCCAGTTGAAGATTCCTAAGTGCCAAATTGTCTGCCTTTGGACATAAAATTTCAGTTACTGAGACTTGGATGCATGGGAAGTTTTAAGTCCTAAAAAAGAGAATCAGCATGAAGCAAACCACAGGGGAACTTGACTTCCAACCATGTGATTAATATTAGGGATGAGAACACCAGATCTAGATAGAATTGATAGTATTAGCCAGGTTAACTGGGTCAGAACCAGAGAGTAGGCTCCCAGCAGTGACCCAGTGATACAGAAAAGGGCCAACTCAGGGAGCTTCCTGGGGTGGGGATGGGCCTAACACCTTCCAGTGGTTAGAATTGGCTCAAAAATGTACAGAACCTGTCCGTCAAGTAAGAAGCATTAGATACCATTAGCATATCCATCTTGGCCTCTGCTGGAAAAGTAGGAAGCAGGACAAAAGTCAGAGGTAGACCATAATTAGTTTTCATAAATATTGCGCATATAAACAGAACAGCTCTGATTTAGATAAAATTGACCACAACTCATTTTCATTTTGGTGCTGAGATCTTCACGATAAGATCATGTGCCATATTTTGATTTTTACTGCATATTATTAGGAAATCCATGAAACGGAAGGGACATTGAGGCCTCTTTTTTACTGCTTGCCTCAAATAAATGATCTTACCTCAGAGTTTAATAGACATGTACACAAGGAAACTGTATCTATCATTCCACAATTTCCATATTATCAAATTATATGTCTGTACACTGTTCACTGTGTTTGTAAACCACAATAAGTGTTATAAGATACTGTATTTGGCTTTTGGCAGGCTTTTTTATTTTTGGCTATAGCATCTGCTCAGGATGTCAGAGTACAAATTTAGAAAGGTGTATATATAGCCAGCACGTCATCTTTTCACCAAAGGATTTGCTTTAAATTTCTCACGCAAAGCTACTTTTATTGGAGGATCTTTCCATAAAAAATAAGAGGTATGTGACTGATCCTTCTAAAAGACCTGGCATTTCAACAAAATACAAAGCTCAGTTAAGTAAGTACTGTAGTACCAATAGTCATATTACATAAAGCTTTGCATGTTATGAAAATTTAGTGTATTCTCAATTACTCTCTTTGCTTTATAATAACGTATTTTCATGTGTTGAGAAAGTTATGCTATTACATTTTAAGTTCTTTAACTTATAAGTTGTTAAAAGATTTATCACTAAGTCCTGATTTTAGTTTAAATAATTCATAGCTACTTTTATACATATTACTAATGTAAAACCTTGATTTATTGCATCAGATGTATGAATCGCTGCATCTAATTCTAGAGAAGCTTTTTGTGTTTTTATTGAACTGAACAAATTTAATATATTTAACAATTGTTACTTGAATATTTCTGATTAATGATACCCTTAGAGTTGAGGCTGTTTATGCGATTTCATTTGAGATTTCTTATAAGTAGTATTCCACATATTATTATAAGTATATGGATTACTCCTGGTGATTTTTAAATCCACTCTTTTAAAATAAGAAGATTTTCAAAGAAAAATAAAGAATTAAATGTTGAGTTGAATAACCACATTTGTCCAGTTGAAAAGAGTCTCTTCTCTATTCTCTACTTTTTATCCAAAGAGCCACTATTACCTCTCTTAGGTCCTCTTCTCCTATACCTCTTCCTTCTCTCAGTTCTTTATTTTTCCCTCTTTTATTCCTGGCCATTAGGTCTAAATTCAAAAACAATCACTCCTCTTTACTCCCAGAAGTGAGTGGAAACTATAGAGAGAGTGTATAGAAAAGACTTTCCTTAGCAGGATTGAATCTTTTTCTTTCTGACTCAGCCAGAAGCCCAGGTGCAGTGTCCAGAGCAAAAGAAAAAGGAAAATAATCCAAACACTTTTTAAGAATTGCCAAGTAGAACAAGGAAATAGGTTTGTAGGGTTTTGGTTTTGCTTTGGGAAGGAGTATTATTATTATCAGCCATTTGCAGATAATAATCCTTTCTACGTGTGTGTGTGCGCGCGCGCGCACGCTTAAAGTGAAAAACACATCATTTTAGGGAAATCCTTCTAGATGTGTCCTGAGTTTTAAGCTTTTTCTCTTAAATTGCTAAGAATAAGATATTTGGAGAAAATTAGTTCTTTCAGATCAATTAAAGTCAACATATTAAAAGCCACAGTCCAGGGTGTGAAAACTTCAGACAAAGTAGTTGAAGATAACACATTTTGTAAATAACTTTCTAGCATATATTTCTATACCCTTCCCCCAATACCTTATTGACCCCATTCAAAGGACATCTTGTTTTCTGATAGGAATCCAGCCATAACCACATTGTCAGTTGAGCTTTGTAAATATCTCAAACTAAGTTTTATTGACTCATGAACTTATTAAAAACATACTCTTATTTTTCAGGATGTCAAACTTGGCACAATTTGACTCTGATTTTTACCAATCTAATTTTACTATTGATAACCAGGAGCACAGTGGTGATGACTCTAATGCCTATGGAAATCTTTATGGATCTAGAAAGTAAGTACTTAATATTGTTCTTTTTTTTTTTTTTTTTTTTTGACAGTCTCACTGTCACCCAATGAATTAATTTATATAATTTCAGAACAGTTCCTAACATATAGTAAAAACTCAATATATTGTAGTTATTATGAAATTTGAAGAGTCTGATCCTTCTTGCCCTCTAACCTAGACCCACAAAAAAATATCCAGGAAAGCAACTAATAAACAAAATATCTACAGTATACTTAAGTGACTTTAGGTAACAAAGTATCAATTGCTTTTATAAGTCTGGAGTCAGTGGTGCAATCTTGGCTCACTGCCGTCTCTGCCTCCTGGGTTCAAGTGATTCTTGTGCCTCAGCCTCCCATGTAGCTAGGATTATAGGTGTGTGCCACCATGCCTGGCTTTTTTTTTTTTTTTTTTTTTTTAGTAGAGACAAGGTTTGGCCATGTCGCCCAGGCTGGCCTCGAGCTCATGAGCTCAAGTGATCCGACCCCCTGGGCCTCCCAAAGTGCTTGGATTATAGGTGTGAGCCACCGTACTAGGCTGTATTGTTCTTATTTTAAGAAGTCTTAATATTATGACTGGGATTTCTAGAGAGGGAGATTTCCTTGGGAAAAACCAGCGTTTGCCTCAACATATCTCAGTAAATTGCCCAAGAAGAAATGTCAGGAAAGGACAGAGAAATTAATCAAGTTCTCCATGAATCCCCTTTATCACCTCAGCCTAAGCCAAGTGAATGGCTTGTCTCCTCTTTTCAAACTATCACTTAGCAGGGAGCTGGGATATAGGCACTGGGCAAACAGAAAGCATTTTCCTTTTGCCTAATATTTTCCAGGACATTTCTTGTGAAACTGATTTCATTTAATTTAATAAGCATTTATTGAAATTCTGCTTGTGTTTCAGAAATTAAGAAGGGCACTGCACATCCAAATATAATGATGAAATTCATAGTTTTTTCTCTTGTGCAATTTAATATTTTTATGTTGAAGAATTGAGTGATTAAATATGCAATTAAAGTATGAAAAATACCATGATGGAATCAAGGTAAACATGTCAAAATATGATAGCTATTTGAGGTAAAAATTCAACTTGAGTTGAAAATGAAACAAAATGATTAAGAATTTGATAGTGGCAAAATATGGCGTTTAGAGTAAGAAGAATTTGGTTCAAATTCTGGCTTTGGCATTTTCTGTCTGTGATATTGGGATGACTTAACTTCTCTGACTGTCTTAATCTGAAAAATAAGGATATTAATAATACCTGCTTAATGGAATTGTTATTAAAAATTGTGATAATGTGTAGGAAAGTGTGTATTAAAGTAAAACCACTATATAAATATTATTTATTCATATAAATATGACTTACAAAAGCAATTGACACTTTGTTACCTAAAGTCACTTAAGTATACTGTATTTTGTTAAATAATTGATTTCTTGGAAATTTTGTGGGTCTAGGTTAGAGGGCAAGAAGAGTCAGACTGTTCAACTTTCATAATAACCACAATATATTGAGTTTTTATTATATGTTAGGAACAGTTCTGAAATTATATAAATTAACTCATTGGATCCTCAATTATATACAGTAACTCATTGGAGCACCATATGAGTTAGGCCGTACAGGTTGAACATCCCAAATCCAAAATCAAAAACCTGAAATGTCCCCAAATCCAAAACTTTTTGAACACTGACATGTACTCAAAGGAAATGCTCAGTGGAGCATTTCAGATTTTTAATTTTCAGATTAAGGATTCTCAACCAGTATGTATTCTGTAAATATTCAAAAATCCATAAAAATCTAAAATCTAAAGCAGTCTGGTCCCAAGGATTTCAGATAAAGGATATTCAACTTGCGCTATCACCCCCATTTTGCACGAGAAGACAGACATACAGAGAAATTAAGAGACTTCCTCAAGGTTACACACCTAGTAAGAAATGGGATTAGGATTTTAGCTCAAGGTTGTTTGATTAGGGCTGTAACTAGTGTGAGCATATGACTTATTATAAAATAAAGACTTTTTAAAGTGTAAAATTAGTGCTATTATAATAATGTTGGGATAATAGGAATAAACTCTGCCATAAATTAGGATGTGTGGTATATTTCAAATGTATTAATTTTTGAAGCTTTATTATACACACGCACACACCTTAAAAGCTCCAGATAGAAAGATGAAAAGACAGAATACGTATAACGGACAGTGGGGAGTCTTCTGTTCCCACTCTGCCCAGAAAAAAATTGACTCTCTTTTTACTGATCACTCCTACAGGTATAAGCAAATAGATACTGCTTTCAAGATAGGGAAAGGTATTGAGATATAATTTTTTTAGGCTGGAAAAGTTGAATATCTGGAATTGTATCTAATTCACACTCCTATGCTATCTCCTGTGTAGCACTAGTCAGGCTGCCTTTTATGGTTTACACATTGGAAGGTGAAAATAAAAAAAAAAGGGAAATGTTTGAGGCACAGGGAGTAGTTTGAGCACTAAGGTACACAAAGGTGGTCACTCTAAATTTGCAATCCGCAATGAAAGCTATCTACTAGGCTTTTTAAGCTCTGTTCTGTTTCGTAGAAAGGAACTAGTTGCCCTAAACCTTCTGTTTCTTTTCTCTACTCTCTTTTCCAGATAAGATTAGCATTTGGGTAGCATTGATATTTTCAGATTAAATTGAACTAAAATGTACAATGAGAGAGAAAAAACTTTCTCCCTAAGCTAGGACTCATGGACCACAGCTTTATCCACCCACCCCACACACTCTAATTTTCTTTTTCCATTTGACTAAACATCTCCTAGAAATCAAAATGACAAAGAGATGGAAATTAATGTAGCCAGACGAGGAAAGCTCATAATTTTACAGTACCAGGTTGATGGCCTACCCTGCTTCAGATGCTTAGCATTTAAATCCGAGTCCTGATTTGGATGCGGCAACATTTAAATTCTGATTCACACTGTACATCTCAGGAATTAGGAAAGGGCATAGTAGCTGTGGTAGTTTTATGAGGTACATAAAACATGGAATCAGGTCAGTGATTTACTATGTACATCAAAGGAAATCCAGAGATTTGATCTTTTATGCATACTATGAATAGTTCAATTAAAATATACCCCAAATCAGAACAAGATAATGATTATTCTGGCAAAAGATGTAGCAACCTAGAGAACAGCTATAATCAGTCATTCAGCTTCTGTTTCTCTGTCTCTGTCTTTGCTTGTCTCTTTCACTCTCTTCTCTTACTTACCCTGCTCACAGTATATGAGAGCTTGTTTTAAAAGCCTGTTTGGCTCAATAGTGTACTGATCTGAAAGCTGGATGACTGTGCTCACTAAGACAGTGAAGATATTTATGTTTAAAAACAAGTTTTCTTATTTTAGAATGAACAGTAGGATCGTTATCTTTTAAAAAACATAATTATTCCATCATTCAGATAGGGATAATTTCCAACCATCTATAACTAGCTACTGAGGCTATATTTTTCCACCTTTTGAAATGTGAAATCTATTCATATTATTTGGAAAAAAGAAATAGATACTGTTGCAGAAGGGTGTAAACAACTGGAAAAATCCCTTTGAGTGGTTTGGTAGGACTTTAACAGATAAATACTGAATCATCATCTTTTCTGAATCCTCAGACCTGATCTTCTAGTATTTCAAACACGGTTAAGGCATCACTGTGTACCCAGCTGGACCAACCAGAGTCTAGGAATGTTGCGGAAGCCAACTCTCCCAGCTACCACTCCCTGACTCATGCTACCACCAAATTTATCCTATTTGATAAGGTCTTACCAAGGGCACTTAAATTGCCTAAGTTTACAGGCTTAATTGGAAATTCACATAGATAAGTTACACAAATATGGTTTTGAATCAGCTATGTTTAACTACTTAATTCAGTGTTACCTCTGGAATTAATAAACACCAAAAAGTTGTGAACTGTTCTTGTTAAACATTTTCCCTGACTCCACCAACATCTCTGCTTTTAGAAAACTATCTGATATCTAATTGTATCCAGTATAGAATTTGGAAAATATAGAAACATATGAATAAAATATTAAAATCACTTCAAATCTTGTCTCCAAGAAATGACTATTATTAACAATTTGGTGTACTTCCTTGCTACCTTTATTCTATTTTCCTATGAATATGTATATTTTATATATATATATTTAAAAATAAAATACTATTTTTCAATGAATGTATATGTATTTATGAGTACTTATACATGAAATTTGCTGATTGTTCTAAAGGAGCCCCACAGTCACTTCTCTGTAGTTTGAAGTGATTTTTAAAGGAAGAGGAAGTGTTTACTAACAAAGCTAAAGTTTAAATTCAACAAGCCAGAGTTCAGTGTTTCTTTTGATCTAATTCAGTTAACATTTATTTTATCTGTAATAATGTGCTGAATTTGAAATTATCACAATTTCAGTATTTATCTTTCAATAGAACTAATGGTGTAATACAGGAGAAGAGTTACATTTTCTTGGCATATTCTGCAAAAGACTTATTGTGAGGTACAAATATATAACTTTAACGTATTAAATATTGAGCATATTAATCTGACTCATTACGTTACCTCTAATAGGTTAATCATCAAGGACTATAAGCTTAATGGAGCAAATAGTGAAGTGTCCAGATCCATTATCTCAGAGACTTTTTTCATGAAAGGATATTGTAGGTTTGAAAGATGTCTCTAAGAATATATGAAAACTCATTGCTGTAGCCATTCAGAGTTAGTGCCACTTAGTAAAAAAAAAGGAGAATACCAGAAGACATAGGGGACTAAATGTAAATTCATAACATGTGCTTAAAATTAAGGTTGTTAATAAAAATTTTCAGCACCAAAAAAAAAAAACAAAAAAACCTAAAACATAAGAATTGGGTTATTTACTATATCAGGCCATTGCCACACTGCTATAAAGAAATTCTTGAGACTGGGTTAAAGCAAAGAAGTTTAATTGGCTCATAGTCCCACAGGCTGTAGAGGAAGCATGGTCGCAGCTGCTTCTGGGGAAGCCTCAGGGAGCTTTTACTCATGGCGGAGGACAAAGCAGGAGCAGGAGTCTCACATGGCAGAAGCAGGACCGAGAGAGCGAGGAGGTGCTGCACATCTTTAAAGAGCCAGATATGATAACTTTATCACCAGAGCAGCACTGGGAGATGGTGCTAAACCATCTATGAGAAACCACCTCCATGATCCAATCACCTCCCACTAGGCCCCACCTCCAGCTGGGAATTTCATTTCAACATGAGATTTGGGTGGGACACAGATCCAGACCATATCCTTCTACCACTGGACCCTCCCAAATCTCATGTCCTACATGTCAAAGTTCAAATTAACCCTTCCCATCAGTTCCCCAAAGTCTTAACTCACTCCAGCATTAACTCAAAAGTCCAAGTCCAAAGTCTCACCTGAAGACTAGTCCCTTCTGCCTATGATCCTATAAAATCAAAAACAAATTAGTAACTGCCAAGATATAACGGAGGTGTAGGCATTGGTGTAGGCATTCTAAAAGGGATAAATTGGCCAGAAAAAAAGGGAATACCCCATGCAAGTTTAAAACCTAGCAGTGCAGTCATTAATCTTAAAGCAAATTTGTCCAACCCACAGCCCACAGGCTGTGTGCAGCCCATGGTGGCTTTAATGTGGCCCAACACAAATTCATAAACTTTCTTAAAACGTTATGAGATACTTTTGCAGATTTTTTTTTTTTTTAGCTCATCTGCTATCGTTAGTGTTAGTATATTTTACATGTGGCCCAACACAATTCTTCTTTTTCCAGTGTGGCCCAGAGAAGCCAAAAGATTGGACACCCCTGTCTTAAAGCTTCAAAATAATTTCGTTTGACTTCATGTCCCACATCTGGGTAACAATGATGCAAGAGGTGGGCTCCCAAGGTCTTCAGCAGCTCCAACCCTGTGGCTTTGCAGGGTGCAGCCCCTGTGGCTGCTCTCAAGTACTGGTGATGAATGCCTGAGACTTTTCTAGATGCAGGTTGCAAGCTTCTGGGGGATCTGCCATTCTGGGGTCTGGATAATGATGGCCGTCTTCTCACAGCTGCACTGTGAGGGACTCTGTGTGGAGACTCTGTGTGGGGGTTTCAACCCCTCCTTTTCATTCCACACTTCCCTAGTAGAGGTGTTCCATGAGGGCTCCACTTCTGCAGCAGGCTTCTTCCTGGACATCCGGGCTTTTCCATAAATCCTCTGGAATCTAGGTGGAGGCTTCCAAGCCTCAACTCTTGCACTCTGTGCACCTGCAGGCTTTACACTATGTGGAAGCCACCAAGACTTAGGGCTTGCATCCTCTGAAGCAGTGAACTGTAACTGGGCTCATTTTGCCCCAAGACTGGAGCTGGAGTGGCCAGAATGCAGGGAGCAATGTCCTGAGGCTATGAAGGGAAGTGGGGTCCTGGGCCTGGCCTACAAAACCATTCTTCCCTCCTAGGCCTCTGAGCCTGTGATGGGAGGGACTGACACAAAGGTCACTTAAAGGCCTTTGAGTCCTTTTCCTGTTTTCTTGGCTAATAGCACATGGCTCCTTTTTTTCACTTATGCAATTTTTTTGCAGACTGCTCGAATTCCTCCCTTGAAAATGTGCTTTTGTTTTCTACCATTTGGCCATTCTGCAAATCTTCCTAACTTTTACACTCTGCTTCCTTTTTAAATATAATTTCAAGTTTCAGATCTTTTCTTTGCTCATACATATAAACATAGGTTGTTAGAAGCAGCCAGCTCACATCTTGAATGCTTTACTGCTTAGAAATTTCTTCCACTAGATGCCCTAAACCATCATTCTCAGGTTTAAAGTTTCACACATACCTAGAGAAGGGGCACAATGCACCCAGGCTCTTTGCTAAACTATAGCAAAAGTGACTTTTACTCCAGTTCCCACTAAGTTTCTCATCTCCCTCTGAGATCTCAGTCTAGACTTTGTTGTCCATATCACCATCAGCATTTTGGTCATAACAATTTGACGAATCTTTAGGAAGTTCCAAATTTTTCCTCATCCTCCTGTCTTCTTCTGAGCACTCCACAGTCTTCCGACATCTACCTGTTACCCAGTTCCAAGGCCACTTCCATATTTTCAGGTATCTTTAAAGCAAAGCCCCCACTCCTCAGCACCAGTTTCTTGTATTAGGCCATTCTTGCACTACTATAAAGGAATACCTGAGACTGGATAATTTATAAAGAAAAGAGGTTTAATTGACTCATGATTCCACAAGCTGAACAGGAAGCATGGCAATAGCTGCTCCTGGGGAGACCACAGGGAGCTTTTACTCATGGTGGAAGGCAAAGAAGTGGGTATCTCACATGGCAGGAGCAGGATCAAGAGAGAGAAGTGGAAAGTGCTACTCACTTTTAAAAAATCAGATTCATGAGAACTCTATCACAAGAACAGCCCTAGGGGGATGGTGATAAACCATTCATGAGAAATTGCCCTCATAATTCAATCACCTCCCACTAGGCCCCACCTCCAGCATTGGGGATTACATGAGGTTTGGGTGGGGACACAGATCCAAACCATATCATTTACAGATTTTTGGGTCATACTTTGGACTAATAATGTGATTCTTTTGGTATTGGTTGTGCTATTTTTATTGAGATGCAACGTTTAATATTACAGTGATGCTATACAAAGATATAAGATAAAGAAAAACAATTTAAATTTAGATAGTTATCAAAGGTGAGCATGGTAATTTTATAAATTTTGTATTTTCCTTTATGCAACAAATTTTAAATTTTTACTTTCTTAAATAAGTGGTAGAGGAATTTTAATATTATACCCCCATTACAATAAGGACAATAGAAGCTAAGCTCCTGAGAACCTTTTTCTGTAAAATTTTGTTTCTCTTTGAAGAGGATAAGTCAAAGTTACTACCTGAAATAGTCCACCCGTTCACAAAGGTTGCTTTGCAGCTAATAACTGTGAAAGTTATGTTTACTCAAACCTGATTAGTAGCACCTGATATAAGTTATGGAGAGGCCAGACAAGTACGGCAATGACATAGTTTTACTTAGACATTGGTCCATTTAGTCATCTTTATGTGTCCCTTTCATTTTTCTGGAGAGGCTTACATTAAAGAAATAGGTATTGGGGGATTTTTATCAAGAAAAAAGCCATTCATATTCCTATTCTAATTTGTTTCTACCAGTATTTTTGATGGTGTGCCTATTTTACTGGAAAATACATTAGGAATATTACACATGGCTAAGTGAAAAATAATAGCAGGTAATCACCATACATTCTGGCAGGTTCAAATAGTATTACACCAGGCTCTTGCTCTTAATGAGTATACATTTGAATTAGTAAATGATTAAGTGTGTATGTCCCCCCTCTATATATGTGGCTTTCTTTTCCTAAATAAGTTATTCTCTTGGTCAGGCTAACTCACATAAAGGAGGTCAAATATGTTATTCTTAGATTTCATATTAAGATTAATATTCAAAGGAAAGTACTAAAGGCCATTTTGTAAATATTTTATCATAAAGAATCACAGGGAGTTACCAAGTTCAGAACCTTGGACTGTATATTTAGTTTACCCCAAGGGCTTTTGTGAAAGAAATTTAAAACATGTTACTGGACAGCTCTATGTTTCTTTCCATTCTTTAAGGTAAAAACAATTTAAAATGAATAAAAATAAACAGCAAAAACATGTCAAAGAGGTATTTTGGTTTGGCAAAATTAAATCACCCATTTTAAGAGAGGGACTCTTTTTTTTGTTCAAGATGGCTGGCTTGGAGCATTTCAAGCATGCTTTATCCACTTAGAAGAAGCAAAACGGTGTGTGGACAATCACACTTCTAATATATTATCCAAGGCAGAACACTGGAATTCAACAGGAAAGTGACGGAAAACACCAAAAGCTAGGAAGGGGAAGGAAAATAGGCAGCATACATGGCCAAGTCCAGCCATGAACCAGGAATGACTCCCCAGTACAGGAGAGGGTGAGTGAGAGTCTTTACGCGGTCCACTCTTCTGCTGGGGAATTGCACAATCCAGGATATGGGAGAGCACCTTGACCCTCTCAAGCCCTAAGTCTAACTTAGAAAGCAACCAGGAAACTGTGAGAAGGAACTGCTTTAGAGAGGGAGCATGCCTTGTATTCCATGCTGTTTCTGAAACCCAGGCAGCTATAGCAAGACACCATTCTAGATCTTAGCCCTTAACAGACTGTGTGAAGTCCTGAGAATTCAGTCCTAGGCATTAGGGAAACTTGGGCTGCTGTTTGCAGAACTGGGGTGTGAACTAGGGGCTGGCCCTAACAACCAAGACTAAGAAGCTAGTGTGGCATGGGCTGCAGCCACCAGTGCAGGAAGCAGGTACTGCTCCTACTTAAGCAGGATGACAGTTGCCATGAAGCCTTAGTGTTGAGCTAAGTGGGGACTCCTATGGGCCATGAGCATGAACTGAGGGGCATGGGGTCTAACCGAACAGTTGGGATGGCTATGACACCTGAGACAGGGGAGAGAACCCTGTCCAGACTGGGGGCTGTAAGAAGGAAGCAAGTCTCTTACTCACTGACCAAGGCTATGGCCACTGGGACTGGTCCCACCCTTCTCGTGGCAGGACCTCAGTGCAGTGGTGACTACAGTTTACCCAAGAATTCTACCAGAGGCCTGAGGACTGTTTCTCCCCCACCTGTCATGGCTGGTGCATGCACTCATGACTGAGGAGCCTGAGTGTAAGCTTGCCCAGTCTAGCTCCATCTGGCTTTGGCCCTCAACCAATAATAAGTGACAAAATTGAATCGGCCATAAAAAGTCTCTAAACAAAGAAAAGGCCTGGACCAGATGAATTTACAGCTGAATTCTACCAAATGTACAAAAAAAGAACTAATACTAATCCTCCTGAAACTGTTCCCAAAAATTCAGGTGGAGGGAATTTTCTCTAAGTCATTCTACAAGGCCAGTAACACCTGATACCAAAACCAGACAAGGACACAACAACAACAAAAACTTGACCAATAGTTCTGATGGACATAGATGCAAATATCCTCAACAAAATACTAGCAAATCAAATGCAACAGCACATCAAAAAATAATATGTCATGATTTAGTAGGTTTGATACAAGGGATGAATGGATGATTTAATACATGTAAAGCAATAAATGTGATAAATCACATAAACAGAGCCCAGGACAAAAACCATATGATTGTTTCAATGGAAAATTCAGCATCCTTTCATAATAAAATCCCCCAACAAACTAGGAATATAAGGAATGTACCTCAAAATAATAAACTCTATTTAGGACACACCCACAGATAACATCATACTGAATGTGAAAAGTTGAAAGCATTTTCTCTAAGAACTGAAACAAGACAAAATGCTCACTCTCACCATTCCTGTTCAACATAGTAGTGGAAATCCTATCTAGAGAAATCAGGCAAGAGAGAAAAAAGCCATCCAAATTGGAAATTGGATGATATGATCTTATTTCTAGAAAAACCTAAAGAATTCACCAAATCCTTTTAGAGTTAATAAATGAATTCAGTAAAGCTGTAGGGTATAAAATCAACATACAAAATCAGTAGCATTTCTATACAGCAATAACTGTCTACCTGAAAAAGAAATCAAGAAGGCAATTCGTTTACAATAATTACAAACAAAATTTAGGAGTACATTTATTAGCCAAGGAGGTGAAAGATATCTACAAGGAAAATGACAAAACACTGATGAAAAATTATTGTGCATGACACAAACAAATGGAAAAACATCTTATGCTCATGGATTGAAAGAATTAATATTGTTTAAATGACCATACTGCCCAAAGCAATCTATAGATTCAATGCAATCACTATCAAAATACCAGCATTGTTTTTTAACAGAATTAGAAAAAAACTATCCTAAAATTCATACAGAACGAGAAAGAAAGCCCAAATAGCCAAAGCAATTCTGAGAAAAATGAACAAACCTACAGGCATCTCATTACCTGACTTGAAATTATATTACAAGGCTATAGTAACCAGAACACCATGGTATACTGCTATAAAAATAGACAGATACATCAATGAAAAATAATAGAAAACACATAAATAAGGTCACATATTTACAGCTAACTAATCGTTGACAATGCTGACAACAACATAAGTTGGAAAAAGGACACGCTTTTCAATAAATGGTGCTGGGACAATTGGATTGCCATTTGCAGAAGAATTAAACTGGACCTCTATCTCCCACCATATACAAAAATAAACTCAAGATGGATTAAAGACTTAAACATAAAACCTAAAACTATAAAAATGCTTGAATAAAACATACGGAAAACTTTTGGACATTAGTCTAGGCAAAGAATTTATGACTAAGACCTCAAAAGCGTAGGAAACAAAAACAAAAATAGACAAATGGGATTAAATTAAAAATTTCTGCACAGCAAAGGAAATAATCAACAGAGTGAACAGACAGCCAGTAGAATGGGAGAAAATACTTGGAAAATATTCATTTGACAGGGGACTAAAAACCAGACATACAAGGAACTGAACTCAAAAGCCAAAAACCCTGAAACAATCCCATTAAAAAGTGGGCAAGGAGTAAGGTGGTATTGCATCGTGGTTTTGATTTGCATTTCCCTGATTATTAGTGATGTTGAGCATTTTTTCCTGTTTGTTGGTCATTTGTATATCTTCTTTTGAGAATTGTGTTTATGTCCTTAGCCCACTTTTTGATGGACTGTTTTGCCCTCACCTGTCATGGCTGGTGCATGCACTCATGACTAGCGGGACTGAGTGCAAGCTTGCCTAGTCCAGCTCCATCTAGCTTTGGTCCCCAGCCAATAATGAGTGGCAAGATTAAATCAGCAATAAAAATAGCCAACAAATGGCAAAAAAAAAAAAAAAAAAAACCCTGAAACTCAACAGCCAAAAAACCCTGACACAATCCCATTAAAAAGTGGGCAAGGAGTAAGGTGGTATCTCATCATGGTTTTGATTTGCATTACCCTGATTATTAGTGACATTGAGTATTTTTTCATACGTTTGTTGGTCATTTATATATCTTCTTTTGAGAATTGTCTGTTTATGTCCTTAGCCTACTTTTTGATGGGATAGTTTGTTTGTTTTTTTCTTGCTAATTTGTTTGAGTTCCTTGTAGATTCTGTATATTAGTCACTTTGGAATACTATTCAGCCATAAAAAGGAATGAATTAATGGCATTTGCAGCAACCTATATGGAAGTGGAGAGTATTATTCTAAGTGAAGTAACTCAGGAATGGAAAACCAAACATTGTATGTTCTCTCTATAAGTAAGAGCTAAGCTATGAGAATGCAAAGACATAAGAATAATACAGGGGGCTTTGGGGACTCGAGGGAAAGGGTGGGAGGGGTGTGAGGAATAAAAGACTACAAGATGAGTTTAATTTATACTGCTCAGGTGATGGGTGCACCAAAATTTCACAGATCACCATTAAAGAACTTATTCATGTAACCAAATACCACCTGTTTCCCCAAAATCTATGGAAATACAAAATTTTAAAAAAAGAAAAAAGTGGGCAAGAATATGAATAGACATTTTTCAAAGGAAGACATACAAATGGCCAACAATTATATGAAACAATGTTCAACATCACTAATCATCAGTGAAATGAAAATTAAAACAACAGTGAGATATCATCTTCCCCCAGTCAGAATGGCTCTTATTAAAGTGACAAAAAGTAACAGATGTTGATGGGGATGTAGAGAAAAGGGAACTCTTATACACTGTTGATGGGAATGTAAATTATTAGCCTCTATGGAAAACAGTATGAAGATATCTCAAAGAACTAAAAATAGAATGACTATTTTATCAAACAATCCCACTACTGGGTATATATCCAAAGGAAAAGAAGTCAATATATCAAAAAGGTACCTGCACTCATATGTTTATTGAAGCACTATTCACAATAGCAAAGACATGAAATTAACCTAGTATCCACCAGTGGATGAATTAATAAAGAAAATGTGGTATATATACAATGAAATACCATTCAGCCATGAAAAGAATAAAATCATGTCATTTACAACAATATACATGGAAATGGAAGTCACTATCTTAAGTGAAACAAGCCAGGCACAGAAAATCAAATATCACATGTTCTTACTCATAAAGGTGCTAAAAATACGTACACATGGAGGTAGAGAGTAGAATCATTGGCAGTTGATACTTGGAAGGGTGAGAGAGTAGGAAAGGAGTGATGGGAAATTAGTTAATGCATATAATGAATGTTATTTGGGTTATGGATATCCTAAAAGCTCTAACTTGACCACTACACAATCTATGCATGTAACAAAACTTTATATGTACCCCATAAATTTGTACAAATAAAGAGACACTAAAGCCAACTAGATAATACATTTAGCTAGGAACTCAGAGACAATTCTGTTGATAATGACTGTCATTACCAACAGAACTGGCCAGAACTGAAGTATATTTCCTTATTCACAGTGATTAGTATATGTATTTATTTTTCCTATCAGTTAACTATACTATTAAAATTATCATTTTTCCTTGCTGCTTCCACATATTTGGAGGGGCTTCGTTGCTGGAGACTGTCCCTGAAGATAAGTAAAAAAGCAGCAGTGTGTGATGAGCAGATCACTGTTCAGAAAGCTTCATGCCAGAGTCCAGCCCCTGCAATGTTATTTTATGTTACTGGACAAGTCATTTAGTCTCTGTGAAGTTCTGTGTCTTTTTCTGTAAAATGAGATTAGAAATACAGCTTTTACCTCATAGAGTTTTAATTGAGAAAAGATTAGTGGAAGCATTCAGCATGTTGTACATGCTCAATTAATGTTTATTGATATGGATTATTTTTCCAGAAGCCTTTAGATGACCAGTTGTTTTACATTTTTGGACTAAAGTTAAATTTTAAGTAAGTTGTTTCTTTCATGAGTAAATACTCATAAAAACTACGTGAATTCATATAAGTAAAATTGTAACTTTCCTACTTTATTTATCATGATACCTTTTTCTTAGACCTAAAAATGTTTGTATTTTTCTTTTTCTAGACAACAAGCTGGTGAGCAGCCTCAGCCTGCCTCTTTTGTTCCATCAGAGACGCTCATGTCACCAGGTTATGCAGGACAATTTTTTCAGCCAGCATCCAACTCAGATTATTATTCACAATCTCCTTACATTGACAGTTTTGATGAAGAGCCTCCTTTGCTAGAAGATAAGTTAAGGAAGTGTTATTAATGTCTGTACAGCTAGTAGAATAATAGCAATAATTAGCACTTAATGTGTGCTGTCAGCCTGCAGTGTACAGTGTTTTATGTGTGATTGTTTCACGTATAACAAGAGTTTGCTGAACCAAAACCCTTAAACCGTTGGAAGTTTGTTGCATGTTTGCGTAGGGGAAATTGGGTGTAGATATGGGCCATTCTGTGACATTGCTGCACTTATTAAATGCTCCTTCACTCTTTCTTAAATTTGAACTCCTTGGCCAAGAATAGAAAAAAATGCAGACATCTTTTGGCAAAGTAGTTACATCAAAGTGACCACCCTTCCCACCCAGTTAATGAAGCACTTCATAACAGCATATTTTATTTTCTGCTATGTTTTCCTGGGAGCAAAGTGGATAGTTTCTCAAATTAATATTTTTGTTGTCATTGTTGACATGGAGACAAGCCAGTATTTTTCTTTCCTGACTCATGCAAGCCCTTTCATCTCACTTGGCATGAGTAGGTGAGGAAGTATATAAATCCAGTAAATAACGCTCCTGCTGGGAAGGTAATCCAGAGATTCTTAGAGCTGAAGGTCCTTAGGGGATTTTGGAGTTGTTCCATCCACTGGTTTTTTTTTTTTTTTTTTTTCATATGTAGCCAGTCTGTATGTGCTGTTTTTGCTCTTAAACAAGATTAATACAGTGCTAGAAACATAGGTGTTAAGACACTAAAACCCCAAGTGGATTTAAATTTGAGAACCAAGCAGAAATAGTCACTGGTTAACTGCTGCAAGGCCTTTGCATGTAGTCAAGTGAAAAGGAATAGATTAAAATTTCCAGTATTTTACATCACAAGATGTAAAGATGTTTGCCTCACATGAACACAACCAACCACATTCTTCTTTCTTTTCCTTAAAAATGTAAAACCGTGAAAGATTTAAACTGTTCAGAACAGAACAGAGATTTATATAATTGATCTATTGGCTCTTTGGAAGCCCGTCAAGTTTCTGGATCAGTTATCTTTAACCAGTTCATTCTGTTTTGCCTCTACAAGTAATAAACACTTAAAAGTTACAAGTTATTCTAGTTAAACATTTTTCTTGGCTTTGCCAATATCTCTGCCTAATTGTCTTCAGAATTGGGAAAACAGAGAAGCATAATAAAAATATAAAAATTACTTCAAATCTTGTCTCAAAGACATGACTATCATTAACAATTTGATGTATTTTCTTCTAACCTTTATTCTATTTTCCTATGAATGCCTATGTATATGTATTATGCATGAATATACATGCATACTTTAAAGTAAAATACTATTTTTTCAATGAATATATATACGTTTGAGTACTTAAGTATTGCATTCTTTTTATTTACTTTATGTCACGAGCATTTTTTTTTTTTTTTTTTGAGATGGAGTCTCACTCTGTTGCCCAGGTTGGAGTGCAGTGGCCCAATCTCGACTCACTGCAACCTCTGCCTCCTGGGTTTAAGCGATCCTTCTCCTTCAGCCTCCTGAGTAGCTGAGACTGCAGGTGCACACCACCGTGCATGGCTAATTTTTGTGTTTTTAGCAGAAACAGGGTTTTACCATGTTGTCAAAGCTAATCTCGAACTCCTGACCTCAGGTGATCCGCCTGCCTCAGCCTCCCAGAGTGCTGGGATTACGGGCATGAGTCACTGTGTCCAGCCTGTCACGAGCACTTCTATACAAACATTCTTTAAAGTCATTAAATATTATTTGAAAACAATTTATAATGGTTTCATAGAGCTCTATTATATAACATAACCATAATTTAAACACACCTTAAAGGTTATTCCTTATAGCAAGTAATGCTTTGCCATCTTTGACCTTTGTAGAGTCTGTCCTTAGGATGTACCCATAACAGTGGGATTGCTGGGTTAAAGGTACTGACACTGTCAAATGATGTCAAAAATGGTGTTCTACTCCACTTCCAGAGTAGAATATGACATGTCTTTGTCAATTTCATAGGAAAAAAGGAAAAAGGAATACTTTGTACCTCTGGGTTACTAAAAAAATTTTGACATTTCTCGTATGTGTATTGACTTTTTATTTTTCACGGTTTTTTTGGTTCAGATTTCTATAGAATTTAAAGAGTTTTCTTTCCTTGTTTATTTTTTAGGGATTTTATATAGTAACCATATTAATTATTGTCTAGAATATGTATTTTAAACATTTTTTTCCTAGCTTGTGTTTGCCATCTGATTTGTTTATGGGTCATTGGGACATATTAAAAGTGTGATATTAATTTTTTAAACCCAGAATATGTTTCCTAGTAACATTTCTTTCCAATTGTTGTTTGTTTAAAATCTATTTCTCCAGCTCTAGGTACTGCCTCTATCTCCTTATAGATGCTCACATTTTAAAATTATCCTTTTGTATTTTTTGTTTTATATTGAAATTATTATTCAATAGTTGTTTAAGCTTAATATGTGAAGTAAGATTTAATTTTTTTCTGTACTGCTTAACTATTTTTTTCTGCAGCATTTATTGAAAATAATCTTTTCTACTATCTGAAATGTCTCTACTGTTGCATTAATTTACCACTCTCTATACATCCTCCTCTAGCATGTCTTTCAATTTGAATAGAAAATATGTAATAGATTTTTATTTCCATTTTATACAGCTCAGAGTCAATTTCCCCAAAATATACAGTGTATTAGAACAGCAGTCCCCAACCTTTTTGGCACCAGGGAACAGTTTTGTGGAAGACAATTTTTCCACAGACAGGTTGGGGAGATGGTTTTGGGATGAAACTCTTCCACTTCAGATCATCAGGCATTAGTTAGATTCTCATAACAAGCGTGCAGCCTAGATCCTTTGCATGCACAGTTTACAATAGGTTCATGCTCCCATGAGAAACTAATGCAGCTGATCTGGCAGGAGGCGGAGCTCAGGTGGTAATACTTGCTCGCCCACTGCTCACCTCCACCTCCTGTTGTGTGGCCCGGTTCCCAACAGGCCATGAGCAAGTTGGTATGGGTCCATGGCCCTGAGTTTGGGAACCCCAGTATTAGAAGATAGAGTACCTAATATAATTTTGTGTTTTGAATCTATGAAATATCTGGATTTTGGATCCAATGTATTCTTCAAGCTGAGTGACTTGTGAAAGCCTCAAGCCTCTTTTGTCTAAAGATATGAAAAAGGCCATGATATGTCTTTTTCAGATATAAAAAATGATACAATTTCTAGGATAACGCATTAAATAACATTTACTAGTTTTTATTGACCATCCATCAGAATGGCCTATAAAATTATCAAGCTATAATAATGAACATTCCTTGCACAAAAAGCATGTTGTTTCAAAAGAGTCCTTCTTTATTTCTTAAATATTTTGTTGTCTAAAATATTTGTTTGGTTTTATGTAAGAATGATAAATTTTGCTTTTAATGTAAAATCAATATGTTAAATGCATTTTTGAGAATAATAGTAAATTCAAACCTGTCAGATAAGAAGAATTACTGATATTTGGTATGTTGTATTTATAGCATAGCTTGACGCTTCTATATGAAAGGCCAGTGCCACAATTTGCATAGAAAATAGAGATCTTAATTCACTTTTATAGCATATGTATCATATACTTTACTACCACTAGATGACAGCAAAACAATAAATTTTGCATTCAAATTTTACAGCAGTTTTATCTTCTTTTATTTTGTACAATAAGATGTTATATTAGAGTATGTATAATTAATAAGTAGTTATAATCGCTCACATACCTTATAATAAATAAAAAACACAATATTATTGAGATATTTCAGTAGAAAGCACATAAAATATTTTTCATTATGAAAATATTTATATGGGCTTATATTAATTTACTGTCTCATGGCTTGATGTTAAAATATGTGCAGGAGTTAGTTATGCCATTAAATAAATGGTTGACATCAGTAATGATGTTGCATAAAGCATTTTTCATCTGAATTTCTTCCAAAATAATTATGTTTTTTGAGGAAAAGGTATTTGGAATTTACCACTTTATTGTGGTAAATACTGAAAATGTATTTTTAGCATAAATGCCAAAATTAAAAAATAAAGTTTGAGAACATAAGCTTCAGGTGAAATTAATTTAAAATTAATTAATTTTAAATATATAGCATGTCTCAATTTTTAAAGTCTTCTTCTCTTTCAAAAATTATATTAGACATTCTAACCTCCTTTAAGCTTGGTGAACTGCTCATATTATTCAAAGTGTATGTTCATTAATAAATATACAAATGCACTGTGGAAATAAAGGATGAAACAAGAAAGTGGAAATGTAAATTATTTGCTATTAATTTAACTATTCGATTTTTTTAAGCTTAAAATAACAGATGTCATTCTGGGCATGAAATGAATAAAACTTTATTTCTTGGTTTAGACCAGTGTCTAGCTGACCCTCTGAAAATTTCTGAGTTGTTAGAACAAGGGTTCTCTGTGTCATGGGGTTTATTAAAAGTCTGTGTTGTAGTCTGTGTACAGAAAGTCAGCTTTGCAAGGTATTTAGGTGGTATGTGCCTCTGTAAAATAAGTTGAGCTATACCCCTGTATCTGACCAAAGAAAGTTACTAAAGCTTGGAAGCGTAGTTACATGCCACATACAAATACATTTAGGAAGACAGTCCTTCACATGGAAGAATTGGGCTCATTAAAATATATATATATATATATGATTAGACGAACATTGACCCAACCACAACTCTATGGTTAAACACGTGCTTTCTTGAGTCAGATTGCGCAGCATTGAAAGCTAGGTTTTCTATTACTGCTTTGTGTCTTCAGACAAATTAATCTCTCAAAGCCTTATATATCCGATGCATAAAATAGGGATAAAATAATAGCAATTGATTGTGCATTTATAAGACCAATTTTTGTAAATCTTGTGAAGTCCATAGCAAACACTCAGTAAATTTTAGCTTTTATTCTTCCTAGCCTCCACGTCACCCTTACGGACATTCTGAAATTATAGAAGGAGGATAACCAATTTGATTGCTGGTCCCTAAATAGTGAAGTCATACTCTTCTCTTTGAATGTTCTCTTTCTCTACCCTAGATACATCTTAGTTGATCTCTACAGGAGTGGTAGGAAAAGAAACCAATGTGGTATCAATACTTATTTCTATGTTCAAGGGATGTCAAATGGCTCGGTATTTGCTTTATAGTAATGAGAGAAGCAGATTCTAGCAGAAGGATTTGTGAGGCAGCAGTCAGAAGTCTTTGAAAAGCGGGAATTGGAGAAAAAAAATTAGAAATTTCTAAATAGGTTTGGACTCATGAACGCTGAACTTCACTGATTTTGGATACTTTATTTGAATATTACCATGTATAAAAGAGAAAGGTTAACTTGTCTCAAGAATTTAATCTTTGAATACATAGACTCAGCTTCACAGTACATTGACCTTACAAAAATATGCGTGCACATCATGATCACTTTTACTTGCAGAAAGAGCCCTTTTCCCCTCTGTGTAGTTTCATTCATTTAGCATAAAATTGCTCTTCTCATTAGGCACAGTGGACTTGGACTCAGTCTCATTAGTTTAGTATAGTACTACTAATTTAAAAATTATGCCATGGCTGATATGACGGGATTTCAGAAGTGTCAGCAATTGAAAATACAGGAAAAGGGCCATGTGCGGTGGCACAGGGCTGTAATCCCAGCAGTTTGGGAGGCCAAGGCAGGAGGGTCCCTTGAGCCCAGGAGTTCGAGACCAACCTGGGCAATTTAGTGAGACCTCATCACTATGGAAAAAAAAAAATTAACCAAGTGTGGTGGTGCATGCCACAACTGAGACATGAGTCTCAGTTACACAAGAGACTGAGCGGAGGAGCTGGGATCATGCCACTGCACTCCAGCCTGGATGACAGAGGGAAACCCTGTCTCAAAAAAGAAATTTAAAAAAAAAAAAAAGAAAATACAGGAAAAGGAACTATCTAGATGGACAATAGGATGAAATTTTTGATCTGCTAGCTACAATTTTATTTTTTACTGTATATTGCCAATTTCCCAATTTTTAATTAGATTGAAAGCTTGTATTTGCTGCATAAATCAGGGAATGTTTTCCTTGATGGAAATATTTCTCTAACACATTTCTTTTAAGTCATTCTTTGGAAACCAAATTACTTTTTAGTTTGTTTTTTAAAGATTTGTATGTTACATAGTACTTGAGTTTCTGTGTAATACAGAACTTGGAACTTCAGAAGGTATGATAAAACAATCAGATTAAAATGCTAAGTAAGTTAATCAGATATGTTAACCTTTAAAGAGTGTAACTTATTTTTATTTTTCTATATTTATATTATCATATTATCTATCTTTTTTTTCCTTTTTACAGAACTTGGAATCCATTTTGATCACATATGGCAAAAAACTTGGACAGTGTTAAATCCAATGAAGCCAGCAGATGGCAGTATTATGAATGAAACGGACCTCACTGGACCCATTCTTTTTTGTATAGCCCTGGGAGCCACCTTGCTTCTGGTAATGTGTCCCAATAAGCACCAGATTTTAATGCTTGTCCTTGCCAGTGCTGGTTTTGAAGCAATATGTATAAATATAATAGAAACTGTGTCACTTTACATAGTGAATTTTGTTAAGTGAGAGAGAATAATTTAACCATAGTGACAAAAACATGCTACCATTATGCATTGCAACAGCTAAAACGTATAAATTTAAATAGAATTTCAAAAATCAAGAAGGAGATCAAAGTAGGAGCTCACTTATGTCTTTTTTGTTATTAAGAAAAGACTAAATCTGGAATAATGGGAGGAAAACAGATTTGGGAGATATAAGGCCTACATTTTAATTTTTGTTTTTTGTGAGAGTTCTATTGTGACACTGAATAAGTCACTTCTCTTTGGTCACCATTTTCTTTGCTGTGATAAATCTCCAGACTATTTCTAACATCGTATGAGGTACGAGACTGATCTCCTTGTTTTGGGTTAGGCTACTAGGAAAAAGTTAATTTGCAATGACAAGCTATGATTTGTTTAATCAGCCTACATATTTCCTCTAAAATGTTAGTTTTCCACATTTTATGAAGACATTTGTTCCCCGACTTCACCATATGTCTTATGTATGCTTTCATTCTTTATATCTGGAAGTAATGGTATTAAGGGTCACTAAAAACGTGACCTAAGTAAAGTTTAAAAGACATTCTAGCTCATAGTTTAGGAAAATGTTTCATTAAAAAAAAAAAAAAAAAGGAATAAGAAAAAAATGAGAAAATGTCTCTGACTTTATACCAAGGAGGAGATGGCAACACAATAAAAACAGAGAATGACAAAGATGGTCAAGGCAGTGCGAAAAATGTTGTTTCATTAAGACACAAAGAGATAAACTAGGCAGAATAAATAATATGAGAAATTAAACATTATAAAAAAAGCTCTTACAATAACTATTTAGCCCTTTTCCCCATTTTCCTGCTCTTCATGTTCCATAATAATAATTTCTTCCAGTGGATATACAATTTTCAAAAGTAGTTGTAAAATGCATTTGCAACTAAATAAAATTCTGCTTTTCAATTATTATATATAATCAATCAAAATACTGATAGCAATCTAGTTTCTGCAGGTAATTTGGCCAATAATAACATCATGTTAATCCAATACAATAGTATTTAGTGATAACATCTTATTTCTTTGTACTACAGCAAGTGCAAATACTCTGTAAATCAAACACTATATCAACTAGAGTTTTAATTTAGTCTCTAACCTCCCTTCTTCTGTCTTTGTCACAGTAATTTGATAATCTTAGATTAACTGCTAAGTAAGGCCATGTCAATTAATCAAATAGTCAGAAACAATCAATTTAATATATTAACTCATCTTTCTTTTTCAAGTCATTTGTAATAAAACAGCTGTTTGTTCTGTAGCAGAACATCACTGTTACCATCCCTTAAAGAACAGCATCAATTCCATTATGATCTCTCTTGGATGCATAATGTTAGTTAGAGTTATTTACATATCCCTTCTTATATTTTAAATACAAAGCAATAGAGGCAAAAATTCTTAACTGGAAGCGAGAAAATTGGATCTACCCTAGCTTTGCCACTTGCTGTAATCTTTAACCTTCAGCTTCATATTTCTAGGCTTTCATTTCATTTTCTTCAAGGCAAAAGGAGTTTATTTAAGTAGCTCTTCAGGTTCTATTTAGTTCTAAAATTGTGTAGAATATGTGAAAATATGTATTTTCTGAATGTCTTTATGCAAACCTTATCACTTGAAATTTTACCATTAGATATGATAACTTTCAAATTGATTCTGATATAGAGCAAAAAGGACTCCCCCAAAACACCAACTGAATATTAATTAAAGTATGATTTAACTCAGAATTCATTTGATTATAGATTAATTCTTTCCTGGATATGTAGAATTAAAATGTAAGAGTGATTTTACTGGCTGATACAGGAATTTTACTAGAGAAAGCAAACTAAATCCAGAATCAATATCCAAATCTGTTTATCATCTCTGGAGTCATAAGAGTCATAGTCACATATGCTTCCTTCTTTGAGATTCATGCTGACATAAGACGCCATTCTTTCAGTGGACTTTCTTCAGGCAAAAGGAGACAAACCAAAGAAAGCTTCAAGCACTTAGCACAAATTTAGTTTTACTTATTCTTTTCCCCCAAATTATTTTCATTTCCAACACCAAGAAGACAAATGGTTTAAAGCTTTTGCTCCATTTAACTTTTCTGGTAGGGCCAAGAGCGTGGTCTGAAAAAGCAACATGCATGGCCAATTTAAAAGTGCAATCAGAAGAACACTAAGTATTTTAAATCACGATGTGGTAATGAGGATGGTATAGGGAGGATCCTTAAAAATTTTGAGGTTAAAAAAATGGAACATTTATTTTCTATTTCGATTATAAGCCCTTGTTAGAATTTGAAACAATTCTTTAAAATGGCAGTGATTTAGGCTAAATGGAATTACAACTTAAATTGGACAAACTACCAAAGAAAGACACGATGAGAGAAGTTCATAACTGACATGGAAACACACAACTTTACTACCAAATTAGCTTCATCTACTCCCTATTTGCCCCACTCCATTTGTAGAACTGCCTTTTCAGGACAGGAAGGTGCAGTTAGGTGTCCTTTGGGTGTAAGAGAGTTGTCCTATACCATTAGGACTAGCCCTACCTCATATTTATCCCATCCAAGTAAAATATTAAGTAGATGGTTTCTCTAATGCATGACAATGATGTGAAATTGTCTTTATTTTGCAAGTGGAGCAAACTCACCCAATAAAGCAGTGGATAGCTGATGTGTTTCTCTAGCATGTCCATCATTAGCATTATTTCATTAAATGGCCACAAGAATACAGAAGATATCATAAGAATTTATCAGTGGCTAATGCTGGAGACAATTCTGCCAGCAAAAGTCAGGAATATTTATGAAAGGACTTCATAGTGATCAACGCTCCAACTGCAGAGGAAGAAGAATTCAGAATAGGTGAACAATTTTGAACATTAAAATAGCTATGACATTCTCCATTACCCTGATTAATTGTAAAATAAATATCTCTGAAAGGCTTCATAGATAATAGCATGGAGAAGGAAAAGTGACAGCTAAAAAGCTCTTTCTCTCCTGAATCAATTTATCAGCTCCTTCACTGTTTTTGTCTAATTCCCATGAAAACCAGAGACAGCCTATTCAACTTTTATCTAGAAGTTATGATCAGCATAATGTAAATATAAAAAATTAATGAATTTTTAACTGTAGCTTTGGTATTCTCAGAAAGCAAACATTAACATATCCTCTTTTGAAGTAATAGTATGCTGTGATTTTCTCTGAATGCATTTACTGGGGCTTGTACTCACAAAATACTAGCTCTGTGAGCAATGGCTGTTTTTATGAGTTTTCCTCAGAAGATTGGTGGTGTACTCTGAACACTACTAACTTCCTTTGACAGTACACCTTTTATGATTCATTACCAGTTAGTTTATATAAATCACCTTTTCATAAGGCGTGGTTAATCAACCTGGCAATAGGTATCATGAAACATAAAAGGATTCTGTGTTCAACTAAGTGCTAAATTAAATAGGGTTAAATATGTGCCATTATTTTGGGACTTATTTAGGACTTGTAAGAGCTGCTGTTGATGTTCAGGACCTACATTTTAGAGCTGAAATACCTAGGTTCAAAGCCAACCTCCATTGCTTAGCGTTATATTACCTTGGGCAAGTTACTTATCCTCTCTGCACCTCAGCGCCCTCATGTTTAAGTTGGTGTAATTATGATACTTATTTCATAAGGTGGTTATGTGGATTAAATAAATATATGTGGCACACTTAGAATGGGTTCCAACATGCTAAATCTTGTATATGTTTGCTAATTTTACTAATATGCCTTATAAATCCACAAGACTAAAATCGGGTTTTTTATTTCTCTATTCAATCACGTAATTATTTAATAAATATGTGGACAAAGTATAGTCTTACTTATGCCTTGTACTCTTAATAGACAATTTATAATAAAAAATAAGTCTAGAAATAGTCTATCTTCTTTGTAGCGTGCTTATTCCTTCCTAACTCTAGTCAGAAGTGTTTGTTTTCAGAATCTGAATTCAAACCATTGGCCATGTTTTTCCCAGAACTACCAGTCTCCTGATGACAGTCCTACAAAGACAGGGAACAGCACTGAACTGACTCTAACACGCTCTCTGCTTCGTGATATTCAGATTTCCTCTTGGTGTCCATTGTGTGTTCAAACTGGTTTTTTTTTTCCCCCACGTCGTTTCAGGCAGGAAAAGTTCAGTTTGGTTATGTGTATGGCATGAGTGCCATTGGCTGCCTTGTGATTCATGCCTTACTGAATCTGATGAGCTCTTCAGGGGTGTCATACGGCTGTGTGGCCAGCGTGCTGGGTTACTGCCTGCTCCCCATGGTCATCCTGTCTGGCTGCGCCATGTTCTTTTCATTGCAGTAAGTGTCGGTGTGCTCTCATTGACCTCACATGCACAATCATAGCCAAGGTTTGCCACAGGCATGCAAAAGTTAAGCCCTTTCTGATTGTTTTGGTAGTGGAACTGGGAAAAGCATGGCTATTAAAAGCTACACATAGATTCAGAAAAGTAGATCAGTTTTGGCCCAGGTGCTGTTCTTACTTCATTCAGTTACTTAAAAAATAAGTTAATCCAAGTTATCTTTAAAACTGGCACTTTTTGGCTGGGCACGGTGGCTTGTGCCTGTAATCCCAGCACTTTGGGAGGCCGAGGTGGGTGAATCATCTGAGGACGGGAGTTCGAGACCAGCCTAACCAACATGGAGAAACCCTGTCTCTACTAAAAATACAAAATTAGCCAGGCATGGTGGCGCAGGCCTGTAATCCCATCTACTTGGGAGGCTGAGGCAGGAGAATCACTTGAACCCAGAGGCGGAGGTTGCAGTGAGCCAAGATCATCCCATTGCACTCCAGCCTGGGCAACAAGAGCAAAACTCCATCTAAAAAAAATAAAGAAAGAAAAGAAAAGAGGCCGGGCGCGGTGGCTCACGCCTGTAATCCAAGCACTTTGGGAGGCCGAGGCGGGCGGATCACAAGGTCAGGAGATCGAGACCACGGTGAAACCCCGTCTCTACTAAAAATTACAAAAGATTAGCCGGGCGCGGTTGTGGGCGCCTGTAGTCCCAGCTACTCGGGAGGCTGAGGCAGGAGAATGGCGTGAACCCGGGAGGCGGAGCTTGCAGTGAGCCGAGATCGCGCCACTGCACTCCAGCCTGGGCTGGGCGACAGAGCGAGACTCCGTCTCAAAAAAAAAAAAAAAAAAGAAAAAAAAAAAGAAAAGAAAAGAAAAAAAAAAACTGGCACTTTTTAAGTTGTCACATTTTTCAATGTGAACTATCGTCATGTGTAAAATAACAACTACAGGAAATTCACTTGTTTGATTTTGGAAGAGTAAGTGCCTGGTGAACACTGATAAATTGCTTCGGCTTTCAGGCACTCTGCCTTCTGGGCTGAAAACAACTATTCTTTCTCAGCTGGGCTCCTTGCCGGGTAGAATTCCCAGGAACCCTGATGAGGATATTAATGTTGGAGAATTTTATAACATACATGCTCAGTCAATATTTTTTTTTCTTCCTTAATTTAGGCAATTAGTATGTGCAACTCAAGACCATTACTAAGAATACAGTACATTAAACAACTCTAGAAATTATCTCTAATAGGTATTACTTAAATCAATAAATGTAGTACTTATTTGGTGTTTTTAAAATATGTTTGGTTTATTAATAGTCTGAGGCATTAGAAGCCATACTATAGAGCTTTTCACTTGTTTTGCTTTCGTTCAATTATTAGAAGTAGATATTTCTGTCATTTTCATAAATAATAAACACAATTCCCAACTTCAGAGTCAAACCAAGATCAAGTAAGGCAGTTTAGTTTGGTGGTGAAAAGAGTACTATGATAGGAGAGATCTTGACCTGTTGTCCACTTCACCATGCAATTTTTGTCATCATTTTATTGCTTTAAAACTGGGCAGTAGACATCTCTTGAGATTTCTCCCAGCTCTCATGTCTTATTTTTCTAAATAATGCATTCTGTTTAGCACATAAGAAAGGAAATTCACTCTTGACCACCTTTCCTGCCTTATTATACTCCAAGTGACCAGACTTGACTATCTTATTTGCTCACTTGCCTCCACAGTTACTTTTTGAAGATACCAGGTGAACAAATCTATTTCAACATTCTAAAAATATACAAAATGGAACTTCAAGGATGAAGTGGGAAGCCACACACATACGTGCTTTCCTGTCCCATGTGCTCCTTACTCGAGCTGTGTCAGACTTTTTGTGATGTCCGACAAAAACCTGAGAAGTAGATCTGAAAGTAGCGGGAATTAGGCACCTCACTGGAATGTAACTCTGTCTATCCTTCTCCCATACCATTGGCCAATTTTTGAGACAAGTAGGGGAAAGGAAGTCTATAGCTATAAGGATGTGAAGGCTCTCAATGCTGTATTTAAGAGAATTTTAGGAGTTAGGATTTGAATATTGACAGATGAGAGGAGAGTGACTGCAGGTGACTTCTACTGTTTTTTCTAATTCAGGTTTAACAGAAATATAAAATATTTAGCCTCTGTAATGAATTTGACTAAAAAATGCCTAACTGGTCAAGGGCTTTTGTTCATATATTTCATGATTTTCATTTTACCACTGGAAAAAGTAGTTATAAATATTGTACCAAGGATATTTCAGAGGCAGCTTTAACTCAATGGTCTCTTTTCTACTGGCACAGGCAATCATCTCTTTGTCTTTGCTGCAGGGGCACCTTTGGAACCGTATCATCCCTGGTCATCATTGGCTGGTGTAGTCTCTCAGCTTCCAAGATCTTCATTGCAGCCTTGCACATGGAAGGACAGCAGCTTCTTGTTGCCTACCCTTGTGCCTTACTTTATGGACTTTTTGCCCTCCTAACAATTTTCTAAAGAATGTATGAGACAGCATTTCAAGACTCTATTTGCTTGCTGTCCAGATTATTTTGGAAATAAATTAACATTCAAATTTGATGATATGATTTTTGTTTTATTGCTTTTGAAAGAGTAATAAGCAGAGAGACAAAGCAGCACTTAAGGGTGGTGCTCTAATAGCCCATTGATTTGAATGATGTTTTGCTTTTGAGTTTGGTGCATTAAAACATTTCAAAATACTTAAAATAAAAAGGGATACAGTTGCTGTACTGATCAACCCTGCCTTTCTCAATAGATGTATTTCTGAGAAACATAAGTAAATAAAATCATATGTGTACTAAAAGGAAATCTCTAGTAAGCCTTTTCAGAAACTTTCATGACAGCTCAAGCTGTGTGCCTGTGGCTAAAGTTCCACTGTTCTGCACCTTTGGAGAGTTCAGGGGTATGTTATACAGGGTTTTACTTACCTAAAGAATCAAAGAACCTCTTGCCTCTCAATTCACTTACTTTAATAACTATTCTTCAGTCTCATTTAAATAATGCATTGACTCACCGCTTTTTCAAGCCCTCACTTCCTTCTTACTTGGTTTAGATGCCATGGCTCATTACTATAATTTCTTTCTTGCATGTATCCTCAGCAACCTTGCCATTTTCTCCCTAAGTAGGTGAATGTTACTAGAAGAAATCCCACTTCATATTTATAGTATTACCATGCCTTAAATGGTCCCTCAGTACTACCCTTGAATCCCACTACATTCTCTTAAATTTGCCTCCATGCTATCTGAGATGAATATATCACACAAATTTTTCACCGCTCAAATCCCCAACACTCCTTCCTCATGTTCTACTGTTTGTTTATTCTTATTTTATTGCAAAACAGAATCATCTAGAAGAAAAGTGCTTATCTTCCCACTTTCTTCTCGCTCAACTTACATGCACCTTTACCCATATATACTCTTATTTTCTTCTCATCTCTCTCTTCTCTCCACAGCCAGCCCCTCCACCTGCATAATCCATATTTTCTCATCACCTATCATTTATGTCAGCACATGAACATGTTTCAATAACTCTTATCTTAAAATAAAACTCCTTTGATTTAACATCTTTCTCCAGTTATGGCTCATTCTCTTTTTTTATTGCAAAAATTCTTGAAGGAGTTTTCTATTGTCTCTGCTTCTACTTTATCATTTCCCATTCTTGCTTTCCTACATTCTAGGCAATAATTTATCACCCTATTTACCAAGACCACCTTTGTCAAGTTAGCAACAATGCCCATGTCTTGCAACATTCAGTGGTCAATTCTCAGTTTCATTTCATCTGAACCCTGACAGGTACTTATTTGATTACCCAATCTCCATTAGCCACTATGCTGAAGCACTTCTTCACTTAAATTCTAGAGTGTCACATGTTCTAATTATTTTCCTACCTCACAAGTAGCTTCTTTTCAGTCTCCTTGGCTGAGCTTTCCTCTTCTTCTCAGACTTAAATATCTTCTCTAATTCTCCCTTGCTAGATGAGCTCATTTTATTGGATAACTTCAAAATCAAATGACCCCTAAATTTCCATCTACATTCAATACTCTTCCCTAAGCTCTTAACATATGTACACAACTTATACTTAATATTTCTATTTGATCGTTAATACAGTATTCTCAATAATAGCATATCTGAAACCAAACCCTTGACTTCTATCCTGTCCTACCTGGCCTTACAAGAACCACAAATCACTCACTGGTCCATTTAATACTAGACAGTCTTGATTACTCTGACTTTCACATCCGACATCTAGTCTATCAATTATTTTGACTATGTAATCAAAACATGTCCCAAACGTCACTGTGTGTCCTGGGCTCCTTCATTGCTCAGACTACTCCAAACCACCCTCCTCTGTTGCCTCACGGAAGCAGTTTCCTAACTGGCTTTCTGCTTCCACGCTTTCACCTCCACAGGCTTTTCTACACACTAGTGCGATCCTTTGAAAATGAAAAGCAATTATGTCATCCCAAGGCCCTCTCATGGCTTTTATTCATATTTACAATAAAACTCAACCTCCTTTTTATAACTCAGAAGATTCCTTTTCAGAGTGGTCCCCAGAACAACAGCATTAGCATCCCTTGGAAGCTTATTAGGAATTCAGAATCTCAGGCCCTGGCCCAGACTTCCTGAATCAGTGTGCATTTTAACCAGATTCCAGATGATTTACATGCACAACTAAGTTTGAAAAGTGTGACACAAGAAGGCCTTGCCTGCACAATCTCACTGTGTCTTGACTTTGTGACATCATCTCCTTCCATTCTCTCTCTTGGTCACTGGTTTTATTGCTGCTTCTCAAACCACCAAGTTTATCCACCTCAGGATCTTCATAGAAATTCAGTCTTCTTGCAACGTTTTGCCCTCAGATCTTTCATGTTACACTTCTCCGTTCATATGTTACCGACTCAGAGAGGCCTTCACTGGCTTTTTTTTTTTTTCCAACAGTACATCCACCCAGATTTGCTCAGTCCACCCTATGCGGTAGCTGTTATAATTACTTGAAATTATGTTATTTATTTGGTTATTTGCTTTCTATCCTCCCCCAAATCCACAGAAAATAAACACTCTGAGGTCAAAGACCTTGTCTATATGCAACAGTTCCTGATAAGGAATAGGAGACTAATATTTGTTTATTCAATTAATGAATACATAAACGAATGAGACTGTGATTGGACATTGGTCACTGTGGTGAACAAGACAGCTGAAGGTTGTAGCCCTAATGGAAATACATTGGCAGTGGACAAAAATAAACAATAAGCAATCAATTAATATGAAATAATTAAAGAAGTATGAGAAGAATTCTAAGGTAGGAGTATGTGGAAAAGAAGGCAGGATTGTAGTAAATGTTAGACTGTTATGGTCTAATAACCCATTAATAGACATATTAATTAGCACAGAATTTTCTTAAGTTCTTGATCTTTCTATTCGGGCTGCGATCCTTCATGGTGAAGCAAGAATGCCATTTATCGTAATGATTTCTCTGTAAAATCACCCCTTTGCTTAGAAGTATACTTATATTATGGACCTTTTTTTTTTTTTTTTTTTTTTGAGACAGAGTCTCACTCTGTCACCCAGGCTGGAGTGCAGTGGTGTGATCTCGGCTCACTGCAAGCTCCGCCTCCCTGGTTCACACCATTCTCCTGCCTCAGCCTCCCAAGTAGCTGGGACTACAGGCACCCACCACCACACCCGGCTGATTTTTTTGTATTTTTAGTAGAGACAGGGTTTCACCGTATTAGCCAGGATGATCTCGATCTCCTGACCTCGTGATCCACCCGCCTCGGCCTCCTAAAGTGCTGGGCTTACAGGCATGAGCCACCTAATTTTTCTTCCTCTTTGGAAAGTGCTTTTACTTTTAAAAAGATAAAACTAAAAATTGCTCTAAATTCAGCATGTAAGTTGATGTTTTCCTGTGTATAAAAACAGTCATACACAGTAAAGGTTTGATATTTTTTACTGTGAAAAATTATAACCTCTATATTTAAAAGTGACATAAAGAAACTACTAAATATTCCATAACAGCAAGAAATAAGAGTAAATTATATTTAATAGTTCCTAATGACAGAGTTGTAAAACACCAAAGAATTAATGTTCAAAGAAATACAGATGATTTATATGAAAATAATTACAAAACATTAGAGGTTTATTTTAAGCAGACTTAAATTTACAGAAAGATAAACTATATCCCTGGATGAGAAGATTGGACTTCATAAGCGAATCTCCCCCAAATAAATGTGTATGTTTAATATAATCTCAGTTAAAATCCAAGAGGCATTTTTTTAGAAAGTTGACAAATTGATTCTAAGGTTAATCTGAAAAATTAGGTAAATATATAACTGTGAAAAATTGGAAAAAAATTCTAAAACTTTATGACAATTGTTAAGTAGATTATTGTTCATCTCTGTAATTGAATGCTTGGTAACTAACAAATGTTTTGGAAGAATCATGACGGAGAAAATACACACAGTAAGTTTTCACAATTTTGATATTTACTGAGGATTTACCGTGGGCTGGCCTGGATGCTTTACATTTATTAGCTCATGTTTAGTCCTCACTGTAATTTTATGAAGTGCACTTATCATCACCTCCATTTAATAGGTGAGGCTACTGAGTTACAGAGAGGCTAAATCACTTGGCAAAGGTTACACAGCCAACGACTAGGATTTGAATAAAGGAAGCTTGATTCCAGAGCCCATAATCACTACATAACACTGTCTGTAACTAAGCAGCAACGTGTCTACTGTTCATTCTACTAGGGCTTATCTTTTCTTTTTCATCTTGGCCAATACTAGACAGGGCCAATGGGCTTCACCTAGGCAAAAAATATACTGTAAAAAGATAGAAGAATCCAGAATGTCTAAGTGGATTATAGTGGTACCTGTATGACTCCTGGGTTCTTTTCTGAACTGTAATTGAAATGAATGATGCACATTTAGATCTAGTTAGCATTTGTGTAAAAAAATTTCACAAAATATCATTCTCTCCCCCAATTCCAAGAGTTGTATACATTGTATGGATTTGTGTGGAATGAAGATATTTTCCTTTTAAATTTATTATATACTTTGTGAAATGTATCTGCAGTCAGTGAAATCTGTTACAGAACAAATGAGAAAGTGAAAGAAAACACATTTGGAGTGCACAATGAGAAATATATCTTTTTTTCCTTTATCTGAGAATGTAACATTTTCCATTTTTCTGTCTTTACTGTTTGGATGAAAGTTGCAGATTATTACTAAGGGCAAAAGGCACATTTAGTGGCAAGAGATGGCCTTCATTTCAACAGGAATGATTGGGGACATGGGCTGAAAATAAAAGTCCTGAATTACTCAGACTCAAGTGCCCCAGTTCACAACAGTTTAACTAGGGCAGTGGCCTTTGTCACATTTGATGACAGATGCTTTTCTACTCTGCTCTGACTCCAAGTGAGGGATGCCAACTGTAAACCCACATTGACAAGCTCCTGCTCCTCTTGTTCTCAGAGCATTGTAGTTTCTATTCTGTTTCTCTGACACAGTCAAGAGTCTATAGCTTTATAAATAGGTTTTCATATTTGAGTAAAAGTATCGAATAATTTTTTAAAATTTAAAAACCAACCAGTCTATGTCACAGAGAATCCTTGATGATGGTGACCAAATACATATGTTCAGAAAAAAATTGATTTTTTTGTGTGTGAGGTAGGATTCACAGTCTTTTACACTGCTGATTAGCCATACAGAATGGTGAAAATATCTTAAACAGAGACTTTGACATAGAAGAAAAGAAGGAAAGAAGTAAAGCAGGAAGGAAGGAGAAATCAGTGAATCCTAGGTTATCATCCTGGCTCTGCCTGTAAACAGTTTGCTGTATTTGAGACCATTACGTAGATTTTTGAATTTCATTTTCTTTACATGGAAAATGAAGTGAGTAATGCAGAGTTTGAAAGGGCCTTGTGAGGACTAAATAAGATGCTGCATATAAATTACCTAGCCCAGTGCCCTGCATATAGTAATTACTCAGTAAGTGGAAACTTGCCACAGCTGTAATAGATCCTCAGGGATAAGATTTTAGGAAAATCTATTTGCTTTTCCATAATATCATGAATAAAATTATGGGTGAAATATGATGACCTTAATTGACATACAGACTTAATGGAAAACAATTATTTTGGCATGGTGGTGCAACTGGTGAGGGAGATCATGTCAAAGTCAGCTAAACTTTTTGTTAAGTATTACTAGAAATATTAACACCATTTTATGAATTTGAGAGAAGGTCCTTTGTTGAAGTTTCATTATTTGGCTGCCAAGCATCTGAATATTTTATATTGAAGGCATTTTCCATATCCTAAAGCAGGGAGTTATTCCCTCTCTCTGATCTCTGGCAGCTAGTGGCATATGAAATAGGATCAGCCAATTTGATCCTTTTGTTCAGCACCTGGAATCCTGATAAAATGATGGAAGGGCAGAGGAGCAGTTAGAAATATTCACTGAAGCTGAAGGGCAGATTCTGGCAGTGGTAGTAATTATGCATATGTAGCTGGGTCCATATCTGTAGAACGAGTTGAACTTGAAGACTTGGGCTGTCTTCTCTACCCAGTCTCTCAAAAGATCATGCACTTTTAGCAAGCTCTGACCTCTTCCTTTACGGTTGATTCTATGATCTAGCCTATATCCTTCTTATAAGTCCTATTTCTTTTTATGTTAACTAGAGCCAACTTCTGTTGTTTGCGTACAAGAACTCCTAAGGTACTGGTAGACTAATGAACATTTCCTCTCCTGGCATCACCAAACCTTTGGAGGGCATATTAGGTTATCACAATAGAGAAGGTTGAAATACATGATATTCGTTACATTATCTGAGAAGACACAACTATTATATTGTATGTAGCACTCACAAGCAGAACACTTAGCACCTAAACTGTCACTGTAGAGGTATTTTTATCACACAGAACAACATAAACATGTCACTTCAAACTGACTGTAATTTGGGGAGAGATTTTTAGTAACTAGAGTATAATTTCCAGACTCTGGGAATTAAGAACTTGTGTATTATTTGTCCCAGCTGCAAATCTTGTGAGACAGATTGAAGATGGTATTTGCTGGTGTATAATGTGGTTCAGAGATGAGCCTTGCTGGAAGGAAAGCAGCATGTGAGGAAGAACGTGTTGAGTATTTCACTGAGGCAGAATGCAGGGCAAGAGCAGCCGGAATGACAATGAATACCAGCCAATGGCAGAGCAGTCCGAGGGATCCCACAGACCCAGTGACAGGGCACACAGATCCTCAGGTGCTGCCTGTTGCCAGTGGAATCATCATCTATAGGTGCTGCAATCTGTCTTGCATTTTAAAATGTGAACACTGGGAATTCATCCCTCTTTAATAAAAAGCGTGGGACTTATAGATAAACAACTATTCTGAACTTCCCTCAAAGGGGTCATTTATTGAACTGACAGGGGTGAGAGAAGCCAGTCCAACAAGTATAAGCAAGGTTGTTCTTGTGTCAAAGGCATATTAGAGGAACTTTTACAGAATGCTTTCAAATTTCTGGGATTTGCTTAGAATGCGATTTTTTAGAGAGGCCCCAATGTGCCATTTCGTTTCTGTGTTTAATATTCTTTATTTGCCAAGGGAGTTTATTGGAGGGAATCCAAAAAAACATATAGAATGAGCAAGGATATTTTTATTCCTAGCATTATTTTTGTCAACACTGACTACAAAAGCATTTATTTCCTATCTATTTGGATATGACCCTGGGCTTGTCCCTCTGCAGCAAATCATAGAGCCTGGCCTAATACTTCACATACCTATAACCTTTACCCTATGTATCTGCCCTGGATCATCACTGAGCATTGCTTAATTAAAATGATAAATCAGAAATGTAAATAACTCCTCCCTGATGAATCATATGCATTAATGCTAACTTAATCTTAGACATCAACTTCCAGCAAGATTTCCCAAGTTAAATTCCTTTCATCAAAATTCTTTTTTAAAAACCTCTCGAACCCCGTCTCTACTAAAAAAGTACAAAAAAAAACTAGCCGGGCGAGGTGGCGGGCGCCTGTAGTCCCAGCTACTCGGGAGGCTGAGGTTGGAGAATGGCGTAAACCCAGGAGGCGGAGCTTGTAGTGAGCCGAGTTCGCGCCACTGCACCCCAGCCTGGGTGACAGAGCAAAGACTCCGTCTCAAAAAAAAAAAAAAAAAAAAAAAAAAAAACCTCTCGTCATTGATAAACTTGGATAAAATAAATCCTTTAAATACCATTAGTATTGGCTTAAACATTATATTTTCATGAATTATTTTTAAATAATGAGGTCTATTTACTAATTTTTGCTTTCAGTCACAACTTGAACTAATCTCGAGAAAATTCCTCTTAACTTGAGAAGAATGAACTCATCCAGAATATTTTAAAATGTCTTCAGAACCACCATCCTGGTTCCAACACACAGCTTCATAAGGCTTCAGAATTAGTAGCCCTTTTGTTGTGGAAAACTCCTAAGTGACCCAGAGCTGCCAAAATGAGGCTTCTGCCTCACGGTTGGGTGCGCATACAGTCCCCAGGGTCAGTGGTGTGTTTTTCATATGCTTCCACTCTGACTTTCTACTTTTTTTTCTTTCCATGGGTAGAAGGAGAAAAAAATATTATGTATGTATATAATAGGTTTGAAGGAAGGAGCTAAAGAACCAATATATAATAGACACCTATTATTTCAGGGCTTTATGTAAAATGTCTCATTTCATCATCAGAAAAAGCAATGATACATTATTTTAAAGAAGAATCTAAAGTAAGAGAATATAGTGTCCTTTTTCTATGTTCCCATGGCATCCTGTGTCTACCCCTATTGGAGGTATTATCACACTATATTGAAAAATCTACTTATTTGTCTACATCATCCATGCAGTTTAAGTGTCTTGAGTATACTGTATTCATTCAGCTTGCTGGGACCTCCGTAACAAAGTACCACAGACTGGGTGGCTTCAACAATGGAAATTTACTGTTTCACAAGTCTAGAGGATGGAAGTCTAAAATCAAGGTGTCAGCAGGTTTGCCGTCTTCTGTGGCCTCTCTATCTGGCTTGCGGATGGCCCCCTTCTTGCAATGCATAATATCTGCCCATATGACATCATTTTACTTTATTTACCTCTTTATTTTATTTTATTTTATTTTTATTTTTATTTGAGACAGAGTCTTGCGCTAGCCAGGCCTGGAGTGCAGCAGCATGATCTCAACTCACTGCAACCTCCACTTCCTAGGTTCAAGCAATTCTCGTGCCTCAGCCTCCCAAGTAGTTGGGATTACAGGCACTTGCCACTGTGCCTGGTTAATTTTTATATTTTTAGTAGAGACAGGGTTTCACCATATTTGCCAGGCTTGTCTCGAACCCCTGACCTCAAGTGATCCACCCATTTCAGCCACCCAAAGTGCTGGGATTACAGGCGTGAGCCACAATTATCCTCTTTAAAGACCCTGTCTCCAAATGAAGTCACATTCTCAGTTACTGAGGGTTAGAATTTCAACTTAATAAATTTTGGGGTGCAGGGAACACAAGCAAGCTTATAGCATTGCCCATATTGAATCATTTTTATATCTTCACCATCAAGCATAGGAAAGGATGTATATGGACACTCAGTGAAAGAAGGGTGATGCCAAAAGTAGTGCTTATTTTTCTATCATATGACCTTTTTATTCAAGTCATTTTCTAATCTCTTTCTCAATCTGCTGCAGCTTCTTTTCCATACCCCTTATAACTCTCTGCACTTCTCATAGGATGTCTCAGGAAAAATGGCCAGTGCCGTCAATTCCTTTCCTCTCTGTACTCATGGCCGTCTCCCCTTCTTGAATCTCGACTGCTTGTACCTAATTTGACTAATAGAATAGTTAAAAATGACATTATGAAACTTCTGAGTCCGACCTTTAGGCAGAGTGGCTGCTTCTGCTTTCTGGCTCTTGAAGTCTTGAACTACTTTCTAAGAAGTTCAGGCTCCTCTGCTGAAATGAGACTCCACATAGAGGAGCTGGAAACGGAGGTGCTGGAAACATCAGTGAAGAAGACATCTCGTGCAGATAATGTCTACCTTGAGAAAATAATGCTGATAGGAACTCTGACCAGAATTACTATCTCTCCCTTGAACCCTCTCCCTTGACATCACAACTACTTCTAGGCCCATTTGACTTCACTGAAGCCCCTGCTTCAATTTTACCACCTTGAGGATGGATAGATTATCATAATGATAGAGAATTATTTCGCACTAGCCCAGTGTATACAGTAGGCAGTGAGGGTAGTCTTGTCTTCTGTCCTTTCCCAAAATGCTAGCTGGCTCAGTCATAAGAGAACTCCAAGTCTCTAAACAAGTTAATAAAATTAATGCATTTTTAGGACAACTTTTGCACTTTTAACAAAAAACCAATTTCATATAATTTGAAAACTATTCACTGGAGCAACCATCCACAGAATGGTTCTCAACTATTCCTGAACCTGAAATGTCTGTTCAGAAGCAATTGGTACTGTCAACATTTCTTGTACGATTTTAATGAGAAAAAAAATTAAAAGCAGATTCTCCATATGGCCAGTCATTAATCACTGCAATGATAGCTGGGAAGTAAATTAACTGATACTGTAACCTCTTCCCCTTCAGAAGCTAAGGAATCATAAAGGTACCACAGGAAAATTGGTTACATCAGAACACATTTCTGAGGAAGTGATGATAATTAAAAATGTTAAAAATCAAAGTTGTAAACATTTATTTTAAAAGTAAGACACCCTGAGAACTTCAAGTGTAGAGACAGTGCTGCAATTCTCATCTCTTCATGTCACTTCCTGTGTGCTGCTCAGGCCAGGCCACCACCTGCTCCAGGGCACCCCTCTGCATCCATTGAGGACTTAGGATCCTTATTGTGTCCTGCTCTTTCCTCAAATGTTGGAGTAATCCCAAAGGACCTGCAGGACCATGTAGACCGTATGTCCTGCATCACATCTTCCAAGCATCTCCATGACTGCAGCATTCGATACCTCAGCTACACTCTGGACTTTTCTGTTTCCTAGGGTTGTTTCATCTCGAAAGAAAAATTGCATTAGGATTCTCAGTCCCTCAATTCCTTCATTTTACTTCAGTGTTCGTCTCGCATCCTAACAGATACAATTTTTGTTTCTATCCAGGGCAGATAACATGGTGTCACACTCTCAACTCTCTAAGGCTTTGGCCCTTCTGCCAACTTGTTTTGCTAAACGTCACACAGCTTAAATTGAAACAAACTCTTGGTTTCCTAATTCCCTGCTTGGTCTGATGGGAGCTGCTGGACAACTGTTGAATCACGCAACCGTACAGATGAGTTTGATTTCATATTTATAAGCCAAAATGTCAAATGAATTTTCAAAGCAACTCAATAAGTAAAACATATTTATTATAGAACTCACAAAAGCAGACAAACAAACAAAAACAGTGTAGAGAAAAAGGGCACCCATAATAGAATTACACAGAAAACTGGTGATCAGCTTTTTGGTGCTTTTCCTCCCAATCTTATTTTTATGCATATAACAGGAATAATGTGCATGTTATCTTATAAAATACCCCTTAATATTATAAAATTCACTTAGGTAATGTCGCAGAATTGATTTCCAGCATCTGATTTTTCATGGTTCCATGTTATTCCTCTTTTTAGACACTCTATTATTTATCTTCAACTTTCCCTTACTGGTGGTTATTTAGATTATTACTGACCAGCAACTCTAACTTTTTATTTAGAATGCGTTTTGAAAGATAGAATTTGGGAGCTAAAGAAAATAACAGTTTAAGGTTCTTGATGCACTTTGACAAATCAATTTTGAAAATAGTGAGAACAATAGATTCCAATGACAGTGGAAACAAGAACAACTGTTTTTTTCCTGTACTTGGCATGCTGACTAGCTTATATCACCCAATGTGAGACCATACATGATCAGTGACCAAAGTAGCACTGATAGCACTTAAAATTCTTTAAGTGAGTAAAATTCGGATATATGTGTGTTTTATCTCTGTGATTACTAGTAAGATTAAGCTTTTCACTTTATAAGTTTCTTAGCATCAATTGTTTTTGTGAATTACTTGTTCACAGTTTTAAAGTAATCATTTGAACTATTCTTAGCCATCTCATTTCCAATTCCACAACTTCCAAGTTGGCTTCCTGCATTTTAGATGGTATTTAGTTTGGCAAAAATATTTCCTCTTCTTTATCCCCATACATTGTCTTCTGTACTGTGCTGGTTTATTTATGGGCAACTCAGATTTTTTTTCCCGTTTTTTGCCTGTTACTTTATATCACATGAGCTAGAACCATGGGGATTATGTTTACTTAAATTCCACTAGCTGGATTTCAGGTAAGATTTCAATACATCTTTTATGCAATATGGGGTAGGCCAAAAAGAAGCAGAAACCATCATTCCTCATAAGCAGCAGGGCCACACATATGGGTTTTGGCAGAAGGCAAATGCGAGGTTTTTCCACCTTCTGGGTGTTTTCCTGCCAGCCTTCCAATTTGGTGCTACAGGCAGCTGAGATTATCCTGGCATTTTTCTACAATACCCATATAATTAAACTCTTGAATGCTAGCAGTTTCCCTGTAAGGAGTCCAGCTCAACTCCCAAATTCTATGTGTGATCTTTCAGGCTAAACCACAGCAAGGGTGGAGAGGCCTCCCTGGGGGCAGTCGCCCTCCCCACACCAGACTTGTTGCACTGCCAGTCCATTGTAGTTTTCTGGAGGGAACTGCAGTCAAGGAATCAGGCACCCCAGGACTAGCCATGCTCTTTCATGGAGGCATTTTTATTAGGCCCAAGGGGTCTTCATCACTTTCCAGGAACCTCCTCCCAGACCTCAGTAGAGGACTTGCCTAAGGCACTTCTCTCCATTTTGACTCCATACCTGCCAACTCCTATTACTTCCCCTATGACTCCCCAATAGGTTTTCCTTGCCTGCTGCCCAGATAAAGCCAATTTATCAAGACAGGGGAATTGTAATAGAGAAAATGTTCGATTCACACAGAGCCCACTGAATGAGAGACCAGGGTTTTATTATTCAAATAAGTCTCCCTGAAAATTTGGAGACTGGGGTTTTTAAAGGTTAATTTGGTGGGTAGGGGACAAGGAGTAGGGAGTGCTGATTGGTTGAGTCAGAGATGAAATCATAGGAGGTCCAAGTGTGTTCTTCTTGCTGTCTTCTATTCCTGGGTTGGATCACAGAACTGGTTGAGCCAGATTGCCAATCTGGGTGGCACCAGCTGGTGTATCAGAATGCAGGGTCTGAAAAATATTTCAAGCATCAATCTTAGGTTTTACAATAGTGATGTTATTCCCAGGAGCAATTGGGGAGGTTCAGAACCTTGTTGTCTGTGGCTTTATGACTCCTAAGCCATAATTTGTAATCTTATGGCTAATTTGTTTATATTACAAAGGCAGCCTGGACCCCAGACAAGAAAGGAATTTGTTTCAGAAAAGAGCTGTTATTATCTTTGTTTCAAAGTTAAACTATAAATTCTTCTGAAAGTTAGTTGGCCTATGCCCAGTAATGAACAAGGACAGCTTGGGAGGTTAGAAGCAAGATGGGGTCAGTTAGGTCAGATCTTTTTCACTGTCATAATTTTTGGAGTTCCTCCATTTGGAGTTCCTCCATTTGGCTCACAAATCCATAAAGAGGCAGAAGCGTTCGTTTGGGGCTCCTCAGCAGTGATATCATGCTCACCATCTGAGCTGCATTCACCTAGTTCTTGCCCAGTTGCATTTCAAGGGGAAAAATGGAACACTGAGGAGCCAGAGTCTGCTTATGCTCAACGCTGTGATCTTTGTTTCCCTGGGCTCTAATATGCTGAGTTAAATCTCTTCCATATCGAATATCTAGAGATGTTTCTTTTGTTCTGATAGAATCTTTACTGAATCTGTTTCTTTTAATGGCAAAAACCGCAATTACTTTTGCACCAACCTAATAATATTTCTTCTTTTTCATCCACTTTACAGGGAAAAATGTTGCATTTCCTCCTCAAGGTTAATAATTCATTCTCTCAGTCATTAATTCATTTAAACATGTTTATTACATATCTGGTACTATGTAATAATCACTGGCACTGTGTTAGTTCCTAAGAATACAAGATGAAGAAGATCTGGTCTATGCCTTCAAGGATTTCTTGTCTTATTCAGGAGAGATAAACAGACATATCATTATAATTCACCAGTTAACACAGGGAGCTATTGGGAAGCAGAGGAAGGTTACCCAATCCAGTCAATGGGTAAGTATTTACAGAGAAGTTGATATTGTGACATAGAAAAAAATCATAGCATGAAAATATGTTAAATAATGCTGAATAGAGATGGAAGCTTGTCAGAGGATATGAAGCTGAGGAGAAGAAGGAGAAAAGAGGGGAAAAGTAATACAGCCAGAGGAGAGGAGAGATCTTCGGCCGAGAAAAAGAAATGACAATGACTATGTGTGCAAAAAAAGTGGGCAGTTCTGTGTTGTTTGACTATAAAATATGAAATAGAGGAAGGAGAGATGACCATGGAAATGAGGTGGTGGCCAGAAAATGTAATGACTTAGATATGGTAAAGAAGAGTTTGGGCTTAATCATGAAGGTAATTAGAAGTTACTGGAGGATTTTATCAGAGAAGTTGTCAACTAAAAAAAATAAATTTCTTGAGCAATTTTAATTAAGATCATCATCATTAAGATTTTCTGTAACGGTGCTGAGAAAACCAAGAATTCTTACAGGCTTCCTGGCAACTTCCCATGAAGAAGCAGGGGGTATAGGCATGGGAGACAAGACATAAGTAGGAATAGCAGGAAAGGGCTTTGGCTTCAGACTCTTTGGTTATCAAATAATCTAACAAATTAAAATAGTAATGCTCTACCATTTTCACCTCTAAAACTTGCATAGATAAAAATGTTAATCCTTATGAGGGCATGATGAAGTAGACATGCAGTAATTATTGCAAGCTTCTGTGGAAATCAATTTAATGATATGCTCTGAGAGCTTCAAAATGCTCATACCTTTTGACCCTTTAATTCCACTTTTGTGGATTATGAATGCAGACAATGATTATCACTACCAAGTGGAAAATAGAGCAGCAATAACTTACATGGCTGTAAAGAACAAATAAGATAATGCTTGAAAAGTGCCGGTACTACTGCCAGTACACAGATGAGTTCAGGGAGTGCAAGGAATCATTCTTCTTTTGCATCTTGATTTTTAAAGTGCTTATTTATTAAATAAATTGTGAGCAAACCACAGTATGTATTGACTGCCCACTGTGTGCCACTCCATGCCAATTGCTGAGAATGTAATAGTAAATATGGTAGGCTTTGTTCTTACCCTTATGATATTTAGAGTCTTACGGCAGAAAAAGGCTCCAAGTAAATAAATTGTACAAAATACTACATATGTGTGTGCATATACACATACAGATGATTAAGGAAATTAACATGGTGTTATGAGAGAAAAACAGGAGAGATTAAATTTAGAGAGGAAGGTGCAGAGCAGCACTTGCTGAAAGTAGGGACCTTGTTACTGACTAAACTGTGTTCTCCCAAATTCATATGTTGAAGCCTTAACCCCCAGTGTCACTGTATTTGGAGATAAGGAGGTAATCAAGGTTAAATGAGGGCAGAAAGGTGGGTGGTACCCTAATCCAATCGGACCGTTCGTTTTATAAAAAGAGGAAGAGACATCAGAGCCCTCTGTCTCCTGCAGGATGCACAAGGTGAAAAGGCCAGCTGAGGACACAGCGAGAACGAGTGGTCTAGAAGCTGAACAGAGAGGCCTCACCAGAAACCAAACCTACTGTCACCTTGATCTTTCACTTGACTGTGAGGAAATAAACTTTTGTTGTTGAAGCCACACAGTCTCTGGTATTTTTTATGGAAGTCCCAGAAAACTAATGCAGACCTGAAGGATGGGAGGAGATGGCTATTTGCAGAAGGGCATTTCCAGGGAGAGAAAAAAACAGACACAGCCCTGGATGCTGAAAAGATCTTGGTGTGTTTGGACAGCTGAAAGAAAAGCGGTATACCTAGAATCTTATGTATCCATTATGAATATTTCTGAAACATCTTTGGGAAATAAGGTCATGATGTCATCATTAGCTACAGCAATAAATCGATTTTCGTTCTGAGGATCTGAGTTTTGGTTCAAAGGAATACAATGAAATGGAGATAGAGAGAAGAGGCCAATGTTCTACAGGCCAGAGAGTGTGAGGCACTGGTAACCACTGAGTGAATTCAACCTTTGCATATTACAGATGTCAAAACCAAAACTCAGAAGCACTAGATGTATTAACAGGGATTAACGAGAAAAACAACATATTAGCTAATGCCAGACATGTTTAAGAACCTAAGTCTGTTATATCCCTTACAAGTGCCTTAAGCAAGCCCATTAAACTAAACCAAATTCCCTGTCTCAAACTGATGTCTCATAATTGAGCACCAAACCTGGATTTCTAGAAAAATGATCTGCATAGAGTCTGAATAATTCTAAGGAAAGCAGAAACTGCAAACTAAAAGAACTAGCTATAAATTATCTTGAATGTATTTGCCTCTATATTCTTAGCAGTATTGACCAAGCCCTGTTTGAAGGTTCTAGGACTGCAGGTTTATGAGTCTGTTACATATATTGTTTATTTACATTGTGCTATAACATCCCAGGAAACCCTCACTTTTGTAATTGTAGTAATGATGGGTAATGTAAATTTTTTGAGTATTTAGGTAAATGTTTAACAACCAGCTCTCTAGGGGCAGAGGATTGCCTTGAATCTATAGACGGAAAGTTTGCATCACTTCAGAATTCATATGCTGAAATCCTAATTCTTCATGTGATGATATTAGGAGGTGGGGCCTTTGGGAGGTTATTAAGTCATGAGGGCAGAGCTGTCATTAATGGGATTCATGCCCTTATGAAAGAAAGAGAGCTCCCTTGTGCCTTTTGCCATGTGAAGGTACAAAGAGAAGATATCCATGAGTAAGGAATCAGGCTATCACCAGACCCCAAATCTTCTGGCCACTTGATTTTGGACTTCCTAGCCTCCGGAATCTAACAAATAAAATTCTGGTTTTTGTAAGCTATGTAGTCTATGGTAGTTTGTTACAGCACCCTGAAGAGTCTAATACTGTTCAGTCTCTAGCATCAGGGTTCCTCTCTGCCTTCAGAGTGGTGGTTGTTAAACATTTAACAGCAAACCACTTCATTTTTGACTGCTTTATTTTCTGGGCTGTAGCATTTGAATATCTCTATGGGGTTAATATGCTCATTATGGTTGATTTGGTTGATTTCAATGTGATACCACTGAAGCAGAGCTGGGAACAGATGCTCGGTAGTAGCATACCACTACATAGCACTTTCACTGTAACCATTAGTTCTCACAAGCCTGGATGACCCAGCCCCAGTTACGCTATTGTCAATTAAAGTGTGACTCTAGTGCTTGCATGTCTACAAACTCTGGTATATTTTCTCTCTTCGCCACCGGGGATTAAAACTAGTGCAACTAACACAACTTGCCAGATGTATGTAAAAACCAGGACAAATGGTACTTTTTTGATGTTCCATCTCTTCAACTTTATAGCAAAATGTAAGTTTCTCTCTGCCTGGTTGATAGGTAAATGCTGGATCCGTTTGGAAAGACATTAGCTTCCTTTGCGAATTTCTGTGTCTTTCAAAAGTAGATTAGAAAGTGTGCTAAAGGTGGGCGCGATGACTCATACCTGTAACCCCAGTACTTTGGGAGGCCTAGGCAAGAGGATCACTTGAGGTCAGGAGTTTGAGACCAGCCTGACCAACACGGTGAAACCTCCTGTCTACTAAAAATACAAAAATTAGCCGGGTGCGGTGGCACATGCCTGTAGTCCCAACTACTCAGGAGGCTGAGGCAGGAGAATTGCTTGAACCTAGAAGGTGGAGGTTGCAGTGAGCTGAGATCACGGTACTGCACTCCACCCTAGGCATCAGAGTGAGACTCTATCAAAAAAAAAAAAAAAAAGGATTGAAAAATTCCTATATTCAATCACATTTTTAGAAAGATATGAGGTCTAGGACATTAATATGTAGAGCAGATATAGGTAAAACTGATACTTGCTCACCCAAAACTTACTCCCAACCTTTTTCCTCCATGCAGAGTCGAAATTTTATTCTGGTTTTATGTTCACCTACTATAGATTGAATGTTTGTTAAATGTTATGCAGATGTTAAATCCTAATGCAGAATGTGATAGTATTTGGAGGTGGGACTTTTGTCAGGTGCTTAGGTCGTGAGGGTGGAGCACTCATAAACGGGATTAGTGTCCTCATAAAAGAGCCTCCAGTTAGTTTGCCTCCTTTTCTGCCATATGAGGACACAGAGAAAAGATGACCATTTTTGAACCAGGAAGCAGGTTCTTTCCAGACACCAAATCTGCTGGTGCCTTGATCTTGGACTTTCCAATTCCAGAACTGTGAGAAATAAATTTCTGTTATTTGCTACCACCCAGTTTATGACATTTTGTTGTAGCAGCCTAAATGGATTAAGAGCATCCTCTGGCCCACATGCCTTGGTAAATTCTTATGGATCTAAACTAATTATCAGGTCTTATTACCTTGCCAATGACTGATTTTGGTTTGGGCTTATTACCCACTTATGACCAATGAGATATGAGGGATGCCTGAGAGATTCTGAAAAATCCTTCTTAGTTTTAAACACAACAAAAAGATAGTCACTTTTTCTGTCTCCCTTCACTGGCATAGGAATATTTTATGCCAGTAGCTATAGCCATCTTACAACCAAGAAGCCAACTGATGAGGTGATTACAATGAGATGAGATGGAAAAAGCTAGGTTGTTGATAATGACTTTGAGCTACTAAATTAATAATCCTGGAATTTCTCTTCCATGGAGCTTCATGTTCTATGTACCAACAACTTCCCTTATTTGAGTAAGTCTTCTGTTACTTGGGTTCTTATAGAGAGTCTTATGCTATTTTTCATCCCCAAGTTTTTTACTCTCTTTCCTCTAGATTATTTGTTATACCTGTCTTATTTAAATTTTTCTAATGGAGTACACTGGCTGGAATTTGACCTGAAGATTTACAAAATTTTGAGTAATCGCTGGGAAAAAAATGAAAGTCACTAACATTTTCTGCCTCTCAAAAGCCTCTCAACAATCTTTTGTGATGAATTATCTTTAATTTTAAAAAGATAGATAATTGGTGTGAATATTTTATTTATGCAATTGTACAGGCAATATCTACCTATTATTCTTGTGAAAAACTAAAGAAACAGGTAATGTCTATGCAACTCTTTTAATTGGAAAATTGTTTCTGTGATGTAATTGTTTTGGATGTGTCAATGTCGTGCCTTGGTGGTTTTTATTTTTGTTTTTGCTTTCTGTTTCTTTGGCTTAGTTTGGGAATGGGGTAATTTTCTATTTTTCCCTGTGTGTGTACTTTGAGTGTACTTTGTGTATAAGGTCTAGCATGATCATATAAAGATGTTTGTGTGCATATGTGATAAGCAGGCTCTTACAAAGATAAGAAGCTGAGATGCTTAGAGACACAGGGAGGACATGTAGGCCTGAACTAGTCCTCATCCTGGAGGAAAGACTGTAAAAATAATTTGTGTGACAAAGCAACTTGCTTGGAAACGTCTCAAATGCCAGTGTCCAGAGAGATACACAAACACACAGAAAAGGATGGAGACTAAACAGACATGACTTAAATGCAATGTGGAATCATGGACAAAGTCTTTCAAAATAATTGTGGAGATTGGTATTGAAACCATTGGCAAGATGGAATACAAACTGTAAAATTTCCCAAGTGTGATAACTGCATTGTGGTTATGTTGGAGAATGCCCTTGTTCTGAGCAGGAATATACCAAAATGTTTAGAGAGGAAGTATTTTGCTACCTGTAATTAACTCTTAAATGGTTAAAGAAAACAAAAAAAAATTGTCTATGGATAGAGAAAATGTGGCAAAAATGTTAGATAAATCTGGATGTAGAGTATATGGGTGTCATTGTACTATTTTCTAACAACTTTTCTGTGGATTTGAAGTTTTAAAAATTAAAGAGTTGGAAAAATAAGATAAAATAAGAAGACTTGGATTTTGGGTAGCTCAACCTTGATTAACTACTGATATTCTACATATAGTGAATAGTGAAACAGGAGACACTGGACCATTGTGTTCCAAAGTAATTATCCAGTTGATAAAGGATGGCTTATAATTAATGATGGTATAATACAATGATGGTATTTCCCCTGAATAGAGCAAACATTCCCTCTGTAAATTTTGCTGGGAAGAAGCTTAATGTAGAAGAAGAAATGAGAACCGGAAGGCAGGCTTTCCAGTGGGAAGGATGAATGTGAGAGGTCAGACCTGACATTTCACAAAAAGTACTAGTACCTGTGAGTGTGCCTTGGGCACTGCCTCCTGCCACATGGAGTCAGCCTTTTAGCCAAGCTTGGAAGTGCTTTGTGAATACTGAATTTAGGAGCTTGAGAATATCTACATCTAGTATAAGTGTTCCTTACAGTTTCATGACATGCTAAACTAAGCTCTCCTGTGAGGCCATAAGAGTAGATGCTTAGAGTAAGCAGTAAGAAATAGTAATAATATTATTTTCACACCTCTCTCAAGCTAGGTAGTAACAGTCCTAGTGGCATGAGGAAGATCATGTGCTCTCAGAACTGCTGAAGACCATTTAGTAAAAGACTTGATGCTGAAGGCCTGTAGCTGCATGAACTGATGCAGAACAAGGGAAGGGACCAGCTTCACTGGAGACACAGAGATGGTAGGAGAGTAATCCTGGAAAGGTCAGGCTGACATCTGCCGTTGAACCCTGGAGTTTGAGATTTGGATCGTTAATGTCAACATGATTTGAATGGTTTTCTTAGTCTTGGCTAGGATATAATGCTTATATTTGGCTAAGTATCATATCTCCTTTGCTTGAATGTAAGATTCTTTGGGATGGCCATCATCAGTTACCTTTCTTCTGACTTCTTACTGCAGTTGCTTTTTTGTGTTGCCTTTGATATGTATTGACTGAAACTGTGTCTTTGACAAAACTTTAATCAGGTTCTCTTAGCCACCTTTTCAACTAATCCCCAACCTTTGCCCAGTTTTAGCAAAAATCCTGCTAGGTCAGTGTAGACAGACCCCACTCCCCATATCTAAACACCCTTGATATCTGATCAAATTCTTCAACCTCCAGCATTCCCCAGGTGATGTCTGATCATCCTGGCTTGCCTTCAGCAAGAGTCCAGTCAAGTTGGTTGAGCAAGAATTCTTCCTTACCCCAGATGCTGCCTCTTAATGGTTTTTCCTCCACTCACCTTCATCCTGTTTCTCGGCTACAAATCTCCACTTGTTCTTGTATTAGAAATTGAGCCCAGCTGATGTCTCTTTGCCATTATTACAGCAGTTTCTGAGTAAAACCTGTATCTGTTTTTACCACTTCACTATCTAGTTCTGGTTTTTCTTTACCAATAATGAATAAATATTTCTTGATTGGAACTGAATCTGCGTTGCAGCTCACAACAATATCAATAACTTGATTATTGAGGTTATTTAAAAAGTTTGTCTCAACAACTTTGACAAAAATTCTTTTTAAAAATAGGTTTAAAAATTGACTATTAACCTTCACTTTATTGTAATATATAAACATTATTTTAAATCCCTTATTATCCCAAGACATCCTTTTTTTTTCTCTGAAAATGATCAAGTTGAGCCCCAGAGTCCTGCAAACAATCACATTCTCCAGTGTTTGAGGCAATGTCGATGCTTTCTGAATAACACACTGCCATGGTGCTGCTTTCTCCTTAAGAAGTTCTGCCTGCACCCATGAGTTTGCAAACTAAATGCTGGTGGAATCTTCTGAAGCCTGAATGAGAGCTGAAGTGTCTGTATTGATCAATACACATTTTAGAAAATACATTTCCTACGTCCTGCTGACCTTGTTGGCAAGACCTCTCTGTCTGTGAATTACAAATAGTACTTACATGAGAGACTGCTTCCTTGATCTGCGAGCCGCCTTTCAATAGTGAAGGCTTCTTTTATGGCTATTACAAATGTCAGATTTAGATTGGCCATACGTGGTGTTGCATCAGGAATGATACAGAATGACTCCTTTCCCTCAATTTCGTGTCAATGCCAGCAATGCCTCTCTGTCAAAGGATTCTCCTAGCTTCAAAAGGTCATTGATATCCAATAGTGCTGATAAAAAGTGTACTTTGAGTGGTTTACATATTTATCAAAGTTTTAGTCCTAGATGAAGCACAGGTGGAAGCGAGGCCTAATCTCAGCATATATGTGAAGCTTACAACTAAAAACCTTAAAGCAGACTCTTTGTTCAGTGCTTTTTATTCTACCTGTTTTAAGATGGACTGAGAGGCTTTTAGCATACAAATTTTGGAAAATGTCCTAATTGATATGAAACTGTTCAATATGCCCCAAAGCCACTATTTTAAGCTCAGATACTGCTTGAATTTCAGAATAGAGGCAATTTTCAGTTTTACCACATTTTGTATAATGTAGCTTTCTTTTTAATGGTGTCTTGTTCTCTTTGCTAGAAGACTGTGTTTGTGTGAATTAGCAATGGAACTTGACAAACCCATGTTTATTTTCAGAGACAGATGATCTGGATCAACTTCTTGCTGTAAATCTCAACAGTAATCCTCAATAGCCAAGTGATTTTAACAGAAACAAAACTACACCAAGCATTTCAATATGATGAGCTTGAGAAACACACTTGACAAACTTCCTTAAAGGGATTCTTAAAAGGAGCATTCATTAGACAGACACTGAAACGCTGATCTGCTTTGGTGTGAAGAAAAGGTCTCAGTTTGTGTATGACTAATTTTCAATTTTCTTGTTTTTGTCAGGTGTACATTTCCTGAAAATGAATACTTTTGAGTATTTTTCTAGTTAAATTTATGAATATGGGTTCAGTTGTTTAGAATATCAAGTAAACAGAGTGTGTGTATGTGTGTGTACATGTATATGTGTATATATATGTCTGTGTTTATATATAAGTACACACACAATGACATGTACATATATTTTGTTTAAAGCATTATACTTTACAGTGTTGTATACATACATATATATACACGTACAGACAAAAACACATATAATGCTTTCTAATGCTTTTTTAAAATTTTATCTTTGTTTTAATGAAGAAGTTAAATACTGTTACATGCAAATGTGGACATGTTCTAGATCTAAACATACATTCCTTCAAAGTGTCATATTTATCCATGGCTGACCTCCTACTATCTTCTCTACAGAGAGAGTTACATTTGTTTTCACTCTCTTCCAACTTCTTTTTTTTATTATTATACTTAAGTACGTGTACACAATGTGCAAATTTGTTACACATGTATACATGTGCCATGTTGGTGTGCTGCACCCATTAACTCATCATTTACATTAGGCATATATCCTCATGCTATCCCTCTCCCCTCCCCCCACCCCACGATAGGCCCCAGTGTGTGATGTTCCCCACCCTGCGTCCAAGTGTTCTCATTGTTCGATTCCCACCTATGAGTGAGAACATGCAGTGTTTGGTTTTTTGTCCTTGGGATGTTTCTTCTCAAATACGTTTTCCAAATTTCCTAGTTTTATTTTTCTCTTGTAGGAATGGCTACATGTCATGGTTTAGTTGCTTTACATTATCCCATATTTCTCAAAGACTTTGTTTACTTTGTTAATTAAAAAAAAATTCTTTGACTTTAGAAGACTGGTCTTCAAGCTCTGAAATTCTGTCTTCTGCTTGGTTTAATCTATTGTTAAAGCTTTCAACTGTATTTTGAAATTCCTCCAGTGAATTTGTTGTTTTCAGAAATTCTGATTTTTTAAAACAATGTATCTGTCTTATCTTTTGTAATCTGAATTGTTTTTTGGTTTCATTCTGCTGATTTTTAGCTTTCTCTTGAATCTAACTGTGCTTCCTTACAATCCATATTTTGAATTATTTACCTGTAATTTTCAGATTCACTGCTAGAGGGCTAAGTGCAATCCTTTGAGAGTGTTGAAATACTCTATCCATTTTTACTACCAGAGTTCTTGCATTGATTTCTTCTCATTTGAAGAAGCTGTCACTTCTTATTTTTGAATTTGCTATCATTTAGATAGAACCTTTTCACTTTCTCATCTTTTCTCCCTTGACTATATGAATGTAGTATATGTTGTGATAAGTTGTTTGGCTTTGTTTCTGTGTGCTTTTGGATGGCCAAGGCTCTGTATGGGTTACTTGGTTATGCATAGCTTTTGTGTGGTGACTTTCTCATACGCTTCTTATTGTAGCAATGTATTAACCCTATGAGTCAATACACTATCTTCTGTGAGGTAGAAAGTGCAGAGGTCTCAGGCTGTTTATCTTGTATACTAGCACTGTGCTCTTCTGACAGCAGGTTTTTTTATTTGGTGGAGCAGTTCTCCCTCTAGTTCAGTAGGTGGCACTTCAGAGTAAGAGCTAGCTTGTCCTTGGGTAGCCTCATATCAACTGGAAGCATCTGCCCCTGTGGCTTGTGTGGGTGGCAGGAGGAGTTCATGTTGGGATGCACTAAGGTCTTCGGGGAGTGGGGTGGGGACTGCACCAGCTCTTTTTCCTGGCCAGGCAAAAATGCGATGTGCTTCCCTATCAGGCCCCTGACACAGGATTCATGACCTTCAGTTCCTATAGATACAGATACTGTCCTTTGTCTTTCAGCCACAGTATGATTGAGGCCTGTAAAAATGCCCCTCTGGTGGCTACCACTGAAATGGCCTTAGGACAGAGCCTCTTCCCCCAGTCCAGGGCAGACAGCTTTGTGGCTTCTATGAGCTCAGTTACCTGGATAATGCCATTATGTGTGCGTGTGGGGTTGGGGGGGTTATTGGTGGGCCCTGTCCTTTGTACACATGTGTGCATCACATGCACACTTTAAGCAAGGTTTCAGCTGCCGTGAATTGTGCTGGAAAGGCTATTCCCAAGTGCATTTGCTCTAGCCTCCAGTGGAGAAAGCCTCTGCTATATCTGCAACAGTGGACAGGGGAGTGGAGATGACCCCATCTTCACATTCATTCCCAGCCACTAGTGACACCCCCTAGAGAGATGGGCACCACACCTGCATTTTCTTTGTCCCAAAGGGCACTTTGGCAGGCCTTGCACCCCACTCCACTGGAGGCACCCTTCACCAGTGGCTAGATCTCTGGGGATCCCACAGCTCCCTAGGGTCCCACTAGTCTTCTGTGGATGCCAAAGTCAGAGCGAGTCCTGGGGTGTGTTTGTGGGGGGTCTGATGATGAGGCAATACAAGAGCTTGATCCTTGGGTAGGGTAGTGGCCCACAACAGGCATACAACCAGTATGGTACCTGCCATCACAGTTTGGGCCTGAAAGGAGTGCAGGCACACCTGCATGAGCTGGCCACCTGGTGTTGTGTCCCAGGAAGTTCTCAAATTTCCACCTATAGCAATTGCACAGGATTTCAAGAGCAGAGTGGTGCCTTGACAATTTAGCAGTCAGCAGTTTGTTGCAGGAGTGAGAAGAGCAAAGAAACATTCCTACCTACCATAGATGCAGGACTCCAAACTCCTTAGGGGTCAATTTCTACAAGACTCTTGCTGCTTTCTTTTTCTGCACCCCAGTCCCAACACATATTGGCTATCTTCCCTCAGCTTTCCACTTGGGTCATGACCTGTAACTTTGATCTTCTTTCTGAGAACTGGCATCCAACATCTCAAATCAGCCATCTTGGAAAAAAAAAATTTTTTAATGATACATTGTATAAAACTTCTAATAGAGGTTACTTTACATTATTTTAAAAATTCCAAAGGAAATATTACAAATTATTCATTAGAACATGAGCTGAACATAATAGTAAAGCCATTCATATTTTATTTTCTGTCATGCCAAGTTCTTTGCAAATTGTCAGAGAGCATAAATTACTTTCAAAATTCTGGTGTTGTGCAGTTTGATCTTGTTAATAAAATTTTCAAAAGACATTGAAAGTCTTCAGAAGTGGCAGTTTTACATCAAGTGTAAAAATACATGTTAATCTTTGATGACAGTTTCTCTTATATCATGGCTTCCTATATACTATTGAATCTGACTTTGACGATGAGCAGACTGTCGGATTCCATTGTTTGACCAGGCTGTCAGATTCCATTGTTTGTCCAGGAAGGATTTTAGAATGATTGGGTACAGAACAATTTATTCTTTCTTTAATGTTCAATATAGGCTTTTGTTTAACATATTTGTACTATTTTAATTAGATTCTATGATATTGATTTTTCAGTGGTGTTTTAACCCCATTGAAATACTTTCTTCTGAAACTGTTATCTTGGGCCTAACCTTCATATATGTTAGAATACATAGTTTTTTGTTCTTTGTTTTTTTGTTTGTTTTAGTCCATGTGCTTTCTGAAACTTAATTGAAACTATGGAGTTTACATGAAAGAGAACTCATGGATATTTTTGTATATCAAATATTTATTTACTTACAAGTCTGGTGGTGTGATACAAGCCACATTCTTTGGACCCTTCCTCTATACAAATGTTTGCTTTCTAGGTAAAAATCTCATCCAGCCCCGTAACCATCAGATCATCAGATTCAGCTTTATACCAATGACTCCTAAATTTTCCAAGTAATTCACTGAGTAATCAATGCTATATCCCTCTCGGTAGAGTGGAGAATCCCAGTGAAACCCCTTCCTGGGAATACTGCTGAAGAGGGAGAAACTTTCCGTGGGGTTTCTGAATGCAAAGTAACCCTGGAGCGCCTAGGGATTTTTTGCCATGTTGTGGGAAAAACTGACTGAGAATGAAATCAACACAAGGGAAAGTGTTGGTAAGAGGTGGAAAAAGATGGATTTGCAATTAATTCACTTGAGCACATGAGCCCAAACAGGCTTATTCCTGGCCTTTTCAGTAACCTTTATATTCATATAGGCCTAAATTTACCTTTACTTGCTTAAGCCACTTTTAATTGGGTCTCAAATCCTTACAAATAAATCAATAACAAAGAAAATACTTAAGTATAATATCAAATTGTAAAAAGCCACACATATTTTTAAAATGTTAGTATTATCTCAGATATTGAAAAATATGCAAAGAAAAAGACAAATGAAAACATAAGTAACTCACTTTGAGGAGTTTTTTATTTAGTGACTTTCTGTACAATCTTCACGTTTTCTATAATAAGCATCTACTATGTTTATAAGAGAAAACATTATAAACATAATTTTAGAAAACCTTCCTTTTCCATTTTTATGGGTGCTGTATTTACTCAGCATTCTTTGTGCTTAAATGTGGTTTTGCGTTTGAACTCAATATATTGGACTTATTTTCATTGGGTGAATAATTTTGAGTTCATTTTTTAAAAAATCATAAACCTAGCTAATAGATTTCCCTCTATTGATAAAAATTTTATATTTCCTATTGTAATGCTGAAAAAATTTTTTAAAATCTTATCTCTAAAATTCTAAATTTTCTCTTCCTTTAGTTCCTTAGAAATTATCTTTCTACTTCTTGTTCTGGAATATTCTTGCACATATACTTTCCCATTTCTCTTTGTCTTTTAGAATGTAACAATATGAATATGCTTTCTTCTAACTATTGCCTTAAGTGCATTGAAAGCAATAACTTGTGAATATCCACATAAACAGTTGTGGTAGGAGTGGACAGTAATTGCTATTTTAAGTGCTGCTACTATTGTCTATGTTAAAAAATGATTTTTAAGCCTTAGTGATTTGAAAAAGCTTAGGGAAGTCTCAAGCAAGATGTGAATTGTTTCCTATTTTAGTTGACATCTACAGATTACCCAACTTATGTTAAAATATAATCCAATATTAAATAAATGTTATATATATATCTAAATAGGTGGAAACTGTAAGATTCATTGTAAGTGAATTTTGTGCACTATGTGGGTGTCGAAAATTTCTATGTATAAGTAGTTAATACATAAAAGTACATGGAACATTAATAAGCATGGGTCGTTTGAATGTTAAAATGCTATATAAAAACAGGGGTTTTTTTTCCCTGTTAGTATTGGAAGAAGGGTCTTAGTTAACTTAGAGGTTATTTTTCTTCTCCTAATTACCAGAGTGGTCTTCAGTAGTAACAAGATAAAGTATCTCTGGATATTCTGATCAGGCATATTTGGAAGTGATGGAATTGGAAAATAATTGCATCTATGGAAAATTTAGCAACCTACAAATCTGTGTTGGGCTTTAGGAATACAGCTGAAAACATTTCTACATTAAAGCCAGCTTGAATAAATTATAGAAGAGACTGAAATGTTCTAAGATTTGTATAGAAGCTCTTATAAAAAGAAATAATTAACCTGACATGAACCAATTTGAGAACAGAACAAGGTTAGTGGGTGGTTTAGAAAAAAAGGTGGGAAGTGGGTATAAAAATAGCAGAAGATCTGGTCCAGACCCAGAACAGAGATCCCCTCAGGGACTCCTAGCTGAGAGTTTTACTGTATCTTAGAAAGTGGAGGGGTTGATCATTTATACTAGAACCATAACTAGTCTTAACTGCTTTTGTATTATTTGTTATTATTGTCATCATTGTCATCTCTAGGACCACACAGTTCAATCCGTAACATATGTCCACTATCTTCTCTCTCTCTCCTTTTCGTCCAAATTAATAGAGATTCAGAGATTGTCAAACTGACTAGGAAGAACTTCAATTCCATCATTTTGGTGAAAAAATGTTTTTAAGGGCATAGTAAATGTCCAGCACAGTACTCAGTGAGGAGGAAGAACAAAACATCACCTTTTACTGAAGGCACCCAGACAGCATAATGCAGTAAGTTAACTAGCAGGAAAATGAGTTAATAGAAAGTTACTTTATTCAACCTTCAGTTCTGCATTCAGGGGCTGGGGGACAGGCTAGGCTTGCTCAGGAGGCTATGCTAGAACTTAACCTTGAAGAACAGTGTGTTTGATATGCAAATGATGGAGATGGAGGTGGTTGGGACTGGAGCTGGGGTGAGGGATGGAAGAATATTCTAGATTTAGGTAGAGCGATTAGTAAAGGCTTGTCAAGATCCTGCTACTGTCAGTGAACAGGGCAGATAAGTAACATGGCTCATGTGATTCTGTTTTTTAATTTTTAAAGATGAGAGTTATTTATTCATCTTGATTAAGCCTGTATTAATTGCTTATTTTCAAAGTTTGCCTTCTTTTTGGAGACATAATATTTTTTACACATTGGAAGCCTACACTCAGTGTAATACTAATGGTTGATAATGATTTGGTTGTATAATCATCTGAAGGTTGAAATTTCTGATTAATAAGTTTTTGTTGACTTTCTGGGGGCATATGTGTATGTAATTTTTTGCAGTTTTGTATTTTTTTTAGGTTATGCTTTAAATATCTTTTTAAAGTTATGCTTTAAATTATTTTATTATAATGTCCTGAGATCTTTGTAAATCAAAGTGTATGTGTTTTAAAATCTTATCCCTTTTTTTAAAAGTAAAATTATTGATTAGACGTTGGAAATAGACACATTTTAAGAGAAAGATATTAGAATACTAACAAATAAGCCAATTGCTCAAAAATTATAAATATTTATCTTTTAAAAAACACCCTCTGCCTTCAAAAATATGAAAACATACACTTGATACCTTATAAAGTATTTGCAAAAGCAGGTAAAATTCACATCTTACAATGGACATGGTACAAAAAAAGAAAAAAGGGAAGCTGGATCAAATTCTATAACCTGGGTACTTTTATAATGCTAGTGAGCCAGAAATGTCAAAAAATATTATATACTTTTGAGTTTGCCCAAAGCAACAAATCTCTCAATCCCATTTTGTCTTTTGCCAGGCTCTGTTTCCCCCCGCCCCCCGCCCCCTTTCCTTTGCTCTCCTCTTCTTGTATCCAGTGTACTGGGACAGAACCTTAGCTGTTTTAGAATTTCACAGCTTTCTGTGGGCCTCTTTACAGATAAAATCATTTTCTCTGAGTAACACTGTGAAAGGAAAAATTCTCTCTGGTACTTAAAAATTGGAATCCACCAGAATGTTGGCCAGTGCTTTTATTTCCACTCATTTTCGGTACAGTCTCAGTTGCTATTTTTTTTAAATACTTTAATTATTTTGGTATTATAAGGGTCTTCTTTGAGTAGCATTTGGTCCTGATTCTTGTAATCCTATGGAAGTATACACTAAACTCAATACAAATTCATACATAAATAAATTTTTTGTATTATACAGTCATTGTGAATTTGTCTAGTAATGAAGATTTATACAAATGATTCACATAGAAGTGCTGGGGTCTATTTCTTCTCTTTGTTCTTCCTGTCTGCAAATATTCAGACAAAAATTAGTTCATACATTTTTATAGTTTCCCATCATTAAGGTTAGATTTGTTATCTTCTTAAGTCAGTTAACACTAACTCCATTGGTTCTTTTATCTTTACAGCTATAGCCAAAACCTGGATTTTATTTCCTCACTTAAATGGATTTGGAGGTTTTTCAGTGACAATATTTTAACTCTAGTGACTGTATAATCTAAATTATAATAATTCTCCCATTTCCTCTTCTGTGAGCTAGCCATGGTTGTGGGCAAAGGGAGAAAATAATTGTATTTACTTCAAAAAGAATAAGAGTGCTTCCAATATTTTATTATAGCACTCTTCCATCTGGATTTTATGTGATTGCTTTACTCTTCTAGACTTATTTAACTTTGTGTTTTACAAAAAGTAAAGATCCTCGGGGAAAAAAATTAACCAGAGTATATAAATAAATTACTCAACTTGTATTACAATTTTTTTCTACTCTGTGAGAAAGAATTCAGACTAGAACTGAATGAAAAGGAAAATTTTATGTTGGTAGGGTGTGCAGATTGTTTCCGATGGCATTTTTTAAATGATTTTTGTTTTAAAAGAAAAGGAGCTGAATACAGCTCTGATTTGTAAGAGCTTAAGGAAGATGGGGTAAGGCACAAGAGACCAGGAGGGATGACGGGGAATTGAGGAGAGTACAAGAGCATGCTGAATGGGAGATTCGAGAATTCCTGGGCCAGATCAAAGATGGTGGTCACATAGTTATGGATGGTGGGTGTAAAAATTCTGGATCTGGCCAGGCTTGGTGGCTCACGCCTGTAATCCCAGCACTTTGGGAGGCCAAGGCAAGTGGATTATAAGGTCAGGAGTTTGAGACCAGCCTGGCCAACATGATGAAACCCCATCTCTACTAAAAATCAAAAATTAGTCAAGTGTGGTGTCGGGTGCCTGTAATCCCAGCTACTCGGGAGGCTGAGGCAGGAGAATTGCTTAAAACTGGAAGGCACAGGTTGCAGTGAGCCAAGATGACACCACTGTACTCCAGCCTGGGTGAAAGAGCAAAACTCTGTCTCAAGAGAAAAAAAAAAAAATTCTGGATCTTTATCCCCAGGGAGGAATCAATGAGGGATAATGTCCTGCTAGTAATTGTTCCAGTGAAGTACCCAGAAGCAATGTTGCCTCAGTGGGCAAACTCTAGCACCAAGACTGAGAAAGACATACCTCAATAGGCCTTTGATAGTGTTATTGAAATTTTTGTCCTGATTATGCTGCAATGGCTCACTCATTCTTCTTCAATCAATACATGAATGGCATCAGCATCCTACTGTTGATTTTAGTTCTCTAAATCAATGTTAGGATATCTCATTTATACACCCTAGGAATTTCAGTTGTCTATCTTGTTTACTGCTGTATCCTTACTCCCAAGCTTAGCACATTAGACAGAGAAGGTGTTTGATAAGTATTTTTATATGAATAAATGAATAAATGAGGACTCTTTGGACTCCTTGGTGGGTGGGAGAAGACAGAAGATCACCTATTTATATGTCAGGGCCATAATGGAAAACATTATAAATCTTCAAGTTGAATATGGAGGTAAAGGGTCATCCTAGTAATAATTTAATTTGGGGTCTGTTTTTTCCCAACACATACACACATTCCTTCTCATCCCTCTCTTCCAAGCCCAGGTTGGCACAGTGTCCTTCTGCACTTTTATTCCTGCACTTTTTCAGAATGACCCTCTGGCTTACTCCACTTTATTCTACTGTGCTTTTAATTAGAACTTGCGAAATATCATTGCTTGAAAGTCCTGTAAACTAATTTACACTACCGTAAAGTGAATTTAAGGTGCTATTTTGTATAGGTGTCAGAGGCATTAAGTTTTAATTTAAAAAGATAAATTTCAGCAGACATATATGAGGGCTTTGAGAAAAATACTTGATTAGGAAGTATATTCCAGAATCCTTTAAATATAGTAATTTTTCAATTTATAAGAATATGGAGTATCTTCCAGTTGGGGTATAAAAATAAACCTCAAAACACAATGGCCTAAAATAAAATATTATTATCACGCACAATTCTGTGGGAGGACTAGGCCCAGCTGAGCAGTTCTCACTTATGGTCTCTCACATGGTAGGACTTGGATCTGAGGACTTGACTACGAGATTTACAAAATGACTCACTCATGAGGCTGGCAGTCATGCTGTCTGTCAATTGGGAGCTCAAGACCAGAGCTTCCACATGTGGGCTCCTCTTAAAGTTTGGACTTTTCACAGCATTATGCTGTGGGCTTCTCCAAGCATAACACTTTCTAAAAGGGAAAGTCCTCAAAAGGAGCAGTCCATGAGGCCGAGGAATGAACTTGGTGGAGAAATTTGGGACACGTCATCCCAATATATGCTACTTCGGTGCATTGATTATTTTGAACTGAAGGCTCTTGAAAAACACCAAATGCCTAAAGGGGTTTCTCTGAACTCCCTTTATCTGCCTAAAGACAGATCTTCACAAGGAACTCAACTGTTATATGTCCCTTCCCCACGAGTGTCAGAAACCAGAGAAAATTGACTTTTAGACTGGAAGTCAGCGCACAGCCATATATTTTGTCACAAACTATCGTATCTCCCATGTACGCTTCTAAGAGCCTATTTTCCCCTAAGTTGCCTAAATCCTCCCCTCCCTTGCTCTATTAAAACAATATATGAACTTCTGAGTCTTACCACCACTTCGGTGTATTCACTTTTTTGTGTGAGATGTCCCTATGCACATAATATTAAAAATTAACAAATTAGTATACCTTTTCTCCTGTTAATCTGCCTGTTGTTATTTTATGTCTTAGATTCAGTTATCAAACCTAGGAGGGTAGAAGGAAAATCTTTCCTTACCCAGATTAGCCTCAGAAGTTCCCAAACACCATTGTCACACAATTTTATTAGCCAGGCAATAGAATCAGGCCTGATCCAAGGAGAAGGAAATTAGACTCCACCATTTGAGTTAGGCAGAATGTGAGTTTACAAAAGACAGGAATTGAATGGCAGCCATTTTTTGGAGACAAGAAACACCTAGTACAAATAAACAACTTAATTTTTTACCAGCTCATCACTGGCATCTAGGATAACAGGTCTGACAGTGATTAGGATTACCAATTTGCTCATAAATGAAAGTGTTAAAAAATCCAATTCCATTATATATTTATTGGACTATCCTTTTAACAAATATTTATTGCAGACATAAAAAGGCAGAGTATATAGCCTCTTGAAGTTTACAGTATGGGGAAAAAATTAAAAATCAACATGTTATCACTCAGAAATATTTACTTGTATCATTTGGTGATAATTCTTCCAGACGTACCTTTCTCTCTCTCTTTTTCTTTCTGTATATATAAATATGTTCACAATATTTTTCATATATTTATATAATTTTATATCCACATACATGATGTATAAATGTATATACTATACTAATATTAATATACACAGTATACATAATATAAGCAAGCATTTTATAACATTTTGAAAAGGAAATTATGTATGATATATTTCCATGTCAGTGGAACTATACCAATGTTCCACAATTGCTGTTCTTCGGGCCTCTGATGGTTCCATGGGCAGATTAGCATTAGCAGAAGAGAAATAAATAGAATTAATTTGCTTGCATATATATTACAAACTTGAATTCTAAAATTAGTTGTGATTTTCATAGAAACTTTATTATGTTCTTAATAAAAATTAATGTTCTCTAGGTTTGTGCATATACTAAGGACTGTGTTGATCACTTGTCTCAGCTTACATTAAGAGGCACAATTCCTAGCAAATTGTTTTCACAGTATTTGCATATTAATATGTACATTTATTAAGTTTGCAAGGTTCATCATTTCTGTTGTGTTGCAATAGATGAATGGGTCAAAAGTAGTTCACTGACCGGTAGAAGTGACAAAAATGAAAACAACGAAACTATAACTTAGAATAACATAATAATTCTAAGTCCACTAACCTAGTGTATTATTGTTTTACAGAAAACTTGGCTGGTCTCTTTATAACTGCAAAGGATGTACTTGAGCTGCCGGAAGTGGGAAGACTCACAGGAATTGTTCAGAGGGTGCAGTATAAAAGATTGAGGTTTTGGAAGTGTTTTAGTGCTGGTGATCCAAAGGTCTGTAAAGTGAACAGAAAAGTCATTGCATATGAGAAGAATACTGATAACACTGAGAATTGTGACAAGTATTTGGAGTGAGGAGGAATATTTTGAGGCAGATTCTGAAATTCAATTGCTTTGAATAATTTCCTCAGAATAATATTAAATAATACTAATAGTAAGGAAAAAAATGTTTTATTCCTAACTTTAATAGACAAGCTTCTAGGTGTTACCCTTAAACATGGTGCTAAGTGTTCACCTGAAATATATCTTAAAAATCTGTTTAAGACAATATTTTATTTCTACATTTTAAAAAATTGGAAAAAAGTATTGAATTTTTATCTATGCTTTCTTGGCATCTAGTTATAAGATAATGTTTTTTCTCTCTTGATCTTTTCATATTTATTAATATTTTTTGGAGTACTCTCTCAACACTACATCCTACCTTTCTAGCTTTGTTCTTTTTCTTCTCCCAAAACCACTACATCAAATATTTTTCTTTTTAGTCTTCCAAGTTATTAGTTCACTTTTGTTATTTGAACTCTTCACTTATGCTTCCCTAGGTTTGTTCTCTTGTTTTTGATGAGGTGTAACTAAATTCCACATTATACCTAGGTTTCTGGGAGTAACAGAAGCACTTTTCTTTAAAAATGTCTTATTAATCCTTTTCTAAAAGAAAAACGATGATGCATAGTAGTCATCTTTAAAATTTTAAAAGTTTAATTAGTCTATAAAACTACTAGAAGAAAACATTGGGGAGGCCGTCTAGGATGTTGATCTGGGCAAATAATTTTTTAGTAAGGCCTGAAAAGCACAGATAACAAGACAAAACTAGATTAAGGGGATTGCATCAAGCTAAGAAGCTACTTCACAGAAAAGGAAACAATCAATGGAGTGAAGAGACAACCTGCAGAGTGGGAGAAAATACTCGCAAACTATTCATCTGGAAGAGATTAACAACCAGAGAATAAAACAAATCTATACAACTCAATAGCAAAAAAAAAAAAAAAAAAAAATCCAATTTACAATGGGAAGAATACCTGAATAGACATTGCTTAAATGAAGACAGGTATATGAATAAATGTTCAACATCATTAATCATCAGGGAAATGCAAATAAATCCACAATACGATATCATTTCACTCCAGTTAAAATGACTTATAAAAAAGGCAGGGACTAATGGGTGGTGGTGAGGATGTGAAGAAAAGGGTGTCACACAACGTTGGTGGGAAAATAAATTATTATAGTTGCTATAGAAAACTATAGGGAGGTTTTTAAAAAAACTAAAAATGGATATACCATATTGACCCAGCAATTCCACTACTGAGTGTATATTCAAAAGGAAGGAAGTCAGTATATCAAAGACAAGTCTGCACTCCCATGTTTATTGCAGCACCTTTCGCAATAGTCAAAATGTGGAATCAAACTAAGTACCTATCAGTGGATAAATGGATAAAGAAAATGTGGTATATATACACAGTGGAATATTATTCAGCTAAAAAAGGAATGAAATCCTGTCATTTGCAGCAGCGTGGATGAAACTGGATGTCCCTATCTTAAGTGAAATAAGCCAAGCACAGAAAAGCAAATGTCACATGCTCCCACTCACAGGAGGGAGTTTATAAAGTGGATCTCATGAAACTAGTGAGTAGATCGTCAGTCACCAGAGGCCTAGAAAGGTAGGGATGGGGATGAAGAGAGGTTGATTAATGGTACAAATATGCAGTTTGATAGAAGAAATAAGACCTAATATTTGATAGATCAGTAGGATGACTGTAGTTTACAGTAATCTGTTATATATTTTAAAATAACTAGAAAAGAGTGATTTGAAAGTTTCTAACATTAAAAGACAAAGTGATGGATATCCTAATTATACTGATTTGATTTTTACAAATTATATGAATGTATTAAATCATATGTACCTCCAAAATAAAAAATAAATAAATAAATAAATAAAATATGAAATGTGTCTCCCAAATATGTACAACTATTATACATTTATTTTTAAAAATTAAAAAAAAATAGTGATAATATTTTGAAAACATGAGTTTTCACTCTATATCGAATGGCGGGAAATCACACACACACACACACACACACACACACACACACACAGGTTTTCCTCTTATTACATCAAGTAAGCATGTAGTTAAATCTAGTCTTATGGATGCATTTTGACTGATTAATGTTTTTTGAAGGTGTTTGATTTGTTTCAGTTTCCTCATTAGCTTAAAAGAAGGTATTTTATATTATAGGAACATAAACAAATTATCCATGGGTCTAGGGGCAGGAGTCTTTGTCTTACTTCTTTCCTAGTAATCCAAACTAGGTAAAAATATTCCATATTTTATTTTAACCAGAAAAATTATATTTTTAAATTCTACAATCTTATGCTAACTTATACATTTAATGTTTACTTTTTAAAAATATTCATTCCCTTTGATTTATTAGTGAATGTTTAAAATGTTGTATTTTTCCCATTAGTGTAATGTTAGTCACAATCCATGTGTTTTGATGTTTAATATTCTTCTTATAATTATTGTCTAAATACTTAGAAATTGAGGTATTATATTCCTCTTAGTGCCAACATTATTTTAAGAAAAGACATTTCTAAGTGGTTGCATTTTAGTTGTTAATATATTTCCTTATTTGTAGATTAATTACACTGTCATCAGAGATGTACTTTGCATTTCACATTAGGGAATTACTTGACATTTTCTTTATAGCCTAACACAGGGTCAATGTTTGAAATTTTTATAAAAAGTTTTAAAAAGAATATTCTTTATGTAATATAAACTTTTCCTTTATAGAACTATTTGAACAATCATCTATTCAGATATCTATTGTTTCTTGAGTTATCTTTGCTTACTTGTTTTATCAAAGACTTAAAGACATGTCTTAAACTATCTTTCTAGTAGTATGTTTATCTGCTTTTATTTTCAGTAGACTTTACTCATATATTTCAACTGCAAAGTAATTTTTATCTACCTCAATTACTAGATTTTCGTCACTTTGGGATAAAAATAGAACTATTTCTACCACAAGCCCATGAGCACTTTCAGGAGAGACAGTAAACCTTATTTTACTTGTTTTTTAATCTTTAGTGGCATCATGTCTGGAAAACAACAGACAGGAAAAGTTTAAAAACTTGGGAATGGCAATATTCTAGTGGATAATGCTATGAAGGGTGAACAACGCTACCCTTAGAGTTTACACTCTGATAAGGAAATAAGGCACAAAGCACGTTTGCCAAGTGATTAATTTTCTTCTTACATGAAGTACCAGTATTCAGGGTCCAAGTATCTTTCATTTGCACCTTCTGTCTAGAACTCCTTTTTTTAAATGATGTACACAAAAAACTCTTATTTCATGAAAATGGGTACGTAGACTTATAGTAAACTTTATTGTAAGTAAACTCACAGCAATATTTTCCAATTTTAAAAGAGCAAAAAATTTTGCCCTCTAAAATACAACAGCATCCTATTTCAGGAAATGCAACATCAGAATCTATCATTTATCCAGTGTACTTTTATCTAGAGCATAAATTATTGTTCCGGAAATTGTTCAAAACCATTGATATATTGCCACAATTTTACTCATTATTCAATATTTACCCACCATGTGCCAGGATCTGCTAAAAATTGTATATATTGAGCATATTAAACAGAGGAAACAGCAGAGCTCAGCTTAATATTAACTGCTATTTCCCGTTCCTTGGACTCTTACCAAGACTTTGGGAAAAGTCATAATTTGTTTTTAGCAATATATCTGCACTATTTAACACATACCTAACTTATTTATGAGGTACAGCCAATACGTTAGGTTCTTGGCAATTAACCATAAAACTTTAGAACTGGATAAATATAACACACAATAAATAATTTGGACTTGAAATCTAGCCAAAGCTTTTTTACACATCTTTTGCAAGGTGTAGAAAAGATGGACACATCGGTTAAGAGATCTTCCTGCTGCACGGGACAGTAACCAGTACATGGTGGCTTAACAAAATTGGTTTATTTTTTACACGTAACAAACAGTGGGAAGTTTGTCTTTGAATTGTCTTCTTTATGATGCTGTTAATGTCCTGGATTCTTTTACCTTTCTGATGTGCCTTCTTTAATGGGAGTTTTTCTTCATGTTGTCATTTAATCACAAAATGGCTGAGGCATTCTCAGGATACTGTCCACTTTGCAAACAAACAAACCAAAGGCAAGAAAGCGGGAAGGACTGGCACCTGTATCAGAAACAGCAAAGCTTTCCCAGAAAATCTCAGCTTATATCTCATGGCCAAAATCATCTAGCAAGTACAATCCTAGCTGTACAGGATTCTAAGGAGCTGAAGGTTTTTAGGTGGGTATGTTGCCATCGTGGACAATATCAGATTTTCTTGGGAAGAAGGAGAAAGGGATATTTGGTAATCATTAGCAGTTTTCCACAGGGACTTTTCCTTTCATATGGGATAGATCACTGCCTAGCATTAGGTAAATATTTCTATCTATGCCCTGATAGAAACAGACAAGCAAAGCTGCTGTGAGCCTGCAGAGTATTTTTATGAGAATTCAAAAATGTACATGCTGAATGAATGCAGCACCATATTAGAGCATATAGCTTGGCAAATGGAGCCTGACATAGGTTGCAGCCCCTACTTACCTCTTGAAGATACCTTCTTGCAGTGAACATCCTGCACAGCTGTAAATAGAAGCGCTAGGGACAGGACAGAGGTAAAGTAGAAGGAGATGATTAGTGATTGCATTTGGTTTCTTTGACATAGATTCTGTTGTTTCTAACTGCTTTGCCATTGTTCTTTTGGAATCAAAGATTACCAGGCTCAAAAATTAAGTGTGAGCAGTGACTGAAAAGTGCATTTAAGACATATTTAGAATTCTTAAGGAAAATTTCCTGATTCTTACTAAATTTTTGATAGTTGATGGAAAAAAAGGAAATAAAACAAATCTACTTTTTAAAGATATGTAAGCAAAACTGCAAGATATCAAAAGAGTTGTCAATAAATGGGTTATTAAGTTAATGTAAATACTTATAATAATTATTATGGGAGTATGAAAAAGGTGTATCCAAAGAAGACAATATTGTTCTGTGCAACTAGAAGGATGTAGTTAACGCTGCTGAACAGGAGAATACAGAGGCTGTTTTCATCCATCCTACTGTCTTTCTGCTGAATTTAGGATAGTTTTTTTTCCTCATTGTGGAATAATTGAACAATCCCAAAAGGAAGCGCACATGATATCTCTCAGCTATGATTCTATTTACTCCATCTCTCCTGTTTCATCATGATAAAGGCTCTGTCGCCGTCATTCTAAATGTGATGGTGTTTGTAGACCGTGAGATATGATCTCTCTTTAAATAGAATGCCTGCCAATCATCCTTAACTGTTTTCTCTTAAGGTATTTTGTCTTTTAGGCAGGGTTATCAAAAGTAAGCTCTGCTCTTTCTCTGAAGGTGCCAGATCTTATATTACCTCATTACTCCTCGTTCTGTCTCCACTTCAGCTCTGGATATTTTGCCCTATTTTTTTGAAAGACAAGTTTAACATCTGAGTAAGGAAATAGCCTTCAAGATGCACACTTTATTGAAATATTATATCAAGCATCATGGAAGAGAACTGAAGTCATCTGGTTCAGTTTTTATGTCGCTTTGATCATTTGTCAAAATGACCACTGATGGTCATTTTTCTTGTTAATATTTTAACACAGTTTATACAATTATTCTTTTTTATTTAATTTTTAAACTTTTATTTTAGGTTCAGGGGTACATATGCAGGTTTGTTCTATAGGTAAACTCATGTCACAAGGGTTTGATACACAGATTATTCTGTCACCCAAGTACTAAGCGTAGTACTCAATAGTTATTCTTTCTATTCCTCTCCCTCCTCCCTACTTCCACCCTCAAGTAGGCAATTGTATTAGTCTGTTTTCACACTGCTATAAAGAACTACTGGAGACTTGGTAATTTATGAAGAGAAGAAGTTTAATTGTCTCACAGTTCTGTAGGCTTAGCAGGAAGCATAACTGGGAAGCCTCAGGAAACTTATGATCATGACAGAAGGAGAAGGGGAAGCAAGGTACATAGTGGAACAGGACACAGCACTAGTGAACCATAGTGGAACAGGAGACAGCACTAGTGAAGAGGGAAGTGCCAAACACTTTCTTTTATTATTATTATTATTATTATTATTATACTTTAAGTTCTGGGATACATGTGCCAAACATGCAGGTTTGTTACATAGATATACACGTGTCATGGTGGTTTACTGCACCCATCAACCCATCATTTACATTAGGTATTTCTTCTAATACTATCCCTCCCCTTGGCCCCCATCCTCCAACAGGCCCAGGTGCGTGATGCTCCCCTCCCTGTGCCCATATATTCTCATTGTTCAGCTCCCACTTGTGAGTGAGAACATGCAGTGTTTGGTTTTTTGTTCCTGTGGTATTTTGCTGAGAATAATGGCTTCCAGCTTCATCCATGTCCCTGCAAAGGACATGAACTCATTTTTTTATGGCTGCATAGTATTCCATGGTATATATGTGCCATATTTTCTTTATCCAGTCTATCACTGATGGGCATTTGGGTTGGTTCCAAGTCTTTCCTATTGTGAATAGTGCTGCAATAAACATATGATATGTGTGCATTTGTCTTTATAGTAGAATGATTTATAATCCTTTGGGCATATACCCAGTAATGGGATTGCTGGGTCAAATGGTATTTCTGGTTCTAGATCCTTGAGGAATCACCACACTGTCTTCCACAATAGTTAAACTAATGTACACTCCCACAACAGGTGTCACACACTTTCAAACAACCAGATCTTGTGAGAACTCACTCACTATCATGACAACAGCAAGGAGGAAGTCTGCCCCACATTGTTCAATCACTTTCCACCAGGTCCCTACCCGAACATATGGGGATCACAACTTGAGATGATTTGGGTGGGGAAACAGAGGCAAACCATGTCAGTCACAATGTCTGTTGTTCCCTTCTTTGTGTCTCTGTATTCTCATCATTTAGTTCCCACTTAAAAGTAAGAACATGCGACATTTGTTTTTCTGTTCCTGGGTTGCTTTGTTAAGGATAGTGACCTCCAGCTCCACCCATGTTCCTGCAAAGGACATGACCTCATTCTTTTTAATGAATGCATAGTATTCCATGGTGTATATGTACCACATTTTCTTTATCCAGTCTGCCATTGATGGTCTTTTAGGTTAATTCCATGTCTTTGCTATTGTAATCATGCTGCAAAGAACATACACATGCATGTGCCTTTATGACACAATGATTTATATTCCTTTGGGTATATACCCAGTAACGGGATTGCTGAGTCAAATGGTAGTTCTGTTTTTAGGTCTTTGAGGAATCACCACACTGCTTTTTACAATGATGGAACTAATTTACACTCCCAACAATAGTGTATAAGTGTTCCCTTTTCTCTGCAACCTCACCAGCATCCGTTTTTTATTTATTTATTTTTTTAACTTAAGTAATAGCCATTAAATAATAGGTTTTCATTTGCATTTGCATTTCTCTAATGATCAGTGATATTGACCTTTTTTCATATGCATATTGGCTGTATGTATGCCTTCTTTTGAAACGTTTCTGCTCATGTCCTTTGCCCACTTTGTAATGAGGTTTGTTTTTTTTTTCCTGTACATTTGTTTAAGTTCCGTACAGATGTTGGATATTAGATCTTTGTCAGATGCATAGTTTGCAAATATTTTCCTCCATTCTGTAAGTTGTCTGTTTACTCTGTTAATAAATTCCTTTGCTGTGCAGAAGCTGTTTAGTTTAATTAGATCTCATTTGTCAATTTTTGCTTTTGCTGCGATTGCTTTTGGCATCTTTATCATGAAATTTTTGCCCATGCCCATGTCCAGAATGCTATTGCCCAGGCTGTCTTCTGTAATTTTTATAGTTTTTGGTTTTACATTTAAGACTTTAATCCATCTTGAGTTAACTTTTGTATATGGTGTAAGAAAAAGGTCTAATTTCAATCTTCTGCATATGGCTAGCCAGTTATCACAGCCCCATTTATTGAACAGGGAGTTTTTTCCTTACTGCTTGTTTTTATCAGATTTGTCAAAAATCAGATGGCTGTAGATGCACAGCCTTATTTCTAGGCTCTCTATTCTGTTCCATTGGTCTGTGTGTCTGTTTTGTACCACTACCATGCTGTTTTGGTTACTGTAGGCCTATAGTACAGTTTGAAGTTGTGCATCTTGGTCCTGCTTTGTTCTTTTTGCTTAAGATTTCCTTGGCTAATCGGGCGCTTTTGTGGTTCCATATGATTTTTGAAATAGTTTTTTGTCTATTTCTATGAAAAATGTCATTGGTAGTTTGAGGGGAATAGCATTGAATCTATAAATTGCTTTGGGCAGTATGGCATTATAAGGATATTGATTTTTTTTTCAGAGCACAATTTATATTTTAAAAAGACTAGAAACAACCTAAGTGCCCAACTGTGGGAGTTTTCTTTTTTTTTTTTTTAATTATACTTTAAGTTCTAGGGTACATGTGCACAACGTGCAGGTTTGTTACATATGTATACTTGTGCCATGATGGTGTGCTGAACCCATCAACTTGTCAGCACCCATCAACTCGTCATTTACATCAGGTATAACTCCCAATGCCATCCCTCCCCACTCCCCCCTCCCCATAATAGGCCCCGGTGTGTTATGTTCCCCTTCCCGAGTCCAAGTGATCTCATTGTTCAATTCCCACCTATGAGTGAGAACATGCGGTGTTTGGTTTTCTGTTCTTGCAATAGCTTGCCAAGAATGATGGTTTCCAGCTGCATCCATAACCCTACAAAGGACACGAACTCATCCTTTTTTATGGCTACATAGTATTCCATGGTGTATATGTACCACATTTTCTTAATCCAGTGTGTCACTGATAGACATTTGGGTTGATTCTAGGTCTTTGCTATTGTGAATAGTGCCGCAATAAACATACATGTGCATGTGTCTTTATAGCAGCATGATTTATAAACCTTTGGGTATATACCCAGTAATGGGATGACTGGGTTATATGGTATTTCTAGTTCTAGATCCTTAAGGAATCACCATACTGTTTTCCACAATGGTTGAACTAGTTTACAATCCCACCAACAGTGTAAAAGTGTTCCTATTTCTCCACATCCTCTCCAGCACCTGTTGTTTCCTGACTTTTTAATGATTGCCATTCTAACTGGTGTGAGATGGTATCTCATTGTGGTTTTGATTTGCAATTCTCTGATGGCCAGTGATGACGAGCATTTTTTCACGTGCCTGTTGGCTGTATGCATGTCTTCTTTTGCGAAATGTCTGTTCATATCCTTTGCCCACTTTTTGATGGGGTTGTTTTTTTCTTGTAAATTTGTTTGAGTCCTTTGTAGATTCTGGATATTAGCCCTTTGTCAGATGAGTAGGTTGCAAAAATATTCTCCCATTCTGTAGGTTGCCTGTTCACTCTGATGGTAGTTTATTTTGCTGTGCAGAAGCTCTTTAGTTTAATTGGATCCCATTTGTCAATTTTGGCTTTTGTTGCCTTTGCTTTTGGTGTTTTAGACATGAAGTCCTTGCCCATGCCTATGTCCTGAATGGTATTGCCTAGGTTTTCTTCTAGGGTTTTTATGGTTTTAGGTCTAACATTTAAGTCTCTAATCCATCTTGAATTAATCTTCATACAAGGAGTAAGGAAAGGATCCAGTTTCAGCTTTCTGCTTATGGCTAGCCAGTTTTCCCAGCACCATTTATTAAATAGGGAATCCTTTCCCCATTTCTTGTTTTTCTCAGGTTTGTCAAAGATCAGATGGTTGTAGATGTATGGTATTATTTCTGAGGGCTCTGTTCTGTTCCATTGGTCTATATCTCTGTTTTGGTACCAGTGCCATGCTGTTTTGGGTACTGTAGCCTTGTAGTACAGTTTGAAGTCTGGTAGTGTGATGCCTCCAATTTGTTCTTTTGACTTAGGATTGTCTTGGCAATGCGGGCTCTTTTTTGGTTCCATATGAACTTTAAAGCAGTTTTTTCCAATTCTGTGAAGAAACTCATTGGTAGCTTGATGGGGATGGCATTGAATCTATAATAACCTTGGGCAGTATGGCCATTTTCATGATATTGATTCTTCCTATCCATGAGCATGGAATGTTCTTCCATTTGTTTGTGTCCTCTTTGATTTCACTGAGCAGTGGTTTGTAGTTCTCCTTGAAGAGGTCCTTTACATCCCTTGTAAGTTGGATTCCTAAGTATTTTGTTCTCTTTGAAGCAATTTTGAATGGAAGGTCATTCATGATTTAGCTCTCTGTCTATTACTGGTGTGTAAGAATGCTTGTGATTTTTGCACATTGATTTTGTATCCTGAGACTTTGCTGAAGTTGCTTATCAGCTTAAGGAGATTTTAGGCTGAGATAATGGAGTTTTCTAAATATACAATCATATCATCTGAAAACAGGGACAATTTGACTTCCTCTTTTCCTAACCGAATACCCTTGATTTCTTTCTCTTGCCTGATTGCCCTAGCCAGAACTTCCAACACTATGTTGAATAGGAGTGGTGAGAGAGGGCATCCCTGTCTTGTGCCAGTTTTCGAAGGGAATGCTTCCAGTTTTTGCCCATTCAGTATGATATTGGCTGTGGGTTTGTCATAAATAGCTCTTATGATTTTGAGATACATTCCATCAATACCAAAGTTATTGAGAGTTTTTAGCATGAAGGGCTGTTAAATTTTGTCAAAGGCCTTTTCTGCATCAATTGAGATAATCATGTGGTTTTTGTCTTTGGTTCTGTTTATATGCTGGATTACGTTTATTGATTTGCATATGTTGAACCAGCCTTGCATCCCAGGGATGAAGCCCACTTGATCATGGTGAATAAGCTTTTTGATGTGCTGCTGGATTCAGTTTGCCAGTATTTTATCGAGGATTTTTGCATTGATGTTCATCAGGGATATTTGTCTAAAATTCTCTTTTTTTGTTGTGTCTCTGCCATGCTTTGGTATCAGGATGATATTGGCCTCATAAAATGAGTTAGGGAGGATTCCCTCTTTTTCTATTGATTGGAATAGTTTCAGAAGAAATGGTACCAGCTCCTCCTTGTACCTCCAGTAGAATTTGGCTGTGAATCCATCTGGTCCTGGACTTTTTTTGTTAGCAGGCTATTAATTATTGCCTCAATTTCGGAGCCTGCTACTGGTCTATTCAGGGATTCAACTTCTTCCTGGTTTAGTCTTGGGAGAGTGTAAGTGTCCAGGAAATTATCCATTTCTACTAGGTTTTCTAGTTTATTTGCATAGAGGTGTTTATAGTATTCTCTGATGGTAGTTTGTATTTCTGTGGGGTCCATGGTGATATCTCCTTTATCATTTTTTATTGTGTCTATTTGATTCTTCTCTCTTTTCTTCTTTATTAGTCTTGCTAGCAGTCTATCAATTTTGTTGATCTTTTCAAAAAGCCAGCTCCTGGATTCATTGATTTTTTGGAGGGTTTTTTTGTCTCTATCTCCTTCAGTTCTGCTCTGATCTTAGTTATTTCTTGTCTTCTGCTAGCTTTTGAATGTGTTTGCTCTTGCTTCTCTAGTTCTTTTAATTGTGATGTTAGGGTGTCAATTTTAGATCTTTCCAGCTTTCTCTTGTGGGCGTTTAGCGCTATAAATTTCCCTCTACACACTGCTTTAAATGTGTCCCAGAGATTCTGGTATGTTGTATCTTTGTTCTCATTGGTTTCAAAGAACATCTTTATTTCTTCCTTCTTTTTGTTATGTACCCAGTAGTCATTCAGGAGCAGGTTGTTCAGTTTCCATGTAGTTCAGTGATTTTGATTGAGTTTCTTAGTCCTGAGTTCTAGTTTGATTGCACTGTGGTCTGAGAGACAGTTTGTTATAATTTCTGTTCTTTTACATTAGCTGAGGAGTGCTTTACTTCCAACTATGTGGTCAATTTTGGAATAAGTGCGATGTGGTGCTGAGAAGAATGTATATTCTGTTGATTTGGGGTGGAGAGTTCTGTAGATGTCTATTAGGTTCGCTTGGTGCACAGTTGAGTTCAATTCCTGAATATCCTTGTTAACTTTCTGTCTCATTGATCTGTCTAATGTTGAGTGGTTTTGATTGATTTTCTTAGTCCTGAGTTCTAGTTTGGTTGCACTGTGGTCTGAGAGACAGTTTGTTATAATTTCTGTTCTTTTACATTTACTGAGGAGTGCTTTACTTCCAACTATGTGGTCAATTTTGGAATAAGTGCGATGTGGTGCTGAGAAGAATGTATATTCTGTGGATTTGGGGTGGAGAGTTCTGTAGATGTCTATTAGGTTCGCTTGGTGCAGAGTTGAGCTCCATTCCTGGATATCCTTGTTAACTTTCTGTCTCGTCGATCTGTCTGATGTTGACAGTGGGGTGTTGAAGTCTCCCATTATTATTGTATGGGAGTCTAAGTCTCTTTGTAAGTCTCTAAGGACTTGCTTTATGTATCTGGGTGCTCCTGTATTGGGTGCATATATATTTAGGATAGTTAGCTCTTCCTGTTGAATTGATCCCTTTACCATTATGTAATGGCCTTCTTTGTCTCTTTTGATCTTTGATGGTTTAAAGTCTGTTTTGTCAGAGACTAGGAATGCAACCCCTGCTTTTTGTTTTGTTTTGTTTTGTTTTCCACTTGCTTGGTAAATCTTCCTCCATTCCTTTATTTTGAGCCTATGTGTGTCTCTGCATGTGAGATGGGTCTCCTGAATACAGCAAATTGATGAGTCTTGACTCTTTATCCAGTTTGCCAGTCTATGTCTTTTAATTGGACCATTTAGTCCATTTACATTTAAGGTTAATATTGTTATGTGTGAAATTGATCCTGTCATTATGATATTAGCTGGTTATTTTGCTCGTTAGTTGATGCAGTTTCTTCCTAGCATCGATGGTCTTTACATTTTGGCATGTTTTTGCAATGGCTGGTACTGGTTGTTCCTTTCCATGTTTAGTGCTCCCTTCAGGATCTCTTGTAGGGCAGGCCTGGTGGTGACAAAATCTCTAAGCATTTGCTTGTCTGTAAAGGATTTTATTTCTCCTTCGCTGATGAAATTAAGTTTGGCTGGATATGAAATTCTGGGGTGAAAATTATTTTCTTTACGAAAGTTGAATATCGGCCCCCACTCTCTTCTGGCTTGTAGAGTTTCTGCCGAGAGATCTGCTGTTAGTCTGATGGGCTTCCCTTTGTGGGTAACCCGGCCTTTCTCTCTGGCTGCCCTTAACATTTTTTCCTTCATTTCAACTTTGGTGAATCTGACAAGTATGTGTCTTGGAGTTGCTCTTCTCAAGGAGTATCTTTGTGGTGTTCTTTGTATTTCCTGAATTTGAATGTTGGCCTGCCTTACTAGGTTGGGGAAGTTCTCCTGGATGACATCCTGAACAGTGTTTTCCAAGTTGGTTCCATTTCCCCCCTCATTTTCAGGCACACCAATCAGACGTAGATTTGGTCTTTTCACATAATCCCATATTTCTTGGAGACTTTGTTCATTTCTTTTTCCTTTTTTTTCTGTAGACTTCTCTTCTCACTTCATTTCATTCATTTGATCCTCAGTCACTGATACTCTTTATGGCCTTCTCTGCATTGATTATTCTAGTTATCCATTCTTCCATTCTTTTTTCAAGATTTTTAGTTTCTTTGCACTGGGTATGTAGTTCCTCCGTTAGCTCTGAGAAGTTCGGTCGACTGAAGCCTTCTTCTCTCAACTCATCAAAGTTATTCTCCATCCAACTTTGATCCTTTGCTGGCGATGAGCTGCATTCCTTTGGAGGGGGAGATGCTCTCTAATTTTTTGAATTTCCCACTTTTCTGCCCTGCTTTTTCCCCATCTTTGTGCTTTTATCTGCCTTTGGTCTTTGATGCTGGTGACATACTGATAGGGTTTCGGTGTGGGTATCCTTTCTATTTGTCAGTTTTCCTTCTAACAGTCAGGACCCTCAGCTATAGGTCTGCTGGAGATTGCTTGAGGTCCACTTCAGACACTGTTTGCCTGAGTATCAGCAGCGGAGGCTGCAGAAGATAGAGTATTGCTGAACAGCAAGTGCTGCTGTCTGATTCTTGCTCTGGAAGTTTCATCTCAGGGGTGTACCCCGCTGTGTGAGGTGTGAGGTGTCGGTCTGCACCTAGTGGGGGATGTTCCCCAGTTAGGCTACTCAGAGGTCAGGGACCCACTTGAGCAAGCAGTCTGTCCGTTCTCAGATCTCAACCTCCACGCTGAGAGATCCACTACTCTCTTCAAAGCTATCAGACAGAGTCATTAAAATCTGCAGAGATTTCTGCTGCTTTTTGTTTAGCTATGCCCTGTCCCAAGAGGTGGAGTCTACAGAGACAGGCAGGCCTCCTTGAGCTGCAGTGGGCTCCACCAGTTCGAGCTTCTCAGGGGCTTTGTTTATGTACTTAAGTCTCAGCAATGGTGGGCACCCCTCCACCAGCCTTGTTGCTGCCTTGCAGTTAGATCTCAGACTGCTGTGCTAGTAATGAGGGGGGCTCCGTGGGCATGGGACCCTCCTGGCCAGGTGTGGGATGTAACCTCCTGGTGTGCTGTTTGCTAAGACCCTTGGTAAAGCACAGTATTAGGGTGGGAGTTACCCAATTTTCCAGGTGTTATGTGTCTCAGTTTCTAAAGGGATTCCCTTTCCCCTTGTGCTTCCCAGGTGAGGCGATGCCTCGCCCTGCTTCAGCTCTTGCTGGTCGGGCTGCACCAGCTGACCAGCACCAATTGTCCGGCACTCCACAGGGAGATGAACTGGATATTGATTCTTTATATCCATCAGCATGGAATGATTTTTTCCATTTGTGTCGTTTTTGATTTCTTTGATTAGTGTTTTGTAATTTCTGTTGTAGAGATCCTTCACCTCCCTTGTCAGCTGTATTCCTGGATATTTTATTCTTTTTGTGGCAACTGTGATTGGGATTGCATTTCTGATTTGTCTCTCAGCTTGACTGTTGTTGGTGTATAAGAATGCTAGTGATTTTTGCATACTGATTTTGTATCCTGACACTTTGCTGAAACTGTTTATCACTTTGGCTTTTGGGCCAAGGCTGTAGTTTTCTATATATAGAATCACGTCATCTGAAAACAGGGATAATTTGACTTCCTCTCTTCCTATTTAGATGTCTTTTATTTCTTTCTCTGGCCAGGACATTGTTAAATAGGAGTGATGAGAGAGGGCATCCATCCTTGTCTTGTGTTGGTCTTCAAAGGGAATGTGTCTGGCTTGTGCCCATTCAGTATGATATTGGCTGTGGATTTGTCATAGATGGCTTTTATGATTTTGAGGAATGTTCCTTCAATATCTGATTTGTTGAGAGTTCATAACATGAAGCGACATTGAATTTTATCAAAAGCCTTTTCTGCATGTATTGAGATGATCATGTGATTTTGTTTTTACTTCTGTTTATGTGATGAATCATGTTTATTGATTTGCATATGTTGAACCAACCTTGCATCCCAGGGATAAAACCTACTTGTTCATAGTGGATATGATTTTTTTTTTATGTACTAATGGATTATGCTGATGTGCTGCTGGCATTTTTTACTCAATATTGAATAGTTATTCCATTAATTAAACTTGAATAATTTATTCAAGATGTATTTTGTGCTGCACATTTGTCAAGGCTGTTGAATAACTAAGGAGTAACAAGTCATTTTTATGCCTGAAGGCAGATTACATAAATTTAACTATCTTTTACCGCAGTTGATTACGGATTAGTTAATAGGAATAGAAATGGCAAAATAAAAGAAATGTCAACAAGAATGGAGCTTAGCCTGAAGTAGTTTTGTTTTACTTACAAATTTATCTTAGCTTCAAGTTGGGCTTGGTCCAAGAAATTGGGGTAAGGCTAAGCCAATAGTCAGGAGCTCCAAGCATTGAAAAGCGGAAAGACAGATAATCTAGGACATATAGGAGCCATTCTTTTCCTTTCTGCAACTGTACTTATAAACACAAACTGAATTCATGTTTCCACCACTTTCAGTTCCACACTCCTTATCACCCACCTACATGTATCTTTACTTCTCCCACTCTTCAGTCAGTCATTCAATCTGTATTTCATAATGTCTATGCTATGTACTCCATTATGCTAAGATCTAATGGATAAAATTAATATAAAGGATTGTATGAAAAGGAATACATTTCTGTGTGCCAGGTGATCTTTCAGATCCATCGAAACATAAGAAATGTATGTAAAAAAGTAAATACGGAATAAGAAATAGCTCTTAAGAATCCAGAAGAGGAAAATTCCTTTGTCTAAAGTCATCAGGTCATTTTGAGGAGAAGGTGGCATTTGACTAGGTTTTCAAGAATAAGTAGCAAAGGAAGTTGTTACATTTATCATGTGGTGTAAGAGAGATCTTACGTAGAAGTTAGAAATGGAAAAATACATTAAAGAGGAAAGCACCAGGCTTGTTATGAAGAATGGCAAGCTGTCTAATTGGGTTGAAACATAGCATATGTTCACGGAGTAATGAAAATTTCAAAAGTTAAATTTGCTCAAGATGATAAGGTGTTGTAAATGCCAAAATATAGAATTTATAATTTATGTTTTGGAAGCAGTAAGAATCCATTAATGATTCATGAGCAGAAAAGTAATATAATTAAAATGTATTAATAGGAAAAAAATTGTGATTGATGCAAGATGGAACAAAAGTTAGGAGACTGTTGTCATAGTAGAGACATGTACTAAAATATTGACAATGGAAACAGAAAGAAAAGGACAGATGTTAAACTTGTTTAAAAAAATTAGGAGTATTTTGTAAGTGAGCAGAAGTGAGAGATAATGAAGAACTGAGTCAGAAGCATATTCAGAAATTGAAAACAGCATTAAAGAAGAGACAAGGAGAGAATTACAAGGAAATCTTGGGAAAGCAAAGAGGCAGTGAAAGTGACAGCAGAGAAAGAAGAGAATAACTAACTCAGTAGTATGACATGAAAGATGAAGAAAGTAGTATGACATGAAAGATGAAGAAAGATGAAGAAAGACCTGGCCAGGAGGGTCCCATGCCCACGGAGCCCCCCTCATTTCTAGCACAGCAGTCTGAGATCTAACTGCAAGGCAGCAGCAAGGCTGGTGGAGGGGTGCCCACCATTGCTGAGACTTAAGTACGTAAACAAAGCCTCCGAGAAGCTCGAACTGGGTGGAGCCCACTGCAGTTGACACTCGAAAGTCAAGTTTAAGAATAAATTGTGTTGGTGATTTGAGGTTATTTATCAAACATAGAGTCAGGTAGAACAAATAAGCCACAGTATTCAATAACAGAGTAAGATAACTATACTTAGCAAGACTGTACTGTATATTTCAAAGTAGCTAAAAGAGAGGACTTGAAATGTCACTAACACATAGAAACAGTAAATACTCAGGGTGATAGAGACCTCACATACCCTGGCTTGATTATTATACATTCTGTGAATGTAACAAATCACTCACACGTGCACCATACATATGTAAAACATTTTGTATCAATAGAAAATAGTTTTAATAGGTTGGTGGGGACAGAAAAGAGGAAGCAAGAGTTTAAAGAGTGAATCTGCCAAGAGTACAAGCATTGAACATCAACTACTATTTTATGAAGTTGCTAAATGAGAAGGGATTTAAAAAGTGTTTGAGAAACAAGCTAGGCTGAAGTGAGTTTTGCTTTATTTTTGATAAAGCATATTTGTAGACTGAGATGAAGTAACCACTGGAGAAGAAGATGATGAAGAATCAACACAGAATCACAATCCTAGGCAAAGTTCATTATGAGGCAGGAAGGTGAAGAATTTAGCCTCAGACATGAGGAGGGCACCTGTTCCTCTGAAATCTACAGAAAGGGGACACAGAAGTCTGGATATAGAGAGAAAGATAAGATGAAAATAACTTGGAGGTAAGAGATGATACAGGGAAAGGACTTTGATTGGATAGCTTTGGTCTTCAGTAATGTAGAAGAATGATAGAGACTAGAGGGAGCATAAGAATGTCTTTTAGTAATCGTTGCGATGCACATGCTCAGAATATTGCAGAGCATCATTAGACAAATAACATTTATTCAGTATTACAGCATGCCAAACATATACCCAGTATTTTACATACATTATGCTGTTGAATACTTTCCATAAACATACAGGATATGCATTATCTGCATTTTAATTTATTTTCATTCCTTTATTTTTATTGACATAAATATACTTGGTTCTGAATTTTTCTCCTATTTTTGCTTTTAACTTGTAAAGTTTGTATATCATGACTTTCAGGAAATTATATAATTTAAATTTTAATAGTAATTTTTTTAAAAACCCAAGCGGAAAACGTTGGGCTTTTTGTTATTAATTTTTAGTTTTTTCTTATTTTATTCAGAAAGTGCTGTTTGTAGCAATTCTACTTTATACTTTATGCAACTTATCAATGCTTTCTTTACAATCTAAGATTGATTGTGTGACTATTTCTTAAGGTCTTAAGATAAAGTTATGCTCTCTTTTACTAGAGGGCAACACAGCGCAACTTTGTGTTTGCAAGAAAAAACAAATGAGCCAGTTTTGGTGGTATGCACCTGTAATCCCAGCTACTCAGGAGGCTGAAAGGGGAGGATCATTTGAGGCCTGGAGGTAAGGGCTGTAGTGAGCCAAGATTGTGCCACTGCTCTGCAACCTGGGTGACAGAGTGAAACCCTGTCTCAAACAAAAACAAACAAAAGCAGTGTATAAATTTCAATATATACTAATAAATATACCTCATTGATTATGTTATGAATACCCATATCTTTAATTATTTTTGATCCACTTGGTCTTTTACTGAAATTAGTATTTAAAATCTCTTACAATAAGCATTTCTGTCTCCTTTACTCTCTTGTAGTTTCTGCTTTCAAAGATTGCTGTATTATTTTGTACATAAATATTAGAGTCTATCATGTATTTATTATGAATTGTAGCTTTCACTTTAAAAAGTATCTTTCTTTTTCAGGTTCCTTTTCGAGCTTTCTGGCTCCTAATTTGACTTACCTGATATAAATATTATAACCCTGGTTTTCTTATTGTTTCCATTTGACTGGTATAACTTTGATTTTTACTTTATTTTCAGCCTATTTGAATCACTTCATTTTAGGTGGGTCTCTAATACACAACATATAAGGGAGTATTGCTTTGTGAACCAAATTGAGATATTTTTCATTAACTCTGTAAGTTAAATCTATTCTCATTTATTGGTATGACTAATATTTTTTAATTTAACTGCCATATTATAACTGCTATATGTATTATTTTATATTTTCTGTGTTTCTTTAAATAATGTTTTCTTTGCATTTTAAAAAATATTTTTATATTTAGGAAGTTTTATATTTTTGTTTCAGATGTTACCTTTGTAATTACACTTCATATAATTTAATTGATACTGTATTTTCTTACATTAATATTTAATATATTGGGTTTTGGTATTTAGTGTCAGTATTTAATGATGCCTACCTATTGCCTATGCAATAATCAATAAACTAATTAATCCTTTCTCTTCCTCTCATTTCTTCAGCTGTAATTATTTTTTCCAAAACATAACTTTTATATATTATTCTTTCAACCTTGTCTCCACCTTTGTTTTCATCTTAAATCTGTAATGAAATATGTAATTTCTTCACCTACAGCCTTTTTGTCAGAGTTTCTCCAATTATCTCTTGATCGAATGAAGGTCATTCTCTACCTAATTTCTCAAGGAGAGCTCACGGGCAGAGAAATCTCTCAGTTCTTGAATATTTAAAAATTTTCTATATCCTTGGTACTTGAAGGACAGTTTGTTTGGGTATAAAATCATTGGTTCACACTTTTTATATTTGAGTTTTTTGAAAATACTGCTTCATTTTTGCTTGTGTTAAATGTGGTTTTGAAGGTCTGATGCCAATATAATTCTTTTTGTCTTATAAATCCTGTTATAATATTGCCTAGAAGCCTTGAGGATTTTTTTAAGTTTAATATTTTTAATAATATATGTCACTAAGTTGATTGCTCAGGCAAATTTTCCTGGGAACTTGGTTAGCCCTCAATATGTAGATTGAGGTTTTCTTTCATTTCTGGAAAGTTTATTGGATTGTAGTTTTAAATATTGTCTCTCCTCAGTGGTTTTCTTTTGCTTTATATACCTGTTGAATTTTTAAAATGTCTCCTGCTTTTTCTTTTTTGTCTTTCTCCTTGTGTTTTCTCTTTTACTTAGTTTACTATTTCATTTTTCTCTTTTTAGCTGTTTCCCTGCTTTTATTCAATGCCTCATTAAATTCTAAAAAATGTATTCTCCTTTGGGGATCTTATAATTTTGTTGTCATTTTTATGTTTTTTTTTTCTTTTTCTTTCATTTCTTTCCTGAGTTCAGTCACTTCTCATTACATTCCTTCCTGGTTTGTGTATACTTTTGTTTTTAATTTTTATATTTCTGACTCAAGATATTTTAATTTCATATCTCTGATTTTTTTAAGCTTATTTATCTCAGGATAGAGTGTTGTGATAAAGTTTTCTTCTATTTGAGTGATACTTTTGGGAGTGAGAGCAATTATCAGCAGAATGTTTTAATTATCTTGTTTTCTATTTTCTTCTTATTAGTAGCTTTGTATGATAAATAATTCTTGCATCTTTATATCTCTTGGGTAACTATTACGGTTTGAGGTTGTTAATGAGATTATCGTTGAAGAACACATTCCTTTAGATAAGAAGATCATAGTATCTTTAGTTGATGACACTTTCTGTTTCTATCAGTGAGGATACAGTTGTTTCCTTTGACATTTTTAGTTTATTTTGGTCTCAAGGGATTCTCTGAAATTTCTCCTGTTGCTTCTTCTACCCTTCACCTCACAGTTTTCAGTGTTTTTCTCTTCTGTTTTAGCCTTGTATCTCCTCAGAACTGTCTGTCACCTTTCCAAAACCACCTCTTTGAATCCTATGTATGTTTTTAAATCTTTTTTCTGTTTTCATAGGTTTTTTTTTTTTTTTTTCAGTATTTTTGCTCATAAGGAAAACTTTCTCTTTTTGGGATGATTTTATCTCCAACTTTTGTTCTCTATTTAGCATGGTTTTTCTGAACCTCCTTGCCTCTCTGCAAATACTTGTAACAGAGGTTTCATAAATAGGCATGCTGGGAATTTGAATTTAATGTAATTTTTATTATTATTGATTTTAATTACTTTAAATTTAAAATTTGTAATGCTGGACCTATGAAAGATCTGTGGTTCCTTCATTTGTTTGTTGTTTATTGGCATAGTTTTGGAGAATGCCTAGAGGAATTTGGATTTATACAATTGCCCAGCTACCTGGAAATCCTCAATTGTGACTCAATTGTTTTATCAGTGAGAAAACCAAGACTTTATAAGTTAGAATAACTATAAAACCCAGGTTATGGATGGCACAGCCACTTAACCACCATCCATGCTGCATCTGAAATTATAAATATAGCTTACATTTGCTGTGTATCCAATCAACATGTATTATTCAGTTGATTAGTCCAGGAAAAAAGTTTGGCCTGATAGCAGAATAGAACACCAAAGTGGACAAGCTGTTTTAGGGAATAACATTACAATAATATGAGTCTGTGCTGTAAGGGACATGAGTAAGTAAGCCCAGTATAGACAGATAAAGTGTCAAAATAAGCAATGTAAAGTGAATGAGAATATACAATGAGAGAAAGCAACTTCAGCAATAGTGAAAAAGTAAAAGTTATGTCAGCGTTAGGAGAGTGCCATTTGTTTTCAGGGAAAGAGATCATCATAGCATTAGCTTAAGTCCATGATAAGCACAATTAGGAAAATACATGTACACTTTTCTGAAAGCTTAAAAGCCAAATAAAATTTCTGGTGTATAACAAAGCTTTTGGAAAATCTCCACCATTATTCTCATCTGAAAAACTGAGATTTGTTATTTGCTTGGTATGTGTGACCTTGTTCTGAAAATGGGAAGATGTATTTTCAATGGAGTAGTCCCTTTCAAATGTTTGAGGACCAGAAACATGAAGCTGTAAGGGCATAGATAATTATCCCTTGAAGACTCAAAAGCAAGTGAATTTGTAAATATGCAGAAATTTAGGTGCCTTTAGAAGAACTAAATGTTCCCAAGGATACGTTGCTTTTCCATGCATCAGATTGATTCTGAGACTGGCCAGCCTAACCTTTGGATTCAGGGAGTGCTTACTGTGAAACAACTGTGAGTTCATCATGTTCCTCAAGAACATGTTGTTCTTGTTTTCCAAGGTTATCGAGGGACCACCAAAAACGGGTTAAAACCACATCTGTGTTAACACCAACCTGGTATGTTTCTGGCAAACAAGCCTAAGGTTCTGATGTTTAGTTGTTTGTTTGTAATTTTCATATACTTTTCAGAAGAAATGTGACCTGGTGCAGGAAAACAGGGAGTGATTCTTTAACATTTCATTAGTTTTATGTTTCAATGTTTTATTTTATATTTATAAAATGTTTATTTTATCCATATGATATGGTTTGGTTGTGCCCCCACCCAAATCTCAACTTGAATTGTATCTTCCAGAATTCTCACGTGTTGTGGGAGGGACCCAGAGGGAGGTAAATGAATCATGGGGGCCAGTCTTTCCCATGCTATTCTTGTGCATAAGTCTCATGAGATCTGATGAATTTATCAAGGGTTTCCTCCTTTGCTTCTTCTTCATATTCTCTTGCTGCTGCCATGTAAGAAGTGCCTTTTACCTCCCGCCATGATTCTCAGGCCTCCCCAGCCATGTGGAACTGTAAGTCCAATTAAACCTCTTATTCTTCCCAGTCTTGGATATGTCCTTATCAGCAGCACGAAAATGGACTAATACAGTAAATTGGTACCGGTAGAGTGGGGTGTTGCTGAAATGATACCCGAAAATGTGGAAGTAACTTTGGAACTGGGTAACAGGCAAAGGTTGGAACAGTTTGGAAACCTCAGAAGAAGACAGGAAAATGTGGGAAAGTTTGGAGCTTCCTAGAGACTTGTTGAATGGCTTTGCACACAATGCTGATAGCGATATGAACAATAAGGTTCAGGCTGAAATGGTCTCAGATGGAAATGAGGAACTTGTTAGGAACTGGAGCAAATGTGACTCTTGTTATGTTTTAGCAAAAGGATTGGCAGCATTTTGACCCTGTCCTAGAGATTTGTGGAACTTTGAACTTGAGAAAGATGATTTAGGGTATCTGGCAGAAGAAATTTCTAAGTAGCAAAGCATTCAAGATGTGACTTGGGTGCTGCTGAAGGTGTTCAGTTTTATAAGGGAAACAGAGCATAATAGTTGGGAAAATTTGCAGCCTGACTATACAATAGAAAAGAAAAACCCATTTTCTGGGGAGAAATTCAAGCAGGCTGCAGAAATTTGCATAAGTAGCAAGGAGCCTCATGTTAATCCCCAAGACTATGGGGAAAATATCTCCAGACCATGTCAGAGACCTTCATGGCAGCCCCTCCCATCACAGGCCCAGAGGCCCAGGAGGAAAAAATTGTTTTGTGGGCCAGGTCCAGGGTCCCTGTGCTGTGTGCATGAAAGCTGACTTGGTGCCCTGTGTCCTGGCTGCTCCAGCACTGATTGAAAGGGGCCAATGTACAGCTTGGGCTGTGGCTTCAGGGGGTGGAAGCCCCAGGTCTTGGCAGCTTTCACATGGTGTTGAGCTTGCAGGTACACCAAAGTCAAGAATTGAGGTTTGGTAATCTCTGCCTAGATTTCAGAAGATATATGGAAATGGCTGAATGGCCAGGCAAAAGTTTGCTGCAGGGGTGGGGCCCTAATGGAGAACCTCTACTATGACAGTGCAGAAGGGAAATATGGGGTTGGAGCCCTCACACAGTGTTCCTACTGGGCCACTATTTAGTGGAGCTTTGAGAAGAGGGCCACTGTCCTCCATACCCCAGAATGGTAGATCCACTGACAGCTTGCACAGTGCACCTGGAAAAACCACAGACAGTCAATGTCAGCCCATGAAAGCAGCCAGGAGAGAGGCTGTACCCTGCAAAGCCACAGGGGTGGAGCTGCCCAAGATGATGGAAACCTACCTCTTGCATTAGTGTCACCTGGATGTGAGACCTGGAGTCAAAGGAGATCATTTTGGAGCATTAAAATTTGACTGTCCCATGGATTTCAAACTTGTCTGGGCCCTGTAACCCCTTTATTTTGGCCATTTTCTCTCATTTGGAATGGCTGTATTTGCCCAATACCTGTACCCCCGCTGTATCTAGGAAGTAACTAGCTTGGTCTTGATTTTACAGGCTCATAGGCAGAAGGGACTTGCCTTGTTTCAGATCAGACTTTTGACTGTGGATTTTTGGGTTAATGCTGAAATGAGTTAAGACTTTGGGGGACTATTGGGAAGGTATGATTGGTTTTGAAATGTAAGATCATGAAATTTGGTGTGTCTAGGGGTGGAATGATATGGTTTGGCTATGTCCCCACCCAAATATCAACTTGAATTGTATCTCCCAGAATTCCCACATGTTGTGTGGGGGACCCACGGGGATGTAACTGAATAATGTGGGCCAGTCTTTCCCACGCTATTCTTGGGATTGTGAGTAAATCTCATGAGATCTGATGGGTTTATCAGGGGTTTCTGCTGTTGCTTCTTCCTCATTTTCTCTGCCACCATGTAAGAAATGCCTTTCGCCTCCCACCATGATTCTGAGGCCTCCCCAGCCACGTGGAACTGTAAGTACAATTCAACCTCTTTTTCTTTTCAGTTTCAGGTGTCTTTATCAGCAGTGTGAAAATGGACTAATACAGCATATTTCTTAAATCAATGGGTGTTCCACTAACACAAACCAGAGAAGAAGCTTCTTAGTGGAAAAATCTAATTCTTGGGAACATCAGTAATATTTAAATTACATTCTTGTTGAAATGCAGATGCAGGATTTTTGGGGGACTATACAGAAAATGTATTAAAATTTAGGGACAACAATTCCTTGTTTTATAGTAGAGTAACACTTAAGACACATGGTCATCTACTTCATTTGACATTGTTGATTGTTCTCTCTCTCTTGAACATTTTCTTTATTGTCATACTCTGACCTCTTCCTCTTTTGGGGAGAAAAAAGTGGTGTTTATTTTTGTAATTTTAGATTTGTCTTATTGTGGTAAAATACACATAATATTTACAGTCTTAACTATTTTTAAGTGTATAGTTCTATGGTATTAAGTACATTTATATTATTGAGTGACCATCACTCTCATCCATCTCTGAAACACTTTTCATCTTGTAAAACTGAAACTCTTTACCCATTAAACAATAATTCATCATTTATCTCTGTCCCCAACCCCTGGCAACCAGCATTCTATGTTGTGTTTCTGTGATTTTAACTACTCTAGGTATTCTGGATAATTGGAATCATACAGTATTTGTCTTTTTGTGACTGACTTCACATAGCATAATGTTCTCAAGGTTCACTTATGTTGTAACATATGTTAGCAATTCCTTTCTTTTTAAGGATGAATGAAACTCCATTGTGTATATATAGTACATTTTGTTTAACATTTATCTGTAGATGGACACTTGTTTGGCTCCCACAGTTCAGCTATTGTGAATAATGCTGCTATAAATGTTAGTGTATAACTATCTGTTCAAGACCCTTCAATTCTTCTGGGTATATATTCAAGAGTGGAATTGCTGGATCATAGGGTAATTTTTTTAATTTTTTTTATTTTTTGAGGAACTACCATACAGCTTCCACAGTGGTTGTATCATTTTACATTTCCACCAACATTGCTCAAGGATTCCAATTTTTCCACATATTTGCCAGTACTTATTGTCAGTGTTTCTGATAGTAATCATCTTAACGATACAGTAATATTTCCTTATGGTTTTGATTTGCATTTTTCTAATGATTGTTGATGTTAACTATCTTTTCATGTACTTATTGTCCTGGCCATTCATATATCTTCTTCTTTGGAGAATGTCTATTCAAGCCCTTTGCCCACTTTTAAATCAGGTTGTTTTATTTTTGTTGTTGAGTTTTAGGAGTTTTGTATGTTTTCTTGATATTACATTGTTTTCTCTCTTTTATGAGCATTTCTTCCTTTATCCACCCTTAAATTAATATTTCTATAAGTGTGGTCTGAAAACTATGTAATCAGAATTACTTGGGATATATGTGCAGAGTGCAAAATCTCTAAACTCACCACTCTACCTACTGAATCAGAGTCATATATTAAGGATCTTGGACAGTACATTTTTACACACACTCTGGGTAGAACCTACAGGCCTTCAAATTTGAGAACTATTTCCTTAAATGTTGGCTTTTCCAGGGTCCTCTCTTGGTTTAAATCCCACCTGCTGATATGCTGACAACTTTCAAAAGTATTGTTTTCTGTCCCGATTTCCATTTTCACATGTCCAGCAGGTCTAGACATCTCAAAGTCAAAATTTATGGAAATAAACTTATTATCTTTCCCCACAAATTTCTCCTTCATCTTTAGTCTCTATTAGCACTATAATCCATCTAGTTACTGGAATTAAAAACTTGAAAATTAGAAAACTGGAAATAATTCTTGACTTTCCCCTCTCCTTTGCCTCTCTTCCCAACCAATTAATACATTCAACTGATTTTACCTTCAGGCATTTATTAATTTTTTCACTTCTCTGTCTCCAGTATCATTGATCCAGTAAAATGGATGTCTTTGCTGGGCCATCTCCTCTCTCTTTTTTTTAAAGCACTCTTGTTACAGCCTCTAGTTTGGTTTATCTATATGCAACATGTGTCAGTTCAGGTTCCAACAGAAAACAATGAGCATTTTTAAAGTAGGACAATTCATGGAAGCTTTATTCATAGAGAGACAATTTTTTGCACGTAGGGCAACCACAACAGATGGTGTAATAGTCTGACCAAGGTACTATGACCTCTTGCCTCTATGGGATGAGGTGAGGAAATTGATTACTGGAATATGGGGAAATTAAATGGGTAAAGCTGACTGCTTTGAAAGAAGCAGAGGTCTTTGAATAATCAAGAAACACACCAGCTCAAGATGCCTTCTTGAGCTGGTGTGTTTGATGCCCTCTTGAGCTGGGTGGAAGCAAAATAAATACTCTGACTTCACTCCCAACCTCCTTCTTATCTTCCGACTGGGATTCCCATTGCCCAAACCCAAGTGGAAATCAGAAGGCATGAGAACCCTCGATGTAGTCTGTACTGGTCGCTCTCCCAGGGCAGAGCACAGAGTTGAGATGGGTGAAGAATGGATCTGGAAGGGCAATGGAACAATGAGCACACAGATCTTGACAGTGTAGCTCTGATGCTTATAAACATTTGGATTCTTTAATGTCTTATTAGGGAAAAAATGTTTTCTTTAAAATGGAACACAAAGTATACCTCATTGCCTCATTGCTTTTTTCAGCCTGGCAGTCTCTGCCTGGTTTTCTGGGTGACAGAATGTAAACTGCTTGTAGCTCCATATTCACCCCTTAGTATGTCTCTCCTCCATGATTTTGCTCAGGCCTTTACTTTTAGAGGAAATGCTATCTTCTTCATTCCAATTTCTCCCAAGAAACGGCTCAGTTATATCCCTGACTAATATCCTTCTCCCTATCTTTTACAAACATTCTGACTTGGCTAGTTACTTCCGCTCATTACTGTGTAAATCTCTCAATCATTGCATTTACCACAGTATTTCATTATTATCTATGTGTATTTCTCCCTAACTAGACTCTGAATTCTTTCAATAAGACTAATCATCTTATGTGTGTTTATAGTCACAAGGCTAAGCCTAGTGCCTCTTTGTTGAAAGAAAAAGAATGAGCTAGTAATTTCTCTCTGTCTCATCTCTCCTGCTATGCATGTGCTAATAGTCAAAAGAATCACTTTCAGATTTCTAACAAATGGTGTGCATCTAAGTACCTCTCAGTGGGGCTGGAGGCAGCATTAATATTGAAGTGGTAAGTAATGGCCAATTTTGTTTCCCTTGTAATGGAAATTGATGGAAGGAAGGTTCACTGTGGATAATTAGATTGATTTTAGTTTTACCACTTTAATATCCAGACAGTTCTTGAAAGTGATTGTTGTAATTACAGAATGACAAGCTGATGCAGAAAGCCATTCTTTATTTTTCTCTCTCCAATCTAGATTCACTGTGCCAGTAAAAAGCCTTTCTTAAATCTCCTTACTCCTCATTCTCTGCATACCTTCCTCAAAAGTGTTGTGTTTTTATTTTTAATTAACATCTTATCAGTTTATATTGAAACATGGAAGACTGAGACCATAATAAGGGTGTACAGAGTCAATCATTGTACCAAGCAATTTTCATTTAGTGTCTATAGGGTGTATGCCTTGAGTATAATCTGATATACTAAGAAGCATAAGGCAAATTTCTAGTCTGCATTCTAGAAACTTACACTAAAGTTGCTTCTGTAAAAAGAGGTGGGTATTAGAGGGGAGATGCATTTTCACAAATCCTGTTTTCTTCTGGAATAATTTTTTTCCAAAGCTTGCTTTTTATCCTCTTGATTGATTTTTTTTCTATTCTTTCTGCCCTTGGGGAACAAGTGGTACACCAAGTGTCATATAAATGCTGTTAATTTGGAGATAGCTGTGCATATCTTAGAAAGGTTTCAGAATATAGGGGAATATTTGCCAGCCATTAATGATATTCAGAATAGCTACAGCATCTCATTCACTGTAATGCTCTTCCAGTCAAATAAAGTGCCAAGGAAATAAATGCTGGCATCAACACCACAATCAATTATTTTTTATGATGACGGTGTTCTAGGTGCTATTAAAATTTTATTTCAAAACAGAAAATTCTTATTCACCTGCCATTTCTCTTTGCCATGGTGCAAGGCAGTAAAAATATGGTTTATGAAGGATCCCATCTCTCATTTATACCGGACAGCAAAGCAAATAGAGGAAGGAAAACAGGAAGCTCACTTAGGAAATAATAAAAGAACTTCTGTGAATAGAAATGAGAATAAGAAATCATAATATAAGACACTGTGATATCCTTGAAGATCGAATGTGTATTCTCCATTATTTCTGGCACAACACTTTGTACATTGTTAATTTTTGTTGAATCAAACTTAATTAATTCCAAGCATATATTTCTGCATTTCAAAAATTGTTCATGAGGAAGTCCCAGGAAGGAGTACATTTATTTAGGCATCAGATTGTATGCTGACATGTGTGCAAATATATTTTCTAAATTATGCAATATCTCATTAAAAGTAATTATGTTTGGGTTTTAGTGAATTAAAAAGAAAATATATGTATATGTGTGTGTGTGTGTGTATATGTATATGTATATATGTATATATATACACACACACACACCATTTTCTCCACACAAAGACCACAATTTTATTCTGCATCAAAGGATCTTATAATTTAACCGGTTTGTCAGTGTAAGGAATTGGATGCACTCAGTGCCTTTTCCTTGCTGATGTCCTATAGAAGCTTGCTCACATGGTTTTGTTATAATTAAAGTTGAAAATGGGTAATCCAACACTTAGAAATAACATTAGCTTTTAAGAAAGTAAACTATACTCTTTAGGAGTATGGACACTGGAGTTAAAATAATACAAGTGGTTTGCACCCAGGTCATGCTGCTTACTATGTGACCTAGGGATATTTCACTTGGTCTCCTAAGCATTAATTTCTTCATTTGACTATGTGGATAGTAACACTCTTCAAATTAGAGTTTTATAAGTATCAAATGAGATCATGTATACAAAATTCTTTCCATGCTCTTTGACAGATAGTAAGTAATCTATAATTGATAGCTATTAATAATAATCATGGAAAATTAACTTGCAAAAGGGCAATAATTTAAATGGATTACTGAAAGCTTTTCTCTAACAAAAAGTGAGACTGTAATTTAAGATAAAAACGGACTATTTCAGTATGTCTAAAGACCTTAAAGAGTCAAATGTAATTAATAAAATCTAAAAAGAACATTTGTCAACAAAGATAATGGGAAGTAAAAAGCACCATGAGCAGTGCTCATCCGAAGCAGGAGAGGAAGAGCCCACTGTGTCCTGGACTCACCTCCTCTCTCTTTTAGTGGTCAGCTTGTATCCAAGCATCATTTCCTTCAGTAGGCCTTTCCAGTCTCTCTAGATTAAATCCTTCATTTGTGTGTTTTCTGCATTACAGCTTTTTGAGGTTCAGGTTACCTAACAATTAAATCTCTACTTCCCCACTTGAGTTCTGAATCAAATGAGAATTAGACTAAAGATTATAGCAGGTGGAGGCAAAAGTACCACCCCGCTTACTAATATAGTGAATATTGGAGAATGTAGCTTATATTTGCTACTAAATAGACTTTCTATCCTGAACTGCAGAATTGGGGCTATCAATAGCTGCACACAGTGATGGATGCTTGAGCACAGTCTTGTCCCACCACATGGCAGAGGAGAGCAAATGGGGGAGAATAAGTAGGAATTGGGGGTTATGCATACCCAATTTCCTTATTGTAAACTAACCTTTAAGAAAATTTACTCCTCCTCCCTAGGAGACAAGTGGTGAGAAGACAGGGACAATTCAGGTTATGTTCATGGAATATCCAGGTTAAGCTCCCTCCACAGGGAAGGAAATATTAGAAATAGGAAGTAAGTGCTCCCCAGCCAGGGTTCTCCAGAGTAACAGAGTCAATAGGATGTGTGTGTATAAACTAAACACATGTAGAAAGAAATTCATTACAAGGAATTGGCTCATGTGATTATGGAAGTTGGCAAGTCCCCAGATCGACAGGGTGAGCCAGCAAGCAGGAGATCCAGGAAAGTTGATGGCTTCGTTTTAATCAAAGTTCAAAGACCTCAGGATTAGGAGAGCCAATCATGTAGTTTTCATCCAAAGGCAAGCAGATCGAGAACCAGGAAGAGCTTATGCTGCAGTTCAAGTTCAAAGGCAGAAAAAAAACCAGTGTCCTGGTATAAACGCTATCAGGCAGGAGAAATTGTTTCTTACTCAGGGGGAGGTCAACCTTTTTGTTCTATTAGATCTACAACTGACTGTTTGAGGTCCACCCATATTAGGAAGGGCAAACTGCTTTATTTAGTCTACTCATTTAAGTGTTAATGTCATGCAAAAATTCCTGCAGAAACACCCAGAATGTTTGACCAGACATCTGGTTACTGCACAGTTCAGTTGCATTGACACATACAATTAACCATCACAACACACCCCACTCCAAACGATAACAGCTGTCATATATTGTAATAGTTATTTGATACACGTCTTATTATAATTTAAGCATTGTTAGGGGAAAATATCAATTTGATTGGTTGATTACTATATAACCAGCACCAAGCAAAAGAATGGCTTATGTTAGGTCTGCTCAATAGATATTGAGAAATAACTAAATGAATGAAAAGCAAATTCACCAGCTCAGATTTCTTGACTGCTACAACCCTACCATGGTATTGTATACATTAAGCTGTTACAAACCATATCATTAGATGTTTAAATAATATTATGTTATCATTGTGCATAGAATGTGCAAGAAACTGTGTACATTATACATAAAGTGGTTAGTTTTCCAAAGGTGGATAATAGTAATCACAGAGCAAATCACTCTGATTCAATACTTGCCACAAACCTGAAGGGAAAGAGTGGGTCACAGATATGATCACTTTGTTTTACTTGTAAATTAACACACTCATATCAAGGACATCCTTGGCAGACTTCTGTCCCTAAGATTAAGGGTTCTCTTTTCTGACTTGTCAATATCAAACTGCTGAGACAGCCAGATGAGAAGTATATTGGTCTTGTTTACCTAGCTGATATCTCTCCATTAGACTTCTAGATGTCCAACTGGACAGCTTTTCTGTGACACAGAAAACAGTGACATAGCTGTTGCTTTCCAGGTCCCAATAAATTAAACTCTCTGAATAGTTCATCTGTCTCTACAAATCTGTCTCCTCTACTATAGGACAGAATTCATTAAAGGAGGGACTGCATCTGATTAATCTCTATAGCAGCAGTGCCTTATGTGGAACCCAAGACAGAGAAGTTATTCTCTGTCTTATTCAATTAAACTCTGCTTGAGTGAGTGAGGCATCCATATTCTCCAGTCTGAAATTGGTGTCTGGAGTTTGGGAATAGTATCCAGAGTTGGAACAGAATTTAGTTTTGTGCAAAACATAGTGGTTTGGCAGGATTATATGTATACCCTGGATTCCTTTCTCTAACAAATAAACTAATTAACATACACATAATTTAAAAGGCATATTTGATATGACAACTTATTCATCAAGTAACTGATTTTTTATACGCATTTGCTATGCATTGAAAGCTTATTGTTGAGAGACCAAAGATGTTTACAGTTTAGATAAGTAAATAGATAAAAATACGATATAGTTTATTATCAAGAGCTAAGATCTGGGTAGAGAACATAAACAAAATGCTATTTGGCTAAAATACGTGGCAAAAGTTCTGTAGAATAAATTAGACTATAATTGTTTCTTAAAAGTTGATGCAATTGGATAGATTAAAGGGAGAATAAAAATTCCAAGGTGACTGGAAAACATAAAGAAGGGCAAAGAACCAGGATTCAGAGTATGGCATGAGGAGAAGCTGGCTCAAGATAAAGTATCACACTCACACATCACTCACACTCACACATCAGTCACACACTCTCCCACAGGCAACCACATTCCACCAAGTGTTCTCATAGCTTCAATAACCAATTCTCTACTTGCCCAGCTGTTTATCCCTTTTCCCACACTTGAGCTCTTTAGGATGTTCAGTCATTCTTCATATAAACCAAAGATGCTTTTTCAAATCCAAAACATGAAAGTAAGTAAACATCAACCTGCAATGAATTACCCAAACTATTTTTTCTTTCAGACTTTAAGTCATAAAAACAACAATGACAAAAGTTATGTGGAATCATAAATTGCATAACATTCTTATCCTGTGCAGCAACGAAGTAGGAAAAAGAAAGTTTTATAAAAGATCTAGACTCAAGTGTTGTTACTTAATTGCTATTGAACTTTGGGTGAAAGTATTCAAATTTAAAAAATAATAAGAATATCAAAGATTAAGGAAGGTTGTTGGACATCTCAATGAAAGGGAATGCAGATATTTAATTTTATTCATTATACTACATTTTTAAAGCAAGAGTACTATGAAAATACTGTGTGTGTATATATATATATATATACACACACACATATATAATGTACAATGTGTGTTCCAAGGGAACTCTTACATTCTGAATGTTTGTGACCTCTCATAATTTATATGCTGAAATTTAATCACCAATGTAATGTTACTAGGAGGTGGGGCCCTTGGGAGGTGATTAGGTCACTTCACAAAAGGTGGAATCCTTATGAATGGAATTAGTGCCCTTACAAAACAGGCTCTAGAGAGCTGCCTTGTGTCTTCCACCATGTGACGACACACTGAAGAGCCATCTATGAGTCAGAAAGCAGGTCCTCACCAGGCACCAAATCTGCTGGTACCTTGATCTTGAACTCCCCAGCCTTCATTCAAACATTGCTATTGTTTACAAAACATCAGTCTATGATATTTTGTTACAGCATCCTGAATGGGGTAAGACAGGTGCATTGACTGCTCTCTATTAGGAAGCTATTGGTGAAATTATTTTACAATTAAGGAGTATCACTTTAGATTGTTATTATTTCCAGAATATTCCAAAGGACCACCTGTGGTACAAAAGAATCCAGTACCTCCTTTATATCTTTCCTAGTTCATTAATAGGGTAAAAAACAGGACGATCTAAGCTCACATTGTATTTGTCCGTAATAATTTTAAAACAAGGCTGTGAAGGAGACCATGCTTTCTGTTCATTCATATCTTATAGAGTAAATCATGGTCCCTCCAGATTCATACGTTGAAGCACTGACTGTATTTGGAGAGAAACTTTAAGAAGATAATTAAGATGATGAAATAAGGTCATAAGGGTAGGACCCTAATCCAAAAGGACTGGTGTTTTCACAGGAAGAGGAAGAGACACCAGAGCTCTCTCTTGGTGCACACAGAAGAAAGGACTTGTGAGGAAACAGTGAGAAGGCAATTGTCTGCAAGCCAGGGAGAGAAGCCGCACCCGAAAACTGCTCTTCTGACACCTTGTATTTGCATGTCTATCCTCTAGAATTGTGAGAAAGGAAATTCCTGTTTAAGCCACCCAGTTTATGGCATTTTGTTATGGCAGCCCAAGCAGACTAATACATGTACTAAAACATTTCTTAGTATAATTTTAGTTAGTATATTTAATGAATGTCAAATCTGTTTCTGTAATGTCTACTCTGACAGTATACTCTAAAATAATGCACACTTTTATTCCACAAAGTCTAAATATCTTTAAACTGCTAAAAGTTAAAAAACAGTATTTCTGGGAGAAAGTATACAGAATTTGATATGCTTACGGGTTAATATGCTTTATTAATTTTCATGGGATTACTTCAATTGTGAATCTATCTAATGGTGAATTAAATGTCCATTATCATAATTGCCGTTATGTTATGTTGATTTTAAATTTTGTCTAGAGTCAGTACATGACTAAAACATAGTAGATGTCCTCCTAATTGTAAATGATTATAATTTTAATAACTTCAATTTGACACAACATTATCTTTGCATGGATTATTTGCATAATATTTATGTTATCTTTTTATGGAGTTTAGGCAATAAATTCCAATGCATTACATGGACCAATTTGCTTTCAGGAATTTTGTCTTTGTCTTTTTAAAGGCAAATGAACTGGCAGCCTTCCTAGTAATGTCCAAGAGACAAATGCCAATCATTCTAATTAGATTTCCCTCATGCTTTTTCAGTATATGCTTTGTCCTGAATAAGACTTAGCCTTTTAAAGAACAGCATTAGAGTCAATGGTTGATATTAGACACATGTGATAATAGAATTATACCATAAGCATAACCTGAACCCGAATCAGACCTTGCACAATGGGATCCTCTTGTCTTAACCCTGAAACTTGCTGAGGTTACTCCGTTTCTAAGTACTCTAGGACTCATTGGATGGGGAATTCTGGAATGAGAAATCCACACTCAATCCTGTTGTCTTTCATTCTGTATCTCAACTTCATTGTTGTAGGTGCCTCTGGATCCTTCATGTACTTGTATCAAAACATACTGAAAGAACACTTAAATTCCCAAATGAAAATTCACATTATTTTAGATATTTCTAGGGTATAAAATGAAAGTATTATAGATTCTGCCTACTTCATGGAATGTCAATGTTCTGTGTGTTTCTTTCAGGGCAGCGCAATAATGTCAGGAGCTGAAAATGAAGGCGTACTTGCTGTCCTTTAGATAGCCCCATGTTATCCCAATAGTTTCTCTAATGGTTCTCGTCTCTATTCAGATTCAGTTCATGTTTCAACTTCAGGATCTGACAGTTTATTTTTTGGACCTATAAAGACAACAGGAACATGTATTAAAGAGAAGACCTACTATGAAGTCATTCTGTAGGAACCCAGAATAAGGCAGTGGTTGAAGTTCAGTTTAAACCTGTTTCCAGAGAAAATACATGAACAAAGTATAAGTGCATTGGTTTAGGCTGGCAAAAACAAAAATGATTTTTATAAAAGGACAAAAACCAGTTCTTTAGCATTGGTCATCTTGGGCTATTTATAGAGAATTCTGGCCTTGAAACTCTGTGTCCTAAAAATAGGGGTGAAAGCTTTACCCTGACCTACTTACTCCCTCATGAGCAGCCCAAATTCACCTGACTTTTTCAGAATTTCCACTTGGCACTGGTACCCTCCAACAAGAGAAGGAACATGAATCTTGCTTTTGGTGTTCAATGTTCAATCAAGGTTGGAAGCAACAGGTAGTGTGAAGGATAAGATACTAGCTGAAAAGAAACCAAGCAAATACAGGGTGGGGCATGGGGCAGGTTAAGACTGGAAACTATAATAACCTATAAACTTTCCAACCCATTCTTTCCAACTCTTAAGAAAAGGTGCATTAAAAAATGCTTTATAGCAGGGATAAAAAACATTTTTTGTAAAAGGCCAAATGGTAAATATTTTAAGTTTCCTGGGTCATATGCTGTCTATTGCCAACTACTCAACTCTACCACCGCAATGCAAAAGCAGCCATAAATAATGTGTCAATGAATGAGTGTGGCTATGTTTCAGTAAAACTCTTGGAGACTGAAATTTGAATTTCATATAATTTACACATACATGAAATATTCATCTACTTTTGACTTTTTCCCAACCATTAAAATATATTAAAAACAGGCCAGGCATGGTGGCTTACACCTGTAATCCCAGCACTATGGGAAGACAAGGCAGGTGGATCACAAGGTCAAGAGATCAAGAGCATTCTGGCCACATGGTAAAACCCTATCTTTACTAAAAATACAAAAATTAGCTAGGCATGATGGCACGTGCCTGTAGTCCCAGCTACTTGGAAGGTTGAGGCAGAAGAATAGCTTGAATCCAGGAAGTGGAGGTTGCAGTAAGCCGAGATCACGCCACAGCACTCCAGCCTGGCAACAGAGCAAGACTCTGTCTCAAAAAACAAAACAAAACAAAAAACAAAACAACAACAACAACAACAGAAAATATATTAAAAACAGTTTTGGCTTGCAGACCAAATAAATGGTGGTGGGTAGGATTTGTCCTAGGGCCATAGTTTGCTGACCCTGGTTTATAGACTCATTTGATGCATATGTAGCATGGCTTCCAGTCTTCTGCTCACTCCACTTGGTTATGGAGGTCTGGATAAGTGCGTAATGCTTTGAGCTTATTGTGTGAGTGGAGAAGAAAGTGGTAGGGGGCCCTTAGATTCTAGCAAGTGGAAGTCTTTGGTCTCCAACCCACAACATGCAGCTGCTCACCTGTACTGCATCATCGCTGAAACTGGAAAAGCTAGCCTCTCTGAGCAGATGAGATAGAAAAAGGCACAATCTCTGGACATATAAAATAGAAAAATGAGTCTCCTCTAGACTAATAAAAATAGAAAAGATGCCTGGGTAGATTCACTGGGCCCCTTCTTCCCATGGTTGACCTTCATGTCAGGACTGCAATTTTATGACAAGCGAGGAAGAAGAACATTTCAGCTCTCACTTAGCTGTGCCACCATACTCAGGAGATCTCCCCCAAAGCTCATAAAAACTGATATGTTCAATTTTTTCTCAAAAAAAAAAATTCATTTTATTTCCTAGAGTGAAAGCACCTGCTTGCCTAGTGTTTGTGGCATTGGGATAGGGAGGAGGGATGAAAGAATCTATGGATATATGAAAAGACTTGCATTTCTATCCTGTTTAAAATAAACTACATCTCACCCTAAATCTCCATTGAAAATGGAATTCTGGGTTTCAATGAAAGACAGACTACCTTCTCTTCCGGATGCTCTTTTCTTATGTTACTCCAACAAGCTTTACAAGTATCCATTAGCAGTTCACCTGCTCACCTTTCCTATCTGTTTACATCTCTTATGGGATGGAAGATTTCCCCATTTCTGTCTTCAATATTTATGGGAAGAGAAGCTTCTTTTTTCCTTTCTTCCCATTTTAGAGAGTGTGAGGAGGAAAGAAGATAAATCCATGGGTTAAGTTTGTCATCCTGGACAGAGGAATACAAATTTTTCATAAAAAAGTAATCACAATGATTATAACGTAGGTAGATTGGACCACTTTGAGAAACCTTGCTTAAGCTAACCTCTTTCTTTTTGTGTCCCTCTCCCACCTACAGCATAGGGTTAGGATTCAGACAGGGATTCAGACTGTCAAGTAAACCATTCATTAGCTGGGGGAAGTTGAACACTGTTCAAAGTTATATATATATATATATATATATATATCTAACTATCTATCTATATATCTTTTATATATATTTATATTTACATTGTTTCACGTGTCTGTGTGAAGAGAGTCCACCAAACAGGCTGTGTGTGAGCAACAAGGCTGTTTATTTCACCTGGGTGCACGCGGGCTGAGTCTGAAAAAGGAGTCAGCAAAGGGTGGTGGACTATCATTAGTTCTTATAGGTTTTGGGATAAGCGGTGGAGTTAAGAGCAATGTTTTGGGGGCAGGAAGTGGATCTCACAAAGTACATTCTCAAGGATGGGGAGAATAATAAAGAAACTTCTTAAGGGTGGGGGAGATTACAAAGTACATTGATCAAGTTAGGGTGGGGCAGAAACAAATCACAATGGTGGAATGTCATCAGTTAAGGCTATTTTCACTTCTGTGGATCTTCAGTTGCTACAGGCCATCTGGATGTATATGTGCAGGTCACTGGGGATATGATGGCTTAGCTTGGGCTTAGAGGCCTGGCATACATAATCTTATTTGAGCTTCACAAATGAAGCAAGTAATGTTGACGGTTTTACCCACTTACAGATGGGGAAATTAAATTCTAGCAAGTTTGGCAAGGTTAAATATACTCTTGGTCATCATACCATATTATCAATATCGTATACCATATCATTACACTATACAGTGATATTATCTCATTGGTTTACTGTGAGTATCAAATGGCAAATAAAGGTAGGATGCCTGGCACATAGTGCTCAATAAATGTCTTAGTCATTTTTTTTGTAAAAGTTGTTCTACTTTGTCTAATTATTTTTATTTCTTCATTCTCACAGTGACCACATTTTCTAAAACAAATTAATCATAGACAGTTGGCAATGTTCACCGTTAATGTTTTAAACTGTGTTTAAGTTTTATTAACACATTTTTTGATGGTAGAGTCATATTACATTTTTGTGTTCTTCTAAGAAAACACAGATAAGACCTGGGCAGACAGTAAACATTCGAATATTTGTTGATGAACTATTTGATGAAGTATAAAGTTCATGAGACTCCCATCTGTAGTTCTGTAGGTGGTCTGGTGTGCCAATGGATGTGTCTCATATGGCATAAGTTTTCCATATGTGTCCTAATATTAACCTTAAAAAACAGGATGTATAAGTATATATGTGTATAAAATATATATTATATAAATATATATACACTTATATATGAGGACATAAATATATATACGTTTAACATATATACACATTATATATATGCCCTATATATATACACACATCTATATATATTCATAATGCTAATGTTCTGAGGGAAGATAGTGAGCTTATTTATTATTGTTTTGTACAGTGCTAAGTCCAGTACCAATACGATAGTAAATATTCTGTACCATTAATGACTGTAACAGAAAAAGGGTTCAATCATTTAGTATGTGACTCTAAAAGTAGAAAAGTTATTTTTAAATACTGAGAATTAAGCTTCATAGTTACCACTTGCTGTTTCCCATTCTTCATTCTCTACTTTCCTCTTCCACAAATACCTTCCAAATTCTATTTTCTGCAGTATCATGGGAAAAGAAAGAGAGAGATACTTGCTACTTTTGAAACACTTGCCCTTTTATTGATACCCAGGGTCAACTTTGACAATTGGCTCCATTTTTCCATGCTCACCAAAGAAAAAAATGAATAAATAAGAAATTTTGCACAATTTAAAACTTTACTGAGGACAGTGTAAAAGAAAGTTTAGTAAGGCACAGCACTACGAAACACTGAAACTAAATACCGTCAGAGAGAAAATTAATTAATGCTGATTAATGAATTTCTTTGAATGCCTAATTTTTACATAAAGATCAAAGTCAATTTTCCTTATTCAGCAGAACCAGATTCATCTAATTTCTCACCTTAATTAACGGATCTCCCTAAAAGAAGCCAAAAAAGAAAAAATTGAATGGTAATTAAATACTAATTTTGTACAGTTAAAATTATTGCAAATTACATGCAAATTGGAAAATATCATCATTAAAGGATCTTTCTCTGTGAAATTCCTAGTGCCATTATCTGAATTTATTTTACGTTGTATTCTGGGAGGATATTCAAGGCTCTGGGCAAACGGCAGCCTCTCATTTCAGAGACCTGGAGTTGACTTTTGTCAGGGCCAGTAGGAGCCTTGGTTGATAATAGCTTGAATCAAAGCAGCAGTAGCAGGAAAGGAAGGAAGGAAATAGACATACCGATGTTAAGCGGTAGAAATAACCTTTGCTCATCAAATGAAGAAAAAAAAAAAGCTCTTCTCTAAAATGAAGGTTATGAGAAGTAGGTTCTGTAGATGGAAATAAGTCACCTTGGCTTAAAATTTTTCAAATCAGTAATTAGTACTAGAATCGGGACTAAAAGTGACATGAATTTTGTATTTAAAAAGCTTTAGGCAAGATCTCTACAACTTCCATTTCATGTTGTAGATTTTGGTAATTTGGTAGCTCTTCTAGAAAAGTCTTCATTTTGCCCATTTGTTACTGTTTCCTGTTTTTTTAGAGACGATGAGTAACCAAGTACTGTTTTTGAGCAATAACTGGTTGTTGGTTGCTCTCTGTTTTTCCAGATCCAGTCTCTTTCCTTCATACCCTGCTCTAGGTACCAGGAACCTGACTTCTGTGGACTGCATCACCTGTACTCTCTTGCCCTCTGGTTGGCCAGTGGAGGCACTAGTAGGACCTCGGTGGATAGGAGGAGAAGGAAGTCAGAGTTTGTATTTTCCCCAGCTGTTGGTCTGTGTTCAGACAGTGGCTGTGTTTCTCTATTTAAAGCCACAGCTCCTTTTGCGGCAAAGCCTTTCCCACCATTACAGCAACTGTCAGGTTTCAGGAACGACAGCATCTCTTTGCCGATGACCAGGATCCCACCCCCGATTGCAGATGGTAAACACTCCCCAGAATACAGACAGTAAAGCTTCTGGCTTCTGGAGTTAATAATTCTTCTCCTGCCCTAGTTGGTGCTTTTAACTCTCTTCAAAACTCTGTAAATAGTCCCATTATTAAATGGTCTTACTTGTCACTTCTATGTGTCCTGCAAGGACCCTGACTCAAAATGATTCATATTTTTGAAGCGTGGCATCATTTATTTTTCCTTGAGGTAAGTAAAGGTAATGAGTTCTGTTTTTTGTTATTCACTTTGTTAACTCTATTGGGGATTCCGTCTATTTTCTTCCCCTCAGATATCCCTCCTCACTTCCATCTCTCCAAGGAGGCTTCTCTACCAAGTAGAGTCATATTTGTGCTCCCGCAGTCCTTTCTATATGCTCTAGGCTGGCAGTGAGTCCACCGTATTGTAATTAATCATTTATTTGCTTATCTCTTCTTCTTAAAAGTCCCTCTGCCTTATGTATCATTGTATTCCCAGACCTTGAATGGTGCCTAGAAAAACTGGTGCTCGTAAATGCTTAGTGAATGAGTTAGTATCTTGGGGTTGACTGTAGGTATTATGATGCTTTGTAATAGTTGAGTCATCTCATGGTAGTACAGTATAATGGTTATGAACGTGGTCTTTTGGCCAGACTATCAAGCTTGGATTCTGGCTCTACCATTTCACCTAGTAAGTGACCTTAAAGATATTTAACCTCAGTGCCACGGTATCTTCATGTCTTAAATGATGATAATAACAGTACTTATTTAATACAGTTGTGTGGATTCAATGACTTAAAATACATGAAGTGCTTAGGTCTGTGCTTGGCACGTAACAAGGCTATATCATATGTTTTTAATTCTTATGTAAGATACTAGTGTGGAGAGAGTTAAGATATCAAATTGATGGTAAGCAAAGAGGACATTTCAGAGCTAATTGCAAGCTAGACATAAATGCATCATCAGAATCTCAATGCCTCCATTACGAGTTTTAAAAATGAATAAAATTGATAATGTGGAACTGTTGGTCAAAAGCCCGGTCTATTGTTAGGCTCTTAGAACACCGCAGAAGACCTTATCTTCTGCTTGGACAGGGCTCACAAGCCACAAGGGCAATAGTCGTAAAATGACTTCAGTAGACATTCATTTTCAGACAGCATTGTGTTGTGTTTACTGGTAGGATTTTTACAGGACATGGGATAAGTTTATTTCTTTATTTCTTTAGTATTTGAGAGACATCTCACTTTGTTTTCCTAAATACAGATGATACTCACTGACCTTCCAGGGACTTCTGAAAATTAAAATAGAAATGTGAACAAGGCTTCTGGATGCTAAGTCCTTCAACTGTAGTTATTTTATTCTGACAATCATCCCTATCAATGGTTAGAAGCAAAATGTCTGAAGTCAGACTTTTAAGGTTTAAGTCTCTGCTCCACTTACTCCCCTTAGTCAAGGTATGACCTTAGACTGATTACTTAAATTCTGTCTCAGTTCTTTTAACTGTAAAATGAGAGTAGTAACAGGATCTACTTCATAGGGTCATCATGGGGATTACATGAGGTAATCACATAAAGCTCTTAGAAAAGGGCCTGGCACAGATTAAGTGCTCAAATTGTTAAATATTATTGTTCTTTATTTAAAATAAAAATACTCTAAGTTTCACACTAACTGTTTATATGAAAACATAGAGGCAGCTTATTAATGAAACATAAATTTAGTCATATTGTTGTTGTTATTTAAATATGTGTTTTAGGCAAGAAGAGAGACCTACTTATCTTCCCTTTCAGGATGACTACACATGTAATTTAGATCTACACAATAGATCCAAGTTCTTTCTAACAATACCTGAAGGGGTTATTTACACTCTGGACAATAAGATTACAAAAGGGTTAATGGCAAAGAAATTAGTCTCCTCAAATAAAGTTCTATATTTAGTTATTTGATGGCAAGGAATTTCCATTTTTAATTTAGTTAACTGATATGCGTGTGTGTGTGTGTGTGTGTGTGTGTAAAACAGCCAAGAGTGCCTTGGATAATGCTATGGATTCAGTTTCTGCTCTTTCTTTGAACTATTTCTACATTGCCCTCTAATCCACCATTCAGACTTGTGGATCCCTGTATTAGTCAAGATAATTTCTTGGTTTCATTGTTACAGCTGATAGAATGTTAGTATGGAGTCCTCTATCTGTGAGAGCACAAATTTCAGTCTAAATTGTAGGATTTCACCACTTGTTCTTCGAGGCTGCTGTGATTCTATAGATTACAAGTATTATTGTGCAAAGCTTGGCCACTTACTAGCCTTGCGTACTTGGGCAAGTGCCTCTCCATCCCTTACCACCACAATAAGTGAAATAATAGTACTTAGATTATAAGAATTGGAAAAATTAGTATTTATAAAATCTTTAGAACATTACTCGGCATATAGTAAATGCTATGGTTTGAATATGTCCTCTCCAAAATTTAAGTATTGATGCTGAATGGCCAATGTGATGTTACTAAGAGACGGAGGTTTTAAGAGGTGATTAGATCATGAGGACTCCCCTCTTGTGAATGGGATTAAGGTCCTTATAAAATAAACTTCCTACAGAATTTCACCCTTTTTGTTTTTCCATCTTCTGGTCTCCTGTTATGGAGATGCAACAAGAAAGCCCTCACCAAATGCCAAATTCCAGTGCCTTGCTCTTGGACTTCCCAGACTTCCCAACTGTGAGAAATGAATTTCTATTGTTCATAAATTATCCAGTCTGTGGTATTTTGTTGTACCAGTCCATTGGACAAAGACAGTAAGCCTCATATTAACATCTGTAAATTCAAATGACACAAAACCAAAATAAATAAGACACTTTACAGATCCTAAGCATTTGATAGCAGGAAAGTGACTGTGCATCTTCCAAATTTGGGGGTGATTTTAGGTTCTTTTGATTCATGAGGTATTGAATTGATAGGATTACATTGTAGAAAGATCTGTACTCATTGATTGAAGGGGCATAAAAGTGACCTTAACCTGTATTTATAGGAAAGTGGACTCTAAGCTACTTGCATAGCCAAAGTAAACACCTAAGATTTGATGTAAGTCATGTTCTAAAGGAAGTGGTCCTAAGTATTTTCAGGGCTAAAAGGTCAACACAATGCCAGAAATTGTGAGAAAGGAATTGGAAATAAAACAACAGACCTGGAAAAGTGTTCGGGAAAAGCAATTAGAAGATTCATGTTTGTCTAAGCTCTGGTGCCATGATGCTGGGCAAATCGTTTAACCTCATCGAGTCTCAGTTGCCTCATTTGCAAAACATATGCATTTCAGTACATATTTACATTGTACGATTGTTGTGAGGATTGCAGGAGTTTTGGAGTTTGTGTACTGTGTTCATTGTAAAATAAGCTAATATACTGTTGCTATTATTCTTATTGTCGATGAGGTTCTTATATTACTATTTTATAGAACCATGATGGTTCATTTTCTCTAATTCTTAGTGTACTGTGATAACCCTAGGGAAAAATTAAACTAAAATATGGAAATTATTATATATTCCCACTGCTACTGAGGAGAATGGAAAGGCCTTGCCTTTTTCTACTGCATCCCCTACCCCATTATTAACTTCTGAAACAAGCAAAAGAAAATATTTAAAAAATCAAATTTATAAGCTTAGCTTAAGGAGACAAAAATGTAAGGAAAAATTTAGAGAATATCTTCAAGCTTTTGGTTTTACCTAGTAATAAGTCACAATAATTGACTTAAACTCCTAAAATTTTAAAACTTTTCCTACTGTACATCACTATAATACTTAGGTATAGTTTGTTTAAATTACATAAAAGCATACTTTTGTCTAAAAGCAATCTTTCAATATTCTATCAGTTTAAAAAAATATAGATTAAAAAAGAAATTCCACATCCCTGCTCAATTTTGTAAATTGTAACCAATTTCTGTTGTTAAAGAAATGAAGCCATTTATAATATTTGATTATGGAAAAAGCAATTCTTATGCAAAATTTGAGCGAGGATAGACAAAACATGGCTTGCCAAAAAGAAGGGGAAAACATTCCATCCCCAGGGGGTGGTCCTTGTGAAATATCAACCCTCCTAAAGAACTAACTGGTATTGCAGAAATCTTCAAGCACTGGCCAAACATTCTTCCACCAGCTTCAAAGGTTTAACGCATTGAATTTGCCTAACAACCTTCTGAAGTTCATTTGTTATTATACCTATGTTATACATGAGGAATCCAAAGCAGGGAGAACTTTAATGAGTTGCCCAAGATGGAACAGCTAGTAAATTGTAGAGATGGCAATATGTAGAGTACAAACTCATGTTATAAAAAGTGAGGTCAATTTAAGAAAGAAATTCTCTTTAATTGTATCACAACCTTAAAATATATATGAGAAGCATTTATATATGTGTGTGTATAAATTATATAAGCATTTATATATATATATAAATTGTATAGCATATATGTGTGTATATACATATGTATTATTGCATTTATAAAACTCTGTGTGTGTGTGTTTAATATAAACATCTATGGAACAAAACACTGTGATTTAAATTTAACAGATAAAGAAACTTAACATCAATTGAAATTAAATGGCTCATGGTTGCAAGGCAGAAAACTTAAATGTGATTACTTAACCAGAACTGTGGAGAGGTATACTTGGCTGCCAAGTTATAGGGTGAGGGACTAAAAGTAAATGTGTTCAGCCCTTACCTCTTCTAGTTCAATGCTGTCTAACTGAGTTTTGATGTTTGGATGATGGTAGACATACCTTCAGAAGCTCTCAAGTTACCTAACCCAATTTTTGAAAAATTGTTTTCAGTTTGATGATAATAATAAAATATTAGCACAAAAATACCCCAGATCATCTGAATGACCACATTATAATCAAATAATGCTGATACCTCTTGTATATGTGGTTGCCATTTATAATTGCCATCTAGTACAAATCTAATTACTGTCTACCAATTAGAAATAAACAATTGTGAACTTAATATTGAATTGACTATACAGAAAATAGAAATAATGTCATGATGCATTAGAAAAGTGAAATAGGTCAGCAGAGAAAATGGTGGATGATTTAAGCCAATACAAGAGATGTGGTAGTGCAGGCTTGCTGAACTCCGAAAACAAATGCAATAGTCATCAGGACATTTAGACATGGACATCTAATTTTAGCACAGCAACTCAACCCTTCCCCAAGGAGCAGCGCAGCCTAGAGGACAAGTACGTGGACCATGGAACCAGACAGTCTGGCATAAACCCTCAGCTGTATTACTGGAAGTGTGACTTTCAGGAAATTTAATTCACTTCTCCAGATCATTTTTATCATCCGGAAAACAGGGATTATGGGAATCGTTTTGTCCTTACTTCATGGGGTTATTATAAGGCTTACATTAATATACATCAAGGACAGAGAAAAATGTCTGCAATATAGCAAACCCTAAGTAAGCTTAAGATGCTATTATTAAAAGCAATTAAATTACACTCATATTTTAAACTGATATATTGAGGTATAATTGACATAGAATAAAATGTACACACAAACAATTTGATAAGGTTTGACATATGAACATGCCCATGAAACCATCATTGAAATTAAAATAATGAACATATCTATCACCCCTAAAAGTTTCTTCATAATTTTTATTATATATCCCTCCTCCTCCTTACTGCTCCATTCCCAGGTAAGCACTACCCTGCATGCTATCTATAAGTCAGTGTGCATTTTCTAGGACTTTTAATAAATAAAATTATATAGTATGTACATTTTTCTGGCTTCTGTCACTTAGCATAATTATTTTGGATTATACATATTATATGTATCAATAGTTCATTCTGTTTTATTGATAGGCACTTTCCAATTGAATGGATTTACCACAATCTGTTTATCCATTCACTTGTTAACATATGAACCTTTTCCTGCTTTTTGGTTATTACAAATAAAGCTGCTATGAACGCTTACATAAAAGACTTTTCATGGACATGTGCTTTCATTTTTTGAGAGACTACAATAGCTGTATTATATAATAAGCGCATGTTTAGCATATTACACAACTAAAAAACTGTTTTCCAAAGTGTTTGTATTAGTTCACTTTCTTACCAACTTGTATGAGAGTTTCAGTTCCTCTACATCCTGACCACCTTGATATGACCAGTCTCTTTTGTTTTAACCATCCTAATAAGTACATACTAATAATTGTGGTTTTAATTTTTATCTTACTAATGATAAATTATGTTCAGCATCTTTTCATGTATTTAATTGTCATCCATATATCTTCTTTGTTGAAGTGCCTGTTAAAATCATTTGACCATATATTTTTGTGTGTGTGTGTTTTTATTTGGAGTTTTAGAAGCTTTTAAAAATATATTATGGGGCCAGGCGCAGTGGCTCTTGCCTGTAATTGTAGCACTTTGGGAGACTGAGGCAGGTGGATCACCTGAGGTCAGGAGTTGGAGACCAGTTTGGCCAACATGGTGAAACCCCACCTCTACTAAAAATACAAAAAAGTAAGCCAACGTGGTGGTGGGTGCCTATAATCCCAGCTACTCCGGAGGCTGAGGCATGAGAATCGCTTGAGGCCGGGGGTTGGAGATTGCAGTGAGCCAAATTCGCGCCACTTCACTCCAGTCTGGGCGAAAGAGTGAAACTCTGTCTCAAAAAATATATATATACATATTTGCTCTTGTTGTCCTGGCTGGAGTGCAATGGCATGATCTTGGCTCACTGCAACTTCCACTTCCTTGGTTCAAGCAATTCTCCTGCCTCAGTCTCCCAAGTAGCTGGGATTACAGGCATGCACTAATATGCCCAGTTAATTTTTTTGTATTTTTAGTAGAGACAGGGTTTCTCCATGTTGGTCAGGTTGGTCTTGAACTCCTGACCTCAGGTGATCCTCCCACCTAGGCCTCCCAAAGTGCTGGCATTACAGGCGTGAGCCACTGTGCTTGACCATATAATATATGTATTATATAGATGTAGATATATTATTTTATATATAATCTAATAATGTAATATAATCTATATAATTATTGTGTATTTTTATATTATATATATATGACCACATAATCAAATAATGCTGGCAGCTCTTGTGTATGTGATTGCCATTTATAATTGCCATCTAGTACAAATCTGATTACTGTGTACCAATTAGAAATATATATATCATGTATTTTATATACACAAATATAATTATATTTATATAAATATATATTATCGAATGTATATATTATGAATTAAAGACTTCTATCAGAAAGGAAATTTGCAAAATTTTTTAGTCTGTATCTTGTATTTTCATTCTCCTAACAGTGTCTTTCAAAGTACAGAAATTCTTAATTTTCATGAAGTCAAATGCTTCAATTTTTCATTTATGGATCATGCTTTTGGTTTTATATCTAAGACAAGACACAAAGATTTGCTCCTAAATTTGCTTCCATAAGTTTTATAATTTCAGGTTTCGTATTATATGGTATGAGGTAGGATAAAAGTTCATTCTGTATTTGGCTATCCAATTGTTTCAGCAGTGTTCATTGATGAGAATTTTCTTTCCTATTGAATTGCCTTTATACTGTTGTTACAAATTAATCATAGATATGTGGGTATATTTCTGAAGTCTCTGTTTTATTGCATTGATGTATTTATTTATCTTTATCCCAACATGCAATTGTCTTATCTACTTTAGCTTTATAGGAAGTCTTTAAGTTAGATAACATTTGTTCTCCAACTTTGATTTTTTTTTCAAAGTTGTTTGGGCTACTTTATATCCTCTGCATTTTTCTATGAATTTTAGAAGCAGTTAATTTCTACAACAAGCTTACTAGAATTTTACTAACATTGCAATAAATCTATAGGTCATTTTAAGGAGAAATTACATTTTAACAATACTGAGTCTTCCAATTCATGAATACAGTACATCTCTCTATTTCTTTTGGTTTTCTATCTCTTTCAGTATATTTTGTAAGTTTAAATGTAGTGATCTTTAACATACTTTGTCCTATTTCATTTCTAAGTATTTCTTATTTTTTAATCTATCTTAGTTTTTTTTTTTTTTTTAATTTCAGCTTCCAGTTATTCAGGAACACAATTCACTGTTGTATACTGACCTCATATATTTGTCATTTTGCCAAAGTTTCTTTTTTCTAGTAGCATTTGCATAGATTCTATTAGATTTTCTACTTTGATGATATAATCTGTGAATAGAGTTTTAATTATTCTTTTCCAATCTGCTTTTTATTTCTTTTTCTTGTTTTACTTTCCTAGCCAGAATTTCCAGTATAAAGTCAAATAGAAATGGTGAGAGCTGACATCTGTACTTTGTTCCTGATCCCAGGGGAGAGCATTCAGTCTTTCACTACTAAGTATGATATTAGCTGTAAGCTTTTTCATGTTCAGGACATTTTATCATGCTGAATACTTATTTGTGTTGTTATTCCTAGTTTGCTGAGAGTTTCTAACAGAAATCAATGTTCAATTTTGTCAAATTCTTCTTTCTGTATATATAGAGATGATCATGGGTTTTGTTTGTTTGCTTGTTTCTTAATCTCAATGTGGTGAATGTATTAGCCAGAGTTCAATCAGTGAAGCAGAATCACCATGTGGTCTCATAAGGGATTAATCATAAAAATTTGACCTTATGAAACTTGGGTATCTAATTAAGTAGTCTCTGTGAGTCTTCATGCCTAAGGTTGAAGCTTAAAGTCTGCAAGGCAAGTAGTTAAGAAGGAAATGTGGGACGAGTGTGGTGGCTCATGCCTGTAATCCTAGCACTTCAGGAGGCCAAAGTGGGCAGATCACGAGGTCAGGAGATTGAGACCAGCCTGGCCAATATGGTGAAACCCGATCTCACTAAAAATACAAAAATTAGCTGGATGTGGTGGTGCGCGCCTGTAGTCCCAGCTACTCGGGAGGCTGAGGCACAAGAATTGTTTGAACTTGGGAGGCAGAGGTTGCAGTCAGCTGAGATCACACCACTGCACTCCAACCTGGGTGACAGAGTGAGACTCTGTATCAAAAAAAAAAAAAAAAAAAAAGAAGAAGGAAGCGGGGATTTCAGAAGGGTTAGGTGCAACCCACAAGCCTGAGTTGGAAGCCGTGAAAAGAGACTAAAACTCATGTCACTTGTGGTTGCATCTAAGGTGAAAGCATAGGTTTCCTTCCTGAGGCTGGTATCCTTCATCATGGAACTAAATGCACACCTGCCCCAAGACTAAGAGATGCTGAAGGAGGGTCCAGGTGAAGTGGAGCAGTTGTAGGCCCAGCTGCTGCCCCAGACCAGGTTGGTGAACCAGCAGGTAAATAGCAATGTGAGCTGCAAAAAGGCTGCTGTCAGTTACCTGTCCCCTAATGTTCACGAGTCCTCTTGGTGGCCCACTTTCACAAAAAAACACACAAGACAGGATTCTTAGAAACATTTCATACTAGACAAGTTGACATGTGGCAAACACTCTGCAATGGTTTATACTGATTTATTTTTCAAGTATTATAGCAACTTTGTATTGCTAGGACAGACCCAATTTGATCATGATGTATTAACTAATACATTATTAGATTCAATTTGCTAAAAATATTTAAAATAAAAAAGTTTTCTGCAGTTTTTTTTCCTTGTACTATATTTGTCTGCTTTTGATATTAATGTTGGCCTCAGAAAATGAGTTAATAAGTATTCCTTCCTCTTCAATTTCCAAAGAGGGTTTTTTTTTTTTTATTTTAAGAATTAGTATATAACCTTGTTCAAATGTGTTTCTTTTAAAAAAAGTTTTATTTAATATATGTTGTTTATTTATTAACATTGAAGTCATGGTCAACAGTTGTATAAATCATGCCTGAATGAAGCTTATCTCAAATACTTCTTGTCATCATAAGGCACAGCCTTCTTGTGCTTAGGGATACCAGACAGTGTTTCAGCACTATGCGTGGACGTGCATTTTAAACAGCAAAATCGCCAACATAAAGTATAAAATGCAAAAATGTGGCATTAAAGAGACCACAAAGATGATACTTGCTTACACTATGACAACTAAATATATATATATACACATATTCGCATTATATGTATACATATATTCTTATCTATGTATTTCAATTCACTCTCTTTTCTGTTTTTAGAAAAAAAAATGGGGAGTAATAGGGATAGAAAGAAAAATTTTAGTTGACCTATGGAAATTGTTAGTTTATAGGAAGATTAAGAACATAGTTGGAGTACCTACTTCAAAATTCTCAAAGGCATATGGAAAACAGGTTTCCGTGGCTACAGAATGCCCAGTAAGTCAGAATTTTCTCATTTGGAACTGCTGCTGATTCTCTTGCACCCCAGAATTTAGCCAGTGCCATTGACTGCCTGGTTCCTAGTATGGCTTCTGCTACAGAAAATCTGTTCAATGAGTTTTGGCTCTTGCTATACAAGAACCCTAGGAAAACCTAGAAGTAGAGCAGGAAAATAGCTATAGTAGTATAGTAGTCAGGGACAGCTGTGACGCTTGCAGTAAAATGGTTAAAGGTTGGAGTTGGGTGTTAGACCTGGTACAAATCCATGTTTTGCTGCTATTTCATAGCTTGCGACCTTGGGCACGTTACTTAATTTAAGTTTCAAATTTCTCATCTGCAAAATATGAATAGCATCTACCTCATAAGATTTTTGTAAGGGTTATATAATACGTATGTGCAAATTGCTTAGTAAAAGTCTTTTGCACTTAATAAATGCTCAGTGGTTGTTTTTAACTTTTATTACTACTCTTACGGAAAAGGACAGTAAAAGCAAAATAGAGAAAATAGACAATAGTAGTCCTTTCAGTAATTAGGGTCAATGTGCTAATTTTTTAAAACTCTCAGTTTATTCAAAATAAAAAAAAACTACTTGTGAAATGATTTATGATTTATTATTTCCACTATGTAAGATGATGCTGCTATATAAAAGGCTTGCCAGTTGTTTTTTAAGTTTTTAAAACTCATCTCAAAGTCTAAATAAAGCATTCCTGTATTAACTGTGTGCTGTCTCATAGAGGGAGCTCTCAGGTGGACTGCTGGCTGAATCTTGGACTTCCTGTCCTGGGGCTTTATTGGTTGGGTCAGGCCCACAATGGAATGCTCTGTGCATATTTTCTAGAATGCAAGTTACATGCAATCTGCTTGAGTTTCCAGGATAAATCCATCCCTGAAGTCACTAAACACATACATATGCCTAAAGCTATCAATACATGTTATTGGAACCTGGAAAAAAAATAGTGAGTGGGATATTTTGAAATGAAATGAAAGTTTGAGATCACAGTGTGAGGTTGCTTTTTTTTTTTTTTTGGTGGAGGGAACTAAGCTTGACACCTAGCTGTAAACAAGGTCAGCTAGAGTTGAGGGTAGCTCCACATCAGTCATGTGCCAATGTGTCATGTAATGAATGACATTTCAGTCAACAGACCACATATATGACAGGAGTCCCATAATATTATAATGGAGCTGAAAAATTCCTATTGCCTAGTGACATCATAGCCCTCATAATATGATGTCATAATGCAATGCATTACTCGTGTGTTTGTGGTGATGCTGCTGTGAACAAACCTACTACACTGTCAGTTGTATAAAAGTATAACACACGTGGTTATGTATGATATATAATACTTGATAATAAACAACTATGTTACTGGTTTATGTATTTACTATTGTGAGACAAAGTAGCAAGCGTAAGGAGTCATGTTTGCTCATTCTGCTTGCCAGGAGAATTTCACAAAGGCCCTGACTGGGTGACTGAGCACAGCCCTCTGAAAAATGCCCTGAAGATGATAAGCAGGATAGAGCACAGATTCCCATGTCTCTTGCCTGAATCACTGTGTTTTTAGAAAAGATAAGTTCAATAATCCTAGCCCTTGCCTCTTCCTATACATAAGATAATGTCTGACAGGATTAATGATCGTGCCTCTATAATCTGTAACCAGATGTACCCTAGCACCCACATTTTGATGAGATTTTGCCCTAATGTAACTTCTGAGCACATTTAATGTAACTTCTGAGCACATGCAGAGCTGCTTTTGCCTGTATATAAGCTGTGGGCTGCAACACTACCTTAGAGAAGTCTAACAGAAACTCCCTGAAAGACTCTCCAAGATCGCAATCCTCTGAAAGACTTCTGAATAAAACTAACTTTAATTCTTTATAAGCCCAATTTCTCTTTAGCTGACACTATACTATACTTGTAATCACTATTTTTGAGTGTACTTCTTCTACCTTTTTTTTTTTTAAGTTAACTATAAGACAGCCTCAGGGCCTCAGACAAGTCCTTCAGGAGGAATTCCAGAAGAAGACATTGTTATCCTAGGTGATGACAGTTCCCTCGAGTTATTGCCCCTGAATAACTTCCAGTGGGACAAGATATGGAGGTGGAAGACAGTAAGACTGATGATCCCGACCCTTTGCAGGCCTAGCCAGTGTGTGTGTTTGTGTCTTCATTTTTAACAAAAAATATTTAGAAAGTAAAAATAAAATGTTGAAAACAGAAAAAATGTTTATAGAATAAGTTTATAAAGAAAATATTTTTGTACATTGTGCAAAAAGCAATGAGCTTGGGTTTTAAGCTTATATATTATTACAAAATCATCAAAAAGATTTTTAAAAGTTTATAAAGTAAAAATGTTACAGTAAACAAAGGTTAATTTATTACTGAAGAAAGAGAAAATTTTTCTTTGAGATTTAGTGTAACCTAAGTATACAGTGTTTATAAAGACTACAGTAGTATACAGTAATATCCTAGGTTCACATTCACTCACTGCTCTCTCACTGACATTCAGAGCAACTTCCATTCCAGTAGGCTCCATTCATGGTAAGTGCCCTATAGAGTTGTACTATTTTTATCTTTTATACCATATTTTTACTGTACCTTTTCTGTATTCAGACACACAGATACTTACCATTATGTTACACTGGCTACAATATCCAACATAGTAACATATTATACATATTTGTAGTCTAGGAACAAGAGGGTATGCCATATAGCCTAGGTATGTAGTAAGCTATACCATCTAAGTTTGTATATGTTCACACAGTGACAAAATTGCCTAATGATGCATTTCTCTGTTGTTAAGCAATGTACAACTGTATCTGGAGAGGCTGAAGAGGGACTGAGAATGTTCCTCCATGGGATATATCTGCCCTCTCTGTACGCTTTGAAGAATAATTACCTTAGTTGAGGAAGACAATTTTAACTTGACCTACTGAAATTTTTAGATTATAGGAAGATTAAGAACATAGTTATAGGAGGCAAAAGCAAAATTAAAAGTGGGCAAAGGATATGAACAGACACATCTCAAAAGAAGGCATATATGCAGACAACAAGCCTGTGAACAAATTCTCATCATCACTAATCATTAGAGAAATTCAAGTCAAAACCACAATGAGATACGATCTCACACAAGTCATAATGTCTATTATTAAAAAGTAAAAAAACAGCAGATGCTGTTGAGGCTGCAGAAAAAAGGCAACACTTATACACTTCTGGGAATGTAAATTGGTTCAGCCACTGTGGAAAGCAGTTTGTCAATTTCTCAGATAACTTAAAACAGAAGTACCATTCAACTACACTAAATACTAAAGGCCTATCACCACCAAAAGAACACTGCAAAGGTCAGAAGAGCTGGCTGTCTCCTTAAATTTGCAGGCATCATTGTAAGGTCACAGTCCCATTATTGAGTATTTACCCAAATAAATACAAATTTTTCTACCATAAAGACACATTGACACACGGATGTTCATTGCACCACTATTCACAATAGCAAAGACATGGAATCAACCTAAATGCCCATCAGTGGTAGACCAGATAAAGAAAATGTGGTATATATACAAAGGTAATAAAAAAGAAAGTGATCATGTTCTTTGCAGCAACACACATGGCGCTGAAGGCTAAAATATTCCTAAGCAAACTAACTCAGTAATAGAAAACCAAACACTGTATGTTCTCACTCGAAGTGGGAGCTAAACATTGAGTACACGTGGACACAAAGAAGGGAATAACAGACACCAAGGCCTACTTGAGGGCGGAAGGTGGGAGGAGGGTAAGGATCAAAAAACTACCTGTTGGGTACTATGCTTATTACTTGGGTGACAAAATAGTATGTACACCAAACCCCCACAACACACAATTTATCTGTAGAACAAACCTATACATGTACTCCTGAAACTAATATAAAAGTTTAAAATATATATATTATTGTAGGGACTACCACAATGTCTGTTTCATCATAAAATTAATATGTTGAAACCCCAATCCCCAATATGATGATATTTGGAGGTGGCACCTTTGGGAAGTAATTAGGTCATGAGAGTGGAGCCCTCAAGCCAAGATCGGTGTCCTTACAAGAAGAGACACAAGAGACATGACCTCCCTACCATGTGAGGACAAAGCAAGAAGGTGTTCCTCTGCAAACCAGAGTTTCATCACCAGAAACCGAATCTGCCAGCACCTTGATCTTGAACTTCACAGCCTTCAAAATGGTGAGAAATAATTGTTCGCTGTTTAAACCATCCAGTAAATAGTATTTTTGGTATAGCACCCTAGATTAAGTCACTTTTCAAATATTTATGTGGTACTCTTAGGTGACGGACACTGTTCTAGGCACTTGAATACATTAGTGAAGAAACAGACAAAAATCTCTGTTTTCAAGGAACTTATATTCCTATATTCAAGGTTGGGAAAGCAGATAATAACATAAACAATAAGTAGACTATCTAATAAAAACAGTAAAATATAGTAGCTACTGACCACATGTGAATATTTAAATTAATTAGAAGTAAAAATTCAGTTCCTGGGTCACATTGGCCATATTTTCATCATTCAATAGCCATGTATGGCTATAGGGGCTATCACATTGGACAGAATAGAACTAATACGTTAAAGGTGGTAAGAGGAATAAAATATCCTATGTTAAATATAGTCACTATCTGTTGCTGTATAATAAATTTATTGCAAAACTTGCATCTTAAAAAACATACATCTAGTATCTCACACAGTTTCAGAAGGTCAGAAATCTGGGAGTAGCTTTCCTGGGTGGTTCTGGCTCAGGGTCCCTCATGAGGTTATAGCCAAATTACAAGTCAGGTCTGTAGTCATCTAAAGCTCATTCACATGACTGTTGACTGGAGGTTTTATTATCTTATAACACGAGCCTTTCCATAGGGATGGTCAGGGCATATCAGGGGGCATCACCCAGAGCAAATGACATGAGAGGAAGGGAAAGCCACACTCCTTTTGTAACCTAGTCTCAAAGTGACATTCCATCATTTCTGCCACATTCTATTCACTCAAGAGAATCACTAAGTCCAGTCACACTCATGGAAGGCCAATGAAGCTCCTGCTCTTGAGGAGAAGAGTATAAAGAATACAGAGAGATAATCTTTGAGACAATTTCAACCAGAGTAAGGAGAACTGAGAGTACCAGGTCCAGGGGCTTAGAGGGAAGGAGGAAGCAGGATGAAGTACTTTTATGAATAAGGATAGGATATCTCACTGAGAGATGAGAGTTGAACAAAGACTTGAAGTGACAGACCAGAGATAACCTACTGAGTACTTTCCACTACTACCCATCATTCCCTGAGAAACCCACAAGGATATGGGAACTTCCATTTTAAACGTTAAAAATAAATGTCAAACGTTTAAACTTATGACTAAGACTGAGACATAATGTTCCTTTTGTGAAGATTTCCTCTAAGTAGAACTTTTTAATGGTTCCTTATGATTGTTTGCATGTGAGACAAGTGCCTACCCAATGTTTTTGGAGAATCCCTAAACACAGTTTAGGAAAAAAAAAAAAAGAAAGAAAGAAAAAAAAGTAAAACCTAAATCAAATAGCTTCAGCCTGAGGTAGGAGATGTTTCATTTAGTCTTTTGAATTAAGCGTACCTACAGATTTATATCCCAGCAGACTTAGAGACGTCTGTATATATTTTTTCTAAGTGTGGGTTTAGATTGCCCTATATCAGAAAGTTATCTCAGGAAATAATGTTTTATTAATGAAGCATTTGCTCAAAGGAGATATAGAGGAGCAAAGAAGTATAGCAAGAAAGGTATGCCACTCTCATTTTCCCTTCACCTTATTCTGGAAGAAAGTTTGTGAAAAAGGAAAGGGCTTGATGCAGCATAATCTGAATTGAAAATCAAATGATCCAGACTCAGGAAATGTCTTCTTATAAACACGTATTCTAAGATAAGATGCCCGAGCATACCCTTTCATACCTCATCACATGAGCTTCTCCATAGGGCTGCTCGTGACCTGCTAAGTGGCATTGATAGGCATCATTGTAAGGACACAAGAATTATGAAAAACCAGGAAAATGAGAGGAAGAAAGAAATAAGTGACCTAAAAACAACCAGAAAGCAAATTACCAAATGGCAGTAGCAAGTCTTTATCTATCAAAAATTACCTTGAATATAAATGGATTAAAGTCTTCAATCAAAAGACAGACTAGCTAAGTGGATTTAAAAGAAAAGATCCAACCATAAGACGCCTACAAAAGATGTATTTTACTGGTAAAGTCACAGAGTGAAAGTGAAAGGATGGAAAAAATATTTCACACAAATGGAAACTGAGAAAGAACAGAAGTAACTATATTTATATCAGACAAAATAGACTTTAAGCCAAAAGCTAGAAACAGAGAAAAAGGTCATTACATAATGATAAAAGAAGAAGATGTAACAGTTGTAAATATATAATTATCTAACATTGGAGAACCCAAATACATAAAGCAATTCTGAAATAATCTGAAAAGAGAGATAGACCCCCATAGTATAATAATAAGGTAACTCCACACCCCAACCATCAATAATAGATCATTTAGGTTAGAAAAAAAAAGTCAACAAAGAAACATTGGGTTTCAATATACTTTAGATCGAATGGCCCTAACAGACACTTACAGAACGTTTCATCCAACAGCAGCAGAAAACATATTCTTCTCAAGTATACACAAAACATTCCCCAGGATAGATCATATGTTAGCTCACAACAGAGATCTTAACCAATTTAAGATAATGAAATTATATCAAGTCTCTTTTCAGATCACAATGGCATAAAACTAGAAATCAGTAGCAAGAGAAATTCTGGAAAACTCACAAAGTTGTGGAAATTAAATGACATCCTCCTAAACAAACAATGTGTCACAGAGGAAATAAAAAAGAAAGTCAAGAAACACCATAAAACAAACAAAAATAGAAACACAGCATACTAAAATTTATGGGATGTAACAAAAGCAGTCCTAAGAGGTGAATTATAGCAATAAATGCCTGTATCAAAAAAGAAGGAAGATCACAAATAATCTAATGGTACGCCTTAAGGAACCAGAAGGAAAAAAGAAGCAACTAAGCCTAAAGTTAGCAAAGGAAGAAATAACAAATATCAGAGCAGAAATACACGAAATAGATACTAGAAAAATCATAGAAAAAATTTATAAAGCTAATGGTTGGGTTTTTAGAAAGATACAATTGACAAACCCTTTGCTAACCAACAACAAAAAATAAAGACTACTCAAATTAGATCAGAAATGGAAGAGAAGACATCATAATGGAAACTACCAAAATACAAAGGATTATAAGAAACTACTATGAACAATTATATGCTAATAAATTGAATAACTCATAAGAAATGGATATATTATTAGAAACACAATTTACCAAGACTGAAGCATGAAGACATAGAAAATTTGAACAGGCCAATAACAAATAAGGAGATTGAGTGAGTAATAAAAAAAAGTCTCTCATCAAAGAAAAACCCAGGACCGGATGGCTTCACTGTTGAATTCTACCAAACATATAAAGAAGAATACCAATTCTTCTCCAATCCTCCACAAGTATTAAAGTAAAGGAAGTACTTCCAAACTCATTTTATGAGGCTAGCATTACCCTAATACCAAAGCCATACTACAAGAAAAATATATTAGAGAACAATATTTCTGGTGAACATACATGCAAAAATTTTCAACAAAATATTGGCAAACTCAATTCAAGAACACAATAAAAGCATCATTTGCCAAGACCAAATGGAATTTATCCCTGGGATGCAAGGATGGTTCAACACATGCAAATCAATCAATGTGAGACCCCACATTAACAAATGAAGGATAAAAATACAATGATTATCTCAATAGATGCAGAAAAAACATTTGACAACCATCAACACCTTTTTATGGTAAAAATTATCAACAGATTAAGTATAGAATGAATGTATCTCAACACAATAAAGGCCATATATGATAAACCTACAGATAACATTCTCAATGGTACAAATTGGATAGCTTTTCTTCTAAGATCAGGGACAAGAGAAGAGTGTCCACTCTCACCACTTCCTTTTAACATAGTGCTGTAAGTCCTATTCAGAGCAATTAGACAAAGGAAAAATAAAAATAAAATGTATCCTAATAGGAAATAAAGAGGTGAAATTATCCCTATTTGCTGACATCATGATCTCATATATGAAAAAACTGTCAGAACTGATAAATGAATTCAGTAAAATTACAGGATATGAAATAAACACTAAAAAAGCAGTAGCATTTCCATATACTAATAATGGACTATCTGAAAAAAGATATTAAGAAAACAACATTTACAATAGCAACAAAAAAATTAAACAGTTAGGTGAAAATTTAACCAAGGAGGTAGAATACCTGTATACCAAAAACTACAAAACACTGATAGAATAAATTGAAGAAAGCACAGGAAAAGGAAAGATATTCCATGCTCATGGATTAGAAGAATTAATATTGCAAAAATGTCCATACTATGTAAAACAATCTATAGATTCAATGAAACCTCTATCAAAATTTCAATTTCATTTTTCACAGAAACAGAAAAAATATTCTTAAATGTATATGTAACCACAAAAAAATAGCCAAAACAGTCTTGAGCAAAAAGTACAAATTTGTAGGCATCACATATTCTGATTACAATGAAATTATTATAATAAAGACGGCATGGCACTGGCATAAAAACAAACACACTGACTAGGGACACAGGATAGAAAACCCAGAAGTAAACCCCTGCATTTATGGTCAGCTGATTTTTATTGTGTATTTATTTATTTGCTTACTTATTACGGGCAGGGTCTCACTATGTTGCCCAGGCTGGCCTCAAACTCCTGGGCTCAAGCAATTGTCAGGCCCTCAAGTAGCTGGGATTACAGGCATGTGCCACCATGCCTGGTGCTGGTCAACTGATTTTTGACAAGGGTGCCAGGAACACACAATGAGGAAAGCACAATCTCTTTAATAGATGGTGTTGGGAAAACTGGCTATTTATTCAGAAGAATGAAACTAGATATTTATATTACACCATATTCAAAAATCAACTAAAACTGATAAAAGACTTAGCTATAAGACCTGAAACTATAGAACAACTAGAAGAAAAAATGGGAGGAAAGTTTCAGGACATTGGTTTGGCTAATGACTTTTTGGATATGACCCCAAAAGCACAAGCAACAAAAGCAAATATAGACAAATTGGATGGCATTAAACAAAGAAGCTTCTGTACATCAAAGGAAACAACAAAGTAAAGAGACAACTCGCAGAATGGGAGAACATATCTGCAAACTATATATCTAACAAGGAGTTAATATCCAAAATATATAGGGAACTCAAACGATTTAAGATCAAGACAACAAATAACCTGATTGAAAAATGGGTAAGGACCTGAACAGATATTTTTCAAAACAAGACGTACAAAGAACCAATAGGTACATGAAAAAAAAATGCTCAGCATTACTAATCATTAGAGAAATGCAAATTAAACTCCAATGAGATATCACCTCGCACCTGTTAGAATAGCCTTCATCAAAAAGATGAAAGATCACAAGTACAGGAGAGGATATGAGAAAAAGGAAAAAGGAACTCAAACATTGTCAGTGGGAATGTAAATAAGTACAGCAATTATGGAAAATGGCAGTGGTTCCTCGAAAAACTAAAAATAAGAAAGTTAATATGTTTGCTTTTATGCTAGCACCATGCTGTCTTGATTACAATACAACTCAGCAGTGCAACTTCTGGGTTTATATCCAAAGGGTCAAAAAATGGAAAAAATGGTATACGGCATAAAATAAACAACAAATACGAAAGGTAGAAGATGTGGTGCCACAAGTATTACCAAATCTTGATAGGGTGAGACAGATATGGATAGGGATCTGCAAGCCTGTGCCTTCAATAATGACAAAAAACTGAATGCATCAGATCTGTCTGTATCCCACACATACCTGCTCTAGAGGCACTCTGCAACATGGGCCCAAGTTCCACTGCTAGCACTGTGATTCTTTGCCTCAGGGGCTTCTCTTATCACTGGAGTTTGCTCTGCCTAGGAACAGGGCAGTCCAGAAGTGCCAGGGAATTATCACCTCCCCTCACACTCAGAGAATAGCCATCAAGCAAATGACTAGTGAAAGCTGATAAATAGGCCAGCTCCCTTACTCCTTGAGGGAAAACTATGAGACATATGTTCTGCATGGTTATCAAGAGTTCACCAGCAGGATAAAGATCCAGTGGCTCACAGTATACAAGAAGTTTTACCAGCTTCCTTCCCTTCCTGTCTCACTTCTTCACTGTATTACCTGTGTATTCCAGGATCACACTCCAAATAAACTGCTTATATTTGGATTCTTATCTCAGGTTATACTTCTGGGGAAGTCAAACAAAGATGACAAGGAATGTTATAATGTGCATAGGTCAGGATAAATTTCATGTCTTATTTTAAAAATGTAGGCCGGGCGCGGTGGCTCACGCTTGTAATCCCAGCACTTTGGGAGGCCGAGGCGGGCGGGTCACAAGGTCAGAAGGTTGAGACCATCCTGGCTAAAAAGGTGAAACCCTGTCTCTACTAAAAATAAAAAAATAAAAAAATAAAAAAGTTAGCAGGGCACGGTGGTGGGCACCTGTAATCACAGCTACTCTACTCGGGAGGCTGAGGCAGGAGAATGGTGTGAACCAGGGAGGCGGAGCTTGCAGCGATCCCAGATCGTGTCACTGCACTCCAGCCTGGGCGACAGAGCAAGACTCCGTCTCAAAAAAAAAAAAAAAAAAAAAAAAAAAAAAAAAAAAAAAAGTAATGGTAGGAGAATAAGGTGAGAAAAATCTTAATAATAGTTTTTGACACAAAACATGGAGGTTGTATCAATTTCCTATAATTCCTGTAACAAACGACCACAAATCAAGTTGCTTAAAACAACACAAATTTACGGACAGTTTCTTTTGAAGGTTCTAGGAAGATAATTTGCTTTCTTGCCTTTCCCAGCTTCTAGAAGGGCCCATATTCCTTGGTTAATGGCCCCACATTACTCCAACCTCCACCTCCATCATCGCATTTCCTTACCTGACCCTGGTCTACCTTCCTCTTATAAGGACCCTTGTGATTACATCAGGCTCAACCATGTAATCCAGGATAATCTCCCCATTTTTACATCCTTAACTAATCTCATCTGCAAGTCCCTTTTGTATGTAAAGTAACATTCACAGGTTCTGGGAATTAGGATGCGGCATCTTTGGGAGGGTCATTATCCAGACTACCACAGAGGACTTACAAATGGAAGATATGGCATACAACAAATACAAAATAAAGAATAACAAGTGTTATTAGCGCTTGTTACTCTTGAACTCTTGTTATTCTTTGGAGTTGGTTAACTCCAAATTTAACAAAAGCAAATAATACAATACAGCTATTTGAAAATATCATAGTCAGGCCGGGCACGGTGGCTCACGCCTGTAATCCCCGCACTTTGGGAGGCAGAGATGGGCGGATCACGAGGTCAGGAGATCGAGATCATCCTGGCTGACACGGTGAAACCCCGTCTCTACTAAAAATACAAAAAAATGAGCCGGGCGTGGTGGCGGCGCCTGTAGTCCCAGCTACTGGGGAGGCTGAGGCAGGAGAATGGCGTGAACCCGGGAGGCGGAGCTTGCAGTGAGCCGAGATCCGGCCACTGCACTCCAGCCTGGGCGACAGAGTGAGGCTCCGTCTCATAAAAAAAAAAAAAAAAAAAGAAAAAAGAAAATATCATAGTCATAGAAACTAATAATTTTTAAGGCCACAATTCTCTCATATAACCACATTCTCTTTCTTAGTGCAGTTCTAATATCAACTCAAGCAAATGCTTTTCTATTTAATGTTTTCTTTTTGTTTATTACACTCCTTTCTTAGGAATTTGACATTAATTGCCAGATGTACCTAGTCACCACACTGATACACTCAGGAATGCATGTAGCTTTCTACTGACTCTGCCTACCATCCTTGATATTTATTTCATGTTGTCAATCTTTGTGACCCTGCTTGTTGCTATTGAGGACACAACATGAGAAATTAAATAATTGTTCCAATTTGCTTGAAAGTGTTGACTTTGCTATTTAGTCACCAAATCCAATGAGTTTGGTCAGTTTTTCTCTCCCACGAGGCTCCTAATATTCTACAAAAAAAAAAAAAAAAGTCTATAATCCATATTCCTTACCTGCACCAACACACCTTAGCATTCCTGAGTATGCAGTAGATAACTTATACAGCTTAGCCTTTCATTCACTGGGATCAACAGAGAGAAGAAAGTTTTGAGCCTGGGTTTTGCAAGCAGATAGAATTTTGGTGAGTTTAGTTAAGGGGAATGAAACCTAAGACCAAAGGCAAAGTCACAAAAGTTTGGATCATATTTATAAAATAGCAAGAAATTCACTTGGATTAGAACCTTATTCACACTTTCAGAGTTTCTGAGATGAAATTAGACAGTATCACAGAGAAATCTTAGCTAATAGGCTATGATTTTGTCATTGTGGCTTTTGTATATCTATGGGCTTAACTTGTCTGAAATATAAGGCTGCTAAAACTATTCTTTATGCAGATAGAAGCATAATATCATTATTGTTGGAAAACTTACCTGCTGTGCTTATAAATGCTCTTGTTGACTGCCACTGGGAGGTTCATTATGATAAATTGATTAAGTTTGCGAACTCTTTTGGTGCATAAATGAGAATCACTGCTGAATAAAGATATTTTCTACTTTCTTTCATAAAGAAGCTTTTTAATTTTTTAATTTTTTTTTTTTTTGCTTGCACAATGGTAACCCAGTCATTAAAGAGAAGCCTATGACTTCCACAAAGAAAGCCTATTCTTCTTTCTCTTCTCTCAGGTTTGAAAATACCTCCTTCTCTTAGGTAACTTCTCTAAATTAAAAAACAAATTAAAAGATGTCTATAATTATATCAAGTAGATCATATTTCTCAATTAAACCATTTACAAAATGTTTTTAAAGGAACTCTGGTTTTCAAAAACATGATAGTTGAGATCCTTGTCACAGATTTAAATGTATGTCTACAATAAGCGGTAAACTCTAGGGCAATGGGCCTCACCCAGCTAGCCGATATGCTTGGTTTTGTCAATAGAACGTTTAATATGTCTAAATTTCACAAAGGTTTAGGTAATGTCTTCTTAGATAATGGGAGGAACTCAAATTCCTGCATGGCATTAACTGGATGAAGTGAACCCACATGCTCCGTCCTCTCTCCAGCCCTCTTCACACCTTTAAGTTTTGTTCTTGGCTGCTGGAGACATTTGACTTTGTTATCTGATTTCTATACCTGATACTTATGTTGGAATGTTATTGTTTAACATTTTTGTAACTTAAAGCAGTCAAAGTAAGTGCCACATCTCATGTTTTGCAGAAAAGACATTTCAAGCCATAGATAAATCCTTTTGTAGATTTCTCAAAAATCTATAAGGGTCTCTTCCATCCTACTCCCCACACTGCTCTTTATTTGAACCTTCCTCTCAGACTTCTCACAGAGTGGTAAGGAAATATTAGATACAAGATTTCCAAGACTACATATTTGTTTGCTGATTGTATAAAGATGATGAGAGAACGTATGTTTCACTCAATTTCATAATGCTACTGGAGAAAAAAGTTGTCCAATGAAAATCAGTAGATTTTTTTTGCTTTTAATCAAAAAAGAAAAAAATAATAATTTGACTCTTGGAATTATAATTTACTTAAGGGTTACTGAACCCTCTTTATATTCAACTTTCATCAGTAAAATGGAGCTAAGTCCATTTTACTTAGACTTAATATCTGAGTCCTAATGTTGTTGTGAGGCTTCTAGAAAGTCTATTGCAAAAGGTGAGCACAGAAAAGGTGAATAATTGGCACCATGTTATTATAATTGGAGCTAGATATCTGCCTCTAACCTCTAACTTTTATAAACAGAAACAGTTTCCAAGGGCTGAGCATAGACACATTGCAATGTTAAAAAAATGATTTTTAATTACTAACCCCAACCTTACATGAACTCAACCATCTGCTTTCTTTACACCTATACCCATAAACTCCAGCACAGCTAGAAAAAAAAATCATGTAACTGGCCAGATTTCACTACAAATTTTGATTGCTGAATTTAAATAGGAGATGAACGCTATCTAGCAATCCCACCGTCATTTTCCATCTGTCTTGTTCTTCCATTTTCTGCAGAGATTATTTCATAATTTCTCGGTTTTCAAAATCACCACCCCTGTGTCCTGCTTGCTTACAGCTGATGTTCATGCCTCATGCTTGATTGACAAAAGACAATTAGTGTGCCAGAAACTGCTCATATTCCCATCCATATGTCTATGGACACACATTTTTTCTACCCTCCCTCTTGTTCCAGTCCCCATCACAGGCTGATTTTGTCTTATCATTACCTTGTTCTGCACTCTAAAGAACTCTGATTCTTGAATATTCTCTCTATAATCACATAACCACACTCCCTCTCATCTAGATGTTACTTTTTTACATACAAGTACACATCATTCATTTTAAACAACTTCTCTTGTGACGTTATATTCCCTTTCAGCTACTGATCCATCCTCTTGTCTCACCCCATTCCAAATTACACTTCTGTGAAGAATTATTTCCACATGCTGTGATGTGGTTTGGCTGTGTCTCCAACCAAATATCATCTTGAATTGTAGTTCACATAATCCTCACATGTTGTGGGAGGGACCTGGTGGGAGGTAATTGAATCATGGTGGCAGTTACCTCCGTGCTATTCTGGTGATAGTGAGTTCTCATGAGACCTGAGGGTTTCATAAGGGGCTTTTCCCCACCTTCTCTCATTCTTCTCCTTCCTGCCATCCTGTCAAGAAGGATGTGTTTGCTTCCCCCTGCCATGATTATAAGTTGCCTAAAGCCTCACTAGACATGCTGATCTGTGAGTCGATTAAACATCTTTCCTTTATAAATTATCCAGTCTTGGCTATATCATTATTAGCAGCATGAGAATGGACTAATACATGCCATGTTCACTCCTAATATCCCATTCATTCAACTCATTCCAGTTTGGTGCCCACTCCCTCCATTGGAATAGTTTTGTCAACCCAACCAAAGATTTCCATGTGGCCTAATTAAAAAGATAATTATATATCTGTTTCCAAATGTAATATGCATATGAATCACCTGGGAATATTTTTAAAATGGAGGTTCAGAGTCAGTGAGTAGACGTGAAGTGGCACCCAAGATTCTGCATTGCTAACAATGTCCCAGCTGTTCATCTGTGTTCCAATATTTGAGCAGCAAGTACAAGACCTCGTGTTTTTTGTTGTTGTTGTTGTTTGTCTTTTGGAGTTTTTTTTTTTTTTTTTTTCCTGGTTCCTTTTCCTCAAATATTTTTCTTCTTTGTATTTTGCATGTGAGAGCTTTCGTATCTTTCAGGTCTTATTTAAAAATTGGCCTCCTCAAAAAGCCCGTTTCAGACAATCCATCTAGAATGGATACTTGATATATTTTTCTGATAGCATTCTATTTTTTTCATTATACTCTTTTTGTTTGTTTTCTTGTTTTTCGTTGACTTCCCCACTAGACTGTAAGCTCCAGGGAATGAGGACCACTCCTTAATTATTCACCACTCTAGCATAAAGTTAGGCATGTGATAGGAGCTTAGTAAATACTGATATATGAATATCCGTATAGGCAATACTAAAAGCTTATGCTCCTTGAGTTCAAATTGAAGGTTGGAAACCTTGAAAAGTATGTTTGCTGATCTTGGTGATTTTTTTCACCTGAACTCATTACTATGCTAGATTTCCCGCTCCGGTAAATTTCAAACATTTACCTCCCATAACTTTCCTGTTTCATTTCCAACTTGGTGATGCTTTAAAGTCAAAGGAAAGGTAACCCCCAACCCTTCCTGGAGGACTTCTCAACTAATACAGCCCAGTGGCTTCTTCTCACTCGAACTGTCGTACTGTTTCTACCACTCGTGGGAGTTCAGCATATAATACCTCAAATAGGCCAGTGTTTTCCTTGTATTAGGAAACGAAGAGGATTAGATTGGTGGAAAAGTAATTGTGAATTTTACCACTACTTTAAAAAACTATTAGGGTGGTGCAAAAGTAATTGCAATGCAATTTGGTTGGTGCAAAAGTAATTGCACCAACCTAATTGTCATTAAAAGTAGTGGCAAAAATCCCAATTACTTTTGCACCAACCTGGTCCTCTTCTTCCTTAAATGAATAGTAATTTCCTGAAGTTCAAGGACAATATCATAATAATGGTGATAATTTACTAAAAACCAACCACCTGCCAATGTTTTACGTAAAGAGCTTGAAATCCTCAGAATATTTTTTATTGTAACCTATTGTGCTGATTTTAAAAACAAAGAAAATGTGGTTCAAGATATTAATTCTCCAAGGTCACCTGGCAAAAAGTGGGAGACTGTGAGCGCAAAACCAGTGCTCCTTCCACCATGATGCCTGTTCCAATTAACCCAGGCCACCTTTCTCCTACATAGAGATCTGCAGCATCTAGCATGACTTCCTCACACTATAAAGGTTCCGTGACTTAGCCAAAATCCTGCCTCATATCCCTTCTGGAGCATGAACCAGAAGGAAACTAAAATAACTAGAAACTCCCTGGTCCGGGCGCTGTGGCTCAAGCCCGTAATCCCAGCACTTTGGGAGACCGAGGCAGGCGGATCACAAGGTCAGGGGTTTGAGACCAGCCTGACCAACATGATGAAACCCCGTCTCTACTAAAATACAAAAAAATTAGCCAGACGTGGTGGCGGGTGCCTGTAATCCCAGCTACTCGGGAGGCTAAGGCAGGAGAATCGCCTGAACCTGGGAGGCAGAGGTTGCAGTAAGCCAGGATGGTGCCACTGCACTCCAGCCTGGGGGACAGAGCAAGACTCCATCTCAAAAAAAGAAATAAAAGAAAAAAGAAAAAGAAAGAAGGAAAGAAACTCCCATGGCCCATTTCTTTCTCCCAGAGGTATCTATGCTAAACAGTCTGTGCCATCAAGAACCCACTGATACTCTTACATTGTCATTTATGTAATCCCACATCTTAGGCAGTGAGAGGAAACTTATGAAATCTTTTTTTGAAAAACAATATGGTAAAAGTTTTCTCATTTTTATGGCAATTTTTGGAGAATATTTACCTTGTTTGATAGATAGTTAAATCTTAGAGGAATTTAGGAATAAATACACAATAATCATTTTCTCGCTTAGAATTTCACAAATTTTGCCTCTGGGAATAAAAAGAAACACTCTTGAAATAAGGGTCATAATGAGAAAAAATGTATTTCTTCTCAGAGCAGGGAATCAATGTAGTCCCCAAAGTGGAAAGGGAGGTGTAAACAGGGCTCCCTGTGCTTTCTAATCCCTTCTGAGTATTGTAAGGTTTTATTTAGTGGAGCAGCCAAACCCTCAAACTTTTCAGTAAACTTTGAAATTAAGCACACATTTGGGAAGTATATTCTACCTAGCCATAAAAAAGAAACCAGGGCTGTCTTAAAAGTCGGCATACTCTAGAAAACACATGGGAATTACCTGCTAAAATCATACAGAATTGAAAAACAAAAAATAAAAAATAAATAAATTCATGAAAACCTCAAAGTGATAAATCAGAACCCAGGCAAGTCCCTAAGCAGGAAGCTGTCTTAACAACTAGAACTAAAGAGACATCAATTCCTGGTAAACGGGTCTTCACTCCCAGAGCAGATACAGATAGCTCAGAGAGGGCCTTCAGAAGAAACCACCAAATAGATTCATGTTTCTTTCAGAGGCTGTCTTTGCTTTATAGGAGCAATTTGCCCTGACATAAATAACTCCAGGATTAATACTCAAGGGATTTTAGTGGTTATATCTGTTTTGTTTTGTGTTCTGTTTATTTTTCCCTGTTTTTGAATTCACCCTGCCAATTCCCTTTGTCTAAAAAGACTCATAAAATGAAGCTGTGTTCTTTAACATTGTTGACCAACACTATCGGGGCCCAGATAGCAAAGGTAGCTTGTCCCGCAGTTAGACACTCTTACGGGGTGAGAAGAGAGGACAATTGTCTAGAGACTCCTTCATTAAATAGTAGAATATATAAAAAATATTTTTTTAAAAAAATTGAATATGCTCAATAACTTAGCAAATCTTTTGTGTTTGTGTTCCATGTGACAGTTCTAAAGTTTTCATGTAAACACTCTGAAGGTCTCAATGTTTGTTTCTAGTTTTAATTTTTATTCTCCCATGCCTCTGACCAGATTTGTTTCTTTTTCATATCCTTTCCCTTTTTCTGTTCAGTCTTTTTCCAGAACCAATGTCAAAAAGGCCGCAGCAGTGCATAGAAAAGTAACACAGTGATTAATCCAGAAATGAAACAGTTTTCCTTTAACAAATTTCTACTTATATTACTAAAAAGAGGAAATGTCAAAAACATATTTTGAATCAGTTGATGATTGTTTTAACTGGAAATTATTTTCTTATTCATTTGGGCCATTATTGTAGAGTCTTGAAAGATCCCAGGATAGGGCCAAGGAGGTAAAGAGAAAGGTGGAGGATGGGAGAGAGAAAGAAATGTGGACAACTGAGGGAGTAATTGTTTGATTATCATACTATATCCGTGAGTGGCAGGAATCTTGAATATCTGTTCACCTTTTTTCCTTATCCTGACACCATCATGTAGGTGTATCCTCCTGCGCTCTCATCACTCCTGCCTGGCATCCCATCTAGAATGCCTCAGGCCAGCTTTTTCAATTCACATAGGTGTGATCTTCCTGATTAAGATGTGACTAACCCTAGTCTTTGTTTGTAGAAACAAAGTACTGATCTGTAATTTGCCAAGATGTTCGCCAGATACTTGAGAAATAAATGAAGAAATAATGTTTGCAACATGAAGATTAGTCGACTGACTAAATAATCAAGTGAGTTCTTGGTCAACACAACACTAGTTAACTTAGGAAAATAGCCAATGAGAGCATTGCATTTCTCACTGCATCTTTAAGTGTTAAACTTCACAAATGTTCTATATCCTTTTGGACTAAATGGACACATGAAACACCTCTAAATAAGAATTCTGGCTGTGAAGAAGCAGTAATGATCACTTACTTTAACTGACTAAATTCTGAGCTTAAAAATGTGTTCCATAGACAGCTATAGTTTTAAAAACAAATAGTTGATGCTGATTTAATATCAAGCTTTGGAGATTTGACTTGCTTCTGCTTTGATAAATATTGAGATACTCAAGACTTAAAGAATCAGTGTCTTCTACTTGTGCTCAAAGTAGTATTAAGTCAAGTCTTAAAATTAACCTATCTTTGAATAAGTCAAAAGGACTGGACTCTATCTTTTTTTCATAAATGCTATTTCCTGTGACAGCTCAAGTCCCCACTTTTTACTGTTATTAATTTTCCAATCATTTTGAATAATAACTTCCAATCATTTTGGAATTGTAAAGTATTTAATTGATATATTTTAATTTCTTTAACACGGTTCTTTGAATATTATGCCTATAAAAGTGTCAGAGGCGTTTGAACCAGAGTGACTCCATTTTGAATGAGGGCTTGAAAATGAGGGACTTGGGACTTGCTGGACTGCATACCCAGAAAGTTTGGCATTTCTCACCTCTAGGTGCTTTAAGTTAAGGAAACAAATTAATAATGTTTACTAAACAGACCCAGACTTGGGAATGTCCAGGTATCCTGATATCTGGAGAACAAAGGCATTCCTAATTTTGCTTGAAAGATAATAATATCAATTCTTGCAAAATACAGTAACTGAGAAAATTAATCCTTTATCATAAACCCTTGTAGCAGAGCACATCTCCCCAAGATCTCTTTTTATCATATATATGTGTGTGTTTGTATATATATGTGTGTGTGTTTGTATATATACATATACGTAGATATATGTGTGTGTGTGTATATATGTGTGTGTGTGTGTGTGTGTGTGTGTGTATACGCATTGTACCTAGGGTGGATATGTTCTCCTCTTAATTTCTAGAACGTCCTACTCTATAGAGTAGCTGTACTTTCACCACTTTACTTTCTTAATAACTTTACTTTTGCTTTGCACTGTGGACTTGCTCTGAATTCTTTCTTGAGCAAGATCCAATAACCCACTCTTGGGGTCTGGATTGGGACCCTTTTCTGCAACAAAAGCTTTGAGGGTTGACAGGAGATCAAGAGAGAAGTGTAACATCTCAAAGTCATCTTAGTCATCATGTTCAGATCTTAATTAATGTGCAAAATATCTAAGAAACCAGAGAACATTAACTCATTAGGAAAATACTATAAAAAACAATTCCTCCTTCTGGAGAGAAATACATGAAGCTTAAGTAGTTTGATTTTATAATGCCTTAGAGAGTTAGGTAATTACTTACAAATGAGCATCAGAAATTCGAAATCAAGCTTTTGGAGTATAGGCTTAACTTATCTAACCGGGTCGCTTGATCATGACTTTTCATGTCTGAAGATCTTGGGTCTGGAATACTACACATGTCAGCAAAGCAAGAGAAAGTGCCCATGTACCTCTAGCAGGGGTTCAGCCCTTCGCAGAGTTCTGCATCTATAAGAAGGTCACATCACAGCTGGAGAGGCAGAATCAGCACAGTTTTTCACAGGAATGACTAATGTCTTTTAAGAAGGGGTCCTGCCTCACTGAAATTAGCAGGCAGTCATCGTTCATATTTGATACTTTCTTTTATTTTTAAGTATGATAAGACAAATAACCACCACAAGTCCAGCCATAAAGAAGCAGAGTGGTGGATAGTCGAGCTTTTGAATAATGAGTTGATTGCTTCCTACTTCCAGCCTGACCAAACCACAGAACAAAAAGCTAATAATAAATAATATAGTATAGCCAGCATCATTAATTACAATATAGATATCAAATGAAGTCACCTTATCTTTTGGAGTGCAAATAAAATTAGGCTGAGTTCCTTACCTTGTATTTTGGGGAGAGTCTAATGGCTTCTCAAAGATTTTTGTACCTTTGTCCTGGAGGCATATACATGTATAGTTTTCTATTTAGTCAGGGTTCTCCAGAGAGACAGAACCAACAGGAGATAAGTAAATAGACAGATAGAGCGATAGATACATGAGAGGGAATTTATTAGAGGAATTGGCTTAACACAGTTATGGAGACTGAGAAGCCCCAGCATAGGCCACCTGCGTGCTAGAGGAGACCCTGGGATGCTGGTCGCATGGTTCAGTCCAAGTCTGAAAGCCTCAGAACAAGAGAAGTCAATGGTGTATTTCTCAGTTTGAGGCCAAACACCTGAGAACCTGGGGGACTGCTGGTGTGAAGTCCTAGAGTTCAAAGGTCAGAGAGCTTGGAGTTCAAATATCCAAGACCAGGAGCAAAAGAATGCCTCAGTGCCAGGAGAGAGAGAGAAAATTTTTGTTTTGTTTCTTATTTGTTCTCTTTTTTGTTCTATCTGGACCCTCAGTGGATTGGATGGTGCCTGCCCACACTGAGGGCAGCTCCTCCCCATTCAGCCTGCTAACTCATACACCAGTGTCCTCTGGAAACACTCACAGACACACCCAGAAGTAATACTTTACCAGTTCTTTAGGTATTCCTTAGTCCATCCAAGCTGACAACTAAAATTAACCATCATCTCATCTCTACCTACAAATTCCAATATCAATGAAAATCTTGAAAGAGTCTAGCACAGAAGCATGAGGAAGGAACATGGTTGGCCTATCCAAGGAACCAACAGGAGGCCACTGAGGCTGGAGAGAAGTGGCCAAGGAAGAGAAAGAATTCAGACAGATGGAGACATCAACATCATGCTGAGTTGGAATTTTGGATTGGAAAAACAGTGAATATTGTCTGTGGGACAGAGACTTCTGAGAACACCGGAGACTATAGGAATCTGACTTTTTCTGATAGCCACATTTTGATAACTAGAATGACTCCAGAGTGCCACACTGTTTTCTCTCTTCAGCATTCTGCATGCTCCTTTTGTCTCCTCAGTCCTCTGTGGTGAGGCCCATTCAGGCTTTGGAGTAGGCGCTTGCAGTGCAGAAGGCTGGCCAGTCTTCATTTGGTTCACCATTGTTAGCCTCAGCTGATCTGTGTAATTTTGCATCGGTCTTAAATACCTGAAAATGCTTTGGGATATTTGGCTCAAGGGCAAAACAAAAAGGTATCTTTTAGCATTATTTCAACTAATAGGTCTCTGCATGTCTGTGTCTTTTGTAAACAGTGTTTTGTTTGTTTGTTTTGTTTTGTTTTGTTTTCTTGCTAGAAATGGTTGTTTACATTTGCTGTAGAGATACTGGGTCTGTGTATCAGTATCTCAATGAGCCAGGAGTGAAGCTATCAAAAATGAGTGGCTTTATCTGAACCAAGGTTTGGTTCCAACCTCTCTCTCTGAGACTGAGTAGCAAACAGTTATCACTTCACAAAGACTTTTTAAAAATATGAACAGCAAATGTAAATTATTTTCACTTTGTACTTCCAACTGTTTAAAGTTTTTTTTAAGATTCTTAAAAGGAGTGCTATGAAAGCTTTTTTTAAGCTTGAACAATTCAATGTACTCATGGGTACCTTTGTGAAATTATTGTTCTTCATGCTAAAATCTAAAATCATATGAATTTTGTTTTGCTTTTCTGCCGTAAAGGATGTGTTATAGTCTAGGAGGTATCAAAAAAGCAGCTGGAAGACAGTCAAGGTGGGTTTTATCAAAGATGGTAGGAACAGAGAAACCAGGTGCATTAGCAAGGTGAGCAACCATCAGGGAAGTTCCAAAGAACAGGCAGAAGGAAAAGGTACCTACTTAGGCTGATAGTTGAAAAGTGGCTAGGAATGGGGTACAAAGGATGATAGAACATGGGCAGAAATCCTACTAGGAAATTTGGCTACATGGACAAGAATGTAATCGGAGAGCCTAAAGTTAGCACATAGGTTGCTTTCTCTTAAAAACAATGAAGAGACAAATACAAACTTTAATACCAGAGGAATCTGAGCTAATAAATAGACAAGATCAAGGTAGGAATTCTGGCACTGTAAGAAGATAAACCTGTTACTTGAATGTATTGAAACACTGTATGCCTGGCATTGTGCTAAGTGCTATGAATAGAACTATGAAGAAGATGAAGTTTCTTTTGTTTGAGCTCTTGGATTGAATTGGAAAACATATTTGTTTAAAAAATATTTATTTAATGGATGGTTGCATACAAAAAGACATATTCGTTATAAAAAGTGATAATGTTATGGTAAAAATATGCCCTGGGTCATTATGGGACTGTTTATAAAGAGAAGATTGTCTTTGCCAAGGGAAATTGAAAAAGTCTTCCTGGTAAATATTGAAGTCTTGTATCCAAAGTCACAAAACAATTTAAAACATGTAAGCTATTCTCCAGTCTGTCAAAATTAGCAACCTCTGAGTGGAGTTGTTTAAGCCAGTATGTATGGCTTGGGAAAAAAATAACCTTTTATGGTAAAAATAGCACAGACTATTACACCAGGTAAACACTGAGAGAGTTACAACATCTCTTAGACTCAGAGGCTTGTGTATTTGTAAATCACATAGAGTTCCACTGCATTCAGCAAATGGCATTACCCGTCTTCCAAATTGTTAGGAAATTGGTATTGGCTTTTCATCCTGTTATGGTATGTTGATAATATATTTACATGTGTAGATATAGATTCAGGAAAAAATTGAGCTCAAATTTAAAACTGTACTTTCTGGAGAATATAGTAATAGGACTGCTGTGTAATTATAATAGTTACCATCCTAGGAGCGGCAAAGAAGGCTCTTAACTTTGTATGTGTATGTATGTGTGTGTGTGTGTGTGTGTGTGTGTGTGTGTATAACTTTCTCCCTATATATATATGTGGTATGTATGGTAGGTTAAAACTTTGGACTTTACAGAAGGCTCTTTACAAATCAATGTGAATATTATTTTTATTACTATAATAGCCAAACATTAATGTCTAGTCAAAAGTTTTTATAGGAAAGCTAAATGCAAAGAAAAAAAAAAACCTAGTCAACTTGTTTCTAAATAAAAAACTATACTGCTTAGCACTATAATCATTTCTATTTTATGTAATACTTTTCAAATAAATATAGTACTGCCCTAATAAGGAATAATTAAGAAATATTAGAAAATCTTGTCCTCTGAAAATAAACATTTTCTGGATTAAATGGCTCCAGTGAAAGAAATACAGGTACTTTCCAGGTAGAATATAGGGTTAGTTATGTGAATCTGCTCCGTATGCCTCACATGGTCCTCAGAAATAAAACAAAGCCAAAACACAGAATTTTGGGTTCTGTTGGTAACTCTATGACACCCAGTTACTCATACGTAATAAAGGAGATAAATGTAAGCTATTGAGAAAGACATTTTAATTATTCCAGAGATATTTATTGAGCCTCTATGATATGCTAGACAATTTGGCATGTCACAGAGACACAATGGTGAGAATGTCAGATTGTATATTCCAAAACTAGCTCCCACTACATGCTCTTGTTAAAATGTAACTTTCACATTCTTCTCAGAGAGAGGTGGGGCCCATGTTTTCTCTCTTTGATTCTGAAGTGTGTGACTATGGTGAAAGTGAGGCTATGTAACTTGTGTGGTTAGATTATAGAAGGTGGCAGGGCTTTTGCCTAAATCTCTCAGAAAGCTTGTTATTGGAATCAAGTAAACCCATGGAGAGGCTCACATGGAGTGGAAGTGACAGCTATCCCCCATTTGCCAGCCACATGCATGAGTCATTTTAAGCTGGATCCTTGAGTCTAGCTCAAGTCAAGCCATCCCAACTCATAAAACATGAAGCATAAGTAAACTTTACACATTGAGACTACCTATATTGTAGATTTGTGAGCAAAATAAGTAATTATTGTTGTATTAAGACTCTATGTTTGTGATGATTTGTAACACAGCTAACTTGTACATTTAAAAAATGAGCCAGATTTGATTCCTACTAAAGCTTACAGTGAATGGTGAGTGAAATTAAATGTGCAATTATGATATAATATGGAAAATGTCCTAATAACAAAAGCATCTTAACGTGTGGGTATATTTGGGGAATGTATTATAGTGTTCAATAAAATACCTTCCTTGAAGAAGTAACAGCTAAGGTGACTGAGCAACAACTGAGATGAATGACAAAAGAAGGCTACATATTTTAGAAATGGAAAGACAGTATATCTAATATGTTAGATATTACTTGATTCATAGTCGGTGTGGTGATGAGAGAAGGAAGCATGGGAGGAAAGAGAATAGGGAGAGACAAAATACAAAAAATGAAATCAGGTCAAGAAGTTTGGACTTTATCCTAAAAGAGATGGTGATCTAATGCATTTTTTTAATTAGCTAAGGACTCAGTCAGGTTTTCAGTTTAAAATGTTGAGAACTGAAGGGAGGCAAAACTAGAGATGGACAGATAATTTAGGTAGTAACAATAATCTAACTCTATTCTATCTGCAGCGTTTCTCCTCTTGGTTAATGGCAGCTCCATCCCTATAGATGCTCAGATCAATAACCTTGGAATCAACTCTGACACTCTTTACAGCCTCTACCTAATCTATTAATATTTGCCAATTCTGCCTTAAAGGCTAATAACCTTTAATAACCTTTAAAATATATCTGCAATCTAATGATTTTTTTACCATCTGCATTGCTACCAGTCTGGCCCAAACCATTGCATCTCACATGAATTACTGCAAAAGCTTTCTTTTTTTGTTGTTTTTTTGTTTGTTTGCTTGTTTGTTTTTCAAGAAATAAACGCTATTTAATGCTTTAGTTTTCTCTACAGAGATGTCACAGATTAAAGTAAACAGAAGTTGCTGGTCACCTGGACAAAAGTGTATGTCCAGAGAGAGGTCTCTGGCCTTCACTGATACATTTATTCATGCCTTCCCTTCCTGTGTTCCAGAGAAATATTTCAAATCACTATTTCTGATGTTCCAATCAGGTGGCACTAGCGTCTTCAGAGATCAGTGACATTTATTATGAATAATTCCTATATTCCAGGCATCATGTATTTCACATGCATTTTTTTATTTAAAAAGATGTACTTGCTTATACCTTTGCCCTACCTGCTACATGGTCTATTCTCAACACTACAGTCTAAGTAAATTTTCAAAAGCCAATATCAGATCAGCTCACTGCTCTGCTCAACTACATGCAGTGTTGCTCATTCTATGTAGGGTAAAGGCCACAGTCAATGACCTAAGAGGCTGCCCATAATATGTCCCCCTGTTTTCTCTCTAACTCTGTCTTCAATTGTTTTCCCTGTTAATCATTCTGTGTAAGTCTCACTGGGACGTAAAAATGCAATGGGGGCATTCTAGCCTTGGAATTTGGTTTGAGCTGTTGTTTCAACCTAGCAGGCCTTCCCGCAGACATCTGCGTGGCTACCTTCCTCAGTTTCTTTAAGTATTTGATCAAATCTCACCTGTTAAAACTTCACTCAGCAGCTCCCTCATTTACCATCTTTTAAACTCTTTTACTGGGCTCTACTATTTTTATTTTTCTCAAAGCATGTATCACTGCATAGAATTGTATAATTCTATAAAATACATCTGTATAAAATACATCTGTATAAAATACGTAAATACATAATTTATGTATTTTGCCTCCTGTTCATTTTCTGTCTTCACTTCTACCTGCCTCAATTCCTGATAAAAACGTAAGGAGGAATAATGGCAGCTGGAATCATTTGGTCACTGATGTGACAAGTTACCTTGAAAAGTACCTGGCTCAGAGCAGAAATTCAAGTATTTGTTGAATCAATGAATTAATGAATTAGTAAATGGTAATAGAGATGGAGGAGCTCCTCCTATGCTTTCTAAAATATCTTTTATAATTTAACATAATTTTTGACTTACCATTTTCTCTCCTGAAATTCTACTGCTGCATTATTTGCATTCTTTTTTCCTTCTCCTTACTGTGACTTTCATTGGAATTTAATCAGCTATCAAAGCCATTTTGGCTTTTTGGCCAGACCAAATGCTAGCTAGAGCATCTCAAATATTAATACTCGTACCATCCTAGTAAGCAAAATAGGAGAGGCCTACACAAAGCATCAAAAATTTAAGTGGCTTATTCAAGGTCACTTTTTCAATCATCATAGGGAATAACCAGCACTTTAAAGGTCAGAATTTAAATTAAATGTATTTCAAGGAATGTATAGGATGGTGAAGAGTACACTGGATAACGTTAAATAAAAACAAGTGTTGGATTAGATAAACACTCCCTACATAAATGATAAAATGGTTCTCTCCACTGTTATACCACAGCTCTATTTGGCTCCAAACATCCTAGGTCTGATTTCCATTCTAGACTGTCTTACTTGAATCTCTCTGATACCTCACACTAAAGGAGAACTTCCTCAGCCACCCCACAGAATGAATGACAGTTCATTGTCATCTCATATTTTACATAATACCTTCTTTTTCATTACTGTTGAGTGTGTATTATGTATGCATTATACATGTGCTAGGCTCTAAGAATGTAATAAGAAATAAAAGACAGATGATTTATTTGCTCATGGAAGTTCTAGTCTATGTCTTCCAATAATTAATGTAAACAACTGCAGTGAATTAGAATTCAGTTACTACATCTACCAGTTATTACAGCTGTGCTTTGCAGATACCAATATCTTGATCCTCTGCCTCTTACCCTCATATGCCGAATATACTAGAAATAAGGAGATAAATAAGTACAGTCTTTACTGAGCAATTGTTCTGGGCATTGTTCTTAGTGTTGGAATCAACCATAAACAAGATATATGTAGTTACTGCCCTCATGGGTATTGCTATCTGATTGAAGTAGATAATATTCTGTCTTAAGCTTGAATCAGTGAAGCAAACTTTCACACAAGTTTTATAAGCTTTGATGATTAAATATTTTATCTGTCTTTCTTCATTTTCACCACCTACAGGTGCCATGAAAACTACCAAGGCTGGGGAGCAGTAATTAAAAAACTAAGTGTGAGGTCTTCATTGGGGTTTCCCTGCTTTCCTGATATTGATGGTTTTTCTACACATCCAATTTCTTCTGGTTCTGAATATCAGCAATCATCCCAGAATTTTCACTATCTATTAAATCTGGTGTGTACTCTTAATGCCCAGCCTCTATGAGTAAAAAATCCTAGGATTTATAGATGGTATATACCAGAGAGAGAAAAGTCCAAGTCTGTATCATGAGAGCCACAAAAGTAAAATATTGTAGGAAGGTATTCCAAGGTAAATAGCAAAGGCGAAAAAGAAAAGGAGTCATTTTAAAAACAAAAGGTCCTTCAAGGTTAAAACACACTGAGATCATATTCCGCTTCAAACTAGAACAGTGTTGCACAATTTGAGTAATATATTGACACCTTTTAAAGAACAACAATACCTTCCTACCCCAATTCCTATCCTGTGGGTAACTTTAGTCATTGTATTAGGTTTGTCAAAAACATTAAAGCATTGATACATTCCTTATGCTCATAGGCATTACATAACCATATAATTAAAATGACAAATTCGATACAAACAGGCCTTAAAACCAATAAAATGAAAACATTAATAGGGAAGTACTGTTGTTTCTAGCCAAGAGGAAGTAATAGGGAAAGCATTTAGTCACCCATCTGAGCCTGTCTCAAGACACTGGAAATCAGACAATGAAAGAGAGATCTCAGAGCAACGGGAAACAAACACGATCAACTTTGCAACTGCCCAGTCTTGCCACATGCAGAAAGTTTGCAGGCTGCAATGTGGGGAGGGAGAATCTAAGCAGATCCTAGCCATCTCTCTGAGTTGACCAGACAGAGTTGGGATTCTGAGTGAGCCAGAGTGGGCAGGCGTTTGTAGGAAAAGGAAAAGAGAGCAAAAAGGTAGCAGAGAAAGAACTCTAGAGATCTGGAGACAGTCCACCATCAGCATTTAGATGTATCCTGATAAACACAAGCATGTGAGAAAATGATCCAAGACTGGGGAAGAGAACCATCCAAAAGATTAGAGCAAAAATCTCTAGAACATGCACTAATAGTCCCTGTTTCTATCAGCTAGAGTGAGAGATGGCATAATTCACAGGCCATCAGAGAACATGTGAAACAGGCTTTTGCTACACTTTGTTCCAGTCCAGTGCAAAGAGTTTACAAGCAAGACACACAGGGATCAAACTGTTTCCAAGTTACTTAACTATGGTCCAGAACAAACACAAAAACATTTCTAGTGATACAAATGTATCTTACACCCAATAAGTAAAAATTGCAATGTCTCGCATCTCATCAAAAATTTTCAGGTATGCAAATAAGCAGAAAAATAGAACAAATGAAGAAAAATTATTAAAACAATCCAGAAAGCAAACAAATGATAGAATATTTTCACCCACAGGCAAAACCAGAATGGCACTTCTTTGTCAGATTAAAAACACCTGAAGGCCTGGAATTACATTTTGTATTTAATTTATAAATCTCAAAGGGAGAGACACCTGTAGTATACTTGACCCATCACTGAGGGTAACATGAATGCTAATTTATTAATAACCTGCATGTATGATATAATAGTAATTTTTTTAAAAATTGACCTCCCATTTTACAAAATTCTTTTATATATGTTACTTTATTTGTTCATAATATAAAACTAGAGAATAGAGTCATCTACATAGAATCTGATGCTAAGAGAGGTTAAATAACTTACTTAAGATTATAGAGTTTCACTTAAATACTCTGGTTTTCTTAGTCCTTTACATACATTATAGTACCTTTTTGTTTTATTCTGTAATGAAAGGTCAACTAAAAGAGAAGAGTTTATGCTAAATAATGTAGCTTTATAAATTCAATGTGGTATAAATTTAATATGACATAAACATTAAAATTTAGAGTTGTCATTTTTGTATGGATTATAATTCTAATATCTTGATTACTGTCTGTTATGCTATGACTTTATGTTCCCATTAACAAATATTTTAAACAATGTTGATTTGTGTTAGGTGTTGGACATCCTGGAACTCTTAATGGAGTAGTAACGCCATCTAAGGCTAGCCAATGTAAATTGTGATCTGAAAAGCCTTTAAGCACTAGCCAGTATACCTTGTAGTGCTATTGCATCAAGTTTTAGATGAAAAACTAGTTCTAGAACATTGCTTCTTTCCTTTTAAAAAAGATACATAATTCACATACCATAAAATTAACTTCTTTAGAATATACAATTCAGTAGGTTTTAGTATATTCATATGTTGTACAACTAGCACCACTATCTAATCTGAGAACATGTTCATCACCTGAAAAAGAACTATTTCTATGACTGTAGATTTGTCTATTCTGTATATTTATTTATTTATTGAGACAGAGTTTCACTTTTGTAGCCCAGACTGGAGTGCAATGGCGCGATATCAGCTCACTGCAACCTCCGCTTCCTGGGTTCAAATGATTCTCCTGCCTCAGCCTCCTGAGTAGCTGGGACTACAGACGTGCACCACCACCCCTGGCTAATTCTGTATTTTTAGTAGAGACAGAATTTCTCCATGTTGGTCAGGCTGGTCTTGAACTCCTGAATTCAGGTTACAAACCCGCCTCAGTCTCCCAAAATGCTGGGATTACATGCATGAGCCACTGTGTCTGGCCCTATTCTGTATATTTCATATAAATAAAATTGTACAAAACATCTGGCTTCTTTCACTAAGCATAATGTTTTCAAGGTTTACTCATGTTGTAGTATGTATCAGTACTTTATTTTTTATAACTGAATAATATCCCATTATATGTATATACATTTTGTTCATTCCTTCTTTGGTTGATAGATGTTCTGTTTTTTTTTTCATATTTGAAATATGAAATAATGCTGTTCTATTTCAATAATTATTTCCAATATGAAATAATGCTGTTCTGTTCCAATAATGCTCTTCTGGACATGTTCATTGTACACCTGAAAAGAATGTGAATTCTACTGTTGTTGGTTGGAATATTCTATATGTGTCTATTAGGTCTAGTTGGTTTATAGTATTGTTCAAATCTATTTCTCTGCTGATCTTTCTAGTTGTTCCAGCCATTACTGAAAGTGGAGTATTGAATTCTCCAACTATTATTTTTAAATTTCTATCTCTCATGTCTTCATGTCTTTTGAGGCTATGCTGTTTGATGCATATACATTTATAATTGGTATAAATTCTTAGTGTATTGACTGCTTTATCTGTATAAAATATCCTTTTTATTTCTACTAACAACTTTTTTCTTAAAGTCTATTTTGTCTGCTATTAGTCTAGGCACTCCAGCTCTCTTTTGGTTATCATTTGTATAGACTATCTTTTTCCATTATTTTATTTTAAATATTTTTGTGTCTTTTAATCTTTTCTTTTTTTTTTTTTTTTTTTTTTTGTGATGGAGTCTTTCTCTGTCACCCAGGCTGGAGTGCAGAGGTGTGATCTGGGCTCACTGCAAGCTCCGCCTCCTGGGTTCATGCCATTCTCCTGCCTCAGCCTCATAAGTAGCTGGGATTACAGGTACCCACCACCACGCCCAGCTAACTTTTTGTATATTTTTTAGTAGAGATGGGGTTTCACCATGTTAGTCAGGATGGTCTCTATCTCCTGACCTTGTGATCCGCTCGCCTTGGCCTCCCAAAGTGCTGGGATTACAGGTGTGAGCCACTGCGCCTGGCCTGTGTCTTTTAATCTTAAGTATTTCTTTTATATGTAGCATATAGTTGGAGAATGTTGTGTTTTTTATTCAGCCAACCACTGCATTTTATTAATAATTATATAGTTTAATTGATTTATATTTAATGTAATAACTGATCAGTTAGGACTTGTGTCTGCAATTTTACCATTTGTCCTGCATGATTTTTGTTTCTCAATTCTTCCATTACTGCCCTTTTTCACATTAAATACTTTCCGCTATACCACTACACCATTTTTAATTGCTTTGCCATTTCCTTTACTCTAGTTTTGGAATTATCTTTGTAGTAATTGCCCTGGGAATAACCATTAATCTCTTTATTTATAAAAATCTAGTTCTTATTAACAGTAACTTAATTTAAGTAACATAAAAATTCTCCTTCTCTATAATTTTATTTTCCTGCCTCCTTTAATGTTGTTATTTTCACAAATTGTATGCTTATACGTTGTGTTCCCATCAACTTAGAGTTATAATGATTGCCTTATACAATATTCTTTTAAGTAATGAAAGACCAAAAAAAGACATTAAATAATATAGGACAAAAAAGTACAAAAGAAGAGTTCACATTGCCTTTTATACTTACCTATGTACTTGCCTTTACCAGTATTCTTTCTTTCTTCATGTAAATATGAGTTACTTCCTAGTATTCTTCATTTCAGCTTAGAGGATTTCTTTCAATATTTCTTGTAAGGCAGTTCCTATAGCAGAAAATTATCTCAATTTTCATTTATCTGAAAATAGTTTCTTTTACATTTTTCAAAAAAATGTTTTGGTGGAAACCCTCCAAGATGGCCAAATAGGAACAGCTCCAGTATACAGCTCTCAGCGTGAGCGACACAGAAGGTGGGTGATTTCTGCATTTCCAAGAACTGAGGTATCAGGTTCATCTTGGCGAGGCTTGTCGGACAGTGAGTGCAGTCCACTGATGTGAGCCAAAGCAGGGTGGGGCATCACCTCACCCAAAAAGCACAAGGGGTCAGGTAATTCCCTTTCCTGGCCAAGGGAAGCTGTGACAGATGGTACCTGGAAAATCAGGACACTCTCACCCTAATACTATGCTTTTCCAATGGTCTTAGCAAATGGCACACCAGGAGATTATATTGCATGCCTGGAGGGTCCCAAGCCCATGGAGCCTCGCTCACTGCTAGCAAAGGAGTCTGAAATCAAATTGCAAGGCAGCAGCGAGGCTGGGGGAGTGGTGTCTGCCATTGCTTAGGCTTGAATAGGTAAACAAAGTGGCCAGGAATCTCGAACTGGGTGGAGCTCACTGCAGCTCAAGGAGGCCTGTCTGGCTCTGTAGACTCCATCTCTGGGGGAAGGGCATAGCTGAACAAAACACAGCAGAAACTTCTGCAGACTTAAACATTCCTGTCTGACAGCTTTGAAGACAGTAGTGGTTCTCCCAGCATGGAGTTTGAGATCTGAGAACGGACAGACTGCCTCCTCAAGTGGGTCCCTGAACCCCGAGTAGCCTAACTGGGAGACACATCCCAGTAGGGGCTGACTGATACCTCATACAGCTGGGTTCCCCTCTGAGACGAAGCTTCCAGAGGAAGGATCAGGCACAAACTGCTGCTCTGCAATATTTGCTGTTCTGCAGCCTCCACTGGTGATACCCAGGCAAACAGGGTCTGGAGTGGACCTCAAGCAAACTCCAACAGATCTGCAGCTGAGGGTGCTGACTGTTAGAAGGAAAACTAACAAACAGAAAGGACATCCACACCAAAACCCCATATGTACATCACCATCATCAAAGACCAAAGGTAGATAAACCTACAAAGATGGGGAGAAACCAGAGCAGAAAAGCTAAAAATTCTAAAAATCAGAGTGCCTCTTCTCCTCCAAAGGAATGCAGCTCCTCGCCAGCAATGGAACAAAGCTGGATGGAGAGTGACTCTGACGAGTTGAAAGAAGAAGTCTTCAGACAATTGGTAATAACAAACTTCTCTGAGCTAAAGCAGGATGATCGAACCCATCGCAAAGAAACTGAAAACCTTGAAAAAAGATAAGATGAATGGCTAACTAGAATAAACAGCATAGAGAAAACCTTAAATAAACTGATGGAGCTGAAAATCATGGCACAAGAATACGTGACGCATGCACAAGCTTCAGTAGACAATTTGATCAAGTGAAAGAAAGGGTATCAATGATTGAAGATCAAATGAATAAAATGAAATGAGAAGAGAAATTTAGAGAAAAAAAGAGTAAAAAGAAATAAACGAAGCCTCCAAGAAATATGGGTCTGTGTGAAAAGACCAAATCTATGTCTGATTGGTGTACCTGAAAGTGACGGGTTGAATGGAACCAAGTTGGAAAACACTCTTCAGGATATTATGCAGGAGAACTTCCCCAACCCAGCAAGGCAGGCCAACATTCAAATTCAGGAAATACAGAGAACGCCACAAAGATACTCCTTGAGAAGAGCAACTCCAAGACACATAACTGTCAGATTCGCCAAAGTTGAAATGAAGGAAAAAATGTTAAGGGCAGCCAGAGAGAAAGGTCGGGTTACCCACAAAGGGAAGCACATCAGACTAACAGCAGATCTCTCAGCAGAAACTCTACAAGCCAGAAGAGAGTGGGGGCCAATATTCAACATTCTTAGAGCAAAGAATTTTCAACCCAAAATTTCATATCCAGCCAAACAAAGCTTCATAAGCGAAGGAGAAATGAAATCCTTTACAGACAAGCAAATGCTGAGAGATTTTGTCACCACCAGGCCTGCCTTACAGGAGCTCCTGAAGGAAGCACTAAATATGGAAAGGAACAACCGGTACCAGCCACTGAAAAAACACTCCAAATTGTAAAGACCATCGATGCTAGGAAGAAACTGTCAACTAACATCATAATGACAAGATCAAATTCATACATAACAATATTAACCTTATATGTAAATAGGTTAAATGCTCCAATTAAAAGACACAGACTGGCAAATTGGATAAAGAGTCAAGAACCATCAGTTTGCTGTATTCAGGAGACCCATTCCACATGCAAAGACAAACATAGACTCAAAATAAACGGATGGAGGAAGATCTATGAAGCAAATGGAAAACACAAAAAAGCAGGGGTTGCAATCCAATCTCTGATAAAACAGACTTTAAACCAACAAAGATCAAAAGAGACAAGACCATTACATAATGGTAAAGGGATCATTTTAATAAGAAGAGCTAACTATCCTAAATATATATGCACCCAATACAGGAGCACGCAGATTCATAAAGCAAGTCCTTGGAAACCTACAAAGAGACTTAGACTCCCACACAATAATAATAGGAGACTTTAACACCCCACGGTCAACATTAGACAGATCAACCAGACAGAAAGTTAACAAGGATATCCAGGACTTGAACTCAGGTCTGCACCAAGTGGACCTAATAGACATCAACAGAATTGTCCACCTCAAATCAACAGAGTATACATTCTTCTCAGAACCACATTGCACTTATTCCGAAATTGACCATGTAGTTGGAGGTAAAGCATTCCTCAGCAAATGTAAAAGAACAGCAATTATAACAAACAGTCTCTCAGACCACAGGGCAATCAAACTAGAACTCAGGATTAGGAAACTAACTCAAAACCACTCAACTACATGAGTGGAAACTGACCAACATGTTCTTGAATGACTACTGAGTACATAACGAAATGAAGGCAGAAAGAAAGATGTTCTTTGAAACCAATGACAACAAAGACACAATGTACCAGAATCTCTGGGACACATTTAAAGCAGTGTGTATAGAGAAATTTATAACACTAAATGCCCACAAGAGAAAGCAGGAAAGCTCTAATATTAACACCCTAACATCACAATTAAAAGAACTAGGGAAGCAAAAGCAAATACATTCAAAAGTTAGCAGAAAGCAAGAAATAACTAATATCAGAGCAGAACTGTAGGAGATAAACCCTTCAAAAAATCAATGAATCCAGGAGTTGGTTTTTTGAAAAGATCAACAAAATTGATAGACCACTAGCAAGACTAATAAAGAAGAAAAGAGAGAAGAATCAAATAGATGCAATAAAAATGATAAAGGGGATATCACCACCAATTCCACAGAAATACAACTACTATCAAAGAATGCTATAAACACCTCTATTCAAATAAATTAGAAAATGTAGAAGAAATGGATAAATTCCTGGGCACATACACACTCCCAAGACTAAACGAGGAAGAAGTTGAATCTCTGAATAGACCAATAACAGGCTCTGAAATTGAGTCAATAATTAATAGCCTACCAACCTAAAAAGGTCCAGGACCAGAGGGATTTGCAGCCGAATTCTACCAGAGGTACAAAGAGGAGCTGGTATCATTCCTTCTGAAACTATTCCAATCAATAGAAAAAGAGGGAATCCTCCCTAACTCTTTTTTTGAGGCCAGCATCATCCTGATACCAAATCCTGGCAGAGACACAACAACAAAAAAGAGAATTTTAGACCAATATCCCTGATGAACATCAATGCAAAAATCCTCAATAAAACAATGGCAAACTGAATCCAGCAGCACATCAAAAAGCTTATCCACCACAATCAAGTGGGCTTCATCCCTGGGATGCAAGCTTCAACATATGCAAATCAATAAACATAATCCATCATATAAACACAACCAAAGACAAAAACCACATGATTGTCTCAATAGGTGCAGAAAAGGCCTTTGACAAAATGCAACAGTCCTTCATGCTAAAAACTCTCAACAAAGTAGGTATTGATGGAACATATCTCAAAATAGTAAGAACTATTTATGACAAACCCACAGCCAATGTCATACTGAATGGGCAAAAGCTGGAAGCATTCCCTTTGAAAACTGGTACAAAACACGGATGCCTTCTCTCATCACTCCTATTCAACATAGTGTTGGAAGTTCTGGCCAGAGCAAGCAAGCAGGAGAAAGAAATAAAGTGTATTCAATTAGGAAAAGAGGAAGTCAAATTGTCCCTGTTTGCAGATGAAATGATTGTATATTTAGAAAACCCCATTGTCTGAGCCCAAAATCTCCTTAAGCTGATAAACAACTTCAGCAAAGTCTCAGGCTACAAAATCAATATGCAAAAATCACAAGCATTCCTATACACCAATAACAGACAAACAGCCAAATCATGAGTGAACCCCCATTCACAATTGCTTCAAATAGAATAAAATACCTAGGAATCCAACTTACACGGGATGTGAAGGACCTCTTCAAGGAGAACTACAAACCACTGCTCAATAAAATAAAAGAGGACACAAACAAATCGAAGAACATTCCATGCTCATGAATAGGAAGAATCATTATCGTGAAAATGGCCAAAATACCTAAGGTAACTTATAGATTTAATGCCATTCCCATCAAGCTACCAATGACTTTCTTCACAGAATTGGAAAAAACTACTTTAAAGTTCATATGGAACCAAAAAAGAGCCCTCATTGCCAACACAATCCTAAGCCAAAAGAACAAAGCTGGAGGCTTAACGCTACCCGACTTCAAACTATACTACAAGGCTACAGTAACCAAAACAGAATAGTTCTGCTACCAAAACAGAGATATAGGCCAATGGAACAGAACAGAGCCCTGAGAAATAATACCACACATTTACAACCATCTGATCTTTGACAAAGATGACAAAAACAAGAAATGGGGAAAGGATTCCCTATTTAATAAATGGTGCTGGAAAAACTGGCTAACCATATGTTGAAAGCTGAAACTGGATCTCTTACTTACACCTTACACAAAAATTAGCTCGAGATAGATGAAAGACTTAAATATTAGACCTAAAACCATAAAATCCCTAGAAAAAACCCTAGTCAATACCATTCAGGACATAGGCATGAGCAAGGACTTCATGACTAAAACACCAAAAGCAATGGCAACAAAAGCCAAAATAGACAAATGGGATCTAATTAAACTAAAGAGCTTCTGCACAGCAAAAGAAATTACCATCAGTGTGAACAGGCAACCTACAGAATGGAAGAAAATTTTTGCAATCTACTCATCTGACAAAGGACTACTATCTAGAATCTACAAAGAACTTAAACAAATTTACAAGAAAAAATCAAACAAACCCATCAAAAAGTGGGTGAAGGATATGAACAGACACTTCTCAAAAGAAGATATTTATGTAGCCAACAGACACATGAAAAAATGCTCATCATCACTGGCCATCAGAGAAATGCAAATCAAAACCACATACCATCTCAAACCAGTTAGAATGGCGACCATTAAAGTCAGGAAACAACAGATGCTGGAGAAGATGTGGAGAAATAGGAACACTTTTACACTGTTGGTGAGACTGTAAACTAGTTCCACCATTGTAGAAGACAGTGTGGCGATTCCTCAAGGATCTAGAACAATAAATACCATTTGACTCAGCCATCCCATTACTGGATATATATCCAAAGGATTGTAAATCATGCTGCTATAAAGACACATGCACACGTATGTTTATTGTGGCACTATTCACAATAGCAAAGACTTGGAACCAACCCAAATGTCCATCAATGATAGACTGGATTAAGAAAATGTGGCACATGTACACCATGGAATACTATGCAGCCATAAAAAAGGATGGGTTCATGTCCTTTGTAGGGATGTGGATGAAGCTGGAAATCACTATTCTGAGCAAACTGTTGCAAGGACAGAAAACCAAACACCGCATGTTCTCACTCATAGGTGGGAATTGAACAATGAGAACACCAGGACATGGGGTGGGGAACATCACACACCAGGGCCTGTCGTGGGATGGGAGGAGTGGAGAAGGATAGCATTAGGAGATATACCCAATGTAAATGATGAGTTTATGGCACACCAACATGGCACATGTATACATATGTAACAAACCTGCATATTGTGCACGTGTACCCTAGAACTTAAAGTATAATAATAATAATAAAAATAGTAATAATAAAATATAATAATAATAATAATAAAACATTTTGGCTAATAGTTATTATTCTTCTCTTTCAGCACTTTAAATATGTCATGCTACATCCTCCATGGTGTCTGGAAATAAATCAGCTTACCAGAAAATTCCTAGAAAAAACTTTTTTCTAAGGATTCTTTAGGATACTTTGTATACGATGAGTAACTTTTTCTTAATACTTTAAATATTCTCTCATTGCCTCTGACTTTCAAGTTTGTGTATACTATATCTAGGTGAGGCTGTCTTTGAGTTTACCATACTTAGAGTTCATTGAGCTTTTTAGATGTGTAGACTAATTATTAAAAATCAGATTTGGAGAGTTTGTAGCTATTTATTTATTATTTAGTTGTTTAAATATTATTTCTGAACTTTTCTTTCTTTTCTTTCATTTTGGGACTCCTATTATTTGTATTTTTGCACACTTAATAGTGTTCTACAAGTCTCTGATGCTCTGTCCATTTTTCTTCATTCTTTTATTTTTCTGTGTCACAGAGTGGATAATATCAAGTGACCTATCTTCACGTTTGCTGATTGTTTTTTTTTTTTTTTTTGCGTGATAAAATCTGCTGTTAATCCTCTATTAATTTTTTATTTAAGTTGTACTTTTCAAGTATACAATTTCTATTTGGTTCCCTTTTGAAGTTTCTATTAATATTGTTTACTTAGGTTTCATAATTTTCTTTAGTTTTCTAGACATATTTGCCTTTAGGTCTTTGATATTTAAAGATATATTTAAAATAGCGAGTTTAAGTTTTTGTCTAGTGTGATGGTTAATACTGAGTGTCAACTTGATTGGATCTAAGGATGCAAGGTATTTTTCCTGGGTGTGTCAGTGAGTGTGTTGCCAAAGGAGATTAACATTTGAGTCAGTGGACTGGGGAAGGCACACCCACCCTCAATGTGGGTAAATCCACAGTCAATTCTATGTATTGTCTGTGAAATATCTACGCTGTTTACTGTGATGCACTGATATTGCCCTCAGAGATCAAAATATTGAATGCTTTATAATCTGGGAAATGCTTAAAATATACATCTCTCTTATGAATACTGTATGGGTTTTAGAATTGTATTAATGCTATTTAAAGCAGACAGAGGTTGGGAGAATGAAATATTTGGCAATTTTTCCTCATTTAGGACCTCTCTGCAATCTGTGGGGTCCAGGATTGGTCTATTGGGAGGTCTCTGATACAAAATGAGTAGCTACCGGGCAGCTAAGATGTTGGATAAAATAATGTAAACCAAGAATTATTTTCCAAGATGAAGTTTTCATAAAAGGACAACCATGAACAACATACCACAATGACAATGAAATTTTATCATAACTTTAAAAAATGTTAGAGAATGTCACAGAGACTTTACATGTAAATGTATTTCTCTCTTTGATTATTGTGAGAAGCTTTGTTATCATATTCAAATTTCTAGATTTTGTCATATGCTGTGTTTGCTAATCTTTTTTTTTTTTTTTTTTTTTTTTTTTTTTTGACAGGATCTCGCTGTGTTGCCTAGGATGGAATGCAGTGGCATAATCACAGTTCACTGCAGCCTCGACCCCTCAGGCTCAGGTGACCCTCCTACCTAGCCTCTTAAGTAGTTGGGACTACAAGTGTACACCACCACACCTGGCTAATTTATTTTGTGTTTTCTGTGGAGACAGGGTTTCACCATGTTGTTCAGACTCCTGGGCTCAAGTGATCTGCTTACCTTGGCTTCCCAAAGTGCTAGGATTACAGGCATGAGCCACCATGCCCAGCCTGTATTTGCTGATCTTTTATTGTTTGTTCTTTAATGAAGAACACTAAGATAGAAGGGCAAAAAACGCTATAATTCAATTTTTTTGGGTTTTGATTACTCCACACTTTAGATTTTAAGTCTGCATCTAGAAAAACCAAGAAATGATATTAAAATCCAAGGCAGCTTCAATTAAAGCATATAGACTTTAGAAAATAATATAATATTCCTGATTTCTTCTGTAATATATGCTTCAAATAATTTCACCTTTATTTCCCTCTTTAAGTTAAACCCACATTGATGTTGGGTAGTTCACAGATGGATTTTGAAAGCTTGTTTAGGTGGTTTTATAATTAGACCTTCCCAGGTAGCAGGAAATTTTGCTTTGTCGTTCCATTTAGCAGCTGTGCTCCAGCTGGGTCTGTTTGTTATAAATGAAATGGCTCTTTAAATTTATATTCTCTGCATGATCAGGCTTGGCATTAGATGCTGCTTCTGAATGATGGCAAAGATAAACACCAAAGGGTGTCAGATTGAAAATCTGGATCATGGGTTGTAAGATGGCATTATCAACCATAATTGTATATTTCTATTAAAGCCAAGTAATGTGACCAATGAATCTTTGAAAAGTGACTCATTTCCAGTCATTGAATGTTTCTGTAATGTGATTGAGATAAATCCCCATGATATGTCTATGGAGTATAATGAACTGTGAAATATGCAAGAATAGAGGTTGTGGCAATATAGGACACTTGACCCGAATAATGATATTCCTTTGCTTCAGGCTATAGGCTTATGAAAGAAGTAAATCATTTCTCCAAATAGTACTCATCAAACATCACTGGATGGAATGATGTCTTCCTATTTCTTACATGAAGTCTTGTTTTGCCTCACAGTACATCTTTTCTTTGTCTTCCTTATTGAAATCAATGGGTTGTGCAGAGTTTCCACTGAAAAAGTCCACTCAATGTGTATGCCAGTTTATTGACAGCCCACAAAACTCCATCCGTATAAAAAACCCAACTAAAGCTGGAAGTTGCTTTGTGTTTTCCTAAGCAGCATCTTCAATTAGTATCTATGGAAGACAATAAGGAGAGTGAGGCCACAAAAAAACTACAAAATATCAATATTTACTTTGAATTTCCTAAAAGTCATTTAAATTGTTTTAAAATTATTTTCAAAAGATTTATCAGTGAAAAAGGCAGCTGTATATAAGTTTTTCTTTAATACACAATTTTAAAGTTACTTTTCTCCACCTTCGTGGAGAAGAGATGACTAACTTGGGTCCCATGAACCTCTGGTAAAATTTTGAGTATTTAATATACCTAAGAGAAATAAAGTAAGGCATAATTCAAATACTGTCTTAATAAAATGGCTGGGTGTAGAGACTCATACCTGTAATCCCAGCACTTTGGAAGGTTGAGGTGGGAGGATTGTTTGAGACCAGGAGTTCGAGACCAGCCTAGGTGATGTGAGGAAACTCTGTCTCTACAGAAAATAAAATTAAACATTAGCCAGGTGTGGTGGCGCACACCGGTATTTCTAGCTACCAAGGAATCTGTAGCAGGAGGATTAGGCGAGCCTGTGAGATGGAGGCTGCCATGAGCTACAGTTATGCCACCACACTCCAGCCTAGGTGAAAGAGTAAGACCCTGTCTCTATCAAAAAGTAATAAGTTAAGCAGTTACTGTTTTTAAGCAGAAATTCTTGGGTTAATTACTAATAATGTAGTTTTTCTCTTTTTTCTTTTGATATTACATACATTGTACAGTTTGAAGGTTGTTTGAACATGTCTTATTAGGATTTTCAGCAAAAGCTAGTGTTTATCAAAAATAGAAACAATTTAAAGCATATAAAAAAAGAGATAAAATTTTAGGTCATATGACTATGTTTCTGGGCATTTACTTTTCGACATTGAGATCAGATCCTTAGAGACATGAGCTCATTTTTCCTGGCTTAATCTAGGCAAATAAAATTAGTACTAAGTGTTCAATGTTCTCTTCCATTTGCATTAATTGAAATTCTAGCACAAGGCTCCATTAGACTTAGCAATTCATACTTTAGTTGAGACCCTCAAAATGACATTATTGATTTTTAATTCTTCACCAAAATCATTTTTATGTTAGCAAATAATACTCTTTATATATGTCACTAAAATTTGTCCCGCTTATACACAGGAAATAAGGGGAAACTAAATTATTTAGTTAAATCTTTTCCCTCTCTTCCAGCATTTTGAGGTGTTTTAAAAATTCCACTTATGCTAGAATTAATTCTTTTTGCTTTATTAGTCTTCCTTGCATTAGTAAGATATTTTTTGATCATTTAACATGTATCAGCTGTATACAGGCTATATCTCATTTAATTCTCATCATAAATCTAAGAGGGTACAGTTATTATTACTTTTATTTCATAGATGAGGAAACTGAGAGTGAAAGAGAACAAGTCACTTATTTGCCCAAAGTTGTACAGATTGTGATTGGTGAAGCCAATCTGTGTCATTATAGACCACAAACCCTTACCTAAAACATTATGTAGTCACTCCTAATTCCTGGGTTCCATATTCATGATTTCACCAAATCAATATTTACTGCACTTCTGTGGTTGTTCATAGACATGTACGGAGTTGCAAAAAATTTGAGTTCCCCATGTGCATGATCTTAGTGTGCTCCTAGTCCCCCAATTTGCATGTTCCTTGGTTGAACAAGGTAATGCTCTTTCTTGTTTTAGATCCAGGTGTCCTTCTCACAATCTATTTAGTGCCATGTTTTGTTTGTTTTTGAACTTTTGTGCCCTTCTTTTGGTGATTTCACTACTTAAAATGGCCCCCAACCAGAAGTACTGAAGCACTGTGTACTGTTACTAAGTACAAGAGGGTTGTGATATGGTTTAGAGAGAAAATAACTGCACTATATAAGCTTTATTTAGGCATGAATTAGAGGGCTGTTGGCCATGAGCTCAATGTTAATGAATTAACAATAAGTATGAAATACAATGTCTTTAAACTGAAACACACATAAAACAATTTGATCAGTTGGCAAAAATGTGACCAGAGTCTCACAGGAACCTAATCCTGTATTTCTTCTAGGAACAATGGGTCATTATTTGCTGATTCATTGTTCTTAGTGACTTTATAGAACAAAACTACCATGAATAATGAAAATCAACTGTATTGCCCTTCAATAACAATCATCTTTTATTGAAGACTTAGTATCTACATCTATTTTATTTCCTTTTCCTCAAAGTCAAGTATTTTGATCTTCATTTTATAGATAAGGGATTGAGAGTTATGATTGTCAGCCAGCTACTGGATGACTGTTTGACATTTGAATCGGCTTGCCTCCAAAGCTGGTGCTCTTTACTACTAAGATACGTAGAGTTAGACTCTATCCCATGCTAGGGTCCAAGAAGAGTTGGTGAATGGGCAGTGGGCAGCTGAAAGAACACTCGAGGGACTGTAGGCAGTTGGGACACGGCTTTATTCCCTCCTCTCTCTCCACAGCATTAGCAGTGTATTTACACATCTCACAGATGATAGTGGCTCAAAGCCAGGTATGAGCTCACATTAAGTAGTTACATAAATGCGATTATGCAATGTGCAAGGTTGTGCGCCTGTGTTCCAAACATGCTGTGTCATGCTGTACCGGATATTTGCGTTGGCCTACTTCTATCTGTAGCACAGCCATTTTCCTTACACTCCACTCCCTAGGCTGAGGGAGTCCTTTCACCAGGGAGATGTGCCCATAGGGCAGAGCCCTGGATCCATAGGCCCCAGCAGAAATAAAGCCAGCAGCAACTTACTACTAAGATTCCTGCTATTCTGCCTGTAACTATTAGGATCCAGCATAGGCCAACACCCAGGGATGCCCACCATGCCTGTAGGTGGTTGTCAGTAAGGTTCTCAACTGCTTTAATATCCTGTGACAGCCCCTGCAAAGCTGCCATTATGTTCTGTTGATTGTCATGGATAAAAGTACAACACTGTGTTCCTAAAAGGGCACAGGTGCCACCTTGGGCAGCAATTACTATGACTAAGGCCATCCAGTTGTCCGGTGTTCCCCCAAGCTGGCACCTCAGCCAGTTCCCTAATCAAACACAAAAGAGTCTATGCCCCCATCTGCCTGCAAGTAATCCTTTAGCTGGAGTGTCTGGGCGGGACTGGGTCAAGCAACATTGTCCTTCTCCCTTTCAGGCATTTTCTGGAATTGCTGCTCCAGGGACAGTTGCCTTCATGAAGTCAACAGCACTTCATTGGGTTGCCTATCAATTTTCTCCTGGTCAACCCCAACCAAAATCAAATCAATCCACATCTGTGTGTGTATGTCACTTGTTGGGGCCCCTTTTTGTCACATGAGGGAGCCCCTGAGAAAGAGGTCCTTCCCCTTCTTAATGGTATGGACCCCTCAGTCCCAGTGATGGCCTTCTGCTTCCCTGAGGGCCACCATGGCAGTAGTTACTTCGTGTATGCAGTGTTCCACATATGGGTGAAGACAGCAACCAGGAAGCCAAAGGCACTTGGGGGTGCAGAACCCAACATGAGGTCCTGCATGGGAGAAGTAAAGCATTCATCATCTCGCCCTTGGGTATTCAGATCAAACATAGCCTGCCACATACCCATCTCCTGGAATACTTGCACCAAATCTTTATATGACTGCCATTTACTCACAGTTTCTGGTATTTCACTGGCATCATTCCATGCTGTCCATATGGCCACCATCAGCCATTCAAGCAGGGTGTGGTCACCTTGCCCTCGTGCTAACCACCTGCTCACCTACAACTGCTGAAGGAGGGAGGGGTGAGTTGTCATGGAAGCCAACTTTTCCATTTCAGAGGTGGAGTAGAAGATACTAATCACTCCTTTATCCCAAAGGCGAAGCATCCAGGCAGGTAAGGGTTCCCCTGGACACTGTTGACATTGTTTACCTAATACTCACGACTTGATTGGGCTATAGGCACTATATGAAGTGTACTCTGTTATGGTGGGGAGGGAGTCCCTAAGTCCACTCTTGGGGCCCCAGTGGCTGTTCGTGTTCTGCTTTCTGATACTGCTGACTACACCAATTATTGGGCTCCAACCCAAGCTGGGGTCCAAGGGGAGTTGGTGAACAGGTGGCAGGCAGCTGGAAGAACACTCAAGGCACTGCAAGCAGTTGGGACATGGTTTTATTCCCTCCTCTTTCGATAGCATCAACAGTGTATTTATACACCTCACAGATAATAGTGGCTCAGAGCCAGGTATGAGCTCACATAAAGTGTAAATTTACATAAATGTGATTATATAATGCATGGGGTTGTGCGCCTGCACTCCAAACCTGCTGTGTCATGCTGTACCGGATGTTTGCCTTGGCCTACTTCTATCTGCAGTGCAGTCATTTTCCTCACACATAGTCTGGTCATGAAAACCTCCTTTTGTTAAAACTTCCAAATAAATGTATTAATGTTTACATCTGAAATTGTCATTGTTTACAGATGCCTTATGTGGTATACAATTATACAAAACAAATCCCAGAAGAACAAAACAATAAGACTCTTAAGTAACAGCTGTTCAGCACTTTTAGAGTAGCCCTGTGCATTTTCAGAATATGTGGCTATCTTTGTGAAATAATTTTGAGGTGACTAAAGGTTCTGTTGCCCTCTTGATTGCTTTCATTTCACAATCTTTTCTATTTAAAAACTCCATAATATGAAAATCATTGCATGGGGTAGAAACCTTTCCACTTCTCTTCTAATGCAAGCCATGTGGTTAATACAACATGAAATGAAGTTTAATTGGTAGTCCTCCTTCTAATCTGGGGAAATGAGAATTTAGGTTATGCAGGCCCCTGTGTTGAGAATTTAGGTTATGCAAAGCAGGGGTGGCTATCGCTGTGATGACCTGGGGCCTGGAGTGCGGCAGCAAGATGGGCTAGAGGTGGAAGAACTAAAGATCTGTTTCATCTAAGACCTGCTTTTACCTTGGCTTGACCTTAATTAATTGGAGTGCTAACCACCTTCGGCCCTGCCCTGATCACTTATTCATCTAAGATAGCTTCTACAGCTCTGTTTCTTACGATGCTTAAACTGCTTGTATCTAGGATACTTGACATGAAGAATGCCTATCTGTGGCCCTGCACATACTTATTATCTCTGTGCATAGGCCTTGAAATCATAGGTGAGAAACTTGTAAGGGAGCAGGGAACAGGGTAGCATAGGGGTAGAGAAAGAATGGTAGTCAACTGAAAGACAACATGTGTGAATACAAACCTAGGATCTGCACTTATTATTTATATCACCTGAAGCAAGCCACTTAATTTCTCACTGAGCCTCAGTTACTCCATCTCTGAAATGGGAGTAATAACAGAAACAACATCAACAAACAGGGCTTAAATAAAATAAGGTATGTGAAAATGCTTCATAAGAATAAAGTTTTTGACTAAAATAATATGTTATTTCTCTTTTTTAAGAAAGTAAAGTGATGATAAACATTAATGCTCTCATTATAAGTTAGAGGACTCTGTATTCAAGTTTGTAATATATCGGGGAGAAATAGATGTCTGTCTGCAACATGATGGAGAATGAAATATGTTGAAGACTTTCCCTTCCCCCAGGTATTTTCTCTCTCATGTGCTATGGATGCTGATACCGTATCATTATGGAGAATTGTTATTCTAACCTCCTTTAGCATATAAATGCTACTTGGTAGAAAGAATGCTTTGAATATAAATTATTAATAAGATTTTATGCCAGGGCCAAGAAAGGATACCTTAGGGGGTGAAAGGGATATTCAAAGTGACATATAAAAAGACAAATTTTGCCTACTTCCAACCTGTCTCTTTATTAATACAGTGATCAGGACACAATCAGCCCCCCCGCCCACACACAGACATTCAACACACACACTGTAGTGGAAATTGGAAAGATATGACTAGTGAAGTGTTAGAGAGAAAACAAACAAATCGGCTTTGTGATTAAGCCAGAGCAGAGGAGGAAAAGAAAGTGTTATAGCCAATGCCAAGATATGCCAAAATTCTTTTTATGACTTTGGATGTCATGATATTAGAAATGATAAGGGTAAAATTACAGAAAAGCAATGTTATGTTGCTCTTATGCACTTCATTTCTTGTTAGCTGATTGCAAACTATGATGACTGTGAAACTTACAGTGGTGAGAGTCTGGCTTTAAAATACTTGGTATTTATTTCAGTCTCTTTTTCTCTTCTGTTTGCAATGTTCTTATCCACAGTCATCCTCTATCACCTGTGGCCCAGAAACATTTGCTGAGACCGAGTCAATAGCTTCTGATCATGAGTATCCTGCTTAGCTACCATTTCTCAGTGATGCTTTTGGCAACTCTATCAGAGAGTTCCAACAATTCCCCAGTTTATATTGTTAAAACACTTTGTTCATCCTTCTATAAAAGTACTTAGCAAATTGTATTTTTTTTTCTTTTCTCATACATATCCTTTCTATCTCTAGAGTATCAACTCCTAGGGGTCTTTAAATCATCTCCGTTTTTGCGTTTTCAGCACTTAACAGAAAGGTCAATGTCAACACAGGGTAGCTTTAAAAAATATAATTGTTGAGGGAATTAATATTATGACTATTATAATTTTTAGTTTATCAATTTCTTTATACCTATCAAACTTTTCTAATTCACAAAGCACCACACTCTCATTTTTTCCTTACAGCTTATCAGCAATTTGTAACTTTTGTTACATATAGGCTAGTTATTCAATTTTCCGTTGTCAGCTATAGTTATGATTGCAGCATATTTTTTGCTTCATATGAATAATCCTCTAATTCCGCCTAGACTTTTTTTCACATCCTCCTATTATTCAGCTTACATTCCTTTATTTTAATGTCAATAATTTCCAATACCACCTTTTCTGGAATCTTTAATCTTCTAATAAAATTACTTTCTAGAATGCCAAATAAGTCTTTCATCTCAAAAAAATTTAGCTGCCTTGATGAAATAAATGCCATTTGATCCTCATGCAGTATTTTATTCTTCATGACAGAAAAGTGTTCTCATATTTTTCAAAAATGATATGGGAGCATAAAAAATATTTCTCAAGTTTTAAAGATTTAACAGATAAACTATATTATAGAAAATTAGCAAATGAGTGTTTCCAAATTATAAGAAATTTTTGTAGAATTATGCCTAATATTAGCTCTTTATTCTTTCATTGAAAACATATTTATTAGCTATCTGGTATGTGTAATATATAGATTACACATAGAATTTTTCAGTAGATAGAAGACTTTTTAAAAACAAAAAAAATATCCCCACTCAAATGGATCCCTCTTAAAGAATTAGAAATTTAAATGTAACCCAGTTTGGTGGTACTATTAATTTTCATAGTTGTGTCTATATTATGTTGAACATTACTTAATTCAGAAAATTTCTCTAAGCAAGGGTATACAATTTCATTTTAAACTCAGCATTTTTTGATTAGCTTGATTTCCCCATTTTATCTTCATAGAACTTCTATTGACTGTGCCCCTAGGAGAAGCAAATTTTTCCTTCCTATATGAAATCTTGAAATTTATATTATTCCAGATTCACACTCAAAGATTACTAGTCCCTAGAATCCTTTTTTTTTTTTTTTCCTGTTTTCTCGTTTTTTGTTTCAGAGACACTGTCATAGTGGGTTGTTTAATCACAGTGTTGGCTCAGAAGCAATCTCAATTAGTTTTCTCACACATATACATGTTAGAAGTTTTTGTCTAAATACCACCACTTTCGTGTGTTACTTACCAGTATTGTGAGAGATTATAAAGAGAGCAGGGTGAGGTGTTGCGGGGGTGAGGTGGGTGGAGAGGTTATTCATGCAGGACAAACCCGGAGCAAAATCCTAGGACACAGCTAGCATCATTCTTGCCAGCGGCCAATGGGCCATATGATGGTGACTCTTGCATGAATGTCTTCCCAGTGCACCAATGGGAGACACAGTTATTCCCAACACTCAGTCATTTTCGTGTTTCAAGTCTTAGAACTAGGTCAGCAGTCTCCAAAGAATAAACACGCAAAAACTGAAATAGTTATTTTCCTAAAATCTGCCTGTGAAATCACTCCGTAAAGCATCAGCCACATTTACATAGGTAGTCCCGGCAATGATGGGCACAGACATAACTGCTCTTGACATAGGCATTCATTAACTCAAGGCATTTCTGAAATGAAGTGGATTATAAGTGAATTAAACAACAAAAACAACAGTGGGAGCCTCTGACCCTGAGTACAGATATCAGCATTTGAGTTGGCACCTTCAGTGGTCACTTGTGATAAAACTGGTTTTTTTTTTTGTCATTAATCACTATAGAAGATACAATTATAGCCAGTCGGTGTTAAAAGAGAAGAAAGTAGTGGCACAGAATAATTATTAAAGAGGATTAATTCATAGGATTCACTTAAGAACCTACTTATCTTCCCCCTAATTCCCTACCCCAGGGACTCTTAATAACAAGTTAGGAATCATTTTAGAAAAGGATCACAAGCTTGTAAAGATCAGGTGGGGTAGATTCAGATAAATACATTTATTTTTATTTATTTATTTCTCTTTTATTCTGGTAAAACACACCTAACATAAAATTCAGCATGCATAACAAAGCGTGCATTTACAATGTTGTACAGCTATCACTAGTATCTAATTCCAGAACATTTTCATGACCCCTTCAAAAAACCTTGTACCCTTTAAGCAGTTGCTTCTCATTCTTCTCTCCTCCCAGCTTGTGGCAACTATTAATCTCATTTCTCTATATATAGATGTGTCTTTTCTGGACATTTCATGTACATAGGAGCATATGTGGCTTCTCATGTTTCGCTTTTTACTTAGCATATTTCAAGGTTCATCCATGTGGTAGCATGCGTAAGTATTCCTTTTTTATGGTGAAAAAGTATTCCATTGTACGGAAATAGCACATTTTCTTTATCCATTCATCAGTCGATGGATAATTGGGTTGCTTCCACCTTTTAGTTATTGGGAATGGTGCTGCTGTGTACATTCGTGTACCAGTTTTTGCCTGAACAGCTGTTTTCAATTCTTTTGCGTACATCCACAGGGTGGAATTGCTGGGTTCTATGGTAATTCTAAATTTAACTTATTGAAGAACCATCAAACTTTTCTCCACCTGCACCATTTTACATTATACCAACAATATACAAGGATTCCAATTTCTTCACATCATTTCCATCACTTGTTTTGTTTTTGTCTCATTTCCTAATTTCATAATGTAGCCATCCTCATTGGTATGAAGTAGTATTGTGGCTTATTGTGGTTCTGATTTACAAAGAAAAATATATTTGATTAAATCTTGAGACTATATTTTCTCCCAAGGCTATCATGACGTGAAACAAAGGTAACATTTTAGGAATCTTTTCAGGATTCAAAGAAAGATGAGAAGAGTTACTCTCAGGAAAGTCATTTTACTTTAGAATATTGTATTTCTTTGGAAATGTGGGGCTTTTCCTAGAATTTAGAAAAGAAATCTAAGATAATCATGGTTGAATTGTTCAGAAGCTCCATACTTGTCCAGGAAACTTGGTTATGGTGATATAAGATGACATAACTGGGAAGACCACAGGCCAGGACTGGCCCAAACTTCTTGCTGTTTCCCTTTCCACATTGCCAAAGTTGAGAGAGGGAAAAGTATCTCAAAATCATGAATCTCCAAAACTATCATTTTTTTTTCCACTGGAAAGTGAGTAATTCTTTTTTCCAAAGTGGAGAGTAAGTCCTCTTTCTCATAGGGTTTCTTATTAGATGCTACGTGATAGATATAAATCTGTTCCCTGGAGAACAGAATCTTAAAAAACAAAAAACAAACAAACAAAAAAACACGTAAGTGCCAAAGCTTAGTTGAGAAGTGCAGTCTCAGGCTAGTGAGGGTGAAGGATAGGGAACAGGCAGGGTCAGTTGGACAGCAATAGCAAGGTGATAAGTTGCTGTGCTTCCAGATTGCTACAAGCAAGCACAGATGGTCACTCAGTAAGGCCCCTTTTATCAAGACTGTCACTAAACAAACTGTATTTAAAAAAAAAAAAAAAGCCTCAGACATTCTGTTGGAGGGAGGGAGATAAACTTATATGCTAGCTCTGTCCCCTTCCCTGTTTCATTAGATAAATTTCATTCCACAGGGAACTTATTCCTCCAAATAAACTAGATTTTATTACTGGACTGCTTTGGTGGCTACTCGGAAAGCCTTGTAGTCGGGTGTTTCCTTCAAGTCTGGAAGTGATATATTGAATTCAGACACGTGCTTGCTCAGCCTCAGTTAGCAGAATTCTGAGTATCTACTCAGAGTCTGCTGTTATGGTGGAGGCCAGTGAAGACAGATGAGGCTGAGGATATCTAAAGAAGCACCTAAGATGCTACTAAAACAGAATGGAAGATTATAGTTATACTTTGCAAGTTGCCTTGGTAATACCTTTGTAGCTTAATTAAATGCCTTTTCTCATTCACGTGTTATCAGTTAATCCAAACATTCCAAAATCAAGGATTAAAAAAATACAATGATAAAAATGTATCTATCTGTTACATCCGTAGGGGCAATACTTTGTTAGATGCTTTGATCATTTTAGGAAGTTTGAGACATCTTCCCCAAACAACGCATAAAAGTTTATCTCCTTACCTCATATTTCACTCATAATTTAAAGGCGTTATCTATTTTACCATGTACATAAGGGAAATGAAGTTATAAAGGTCATGGATAAACACAATGACAGAGAAAACCAAAGAATTTAAAAACTTAAAAGTTGATTTTCAAAAGCAAAAGCTCATTGTTTGAAATGACATTGAAAAGCTAAACTGGCGAGCGTGGTGGCTCACGCCTGTAATCCCAGCACTTTGGAAGGCCAAGGCAGGCAACTCATGAGGTCAGGAGATTGAGACCATCCTGGCTAACAAGGTGAAACCCCATCTCTACTAAAAATACAAAAATTAGCCAGGCATGGTGACAGCTGCCTGTAGTCTCAGCTACTCGGGAGGCTGAGGCAGGAGAATGGCATGAACCCGGGAGGCGGAGCTTGCAGTGAGCCGAGATTGTGCCACGGCACTCCAGCCTGGGCAATAAAGCAAGACTCCGCCTCAAAAAAAAAAAAAAAAAGAAAAGAAAAGAAAAGAAAAGAAAGAAAAAAAAAGAAAAGCTAAACTTTTTGCAACATTACTAGAAGAGAGAGAACATATCAATAAAATATTAAAGAAAAGGAAATATAGCTACAGGTGTGAAAGATATTCAAAAGAATATTATAAACTGCTGCATGTCAATAACTTGAAATACTAATTAAATAGATATTTTTGCAATATCTATTTTGCATAATACTCTAAAATTAACATAGAAATAGAAAATTTGTACATATTATGCTCTACCACTAAATCCTTGCCCTAAAACTATAATTTTATAGGTGAGTTCTACCAAACTGTCAAAAAATACGTATCCATTGTACACAACTTATATCTTATAGTAGAAAAGAAAAGAAGATGCACAACTCACCTTTTGAAGTGAGTGTAACTTTGATATCTGTATCAGTCAGGCTCCCAGTAGGAAGCAGTTGGCATACCCACACTGGGGGACTATGGAGATTTCAGTGAAGGGACATTCTACAGTGGTATTGGCTGGCTTTGGGAAAATCAAGAGGGAATAGTGGAAAATCAAGAGGGAATAGTTTTTATCCAGGCTTACAACATAAGCAACTAATACCACTCTTTAGCCTAAAGGAGCAATTTGAGGAAATTATTGAAAAATTCCAAAGTGGAGCTGAAACTTTTGGTAAAGGGATGTATTAAATTCTACAATCTAACAGAAAAAGAATTCTGGGGGAGTAAGATTCAGACTTCACTCAACTCCTGCTTTTAAATCTCATGCCAGAAATAGATGCCATCTCAAACCATCAGAATGGCTATTAAAAAGTGAAAAAATAATAGCTGCTAGTAAGGTTGTGGAGAAAAGGGAATGCTTATACACTGAGAATGTTATTTCAGTCATTGTGGAAAGCAGTTTGGGAATACCTGAAAGAACTTAAAACAGAATTACCATTCAACATAGCAATCTCATTATTAGGTATATACCCAGAGGAATACAAATCATTCTACTATAAAGACACATGGATGTGTATATTCATTGCAGCACTATTTGGAATAGCAAAGATATGGAATCAACCTAAATACCCATCAATGGTAGACTGGATAAAGAAAATGTGGTATATATAAACCATGGAATACTACACAGCCATAAAAAATAATGAGATGATGTTCTTTGCAGCCACATGGTTAGAGCTGGAGGTCATTATCCTAAGCAAACTAAAAGAGGAACAGAAAGTCAAGTACTGCATGTTCTCCCTTGTAAGTTCTAGATAAACATCAAGTACATATGGTCACAAAGAAAGGAACAGACACTGGGGCCTACTTGAGAGTGGAGGGTGAGAGGAGGTTTAGGATTAAAAAACTACCTGTGGGGTACTATGATTATTACCTGGGTGATGAAATAATCTGTACACCAAATCCCCATAACACATTATTTACCTATATTACAAACCTGCTCACATACCCTGGAACCTAAAATAAAAGTTAAAAAAAAAATAGATCATTGAATAAACTTTACCAAAAGCCAGGGGCAAAAGAACCTGTGGAGGGAACCCATTCAGTACCTTTCATGACAGAGCAGGAAGGAGAAGAATAGAGAATAAATCTTAAAGGGAAAATTAAAAAAAAAATCCAGCACAGTATCAAAACTAGTGAAAACACCATAAGAAAGTGAAATTTTAACCTATGCTCAATTTCTTTCAAGCATAGATTAAAATTTTCTAAATATTAATTCACCAACAAAATTTAGTAGCACATTTTTAAAAAACACTTCATGAATGAAAGAGGATTTATCTAAGCAATGAAAGGACAATCAACATCAGAAAATGTAGTATCAAAATTTATCACACTAATGGACTGTAGGGGAAATATGTGATCATTTCTTCTGTGTGTGTGTGTTCGTTTTTTGTTTTTTTTTTAAATTTATTATAGTTTAAGTTCTGGGATAAATGTGCAGAATGTGCAGGTTTGTTCCTCCCCTAGCCTCCTATCCCCAGTCTCTGGTGTATAATGTTCCTCTCCCTGTGTCCATGTGTTTTCATTGTTCAAATCCTACTTATGAGTGATAACATGTGGTATTTGGTTTTCTGTTCTTGTGTTAGTTTGCTGAGAATGAGGGCTTCCAGCTTCATCCATGTCCCTGCAAAGAACATGAACTCATCCTTTTTTATGGCTGCATAGTATTCCATGGTGTATATATGCCACATTTTCTTTATCCAGACTATCATTGATGGACATTTGGGTTGGTTCCAAGTCTTTGCTATCGTGAACAGTGCTGCAATAAACATACATATCTTTAGAGTAGAATGATTTATAATCCTTTGGGTTCATGCCCAGTAATGGGATTGCTGGGTCAATTGGTATTTCTGGTTCTAGATCCTTGAAGAATTGCTACACTGTCTTCCACAATGGTTGAACTAATTTATACTCCCACCAACAGTGTAAAAACATCTGTATTTCTCCACATCCTCTCCAGCATCTGTTGTTTCCTGACATTTTAATGACCGCCATTCTAACTGGCATGAGATGGTATCTCATTGTGGTTTTGATTTGCATGTCTCTAATGACCAGTGATGATAAAGTTTTTTTCATGTTTTTTGGCTGCATAAATGTCTTCTTTTGAGAAGTGTCTGTTTGTATCCTTCACTCACTTTTTGATGGGGTTGTTTTTTTCTTGTAAATTTGTTTAAGTTCTTTGTAGATTCTGGATATTAGCCCTTTGTCAGATGAATAGATTACAAAAATTTTCTCCCATTCTGTAGATTGCCTATTCACTCTGATGATAGTTTCCTTTGTTGTGCAGAAGCCCTTTAGTTTAATTAGGTCCCATTTGTCAATTTTGACTTTTGTTGCCGTTGCTTTTGGTGTTTTAGACATGAAGTCCTTGCCCATGCCTGTGTGCTGAATAGTATTGCCTAGGCTTTCTTCTAGGGTTTTCATGGTTTTAGGTCTTACATTTAAGTCTTTAATCCATCTTGACTTAATTTTTGTATAAGGTGTAAAGAAAAGGTCCAGTTTCAGTTTTCTGCATATGGTTAGCCAGTTTTGACAACACCATTTATTGAATAGGGAATCCTTTCCCCATTGATTGTTTTTGTCAAGTTTGTCAAAGATCAGGTGGTTGCAGATGTGTGGTGTTATTTCTGAGGACTCTGTTTTGTTCCATTGGTTTATATATCTGTTTTGGTACCAGTACCATGCTGTTTTGGTTACTGTAGCCTTGTAGTATAGTTTGAAGTCAGGTAGTGTGATGCCTCCAGCTTTGTTCTTTTTGATTAGGATTGTCTTGGTTATGTGGGCTCTTTTTTGTTCCATATGAAATTTAAAATAGTTTTTTCAAATTCTGTGAAGAAAGTCAATGATAGCCTGATGGGGATAGCACTGAATCTATACATTACTTTGGGAAGTATGGCCATTTTCATGATATTGGTTCTTCCTGTCCATGAACATGAAATGTTTTCTCATTTGTTTATGTCCTCTCTTATTTCCTTGAGCAGTGGTTTGTAGTTCTCCTTGAAGCAGTTCTTCACATCCTTGTAAGTTGTATTCCTAGGTATTCTATTATCTTTATAGCAATCGTGAATGAGAGCTCCCTCATGATTTGGCTCTCTGTTTTTCTATTTTTGATGTATAGGATTGCTTGTGATTTTCGCCCATTGATTTGGTAGACTGGACTTTGCTGAAGTTGCTTATCAGCTTAAGGAAATTTTGGGCTGAGACGATGGGATTTTCTAAACACACAATCATTTCATCTGCAAACAGAGACAATTTGGTTTCCCCTCTTCCTATTTGAATACTCTTTATTTCCTTCTCTTGTCTGACTGCCTTGGCCAGAACTTCCAATACTGTGTTGAATCGGAGTGGTGAGAGAGTGCATCCTTGTCTTGTGCCAGTTTTCAAAGGGAATGCTTCCAGCTTTTGCCCATTCAGTATGATATTGGCTGTGGGTTTGTCATAAATAGCTCTTATTATTTTGAGATATGTTCCATCAATACCTACTTTATCGAGAGTTTTTAGCATGAAGCGGTGTTGAATTTATTGAAGGCCTTTTCTGCATCTATTGAGATTTCTTCCTTGTTTAGACTTGGGAGGCTGTTATTGGTCTAGTCAGGGATTCAACTTCTTCCTGGTTTAGTGTGGGAGGGTGTATGTGTCCAGGAATTTATTTATTTCTTCTATATCTTCTAGTTTATTTGCATAGAGGTATTTATAGCATTCTCTGATGGTAGTTTGTATTTCTGTGGGATCAGTGGTGTTATCTTCCTTATCATTTTTTATTGTATCTATTTCATTCTTCTCTTTTCTTCTTTATTAGTCAGGCTATCGGTCTATCTATTTTGTTGATTGTTTCAAAAAAATAGGTCCTGGTTTCACTGATTTTTTTGAAGGGTTTTTCATGTCTATATCTCCTTCAGTTTTGCTCTGATCTTAGTTATTTCTTGTCTTCTGCTAGCTGTTGAATATATTTTCTCTTGCTTCTCTAGTTCTTTTAATTGTGATGTTAGGATGTCGATTTCAGATGTTTCCTGCCTTCTCCTGTGGGCATTTAGTGCTATAAATTTCCCTCTTAACATTACTTTAGCTGTGTCCCAGAGATTCTGGTACATTGTGTCTTTGTTCTCATTGGTTTCAAGGAACTTATTTATTTCTGCCTTAATTTCCTTATTTACCCAGTAGTCATTCAGGAGCAGGTCGTTCAGTTTCCGTGTAGTTGTGTAGTTTTGAGTGAGTTTCTTAATCCTAAGTTCTAATTTGATTGCACTGTGGTCTGAGAGACTGTTAGTTATGATTTCTGTTCTTTTGCCTTTGCTGAGGAATGTTTTACTTCCAATTATGTGGTCAGTTTTAGAGTAAGTGTGATGTGGTGCTGAGAAGAATGTACATTCTGTTGATTAGGGATGGGGAGTTCTGCAGATGTCTATTAGGTCCACTTTGTCCAGAGCTGAGTTCAAGTCCTGAATATCTTTGTTAATTTTCTGACTAGTTGTTCTGTCTAATATTGACAGTGGGGTGTTAAAGTCTCCCACTGTTATTGTGTGGGAGTCAAAGTCTCTTTGTAGGTCTCTAAGAATTTGCCTTATGAATCTGGGTGCTCCTGTATTGGGTGCATATATATTTAGGATAGTTAGCTCTTCTTGTTGAAATGATCCCTTTACCATTATGTAATGGCCTTCTTTGTCTCTTTTGATCTTTGTTGGTTTTACGTCTGTTTTATCAGAGACTAGGATTGCAACCACTGCTTTGTTTTTTGTTTGTTTGTTTTTGTTGTTGTTCTTTCTTCCCATTTGCTTGGTAAATGTTCCTCTATCCCTTTAATTTGAGCCTATCTGTGTCTTTGCACATGAGATGAGTCTCCTGAATCCAGCACACCAATGGGTCTTGACTCTTTAGTCAATTTGCCAGTCTGTGTGTTTAAAGACAATTTGCTAGTCTCCAATTTGCCAGTTGGTGTCTTTTAATTTTAATTTAAAGTCTTTTCAACGGGGCATTTAGCCCATTTACATTTAAGGTTAATATTGTTATCTGTGAATTTGATCCTGTCATTGTGATGCTAGTTGGTTATTTTGCCTGTTAGTTGATGCAGTTTCTTCATAGTGTCAATGGTCTTTACAATTTGGTATGCTTTGCATTTGCTGGTACTGTTTGTTCCTTTCTATGTTTAGTGCTTCCTTCACAAGCTCTCGTAAAGTAGGCCTGGTTGTGACAAAATCTCTCCACATTTGCTTTTCTGTATAGGATTTTATTTATCCTTCACTTATGAAGGTTGGTTTGGCTGGATATGAAATTCTGGGTTGAAAATCCTTCTCTTTAAGAATGTCGAATATTGGACCCCACTCTCTTCTGGCTTATAGAGTTTCTGCTTAGAGATCCACTGTTAGTCTGATGGGCTTCCCTTTGTGGGTAACCTGACCTTTCTCTTTGGCTGTCTTTAACATTTTTCCTTCAATTTCAACCTTGGTGAAACTGACAATTATGTGTCTTGGGGTTGCTCTTCTCAAGGAGTATCTTTGTGGTGTTCTCTGTATTTCCTGAATTTGAATGTTGGCCTGTCTTGCTAGATTGGGAAAATTCTCCTGGATAATATCCTGAAGAGTATTTTCTAACTTGGTTCCATTCTCCTTTTCATTTTCAGGTACACCAATCAAAAGTAGGTTTGGTCTTTTCACCTAGTCCCTTATTTCTTGGAGGCTTAGTTTGTTCCTTTTCATTCTTTTTTCTCTAATCTTGTCTTCATGCTTTCTTTCATTAAGTTGATCTTCAATCTCTGATATGCTTTCTTCCACTTGATCAGTTTGGCTATTGATACTTTGGCATGCTTCACAAAGTTCTTGTGCAGTGCTTTTTAGCTCTATCAATTCATTTATGTCCTTTTCTAAACTGGTTATTCTAGTTAGCAATTCCTCTCACCTTTTTTCAAAGTTCTTTGCTTCCTTGCATGAGGTTAGAACATGCTCCTTTAGCTTGGAGGATTTCGTTATTATCCACCTTCTGAAGCCTACTTCTGTCAATTCATCAAACTCATTCTCCGTCCAGTTTTGTTCCCTTGCTAGCAAGAAGTTGTGATCCTTTGAAAAAGAAGAGGTGTTCTGGTTTTTGCAATTTTCACCTTTTTGTGCTGGCTTCTCCCCGTTTTTGTGGATTTATCTATCTTTGGTCTTTGATGTTGGTGAACTTCGGATGAGGTTTTGGTTGGACGTCCTTTTTGTTGATGTTGATACTATTCCTTTCTGTTTGTTAGTTTTCCTTCTAACAGTCAGGCTCCTCTGCTGCAGGTCTGCTGGAGTTTGCTGGTGGTCCACTCCAGACCCTGTTTGCCTGGGTATTACCAGCGGAGGCTGTAGAACAGCAAAGATTGCTGCCTGTTCCTTCCTCTAGAAACTTTGCCCCAAAGGGGCACCTGCCAGAAGCCAGCCAGAGCTCTCCTGTATGAGATTTCTGTCAAACCTGCTGAGAGGTGTCTCACAGTCAGGAGGCATAGGGGTCAGGGACCAACTTGAGGAAGCAGTCTGTCCCATAGCAGAGCTTGAGTGTTGTGCTGGGAGATCTGCTGCTCTCTTCAGAGTCAGTAGGCAGGAACATTTAAATCTGCTGAAGCTGCACCCACAGCAGCCCCTTCCCCCAGGTGCTCTGTCCCAGGGAGATAGGAGTTTTATCTTTAAGCCCCTGACTGGAACTACTGCCTTTCTTTCAGAGGTGCCCTGCCCAGAGAGGGGAAATCTAGAGAGGCAGTCTGGCTATAGTGCCTTTGCCAAGCTGTGGTGGGCTCTGCCCAGTTCGAACTTCCTGGAGGCTTTGTTTATGCTGTGAGGGGAAAACTGCCTACTCAAGCCTCAGTAATGGTGGACACCCCTCCCCCCACCAAGTGGCAGCATCCCAAGTCAACTTCAGACTGCTGTTCTGGCAGCAAAAATTTCCAACCAGTGGATCTTAGCTTGCTGGGCTCTGTGGGGGTGGGATCCACTGAGCTAGACCACTTGGCTCCCTGGCTTCAGCCCCCTCTCCAGGGGAGTGTATGGTTCTGTCTCACTGTCATTCCAGGCGCCACTGGGGTATGGAAAAAAAACTCCTGTAGCTAGCTCAGTGTCTGCCCAAATGGCCACCCAGTTTTGTGCTTGAAACCCAGGGCTCTGGTGGCATAGGCACCGAGAGAATCTCCTGGTCTGCAGGCTGTGAAGACCGTGGGAAAAGCATAGTATCTGGGCTGGAATGCACTGTTCCTCGGGGCACAGTCCCTCACGGCTTCCCTTGGTTAGTTGAGGGAGTTCCTCAACCCGTTGTGCTTCCCGGATGGGGCGACATTCCACCCTGCTTCTGCTTGCCCTCCATGGGCTGCACCCACTGTCTAACCAGTCCCAGTGAGATGAACTGGGTACCTCAGTTGGAAATGCAGAAATCATCGGCCTTCTGCATTGATCTTGCTGGGAGCTGCAGACAGGAGCTGTTCCTATTCAGCTATCTTCTCTTTTGTGATCATTTCAGCATATGCAGACAAAGCTTTTGATGATAATGTTTAGTGTTTATTTGAGATTTTTTAATCTTCATAAAAAATAGGAATAAAGGAAATTTCCTTTATCATATAAAAGCTGTCTTTCATCACCCCTATTGCCAGTCATCCATATTGGCAAAATAAAGTAAAACAAATTAACAAACATAAGCCAACATCAAATGCTATCATTAATGAAGAAATTTTGAAAGTTTCCTTTTACTATTAGAAATTAGGCAAAAACCCTAACATTCTTCTACTGTTTAAAATAGTCCTAGGAGTTGTCTAATTAAATACAAAATAAATTCTATTTATGTGAATAAAAAGAAGATAAATGTTTAGTATTTGTAATTAATTATCATTTATAAAGAAAGCCCTATATAATCAACAAACTATTAGAATGATTAAGACATTGCAACAAGATCAATATGCAAAATCAATAGAACTTATTTGCAACAGTAATAAACATTTAGTAATTGAAATAGAAAATAGGATACCATTTACAATCACAATAAAGATGATGAAGATTCTAGAAAGTAATTACTATATATCTGAAGTAAAAAATTTAGAATTCATTCCAAATGTCTTTTCTTTTGCTCTTCGCTCTCTACATCTAACACGCCCTAAAATGCTTTCCAAATCTGCCTACTTCACTTCACCTCCACAACTGTCACCCTTGTCAAAGACAATCATGTCTAAATTTCTGTTCAGTAAATTCAAAATGGACAAAATTAATGGATAGTTGACAGACTAGGAGAAAATATTAGCAGCATTAAAAAAATAAACATTTACTTTTAGATTAGTTTTATATTGACTAAAAAGTTGCGAAAGTAGTACAGAGAGTTTCTAAATTTCCTGCAGCCAGTCCTCCCATTATTAACATCTTACATTTTTATGTTCATTTGTCACAACTATGTTATCTATACTGATACATTTATTATTAATTAAAGTCCACACTTGACTCAAATTTCCTTAGTTTTTGTCTAATGTCCTTTTTCTGTTCCAGGATCCCATACAGGATAGTACATTACATTTAGTCATCATTTCTATCTTAGTCATTTTGGGCTGCTATAACAAAATACTTGAGACTGGGCAATTTATAAAAACGAAAAGCTAGGAAGTGCAAGGTCAAGGTGCCAGCAGATTCAGTGTCTCATGAGAGATGGATGCTCTCTGCTTCCAAGATGGCACCTCTTGCTTCAACTTCGTATGGTGGAAATGATAAACAGCTCCCTAGCACCTCTTTTATTAGGGTGCTAATCTCATTCATAAGGGCAGCTCTCTCGTGACTTAATCACCTTGCTAAGGCCCCACCTCTTAGTACTATCACATTGGTGATTAAGTTTCAATATGTAAATTTTGGAGGTACACATTCAGACCATAGCAAGGTCTCCGTGGGATCTTGGAAACTGTGAGAGTTTGTCAGACTTTCCTTCTTTTTGATGACCTGATCCATTTTGGGGAGTACTCACCAGTTGTTTTGTAGAATATCCCTCAGTATAGACTTCGCTGATGTTTTTCTTGTGATTAGATGGGGTTAGGGATTTTAAGGGGTAAGACCACAGGAACAAAGTGCCATTTTCATCACATCATATCAAAGGTACATATCACTTGGTAAATTATAACTCTTGATTCTAACCTAAATTACCTAATGATATGGCATTTATCATATGTATCCACTGCAATGTCACTCTTCTGTCTCTTTCTACCCAGTCAACACATTTTTCCACCCTGTACTTGGAAGAAAGTCAACTATGAGCAGTCCAAACGTAAGGGTGGAGAGGTATTACACTCCACCTCCTCAATGGGGCGGTAACTGTATAAATAATTTGGAATTCTTCTGGACAGACTTGCCTATTTCCCCCATTCATCTATGTTTCAATCATTTATTTAAATCAGTATGTACTCGTCAATATTTATTTTGTACTCTGGGCTATTGAAAGCTCTCTAGGATGGTTCCTGTGCGCTGTTGACATACCTAAATTGTTTTTTGAGTAATTCCTTAGTCTTTGGACTATTTTCATCATCCTTAACTGGAAAATGTCATAATTTAGATTATGAAAGAATCTCAATATAAAACAAAGGGTAAAGATTTTAAATAAACAAGTTATAAAAGGAAATTCTAAGTAGTTAATATTGGCAATATTCTCACATTAACTCAAAATAAAAATGTAGACAAAAACATGTAGATGGCACTTTATACGCATATAATTAGCAAAAGTGAGAACATTGGATAAATCAGTGGCTACTAAATGAGGTAGAAAATGGAGATCTTGTACTCTATTTTTGACAGTGTAAGTTAGTGAAGCTATTTTAGAGAGTAAATTGGCAGCATTTTAGTAAAATTGCATAAGTACCTATTCACTCTAGGACATATATACCCAGAGACACTCCTTCAGGTACACAGAGATATTTATGAAGATGTTTATTTTGATGGTTAAAGAGTAAAAAAAAAAAAAAAAATGGAGGTAACGCATATTTATCATACAAGAACTGGTAAATAGCAATGTAGCTGTGCATATCACGGAAGAGTAATCAGAAGAAAAACCCTAGATTTACATATAGGAACAAACAATAGATGTAAATAAGAATATTAAATGGGAAAAATAAATAGTGCATGATTTACAGCATGATGCCATTTATATAATGTTAAAAATACATATATAGAGGTAAGTAAATGTATAGAAATTAATCTAAAGGCCATGCATTAAATACAAATTGTGGCATGTAAGGGATGAGGTGAACTGGGATGGAAGGTAAAGAGGAGAGACAAGTAAATAGTAATGCATTTTAAATGTGCAGAGCACAATCTGTTGATGTCTTGCTATAAACTGAGAAGTAAGATCAACTCAGTCGTTGAGGGTTAAAATCCAGCAACAAGGCAGGGCATGGTGGCTCACGTCTGTAATCCCAGCACTTTGGGAGGCCATGGCGGTGGGATTGCCTGAGCTCAGGAGTCCCAGACTAGCCTGGGCAACACGGTGAAACCCCCTCTCCAATAAAATACAAAAAATTAGCCGGGTGTGACGGCATGTGCCTGTAGTCCCAGCTAATCGGGAGGCTGAGGCAGGAGAATCACTTGAACCCGGGAGGCGGAAGTTGTTATGAGTGGAGAGTGGAGATCGCCGCTGCTCTCCAGGCTCCATCTCCAAAAATATAATAATAATAATAATAAACAAAATAAATAAAAATTAAAAACAGCAACAATACCTCAATCAAAATGCCCCAGCCAACCAAATATAACCATTATCAACAAAGTTGTAAGGTATAAATAAAACCATTTATTGTGTAAAGTCAGATTTAATATGGTAATGTTTACATTAATAATTATCATTTAATAATTTAACAAATATTCTTGAACCTTGAAAGTACTACAATAGGCTTGATTGAGGAATATAAAAATGTATATCTAAACCAAACAGGAGTTTTCTAAAGACTTTTATCACATCAGTACGAAAATCAATGTGACATATAACAGCATTTGTGAAACACACCTTACCAGCATATTATTTTCATGTTGTTCCTTATTGTTGCTGGCTTTTTATTTTAAAATTTACTTCTCATAGACTGAAACCATCAATTTAAAATCCTGAGAGAAAGTCCATTATTGTATAGTCCATTCAGTTTTTAATACTTGTTTGCCTTTTAAAATATAATTTGGCATTATATATAGTATTCTTGTCTGTTAAGAGTAACTCTGAAAAAAATTGTAGATACTGCTGAAATTTGAACTTATGCTCCCTTTTCATCTCACTTCTCTGTGAACCTTGTCAAATTCAACATTATTCTTAGATTCAAAGCCATTATTAATTTATCATTACTATGCAGCTTCTTTTTTATATGCAAAAGCTTATAGAACTAAAGAGTTCTACTTGAATGTACTGGCTCTATTTTATTACTAGAATAAGATAGAGTCAAAAATCAAGCAAAAAAATGTTTCCTCAGCATTGGTTTTTCTTCTGTAATTTATATAATCTACTTATAGTGTAACTTCTAAATTTTATTTGAAGACAGAATATATTTCTTAATTTGGTTTTCTAGTATACATACATAGTTTTTCCATGCAACAGTATATCCTGGAGATCTTCCCACAGTTAATAGGGAGATTTTTTTTGTTCTTTTGTACAGCCACATCATAATCCATTGTGTGGATATACTATTGTTTATTCTAACAGTCCTCAAATAATAGACATTTAAAAAGGAGAAATGAATTGGATAACTTTTCTACCTTCCAAGCATTAGTGATCCCTTGTGTCTTTGCGAAACATTAATAAGGCCTAGAGATATCCTTGCTTCTGTCTCTTCCTAACGTTCTGGCTCTTCCTTTTTATTTGTAACTATTGCTCCTGTTCTGCTAATTTTGATTCTATTCCAAGAGGGTTCTCCTTTCATCCTGCATAGGCCTACAGTGGGTTAGTAGGCCCAGCTTACCCCAGCTCTTTTAGACGTCACGGCAGGACTCTGAACTCACATCAACATGGAGACTGTAGAAAACCTGCCCAGTTTCAGTTGTTCTGTGGCTTGCTGCTCTTTCCAGAAAGCAACTGTTGGGACTCTGGGTTTTTCCTTCCTTACATCTGTGAAATGTCTTTTTGCTGCCCCTAACAAAAATGTTGATACTACACAAGTTGTACTGCTATAGGATTTGTTGCTAGATTTAGCAAATAGAAATTCAGGATTCTTAGTTGAATTTTAATTTTAGGTGAACAATATAAGTATATAATTACATATTTAATATATCTCATAATATTGGGGGCACACTTAAGCTAAAAAATTCAAGTTGAACTAGATGTCTTTCTTACATTTTATCTGTGCAACTTAAATTCCTTTCTTTTTAAACTCTTTTGGGCAAATGGTTGTGTGGTTGTTTCATTTTACTATCCTACTTATTGCATCTATTTTTATGGATGGATTCAGAGAGACTCAAAAGCAATGTTACTGCCGTAACCATCAACACAGAATTTCTGGTTTTTAAATTTGTTTATTTGATTAAATTTTTAGTTTGGCTATACCTTCTAGTTACTAAATGACCCTTTTTATTTATTCACTTTTTGGTTATTTAAATACATCATAATGTTAGGTGTATTTTCCAGAAAGATACAGCTTTCTAATTCACATTTCTGTAAGTGTTCATGGATATTTGTTGGTCAAAAATGTTTTTATATTTTAGTTTTTGTGGGTACATAGGAAGTGTATATATGAGGTACATGTAATGTTTGTATACAGGCATGTAGTGCATAACAATCATATCATGCAAAATGGGGTATCCATCCCCTCAAGGGAAAAAAGCACTTAGCCTTTGTGCTATAAGCAATTCAATTATACCCTTTTAGTTACTTTTAAATGGTCAATTAAATTATTTTTGACTATACTCACCCTGTTGTGCTATCAAATACTAAGTCTTATTCTTTCTAATGGTTTTCGTACCCACTAATCATTCTCACCTCCCCCAGCTTTCCCACTACCCTTCCTAGCCTCTGGTAACCATTCTTCTACATTCTATCTCCATAGGTTAAATTGTTTTGATTTTTAGATCCTACAGATAAATGAGAATATGTGATATTTGTCTTTCTGTGCCTGGCTTGTTTCATTTAACATAATGACCTCCAGCTACATCCATGTGGTTACAAATGACTGAATCTCATTGTTTTTTATGGTCAGATAGTATTGTGTATAAGTATCATATTTTCTTTATCTTTATCTGTTGATGGATGCTTGGGTTGCTTCTAAATCTTGGCTATTATGAACAGTGCTGCAAAAAACATGGGAGTACAGATACCTCTTTGATATACTGATTTTCTTTCTTTGGGATATATATCCAGCAGTGGAATTGCTGGATCACATGGCAGCTCTATTTTTAGTTTTTTACAGAACCTCCAAACTGTTCTCCATAGTGGTTGTACTAATTTACATTTCCACCAACAGTGAATGAGGATTCCCTTTTCTCCACATCTTCTCTACCATTTTTTATTGCCTGTCTTTTAGATATAAGCCATTTGAACTAGGGTGAGATGATATCTCATTGTAATTTTGTTTCGCATTTCTCTGATGATCCGTGATGTTGAGCACCTTTTCATATGTGTGATTGCCATCTGTACGGCTTCTTTTGAGAAATGTCTATTCAAACCTTTTGCTTATTTTTAAATTGGGTTATTATTTTTTTCTTACAGAGTTTATTTTAGCTCCTTACATATTCTAATTATTAATACTTTGTCAGATTAGTAGTTTGCAAATATTCTCTCTGATAAAGTGGGTTGTCTCTTCACTTTGTTTATTGTTTCCTTTGCTTTGCAGAAGCTTTTCAACTTTATGTGATCTCATTTGTCCAGTTTCGCTTTGGTTGTCTATGCTTGTGGGATATTACTGAAGAAATCTTTGTCCAGGCCAATATCCTGGAGAGTTTCACCAGGGTTTTCTTGGAGTGGTTTCATAGTTTGAGGTCTTAGATTTAAGTCTTTAATCCATTTTTATTTTATTTTTGTATAATGCCAGAGATAGGGATTAAGTTTCTTTATTCTGCATATGGATGTCCAATTTTCCTGCAACATTTATTGAAAAGACTATCTTTTTCCCAGTGTATGTTTTTGGCACCTTTGTTCTTGAGTTCACTGTAGGTGCATAGATTTGTTTCTTGGTTCTCTATTTTGTTCTATTGCTTTATATGTCTGTTTTTATGACAGTACCATGCCATTTTGCTTACTATAGATTTGTAGTATAATTTGAAGTCAGGTAATGTGATTCCTCCATTTGTGTTCCTTTGGCTTAGGATGGATTTGGCTATTCTGGGTCTTTTGGGGTCCCATATACATTTTAGCATAGTTTTTTCTATTTCTGTGAAAAATGTCATTGATACTTTGATAGAGATTACATTGAATCTGTATATTGCTTTGGGTAGTATAGACATTTTAACAGTATTAATTCTTTCAATCCATGAACATGGAGTGTATTTCCATTTGTTTGGTGTCTTCAATTTCTTTCATCCATGTTGTATAGTTTTCATTATAGAAAAATTTTCACTTCTTTGGTTAAGTTAATTTCTAGTTATTTAATTTTATTTGTGGCTATCGTAAATGGTATTACCTTTTTATTTCTTTTTCAAATTGATCCCTGTTGGCATATAGAAACACTACTAAATTTTGTATGTTGATTTTGCATCCTGCCATTTTACTGAATTTATCAATTCTAAAAGTTTTTTGGTGGAGTCTTCAGGCTTTTTTCTTTTTTTAAATTTTTATTTATTTTTTATTTTATTTTATTTTATTTTTTGAGAAAGAGTCTCGCTCTGTTGCCCAGGCTGGAGTGCAGTGGCATGATCTCGGCTCACTGCAAGCTCTGCCTCCTGGGTTCTTGCCATTCTCCCGCCTCAGCCTCCTGAGTAGCTGGGACTACAGGCTCCTGCCACCAAGCTCAGCTAATTTTTTGTATTTTTAGTAGAGACGGGGTTTCACCGTGTTAGCCAGGATGGTCTCAATCTCCTGACCTCGCGATCCACCTGATCCGCCCACCTCAGTCTCCCAAAGAGCTGGGATTACAGGCGTGCCACTGCGCCCAGCCCAGGCTTTTTTCAAATATATGATCATATCATCAAGGATAATATACAAGCAAACAGGGATTATTTGACTTCTTCCTTTCCAGTTTGGATGCCTTTTATTTCTTTCTGTTGTCTGATTGTTCTAGCTAGGGCCTCCAGTACTATGTTGGATAACAGTGGTGAAAGTGAGCATCCTAGTTATGTTACAGATCTTAAAGTAAAGGCTTTCATTTTTTCCCATTCAGTATGATAGTAGCTATGTGTATGTAATTTATGACTTTCATTATGTTGAGGTAAGTTCCTTTATACACAGTTTTTTGAGGGTCTTTAACAAGAAGAAATGTTGAATTTTATCAAATGCTTTTTCAGCATCAATTGAAATGATCTTATGGTTTTTATCCTTCATTCTGTTGATATGATGTATCACATTGATTGATTTGCATGTGTTGAACCATCCTTGCATCTCAGGTATAAATCTCACTTGGTCATGATGAATGACCTTTTTAATGTATCACTGGATTTGGTTTGCCCGTACTTTGTTGAAGACTTATGAATCAACAGTCATCAGAAGTACTGGCCTGTAGTTTTATTTTTTTGATGTGTCTGTGTCTAGTTTTGATATTAGGGTAATACTGGCTTTATAGAATAAGTTTGGATGTATTCTCATCTCTTCTATTTTCCAAAATAGTTTGAGTAGGATTGGTATTAGTTCTTCTTTAAATGGTAGAATTCAGCAGTGAAGGCTTTGGGTCCCAGGATTTTGTTTACTAGGAGAATTTTTATTATGGCTTTGATCTTATTACTCATTATTGGTCTGTTCAGGTTTTGGATTTCTTTATGGTTCAATCTAGGTAGGTTATATGTGTCTAGAAATTTGTTCATTTCTTCTAGATTTTCTATTTTGGGCATATAGTTGCTTATAGTTGCCATTAATTATCCAGGGATATTTGTAACTAGAGATGCATCAGTGATAAATTCACCTAGCTCTGTTTCACATATATGTGGTCAAGATACTGATTTGTTTGGTAGTCAAATCTGTTGATAGATTACTAATTTACAGTAAAATTTTATTTACAGTTTATTTTGAAGTTATATTCTAATTCAGTAAATCACATAATTGTTTAAAGGAAGAATTACTTATGGCCTTAAAGGGAAAGGAAAACCTTAAGGTAACATTTAAGGGAGAAAAAGTAACTCAGTGTTTTAGCAGGAAAAAACAAGAATTCCAGCTATATCAAGCAGCACTGATAATTCATAAATGTTACAAGAACAAGGGTCAAAGACAGAAACACATAACATTTTCATCTCATGAAGACAAAGAACTTAAAAGTGCTAACTAAAGAAACAGCATATCTGTTGCTTAACAGATATGTCAACAGTTAAGAACATGGGAAGAACTTTAAAAGGTTTTGATATATTTCTGCGATATCAATTCACATACACACACACACACACACACACTCACTCACTTGGAAATGTAGCCCTTCCTTATTTAAAAAAAGCACTAATTTTCTAGGCAAAGGGGGCTAATATCTAGACCAAAATTAATTAATTAATTAATTAAAATCTCTCTCCTCCATGTTTAGGTAGGAAGAACCTATCTCAGATATGCTCAATAAAAAGCAGAAAAATGATTACAGACAGAAAGGGCACTAAAGTAACAACAAAAAAATGGTACAGCATCAACTTCACATGAAATGGCTTCTGTGATGAGAGGTACCCATTATGTAGGGTAGAAACAGTATGATTCTAAGACCATTGAAAGGAGAAGACAAGGAGAAAATATGAGACTATAATATTATATAACTTTAATAAAGAAAGGATGAATCTAAAATGATTAAGGTGCATCTCAGCCCACAATGTGCTCCACCACCACAGGAAGTCATGCAACAGATGAAGAGAAGAGGCTAAGAAGGCGTGTTAAGGCACTCATAGGCAGACTCTGACCTTTACAGCTTGGCATTTCAATAGCTACTATTAGAAGTGTCTTTTAAAATGCTTTTTATTATGTTCATATACAAAGCCATTCTAAATAACACATATTATTCCGTATTGTGTTTTTTAAATGTAGTTTAAATGTACATTTTGAAATGTTGAACTGTAATTGGAGAATGCTGGAAAAATATTTTCTGTAATAGATAATAGAGCTTCCAGGTCAGTTTTTGTGGTAACTTAGGCAGGGTCTAGATATTTTTAAGGTTTTCAAAAACTTCTTGAAATATCTTCAGATTAAGGTAAAAATAAATTATGTCATACATCCCTTTTAGTAAGGGGAGGGTTTGCACACACATAAAAATAATAACTGGGAGATTCCCTGAAGTCTTGTCCAAATTGCACTGCATTGCCTAAGATGCTATCAGAGGAGAGGAGACATTATATCCTACACAAAAATCAGGCTAACTGAAAATAGAAAATTGAATTATAAATGACAATAGGAAGATCATTAAACATTTAAATTGTCACTTTAAGAATAGGGTGAAATTCAATCTAAAAGTAATGAAAGTATGCCAAATGAGCAAAGACTGTATAGATAAGGAATAGAAACTTAGACTTCAAATGGGAGGGTAAAAAAATTATTTGTTGATGTTACTTTGTTTTGGTTTTTGAAAATCATATTTTATTTTAAACATTAGTTTTAAATGTGATAAGAAATTACCTACTAGTAATTATTATTATTACTTAAAATAATAAATAAATACATTAGAAAACATTGATAATGATGCCCATGGGATAAATATATAAACCTTTGTTAGATTCAGCAAGAATGAGGAAAGGATGGAGCTGCATTCGTTGGTAGACTACCAACTAGACTTATGTCGTTACAAAGCACTTTAAATGTGGCTAGTCCAAGTTGAGATGTGCTGTAAAGGTAAAATATCCATAGCATTTCACAGGCTTAGTATGAAAAAAAAAGTAAGCTATGTTAATAATGTTTTATATTGATCATATGTTGAAATGAATATTTTTTGGATATATTGAGCTAAATAAAATGTATTATTAATTTCACCTGTGTGTAGTAAGGAATTTAATCTTGCCCAAAGAGAAGTTTGGCCTTTGTGTTCAGCTCTTGGGAGGTTATCTTACTCGGCTCTTGGGAGGTTATCTCAGCCCTTGTAATGTCCTGCCTGTTAAGAGTGTTTTTGTTTACCTGGAAGTCCTGGGCTATAGGAGACTGTATTAGTCCACTTTCATATGGCTATAAAGATCCTACCTGAGACCAGGTAATTTGTAAATAAAAGAGGTGTAATTGACTCACAGTTCTGCATGGCTGGAGAAGCCTTGGGAAACTTAAAATCATGGCAGAAGGCAAATGGGAAGCAAGGCATGTCTTACATGGCAGCAGGAGAGAGAGAGAGAGAGCCAGAGGAAACTGCCACTTTTAAACCATCAGATCTTGTAAGAACTCCCTATCACAAGAACAGCATGCGGGAACCGTTCCTATGATCCAGTCACCTCCCATCATGTCCCTCCCTTCACATGTGGGGATTACAGTTCGAGATCAGATTTGAGTGGGGACGCAGAGCCAAACTATATCACAGACAGTATAATAATATCATTCATAATGGGGCTCGAATCATATGGGATCAGCTGAAACTTGAGAGGGGCTGGAGACTGAGATCAGTCACTTGGGCAGCCAACCATGTGTATATGACTAAGTTCCAATAAAACTCTGGATGCTGAGTGCCAGAAGAGCTTCCCTATTTGCCAATACTCTGTGTATATTGCCATACCCTGATGCTGGGAATGTTGATACTGTGCCTGACTCTACTTGGACAGGGCAATTGGAAGCTCCATGGATGAAATGTTCCTGGACTGTGCCCCATGTGTCTGATCCCTTGACTGACTGCACCATTTGCTAGCTGTGTGAACTTTGTCAAGTCATCTAATTTACTGTGTATCAGTTTAATTCTGAGTGGAGGTTATAAGAATACTTAGAGGATTGTTGTGAGGATTAAATGGCTTATTATATCCAAAGTGCTTACAAGAGTGCCTGGCACATGCTGTGCAGGGATAAAATACAATCATTGTTGCCACTGAGTATATGAAGATGTATAAATGGCATCACTGTCCATCTAGTTGTCACTAATTCCTCCCCTTTATCTTTTTTCTTTTTAACCAGTAGGATGATTATATCACTCTTTCTTCTAAAATACTGTGATAAATCCCCACTACTTACTTTGGATTACAGCCTATCTTTGGCCTTATTTCCCTTCGCTCCCTCTGTATTCCAGTTGTATCAATTTACTCAAATTCCTCTAAAAATACCAAATTTTCTTTCTGAATAAACCTCCAGCTAGGAATACTATTTTTTGGCCCAAATCCTCCACTTGTCTTTCATCTTGGCCTTGCATGCCATCAAAATCTGTCCAGAATTCTCTTTCTTGGCTGGTTCCCTTGGCATTTGTTTATATTGCTGTCATGGCATTGTCACCTTGTATTATTTGTCTGCTCTGGATATCTCCTGTTTGCCCTTCCCAGTCCACTCTTCATCCTTCTACAGTCTTCTTTGTGTTCTCAGAATGCTGACCCATATGAAATAAAAAATGAGCTCCCTGCTCTCTATGTGGCTTTTGGTTGCATTTAACGAAGTGATGATCACTGACAAAAAATAAAATAGGAGAAGAATAAGATTGGAGTGTTTATTTTTCCCTTGCTTCCTTCCTGCTAGATTGCTCTAGGTCGATGCCTCTTTACCAAAGCCCACAGCCTCTTCAAACAGCTTTATTTGTACAGCTTTATCTCTGAGGTTCCAGCGACCGCTTCTTCCCCTTACCCTTCAGACTTAGACACAGCAATGGCTTTCTGCTCTTACTAGTAAAAGTGCTTCCTTTGTGTCTTTCTTTTCTTAAGCTCTCTACACACTACGTCTTGGCGATTACACAACAGGAGTGTGTGCCATCCATTTCTTACCTAGACCCTAATACAATCCTTATGGTGCCCTTTGAGGAAGAAGATTAAATAAGAGAAATTCTAGGATGGAAGGAACAAATAGGAGATATTAATTCAGAATATATATTTTGAATATTCCTTTTTTATTTTATTGATAAAATAAACAATTAACATTTTGCTCTTCTTCATATTCTTTTCTTTAAGGTGTTAAAAAGCACATTTGATATGTTATCTCATTAATCCTGGCCAGGCTGCACCAGGCATCAGAACAAATTATTATCTAAAGACAGGATAAGCTGGGCACGGTGGTTCATGCCTGTAATCCCAGCACTTTGAGAAGCCAAAGCAGGTGGATCAAGAAGTCAACAGATTGAGACCATCCTGGCCAACATGGTGAAACACCATCTCTACTAAAAATACAAAAATTAGCTGGAGGTTGTGGCGCATCCCTGTAGTCCCAGCTACTTGGGAAGCTAAGGCAGCAGAATCGCTTGAACCCAGGAGGCAGAGGTTGCAGTTAGCTGAGATTGCGCCACTGTACTCCAGCCTGGTGACAGAGTGAGGCTCTGTCTCAAAAATAAATAAGTAAATAGATAAATAAATAAATAATAAAGACAGGATATAGAACCAGGAAAGGGATGTGAGGCAGAAAGCAGAAACCAACATCTTAGTGTAAGGGGAACAAGATTTGTACTAAGATACAGGATTTTAAATACCAGTACAAGAAAAGTGACAAACCATCCAAAAAAACAGGACCAGGGAATAGACTCAAGTTTCAAGGTAAAAGAACTGCTGGGAGAATGCTGCTAAAATCTGAGGTTCTGCATCAATTTTGAAGGTGAGCTGGGTGCCTGTCACTTAGAAAACATCACATAAATATTTATTGAAAGGATTGGAAATGAAATAATGAATACATGCCAGAGTAGGAGGCCTTTACTGATCTTCTATTAAGGATCCTTTTTCAGCTGTCAGATCTTGATATGTGCTGTGTGAGGATTTAAGGTAAAGGAAAGAAATAACTCACAGTTATTGATTGCTTAGTGTGTGCTGGGCACAATCTGGGGGCTTTTAATTTTTAATAAAATTTGAGTATATAAATATTAAAACATCATTTTTATATGGTGATATTGAGGCTCCCACAGAATAAGTAAGCAGTCCAATGTGAAACTTCCAGAAGTCGGGCTGGCATTTCCAAAAGCCATGCAAACCTTAGGCTGATGGAATGTCCACAGCTAATGGGGACATCTAGTTATTCTAATCCCTAGTCTAGGATACACATTTCTAGACATGACTGATTTCATACAGGCAGGAAATGGAATGAAGTTAGAAAAATGGTTACTTGATCTCATTCCATGCCTTTGCTCTCAAATGCTGATTCCTTTAGGGTCCTAAGTGCAACAAACAATATTTTACCTGAGAGAGTTTGGCCTAAAAATCTAAACACACTCTAGGTTCTTTGATATGAAACCTTCTAGAAAGCAAGGTGGGCCATTTCTCGAGCTCTTTAGGTGATATCATTTCTTTTATTCACAATATGTTCAAAGAAGACTAGTTCTGCCTCTCTGCCAAGGCTAAACCCCTCATCAGCTCTCTTGATCCCATCTTTCTTTAGGCTTTTCTCCACTAAAGAGCCTTTCTTTAACTTTCTCACTATTTCTACAGTCTGTTTTCATCTCAACCTGTAGGCATCCTTAGTTTTCCTGCCTCCAAATTCTTTATTTTAACCCTGACAGTACATTCTCAATTATTCTTCCCCCAACCAAATTCTCTCTGCCAACGCAACTCTATCCTTTACATGTAAACTTCTATCCTCACATCAAAGTAATGCAAACCTGGATACAAATACAAATACAAACTTTAATAGTTATTAGCTGTGTGATTTTGGGTAACTGACTTAATATCCATAACTCTCTGTTTCCTGGTTTGCAAATCAGGGATAATGTTACCAACATCCCTTATAGAGCTGCTTTTATTAAGTTGTAAATTGATGGTTGGTCTTCAGCTCTTAGGATAAGTAAATTTTCTGGTACCCTTAATCTGCTAGTACAAGTACCTTAAATATATCATTTGAGATAGTGATCATTATTTTATATTCAATCTGCCTTACATATTGAAACATTTAACAAATGAATTTTCTTTTCCAAGTGGATTGGTAATTTCTTTTTTCTTTTTGGTAATTTGAATCATTTGACCGGCCACATTTTCTTTCCTCTAGGAAGCTCATATGTCACACGAGTCCAATTTGGGTCAAATTTAATAACCTAGTACACTATGAAATGTGTAATTGTGTTCTACATTTCTTATCTCAGTTTTGTATATTATATTTTCTCTGTCCTGATTTTAAACTATTTACATTGTTCCATAAGCCATTTTTCTGAAATAAGGGCATGGTTTGATAGATGAATACATAGATGGATAAGTTAATAGATAAGTGGATAGATAGATTAGTTAGACAGTATTATTACTAGGCCTTGTTTTGCTCATGCTGTATTTTCATTTTGAAACTGTCATCCAAGTCTATCAATGTTACGTCTATCTTTTAGAGTCTGTTATACCCACTACCCAGTTATTTTCGTGTTTTTTAGTCCTTCAACCAGAAGTGCTCGCTCTCTTTCCACGTACCCTCATATCACTTTCTGTATTCTTCTTTTGCAACATTTACCTTATTCCTCCCTGTAATTCAATCTCTAGTTATTTGTGGACTTGTCTAATTCTCCTTTCCCATGTTGTACATTTTTAATGACAGGGTATATGTCCTATCCACTTTCATGACCCACAGTGTACTTAGTAGAGTACATACAGTCATGTTCCAGATAATGACATTTTGATCATTGATGGGCTTCATATATGACTGTAGTCCCACAAGATTATAATGGAGCTGAAGATGATGTAGCCATTGTAATATTGTAGTGCAATGCATTACTCCTGTGTTTGTGGTGATGCCGGTATAAACAAAGTTACTGTGCTGCCAGTCACATAAAAGCATGCAGTAATGCAATAATGTCCTAGCCTTCACATTCACTCACCAGTCACTCACTGATTTATCCAGAGTGACTTCCACTTCTGAAAGCACCATTCATGGTAAGTACCTTATACCAGTGTACCATTTTTAGTCTTTGATACCATATTTTTATTGTACCTTTTCTGAGTTTTAGTAGATTTAGATACACAAATAGCATTGTGTTACAATTGCCTGCAGTATTCAATACACTAACATGCTGTACAGGTTTGTAGCCGAGGAGCAATATGCCCTACCATATATCCTAGGTGTGTAGCAGGCTATACCATCTAGGTTTGTGTAAGTACACTCTATGACGTTCCCACATGACAAAATCACCTAATGACATATCTCAAAATGTATCCCCATTGGTAAGCAATACATGGCTGTCATTTATTTTCAATAAATACTTGAATTTTATTGAAATGGAATTGGTATGAACTGAAATTGTGAAGCTGCTTCAAAATTAATCAAAACTGTATACATGAGTAAAAGATAAATGCCATCTTTTTGATATTTGCATTGAAGTAACTGATTGTTTCCTTTTATTTGATGAATTTCCCCAAGATTAGGCAGAAAATTTCAAAATTTCTGGTTTCATGAATGGTCAATTATCCAATATTATCCAATTTGTATAATATTGGTCAATTTCCCAATATTTGAATAAATAAATGAGTAATATGTAGTAAATGAGAGTAATATGGGTAATATTTTTTAAATGAGCATAATGAGTACTCCTAGACAAAAAGCCAATACTTCTGCAGGGAGAAGAATTAACTTTGGAAAGCAGAGATAAAAATTTATGCAGTGGAACTATATGCATCATATGATGATCAGAGTAGAGAACATTGCTGAAAAACTGGGTAACAAGTAAATTTTTAAGTGTTCACAGACATATTTGTGTTTACTGGGTCAATATCTAAAGATGTAAAGAAATGATTCACTGAAGGAGAATTAAGGCTTGCAGATGTTGTAAGGGGTGTTAAAAAATGAGGTAGACGGTAGTTCTGTATTAACTAGAGTAAAGGTAAATTGGCTAAAGCCATTTATTAGAGCAGAATAAATGATCATGATGAAAAAAATGGAAATTCTTATTCAAATGAAGTATTGCAGGATCTGGTCAGCAACCCGCAATGCAAAGGGGCTCTCTCTTTGTTCCCAGGTGGATCAGCAGGTCGAGAAATAGTAGACACACACAAGATAGTGAAAGCTGTGTCCAGGGAGGTCACTGCCTTCTGGTCCCGTGGTGCCGCCAATGCACTGGATATACCAACATTTATTATTAAGTTTAGTGAGGGTGGGGGTAGGTTAGTGAGGGATTTAGGGTCATTTGATTATGAAGTGGGATGGTCACATGGGGATGAAGTAATTCTTTAACATAACATCTGTATGCAGAAGTACAGTATACAGAAATAAGGATTTACAATATAGTGTGTGCATCAGTAATTTCTAACAGAGCCTTAAAACAGAAACACAGTCTTTCCATAACCTATGATTAGCAAGATATTAATCAGCAGTAACAGTTGCAGCAAAAGCTGGTTACAAACAATCCATAGAAACAGGATGTGAAGCTACACAACCAGTTAGACCAGAAATTCTCAGAAGGGAGTATGCCTTAACCCTAAAGAGGCCTAGAAGAGCTGTGGCAAGATGAGGCCGTTTATAGCCCTATCTTATCCATATGGACAGGTGCCCCCCATGCGTCCATTTATGGGCTCTCCGCAAGGGTCGCATTCTATTCCCAGAGCTATGAACATCTGCTTTTCTGGGATAGGAATCTTGGTGATGTGAAACCTCCCTGACTGCACGTCCGTTCATAGGCTCTCTGCAGGGGGAAGCACGTCACGTGCTCATCCTGGCAATCCAACCTGGCATTGTCTTTATACAAAATTACTGCATGCAATTTTGTATTTACAGTAATCAGGAGCATTTCATCTTTTATTCCGTAGCAGTAGTTCAGGGGGTCTCCCTACAATGAAGGAAACACTTGACTGTCCTTTCAAGTCTTTGAGTATTGGCTTAAGACTTCAGATAGCCATACTCCTGAATTAGCTGCTTGTGCATGTGTGTGTACCTCTTTGTGTATATGTGTCCCATACATCACGATTAGGTATGCTAAACCTACAGAATATGTGCCACAGCAAAATGCTATGGCTCTACTCACAGAATTTTCCCCATGTAAATATTATAGGGGGTATAATGGTGTTTGATTCTCGCAGCTTTTGCAGCAGATTGTACTTTCCAACAATGGCCACAATGATATTTTTGGTGCCATATACTCTACTAGAATTTCTCCCTCTCCCTTCGAGTAGCAGGATTTTCTTTCTTCCTCTTAAAACTGGGAAGGTTTTGTGGGTGCCTTGATTAACAGAATATGATAGAAATGACATTTTGGGATTTTGGGGGTTAGGATATAAAATATGATACCCCTTCTGCCTAGCTCTCTCTTCATGAGTTGTACAGTTTTGGAGTCCTGAGTAACCATGGTGGACAGACCATGCATACAAACCACACACACACACACACACACAGAGAGAGAGAGAGAGAGAGAGAGAGAGAGAGAGAGAGAGAGAGAACCAGTGTCCAAAGAGCCTCAACTGTTCTAGCCCCAATTGTTTGAGTCTTCACAGCTCAGACAACAGATGATTCCATCCCGAGCCTCTGTCTTATTTCAGATTTGGGAGGCCTTGAGCAAGAATCAGCCAGCTGAACCCAGAACCATAAAAATAATGGTAAAATTATTGTTATTGAAGCCACCAAGTTTTGAGGTGCTTTGTTGTGCAACAATATATAACCAGGACAGTATTTCCCAGAAGATATTAGGAAGTGTCCATTTAATAAACTAGTAAACTGATCATAAAAGATACTTGCTCTGGGTCACTAAGAAAATCTGCATCATTGTTAAGGCTGGGATTAAAATTCAGTTTCTGTCTCTTGTTCAGACCTCTGTTTCACTCGAGTTATGATGGGGAAAAATAAAGCACACCCAAACACTCATTGGCATGAAACTTTATAACATACAATTTACTCAAAAGCTAGATTTTTAAAAACCTGTTTATTGAGCCTGAATAACGTTGTGTGTTACATCAGGTGTTCATTAGCTGAATTTATACCTTACATTAGAGTGCTCTCCTAGATTAAAGCATTGTACTTTAATTGTATTTTTAAAGTTTGATTCAACTGATGTACTTTTAAAAATAGAACCTACAGATATATAAATATCAATATTTTCCTACTTAGCAGTACATAGCAAAATTAAATTGTACCACTAATGCCTGTGAATCGTCTTATGCTAATTAGCTACAGTGTAGATAAACAATCTGCCTATCATCATTTTAGGCTTTCTGTTTGCAGAGCACTGAACTGAAAATAAAACAACTGGAGAATAGTACTTGTATTCAACGAATTTGTTACCTATGTAGAGACAGTGATAATTCAGGACACATACAAGCAAAAGATTTTTAAAAATAGTTCTTTGTACAAGCTATATTTATTTGCTGAGAAAACCAAGAGTAAAGTGATAGACAGAACTTTTTAAAGAAAAAAATTATAAATATTCAGCACACTAAAGCACATGTTTAAAACTCATGCTATAAATTATGCATTTCTAAATATTTGAGCATTCAGTGATATGGTGCTATATTAATTATATTTGTTGATGAAAAGTATTAGCAACTACATAAAATCTGTCATATGAAATCATATGAAAAATACAGATAAAGCATAAAAAATTGTCATTTTTTGAGACTTTTTATGAAAGTGGCTATTTTATATGGTTCAGACTGACATATCAATTAGGTGAAGGTACTGTTCCAGCCTCAGACAATTGACCCCTACCAAGGACTTCAATTATTTGACATATATTCAGCAATCCTTTTATAAAATTCCTATGATAAGAGAAGCTATTTGACTTGTTAATAAATATAAACTATATTTTGTTTTATCAAACTATCAGCATTCCCATCCACATTCTACATTTATAACTTTTAATAGTAGATTACTTAAGGACACTTATTTTAAATTTTTGATTGCTTCTCTTTAGGTTTAATATATTTTCCAAACATTTTACTAACTGTAAATCTTAAATTGAAGGACTAATTTCTTATATTGAATTCACCCAGTGCTCCCATTAGAGACAAGCATGATAGAAAAAGTAATATTATCATAACACTATTTTATTTCTATAGTAACTTCAGCTAAGGAGCATAAAATGCCCTATAGTCATTATCTAAATAATCCTCTTGACAAAGCTAGTAGATGGGTGCTATGATTTGAATGTTTGTGCCGTCCAAAACTCATGTTGAAATTTAATTTCCATTGTAACAGTATCAAGCGGTGGGATCTTTAATAGGTGATTAGGCCATGAGGGATCCACAGTCATGGGTGGGTTTAAAGAACTTTCTGGCATGAGCATGCCTCTCTTTCTCTCTCTCTCTCTCTCTCCCTCCCCCTCCTCACCCCTCTCTCTTCCCTCTGCCTTCTGGCATTCTGGCGTGTAGTGAAGCAGTAAAAAGATCCTTGCCTAATGCTAGAACCTTGATCTTGGATTCCCAGCCTCCAGAACTGAGAGAAAACAAATTTTTATTGATTATAAATTACCTAGCCCCATATATTCTGTTATAGCAGTGGAAAGTTTACTAACACAGTAGGACAAAAAGCTAAAAAGTGTACGAAATGATTGAATTTTAGCTATGATTACAATTTGTATCATGGAGCCAAACTCATCAGTTAACAGTTGCTGACCAAAATAATAAATGAAAGTTTACAATTTGCAAGTCATTTCTAAGGGAAACTGATTTGCTGTCAGAAATTATTAATATTTTAAACATACTGTGTATGTTAAAGTCTTCTTCCAGTCAGTGAAAACTTTTTTTAAATAGTAGTACAAATTTTATAAAATTTATATTATACATATACCATCACCAGTTTTGGGCTCCTGGTTTATGCTATTTGAAGAGACATAGAGTCAGAATATCATTCCCATTGTCCAGCCTAATGAAAATTATTTTCCTGAATGTTCTAAGGTTATGGAGAATTATGTTGCCCTTTCCTCCCAGGCTTTGGGGAGCTAACCTATATTTTAAGGAGGTAACCAGTTATGCACAATGAGAGACTAGATCATCTATTCCTAACCACCTTCCCAACATAAACATTCCCCCCACCCATAGCATATTAAATTAAATAGCTACTTCTGAAAACTTGACATATATCATATTAGTTAATAAGAAAATAGTTTGCAAATAATTTTGGCAAGTACCTGTTGATCACTATTTATGTGCCAGGTATTAAATTAAATGCTTAGCTATACTGGATCATAATCTGGACAAGCTTTCATGAATTTCATTGGGTATCTAATTTTACAGAGTTTCACTAGGTGTTACCCTAAACTTTAGTAGTATTTCTATACAATTTCAAATATAGAATCAGAACTCATATTGAATTATATTAAGATATTAAAGTTGCTGGAATATGTTATTTAATGTGTTCATTAAGCATAGATACTCTGAGTTTCCTAAATACCTGATTTGCAAAAGTTTTCCATTTTATAGAACCATTGACACTCTTACAATTAACATGTGAGGTTTGGGGGCAATGCATACTCTGCTTTCCAACTTTCCCTAGATTCAGCAACAATTGCTGAATGTAGATCTTTCCCATCTTATCTTCAGTCTTATTCCTACAAAGGCTAACTCTGCTTTGTTTGCTCTGATAGCAAGCTCTTTATTTCTAAACTTGCTAAAGTCCATATACCCACAAAATAAACCCTGACCTGGCCTGCTTTTCACAAGAGTGATGCATGCTGTAAACATTATGGGGGTGACGGTTGTGTAAGGAACATCTAAGTTCTTTAGTGATTACATTACAATTTCTCCTCTCTCTCTCTTTTTTTTTTTTGGCCAGAGTGATGTTTTATGGTCCCCATTCCATGTGTTAAATGACTTCTCAACATTCTCAAGTGTTGAATCCAGCCTCCTCTCATTACAATCCTGTAATTTGCACATTATGCACATGTACCCTAGAACTTAAAGTATAAAAATAATAAAAAATAAATTAAAAAAAAACTTTTAAAAGTTATATTTTCTTACCTAATCCTCAAAACACAGACATGCTTTAAAGTCCCAAATGCTCTAGAGCTATACTGTTCAGTTTAGAAGCCAGTAGGCACATGTGACTGTTAAGCATATGAGATATAGCTAGTCTAAGTTATGTTATAATTGTTTAGATGTGTCAGAAGAGCTAAATACATACCATATTTTCAATACTTTGTGTGGAACAAAATGTAAATTATGTCATTAATACATTTTGAAATGAGATTTTGGACATATTAGACTAAATAAACTACATTATTAAAGTAATTTCACATTTATTTTTTAATGTGGCTGTGAGAAATTAAAAATGAGATATATGGTTCCTATATTTATATTAGATAGCCCTGCTCTAAAAATTGCAAAGACTCTGATACTGGAAAGAATGTCAGGCTTTTTGCTTAGAATTACATGAGATACTTGAGGGTTTTTTGTTTGTTTATGTTTATTATTATTATTATTATTTTTGGTAAAACTTTCAAATGTCCTGAACTAGATTAACAGATACCAGATGGTTTCCTGAAAATTAGAAGCACAGTTGGCCTTGGACAGAAGCAAGCTAAAAGGGGTAATTAGACCACGGTCAAAAGACTGAACAAAGTTAAAAGAAAAAAAAAAAAAAGAAAGAACAGGACCAAGGTAAACGAAATCAAAGAAATTATATCAGTGTCTAGGATGATAACATGCAATGAGGGAGACAACAATAGATACAGACAGGGAAGGACATGATGGTATGGGGCTGTTCATAATGACAGGGCTGTGTAACCCCAGGCCTTAGGGGTGAGACAACTGGAAGGTAGGTAGAGCTACTAAAATCAGTTACCGGCTTCTGGATCTTGGATCTATGTAGTCAAGATGTAACTCTATTCCCCTCCCTGAGAACCATACTGTGAAACAGACATTATAAATATAGTGAACTCCATCAAACAACGTGGTCTTGTTACAAACCATCATTGATGTGATGAGCTGAGGTCTTTGTTTTTTCCACTGTGCCCATGAAGAAACTGAGGTTCAGAGTAACTTGTTGAAAAGCTAGTAAGAGACAAAGTTAGATTTTAACCTAGTTCTATTTGCTTTTAAATTTCGTTTTCTTTTGTGTTCTTTCCCCTTTAGAAGAAGATATGTTTTCTGCCTTTAAGTAACTCTCTGCCTAGTGAAGAAATATTTAATTTGTTATTGTAAATTTTAAATTATTTATGTGTTAAAATCTGGACTCAATATATCCTTTTTGGTTTGTTTGCTGTGCTTTTAGAGACACTCAGGTTTGACCGTGTTATTTAAGAATGTGCCGGGTATGGGAACTGTTCTAGTGTAATTTCTATTCAGAGAAGCTTGCTGCCTTGTCTCTGCGTAGCAACAGAAGATCTTAAAGGACCCATATGTGTGATCAAATTGGTCTAAGGAACATTAATGGTGTCTGTGGCTTAGAGCAAAATGGTTCTGATTACGGTATTTGGTGTTGATTGCTCAGTTCACCAAATGGATTGCTTCAATTGTGCCTCTTTCTTGCTTTCTCTTCTCTTTCAGTTCTGAGTTTATTTTGATTAGATTCTGGTTCTCACTTTACCTGATTTTAATTGTGAAGAACAGGGTCTAACTCAATTCTGCAATCTCATTATTTAGCCTAGTACCCAGCACATAGGTGATGCATTGTCATCCATTTATGATATTAATACAGTTCTATTCAGTGAGCTTTCAACAAATATAAATTGGTTACCTCTTTATGGGCTACCTCTATAGTCTACCTCCATGGGGATATAATAGTGCATACGGTCGCATGCCATTTTTACAATCTGGTGGACCACAGTTACAAATCAGTGTGATAAACCTTGCCCATGTGTAAACATGGGATCTTATGGGAACATCTTAGGAGGACACTTCACTAGGTTGGATAAGTGAATGTAAAGATTTCCAGAGAAAGTGATATTTAAACTAAGAGCTGGAGGAAATTGGTAAGCAGGGAGAATGGGTTAGGGATCTGGTGGAAGAGGAAGGGCATTCCTAGCAGAAGGAAGAGGAAAGATAGAAATATTGTAGATCTGCGATTTGTTCAGTCTGAGTTTGGTTGAAGGGTATAACTGGGAGACAGAGGAGAGTAATAGGAGTATGAAGAGGGAAGAAATTAAGAAAAAATGTTTAATCAATGTTGAAGGAATCATTTAAAAAATGAATATATCAAACAATACAATTCATTGTGAATTTTTGAGATTATTCATTTAGAGTATAAATTTTTGACCATTTTATCTTATAGACATAATTTATTTAATTCAAAAGTAAAGATGGATTTCAACCTGATAATATTAGCGACTTCATATTCATATGCATATTTATTACATATCCACTTCATTACAATTCTACAGTCTGCACCATACTTATCATTAGGGACATTTACCTTATGATAAATGGGCTTCATTAGTAGTGGTTTGAGGCATTATTATTTATTCATCTATGAAGATTATAAAGCATCTATTAATTCATTTATCCAGGAATGATTACTTTAAATCCCGAATACTTTCTTATTCTTCTAATGAGGCAGAAAATAGCGTATTTTTTCTATTATTTTAATACTTGGTTTTAACTTTTAAATGAAGGTCAAAATCAATTAAATTAGTTAATTTGATTAATCAGTTTATAAATTTGGCAGGACACAATAGTTTTGAGTAAAAGGACTGCATGACAGTGCATACAAAAACCCCGTTTTAAGTCTCAGTCCTTTGGCAAATATATTGTGTTCTTTCATTGGTCCATTAGGCTCTCTCTGCTTCATGTAATGCAACCTCAAAATTAGTATGACATAGTCTATGGATGTAGCTTATAAGGATCAATGATTTAAACATAATTTGTAATGCTCCAAAAATAATGTATTAATTTACAACCATATCTGAAATTTGATAGTTTTTTGGGTGGTTTGAAGAAAAAGAGCTGTTAGTAGGCATTTAACTTTTTAAAAAATATTAAAATCTGTATATCGACTGCTAATGGATAAAGTTCATCTGTAATATTGTTATGATAATTGAAGCACACTACTTTGTGCCACAAGACACCCTTTTCTCTTTTGTACTTCATAAATCAATGATTATGTTTCTGAACACAAAAGTATGCCCCAGGGTAGAAGAAAGATTTCTCTTTTGCATTCCTATTTTCACTCTTTATCACAAGCAATGCTCATTTTGCAGACTGTACCTGTACTTTGTATACATGGAAATTAAAGTGAGCTTAAATTCATATAATTTTTATTTGTGACCTTACTCTTGGGGTTAGAAGACTAATAAAAATATCAGCCACTTTTCTTGCATGATGGAGTTGAAAGGGAAATGGAGAGATTAATGAAGAGACTGATCAGGATTAGAAAGAATGAATAAATCGAGTAAATTTCCTCTTGGGCTGTCTCTCCCTCTGTAAACATTTATTCAGCATCGACTATAAAACTAAATATTGTAAAAGCGTCGGAAGGAACCAGTCGTTACACTCCTTTAGTATTGTGAACTGAAATCAGATTTCAGAGTTTTAAAATTTTTTCAACAATATTCAGTGCATGCAGTCGTAAAATTTGATTCTAAGACAGGTGCGCGCATTTAGCCCTTCACTTAAACTGTATCATAAAGCCACTTCAAGAGATTCATCTTCCCACCCTCACGTAATCTTTTTGCAATCACTGCTCGGAAGCCAAATTAGGAGCCTGACATCTTTGCTATAATCAAAACCTATTCTCCCCTCTCCGCTCCTCCACTCCTTACCTTAATGAGAGTGTAAAAAACTAGTTTTACTGGGGACGGAGGCAAGGAAGAAAGGAAGAGAATGAAAGGAGGGAGGAAAGGGGGTGGGCATGGACCCAAGGAGGGAGTGAAAGGAACGAAGGAGAGCGCTGTCTTTTTTTTCTCGCGTTTGCTCTAGGCGCTCCCTGCCTGCCTCTCCCAGCTGGCCGCCGAGCGGCACCTCTCGCAGGCTCGACCCTCGGTCCCGCCCCCTAGCGTCGGAGCCCGGGAGCCGCGGCAGGAGCCTATCTCTTTAAATGACAGCTGAGGCTCGGGTCCCAGTCCGGGGCTTGACGTCAGTGCCTCCTCCCGGGCTGCCAGGAGTAGTTAGCGCCACCGTCGGCGCTCCGGCCTCGCAGCGCGCTAGCAAGCTGCCGGGGCGGCGAGTTTTCTTTGCTTCGGCCCCTCCTCCCACCCTCCCCGCGGAGAGCCGAGCAGCAGTCCTAGAGCCTCTCGCAAGTCTCTCTCACACTTCCCCGCCTTCGCCCCAAAGGAGCAGCCGCTCCTTCTTGCCTCTCCACTGCCGCCGCCGCACCGGCGGAGCTCCTCTCCCGCGCGTCTCTCCTCTGATGGAGCTTGGGCGCCGCCGACCCCGCAGCTGCCCCGAGCCTTGAGCCGGGCTGCCCCGGCCCGAGGAACGCGCCGCCCTGCCCGAGGGCGCAGAGAACACCCGGAGGGCTGGGGCGCGGGCTCTGGGAACGAGAAAGTGCAGCTCTCTCGGGTCACCGGGCCGGCGGCGGGGGGACTATGGCTCTGAAGGACACGGGCAGCGGCGGCAGCACCATCCTGCCCATTAGCGAGATGGTCTCCTCGTCCAGCTCGCCCGGCGCGTCGGCCGCCGCCGCCCCGGGGCCCTGCGCACCCTCGCCCTTCCCCGAAGTAGTGGAGCTGAATGTGGGCGGCCAGGTCTATGTGACCAAGCACTCGACGCTGCTCAGCGTCCCGGACAGCACTTTGGCCAGCATGTTCTCGCCCTCTAGTCCCCGTGGCGGCGCCCGGCGCCGGGGCGAGCTGCCCAGGGACAGTCGGGCGCGCTTCTTCATCGACCGGGACGGCTTCCTTTTCAGGTATGTGCTGGATTATCTGCGGGACAAGCAGCTCGCGCTGCCGGAGCACTTCCCCGAGAAGGAGCGGCTCCTGCGCGAGGCCGAGTATTTCCAGCTCACCGACTTGGTCAAGCTGCTGTCGCCCAAGGTCATCAAGCAGAACTCGCTCAACGACGAGGGCTGCCAGAGCGACCTGGAGGACAACGTCTCGCAGGGTAGCAGCGACGCGTTGCTGCTGCGAGGGGCGGCGGCCGCCGTGCCCTCGGGCCCGGGAGTGCACGGTGGTGGCGGCGGCAGCGGCGCGCCGGACAAGCGCTCGGGCTTCCTCACGCTGGGCTACCGGGGCTCCTACACCACCGTGCGCGACAACCAGGCCGACGCCAAGTTCCGGCGCGTGGCACGCATCATGGTGTGCGGGCGCATCGCGCTGGCCAAGGAGGTTTTCGGGGACACGCTCAACGAGAGCCGCGACCCCGACCGGCAGCCGGAGAAGTACACGTCCCGCTTCTACCTCAAGTTCACCTACTTGGAGCAGGCCTTTGATCGCCTGTCCGAGGCCGGCTTCCACATGGTGGCGTGTAACTCCTCGGGCACCGCCGCCTTCGTCAACCAGTACCGCGACGACAAGATCTGGAGCAGCTACACCGAGTACATTTTCTTCCGTAAGTTCGCAGCCCAGGCGTTTCCCCGCACCCCTCGCCCCCTGCTGACCTGCGGCGGGTTTGAGCCCCGCTGGAGGCCCGGCAGGGCTGTCCGGGCCAGGAGCTGGTTAACTCCTTATAGAGAGCGGCCCTCCCTGCACGACTCCCTTTTGCAGTAGACACGATTTACATTTCGCCCCTTCGGATATTTCCGTCTCTACTCCCCCTTTCTAGAACTCAGTAGCACTCAGCTCCCAGCTGTCTTACTTGCTGAACTTTATTGATCTTGCCTTCTCCACCCAGCCCGCTCCCGGATGCTAGGGGCTCCTCTGTTTCGGAGGACAGGGTGGGAGAGACTGGGGCACAGGGCAGAGTGCATAGACCCTCCTCCACCTCTTTGCTTTAGTAGGACTGCTGGGGGTCATTTCATGTGGCCCTCAGTGGTGTCCCTGCAGAGGGCAGGATGCCATCACAAGGCGTCGCCGCTCACCGCCTGGATCACCTGCTGTTGGTACAGCTGCCGCGCGGTAGCCTCCAGTTACGGGTGGTTTTCTAGAGGGCAGGCGAGAAGCGATGAAGGTGCCCCCAGAGCCCCTCGAGGGGGCGGGGGCATGAGAGCGGCTGTGGGGAAAGGGGACTCCTTGACAATGGAAACCCAGATTTCCCCGCGTCGGTTATCTCCAATCTGATTGCCCAGTGTTTGGGACAGGGGAGGGCGGAAGGAATTAGAAACTTTGGATGTCTGAGTGCTCTTAGGGTTGGAGATTAGGAAGGGGTGAGGGTGGAGGGGTGGAAGGAGTTGGGGAGGATGGGGAAGAGAGAGAGAGAATGATTGTGTTTCCTTCTCCAGCGCAAAAGCGGGGGTTGAGCCCACTTTCTCAGAATGAATAAATAGAGCGATTTTCTGAAATGTGAGAGTGAGGGAATAGATTTGGGAAAGCATCCGGGGTGCGTTTTGCAGCGCGCTTCCGGAGCTGGCTATGTGGAGTTCAAGAACTCTACCAAATACCACAATCTGAACCTGCACTGGTGATTGGGAGTGGGGTGGCGCTGTGGTGGGCACAATTCTCAGTGGCGTTTATAAAGTGAAAAGACAACGACTAGAGAGCGATTTGGACAAACGAAAAGCCAGCAGGGATGGCAGCAGGAACATTATTTGGCAAACGTTTTTCCTTTGGCCAGGCACAAGTTAAAACTTGCCTGTCGCGTTGGGAGAGTAGCCTTGAAATCCTGTGATGGAAATAGACCAGCTTAAAGTGTATTTATTTATTTTGGTAATTCAGTCACTACAGTAATTGGGTACTGAACAATTTTCGAGACTTTATTTTGACTGGAGAAGTGGAAGGGACTTTTCCTTGCACAGGTGCAAGCTTAACTGGAAGGTTGGCTTAGTGTTTGTATATTCTGGGAACCTTGGAAGTTGAGTGACAAACCACAGCACACAGGTTCTCAGAGGTAGACTGCTTTTTAGAAAGTAATGCTGGGTTTCTTGAGACAACAGTTTCAACAGAGAAGCAAATGAAGAGTCTGTCCACTGAATTGGTAGCTAAAAAACTGTCTTAATTATATCAAAGCATTACTTGTTACACAATAAAAAGATTAATGATCAGAAAAGCCACTCAAGGGAAGATATTTCATTGCTTGTATAAAATGGGCACCTCTTAAATATGTATTAAGTAATTAAGCATTTTAGCACCATTTTATTCCTTATCATTGTGACCTTTATCAACAACTTTTTAGATTTTAAACGATTTAAGTCATTTCAGCGTAGATTTCCAGGCATTTCAGAAAATGAGGTAAAATGAACTTTTGCCTTCCTTGTAGTTAGTGTTTTTTGTTGGAGAAGATATAAGCATGAATGTTCCGCACAGTTTTCTGAAATTTTGAAAATCTTTCTTGGTTTTGGTTTTTCTTATTACTTTAGAAAGATGTGGATATGAGAATGATCATGACTTTGATTATGAAGAGATAATACAAGTTATCTCTACATTAGGGAAAAAGTGCCCTTAGTATATTGAAACTGGAAACTTAGCTAATTTAACTAATGAGGTAAATTTGAGAGAGATTTGAAATTCAGGATCTGTTTCACTTCTAAAGCTACAGAAGTGTTAAATAAAATATTCATATTATGAATAACTACTTTCAGAGTACTCATATTATTAATGACCTCTGAAATTCATTCATAAAAGTCCCAGAAATCTAAGGAGACAACCTATTTTGGGAGAAAATATGCAAATTCCAGATAAAGTATTGTTCTTTTGAAGTGGTAAGCTAGTCATTGATCAACAAAATGGAGTTGTCATTTTAAATTTTAGATGTAAAATTTGTCTTGAATATTAGAATACATATATTTATTTTATGTTTTTTACAGCTTTCATTATATTTTTACACGTTATTTTGAATGGGTTCCTTTTAATATTTGGTGAATGAAAATACACTGTAAAATGTTTGTATTTCCATCCTTTTCAGTTTAGTTGATGACAAAATGTATTTATCTTATTTGGCAAGTTTCTGTTTAGAAAGGTTACCAGTATTATTCATTAGAGCAAAATTACTGGATGACCTTGTTTGTCCACTTATGCTTTAGATGCAGAAAATAACCTTAATAACTTTTAATTTCCCCCTTTGACACCCTGTTTTTCAGCAAATATTTATTTGTTGTGTGACATTTATTTAGTGTATAACAAGTATCAGTCGCTTTAACACCTTTTAAAATCTGGGTTACATGTGAACTTAGTAGTTGAAACTGTTGTAGTTTACACACTTGAGCATCAATTTTAATTCCCCACCAACCCCCGCCACGCCCACCACACCTGAGTTTCTGCAGTAGAGGGGAAGAAAGTGGCAAATGGTCCAGTAATCCCAGATATTGCTGTTTTCCAAATGTGTGATCTTGGTTAAATTATTTACTTGTTCTCTTAGTTTCATCACCTGTATTACAGGAGTAATCACAGTACCAGTTTTATAGGATTTGAGAATATACATGTAGTACTTAGACTAGTGCCTGACTCATAATAAAAGCTTAACAAATGTTAGCTATTACTATTGTGAGTAGCATGTTACTGTCTTTATTCTTCTTGTGAACATTAAATTTTAATTTTGTTTTATAGTAAGTATAATTTAATTGTAAAGTTAATGGAAAATTATTTTGCAATTAAATGATAGCATACTATACTTTCAGAATTATGAAATAATCAATTAAATAACTAATTTCTTTCCTTGAATTTCAATTTGAATTTTTCAGGGCAAGTCACCGAATGTTGCTAATCATATTCCAATTGGTTTTTCTGGATTGACTCCAACAGAACCCACTTCCGATTCAGGGCCAAGAAGTGTTTTAGCACTAGGACTTGAAACTTTGGCAATATATTCTGATAAATATTGAGCTAGATTCATATCTCTTTAAGTGCTTGTATCCAAGTCATTGGATTTTTATGCTCAAGGTTATATACAGGCTATTAAACTTTAATATCAGCTTCATTTGGCTACATGAACACTTATATCTGTTCTCAGTCTTAACTCATTATTTATCAAGTGTTTTTAGTACACTGCAACATATACTGGTGCTATTAAATTCTATATTCTTTTTCTAATACTGAAGATGGATTGTCCTTTCTTGGGGGAAAAACAGTGACTTATTGTGTTTTCTGTTTTGGGGGGATGTCTGGTGAGTGTCATTTTGGCTGCCTTTAGCAGTATCTGGGAGACAATAAAAAGACATTTTATGTTGGCCATGAATTATATAGAATATAGATAACGTGCTTGGAATGTGACAGGTTGATTATCCTTAGAAAAAAACTAGTTCTATATGTTTTCTTTATTTCTCATAATCAGTGAGTTTGCAGAAAAGGTAGTGCTGATGTATTGCTCTTCTCTTCTAATAGTGCTTCAAGTTTTGAACTCCATAGTTTGGTTGAGCAGTCTGTGTGTGAATGTACACCTTTCACTAGGTTGTACTTGATATTCTTTATGTTTGGTATATCTTTTGTTTGTTTGTTTGTTTGATACATGACAGTGCCAGATCTAGGAATTAATGCTGTTACTGAACTGGGCTGTGAAATGTAATTTGTCTTAATGGATTTTTATATCCACTCTTTCAAATTCATTCTGATTTATTTCACTGTGTTGAGTTGAAGAAAGCTAGTTGAGTTGAAAATACTCAAACAGCTATTCAATCTTGTGCTAGCATGTTTGCTGAATTTAAGAGCTTTCTAAGAAACGTCTTTAAAAATCATTCTGTTTAGGTGAATACCATTAAAATTGCATCTTTTATGAGTCCAAAAATACTTCTTTGATTACCAAACATCATTTTATGGAAGTTAATTTTGTTAACCACAATTGTAAAAGTTGATTCTTTTTCTCCCGAGTTACTACTTATTTTTACAATGACAGTGTGAAAATTTTCTCTGTATTCACATGGCTGAATGACTTTTGAATTACTGAGGAATAAACAAAAGGAGAGGATAACTTTTTAAAACATCAAGATTCTGATTTAATGCAACTAGTTCCAGTAATAAAGCAGATAAAATGACAAAAATCTTGGAGTACAAAAAGTTTAGAGGCTGTGCTATGACGCTGATTGTTGTTTAATGACATTGAACTTTTGTATCTGGCATAGTTCTGTCTTTGAACTTATCTTTTTTTATATTGCTATGGCTTTGGCTTTCCCTGTCACCCTTTTCAGCTTTGTGTGAGTCAATCTTTATGCAGATAATGAAGCTGAAAAACTAAGTGGCTACAAGCTTTATTTGACAAGTTCTTTCCCTTGTAGCTGAGGATGCTAGGACTTGCAATTTGTGTGTGTGTGTGTGTGTGTACCTTAGTAAAGAAGAAAAAACCTCTTTGGAAAAAAGAGAAATATGTATAAAACCAGTATTTAATTATTATCTATTCTACTGTCATAAATTATTAGCTGGAATTTGTTTAAAAATCTGAAAAATGATTGCTTGTCATTTAAAAGTCACCCTTTTTATACTTAATAATTTTTTTAATTTTTTATTTTTTGGTACAGAATCTCGCTCTGTCACCCAGGCTGGAGTGCAGTGGCGTGACTCAACTCACTGCAACCTCCACCTCCTGGGTTCAAGTAATTCTCCTGACTCAGTCTCTTAAGTAACTGGGATTACAGGCACCTGCCACCACACTCAGCTAATTTTTGTATTTTTAGTAGAGATGGGGTTTCATCATGTTGGCCAGGCTGGTCTTGAACTCTTGACCTCAGGTGATCCACCTGCCTAGGCCTCCCAAAGTGCTGGGATTACAGGCATGAGCCACCGTGCCCGGTCATAATTTTATATGCAGTTCATTGATAATCTATATTTTCAGATTGCTAAGAGGGTACATTTCAAATGTTCTCATTACAAAAAATAAGATTAAATAATTTTAAAATAATAAAAGTAGCACATGTAGTTTTAGGGACCTCTGTTAAAACAAAAAGTGCAGTTTTAATCAGCACCACTAGTAAGTGTCAATAAAATCTTGATTCATTTCCTTCCAGTCTTTTTTCTATGTACACATAGATAAAAAGACATATTTTTAAAAAGTCATGGTCATACTATATAGGTGGTTTATATGCTGTCCTTTTTTGGTTTATTTGGTTTTATACATTTAATAAGTTTACACATTTAATGAAATTTCCCCCATGACATTAAAATTTTTATTGACATCTTAAATAACAAAAGTACAATACATATACATTGCCACAGTTTTATAAATATTGATATTGAATATTTTGTTTGTAAGCTCAGAAAAAAATTTGATTATTTCAAGATACAGCATCTGGTAAAAAAATTTACCATCACATTTATCACCTAATTTTATGCTAAATGTTTTGCATACATTATTTATTTATTTATTTTTATTATACTTTAAGTTCTAGGGTACATGTGCACAATGTGTAGGTTTATTATATATGTATATATGAGCCATGTTGGTGTGCTGCACCCATTAACTCGTCATTTACATTAGGTATATCTCCTAATGCTATCTCTCCCCCTCCCCCCTCCCCACAATAGGACCCCGTGTGTGATGTTCCCCTTCCTGTGTCCAAGTGATCTCACTGTTCAATTCCCACCTATGAGTGAGAACATACGGTATTTGGTTTTCTGTTCCTGCGATAGTTTGCTGAGAATGATGGTTTCCAGCTGCATCCATGTCCCTACAAAGGACACAAACTCATCCTTTTTTATGGCTGCATAGTATTCCATGGTGTATATGTGCCACATTTTCTTAATTCATTCTGTTACTGATGGACATTTGGTTTGATTCCAAGTCTTTGCTATTGTGAATAGTGCCGCAATAAACATACGTGTGCATGTGTCTTTATAGCAGCATGACTTATAATCCTTTGGGTATATCCCCAGTAATGGGATGGCTGGGTCGAATGGTATTTCTAGTTCTAGATCCTTGAGGAATCGCCACACTGTTTTCCACAATGGTTGAGCTAGTTTACAGAAATAGGAACACTTTAATACTGTTGGTGGGACTGTATACTTTGTTTATTTCTTATAACATTCCCTGAGCTTGACATTAGTTCCCTAATAGTTCAATTAGAAAACTATGATTTAGAACATTAAGTAACATCCCTGGTTCTTGGAGCTTGTATAGGGCTGAGCTGGGATTTGAATAGTTCTGTCTTATGTCAAAGCCCTTACTGTTAAAACATTGAAAAATAATGCCTGTTTCCTGCAGTCATTTTGACAAATATATTTCGGTGTCTACTGAGTACTTAGAACTTCTATTTATAAGCAAAAAAGTGCGGTGTGAAATGTATATGAGTGAACTCAAAATTTTAACATTTATGTTAAATTTTCATAGAAATATAGTAAATAGTCTTTACTTGCTAGAAGGGTTATTTTATGGAGTAATGCTACCGTATTCATAAATATTTTTGTAATTAAAGAAAATAAAACATTTGACTAAATTTAACACTTTTTTGGGGGGTAACCAAGTTATAGGTTTGATAAACCAGTAATACCTGTAGGCTCGATAAACTGACTTAAATTTAAAGTGCATTTTTTTTTTTTAATAGTATGAGGCTGAAGCACCAGAGGTTTTGCAAGGACTTACCTAAAGATCAGAATAATTTTATTTATAAGATTTCAAAGTCATTCCAACAAGTAAATTAGTTACTTTATAATTTGTAAGTATAATGGGAAATATAGGTGTCATCTGCCTATCAGCTATATACATCTCATTATTAGTTTCTGTTAATGATACCAGTTTCTGATTAGTGTCTGATTCTCATACAAATTTAGTTGTATTTTGCTTTTTTAACAAATGAAAATATATGAAGTATTCTATGCTGAGTGTATATCATTTATAAGTTTATTCCCTGACCTGTTGGCTTTTCAGTGTACCCCTTGGCACTGTAGCCATGTAATGCTAAGTGAACCCCTGCTATAGAATCCTTCACACTTCTTTTCCTGGTGCTCTAGGATAGGTCCCTCATTGTGTTTCCTACAATATGTAATGATCTTTTCGCATGTTGATCTTCTACAGTAGCTTTCTCTCTCTGTGCCTGAGAGTGGTGTTCTCAGCCCCTCAGGGCAGAGGCTAAGGCCACATTAAGAACTTAAAAAAATTTGTTTTCCGAATGAAAGTGTGAATTAAGGAATGAACTAGAGATGTTGGAATTTCCATTAGGTGGTCACTGAATTTGAGGTTTAGTTTCACTTCAGCTTTAAAGTGCATTTATGGAACAACTACCAGGCTAAAGCGTGGGTAAATCATACAAATATGAGTAAGACAGAGACCTTGTGTTTAAGGTGATCACAATAAACTTTATATCATTGTGAATTATGTTAGAGAGAGGTTATTTAGTATGTTAACAAGAGGGCAAAAAGCAGGAGTAATGACATGAGAAGTGTTACATAAGCAACCATACGAAATGAAAATAAGTAAAATGTTAACTAAAATATGGGACAGATTAAAATATTGTTATAAATGAAGTTGTTAGATTTGTAAACACACACATGCACGTGCACATGCACACTTCTTTATATTTAATTATTGGTGGAAGCTGGGTGTGGTGGCTCACACCTGTAATCCTAGCACTTTGGGAGGCCAAGGTGGGTGGATCACCTGAGGTTGGGAGTTCGAGACCAGCCTTGGCCAACATGGAAAATCCCATCTCTACTAAAAATGCAAAAAATTAACTGGGCGTCATGGCGGACACCTGTAATCCCAGCTACTTGGGAGGCTGAGGCAGGAGAATTGCTTGAACCTGGGAGGCAGAGGTTGCAGTGAGCTAAGATCGCACCATTGCACTCTAGCCTGGGCGACAGAATGTGACTCTGTCAAAAAAATAAAAAATAAAAAATAAAAAATAAAAATAAATAAATAAATAAATAAATAAATGATTGGTGGAATAGAAATTGTGAGGGATCAAAAATTAAGTGACTTCATTAGTTTAGAGTGTTGGACAAATGTTCCATACCCCAAGCCTACCTACAACCACAGGTAGTGTTGAGTATTTGCTTTAAAAAAAATCTTAGATGCAAAGAGAATATTGCCTCCTGACATAGGCTTTATTGTAGAAATTAAATATAGGAAGTATCTGATAATACTGATAAAGTATCTGTAAAAGTGAGGATCCAGTTAATTCTATCTTGTAATCTTGATTCATTTTTAAAAAGGCATCTTAAAATGTACTTAACAGGTATTACTATTTAATAATCAATATTAAAATATTAGTGTTACTTATGTTTCTTTACCTTGTGTCAAAGTAGTTAATAAAAATAAACCAACTTTGCTGGTAATAACAACAGACAGCTTCATGATTCCTAATTGGACGCTTATTAGTGTGTCCAATTATAATATATAATAATACAATTACTATACAACAATATAATACAATAATATTCTGTGCTTATTCAACATTAAACTTAGTTAAATGTATGTTCAACAGTTAACTTAGAATATTATTTCTACCATATTGTAACCAGTCTCCCATCAAACCCTGCTTTTATAGGGGAAAAAAGCAAATAATATGGAATATTAAAGCATATGGAATAAAAAGCAAATAAACTGGAAGAAACTAATATAATAAAGAAGTATGTAGTATTGACTTAATATCACCAGAATAGTGAATGATTTAACCACTCAGTTTTATTATTTTGGTTGATTTCACCAGTTACTGTATCAAAAACCTTGAGAATAGGATTCATATTATATTGCTCTTTCTTATCATTTGGCATAATTAGGTGTGCTTTCTAATTTTTGGTATAAGTAAAATAAGGAGAGTAGTACTGTGTTTATGGAGTAACAATGCCAGAATCTGTTGGCCTCTACTTCTAAGAGGTGAGTAGTTGAACACAATGAATGTTTTAATTCTTCTAAATCAGATTCCTTGAAAAATTTTGTCTCTAGCTTTGAGATCTTGGGAAAATAATTTCATGCTCCCTCCTGAAGGGAAAGTGAGAAAAACAATCATATTCACTTGAAAGCTTTGTTATGAGGATCAAATAAAGCAATCCATACTTAGAATGGTATCAGGCACAAATGGTATCAGGGACAAATTAAAAGCTCAATACATGTTAGCCTTTGCAATTTATTAATTTAAGGACCTCAGAATAATACACAGGCAATCCCATTTCTTTACAATAATTCTCAGTACCAGATTTCTTCTCTTTTTCTTTTTAAGGAAGTTGAAAGCAACTCCTATCTAAAAGCTGCCCTGAAAAGGTCCTGTTATCATTAATGAGTTATTTTTAAAATTATTGACCTGCTAAGTATAAAATAAATTGTAACTTATTTTTAAAATAAGTCTATTCTAGTTGTTTTTTCATTGATTAGGTGGAAAAAATTTACTCTTCCAGGTCGAGTGCTGGTCACTGGTTAATTATGACACAATTAAAAATAATACTTGTAGTCAATAGAAATTGTTTCAAACTCTGGGACAAAGCACTTCTTAATCATAATCTTTATTTATATTTCTGATGAGGGCTTTTAGTTTGCATTTTCAACAGTTTTACACAAAATAACAAATTGTCACAGAGCCAGTTGGGCTCAAACACTGCCCAAAGTCTAGGCATTTGGCCAAAATTTCAGGCTAGATTTTGGATTCAAATACATATCTTCACAATTTTAAGAAAACTATGTTAGCTGTCAACTCAATCAGCTCTTATTGAAACCACTCTGACATATTTTCAATATAAGTTTTCTAGTTGCTTAAGTCCAGGTATTTGAAGAAAGCAGAGAGATATGAGGCAGGTACTGGCAGACATTCAGAAATAATTATCTAATATTCTGATCTCTTTTCTTCTGGTTGGTGAGTCTGCACCTAGCATGTCTCCTTGCAGGTGGATAATAAGGATTCATACATATGATTCCAAAGTGACTTTTGCTTTTGATAAGAAAAGTTACTACAGTGGCAGCTTTATGGTGACTGGTGGGAGGTAGCAGGTGTGGTGGTTGCAAATTATTGGTGTCATTTATATGGTGGTTTTGGGGATGAATCCTTCAATGGTGATTCTAATTTAGAGTAAAAAAGAGATTTAGCGATCAGAGTCCTTGGGCTGTATTCTTAATTTTCATTACTATGTAGATTTATTTTATTTTGTGGTTCTTTACTTTTCTATACTTCAGTTCTTCAGAGAGAAAATGGTAGAAATTGATCGTCTTTTTCACCTTATCTCCACATAATGCCATAAGTATTGCGTGCCAAGTAATCTGTGCTAAATGAAATAGAGTATTTGTCCTTACTTTAGTGTGTCAGGCTGTCATTTCCTTTAAAAATGTGTTGAGTATATTGCTATTAACAAAACATTTACTGAGGTGAAACACCTTTTCATGCTCTATTTCATTTAACGATTTTCAAAAAAATCAGAAACATAAAATCTATCAAACTGAGGGAAATCCAGATTAGATTAATTTTAAGGTACTGAATCATATCTCTTCTTCAGTTCATTTATATTTATTCATGTATTCATTAACCAGTATTATAAACTAAGCAGCCTCTTAGATATTGAAGGTGTGGTAGTAAACAGTAGTGAACATATTTCCTACCTTTCATGACTGGGACCATGACATTTGTAGGATATCTGCTTTCTCTGACTTTAGATTGCACATGGTAGGTGAATGGCATGCTGAATAGATACATAAGATACAGATTGTGAGGCTCTGTGTGATGGCTGAAGCTCATGGCTGAAGAGTATCTCCTACTAACTTCTGACCACAAAGTCTAGGCATGAGGGTGTGTTTGTGTGTGTGTGGACACACATACAAGCATGTTTTGGGAGAACATCAGTATGACTTTGCAACTACTACTGGCTATTAAAAACATTTGCCCTCTGAACTGTGATTGAATAGTGACCAATTTATATTAGAAATGAGACATAGTTAACATTGATCCTTTGCTAAAAATGGCCTATTTAGAGAAAAATGGAGTATTTTGAAAGTGATAATCTTTCTGGCCTCTGTATTATACCTGACTCCTTTTCTGAGAAATTTTACCATGCGCAGAAATGTAAAATCTCTTCAAAAGTCCAGATTTTGCCATATTTCTTATAAACATTGCCTATTTCCTGTGAAGAAATCCTGAAGTCAAATTAAAATGAAGACGTCTCCTGGTTACCATTGACAAATATTCTATATTTGTGATTAAATTAGAATTTGAAATGGTTTCGGTGTATTCCTTTTTATTTCAGTCAAGTGGACCTGTGATGGGTGATTTAGCATGCTTCATAGACAGTGGGAGAAAGATAATTGCTAAAAAATAGAAGATATGGACCTTGTTAACAATGGTTAATGCTGCTAGCAAATGGCACCAAAAATAAATGTTCTAGGAATCTCAGCATGAAAGTTGCTATAGCTTGGTGTAATAATTTACTTTTCTTCTACTGGACTAATGTGTTTCTAAAGCATGAAAGAACCATTTTGATACTTCAGTTTTTACTTACTGTTTTAGCATGTTTAGATTGTGAAATAAACTTTCAAGATGTCTGTTTTATAGCTGCCACTCTCAAGCCATGTTTATCATAATTATACTTTGTTATTTAGCATTCATACTGTGAAACTCAGTAATATCCAGTGTTCGGTTAACCTAAAATAAAAAAAAAAGGAGAAAAAAGATTTACCCCATAGTTTTAGTATAATCACCCGAGTCTAGGGACTAATGGTTATATTTTTTGTTAAATTGCATGTAATATTTTATGCATCGAATTATGTTCTCCCCCCAAAATATTTTGAAGTCCTAGCCCTGCCTCCCCACCACCTCAGAATATGACCTTTTTCGGAAGCACTGCTTTACAGAGGGAATCAAGTTAAAATGCAGTCATTAGGGTATGCCCTAATTTAATATGACTAGTATCCTTATCAAAAGGGGGAATTTGTACTCAGGATAGAGACAGACATGCACACACACACAGGGAGAACACCATGTGAACATGAGGTAGAGGTAGAAGTGATGTTTCTACAGGAATGATGTTTCCTATACAGGTAATGTTTCACGAATGCTAAAAATTGCTAGCAATCCACCCGAATCTAGGAGAGAAGCATGGAACAGATTTCCCCTCATGGCTCTCAGGAGGAATCAACCTTGCTAACACCTTGATCGTGTACTCCCAGCCTTCAGAACTTTGAGATAATACATTTCTGTTGTTGCAACCACCCAGTTTATGGTACTTTGTTATAACAGCCCTAGCAAACTGCTATGGTAGTTTTCAAAGTCTTTGTCTTGTAAAAAATCTGGGAAAAGCTTGAACAGGCAATGTTTTTCAATTTCCCTCTATTTTTCAGAGGTCTTAGTTACAGACAACAAACTTCACTCTTGCTAGTTTAGGCTGGGAAGGATTTATTAAGTATAATGTATTGCTCACAGGTTGACTGGGAGGGCTGAGCTTCCAGGAATGATTTGCAACCACATCCTAGAATAGGACTACCAAGGGACTTACTGTCCTGCAAGGACCTGGGAGCTCAGAATCAGGAAGCCAGGTGCAGCTACAGGATCTAGCTCCACCATCTGTGCCATCATCCATGCCAGTTAAAGTAAGATCATCAACTTACTTCCTGTTTCCCCTTATGCCTCAGTTTACCAGAGTGGTTGTAGAAACTGAATCACTTATGGAACCCAGGTCACAAGAGGGTGTAGAAAATATAGCTTTTAAAACAAAACAATAGCAACAAATTTTCATAGCACACTGTCATCATTGGTCTGTGAAAAGACTTATTATTGAAGTTTAAACTGTTTGATCTCTACCACTTCATCTTCCATAGGTAACCAGTCTAATATATTGAATGCAGATCCTTATGTTTATATGTGTTCTTGGACAATGAGTATTCTGTTTTGTCTCGCTTATGTTTTTAATTTATATATATATGATATCTCTCTCATTAGTGCTTTCTTTTTAAGAGCACTTCATTTTCATGTGCCTATCTAAGCTAATTGGTTGGTTCTAAGGGTGGAACGTTACTTCCTAGTGTGTATTTTACCTAACTAAACTCTTCCCTGCTGATCTGTACTCAGGTTACCTTCAGTTTGATCATGGTCACATCCAGTGTGGACCTGTGTGAGAATTCTTTAGGCAAGGAATTGCTGGGACACTGGGTATGCTTATATGTCATTTGACTAAATATTGTCAGATTGCTGTACAAATGAGAGCACGTCTACATTCCTAGCAGCAGTACATGAGGATTCTGTCATTTCCACTTCCTTGCTAACACTTTGCAAAATTCAGTTTTCTAATTGTTGCAAGAGTAAAGTGAAATGTGATATTTTATTGTTGATTTAAATTTCATTGTTCTAATTACTCATGATGGGAATGTAGTTTTTAAAAGCTCTCCAGTCTTTTTAAATTAAAAAGGTAGAAAGATTTTGAGTGAGCTGGCCGAAAGGATCCACTACACTCTATCTCTTTGGATACTGATATGGTTTGGCTGTGTCCCCACCCAAATCTCATCTTGAATTGTAGCCCTCATAATTCCCATGTGTTGTGGGAGGGACTCTGTGGGAGGTAATTGAATCATGGTGACATGCCTTTCCCATGCTATTCTCATGATAGTGAATAAATCTCATGAGATCTGATAGTTTCATAAAGGGGAGTTTACCTGCCTAGACTCTCTTGCCTGCTGCCATGTAAGACGTGACCTAACTCCTCATTTGCCTTCTGCCATGATTGTGAGGCCTCCCCAACCGTGTGGAACTGTGAGGCTTCTTTCCTTTGTAAATTACCCAGTCTTGGGTATGTTTTTATTACCAGCATGAGAACAGACAAATACAGCTGCCTTCTTTCCCTATTAAAATTCTAACCACAGTAATAGTATTATCAACCCATGTTCCTACCTAATATGATGAAACTGCCCTTCATGCAAATGAATATTTACTAACGTTCTCCAAAAAGGGAGACCCCCAAGCCTCACAACCTGCCTTCCTCAAGCCTCATCAGCTAGCCTGCCATCTTTGGGCCATGTACAGTAAGTACATTGTATGAGGTCTGAATGTGATTACTTGTGAAATGGTCACCTGTGGGTATTATATTAATATATGTTACTTGCCCCCCAACGCATTCAGTAAATAATATTGAATAGGACCAAGATAGCTTCACTGAAAGCTTTTGTTCCTAGAATGGGAAAATGGGAAACTCACAGCAGCCACAGGTCAATAGCAAATCCTGCTGTGCAGACATAACAAGATTCCTTTTTCTGACAATAGAATACATTTTTTGTTAAATATATCTGGCAGCCCTTAGTTCTACCATTGAGTAAAACTTTCTTGCCTATTGTTTGTCCTTCCTGGTTCCTTTCTTTGCCTTCTGGAAGATTCTTTTCTGTTAATTGTTCTTGGCCACCTCTCAAGGCACATTGGGCAGTGTATATTCTCCTTGCCTCTGCAGAAATACACAGCTCCTTTTCCAACTTGCAGGTATGGGACTTATGAGTTGCTTGAAGGGTTAAATAACCCAGGCTATTTATGTCCAATCTTGAAGTTTCTTTGATTAAAAAAAAAAAAAAATCTTTCAAAATCATTGTGCACTTCTGGACAGTTTCATGAGTGAATTAAGGGAAACAAAAATCTTGAGTAATGTAATATTTAGGGTTGAAGGCTCTTTATTTTATGGCCTCTGTGAATCATTCATTTTGTCTTCTTAAATTAATGGTTTTGGAGGAAGGTGCCAGCTTTGTCAGCAGAGCAGTGGCCTTTGTGTGAAAGAGCACCAGTCGTACCTTTTGCTAAGGCTGCAGTTTTTCAGTCTTTACTTAGATGTTGTCATTTTTTTAAAGTTTATATTATGAAAATTTAAACATTGTGGAAAAAGAATTGTTTATAAAAACTCCCACATATGCACCTGCTACTTTCAACAATAGCCAAAACATCACTTCATGTCTGTTTCTTTTTTGCTGAAGAACTTTAAACAAACCCCAAATATTATGTAATTTCACCCCTACATACTTAAATATCTAAAAAATGCCTATTAAAAAACATATAACCACTATTCCATTATCAACCCTAGCAGGATAAATAATATTTTTTGGCAATATCTGATACATCATTCATAATCATATTTCCAAGATTGTCTCAAAAATATTTTATAGCCTTTTTAAAAATAAAGCTCAGGGCTATACATCGTATTTTTATGTCTTTTTTTCTGTTAATATAAGATAGTCTCTCTGCTTTGACTCTCACTCTGTCCATCTCAGTTTCTCTTTACATGTAATGCCATCAATTTGTTTACAGAAGGAGGTCTTGTTGAGCTGATTAATGTCCCCTGTTCTGAATATATGGCTGCTTGCTTTCTTGTAGTATCATTTAAATTGTTCTTCTGTACCAATATTTTCTGTAAGTGGACATTGACTCGACCTTGACTATATTCAACTTCGTTTGTTTTTTGGCAAAACTATTTATAGGTGATTCTGTGCTAATTTGCCCCACTAATCAGTTGATGTGAGTGGTGGCAGTCAAATCCCTCCATTGTAACTTTGCATCAAACATTTATTTGATAGTTGTATGATTGAATACAATTGCCTGATTCAAGTATTACCATAAGGGATACAAAATTGTGGTTTTCTAATTTGTGTTTTCCGTATTTATTAGCAGGAATGTTGTAATGAAGAACTTTCTCTGAAGAACTCTTTAAAATACTGCTCACAGAGGAAAGGCAGGGCAAATGCTTAAGTATTTCTTTTTCATAGCCAGTTTTCACAGTGGGAGGACAACCAATCACCTATAGAAGCCTATCTCAATGGGATCAGGAAATTTGTTTGTAGCCACCTAGCCTCCTTATGCTAGTATACAGCAGGCACATCTGCCATATCCTGCACACCTGGTGCTTCATTTGAATTTGGAAAGATTATCTGAAAGACTTGTAATTTTTATTGAAATACCTACAACTGTATTCATATTCATACACATTTCATTTCTGCAAAAACATCATTGCATAACTCCCCTTATGGCATTTCTTTACATATTAATGTGTATGTCATAGAAATGAGACTGGTAATTTTAATCTCATAATTTCCAGTGCTTATTTGCAAGTTATCAATGAGGAAAAGTATAGGAAGTAGGATTTCAGTTTGGATAATAAAAAGTACCTGGAGAATATTTATATTGTTGAAGTATATAATCTTAAAATGATCATATTAGAATCTAGAATAAAGGAGTATCTGTTAAATTGTTAGACAATTATGTCAGGCCTCTGAGCCCAAGCCAAGCCATCGCATCCACTGTGACTTGCATTATAAGCTCAGATGGCCTGAAGTAACTGAAGAATCACAAAAGAAGTGCAAATGCCCTGCCTCGCCTTAACTGATGACATTCCACCACAAAAGAAGTGAAAATGGCCAGTCCTTGCCTTAAGCGATGATATTATCTTGTGAAATTCCTTTTCCTGGCTCATCCTGGCTCAAAAAGCTCCCCCACTGAGCACCTTGTGACCCCCACTCCTGCCCGCCAGAGAACAACCCCCCTTTGACTGTAATTTTCCTTTACCTACCCAAATCCTATAAAACGGCCCCACCCTTATCTCCCTTCGCTGACTCTCTTTTCGGACTCAGCCCGCCTGCACCCAGGTGAAATAAACAGCCATGTTGCTCACACAAAGCCTGTTTGGTGGTCTCTTCACATGGACGCGCATGACAAATTATAGTTGTAGTTGTGATAAAGAGCATAAGGATTCTGGCAAGGATTAGAGAAAAATCTGAGATCTTGGCTTACCTTTTGTTTTTGCTACTTTATAGTTATTAATTTCATGAAAATCACTTAAATTCCTTGAGATTATTTCCCCGTCTTCCATTTGAGGAATGATGTGAGCATAAAAGAGAAGACACTTGCTAGGTGTTTTTAGCATCTCAGTTGAATTGTACTATATAAATTGAGTCAGGAGTAAAAAGAACCCATAAATTGCTTTAAAGTAAAATACAAGGAAGAAAGTAGATTAGAAGCTATTCTACTCTTCATAATTTAGGTAAGATACAAGTTAAAGTTCTATGCAAGCTACTTGCCAGGTGAATAGCTTTGCCCATCATTGGAATATGAACTTAAATCAGTGAAGTGCAAGATATAGGGTAGATAGAGGGCAATTATAGATAATGATAATGCCTGTAAATTGTAATAAATAATCCCACAAAATCCCCTGAATGACAGCAATTACTAGGTGACTTCAGACTCCTCAGAGAAATTCCTTATGAATCCTCAAGTGGGTGTTCTGGCCAGTCAAGTTAAGGTGGATAATTTCACACTAGATTTGGTCTCTCTTTCCTATGGAGTAAAGTCTTGCACTGTGTCTGACAGTACTATTTCTTGTGTGAAGTCGTGAAAGATGGTATGTTAGGTAGACTTTTACAACTGATGATTTCTTCAGTTAGAGACAGTGCTTTCTTTTTTTATTCAACTTGCTCTCCATGCTCATTAAAGCCTCACACTATGTCTGGCAGCAAGTTGTCACTTAGCAAATATTTATTGATTTAAGTAGGGAAGCTGTGTGATGAGTGACATCTTATGACTGGGGTTAGGAGTGTTCTCGAGTAAACCAGGGCTGCATTTACACCCTATTTCCTTCAGTTAATAACTGTATGACTTTGGCTAAGTCATTTATTTACTCTGTACTTTGGTTTCCCTTTTGTAAAATTATCAGAATAATAGTACATATTTCAGAGAGTTGCTCCGAGGATTAAATGATGTGACGCATAGAAAGCACTTGGCACGGTACCTTTTGCAAAGTCAAGGCTCACTAAAGTTAACCATTTTACTTATTATTTATAGACAATTATGGTGAAACAGAGAAGGAGGTAATTGCCTTGAACTGAATGGAGAGTTCAGGGAAGGCATTAGAGAAAAGGTGACATTGCAAATTATTGACAGAAATGTGAGCATTCACGTAAGAGAGCTTGGGAGCTTTGCTAGTTCATGCAAAAATGGCATGTTCGGGGGATAGTTTGATTTGGCTGGATATCAGGGGATGTGTTGGAAGAAAAATCTGGAAATGTAGGCAAAGGAAATATGATGTAGCACATTCGATATCAGGCAAAGGATTTTATATCAGAATGTGCATTTTCAAAAAGCAACTGTGGCACCAGACTACACATAGAATTGGGGAAACTAAATTTGTTTGGATAATTGGTGAGTATTGAAATTGTTGAGGCTAGAGATGAGTCAGATGAGCATTAGTGGAGATAGGGAGTAAGGGACGAATTCTAGTGCTATATAGGTGGTATAAACAATGAACTTTGGGAGGAAGGAAGGAAGACACCTGGCAGCTGGCCTGTGATTAGTCCATGTCTTTTACCAGGGGTATGTCTTGTGGGGAGACAAGAGGAAATAGGTGACCCAGTCTAATCTCCATGTCAACTGGCTGGCCAAGTAAAAGATGAATGATATTTCTAGGAGGAAGAGACCTTATCTAGTGAAGGCCTTTACCATATATCCCTAGTTAGGGGATGTCTTGTAGTAAGTAATTACAGAATCGATGGGGTGTGGCTCACTGGAGAATATCATATAAACCATTTTTCTTTGGGAGTGTAAAATGTAGACTTATATACTCCTGTCTGTGAAGAGCTCCATAAAACCTCCCTTGAATTACTCATCAGTCATTCTAGGTCAGAGAATGAATGTCCCATGTGGGACAGTAGAAACTGGGAAACCAAATAGGATGTCCCAGACCTCTCTTCGTTTCATCTAGTCCTGCACTTTAGAAATTTTTAGTGAAAATTTATACTCTTATCTCCAATTCATGGGAGTCTGATTAGATCCTCTGCTCCTGTGTTTTAGGTCAGACTTTATGATCTATTTGATGTGGAGAAGACTGAGAAAAAGATACAGGGAATGACTCCAGAGTTGGTGATGGCCTTATCTTAGAGAGGATATACTGGATGAATGAGTCCCTGCTTCTGTCCCTAAGGAGAAAATAATAAAGTCAATTTTAGATCCATTAAAATTTAAGGTATTTGTGTAAGTTTCAGGTGGAAATGTTCCATATGCAAGCTCTGGAGGTTGGATAAATCAGTGAATTTGGAGAGAAAGAGAACTGTGCTGAGGTTCTTGAATGGCGATAAAGAGGAGCCTGGAAATGATATTGACAAGAGCCAGTCAGACATAAGAAGTAACAGAAGAGAAGACTGGTTATGGAAGCTATGGGAGAAACAAGTTTCAAGTGCAAAGAAGTGTATACTTGACAATACAAATGCTCCAGAGAGTTGATTGTAGATTAAGACTAAAAATATCAATTAGATTTGCCACTTAGGAGTTTATTAATGATTTTAGAGATAATGAAAGAAAATTATAAACTTGTAGTGGTAACAAATTGCAGAACTAGAAGTAGTATGGTGTGGATACATAAGTAGTGAGGGAAAGGCCGGGCGCGGTGGCTCAAGCCTGTAATCCCAGCACTTTGGGAGGCCGAGACGGGCGGATCACGAGGTCAGGAGATCGAGACCATCCTGGTTAACATAGGTGAAACCCCGTCTCTACTAAAAATACAAAAAACTAGCCGGGCGAAGTGGCGGGTGCCTGTAGTCCCAGCTACTCGGGAGGTTGAGGCAGGAGAATGGCGTGAACCCGAGAGGAGGAGCTTGCAGTGAGCTGAGATCCGGCCACTGCACTCCAGCCTGGGTGACAGAGCAAGACTCCGTCTCAAAAAAAAAAAAAAAAAAAAAAAAAGTAGTGAGGGAAGATAATGAGATTGATCTCATTTGTGGATTCTTAGTGTGGGTGTTATGAAGAACAGATCAGAGCTAGTTAATGCTGATAAAAGCATAGTTGATGCAAACAGTTGCTTCTTCCAGGATGGGTAAAAAAATAAATAAAACTGTATTAGTCTGAGGTACTTGTAGTAGTATCACCTGGGATGCTGGTAAAAATTGAGCATTTGTTCCCTACTGAATTCAGATCTCTGGGGATAGTGCTTTGGATATTCTCTAAGATGCATCCCATATTGTTTTAGAACATGTTTAATATAAACAGGAGGATTCTGAGAAAAATTATGGTCTCACTAAACTATTAAGTGAAAAGAGGACAGAGATCTCTATGTATAGAATGCTATTAACCATATTTAAAAAGAAGCAAATAAATGTCCATTCATTAAAAAACATGGAAGGAAATGCACTTAATTGCATCTATGTTGTAGGATAATGGATATAAATAACTTATGTTTTTTACGAATCTTTTAATTGCAGCTTTTATTTTATAATTAAAATAAATTGTAATTATTAAAAAAGAAGAGCTAATAAATATCTATTTCTATATAGTAGATTGTAGATATACAGAAATAAAATACTGGCTTCAATACAATGTTTTAATAAGGATCAAAGAAAGAAAGGACATAAAGACATTTTAACTTGAGTTAGATATAGAGGGAAGGGAATTTGAGAGGAACACGTAAAAGTAGACCTTTGTGAAAATCAAATCTCATGTACTGTATTTCATAATTTTGTCTAGGGAAGCCCATGCTCTTATATTCCAGAGATTACAGATGTTCAAGCTCTCGACTTTTAGCCACTTTTTTGACCAACAGCTAAACTGTCAAGGTGTCGTGGAACAAATAATAAAAAATTACAAATCATTTAACAGAATCAATACGGTGATGTGAAGGAAACATCGGTCTGAAAAATGCTACGGTCACAAATCCCAGTTTTGTTAAGAAAATCCAAAAGACCATCTTAGAGGAATGACTGAAAAATGCCATGTATTTCTGGTCACCTGAGTATATCTGTCAAAGGGTATCTGGATAAGAATTGGATACAGAAGACTAGAATATTCTTTGGAAGACAGAGTAAGGATTTTGTTGTTGTTGTTGTTGTTTTTTAAATTAAATTTTTCATGAAGCTCAGCATTGCCAAATTCTAGTGACTGTATCAAATTCACAGATATCGATTGGGTAATCATTATAGACTAGACTCTTGAAAGAAGGGTATGAAAATGTTTGTATCATAGGATATCATCCTTACCTTAGGGGATTTACAATATAGGGGGAGAAACAAAATAACTAAGATCTTAATCCTGAAGATAATAGCAAATATTAAAGATACTGAGACAAGGGAAGACATGAAGGGAGTGGATTGTAACAAGAAAAACCTTTGGGAAAAGGGATGGATAGGAGAGAAACTGAAGAAATAATTATTGTGCTTTTGTGAGAATGAGGGTATATGAGAACTTTCTGTACTTTCTATTCAGTTTTGCTGTGAACCTAAAACTGCTCTAAAATAGTTTATTAATTTAAAAGAAACAAAAACAAATTTTAAAAATTAAGAGGGATTAACTTTATCAGTGGTTGCTTAATGCCTCTTCTTACATATCGTAAAGTTTTTATTGTTATTGTAAATTATATTTTAAAAATTTGGTTATTGAAGTACAGTTTGTTTTTATATAATGATTGTGTATTCGTTTTTTACTTCTAATAAGTTCATAGGTTCTCTTAAATATTCTGTGTAGATAATCATAGAGTCTGCAATTAATGACAAGAAAAAAAGAAAGAGAAATAACCATCAGGGCTTATAGATTTGTGATTACTGAGTGCAAGGGAAGCGGGGAGGTAGAGTAAAAGGTGAGTCTAATGCTTCAGTGGTTAGTGCCTAAGAGAGCTTACTGGAATATGGAAGTTGAGAGGAAAAACTGATTTAGGAGCAGGAGGGAAATAGTGAGTCTAGTTTATTATATTACATTGGATATTAAAGTCATAGCCAAATCCATGAGAATTTTTACATCTATTGTCTTCAAAACATGCCCTCATGGAAGGAGGGTTACCAATAAACATTCTAGGTAGAAGGATCACCAAGGGGAGACAAAAAGGTTGGTTATGGAGCGCAATTTGGCTCCACGTATTTTTCTGGTCACTAATTCAGGACAACAAAAATAGGCCGTACGCTGTGTACACATATTTGCTCCACCTCTAGAACAATTAGTTCAGAATTTCATGGGCTGTAACACACTCCCTTTCCAACTTGTGTAATTACTCTAATACAACTTTCTTTCAATATATACTTTCTTTCAATTCATCTGTCTTGTGTTCACTGCCCTTGTTATTTAGTTTAGATTACAGTTTTATAACTGCAGTGACACTCCTGGAAATATCCTGAACACTCTTGCTCTTCTGTCCTTTTTCTTTTTTCCAATTCTTCTTCTGACCCTAACTATGGGTACATAATGAAATGAAGGCAGAAATAACGATGTTCTTTGAAACCAGTGAGAACAAAGATACAACATACCAGAATCTCTGGGACACATTTAAAGCAGTGTGTAGAGGGAAATTTATAGTACTAAATGCCCATAAGAGAAAGCAGGAAAGATCTAAAATTGACACCCTAACGTCACAATTAAAAGAACTAGAGAAGCAAGAGCAAACACATTCAAAAGCTAGCAGAAGGCAAGAAATAAACTAAGATCAGAGCAGAACTGAAGCAGATAGAGACACAAAAAACCCTCCAAAAAATCAATGAATCCAGGAGCTGTTTTTTTTTTTTTGAAAAGATCAACAAAATTGATAGACCGCTAGCAAGACTAATAAAGAAGAAAAGAGAGAAGAAACAAATGATAAAGGGGATATCACCACCGACCCCACAGAAATTCAAACTACCATCAGAGAATACTATAAACACCTCTACGCAAATAAACTAGAAAACTTAGGAGACCAATTAGCAACCTTTCCCTGCTATAACAAACCAGGCTAGAACCATTGGAGGATCACCCAGTAGAGCAGTTTATTTCTACTAAATATCCATGAAGACCAGCTTAAAATAGACCTTTAGTACTGGGTGACAGTTCTCCTTTAATTCTATGGTAAAACTTCTGATTTTCACAGTACATTCTTACTGTAACTTTATTTTTTGTGTTTTTTTTTTTAGAAACACCCAGTTACATCACCCATTCCTGACCATCAGTCTCAGTAAATCTCTTTGTCTTTTTCTTGACAGAGAAAAGGAAAGCCATTACAATTTATTAATCTTCCTACTCTTCATCTTCTTGCTGCCAGGGATATAAACCTATCCACACTGAACCCATCTTATCTGCCGTCCCTTCTGTTCTAATAGTAGAGGAACTATCCCTTCTTTCCCAGGACAGTTATTCCATTCTGTGCTCTGGGCTCTATTACCTGCAATCTTGCTAGAAATATTATATTAATGATTATTCCTTTTATTTTTGGACATGCAGCATCTCTCCCTCTCAAATATATGTTTCCCGTTACTTTTTAAACTTTCCAGAGTTCCTTTAATTCAAAACAATAATGAAATGTCCATAAAGTTATTCCTTATGTTTAACCATCTATCACCCTACCCAGCTGAACTTTTTAAATGGTGTGTATTTTTATGCTAGTGTTTTCATTTTTTGTTTTCTGTTGATTCTTACATCTCAGCACATGCCAGTTTGGCTTGTTGTCCTCAGCATGCCTCCAAAACGGCCCTTTCAATGGTCTCCACTATTTTCTATCCATGCCTTTAAATCCAGTAGGTATTTCTTTCCTTGCTTATTTCCACATCTTATAAGCATTTGACACTGATGACTACTCTGACTTGAAACACACCTCCTCTTTGCTTCTGTGCAGGGTTGTTGCATATGACTGTTCAGCTTGTGCCTAAGTTAGGAAATAAAATCTAATATGTGATCCCTTGCCCAATACTTGTACAAGAGCATGGACCAGTGTCAAGACACAGCAAAGAGTAGATTTTTTTAAAAAATCCATCCAGAAGGGATACTTTTAGGGTCCTTGATTTTATGACACAACACTGCTTATCTCTTTGGCTCTTCCTTTTGTTTCCTTTGTAGGTTCATAATTCTCTGCCTACCATTTAGATACAGGAGTTACTTTAGTTCTTCCCTGTCTCCCTTCTCACCATCCCCATGCCACCCAGAGATCTAATCACCATGATGCAATGATTATTTATGGGCAGATGACTCCCAAATTTATATCCATGGCATGGACTTCTCCTTTGAATGCCATACCTACTGGTATACCCAGACCTACTAGAAATTTCCATGTTAATATGTAAGTGGCATGTTTGGTTTAATATGTCTAAGTTAAGCCCCAAATTTGTAATCTCCCCCCTTCTCTGTCATTTGGCAACATCTGCTTATATTCCAGTGTGGCCTTTAAATGACCATTCTGTGCCTTCTGATACACAGGCCAAAAATTTATTAATCTGCTTTGAGACATTCCTCTACTTGTTTTCCTTTTAGAGTCGAAAGGAATTATATGTATTTTCTAGTTTAGAAGGATTGAATCTGAGGTACAGGGACCTCTTGGAGGTCTGTGGATACTTGACATTTGTTTTAAAATTTTATGTGTATAATCTTGTGTACACTTTTAGGAGAGAAGGAGGTTACTAATGTTCACGAGATTCTCAAAGGGAACTATAATCCCAAAAATATTGATAACACTAATCAGTATTTTGATTAATTTCCTCACTCATGTGTGAGGAAAATGAAGCCTAGAGTGGGTAACTGACTTGATCAGAGTCTTAATTATGACTGCAGACAAAATTAGGCTCCTGACTTCTACGCCACTTCTCTTTTCCCCATGAAGGCGTTAGTGGTCAAAATGAAATTGTTTTCTATAGAGGTCATCACTTCTTATCATAAATGAAGCTACACTGAAAGTAAAATCAGTCTTGAGTTACATGCTTTTTGCTGTACATAGCCTTTGGAAAATTCCGTTTATAATTTATCTTAAATTCAAACAAGTATACTCAAATGTAACATTTAAAAAATGTTTTCATCAAATTTTGTATTTATATTAAAAAATTTATGATAGAATGAATTTCTTTTACGCTTGTTTGGACAAACTAATTTCCATTATGTTTCATGTGCTCTCGTCTGTCTCTGAATTGTAATTTCATTATTACTCAACCCAATCCCCTAGGCCTATTTTACTTTTCAAAGTAATAATTAGGCCTCCACTACTATCATACGATGTCAAAAATGACAAGGGAAACATTGTACATTTATTAACTTCATAGTATTATTTTTCATATTAAGGTCTAATCATTTGGAATACTCTTGTATGTGGTATTAAAAGGTGAAAATCCAGTGTTATTTTTTTCTACTATTTTTTTTTCTATTTAATCTGTGCTGTGACATTACTCATTACTTTGACTTGTGATATAAACTTACTTGTATATTAAGTTCTCTTGCATGCTTTGGAGAATTTCTGAGTCTCTCTACTTGGTTTCATTTGTCTATTTTTTGTTAATATTATATACTATTTTATTTTATTTTATTTTATTTTATTTTATTTTATTTTATTTTATTTTATTTTTTTTGAGACAGAGTGTCGCTCTGTCGCCCAGGCTGGAGTGCAGTGGCACAACCTCGGCTCACTGCAAGCTCCGCCTCCCGGGTTTACGCCATTCTCTTGCCTCAGCCTCCCGAGTAGTTGGGACTACAGGTGACCGCCACCTCGCCCGGCTAGTTTTTTTGTATTTTTTAGTAGAGACAGGGTTTCACCGTGTTAGCCAGGATGGTCTCCATCTCCTGACCTCGTGATCCACCCGTCTCGGCCTCCCAAAGTGCTGGGATTACAGGCTTGAGCCACCGCGCCCGGCCATATACTATTTTTATTAGTGTGGTTTTGTGCATTCTTTCTTAAGTCTTTGCAGATTTCTTTTTCTAGTATGAAGAGTATTTTATTGCTGGTTATATCCTGTAGATGGTTATTTGGTGATTTCTAGTGCAGAGAGATATTCATGAGTTTTATAAATTGATCTTTGATCACACTCTTTTGTTAGTTTCAATAGTTTGCCTGTTAATTCCATTTTTTTTCTATTTTAGACCATTATATTATCTACATTATGGTTTTATTCTTTCCCTTCTAATATTTCTACTTTTATTTCTTTTTTTTTTTTATAGAACTTGCTAGGATTTATAGTAATACCCAAAGCATATCTAATATTACAGTTCTTAGACTTCGTATAATTTTGTGATTCCCCTAAAATTCAATATTTTATATGAATTTTATATAAATTATATATAATATTACTGTAACAGGAATGTGTGTAAAGGTTTTCCCTTGAATGTAATGTTTAAGCATAATGTTTACTTTAGGTGTTTGGTTCATAACCATCACCAAGTTTAGGATATTCTCTTCTATTCCTAGTTTTCTAGGAATGGACTTATTTTGTAATCATAAGTAAGTTTTAAAATGTATATTCAATTTATTTTCCTTGCCTTTTCAAGTTCTTTAATACTTATTTTCAAGTTTTTAATTTCCTTTTATACCAATTTGAAATTTTTATGTTTTTCCAGAAATAATATCTTTTGTCTAGATTTTCAATTTCAGTACCAAATGGGTACTCATAATATTAGTTTATCATTTTAATCTCTTTATGTGTCAATAGTTATTTCTCTGTCAACTCTGTTTTTTGGTTATTTCTGTTATCTCTCTCTTTCTCTTTTTCTCTCCCATCCTCCTCTATTCTCTTCCTCTCTCGTTCTTATGATGTCATTCTTTTTATAGAACTTGCTAGGATTTATAGTAATACCCAAAGCATATCTAATATTACAGTTCTTAGACTTCTTATAATTTTGTGATTCCCCTAAAATTCAATATTTTATATGAATTATATATAAAATTATATATAATATTACTGTAAAAGGAATGTGTGTAAAGGTTTTCCCTTGAATGTAATGTTTAAGCATAATGTTTAGGTGTTTGGTTCACTGAATTTTGTTCACTCATTTTGGATTAGTTTGTCAGAGGCTATTCATCTATTAACCTCCTTAAAGCTTCTAGTTTTCAAATTTTTCCTAATTTTTTGGTGGATTTTATTTCTATTGGCTTTTATTAGCATCTTTATTATTTTCTTCCTCTGTTTCACTGGGTTTCCTCTGTCGCCCCTTCAGAGCTTAATGATTGGCTCAATTTTTTTTCTAACCCTTTTTCTTTCTTGATGGACATACTTAAAATAACTTTCCTTTTACATGGTACCTTATAAATGTCTCATACATTTTGACATGTATTATTCAGCTTAAATTCTGTTATAATTTTTGCTTCCTTTTTAATATATGTTATCTAGTAGTCTTTTACTTGGTTTCTAGACACATTTTTTCCAATTCCTCTTGTTATTTATCGCTAATTTTTATTGCCTTTGGTTAGATATCTTTGATATAGATACGTTGTGACTGCTGGTTTCTGTCTGGCAAATGGTATGGTACAGACAATGACTCTTGCAAGACAATGTCCAGGAGATGCACTAGCTGGATCCCTCCCCAAATTATCCTCTAATGCTGTGCCTGGCCACTCTTGGCCACAGGGTGTCATCATCCCACAAGGATGTTTCCCAGACTTCTTACAATGATGGATAGATTGCGTTGATAGATTTAATTCCTCAGATCTATGGCTCCCTCTATCTTTTGTCCTAAGGGTGAATACTGCTTCCCCAGTATTCACCCATCTTATGCTAGTCTGCCATCTTGTCAGAAATAACCAGAAGCTACTGGTATTTTTTATTCATTGATTCTTTAAATATTCATCAACTACTGCCTAAGCATTGATAATGTCCAGAATGGTTCTACGTGCTGAAGATTAAGTGGCAAAAAGACACACTAAACATCTGCCTCTTGGCACTTGCACTTTTATTGGTAAAAAATATTGTGCTTCCAAGCCAAAATGAAATATCTCCTTACTTTTATTAAATGAAAAAGTAACTGATTTGTTAGATTTAATTTTAATGTAAGCATTGCTATATGATATTTAGTTTCAAGAGAGGTGGAAGACTGGCTGACGGCAGCATTTTCTCTGTTACTTTTTGTTCTTTCAGATACAGGTAGGATGACATTAGTAAATCACATTTAATTGTGGAATTAATCTATGGTAAATGGATTCTTCCTTTCTTCCTTATCCAAATCAGAATGTTTAGGCTACAGGAGTATATTAGTTTGCTAGGATTCCCTAAACAAAGTACCACAGACTGGATGACTTAAACAACAAAAATTTCTCACAATTTTGGAGGCTAGATTTCCAAAATCAAAGTGTAGACAGTGTTGGTTTCTTCTAAGGCCCCTCTTAGTGGCTTGCAGATGGTCATCTTCTTCTGGTGTCTTCACATGGTATTTCCTCAGTGTGTCTGTGTCCCAGTCTCTTCTTATAAAGATACCAGTCATATTAGATTAGGGCTATCCTAGTGACCTCATTTAACCTTATTTACCTCCTTAAAGACCCTATTTCCAAATGCAGTCATGTTTTAAGGTACTGAGGATTAGAACTTGAAGATGAATTTGGGAGGGTAGGGAACACAATTCAGTCCATATCAATGGGAATTGGGTAACAACAAAGTGTTTATTAATGCTATTATAGCAAATGTTCCTGGTAGATATTTTATATGATTAAATTAGCAGAACTATATACCATGTCCAATGTGTTTAGAGTTGATATTTTTAGGGTTTATATTGTTTTCATGTTTTTGGAGTTGATTTTGTAGGGAAACATTCATGTGACTCTCTGTTTAGTTTTTCTGGGCTAAAGCCTGAAATAATTGCTAAACTTACTTTTTGTGGACACACCTGACTTATAGAGAGAAAAACCTCATACATTATATAAAACAGGAAGTTGTATAATGCTTTCAGTAGATATTTCCCAAACCGTATGCAGGTGCCTTTAATAGTCTGTAAAACTTCATTCTTCTGTACTAATTTCTGTCATTAAATATAGAGGTGAAATTGGTTGGCAGAGAAAAGAAAATGGCTGTTTACACTGTGTATATATGATGATCTGTCTAACTGTATGAAAAAACAGGGACCTACGCTGGGTTGAGCATGAGAACATTTGGTTAGGACATGCCTGATACTACGTATAGAGACAAATACAGCTAAATGGCCAGACTGGTGAAGGACCAGAGGAAGTGTTGGGGAATGGTGGTGAGAGACCCAGGATTGTCTTCTTAAGTCCATAGATAGGTCTTTAGAAAAGACCGACTAACCCATACTGGTAAACAGTGTCACCCTGTTGATTTTACACAGTGATATTCATGATAATGGCATCCATAATTTATGACATTCATTGTATAAAATCAAACTAGAACCCATTTTGCTGGACTAAAGATGGATAATGTTAGACAAAACTTATAGAAACTATCTACCCAATACTGGTTTAGTAGATATAAATTCAAGATGAAATTATATCATTTAAATATTGTTTTGCCATTAGCACCTGAAAATATGTAAGCTGTCTCTGAATGAGCTTTACTATAGAATCAAGTCACATGAATAATTCAGAGGTCTTGTTAAATACCTGTTCTAAAAATTAAATCTCTTCAGATAAAACTTTAGAATGTGACTTCAGAATGGAAAGTGTATGAATCTGCCGATTAGAACATTCTTCTTTTTATGTTTTAAGAAGCTCACCTTCTGTTCACAACTCAGTGGAATTCAAAAAGCTTTCATTTTTTTCCTTACTCTTCAAGTAAACAATAATCTCATGGTACATTTATTACTTACTTTATTTCCTTTTAACTTTCCACCCTTCATTTGTCTTTAACATTCTGAGTTTGCCTTTAAAGGGAGATGAATTTACTGTCTCTTGTGAGCCATTGTCAAGAACTTCTTCCAGCTTAACAGAACGGAGGAATTGGGTCACTTTTTATTAAGCAGACAGAATTGTAGACATTTTCTGGAATCACAGCTGTGGCAGTTAATGAACTGCCAAGAAGCTCTTGTTTCTCTGATATCTTGACAGTTCACTAAATAATTAACAGCATAGCTGTTTTTACTAATAGATTATTTTGCATTTATAGTGTTGTCATTGTTTACTTTAAACATTTCCATAGAGGAAAACAGTGTAATGTGTTCTGTGTAATGGGTATTTACTGGCTGAACAAAATAAATGAGTCTACTTTATTAATTTAGGTCAGGCTTTCTCAACCAAGGTACTATTGAGATTTTGGGCTCAGTAATTCTTTGTTGTGGGAGGACTAACTTGTGAGAGATGTTGAGCATCAACCCTGTCCTCTAGCCAACAGATGCTAGTAACACATTCTCCTCCTCCCCTCCTTAGTTGTGACAATGAAAAATATTCCCAGATTTTCAAATGTTCCCTGGGGGGCAAAACTGCCCTGATTGTGAACAGCAGACCTAAATAAATGTTGAAATTTACCCCGGAAACGGAAACAGACAAATTTACGGTTGGTAAAATGGAATTTTGGGAGGGTCAGTCTCTTTTCTATCCAACAACAGCACAACATCAGTAACAGCAACCACAACAGCCACCTCTGCCATCCTGAAACTGAGGATATGAAAAGAATATTGGCTGGAAATGAGCCAACTGTCAAGTACTATCCTAGGCCTTTTGGGCTACTTCATTTAATCTAATAGTCCTATGAAGAGATGATTGTTATTCTCATTCTACTGCCATGGAAATTAAACTCAGCATTTAATAGGTGTTATAGTTCAGATGAAACCATCTAGCCCTATCCCCAAACTCCTCTTCTTCCTATCTCATTCTGCTATACCCTGAAACCACCTTCTTCTGCAAGTTGTACTATTTCTGTCAATGATCACATGGTTCAAAGAAATTAAGGATTATATTCTGTTTTAATTTATATTTTTTGTATTTGCATATATTAATAAAATTATTAGCTTTACTCCAGATGTAATATATTTTCCCTTTTAAATAATTACAATAAAAGATGGGAGGGAAGGGCTTCCTTAAACTACATCTACCCTTCAAGGAATTCTAATATAGATTCTTCCTTGGCTATGGATGTTAGTTCTGTCTCCTGTTCCTCCTTCCCATTTACACAAACTGAAAATCACACTAATAAATATATCTCAAAGGTACATACTCCAACAACTGATAATGGAAAAAAGAAAAACCTCATATTATATATACTTAATTCTTAAATTGTAAGAACTTCGTTCTAATAACAAAATTTGATAGATTTAAATTGAGCACTTTCTATCATTTCCTTTGAGAGAGGGGTCTGATAAGCAACCAAATGGCTAGTAAGTACATGTAAAAGCTAAGAGGGCCAAAATCTTCAGCTAAAGGTATGAATGCCAAGTATGATTCTATTTCATAGCCAAAGAATGCAGTTTATTACATTAAGTATAGAAATGTAGAAAGATATTGCTAAGAAATCAAACAAAGAATGAATGGCATGTATTTCAGGAACAGTTAATTAATGCCCATGCACAGTTCAGATGATTATTATTCAGCACAGAATAATTTAAATAAGGGAATAAACGCAGATACACAGATAAAATTAGAAACCATGAGCATTATTATGAATAGGCCATTGTGATTTTTTTTTTCTATAAAAATTCTGGGCTTTCTCCCAATAGTAGCTCCATCAAAAATTGGGACATCAGAAACAGATGTTGCATGGTTCTTTTCCCCGTGATTTCCAAGGATTTTGTCTGTTATAAAAGGTGGGTAGGGGATAGGTAGTGACATGATACCCCTATGGTGCATATGTTATAATTTAACCTTTGTGAATCTGTATGAATAAGGGCTCTCCAAAGCCTAATATTCAGCAATTTATTCCATCCATTGGAAGGAAATATATACACTATATGTCACACTCATTAAATATCATAAAACCAGAGGATATGAGAAAGCCCAGCAATATTATATCTCTTGCCTCGGCGTCACCCAGGGTTCTTGTTAAAATGTTCATATGTCTCGGCTCTACAAGAGATATACTGAATCAGAATCTCTGTGGGTATACCTGGAAATTTGCATTTTAAATAATATTTTCCTGGTGATACTTATGCATGTTTAAAATTTAAGAACATTTAAAGTATGAGGTCGTGTGGTCATCAAAATGAGATGCGCACACTCCAGGGAATGCATCAAATCATCTAGTGGGAAACAGAAAGAAAACGATAAGGTTTTCATGTATGTATCTCTTTTGTAGTCTTTAAAATTTTTATATGTTTTTGTAGTTTTATAGTACACAGTACAATAGTAGATATATTGAGGATGTGTGCTTAAAAATGGCTTTATGATAGGGAGTCAAATTTCAGTCATCTGAATTAAACAAAGCAAAAGATACAACTTTAAGAGAATCTTTCGGGAGAGATTCTGAAAGTCCTTTGCCTTTCTATTAGAAAGCCACTGCCTTTTTTTTTTTTTTTAATTCCTCTTCTATAAAGCACTTTTATTTGGATGACAGTCATCCTAGTCGAGATCTACTAACCCTACTCTATTTTAAACTATTTAATTTCACTTCTGTTCGAGTCTTTATTTTCTGACTCTTTTAGCTCTTCTGACACTCTTATAATCCCTATGTCTCTCTACACTTCTATAATATTATTATGTGAATTGCTCTGTTAGGAATGATTATTTTATTTCACAAGGGAGATGTTCTCAGGATATTTCTGATCTTTTCTTTGAACATTTGTGTTCCTGGAGGAGAAACCCAGAAGAAGGTGTAAAATTCCCCTATATTTGCAGGTCCTAGGGGTGTCACTCTCTCTTGCCAGTTAACAGAAGTGCCCAACAGTCCACCAAACATCTACTTCAAGGGTGTCAAATCATGGCCTACTCTGTGATTACTGCCAATAAACTTCTCTTGAAACACATCTGTGGCCATTCTTTTCACCTGTTAGTTATGTCTATTTTGTGACCAAGTCTGTATGGCCTCTAAAGCTGGAAATACTTTTTATCTGGCCCTTTAAAAGAAAAAGTTTGCAGATCCTTGATTTTTTTCTTTCCGTTGTCCACATGTATTTTGACCGATTAAGTTATTGCTTACTTAATGTCTCTTCTTGTAAACACCTGACACCAGAGATTTTGGGCAAGTTGGTGACCCTGTGCCCTTCACACTCAGATAATTAAAAATTGTCAGCCTTCTGTTTGTCGATAACTTTTTGTTTAAAGTTTTGAGTGATGGTCCTTCATTGTCTATATCTCTAAGTGGCACCCTAACATCTCTGTCCTCCCTTGAGTTATTTCTTTTTCTTACAGTTTTTCTGTTAATGAACCTAAGTAATTCAACTGGTGGATTTTTCTGCAGTTTGTTGATTTTGTGTAGTATTAAAATAAAAGCATGCCTTGTTTTCTGAGATTTCTTGGCTTGGTCCTCAAACTTTTCTTTATTCTGTGCCTTCTCATTCCTTCTTCATTTTTATCTCTTCACTGCTAACTTTCTACTCCATGCTCAGCAGTTTTTCCTCAATATGGAGTCCAGTTCAGAAAGGTATCTTGGAAGCGTCCTTTCTTTTTTTCTTTTTTTTAAAATTTTTTATTTTTATTATACTTTAAGTTCTAGCACACATGTGCACAAGATGCAGGTTTGTTACATAGGTGTACATGTGGCATGTTGGTTTGCTGCACCCATCAACTCGTCATTTACATTAGGTATTTCTCCTAATGCTATCCCTCCCCCAACCACCAACCCCCCGACAGACCCTGGTGTGTGATGTTCCCCTCCCTGTGTCCAAGCATTCTCATTGTTCAGTTCCCACCTATGAGTGAGAACATGTGGTGTTTGCTTTTTTGTCCTTGTGATAGTTTGCTGAGAATGATCGTTTCCAGCTTCATCCATGTCCCTTCAGAGGACATGAACTTATCCTTTTTTATGGCTGCATTAATGTGGCACATGTACCGCATGGAAGGTTCATTTCTAGAAGTTACAGTATTCAACTGTTCCAGCTCTGTCAGCTTTTATAGTAGGACCCTTGCACTAATACCCTAATGAAGGGAAAAAACCCTGCCATGCAGTCAGTTGCCTTTTATAACTGGCCCCTGGCCCTTCTCAGTGAATAACTAATGGCTATTCTGGGGTTCCTTTGTTCTTGGGACCTCAGTTGCTCCATTGATTTCCTGTGTTTCTTTTCACATATTGATGATGCCAGAATGGTCTTTTAGCTGTTGGTGATTTGAATGTACCCACTTTTACTTCGGGGCTTTGCAAAATATTTGCCACCTAATTTTAGGAAATTTTGTCTATGGGTTTTGGGGTTTGCTGCCTAGTGACTCTGTGTGTTTTTATTTGGAGATTTGGAATATTCAAATCTAGGTTTTCACTGCTACCACCGTTTTCCCGGAATTTCTGATTCATTTTTGGATTAGCTAAGTGTATTAGAATATGTTGAATATTATAATGTTTAAAAAGAATAGTAAAACAATTTGAGTTTTATTAAACACAGCCATGGTTGGGTTATATAATAGGTAGCTGTCATGTGAACAAACTGGTAATACATACGTACGTTTAAAAATTATAGTAATGGTAACTACTTTTTTGATCATTTATGTGCTGTGCTTAACACTTTGTATGCATTATCTTAATTAACCATAGCAGATGCATAGTATCTGTTTTTTCCATTTCACAGATGAGAAGACGGAGGCTTAAAGAGGTTAAATGTGATTTGGTCAAGGTAACACAACTGGTAAACTGAAAACTGAAATTCTGTGAAAGGCATGTCTAATTCTAAAGGCCACGCCTCAATCACTGTAGTATTTGCTCAGCAAGATTTTTTAAAATTTTTTTCTTTCTTTTCTATTTTCTTATCCACTGCTTTAATCCTTTATATGAGCTTCTAAAAATAACTACTTGAAGGCCGGGCACGGTGGCTCAAGCCTGTAATCCCAGCACTTTGGGAGGCCGAGACGGGCGGATCACGAGGTCAGGAGATCGAGACCATCCTGGCTAACACGGTGAAACCCCGTCTCTACTAAAAAATACAAAAAACTAGCCGGGCGAAGTGGCGGGCGCCTGTAGTCCCAGCTACTTGGGAGGCTGAGGCAGGAGAATGGCGTGAACCCGGGAGGCGGAGCTTGCAGTGAGCTGAGATCCAGCCACTGCACTCCAGCCTGGGCGACAGAGCATGACTCCGTCTCAAAAAAAAAAAAAAAAACTACTTGATAGTTTCGTAGCTTCTTCCATGCCCTCTAATGTTGATCTGATCCCTTGCTTAAGTATAGGCATACAAAACAAAAAATATTAAAACCTCTGTGATAAGTTATACTTGGTTAGAAAGATATTTGAATGGACAATATTACAGCTCACATTTAACTGCCATAGGAGAAAATTTCAATGACTCCTCCACTGGTTCTTATTTTTTGCCTCATTTTCAATTCCTGTACTGCCCATTACAAATCCTTTGCTCTAGCCATGTCTATTTAATCATTTTCTATAGTGTTACCATTCAGTTTCACTCTTGTCTTTACTCATGTTACTCTCTCATAATTAATGTTTCCTCTTTCCATTGTCATCCTTTAAAGCCATATATTTAGGTGGCCTTCCCTGTGAAGCCTTTCTCAATTTTCTCCATTGCGGAGGCATAATTCATGGCTCGTTAGTGGTCTTCACACAGTCTTTGGAAAGGATCTGTATCATAGCATTCATCAAAGTGTATTTGAATGAGTTGTATATCTGTCCGCTCTGCTAGACATTGAGATTACTGAGCATTGGGTCAATTTCTTACTCATCTTTCTAATCCTAGAGCCTCCTTAAGTGCCCAGAACACAGTAGTTATTAAGTCAGTTTTGTTGGATAATACCATTAGTATCAGTGAGATTATGTTGGTAGTTAATGAGACTTGTGTAGCTTCATGGAAAGCAAACACTTAACATGGCATACTTACTTAGTCCTTCTGTTATAGAAGGACTTCCTTCCCATTTGGAAAATGGTGCACAGGTCTTAGGGCAGCTTGTTCAGGCAGTAGGTCCAGTAGATATAGTTGGCTAATGCCAACTTATTTAGTCCTTTTGTTATTCTTTATCTAATAACATTTATTCAAAGTATGATTAAATAAGCATGTTTACTTATCTTTATCACAAAATTAACTTTTTATTTTATATGGCAGTTCTCTGAGAATTACCTGAGTGTGAATAATATTCTTTCCATGTAGCTCCTCTGGCCCATCAAAATGAAATATTTTTAATTAATATTGGTAATCAGCTTTTCCTATTCTTGGGTCTAATGGTTTATATTCATTTAAACAAATTGAATTTTAAAGAGAAATTAAACACCACAATTATAAAGCCAAATTTAGATTGATTTTTTTCTTCTTTCTCCAACCTCACATACTTCGTTAATGACAGCAACTTATATTCCCACAAGTTATTTATTCATGCACTAATTTAACAAATCAAATATGTAGTGAAAGCTAGTGAGTGTCATCTTTAAATGGATCTAAAATTTGTCCAAATTGGTGGTGATGGACCTCTTTGGATAAGGCTCTACTTTGATTTTTGAAACTACAATGAGACAGAAATTTTAGGACATCAAGAGACATAGATTAGACAAAATTGTTTTGCCATTCATTTCTTTTCTGACCAAATACAATACTAAATAGTACTTGGAAGTTAACTCAACTCTTCCTGGTCTCTGCCTAAAGGTCACATATTTTAGTTGTCCCAGTGAGTTTGGACCCCAAGTTAGCATTATGGTCTTAATTACTGGGATTGACAAATGAGGGTGTCTTACCATACAGACAAGTATTGAAGAGGCGCTCCTGTTTTAAGGGGAGAGATCTTTGGTCCTTTCACGGCAGAAGTTATGGGCCTTTGGACAATCCAAACATAATTTGTTTTACCTCATTTGAGATACTGCAGAACAAATTTATCTCTGCTTTAAAATAAAAATAGATGCACAAATAAAAATATTTTGTTAAAAAAAGGCTTTTCCCAGGAAACTTAAGTATATTTTATGGTGTTCTTCCTTATTCCAATGTGTAGTCTCTTATATTGGAAAATGGCACACAGGTCTCAGGGCAGCTTGTTCAGTACAATAGGTCCAGTAGATATAGTTGGCTAATGTCACCCGATTTCTGCAAGCAAGGAGGCTCGTTTCTGGTTTATTTTGGGGCTTCATAAAAGAGATTTTTCTTAAGGATAGACAGGGATGCAAACTTAAGTAAGAAATGATTTCTTTCTTTAAATAGTTGTATAATCTAACCAGGAAAACCGTGATTGTAAAACAGTGTGGCAAATTCTTTTGAGCCAGTACATTACTAGAGTGGATGGTATTATTATTTTAAAATCATCTTCAAAGATTCTGTTTTCACAAATCACAATGTGTAGATGAAGTGGTCTCCTAGCAAGTAGTTTCCTGTGAGCGCTAATTTAGACATAATTTTAATAAGCTTTTTTTTTCCTAATTTATTTTGGAGAAAAAAATTGAATTCTGATAATGAGATAAGAAAAACAGAGAAAGACATCATTCAATAATTTTAAAAACCTATCCTCCTGAGCTAATTGCTGTAAGGGTAAAAAGCCAGAAGTACTTAAAGCTCCCAACAAGATTGCTGTATTACAGTGGTTACAGTTTAGAACTCTGGGCTTTGAAGCCAGACACACAGGTATTCAACTTCTAGCTCCTTATTAACTATGTGACCTTGAACAAGTTACTTAACTGCTGTAAGCATCATTTCATTACCTGCGTGATGATGCAAAAATTGTTTTGAAAATTAAAAGAGATTATGACTGTAAAAGTTCATAATCTAGTGCCTGACATATAGCAAGCCTTCAAAATATATTTATCATATTTCTATTGTTACAGCGATGTACCTGAAGTAGATTAATAACGTTTTTAATAACTTACAACATAAATGTGTTAGTTCGTTCTTGCATTGCTATAGGGAAATACCTAAAGCTAGGTAATTTATAAAGAAAAGAGATTTTTATTTTGGTTCATGGTTCTGCAGGCTATACAGGAAACATAGCACCCTGGCTTCTGTTCCTGGTGAGGGCCTCAGAAAGCTTCCAATCATGGCAGAATGCAAAGGAGGAGCTGATGTTGTGTCATGTGGCAAGAGTGGGAGGAAGAAAAAGAAAGGGGCAGTCCCAGATTCTTTTAAACAGCCAGATCTTGAGTGAACTAACTGAGAACTCATCACCAAGGAAGGATATGGTGCTAAGCCCTTCATGAGGGATCCACCTCTACGATCAAATACCTCCCACTTGGTCCCACCTCCAACATTGGGGTTACATGTCAACATGAGATTTAGAGGAGACACACATCTAAACCATGTAATTCCTCTCCTGATCTCCCAAATCTCATACCCTTCTCACATCACAAAATATACAAAATACACAAAATAATCCCTTAATAGTCCCCTAAAGTCTTAACTCATTCCAGCATCAAGTCCAAAGTCCAAAGTCCTTTCACCTCTGTGCCTGTAAAATCAAAACAAGTTATTTACTTCCAAGATTCAGTGGTAGTACAGGCATTGGGCAAACATTCCTCTTCTAAAAATGAGAAATCGGCCAAAAGAGAGAGATAGTAGGACCCATAGATGTCTGAAATCTGTCAAGGCAGTCATTAAATCTTAAAGCTCCAGAATAATCTCCTTTGACTCCAGGTCCTGCATTCTGGGCACATTGGTGCAAGGAGTAGGCTCCCAAGGTCTTGATCATCCCATCCCCTGTGGCTTTTTCAGGGTACAGCCCATGTGGCTGCTCTCATGGGTTGGAGTTGAGTGCTGGCAGGCTCAGGATGCAAGCTATTCATGGCTACTATTCTGCGGTCTGGAGGATGGCAGCCCCCTTCTCGCAGCTCCACTAGACAGTCCCCTGGTGGGGACTCTGTGTGGGTCCGCCCACATTTTCCCTTGACATTGCCCTGGTACAGTCTTTTGTGGGTGCTTCACCCCCGTGGCAGGCTTCTGCCTGGGCCTTCAGACTTTCCAATATGTCTTTTGAAATCCAGGGGAGCGCTGCCAAGCCACCTTCACTTTTGCATTCTGTTTGCCTGCAGGCTTAACATCAAATAGAAACTGCCAAGGCTATGGCAGCTAGCACTGTCCAGAGTGGCAGCCCAAATTGCACCTTGGTGTTCTTTTAGCCATGACTGTAGCTGGAGCAGCTGGAATGCAGGGAACAATGCCCCAAGGCTGCACAGGGAAGTGGCTCTCTGGGCCTGGACCCTAAAACCATTCTTTCCTCTTAGGCCTCAGGGTTTGTGATGGGAGGAACTGTCTGGAAGACTGGAAGACTTCCGAAATGCCTTTAAGGTTTTTTCCAATTGTCTTTGATATTAGCACCGGGCTCCCTTTTAGTCATGCTAATCTATCTGGCAAGTGATTTTTCTGCAGCCTGCTTGGATTCTTTCTCTACCACAGGGCCAACCTGCAAATTTTTCAAATGTTTTTGCTCTACTTCTCTTTTAAATGTAAGTTCCAACTTTAAGTCATTTCTTCGTTATCATTTCTGATCATAGGTTGTTCAAAGAAGCCATGCCAGTTCTTGAACACCTTGCTGCTTAGAAATTTTTTCCAGCACATACCCTAAGTTATCACTTTCAAGTGCAAACCTCCACTGATCCCTGGGACATGAACATAGTGCAGCCAGGTTTTTTGCTAGGGCATAACATGGGCGAGCTTTACTTCAGTTCCCAATAACTTTCTCATTTCCGTCTGAGACTCCATCAGCCTGTCCTTCTTTGTCCATATTTCCATCAGAATTTTGGTCACAAGCATTTAACAAGTCTCTAAGAAGTTCCAAACTTTCCCTTGGATTTCTGTCTCCTTCTGAGCCCTCCAAACTCTTCTAACCTCTATGTGTTACCCAGTTCCAAGGCTGTTTCCACAATTTCAAGTATCTTTATAGCAACGACTGACTCCTCAGTACCAAGTTAGTGCTACCAAGGGGATGGCACTAAGTCATTCACTAAGTGATCCGTATGTCTAATACCTCCCACTAAGCCCTACCTTCAACACTGGGAAGTACATTCCAACATGAGATTTTGAGGGGACAAGCATCCAAACCATATCAATAAATGTATTATCTTAAATTTCTTGTATATCTATCCAAGAAAGTGTCAAAATAAAAGAGAGTGAAATAAAGGTGACATGAAGGGATTATAGCTGGACACCATGCTGCAAAAAGACTGGCTATGACAGTAATTCTCAGCCTTCAGGGGCCACCCAGTTTTGTCAGGGTGCATCTTGTTAAAGGGTCTCAGGAGAACTAGGCTCCCTATTTTTGACACATTTATAATAGAGATGATGCCATTCTTATTGCCCACTACCCAAGCACTTCCTCTCTATTTTGCATCCTGGAAATCAATTGGTCATTGGAAGTCTGCGTGATAAACACAGAAGAAGATCAAAGGGAATTACATTGTTTTGTGGAATTTTGTATCCAAGTTTCTTAAAAACCCAATCAGGTCTGCCTGAGAAGAGTATACTTTTCCAATAATCAGCGGACTTCGGGGTCTCTTTTCTTGATTGACGCTTAATAAAAATTCTCTAAGCCTTTTGGTTTTTTTTTGTTTTTTTTTTCCCAGGACTCTATGAAGATCATTGTACCAGTTTCTTATTACTGCTATAAACGAATTGCCACAAATTTAGTGGCTTAAAACAAAATCAGTTTGTTCTCCTACAGTTCTGGCGATCAGAAGTCTGAAGTGGGTCTTATTGGGCTAACATCTAGGTGTCAGCAGAGCTGGGTTTCTTCTGGAGGCTCAAGGGGACAATCTGTTTTCTAGTCTTTTTCAGCCTCTAGATGTTGCCTACATTCCTTGTCTCCTGGCTTCCTTCTGTCATTAAAGCCAGCAGTGTAGCATCCTCAAATCAATCTTTCTCTGTCTGATTTTCCTGTCCCTCTCTTTCATTTATAAAGACTCTCATGATGACATTGGGCTCCTCTGGATAATTCAGGATTATTCCTTCACCTTAAAATCCTAAATTTAAGTGCATCCGCAGACTCCTTTTTGTACATATCCACAGGATCCAGGGGGTAAACATCTTTTGGGGGGCATTATTCTGCCTACTACAACCATCTAGGTATTCTTTCTTTGGGTATAGTAATACTGTTGCCTACGTAATGGCATTTTTCATATTTAACAATACCACACTTGGATTTCCAAACTACCCTTTAGGCATTGATTTGGGAAAAATCTGGTCCTTGAGCAAGTTTCTATATATAGCTCATTTTATCATTTATGTGTTAAATTTAGTAGTTCAACTCTTAGAGGCTTCTGTTATGTTGAAGTTCAAGTAATTCTCTTACCAGTAATAGATAACAGGGATGTAGGCCATATATTTTAGAGATTTCCATCTAGGGGAATGGGGATTTCTTTTCCAAAGATTGTGTTTTAAAGTTTCAGTTACCAATTTACTTCCATCTAACTGCTGATTTTATACAATTGCTATTTCAGTTAGATATTATTGTAGCATATATAGACTTTTAAAAATTTTAACAAATTCTGTAAGCCGTTTCCTCATTTAGATATACTGATGCTACTTGATGTCAGCTTAAGTAAGTTATACAATAGATTTTCCTTTCTGCGACCTTGCATATATTAATGCAATATGTGGGCACTGATGTGGTAGAATATAATATGGTCTGTTAATATAGGATTTACTCTATTAAACAGCAAAATATAAAGGCAGAGTAAGCATCTTTTGCCTGGACTTGATTTCTAGTTAGCACAGACACATTTTATAGCATTATATATTCATCTTACAGGTCATGAATTGATAAATAAATTGTGATGACAAAGAAACATGATCATGTCAAGGTAAGGATGAAAGGGCTCAGAGAAAAGAAAAACGTTTGTTTTATTCTGTGTTTTGGAACGACTCTTTGAATAATTGCAAATTATCTACACAAAGTCCCAGAAAAATAGCTTAATCATATTGAATAATTTAATTGACAATATGACAATAATTGATAAAATATAACTTAAATTATATTTTAAGTATCATTGTAGTAAATGCTTTCTTTATATTCTGTTATTTTTTGCAGGCTATTCTGTCCAGTTAGATACTCTTAAAATTTGTAATGTTAGGCCAATGTCTGCCTATCAAGTCTGTCACAAATAAGCAAGTTTTCTAAGAATCTCTTCCCTAGAAGGCTAATTTTTAAAACTTTGTGGCTTGATGCTCTCTCCTAGTAGATGTGATGCATTCAGAATTTGTATATACTTTTCCAAGCCAAAGCTAATGCATAGTATCCCTTGGATACAAAGATTTTTCCCATATTGGAGAAATTATATACTAATTGGGGAAACTATATTCTAACAAACTATTCTTTCTTCACCAGAATAATAGTTCTGTATAGCCTTGGAAGTTCTGTAAGGTAACTCAAAGAGTCAACAAAAGGTTGGTGGCTGGTGAAAGAGTGGGAGTGTAAAGTTGCTAATGTAGTAATATTTATTGATTACTTTTTGGTATCATTTACTTGGCTAATTATTGTAGTAGTCTTGTAGGTTAAAGCTGGTAGCTCTGTTTCCCAGCTGATATAATTGAGTTTCAGGGAGTGGTTAAATTATTTACTCTGGATCAGTTTGTTGATTTTTTAATGTAAACAAGATCTCTTCTCAGTTGACCACATGACTATCTCCTCTCAATTCTCTTTCCGAATTATTTACCCTGACCAGTTATTACATACTGCTTTCACTTTTAGTGTTCTAGATTTTATACTAGGTTTAAGATATCAACATTGTGCCACCCTGTAATCCATGTGTAGTAGATTTCTAGGGCTCCTGTAACAAAGTACCGCAAATTGGGTGCCTTAAAACAGCAGAAATGTATTGCATCACACTTCTACACTCTAGAAGTCCAAAATTTAGTAGTCAAGCAGGGTCTTGTTTCTTCTGAGACCCTGAGTAGAATCCTTCCATGCCTCTTCCTAGCTGCCGGTGGCTATCAATCCTTGGCATTCCTTGGCTTGCAGCAGCAGCACTCCAATCCCTGCCTCTGTTGTCTTGGGGCATTCTTCTTCCATATCTCTCTCTGCTTGTTTTATAAGGAGACCAGCCATATTGGAATAAGGGTCTACCCTATTCCAGTATGTTTTCATCCTAATTCCATTGTACAACCCTATTTCCAAGTAAGTTATCATTCTAAGGTTCTGAGGATTGGGATTTTAGCATATTATTTTGGGGAGACAAAATTTTTCAACCCATAACACCATGTGTATCACATTTGAAAAACGTACATTCATTTTTATAAATTGTGTTTTTTGGCATCATGTTCTCGACTTTATCTCAAAGGAGATCACAAATAATGATTATATGAGTATAACTTTTGTACATTTTCCCTCCCTCCCTCCTTTTTTTTTTTTTTAAAGACAGGTTCTCACTCCGTTGGTCAGGTTGGAGTGCAGTAGCACATTCATGGCTCACTGTAACCTCAAACTCTTGGGATCAATCGATTCTCCCACTTCAGTTTCTGGAGTAGCTGGAACTACAAGAGCCCACCACCATACCTGGTTAAATATTTTTTGTAGAGATGGGTATAAGCCACTATACCTGGCCCACTTTTGTAACTTTTCCAAGTGTTTCTCTAAGTTTGTTTCAAGAATATAAGATATTGTAAGAAAAATGGAGTGTCATCAAATAATTGTGAGACATATGGAGTTTTTCTACGTTTTTATGCACTATTCTTGGGACCTGGTATTCATTAGGATTGTTAAAGTCGCTGAGAAGTCCTGTGTAAAATCTATTAAATGTAACCCAAAGTTCCCCAAACACGTTTGATATTGGAGACATTTTATTATGTAATACTTGTTATTTTACAGAACTATCTTGGGAAAGGCCACCTTAGGAGATTATAATATACATGCTGATATGGTTTGGCTGTGTGCCCACCCAAATCTAATCTTTAATTCCCATGTGTTTTGGGAGTGACATGGTGAGAGGTCATTGAATCATGGGGACAGGTCTTTCTATGCTGTTCTCGTGATAGTAAGTCTCAAAAGAGCTGATGGTTATTATAAGGGAGAGTTTTCCTGCTCAAGCTCTTTTTTGCCTGCCACCATCCACGTAAGACATGACTTGCTTCTCTTTGCCTTCTTCTGTAGTTGTGAGGCCTCTGCAGCCATGTGGAACTGTAAGTCCAGTTAAGCCTCTTTCTTTTGTAAATTGCCCAGTCTCAGGTATGTCTTTATCAGCAGCATTAAAACAAACTAATACCCATAACCTTGTCCCTTTTCATTAAGAATTTGGGGAAATTACTTAACCTTTGTCTGCTTCAATCTTCCCAAGTATAAAATGAGAATAATAACTGTAGTTACCTTATCAAAGTGATTGAGACTATTGCATGAAGTGATACAGGTGAAGAATATAATTCACTTTTTATAATAGAAAGAGTTCAATATATGTTTATTATTATTGTGATTAGTATTATATTCTTAATTAATATTTATCACCAGGCATTAATCCATAGTGATGTTGAGATCCCTCAAACAAGTGGGCCATACTTATCTTGAAGGCAATTTCTACATAATTTATAAAGAGATCATACAGATTATTCTCAAAGTATCTAAGTATTTTTGCTGTTTTATAGCCTTATCTCAGGAAACATAAAGGAAAAAAGGTTATATTATTGTAATAGGTATAACAAGGGAATCGTGTAATACATTTTAGAAATACTTTTGTGGAAAACAGTTAAATTAAGAAGGTTCCTCATTAACGATACTAGTCATTTTATTTTGTTACTGATAAAGTGATACCCCTGAAGCAATTGAAATATGTAAGGCTGAGGAAACTTGAGATAAAAGCCCCAGAATGCTATACTTTGGATCTTTTTTGCGTGTGTTTTCTCCTGTTGTCTGTTATGTCAGGCATTATGCCTACTTTTTTTTTTTTTTTTCTGTTTTCCTGGTGCTTTAATCACTAATCTTACCTCTCATTATTTTTTTTAAATATACTCTACACTGGAAACCTGATGATGAGGGCTATTCAATTGTTTTTAAAATAATAAACCTGCAAAAGCTTTTTTTAATGCTTTTTTCCTGCAGATTCTTAAGCATATTTTTCTCCCTGGTTGAAATTACTAGTTCAGTGACCTTTGTCAATTTGGTAAAATGTTTCTGTAGTATGTTCCTTAAAATGATTATTTTTGTGTAAGACACAGATACCTCCCAAGCTCCCACTTCACCGTTATTTCTCAGTTTCTGATTGCCTTTCTTTCCCCATCAGTTTCTCATAATTTCTCCAAATGAGGGCCATCCTGGCCATCACCATGCTTCTTCCAGCTCAAACACTTGAGTCTGGGGCTGGTCCTTCTGCCTATTAGAGGAGGCAAACCGCCCTACTAGCACAGATTTATACAGTATAAAATGTCTGTCTTGAAAAAGCCACAGATTTTTCCTAGGATCTTTCTCTGGATATATAAAAAATGCCATTCCCTGGATATATAAAAAATCCCCTCCCTCCCTCCCTTCCTCCCTCCCTCCCTCCCTCCCTTCCTTCCTTCTTCTTTCCTTCCTTCCTCCTTTCGTCCCTTTCTTTCCTCTTTTTTTGACTTTTGACAGGATCTCACTCTGTTGCCCAGCTGAGTACAGTGGCACAATCACAGCTCACCACATCCTTGATCCTCCTGCCTCGGCCTCCTGAATTGTTGGGATTACAGGCACGCCCTACCACTCCCTGCTAATTTTGGATTTTTTTGTAGAGATGGGGTCTCACTCTGTTGAGCAGGCTGGTCCCAAACTCCTGGACACAAGCAATCCTCCCACCTCGGTCTCCCAAAGTTCTAGGGTTACAGATGTGAGCCACAGCATCCGACCTTATTCTTTTCTTTATTAATCATTTTACTTAAAAGAACCCTAATACTAGGCCAGATGCAGTGGCTCACACCTGTAATCCCAGCACTTTGGGAGGCCGAGGTGGGCAGATCACAAGGTCAGGAGACCGAAACCATCTTGGACAACATGGTGAAACTCCATTTTTTACATTTTAGTAAAAATGTAAAAATTTTAGTAAAAAATTAGCTGGGCGTGGTGGCATGTGCCTGTAATCCCAGCTACTTGGGAGGCTGAGGCAGGGGAATCACTGGAACCTGGGAGGCGGAGGTTGCAGTGAGCTGAGATTGTGCCACTCCACTCCAGGCTGGCGACAGAGCAAGACTCCATCTAAAACCAAACAAACAAAAAACCCTAATACTAAAAGAGTGATTAGAAATTATCTATTCAGGACCTTTTGAATTGAAAAATCTTCACATTAATTTCTTGACTGTTAAATATATTAAACTCTGGTTATTTGTTGATATGTCATCTAGGTGGATTTTTTTTATTTTTGTTTTTTGATTTTGTTAACTAGCATTCAAGTTAAATGTAGCAGATATCTCAGGTATAGATTATCAATTTTCAAAACCCATAAAATGTTTAAGTAGCTATAAAAGTATGCTACATAATTTTTGTTTAATAAATAGGGATCATTTAATGAGTCAAAGTCATAATTCTAACAACTATTTCATGATTATATTTAGAAGTATGGATTTAATATTTAATAGATGGCCAAGTAAAATCACTTATCCATGCTAATACTTTTCATACACTATTTCATTTAATCTTTCACTGAGTACAGAATTAGGCTGTATTTTCTCCTGTATTGCAGATAATGAAGCCAAGGTTCAAGGATTTAGCTTGTCTTTCACCGTAGATAGATGACACAGTAGATAGATGACAGCAGTGGGATTTTATCTCAAAGTTGCCTAAAGCCTTAGGATGTATATTTTCCCAATCTACTATATTGTTTTTGATGACAGTAACGAAAAGTGTCAGGAAGATCTTAGTAAGCTCTGGAAGTATGAGAATGCAATAGGCAGTAAGAATGTGGGAGGGTACTCCTTGTGTAGGGTATGGGGTGAGGAATAAAAATGAGCAAATAAGAGATGTAGGGTATTTGTAGAACATGAGGAAACCATTCAGATTATAATGATGCAGTTTAATATGTAATAAATATAGGTAGGTAGTGTTATCCCCAGTAACACACTGGAGACCTGAAAATTGTTTCTGTGGGTGATGACAGATTATTTAAGGATTTGAACCAGGGTGATGGAATATCATGATGAAAGTGGTGAAATAGAAAAATTAAAGTCTGCTAGGTGCGGTGGCTCACACCTGTAATCCCAGCACTTTGGGAGGCTGAGACAGGTGGATCACCTGAGATCGGGAGTTTGAGACCAGCCTGACCAACATGGAGAAACCTTGTCTCTACTAAAAATACAAAATTAGCTGGGCGTGGTGGCGCATGCCTGTAATCCCAGCTACTCGGGAGGCTGAGGCAGAAGAATCGCTTGAACCTGGGAGGCAGAGGTTGCGGTGATCTGATATTGCACTATTGCACTCAGTCTGGGCAACAAGAGTGAAACTCTGTCTCAAAAAAAAAAAAGAAAAGAAAAAATTAATGTCATGACTATATTAGAGTAAGCAGAATGAAGTAGACTTCGAGGTATAGAAATGACTTAGGAGTTTAGTGTAGTAATTGAGAGGAGAATGATGAGAACTAGATATTAATAAAATAGGCGATTTTTGAAGGTATTATCTTCAGAACTTGGTTGGGCATGAAAGAGATGAATGAGAGGATGCTGCTGCAATCTGTGTTTTAAATAATTGGAAGAATCATGATAATATTGAATTGAAATAAGGACAATGTAAAACAGTAGTTTTCTTGCAGAAGAAAAAGTAGTGCATTTAGAGAATTGTGGAGTGATGGTTAAGCAATGAATGAGACATGACTACTAGGATATTTTATAGACTTGAACTCAAGTGTTGGCTGTTGATGAGAAAGAAAAATTAGTCATCTACATGCATTTAGCATTCAAGATTTATATTCTCATATTTATTTAGTTATGCTTAATTCAAACATATAAATATCTGATTTGAAGTTTTAAAATTAACCTGAGAACAGAAACATTTGTAAATGGAACATGTAAATTTGAGGACAAAAATAATATGTCAAGCAGCACAGATGGGATATTTTTCACTGGGAATTATAAGTTTGTTTTTTTCCCCAAAATGTCATTTCAAGTTTATCTATCTAATTTTTTTTGGTCAAGATAGTCATTCCTATAGAAATTTATGCTCTTGGATTCATTTTTTTTGATTTTGTATTTTATAGATCTTATTTGAGTTTAAGGCAAGGTGTATTAGTCTGTTTTCCATGCTGTTAATAAAGACATACCTGAGACTGGGAAGAAAAAGAGGTTTAATTGGACTTATAGTTCCACATGGCTGAGGAGGTCTCAGAATCATGGTGGGAGGCAAAGGCACTTCTTACATGGTGGTGGCAAGAAAAACAATGAAGATGCAAAAGTGGAAACCCCTGATTAAACCATCAGATCTCATGAGACTTATTCACTACCATGAGAACAGTATGGAGGAAACCGCCCCCATAATTCAAATTATCTCCCACCTAGAACTCCCACAACAGGTGGGAATTACGGGAGTACAATTCAAGATAAGATTTGGGTGGGGACACAAAGCCAAAGCATATCAAAAGAGAAGAGTCATGTTTTTCAATGCATGATATTATGCTTTGGGGGATGATGGTCTGAGTTGTATTTAACCCTTGAAAGATATTCTTTATATACCCTGGATGCCACATGAACTACCAAAGACTGGTCCCTCTTCCACCATAAACTCAGAACTGATATTCACCATATATTCACCTCCTTGTTTTTGGATGCTGCCCCACTGTGGGAAGAGGAAAAAATATCCTGTGTCCGGGATATTATGATGAAAGAAGTGTCCCAATCTGAATGGGACATTTTACATTTTTCTATTAATTTTGACTTTACAAAGAAATGAAAAATGTGTTGATCTCAAAGGAAATAGAGCTGCCAAAATATGATGTCAGTCTTCTAGCATGGGCACCCTTTTCTTCTCCTCTTGTTAGTTCCCTGAAACTAAAACTATTTAGAACTGTGGCTCATGAACTTGCTTCAGGATAGATAAAACTGTATTATTGCTTGTTTTTTGAGAAACAGGGGAAGGCCCTCAAAATACTCATAGCTAGCGGATGATTGATTCAAAAATCAACATTGACCACCATTAAGATACTTTGTAGTCGTTATCTTGGATTAAGATAAAAGTGGATAACACAATTTTCTTGGTATTTGGAACTATTCGAGTAGAGTTCCAGAGAAGAAAATAGTAGAGAATTAGAAGAGTGACATTAAATCTGGCTATGCCTTTCTCTATTCTTCTGTGATTCTAAAGACCTGGCTGGACCAGGTGCAGTGACTTACGCCTGTAATCCCAGCGCTTTGGGAGGCCAAGGCGGGCAGATCATGAGCTCATCACGAGCTCAAGAGATTGAGACCATTCTGGCCAACATGGTGAAACCCCGTCTCTACTAAAAATACAAAAATTAGCTGGGTGTGGCAACTCATGCCTGTAGTCCCAGCTACTTGGGAGGCTGAGACAGGAGAATCCCTTGAACCCAGGAGACCAAGATTGCAGTGAGTTGAGATTGTGCCACTACACTCCAGCTTGGCGACTAAGCGAGACTCTGTCTCACAAAAACAAACAAACAACAAAAAAACCTGGCCGATCAAAGCTTTGTCCCTTAATAAGAGCACATTTTGCAAGTGACCTTTTTTTTTTAACCTAAGACCATGTAAGCATGTGAGGGTGTTGTGAGTCATTGGTTGGAACAAAAGCCGTTATGTTTGGCCATGAATATTAGATCACTGAAAGTAGAAATTCAGATCTAAATTAAGAAACTTCATGAATTTTAAATTTTAAAACATTAAATTGCAGTTATCTATTTTGATCTGTAATTTCTTTAAGCTTTTAAAGTAGCTTTGTCCTAAGAAACCCAGAGTATTTTACTTCAAATATTTCTAATGAAGGTGAACTGTGATTATTATATGAAACAAGAGAGGCATTTAGCTCCTGAAAGTCTGACCTAAATTCTTGTCTGTATTTCAAGGAATGTTCAAAGTGAGATTACTTGACAAGCTTCATTACTTTTCTGTGACTTTAAACATAAGATTAAATGTAAAATGATAGAATCCTGAATGAATAAGTTAGGGGATTTCTTGACATTCAAAACCTGAGGATTTCAGAAATTAAACACCTAATTTTTCTATCTCATTATTTTCCTGATTATTTGTCAAGCAGGCCGTTTCTACAGGTCATTCACCTTACTTGCCTTTCTGAATTCTCTCTCTTTAGCCCTGAGGCAAAACTCGGATCATACCCAAGAGCATGCTGATGTTTGGGGAAAGCTCTGTACAGGGTTTATGTAGTAATTGTCCCATTAGGAAATGATGAATAGACTTTAATATAGAAATATAAAATGTCTTATTTAGTTGTTCTCTTGGCAGGTCAGGTTCACAGAGATATTGTTGATACTACTAGGCAACATTTTCCCTGTTGGTGTTTTCAGAACTTCTTACATATGACCCGTATGTACATAGATAGAAATAAGACATGAAAATAGTATAATAAGAACACAGCAAGGAATTTAATGTCTGGACTTTAAAGACAGTTGAATGTTAGAAACAACAACAACAACAACAACAACAACAACAAAACACCCTTCTTGACCTTAAAAAGCTGGTTGCGATAGATGACAATTAGATATGACTATTTCTTTTCAAAATACAGATATTTTGTATTGAAATGGAGTCTACATGTTTTTCAATGTCAATAAAATATAAAATAAAATGATTTTGGTTTTAGAGATTAAGCAGTTGAACTCTGACACTCTATAAAGCCATTGAATCTAAGAAATGGGTTGGGTCCCGGTTTTGTAGGCACTAAATCCAACATAATATCAGAGAGCTCCCTTTAAAGAATGCAACAGATCATCAATACCAAATTAAGTACAAAGGTGATTATATATTTCACATGAGAAAATAAATTGCAAATTTAAAATAATGAAAAATGCCAGAAATATTACAAACACTGTAAAAACATATTTTTTAAAAAATATTAATCACCTAACATGTCTTTTTTACCCTTTACATTACCTTTTTTGGCTACATACTCTTAGTACCTGTCATGGGCTGAATCATGTTCTCTCAAAATTCATATGTTGAAGTCCTAATCCCCACACTTCAGAAGATAAATGTTTGGAGATGGGACCTTTCAGAGATAATCAAGTTGAAATGAGTCCTTTAGAGTGGGCCTGATCCCATCTGAGTGGGTCATTATAAGAGGAAATTAAGACATACAAAAAGACACCAAAAATGTTTACAGAAGAAAGGCCATTTGAAGATAGAGTGAGAAGGTGGCCAATTGCAAAGCCAAAGGGAAGGGCCTCAGGAGCAGCCAAACCTCCTGACACCTTGGTTTTGGACTTCTAGCTTCCAAAACTGTGAGAAAATAATTTTTTGGTGTTTAAGCCACTTAATCTGTTTTTTATTTTTTTTTTAATGGTAGCCCTAGTAAACTAGCATAAAGTCCCAACCTCCTATATTTGAAATGATTTATTAATATTTTCTAGAGAAAAAGTAATCTAGCCATTCCTCTAGTATGATTGATTAAAATATCTTTTTTAATTATTGAGATGCATAAAACATGTGACTTTATACATAGATATATACACTTTTTACAGTAATGTTAGAGGTTTGTGACCAGCAGAGTAATTTTGACAAATTCTATTTTGCTCAACTTCCACTGCCTGCAAAAATGCATTTATAATTGGGATATGATGTGTTGTTGATTATATGCTTGACAAAATATATCTTCAGTTTTGATCATGTATTGATGAATTTTTCATTTTCAGTTTTATACTGAAATGTTCGATAAATAAGTTTCCCGCAGACTAACCTCTGGTTCCATTCATTTCCAACCTTGTTTCTCTTCCACTGATCACATGCTCCTAGTGCTGGGTGCCAAGGGGGCATATTTATATCATGATATAATCTTTGGTTCATTCCTTTGTTATAAGGCTTAAGTTGCGTCAGTGAGCAGTATGAGTGTTCTTGGAAGTCATTTGTACTCTGGATGGCTCACCTAATGGAATTACTTAAAATCATTTCCAGATATTCCAAAAAGGTATTCCTAATTCAGCTTCTCCTTAGCCAGATTCCTGAAGTCCTCAGAAACACTTCAATGCCAGCTGATATGAGGGGAGGTGGGACAGTCAATGTGGAAAGTGATAGCAATGATAATCCCTTTTAGTTAAATACATTTGCAAATTTTCTAAAAATCTAAATGTAAATCCATTTCTAGGGCCCCCCCCAGGACCTAGGACGGAGACTTGAAGCTCAAGTTTTATTAGCTTCAGGGTAAGTTGGCTTCTGAGACTTAACAGGTGTGCCTAAATTCACGTAGCAGTTTATGGGGGCACTATCCTAGACTTCTTTCTCTATGTTGTTTTCATTCTTAAAGTATTGGATTATGTACTTTTATTTCTTCTAATATATTTAAATGTCTAATGACAATTTCAATTAAAGAGTAGTTAAATATTGATATTATATTAAGAACTCTAATGCCAAGAAGAAGTAGCTTCTTGGAACATTTGCATGAATAGATTATTGTTTATATTACTCTGTTTAGCAAATGTCTGTGCTGAAAAGAGAAAGTAAACATTTGAAGTTGAAAGCCTTATATTCAAAGATAATAAAATGAATAGTCAAATGAACAGCATGACTAAAATCTAAGAAGTCTAATATGTAAATCCCTGAATTGTCCTTTATTCGGTTGTTGTTCTCTAGCTATATATTTTTGCTCTGTAATCATTCAAATGCCACGTCCACTTTACCTTTGTGAATTCAGTTTTTGCTTCTGAATATTGACTTTCAGTCTAAAGTTTAGGATTTTAAAAATAATATAAAAGCTTGAATTAATTAAGGAGATTATTATTGGATTGACTTATGCTTCATCATATATTTCAGTTGTCAAACTTTATGGCTCTGTGTAAAATCATTTTGGGAGGGCTATATGGCTCTTGGCACTATGAAAAATAGAATCCATTTATTCGATGCCATAATAATGTGGTAGTTTCTGGAGGAATTGTATTTTGAGGCTTAGAGAAAGTATTAAGGAATGAGAATAAGAGAAGCAACCTAAATAGAATAGTAGCTGCTGCCATTTGTTTAAGACTTAGTATGTCCTATGTCCTGTGTTGAACATTCTATCTGTGTTAACTCATTTAATCTTTGGTACAACTATAATATAAGTAGTATTTTCATTTTCATTTATAGATGAGGAGACCAAGGCTCAGAGAGGTAAAGTGACTTGTACAAAGGTGACTTAAACCTAAATCTAACTTCAGGGGCTATGTTGTGTGATAATGCTCTTTAACCTTAGTTGTACCCTTACTATGACTTCATTGTTCTTTTTCATCTTGTGAGGGAGTCTGTGATATGTCCTCTCAATTGTACTTGCTCAATTCCCCAAGCCATATGTTCACAGACTTTTGGCCTGTACACTCCTTTGTCTTTGACAGTGAGTCAGTGACAGCTGTAAGAAGATGCACATCAGGGAAATATACTTAAAAACAATGATGAAAACTCCAGAGAGTTCTAAAGGATTCAGGTCTTCTGATATGGTGAGCAGAGGAAAAGTACTGAAAGTAGCAATTCGGAAGTCTTGCTCAAAACCCCTCTGCACCCATATGCCTACAGCATTTACTTATCATACCCAACTACATCTTAAGAAACTCAATATTTAAAAAAATTGGCTAGGCATGGTGATTCATGCCTGTAATCCCGACACTTTGGGAAGCTGAGTTGGGAGGATCACTTGAGGTCAGGAGTTTGAGTCCAGCCTAGACAACATAGTGAGACCCCAACTCTACCAAAAAAAAAAAAAAAAAAAAAATTAGCCATCATGGTAGTGTGCATCTATGGTCCTAGCTACTTGGAAGACTGAGGCAGAGGCATTGCTTGAGCCCAGGAGTTCAAGGCTGCAGTGAGCCATGATTACACCACTATACTCCAGCCTAGATGACAGACTCTCAAACTAAAAAAAAAAAATTACTTTAAATTATGAAATTTATTCATCGAACTTAAATACCATTTAGTTTAGTGAATTCCCATGAGATTGATTGAGCTTGCAATTGAAAGTGCTAAAAAATTTTTTTCTTTTTTTTTTTTTTTTGAAACAGAGTCTTATTCTGTCCCCCAGGCTAGAGTGCAATGGTGTGATCTCAGCTTACTGCAACCTCCACCTTCCAGGTTCAAGTGATTCTCCTGCCTCAGCCTTCTGAGTAGCTGGGTCTACAGGTGCGCATCACCACGCCCGGCTAATTTTTGTATTTTTAGTTAGACAGGGTTTCACCATGTTGACCAGGCTGGCCTCGAACTCCTGACCTCAGGTGATCCAACCACCTCAACCTCCCAAAGTATTGGGATTACAGGCATGAGCCATCGTGCCTGGCTAACATCTGCTTTTTGTGTCTATTTTTCTTTATTTTGTTTTCTCTCCAGTCTGAGCATGGTAACTGCATGCTAAAATAGGTAGTAACTAGGAGACAGGAATATCATACTTTTGACCTAAAAGTATGGTCTTGTTGCAGCATTGAGAAAGTAGACGAAATTTTATACTTAGAAAGGTTTTTAAGTATCTTGTCTCTGATTCAAGCACTCAACAGTTTTTGTTGGGTAGGCAATACAAACCATTGTTTTAGAATTTGATGAAACTTTCTAGAAACTTATCAGAAAGTAACTGTGCTCTGAGAACATTTTAGCCCATTTTCTTCTTGTAATGAAATAATGCAAATTTGTGTGAACAGAACCAAGCAATTGCAATGTCAGTCACAGAGTTTGAAAATGTACTACAAATAGCAGAGCTGATGTTAATAGTAGACAATCTAGTTTCTTACTAGTACTAAGGTCTCTTTTTATCACAGAAAAAAATGAATTAAAGAATAGTGGAGGGAAATCTAAAGTTGTTTGAGAAACCACTTGAAAATGTGATAGATTTGGCTTATCTAGAAAAGAATATCTTTTACTTCAATACTCTTTATTGTAGATGTTTGGTATAATATTTATCCCCATTGGAATTGGAGGGAGGGAAACATACTCCACTTAAGTTTGGGCCCTTTTCTTCTGTTGTGTGATTAATGCTCTTTAACCTTAGTTGTACCCTTATTATGACTTGATTGTTCTTTTTCATCTTATGAGGGAGACTGTGATATTTAAAAGAATATGTTCTCTCATTTTTACTTTCTCAAGTCCCCATGCCCTATGATCACTCTTGCTTTATTGGATACCCTGAATTTTGCTGGGGGACCAGCAGGATTTGGGAACTGTCCTAGCTTTTTTTAATCCTTTATAAAGGGCCATTGATCTCTTTTTTCCTTGAATCTTTACCCAGGATAACTCTTCCACCTCTGAGTTAGATCTCACCCCTTTCTGCCTCTGGAATCTTGCTTACATCCTTTGTCTCCAGTTATTCCACTGGTTAGTTTGCCTTTACCTACATTTAAACTAAACTTTCCACATCCCCAAAATTTTTTTTTTCAGCATTACTTCCATCTGAATGATCTCTCTCCTCTGCTATTTCACTTATTCCCTTCACTTCCAAAATCTAGTTGCCTGAATTCTTTCATTAATCAGTTACTTTTCACTCCCCCACAGTCAGACTTCTGCCTTTCACTGCTTTCTTGATTGAAACTGTTCTCGCCTAATGGATAAAAGGAATGACCTCCACATATGCCTGTAATGTACAGCAGTGTCGATCGGCCCCCCAGCCCCTCCTGAAACTCTCCTCCCCTGGCTTCTGTGATGTAGCTCTGTCATGTTTATCTTCATAGTCCCCAAACTTGGTTTGTGGGTTACTTTTCCTTCTCCTATCCACCAGACATACGAAGGCATTCTTGAAGGTTTTATCATCAAATCTCTTTACTCTTTTGTTTTACTGACTGAAAACTAAATCCAGCCTTTTAAACGATGTACTCCAGGGGTCTGGATGATCTGGCTGGGCCTGTTGTGTGACTTCAACTCACCCTTGTCTTCTTTGGAATCAATATGCATCAATCATCCTGGAACCACATGTGCTCTTTCCTCCACAAATGGAGTGCTTAGTAAATGCTGTTTCTTCCACATGGAGTATGCTATACCCAGCTCTTCACATACTTGGCTCATTCTGCAGGAGTCAGTTTAAATGATTACCCTCCACACAACAGCCTTGCTCTTTTGCTCCCCAGTGAAATCAGCTGTGAAATGAGTTTGTACTAGATGTCTTTGAGAGTTCGTTCTGGATCTTTAATTCTGTGATAGACCTAAGTGACCTAAAATGATAGAGTTGAAAGGCTGCTATAATGGCCATCAAGTGAAAACTCTTCTAGTATCCCCTTCATCAACTCTGTGTCCTCAACAGCTAGAATATAGTTGATCCACAGTGGATGCCTCATGAATAAATTAGTTGTCATTGTGTGACTCAGAATAAGTCACTTTTCCTTATACATCATCGTTGGTGTTTATGCTTCAGTTTTGCTTGTTTGTTTTATTTCTGGTGAGAAGTGGCATACAGAATCTAATCATTTCAGGACCAAAGGTAGCAAGGGTTAAAGAGGACACATGAACTCTTTCAGACAACTGGGCATCATTCCTTGCATCCCTGATTTAGTGGACTGCAATAGTTGACTAATTAAAGTTACTTCGAAGAACTAACTTTTAGGTAATAAGGAAAACAGATAAAAAGGTTTGAACTCTTTAAAGGCCTTGAGCTATATACATTCCAGCTATTTACTTGACATACAGCTTTTTAAAGATTTTCTCATGACTCCTTTACAGAATAATTTCTGACTTTTATTCTCTGAATCTAAGGATATGTATTTCAATTCTCTATCAAAGATTTTCCTACAGGAACATGACTGTGCAGTGAGTCTATTGCATTAAACAATAAAGGATGTGACCAAAAGGATAGTATATTTAATTTGTTATTTTTTTAAAGGAAATTCATCTGTAATTCATTATGGTACAACTGCTTTGTAACCACAAAAAATTCATTTTTTTTGGTATTATAATTGTAATAAATTTTACTTGAAACAACAGTTCAAAATTCTTGTCATGTTTTCTCACATATTAAGAACATTGGCCAGTATATTTTAGTTTCAACACATTAGCAATGAGAAATGCTAACTTCTTCTTTCTAAAGAATTACTTCACTTTTTGTAAGATGAAGACATAATCTCATTTTTACAAAAGATAAGTAATTCAGGAATGCTGAAAGAAAAATAACAGAAAAATTATTCAAATTATTCAAATGAAATACTATTGCCAACTGCAGGTGACATTCCAGTAATCTCTTTTTTTTTTTTTAATTATACTTTAAATTCTAGGGTACATGTGCACAACGTGCAGGTTTGTTACATATGTATACATGTGCCATCTTGGTGTGCTGCACCCATTAAATCGTCATTTACATTAGGTATATCTCCTAATGCTATCCCTGCCCTCCCCTCCACCTCACAATAGGACCCAGTGTGTGATGATCCCCTTCCTGTGTCCAAGTGATCTCACTGTTCAATTCCCACCTATGAGTGAGAACATGCAGTATTTGATTGTCTGTTCTTGTGATAGTTTGCTGAGAATGATGGTTTCCAGCTGCATCCATGTCCCTATAAAGGACACGAAGTCATCCTTTTTTATGGCTGCATAGTATTCCATGGTGTATATGTCCCACATTTTCTTAATCCAGTCTGTCACTGATGCACATTTGGGTTGATTCCAAGTCTTTGCTATTGTGAATAGTGTCACAATAAACATACATGTGCATGTGTCTTTACAGCAGCATGACTTATAATCCTTTGGGTATATCCCCAGTAGTGGTATGGCTGGTTCAAATGGTACTTCTAGTTCTAGATACTTGAGGAATCGCCACACTGTTTTCCACAACTTTTGAACTAGTTTACAGTCCCACCAACAGTGTAAAAGTGTTCTTATTTCTCCACATCCTCTCCAACACCTGTTGTTTCCTGATTTTTTAGTGATTGCCATTGTAACTGGTGTGTGATGGTATCTCATTGTGGTTTTGATTTGCATTTCTCTGATGGCAAGTGATGAGGAGCATTTTTTCATGTGTCTGTTGGCTGTATGAATGTCTTCTTTTGAGAAGTGTCTGTTCATATCCTTTGCCCACTTTTTGATGGGGTTGTTTGTTTTTTTTTTTTGTAAATTTAATTGAGTTCTTTATAGGTTCTGGATATTAGACCTTTGTCAGATGAGTAGATTGCAAAAATTTTCTCTCATTCTGTAGCTTGTCTGTTCACTCTGATGGTAGTTTCTTTGGCTGTGCAGAAGCACTTTAGTTTAATTAGATCCCATTTTCCAATTTTGGCTTTTGTTGCTGTTGCTTTTGGTATTTTAGACATGAAGTCCTTGCCCATGCCTATGTGCTGAATGGTATTGCCTAGGCTTTCTTCTAGGGTTTTTATGGTTTTAGGTATAACATTTAAGTCTCTAATCCATCTTGAATTAATTTTCCTATAAGGAGTAAGGGAAGGATCCAGTTTCAGCTTTCTACTTATGGCTAGTCAATTTTCCCAGCACCATTTATTCAATAGGGAATTTCCCCATTTCTTGTTTTTCTCAGGTTTGTTTTTCTCAGATTATGTCTTCATCAAAGGTCAGATGGCTATAGATGTGTGGTATTATTTCTGAGGGCTCTGTTCTGTTCCATTGGTCTATATCTCTGTTTTGGTACCAGTACCATGCTGTTTTGGTTACTGTAGCCTTGTAGTATAGTTTGAAGTCAGGTAGCGTGATGCCTCCAGCTTTGTTCTTTTAGCTTAGGGTTGTCTTGGCAATGCGGGCTCTTTTTTGGTTCCATATGAACTTTAAAGCAGTTTTTTCCAATTCTGTGAAGAAAGTCATTGGTAGCTGAATGGGGATAGCATTGAATCTATAAATTACCTTGGGCAGTATGGCCATTTTCAGAATATTGATTCTTCCTATCCATGAGCATGGTATGTTCTTCCATTTGTTTGTGTCTTCTTTTATTTCACTGAGCAGTGGTTTGTAGTTCTCCTTGAAGAGGTCCTTTACATCCCTTGTAAGTTGGATTCCTAAGTATTTTATGCTATTTGAAGCAATTGTGAATGGGGGTTCACTCATGATTTGGCTGTTTGTCTGTTATTGATGTATAAGAATGCTTGTGATTTTTGCACATTGATTTTGTAGCCTGAGACTTTGCTGAAGTTGTTTATCAGCTTAAGGAGACTTCAGTGTTCTTCCTGAGCCTTGATTATTTCAATATACCCTTTGGGATTGCTCTCAGTTCCAATATTTATAAAAACTCTTGCAACTAGAGCTACTGTGGGGAACATTATACAAACATTCTTTATTATTCCATACATCATGTTAGAAATCTTTCAGTTGTCAGAATGTGCAAAGGAGAGAACTATAATTACAAGGAAATAGAAATAGTAAGACTGAAGTTAACATATTCAGTACTTACTTGGGGGTAAAAAAGTGGATTCTGAGAGTTTTTTTGTCAGAGGCCTTTTTCTGCATCTATTGAGATAATCATGTGGTTTTTGTCTTTGGTTCTGTTTATATGCTGGATTATGTTTATTGATTTGCATATGTTGAACCAGCCTTGCATCCCAGGGATGAAGCCCACTTGATCGTGGTGGATAAGCTTTTTGATGTGCTGCTGGATTTCTTTTGCCAGTATTTTATTGAAGATTTTTGCATCAAAGTTCATGAGGGATATTGGTCTAGAATTCTCTTTTTTTGTTGTGTCTCTGCCAGGCTTTGGTATCAGGATGATGTTGGCCTCATAAAATGAGTTAGGGAGGATTCCCTCTTGTTCTATTGATTGGAATAGTTTCAGAAGGAATGGTACCAGCTCCTCCTTGTACCTCTGGTAGAATTCCGCTGTGAATCCATCTGGTCCTGGACTTTTTTTGGTAGGTAAGCTATTAATTATTGCCTCAATTTCAGAGCCTGCTATTGGTCCATTCAGGGATTCAACTTCTTCCTGGTTTAGTCTTGGGAGAGTGTAAGTGTCCAGGAAATTATCCATTTCTTCTAGGTTTTCTAGTTTATTTGCATGAAGGTGTTTATAGTATTCTCTGATGGTAGCTTGTGTTTCTGTGGGGTTGGTGGTGATATCTCCTTTATCATTTTTTTTGCATCTATTTGATTCTTCTCTCTTTTCTTCTTTTTTAGTCTTGCTAGTGGTCTATCAATTTTGTTGATCATTTCAAAAAACCAACTCCTGGATTCACTGATTTTTTGGAGAGTTTTTTTTGTGTCTATCTCCTTCATTTCTGCTCTGATCTTAGTTATTTCTTGCCTTCTGCTAGCTTTTGAATGTGTTTGCTCTTGCTTCTCTAGTTCTTTTAATTTTGATGTTAGGATGTCAATTTTAGATCTTTCCTGCTTTCTCTTGTGGGCATTTAGTGCTATAAATTTACCTCTACATACTGCTTTAAATGTGTTTAAAGATTCTGGTATGTTGTTTCTTTGTTCTCACTGGTTTCAAAGAACATCTTTATTTCTGCCTTCATTTCGTTATTTACCCAGTTGTCATTCAGGAGCAGGTTGTTGAGTTTCTATATAGTTGAGCGGTTTTGATTGAGTTTCTTAGTCCTGAGTTCTAGTTTGATTGCACTGTGGTCTGAGAGACACTTTGTTATAATTTCTGTTCTTTTACATTAGCTGAGGAGTGCTTTACTTCCAACTATGTGGTCAATTTTGGAATAAGTGCGATGTGGTGCTGGGAAGAATGTATATTCTGTTGATTTCAGGTGGAGAGTTCTGTAGATGTCTATTAGGTCCGCTTGGTGCAAAGTTGAGTTCAGTTCCTGGATATCCTTGTTAACTTTCTGTCTCGTTGATCTAGTGTTGACAGTGGGGTGTTAAATTCTCCCATTATTATTGTATCGGAGTCTAAGTCTCTTTGTAATTATCTGAGGTCTTGCTTTATGATTCTGGGTGCTCCCGTATTGGGGGCATATATATTTAGGATAGTTGGCCCTTCCTGATGAATTGATCCCTTTACCATTATGTAATGACCTCTTTGTCTCTTTTGATCTTTGATAGTTTAAAGTCTGTTTCATCAGAGGCTAGGATTGCAACCCCTGCTTTTTTTTGTTTTCCATTTGGTTGGTAGATCTTCCTCTATCCTTTTATTTTGAGCCTATGTGTGTCTCTGCATGTGAGATTGGTCTCCTGTATACAGCAGACTGATGGGTCTTGACTCTTTATCCAATTTGCTGGTCTGTGTCTTTTAATTGGACCATTTAGTTCATTTACATTTAAGGTTAATATTGTTATGTGTGAACTTGATCCTGTCATGATATTAGTGGGTTATTTTGCTCGCTACTTGATGCAGTTTCTTCCTAGCATTGATGGACTTTACATTTTGACATGTTTTTGCAATGGCTGGTACCTGTTGTTCCTTTCCATGTTTAGTGCTTCCTTCAGGATCTCTTGTAGGGCAGGCCCGGTGGTGACAAAATCTCTAAGCATTTGCTTGTCTGTAAATAATTTTATTTCTCCTTCACTTATGAAACTTAGTTTGGTTGGATATGAAATTCTGGGTTGAAAATTCTTTTCTTTAAGAATGTTGAATATCGGCCCCCACTCTCTTCTGGCTTGTAGAGTTTCTGCCGAGAGATCTGCTGTTAGTCTGGTGTGCTTCCCTTTGTGTGTAACCCGACCTTTCTCTCTGGCTGCCCTTAACATTTTTTCCTTCATTTCAACTTTGGTGAATCTGACAAGTATGTGTCTTGGAGTTTCTCTTCTTGAGGAGTATCTTTGTGGCATTCTCTGTATTTCCTGGATTTGAATGTTGGCCTGCCCTACTAGGTTGGGGAAGTTCTCCTGGATGATATCCTGAAGAGTGTTTTCCAACTTGGTTCCATTTTCCCCGTCACTTTCAGGCACACCAATCAGATATAGATTTGTTCCTTTCACATAATCCCATATTTCTTGGAGTCTTTGTTCATTTCTTTTTCCTGTTTTTTCTCTACACTTCTCTTCTTGCTTCATTTCATTCATTTGATCCTCAATCGCTGATACTCTTTCTTCCAGTTGATCAAGTCGGTTACTGAAGCTTGTGCATTTGTCACGTAGTTCTTGTGTTATGGTTTTCATCTCTATTAGTTCTTTTAAGGTCTTCTCTGCATTGATTATTCTAGTTATCCATTCATCCATTCTTTTTTCAAGGTTTTTAGTTTCTTTGTACTGCTTACGTAGTTCCTCCTTTAGCTGTGAGAAGTTTGATTGACTGGAGCCCTTTTCTCTCAACTCGTCAAAGTCATTCTCCATCCAGCTTTGTTCCGTTGCTGGCGGTGAGCTGTGTTCCTTTGGAGGGGGAGATGCGCTCTGATTTTTTGAATTTCCAGCTTTTCTGCACTGCTTTTTCCCCATCTTTGTGCTTTTATCTGCCTTTGGTCTTTGATGATGGTGACGTACTGATGGGGTTTTGGTGTGGGCGTCCTTTCTGTTTGTTAGTTTTCCTTCTAACAGTCAGGACCCTCAGCTGTAGGTCTGTTGGAGTTTGCTTGAGGTCCACTCCAGACCCTGTTTGCCTGGGTATCAGCAGCAGAGGCTGCAGAAGATAGAATATTGCTGAACAGCGAGTGTTGCTGTCTGATTCTTGCTCTGGAAGCTTCGTCTCAGGGGTGTACCCCGCCGTGTGAGGTGTGACGTGTCGGTCTGCAGCTAGTCGGGGATGTCTCCCAGTTAGGCTATTCAGGGGTCAAGGACCCACTTGAGCAGGCCGTCTGTCCGTTCTCAGATCTCAACCTCCGTGCTGGTAGATCCACTGCTCTCTTCAAAGCTGTCAGACAGGGGCTTTTACCTCTGCCGAGGTTTCTGCTGCTTTTTGTTTAGCCATGCCCTGTCCCCAGAGGAGGAGTCTACAGAGGCAGGCCGGCCTCCTTGAGCTGTGGTGGGCTCCACCCAATTTGAGCTTCCAGGTGACTTTGTTTACCTACTTAAGCCTCAGCAATGGTGGGTGCCCCTCCTCCAGCTTTGCTGCTGCCTTGCAGTTAGATCTCATACTGCTGTACTAGCAATGAGGGAGGCTACGTGGGCATGGGACCCTCTTGGCCAGGTGTGGGATATAATCTCTTGGTGTGCCATTTGCTAAGACCCTTGGTAAAGCACAATATTAGGGTGGGAGTTACCCAATTTTCCAGGTGGTGTGTGTCTCAATTTCCTTTTTGTAGGAAAAGGAATTCCCTTCCCCCTTGAGCTTCCTAGGTGAAGCGTTGCCTCGCCCTGTTTCAGCTCTCGCTGGTCGGGCTGCATCCGCGGACTAGCGCCAACTGTCCGACACACCCCAGTGAGATGAACCCGGTACCTCAGTTGAAAATGGAGAAATCACCCGTCTTCTGTGTTGCTCACACTGTGAGCTGGAGGCTGGAGCTGTTCCTATTCAGCCATCTTGGGCGTGCCCCGTCTCCAGTAATCTCTTTAAGACTTGGTGCCTCTGCTTAAAATTTTGTACTTTAAGTATGAACTCTTATTTACCAATCTGATTATTGTCTTTTGTGTATATGTATATATGTTTATATGTGTATGTGCCAGTGAGTATATACAAAACCCTCATACACACACACATGCATGCACACACACACACTTTCTGTCTACCTATATCTACATACATATGGATGTGCCTACATATATATGAATGTGCATACATATATACATATTATAATGTGTACATATATGAATATTAGAGTAATGGGCTTAATATTTGCTACTTATGGTCAAGGTACTTATAAATCAATAACACTCATTTCACTGATTTCACTTGTGATCTACAAAAGGGGCTATTAATTCCATGTTTCTGTATCTTTCATTTTTATATAAACTGATTCATTTAGGTTTTGGCATGGTATCTTTATGTTATGCACGATCAATCACAATTCATAATCTGGCAATCTAGCTAAGTTAAGAACCTGAGAAACTGTGGCTTAAACAAATTAAGGGGTTATTTTTTGTTCATGTGAAAGGGTCCAGATGGAGGCAGCATAGGGAAGTTATTGAGGTCATAGTGTCCCTAGAAGCCAAGCTCCTTTTAGCTTTGTTAGCCATTCTTAGAGTGTGATACTTATTTTGGCAAATTGACTGCTGAAGTTCAACTACCAGGCTTGAATTTTAAGCTGTGAGAGGACGGCAAAGGACAAAATGGGGTCATATCAGTTGAGTTCATTAATTTTTTTCTTTTCTTTTGAGAAGCTTTCTCAAACCTCCTAACAATTTATATTTCCATTGCATGGGCCAGAAATGTGTGATGAGGCCATTCCTGCACACTAAGAAGGTGGTTTTGTTAGTAAAGTGGTGAAGATACTAAGTATGCAACTAATGAATTCTAGTGCAGATATTTCCCTAATAGGTTAGGATAACCAAGATTTGACCTGATTTTTTTTTTCTTAGATGTTAATCAACTCATTGTTTTGTGCTTTGTGTACCTGTGTGTTTGTCCAGAATTTTTATGTTAATGAGAAAAAAACATGAAAAAGTTGAAGTTGTTTTAAGGTTTTCTGACCTGATTTTAAGAAGAAACAAAATTGCAAGTATCTGTTTAATGTGATAGAATTAAAATAATAAAAAAAATAAACACACTTTCCTTGAATAGTTCTTGGAGCAAACACTCTATAGTGTACTCTATAGTGCAGTAGTCCCCAGACCCCAGGCCCCAGACCTGTACCTGTCCATGGCCATTTAGAAAGCAGGCTGCACAGCAGGAGGTGAAGCTTCATTTTGTCTGTATTTACAGCTGCTCCCCCTATCACTTGCATTACTGCCTGAGCTCTACCTCCTGTCAGATCAGTGGCTGCATTAGATTCTTATAGGTGTGCAAACCCTATTGTGAACCATACCTACGAGGGATCTAGGTTGCATGCTCTAGTTTGCAAGCACTAGAAACTTTCACATCCATCATCTCAGTTAAGGGGAGTTGCTACTATGTCATTCTATACAGGCAAAGAAATACAGGTTCTAAAAATCAAGTAACTAGCCTAACTTCACAATTCATAGAAGTGGGATTTGAGTACATGTCTTCTTTGAGCTTCCAAATCCCAACATAAAACCATAGTATGTCTCAAAGAAAGCTTAAACTCAGAAAGAAAGAAAGAACAATACCCTTTGGTCTTTTCACAAGTGCATATTTCAAAAGAGAGTCAATGTCTGTGCAATATGTATTTATTACTGAAACCTGATCCTACTTTTGAAGAGCCAGCAGAACTACAGTTTGCTGTTATAATGCTTCTAAAAATACCACACTCCTATATGGCCACAGAACTGTACTCTCTACAATCAATGCTGACATGTGCAAGGAGTACAGCTCTGCTATTGTCACACTATTGCAACTTTCCCACATTTTGTGGTATTACCATTTCCTGCAGGATTTGAGATTTAGTGTCAGCACTTCTCATATGACATAGTGGTGATGATTATTCTTGCTTTGTAGGCTGGGAAGAAAGTACTTCTTTGTCCATGTCTTCTCTGACAATTTGATATACTTAGGTTTATCTCATGAATATCATTTGGTGATATTTTTGACGTTTAGTAAAAATAGATGTTTTTTCAGCTGTACAGAACTGTAGTTTATAATAAATTATATTGCAGTGTTGAAGACAGAAATTATGATGCAGCTAGACTGTTCTCTGCATGTAAGTCAATTTCATCATTTTTACTCTTCTCCTTATTCAACCTAGAGGGGAAGTTCTATCTACCATTTGGGACTATCTCACCTTGCTATTTTTAGCTCCAGATCATCATTGGCGTGATCAAAAAGCACTTATTAAGCATCTTTTTTATGGTACTTTTATGAGTGAATCAAACTAATAAGGCCTCTAACCTTTAGATGCTCATGAATATTGGCAGGGAAATCAAGGTGATTTGGATAAATTCAAAGTCTTCTTCAAGCACACGTACACCTTTTAACTAAGTTTTGACTTTAAATTATGGATAATCTGACTCACTGGTAGGTGAAACTATGTAATGACAGTTTAAATCTTAACCCACAAGCTGAATTTATGTTTTATTAATATGGAAAAATATGGTCAATAATATGTTATTTAATATTTATTTAATGCCTTGTTTTACAGAAGACCATGTACATCACTGTGTAAAACTTGTAAGACATGAGAGAGTGTCATGATATGCTGACTTAGAGGACTAACTCTATCTCCGTCAACATTCTTAATGTCCTTTCTTACGTATCAACTTAAAGGAAAGGAGAGGCTTATTCAGTGTTTATGGTAAAGTAAAAACTTATAGACCTAGTTTTATGAGTTAATGAGCAGAGCATAAGTCTAAATAATAAGATCTGTGAGGTTTGAAGAAATGCAAAGAAGGCCACTTTGACCAAAAGTTTGTCCTCCACCTGTCTGCTACTGTTTCTGAAATTCTGATAATTGGCAAGACTCTGTAAGATTCTTCTTTTAGGCCTGTTCTGAGATTTCGTATAGGACTTGAAATTTGTACCAAATCTTATGTTTGGCTTTAGCTTAGGCTCAAATTTAAGAAGACTGATTTGCTGAATGGCTATTCGGTGTCATTTCTGGCAAATCTGAACTCGTATGGAATCACGTGGATTAACTTTATGTCTACTCATTATAACAGAGATACTAACAATGACATTGGTATTAATTTGAGTATTCATTGATTACAGTTGACCTTTTAAAAATATAAGGGTAGGGGGTGCCAATCCCCATGCAGTCAAAAACTTCGACTCAACTTTTTGACTCCCCCAAAACTTAACTACAAATAGCCCACTGTTGACTGGAAGTCTTACTGATAATATGAGCAGTTGAGTAACACATAATTTTTATGTTATATGTATTTTATATATATTATATATGTTATGTCCTTATAATAAATTAGCCTAGAGAAGAGAAAATGTCTCTAAGAAAATCATAAGAAAGAGAAAATATTGACTATTTATTAAGTGAAAGTCGATTATCATAAAGATCTTCACCCTTATCATTTTCACATTGAGTAGGCTGCAGAGGAGGAGAAAGAGAAGGGGTTAGTCTTGTTATCTTGGGTGACAGAGTTGGAAGAGGTGGAGGAAGTAGAATGGGAGACAGAAGAGGTGGGCACAATTGATATAACTCTTCTTTGAAATTTCAATAGTTTTTTGGGGAACAGGTGGTATTTGATTACATTAATAAGTTCTTTAGTGGTGATTTCTGAGATTTTGGTGCACCCATCACCCAGGCATTGTACAGTGTACCCAATGTGTAGTCTTTTATCCCTCATCTACTCCCACTCTTTCCCCTGAATCTCAAAGTCCATTGTATCATTCTTATGCCTTATATCTTCATAGCTTAGCTCCCACTTATGAATGAGAACATACAATGTTTGGTTTTCCATTCCTGAGTTACTTCACTTAGAATAATGGTCTCTAGTTCCATCCAAGTTACTGCAAATGCCATTATTTCATTCCTTTTTATGGCTGAGTCGTGTGCAAGTATCTTTTTTGCATAATGACTTCTTTTCCTCTGGGTCGATACCTAGTCATGGGATTTCTGGATCAAATGGAATTTCTACTTTTCGTTCTTTGAAGAATCCATGCTGTTTTCCATAGTGGTTGTACTAGTTTACATTCCCACCAGCAGTGTAAAAGTGTACCCTTTTCACCACATCAACACCTATTGTTTTATTATCAATGCCAATTTTACCACATTAACTCCTGTTCACCATGCCAACATCTGTTATTTTTTGAATTTTTGATTATAGCCATTATTGCAGGAGTAAGGTGGTATCACATTATGCTTCACAGAACTAGGAAAAAACAATCCTAAAATTCACATGGAACCAAAAAAAAAGAGCCGCATACCCAAAGCAAGACTAAGCAAAAAGAACAAATCTGGAGGCATCACATTACCTGACTTTAAACTATCCTATAAGGCCACAGTCACCAAAATAGCCTAGTACTGGTATTAATATAAAAATAGACACATAGACCAATGAAACAAAATAGAGAACCTAGAAATAAGGTGAAATACTTACAGCCAACTGATCTTCGACAAAGCAGACAAAAACATAAAGGTGGTCGGGGAAGAACACCCTATTCAACAAATGGTGCTTTGATAATTGACAAGCCACATGTAGGAGAATGAAACTGGATCTTCATCTCTCACCTTATAAAAAAATCAACTCAAGATGGATCAAGGTCTTAAATCTAAGAACTGAAACCATAAAGTTCTAGAAGATAACATCAGAAAAACCCTTCTAGACATTGGCTTAGACAAAGACTTCATGACCAGTAACCCAAAAGCATATGCAACAAAAACAGTAATAAATAGATGGGACTTAATTAAACTAAAATACTTCTGCACTACAAAAAAAAAAAAAAAAAAAAAAAAAAAAAACAATTAGCAGAATAACAGACAACCCACAGATTTGGAGACAATCTTTGCAATCTATACATATGACAAAGAACTGATATCCAGAATCTACAAGGAATTCAAACAAATCAGCAGGATTAAAAACAAACAATCCCATCAAAAAGTAGGCTAAGGACATGAACAGACAATTCTCAAAAAGAGATACACACATGGCCAACAAACATGAAAAAATGCTCAACATCACTAATGATCAGGGAAATGCAAATCAAAACCGATTGGTATAACTTTTATTGAAAAAAATTCCACATATAAGTGGACTTGCATAGTTCAAACCTGTGTTGTTCAAGTGCCAACTGTATTTTTGAAATAATTTAATTTTGGTAAAATACACATACAATTTACCATCTGAACTATTTTTAAGCATACAGTTCAGTAATATTACGTGCATTTATATTGTTGTGAGCCAATCTCCAGAACTCTTTACATCTTGCAAAACTTAAACTCCATACTCATTAAACAACTGTTCCCCATTCCACATCCCCACCCCCAGCTCCTGGCAACCACCATTCTGCTTAGTGTCTCTATGAATTTAACTACTCTTTGTAGATGAGTGGAATCATACTGGAATCATACAGTATTTATCTTTCTGTGACAAAATTATTTCCCATAGCATAGTCCTACAACTATGTCTTAGTATGTATCAGAATTTTGTTCCTGTTTTCAGATGTGTGTATTTATGATGTACATGAGATATTTTGATATAGGTGTGCAATGTGTAATAATCACACCAGGTTAAATGGGATTTCCATCACCTCAAGCATTTATCCTGTCTTTATGTTACAAACAACCCAATTGTACTGTTTATTTTAAAATGTACACATAAATTATTGACTGCAATCACTCTGTTATGCTGTCAAATACTAGATCTTATTCATACTAACCACATTTTTGTAGCCATTAACCATCCTTACCTCTTCACAACATCCTCACCACCTTTCCCAGCCTCTAGTAACTACCATTCTGTTCTCTATCACTGTGAGTTCAATTGTTTTAATTTTTAGCCTCCACAAATAAGTAAGAACTTGTGAAGTTTGTCTTTCTGTGCCTGGCTTATTTCACTTGTCATAATGTCCTCCATTTCCGTCCTTTGGTTGCAAATGACAGGATTTCATTCATTTTTGTGGCTGAATAGTACTCTATTGTATATATGTACCACATTTTCTTTTTTTTTTTGGCGGGGAGTTTAAGTTCTATTTATTTATTTTTGCTCTTATTTTAAGTTCAGGTGTACAAGTGCAGTTTTGTTACATAGGTAAACTAGTGTCATGGGGGTTTGTTGTGCAGATTATTTCATCACCCAGGTATTAAACCTAGCACTCATTAGTAGTTTTTCATGATCCTCTTCCTCCTCCAACCCTCCACCCTCTAGAAGGCCCCTGTGTGTTGTTTTCCTCTATGTGTGCATGTGTTTTCATCATTTAGCTTCCACTTATAGGTGAGGACATCTGGTATTTGGTTTTCTGTTCCTGTATAGTTTGCTAAGCATGATGACCTCCAGCTCCATCCATGTCCCTGCAAAGGACATGATCTCATTCTTTTTTATAGCTGCATAATATTCCATGGTATATATGTACCACATTTTCTTTATCCAGTCTATCATTGATGGACATTTAGGTTGATTCCATCTCTTTGCTGTTGTAAATAGTACTGCAGTGAACATACGTGTGCATCTGTCTTTATAACAGAATGATTTATATTCCTTTGGGCATATACCCAGAAATGGGATTGCTGGGACAATTCCATTGTGGTTTTGATTTGCATTTCTCTAATGATCAGTGATGTTGAACTTTAAAAAATATGATTGTTGTCTTGTATGTCTTCTTTTGCAGTGTCTGTTCATGTTCTTTGCCCACTTTTTTATGGTGTTTTTTTTGTTTTGTTTTGTTTTTTGTTTTGTTTTGTAAATTTGCTTAAGTTCTTTATAGATGATGAATATTAGACCTTTGTTAAATGCATAGTTTGCAAAAATTTTCTCCCAATCTGTAGGCTCTTTACTCAGGTGATAAATTTCTTTTGCCATGCACCTCCTAAGTTTAATTCAATTCCATTTGTCAATTTTTGCTTTTGTTGCAATTTCTTTTGGCATCTTCATCATAAAATCTTTGCCTGTGTCTATGTCCTGAATGACATTGCTTAGGTTGTCTTCCAGGATTTTTATAGTTTTGGGTTTTACATTTAAGTATTTGATCCATTTTGAGTTAATTTTTGTATATGGTGTAAGGAAGGAGTCCAGTTTCAATCTTCCGTATATGACTAGCCAGTAATCTCAGCACCATTTATTGAGTAGGGAATCCTTTCCACACTGCTTGTTTTTGTCAGGTTTGTCAAAGATCAAATAGTTATAGGTATGTGGTCTTATTTCTGGGTTCTTTATTCTGTTTCATTCTTCTATGTGTCTGTTCTTGTACCAGTGCCATGTTGTTCTGGTTACTGTAGCACTGTAGTATACTTTGAACTCAGGTAGTGTGATGCCTCCAGCTTTGTTCTTTTTGCTTAGGATTCCTTGGCTGTTCAGGCTCTTTTTTGGTTCAATATGAATTTTAACATTTTTCCTAATTCTGTAAGAAAGTCAGTGATAGTTTAATAGGAATAGTGTTGAATGTATAAATGACTTTGGACAGTATGGATATTTTAACAAAGGTGGTTCTTCGTATCTATGAGCATTGAATTTTTTTTTATTTGTTTGTGTCATCTCTGATTTCTTTGAGCAGTGGTTTGTAGTTCTCATTGTAGAGATCTTTCACCTCCCTAGTTAGCTGTAGTTCTAGGTATTTTATTATTTTTGTGGCAATTGTGAATGAGAGTTTGTTCATGATTTTACTCTTAGTTTGTTGGTGTATAGGAATGCTAGTGATTTTTGCGCACTTATTTTGTATCCCGAGACTTGCTGAGGTTGCTTATCAGCTTAAGAAGATTTGGGGCTGAGACGATGGGATTTTCTAGATATAGGATCATGTCATCTGCAAACAAAGATAATTTGGCTTCCTCTCTTTCTATTTGAATGCCCTTTATTTCTTTCTTTTGCCTCACATTTACTGTTTTCATTCATCTGTTGATGGACATTTAGGTTGCTTCCAAATCTTGGCTATTATGAATAGTGCTGCATTAAACATAGGAGTTCAGATATCTCTTTGATATACTGATTTCTTTTTTGGGGGTATGTACCTAGCAGCGGGATTGCTGGATCATATGTTAGCTCAATTTTTAGTTTTTTGAGGAACTTCCAAACTGTTCTCTCTAGTGGTTATACTGACTTACATTCCCACCAACAGTGTATGAGAGTTCCCTTTTCTTTGTATCCTCACTAGCATTTGTTATTGCCTGTCTTTTGGATTTGCCATTTTAATGGGCATGAGATGATATCTCATTGTAGTTTTGATTTGAATTTCTCTGATGATTGTTAATATTGACTACCTTTTCATATACCTGTTTTCCATTTGTATGTCTTTTGGGAAATGTCTTTTCGGATCTTTTGCCCATTTTAAAATTAGATTATTAGATGTTTTCCTATAAAGTTGATTGAGCTCCTTATTTTTTTTTCCTTTTTTAAGGCTGAATAATATTCATTTTTGTATACATGCCACATTTTATTCATTTGTCTGTGAATGGTAGGAGCTCAGTTGCTTCTATCTCTTGGTTATTGTGAATATGGCATCTCTAAACATGAGTGTAGAAATATCTCTTAGAGATCCTACTTTCAATTTTGGGAGTATATACCCAGAAGTGGAATAGTTGAGTAATATTTTGGTTCTATTTTCAATGTCTTGAAAAATCAACATCCTGTTTTCCATAGCCACCGAGCCATTTTACTTTCCCAACAACAGTGCACAAGAGTTCCAATTTCTCCACATTCTTCACAAATCAACTGTTTTTTTTTTTTTTTTTTAAGTAGTAACTACTTAAGTAGGTGTGAAGTGGTACCTCATCATTTTGATTTGCATTTTTCTAGTGATTACTGATGCTGAGCATCTTTTCATGTGCTTATCAATCATTCATATATTTTCTTTGAAGAAATGTCTTCGAGTACTATGCATATTGTTTAATCAAGTTTTTTTAAATTTATAGTTGTTTAGTTGTAGGAGTCCTTTATATAAATTTTGGATAGCAACCCCTGTTCAGCTACATGATTTGAAGATAATTCCCTCATTCTGTGGGTTGTCTTTTCATTCTGTTTATTTTATCATGTGATGCACAGAAAGAAGTATTTAACTTTGATTTAATAATGCGGCTTATCTATTTTTCTGTTGTTGCATATGCTTTTGTTGCCATTTCCGTGAAATCATGATTAAATCCAGTGCCATGAAACTTTTCCAATTTTATTGTAAGACTTCTAAAGTTTTACCTTTTAAATTTAGTTCTTTGATCCATTTTGAGATAATTTTTATATGTGACATAAGGTAAAAGTCCAAATTCTTTATTTTACATATAGATATACAGTTTTCCAAGCATCATTTGTTAAAACCCCTTTTCATTCCCCATGAATGTGTTGGCACTTTTGTCAAAAATCATTTTACTGTGTAAGTGAGGGTTTATTTCTAGGCTTTTCATTCTGTTTCCTTGGTCTATATGTCTATATTTATGCCAGTATCACACTGTTTTAATTCCTGTAGCTCTGTAATAGATTTTAAAGTTGGGAAATGTGAGACCTAAAATTTATTTTGGCTATTTAGGTCCCACCAGATTCCATCTGAATTTTAGGCTGAACTTTTAAAATTTTTCTGAATAAAATGTCATTGGGGTTTTGAAAGTCATTGCTTTAAAGTGTCTACATAACACTTTTGATAGTACTGACATTTTAACAGTATTATGTCTTCCAATCCATGAACATGTTTTTCCATTTTTGTGTGTGTTTTTCTTCAATTTTGTAGTTTTTAGTGTATAAGTCTTTTACCTCCTCAGTTAAGTTTATTCCTATGTATTTTCTTTTTTTTAGTATATAATCTTCTCATCTGTTATGTATTTAAAATTTTATTGCTATTATTTTTAATTGACACATAATACATATTTATGCGGGTACCCTGTGACATTTTGACACATGTATAGAATGTATAATGATAAAATTGGGGTAATTAGCATATCCATTATCTCAAATATTTATCCTTTTTTTGTGGTGATAATCCACTCTTCTAGCTATTTGAAAACGTACAAGAAATTGTAGTTAACTATAGTCAGCTTACCATGCTGTAGAACACTGTAACTAGAATGTGTTCCTCCTATCTAGTTATAGTTATGCATTCATTAACCAGCCTCTCACAGTTCCTTCTCCCATACACACCCTTCCCCACTTTTAGGAACCACTGTTCAACTCTCTACTTATATGAGAGCAATCTTTTTAGCTTCCACATATGAATTAAGACATGTGGTATTTATCTTTCTGTGCCTGATTTCACTTAACATAATGTTTTCCAGACTTATCCATTGTGCTGCAAATAGCAGGATTTCATTTTTTTATGGCTTAATAGTATATGCCACATTTTTAAAAAGCATTTATCTGTCAGTAGACACTTAAGTTGACTCCATATTTTGATTATTGTGAATGGCGCTCCAATAAACGTGGGAATGTGGAAGTCTCAGGCATAATGAATACACAACCAGCAGTAGGATTGCTGGATCATATGGTAGTTGTATTTGTAGTTTTTTGCAGGACCTCACTACTGTTTTCTATACAAATGTACTACTTTACATTTCCACCAACAATGCATACGAGTTCTCTTTTCCCTTTATCCTCCTCAACATTTTTTCTTTTTTTGTCTTTTTTATAATAGTCATTGAACAGGGCTGAGAAGATATCTCATTGTAGTTTTGATTTGCATTTCCCTCATGATTAGCATTTGAGCATTTTTTAACATACTTGCTTGGCCATTTATATGTCTTCTTTTGAGAAACCTCTATTTAGATATTTATTTGTTATTTGCTGTTGAGTTGAATTTCATTTATATTCTGGATATTAGTTCCTTGTTGAAAGAAGTTTGCAAATATTTTCTTCCATTCTGCAAGTAATATCTTCATTCTGTTGGTTGTTTCCTTTGCTATGCAAAGCTTTTTAGTTTGATATAATTTGTCTATTTTTGATTTTGCTGCCTGTGCTCTTGAGATACTGTTCATACAATTTTTGCCCAGACCAATGTCCTGAAGCATTTTCTTTGTGTGTGTGTGTGTGTGTGTGTTTTTCCAGTAGTTTCATGGTTCAGGTCTTACATTTAAGTCTTTAATCTGCTTAGAATTAGTTTTTTAATGTGGTGAGAGGTAGGGGTCCAGTTTTATTATGGTGTTCATAGTTGTTCAGTTTTCCCAGCACTATTCATTAAAGAGACAGACTGTCCTTTCCCCATTGTACATTCTTGCCACTGTTGAAAATCACTTGGCTGTAAATATGTGATTTTTTTATGAGTTCTCTATTCTGTTCCATTGGTCTATGTGTCAGTTTCTATGCCAGTACCATGCTGTTTTGGTTACTATAGGTCTGTAGTATATTTTCAAGTCAGGTGTGATGCCTCTAGCTTTGTTCTTTTTGTTCTAGATTGTTTTGGCTATTTGGGGTCTTTTGTGATTTTATACAAATTTTAAAATTGTTTTTGCTATTTCTGTGAAGAATAACATCGCTATTTTGATAGGAATTGCATTGAATCTGTAGATTGCTTTGAGTAGTATGATCATTTTAACAATATTAATCCTTCCAATCTATGAGCATGGGATGTCTTTTCATTTTTTGGTGTCTTTAAAAAAAATTTTTTTATCAGCGTTTTATAGGTTTTCTTGCAGAGCTAAAATCTTTTATCTCCTTGGTTTAATTTATTCATAGGTATTCTAGGTATTTTATTTTGTTTTTAATAGCTATTATAAAATGGATCGCTTTCTTGTTTTTTTTGGTCAGTTCATTTGTTGCTAGCGTATAGAAACATTACTGATTTTTGTATGTTGACTTTGTATTCTAGAACATTATTAAATGTATCAGTTGTAAGAGCTTTTGGTAGAGTCATCACATTTTTCTACATATAAGATCATGTCATCTGCAAACAGGGACAGTTTGACTTTCTTCTTTTCCAATTTGGATTTCCTTTCTTTCTTAGGTTTAATTGCTCTGGCTAGAAGTTTCAGTATTATATTCAATAATAGTGGTGGCAGTGGACATTCTTATCTTGTTTGAGTTCTTTTTTTTTTTTTTTTTGAGATGGAGTTTCATTCTTGTTGCCCAGGCTGGCATGCAATGGCACAATCTCAACTCACTGCAACCTCCGCCTCCTGAGTTCAAACGATTCTTCTATCTCAGCCTTCTGGGTAGCTGGAATTACAGGCGCCCACCACCATGCCCGGCTAATTTTTTGTATTTTTAGTAGAGATATGTTTTTACCATGTTGGCCAAGATGGTCTTGAACTCTGGACCTCGGGTAATCCGCCTGCCTGGGTCTCCCAAAGTACTGAGATTACAGGTGTGAGCTACCGCACCTGGCCGTCTTGTTTGAGTTCTTACAGAAAAGCTCTCAGCTTTTCCCCATTCAGTATGATCTTAACTATGGGTTTGTCATATATGGCCTTTATTGTATTGATGTATGCTCCTTCTATACCTAATTTGTTGAGGGCTGTTTTCACAAAGGGGGTTATTTTTTTTCAAATGTATTTTCTCTATATATTGAGATGATCATATGGTTGTTGTCCTTCATTCTGTTGATGCCATGTCTGTAGTGCAGTTCAAATCTGATGCTTGTTGATTTTCTGTCCAGGTAATCTGTCCAATGTGGAGAGTGGAGAGTGGGGTGTTGTAGTTCCTAATTATTATTATATTAGAGTCTATTCCTTCATGTAAAACTAATATTATTTGCTTTATGTATCTGAGTGCTCCTGTTTGGGGTACCGATATATTTGCAATTTATTATATTCTCTTGATGAATGTATCCCTTTATCATTATATAATGACCTTCTTTGTCTCTATTAGTCTGTTCTTAAGTTGCTATAGAGAAATACCTGGATCAGGGTAATTAAAGAAAATAGTTTTAATTGGCTCGTGGTTCTGTTGACTGGACAAGCATGGTGCCAGCATTTGCTCCTGGTGAGGGCCTCAGGAAGTTCCCAATCATGGTGGAAGGTGAAGGGAAAGCCAGTGCATCACGTGGCGAGAACAGGAGCAAGAGAGAAGTGGGGAGGCACCACACACTTTTAAACAACCAGATCTCAGAGTGAGAACTCAGCCATTGCCAAGGGGATGACATGAAGCCATTCATGAAGGGTCTGCCTCTATGATCTAATCACCAGGCCCCACCTCCAGCATTGGCAATCCCATTTCGACATGACATTTGGAGGGGACAAACAACCAAACAATATAATTGTCTCTTTTTATAATTTTTGACTTAAAGTCTACTTAATTTAATTTAAGTATAGCTACTCCTGCTTAATTTTGGTTTCTGTTTGCATGGAATATCTTTTTTCATCCTTTCACTTTCAATCTATGCATATCTTTATTGCTAAGTATTTTATTATTTTCGATGCTATTTTAAATGAAATTGTCTTCTCACTTTCCTTTCTGATTATTTATTGTTTGTGTGTAGAGATACTACTGACTTTTGTGGGTTAATTTTACAGTTTTGCTGAGTTCATATATTAGTTCTAGAGGTTTTGTAAATTGGAGATAAGCATTCATTTTTAAAAGTAGGCAAATATTTTAGATGTAACTTAGAGTGAAAATCTCCCATGGAATTTATATATTGAAGTATACATTAGTATATGAGTTAAATACTAGCACAAGCAATAATTGTGAATGCTCCTAATTTTATTAACAGAAATATTAAGAATTTCCACATAAATAAATTTGAAAATATATTGAAATTTAATGGGGCTATTAAGAGTGAGTGTATTAATTAGATAGCTGAGGTAGACATTATATTCTTTTTGAATCCACAAGTGTTTATGACATTTTAATTATAATAAATGGTAGAATAATAGATTACATGACTTCATAATTCTAATTAAAAAAAATTAAACAAAGGAAGGTTTCACTTTGAGAGTCTTCACATTTGGTGGACAAGAGTGAAAAATAATGTGAACTTTGCACTTCACCATTTTATAAGAGGAAAACCCCCCAAATTCTAAAAAGATACATGATGAATCATCTTCAATGTAGACATAAAACATATGAGGAAAATAACATGATGGAGCAAACTGATGTACACCCTAAATATTTTCTTTATTCACTGCAAAGTGAAACTGTATTTATGGTTGCAGATGTGAAATTTGGTGACCACAGAAGCATCATGGAAACTCTGTAGTAAGAAATTATCATTTATGTACTATAAGGTCAAACTTTTAAAATGTGACTGTCAACATTTTAAATAATAAAATTATATTAATATGAAATTAATAATTAAAATTATTTGATAACATCTCAGATTTAGTCTTATGACCTTGCAGTTTATTATATATAATTAAAATACCTACTTTGGGCTTAACCTTGGCCAATATTGATTTTAACATGCACTCATTCTCCATTTGGTTAAGGTATTCAATAGATTTACTTCTGTATTTTGTGGTTGGTTGTGTTTGAATAGGCTGTATAAGTGACCTGAGAGTAGAATCTGGAGTAGCTTAATTTGATAACGTTGTTAGGGACCATTAGAAAAATGAAGGTCTTATAAGGAAGGATGGTGTATATGAAGTGTCATGTCATAGAACAGTAACATAAGAGGTAAATTTTATTTCTCTGCAGTTTACCTAGGGCTAATCTTGAGGCTCACTATGATTGGTAAGTTGTCTATTTAAGTGTGACACTTTAGGGAAAAAACAGATCTATATCTATGGCTATGTCAGTATGTATATCTGTATAAGCTAGATAATGTGTGTCTTATAAGACAATGCTAAATTCAGTGTTGATATACAGGATAAATATAAAATATGATAATATTTTTTTATTTACTTAAAAAAGAACACCTCACTATATTAGGGAAATTACAAAGTGAACCAATAAAAGTTTTAGGCTTTGAGTGTGATTTTAAAATATAAGTCAGGTCTGTGCAATTGCTAGATTACCATGGTATATGTGGTGGTCACGTAATAGGATAGATTCAGATACAAATTTTAATGTAAAAATTAATGTAATTTTGCTTGGCAACAATACTTAAATCCATTACTTAGTTTAATATGGTGTTTCAATCAAATTATAAAGCTGATATCGTTTGCAGTGTGCCATCTAATGGAAGTTATTTTACAGTAAACTGTAGGTAACATGGAATCTTTGTGAAGTGCCATCTTGTCTCCCTTTCATACATATGTGCATGTGTGCTTAACCACACACACACACACACACACACACACACACACCTGCAATGGTTTTAGTTTCCATGGACTAATCCCACGATTTGTACAAAATTTCCAAATTAAATAAAAAGAGCTTCCTTGGCCAAGATCAAGTATATACAGTGGTAATCTTCTGTATGCAAAAATCCTAATAATAGATCTCTGTAGTCTATCACTTAGTGCACTCTAATTCCAAGGTGTGTTTGCTTCACAAGGTTAGGGACAGTTCTGCACAATTTCATTTTATTTAGTCATTTTTCATTTACATTGCATGCTCAAAGTGTAACTAACTTTTACATTCATATAAAGTATTGATTTACTTGTGAATAAAAACAATTGCCCCCGGATAGATTCCATGCCAATTGCCCCCAAAAGATGTCCATGATCTAATCCAGGAAACCTGATAGTATGTTACTTTATATGGCAAAAGGAACTTTGCAAATGGTTCAAGTTAAGGATCTTGAGATGGAGATATTATCCTGGATTACCTGTGTGGGCCCAATGTAATCACAGCAGATCCTTGTAAGAAACAAGAAGTTCAGAGTCAGAGAGAGAGATTAGAAGATGCTCTGCAGCTGGCTTTGAAGATGAAAGATGGGGTCATGAGCTAAGGAATGTAAGTGGCCTCTGGAACTTAGCAAAGAAGAGGAAGCAGATTCTCCTGTAGAGGCTTTGGAAGAAACTAGTCTTGTCAGCAGTTTGATTTTAGCCCACTAAGAGTAATTTTGGACTTCTGACCTCCAGAACTATACAATAATACATTTTTGTTGTTTCAAGACACCAAGTTTATTATAATTTATAACTGCAGAAAATTTGTGGTAACAGCAGCCTTAGGAAACCAATACAACCCCCAAATCTTTATGTGACTTGGGACTCATGTAATAGCTGTGCTCTAATATAACTCAGATGTGAAATAATGTTTCATTCTTTTTTCAGTTGTAAGGAGAAATAGGCATAACTTGGGTTTTTATCTTTAATTATTGCTCTAGTCAGTAACATGTACCATATTTCAATAATATAATCATTCTATCATAATGTATCATCATAGGTGATATATTCATTTAACAAAGAGAATTCCCAGTTTACTAAGAGTTAACTTTACACACAGGTGATCTCATCATTTCACAGTCTATGGAGGAAAGCAAATATCTGTGCAGCAAAATTGCCTATGTGTGGCAAACAGAATTATGAAAAGTGTTCCCTAGGAAGATAGAGAAAGGAATGATTTTTTATCTAATGCTTGGGCTCAAGAAAAGCTTCACAAGAGCAGGGAAGGGAAAGAAGAAGACGTAATATAGTACAAGCAAGCTTACAGATCCTTAAGATAGCAAGTCCACACTGCTTCCGTCAAGGCCTGTCTAATCATGTGGTTTTCTTCAGTGAAGCCATGTTACCTACAAGATAATAAACAGAAGACGTAAAGAGCAAATCCCTCTATGACTTTTCTCCTTTCTTTTGTAGTGGAATAGTGCTTAGACTCAAGCAAGAGGAACTTGTATCCTGGACACTGTAAGCTGGACCCATTCTGGCCCTTCTTTAGTTCTGATTTTTCCCAAGCATAGGTTACATCTGGGACCAAGGACTGGTGACCACCCTGCAGCTGTGCCTTCTTTTAGGCTGTGCTTGAGGCACTCAGGACCCCATAATTCTATCCACCAAAAATGGCCTTGAGCCTGCTTCCTGAGCCTGTGCTGGCCTCCTCCATAGCTCTGTCCTTCCATGAGTAGACTGTTTGCCAGTGTGCTTTCCCTTAGACCTAAGGGATGGCCCAGAAACGGCACTTCTCAGGAAGTGTGAATGGAGCTTAATTTTGCAGGCTGCAGTGTCCAATCATGTGTGAGAGAAAACCCTCACATTAAGAGAAGGAGCCAGGGGAAGAAGAGAAGTGGGGCTGGCCGGAGTATGGAACCTGTCTCTCCACACATTACTGAGCACTGCCTTGAAGCCTTAAGGAATGTAAGAATTCTAAATTCCAGTGTTGCCTCCACGTTGTTAAGACTGTTTATTTGTAAATGGAGGAGGCTAGAGCATATTTTATTTAACAGTAGCTTCGTTTGATTTATACCTTTTAAATACTTAAACATGTAGTGTGTAGACCTCATTTATGTTTTTACTGAGTCCTGCAAATGTTGGAGATGAGTCTTTTCTCAAGGATTGTTTCTCTGTCTTTCTCAGTCATTCCATGTACTCAACCAACCCAGTGATTTACAGATTCTACATCTTTCCATGCCTCTTGCTGCTTCTGCATGTTACTTACTTTGCCAGGAAGACCCTTCTCTCCTTTTCAATTTAAGAACCTGACACACATTCTTCAAGACCCAAAACAAAAATGATCTTTGACTTCCTCCAGTCAGAATTAAGTACTTCTCTGTTGGTGCTCCTTTCACTCCTTTTAGTCCTAGTACAGTTTTTATATCCCTGATTAGAATGTGAGGTCCTTGGTGAAAAGCATCACCTTTCATTCATTTCTGTATTCCCATTGCCTGGCACATAGCCAGCATTAGTACTTTGTGTTTCTCACGTGTATTATTGGAGTGAGGTGAAAATCACATAGGTTTCTTCTTTGTCTTCGTCCCAGTAGAAAACATCAACAGTAGATACATGGGTCATTAAGGCTAAAGAAAATAAACTTTATAAATGAAGTCCCCACAGGTTCAAAGTGCATTTCTCTCTGGTGAAACTGCTGAGAGCATGATTTTGTCTTAAGGCTGAAGTAGGGGTGGCAGCCCTACATTCTTTTCGCAAATCTAAGTACATTTACCATTTGGCTGCATGGAACATTGTGCACCCCATGCAATCCTAAATGAGCCAACCAGAGAGCACCACAGAACATGAGAAGAGACAATTCCAGTCTTAACCTCAGGAATGAAGGTTGGGGGCCTGACTCTGGTGTGCTTCCTGTGGGGGTTAGGGAAAGAACATGCACGGTCCACAAAATCCTGGATTTTATTTCTGGTACATCCATCATGCAGTGTGTGAGGGAGTTATGAGTGGTAAATCTGTGTCTTGTTTCAGAGAAACAATAATTGCAACCAGTGGCAGCAATTTCTGCGGTCTCAATCACTCCAACCACATAATCACTTCCCTTACAGGTAGGGGGGAAAGGATGTAGAAGAAAATTAATGAGTGAAGAGTAGAGAGACACAAAATACTTCCTCCAACCCTTGCTGAGTTGTGAAGGCAAAGGATGTTTTCTGGGGTGTGAGAAAGAGATTAAGTATAATCTCCGAGGGAATTAGGTATAATCCCCTAAAGTAAAGACAGGTAAACAATATGGTTTTGTTAAATAATCTATTGTTGTCATGACTGACAAACCTTGTATGAGACGCACCAGGAAGCTAATTTTTGTAGATTATTTCAAAGTACTCCCTTACTTCTGGCTTTCAGTTGGATTTGGCAATAAAAGGTTTTCCGTAGACAACTGTAATCCAGGGGAGCTCAAGAGAACCTGGAATCTGAAGATACAGATCCTATAATTACTAGCCTTTGGCTACTGTGGAAGCCCAGGGGTCTTCGGCTCACCGAGTGAGAATCCAGGAACAGAGACATCTCACAGCAATCTCTAGATCCCTTCACATTGCACTTGTTTCCTGATTCATTGACTGTTGTTTTACTCCTATTCCTTCACACCCTTATTTTCTTACTTATCTTTCTAATTTATCTTCCTTCATTTGTATGTACTTTCCTAGGCTACTTTGATTTCTATCTTGGTCACTTTCGTGTAGAATTTCCTAGCACTTTATCCCTTGCCTCAGATACTTCCTGGAGTTCTGTCTTCCTTGTTTCTTACCTCTTGCTCCCAGCATACACCTTGTGTTCCTCAGCAGGCTGCCCCTGCTCCTCTCCACTGGCCACATTGTCTGACTCTTTATTATCTTACATCCTTTGCTTCATGGAAATAATTGACTCAATGCTTAACTTTCCAATATTGAAGTCTCTTAATGTAAAACATAAACAATTCAGGTGAATGAATGTCATAATACTTTAAAAGTATAGGCATACCTTGTTTTACTGCACGTTATTTCACTTTGCAGGTATTTTTTAAAATAAATTGAAGTTTTGTGACAACCTTGTATCAAACAATCTATTAGCATCATTTTCCGACAGCATGCTCTCACTTCATGTCTCTGTGTCACATTTTGACAATTCTCACAATATTTAAAACTTTTTCATTATTATTATATCTGTTATGATGATCTGTGATCAGTTATCTTTGATTTTACTCCTGTAATTATTTTTTGGGAGGGCACGAACCACACCCATAGAACATGGCAACCTTAATTGATTAATGTTGTATGTGTTCTGACTGCTCCACCAATCAGCCTCCCCCCACATCTCTCTCCCTCACCTCAAGCCTCCCTACAGTGGCCTTTAAGTGTTCAAGTGAAATGAGTCACATGTCTCTCACTTTCAACAAGAACTAGAAATGATTAAGATCTGTGAGGAAGGCATGTCAAAACCCAAGGCAGACCAAAAGCTATGTCTCTTGCACCAGACAGCCAAGTTGTGAATGAAAAGGTAAAGATCTTGAAGAAAATTCAAAGTACTACACCAGTGAACACACATTGATAAGAACATGTAACAGCCTTATTAGTGATACAGAGAAAGCTTAAGTGGTCTGCATCAAAGATCGAACCAGCCACAACATTCCCTTCAGCCAGCATTCCCTTACTGTAGAGTAAGACACTACCTCTGATTCTGTAAAGGCCGAGAGAGAGGCAAGCAAACTGTAGAAGAAAAGGTGGGAGCTAGCAGTCTTTAGGTCTGCCCGCTATTCTCTCCTCTGCATCTTGATTGTCCTTTCTATTCAACAAGCACATTTATATGCATTTTTGCATTAATCTTCACTTTACATTTGGGTCAACCTATTACAGTATAGTAAAAGCCTGTGCAGTCATCTAAAAAAATTATAAGTAACCTAGATTAAAGAATATTAGCCATTGCCTACATAATAAACTGATTTTGGAGATTGCCAAAATTGTGCCAAGAAGGTTGTAATCTTCCCTTACCTTGCTTATGTAGTCGCCTAAAGTATTTTGTGTTCTAAAGAATAGTACTTGGAAAAAAACAAATTTACATGTTTTGAACTAAGCCGATCTTTTAATGTGATGAGTGAGATCTGAGAATGTCTCAGATTCTCAGATCTCTAAGACAATGTCTTATACCACAATGTCTAATCCAAGGTTTCATACTATGTTGGAGTATTGACTGGACATCTGAAATGAGAATGAAAGAGGGAGGAAGAATAAGAGATACTTATCTTAATCTTTTTAGAAGGGAATGTGGCATGGGAAAGTAAAAGAAAGAGAGTCTGAGAAAAATACAAGAATAAGATGGGAAAAAACAATCTGGTAATGATATTTTTCATTTATTTGTGGAAGACATATTTACTATCTGTTGAGTGCCAGGAATCATGTTAGTCCTGGAATACACTGATGATTTAAAAAATAATTAAAAACAACTAAACTTGTATAATACTTCTTATGGGTCAAGATACAGAGTACAAGCTTTAAAATATTAAATAATTTTATCTGCATAATGACACTATGAGGTAGGTACTCTTACGGTCTCCATTTACAAAGAGGAAATGCGGGATAAACAAGTTAGGTACCAAGAATCATAGAGCCAGTGAGTGGCAGAGCTGGGATTTGATTCCAGGCAGCCCCACTCTGGAGCCCTTAGTCATCACAATACTCTCTTGACCATTTTTTTCTCTTTTTTTGAGACAGAGTCTCACTCTGACACCAGGCTGGAGTGCAGTGGTGTGATCTTGGCTCACTGCAACCTCTGCCTCCCAGGTTCAAGCGATTCTCCTGCCTCAGCCTCCTGAGTAGCTGGGACTACAGGCGTGTGCCACCATGCCTGGCTAATTTTAGTATTTTTAGTAGAGACAGAGTTTCACCATGCTGATCAGGCTGGTCTCGAGCTCCTGACCTCATGATCCACCTGCCTCAGCCTCCCAAAGTGCTGGGAATACAGGCGTAAGCCACGGCGCCCAGCCTGTGTTGACCTTTTTTGAGGGTCTTAGTCTATAAGCATTGTAAATGTAATGTAAATGTAGTGAAAGAGATGGCAAATTTGTAAGAAAAATTATTAGCCACAGATGCATAATTCTATATTATTGAATAGAAAAGTGTCCATGTTTTATGTGAGCTGCTGAAACCTACCATATGAATTTCTAAAGCCATTGATACAGCTGGGATGTTAATTATAGTTGTGCTGCAATGAAAGATAATGTGGAATTATTTCTTTGCAGCAAGCGTGCAACTTGTAATCGTGTCCCAGGTTTTTAAAAGAATTAAAGTAATGTCTCTGAAATATTGCCTGATTTGAAAAAGCATAAATTAAGACACAAATCTCTGCCTGGAAAGACATCTTATTATCAGCTTTAAGACCTTTCTTTTCTAAAAGAGTGAAATATTTTTTAAATGAGAAACTTTCTGGATTTTGGTTTGTAAGTAAACAGACTGAAGGGGGAAAAAAGTTTCTTTACGTAGAAATAAGGAATTCTTCAGAAGACATCCTCTTTTTCTTCTTTAATTCTTTACCTCTTTGCTTCCACTCAGTTTAACTGTTCCTGAAATACAGACCTGCTCTTCTGTCTCCTCCTCTATAAAGCTGCCTTGATCCTTCCTGCCCTTAGGTTGATCCTGTAGCTTTTCTCCATGCTTGTGCCTATACCCTCAGTGTAGCTTTAGCATTACCAGTGCATCTGCCTAATTGACCACTAATTTTTGGTACATCTGTATTTTTTTTTGGAATGTGAGCCCGTTGAGAGTAAGGACTGTATTACACTAGTCTGATAGAGTGAGTGACACACTGTTCACTGGTGCATCTACCTAATTTACCAATAATTTTTGGTACATCTGTTTGTTTTTTTCTGGAATGTCACCCCCTGGATAGTAAGGACTTTATTATATTAGTCTGATAGAGTGAATGACACATTGTGCTTATTAAAATACTGAATAATTATAGCATGAAAATATTTTCTAGTAGGGAATAATGCTATTTCAATTAGAAAAAGCAGATGCATTGCTCCTCAGAAATATAAAGATTGTCACCAATTAATTTTTACCATTTTATAGACAATATTGTTTTATAGTAGAGGATCAGAAAAATGTAACCATAAACTTTATAAGTTATGCAGAGGAGAGATTGAGGGAATCAGGATGGAAAGAAAACAAGGCTGAATCACAAAATTTAAAAACTGGCCAGAACCTTAATAAAAAATAAGAAAGGGAAGAAAATATATTCTTTTGGATACCTAACAATTGAGATATATTCATTTCATTTTATTATCATCATGACCTGAATTGGGGATTCATCTATTTTACAATGTGGATGCTGACGTGCAGCAGGGTTGTAACTCATAAAAATACTAACTAGAGAGAACCACTTTTAACAACCTGGAATTTATTTTCAAACTTATTTGTATGTGTATGTTTTAGGATTGAGATCATATAATATATATGTTTGCATTCTGCTTTTTTCATTTAATATTTAATTGGGAATAACCTCCAATGTTTTCAATATCCTTTGATAATATACTTTTAACAACTACCTATATTCCATTCATTTACCAATCCATTCATCCATCAACCACTTATGGGACATTACTCTGTGCCAAACAGTGTGCTCTACCTCAGGGATACAAAACCAATAGATAAAGCCGCTGTTCTTATATAACTTGTTTCAAACATACAATTTTTGTGGTTGTAATGGCTAATTTTATTTGTCAACTTGACTGGACTAAGTGATACCCAGATAGTTGATAAAACAGTATTCCTGGAAGTACCTCTTAGAATATAAGAGATGAGCATTTGAATAGGTTGAGCAGGCAAAGCAGATTTCCCTCACTAAAGTAGGCAGGCATCATCCAATCAATTGACTGCATGATTACCACCAAAGGGGAAGAGAAAGGGCAAATTCACCTTCTCTGCTTGAACTGGAACATTCACCATCTCCTGTCCTCCAACATTAGCACTCCTGGTTCTTGGGCCATCAGACTTGACCTGGATTTACACCATTGACCTCCCTGGTTCTCAGGCGATCAGTCTGAATTTCACCACTGCCTTTCCTCACCTTTCAGCTTGCAGACAGCAAATTGTGGGGCTTCATGGCTTCCATATCATATGAGCTAATTCTTTGCAATAAATGTCTTTCTATATGTCAGTTTACAGTATCTTCTATTGGTTCTGTTTCTTTGGAGAACCCTGACTAATATAGGGGCCAGTACTGTTAGGCTAATTCACCATTCATTTCTACCTCCTTCTCCCTTGCCACTTCTAGGAATTGAGTCTGGAAAAGAAATACTTTTAGCACTTTTCTTTTAACTAGACTAAGCAATGTAACTCAATTATGGCCTGTGGAATTTAAGTTGAAGTCTAGTACTGGATTTCTGGGAAGTTTTTGCTTAAAAAAAACCAGACTGATGTGAAGTTTGCAGGTGAAAGAGAACTCAACCATGATATCTAAGATGACAGAAACAGAATTGCAATGTCAGAAGATGTTAGTTCTCATCCATCTTTATTTTCTTCAGCATTTGAAATAGGTAGCTATTTTTTAATTCAAAAAGTGTGTCAAGAATTTATGTAAATTACAGTAAAATTCTAGCCAATAAGTATGATATTGTTTATTAGAAAAAAGCAAAACTGTAAGTTCTCAGAAGATAAATGCCAGTGAAAGCAATTGTATCCATCGATTACGGTAGCTTCTTATGCCTTTTTTAAATTTTTATTTTTTGAGACAGACTGTCTCTCCGTTGCCCAGGCTTGTGGGTGCAATGGTGCAACCTTGGCTTACTGCAACCACAACCGCCCTGGCTAAGGGTGACTCTCCCACTTCAGCCTCTCTGGTCACTGGGTCTACAAGTATGTGCCACCATGCCTGGCTAATTTTTGTAAAGGCAGGGTTTTGCCACGTAGCCCAGGCTGTTCATGAACTCCTGGGCTCAGGAGATCCACCCACCTTGGCCTCCCAAAGTGCTGTGATTACAGGCATGAGCCACCGTGCTACACCAATCCCTTTTATTTTATAAGTGGTTATCAAGTAAGTTTAGCAAAAGTCAGAAGACCTGGCATGTTAAGTGCTCTGTAATTTGCAAAATCCTTCATATAAAATGTGTGAATCCTGCTGACAGGTTGGAATGGGTCTTTTCTTTTGAACATACTCTTAGCTGGTTTTGAACAATGGAGTGTATATTGAAGTGGCAATTAACTCTTCTATGTAGAAGGCAGACTTTTTTTCTTTGGGAATTGTTTTCTAGAACCCTAAACATGACCTAATTAGAAGTACAAACCATATCAAAGGAATTTAAATAATCTCTGTCCAATCAATTACAGAAGACTGTGCCAAGTGAATTCCCCTCCTTCTTTAATCCATTCTCATTCCAGTGTAAAGCTCTTTCATCCTAGTAAGAACTCTGACTTTTTCCCCTTAACCAGAAAGGAACTTTCTCATTCCACATCTTCCTTATACCACTGCGCATTCAGCTACTATGAATACTTGAGTAGAGTTGCTGGTGGCCAACCAGCTTACATGTAACTGCCAAAAGAGGACAGAAATAACTGAGCAGTGGCTATACTGATGACTCACTGAAGTCCATTCAAGTGTAAAATCAAGGCAGAAGCAGCTCAGTGCAGATACCGAAATGTGCCAAAAGGTAAGATTTCTAGGAAGTGTATTTTCTTAATGATTATAGGAATTTTAATCCTTTCTCAAATGTCATCATTGCCCTTCATATTTAACTATAACCCGAATTGAGATTGCTTTCTCTGAGGCAAGTGATTTTGAAAATACTGTTGGACAAAGATGAATCAATAGGGCTTATTGTTTGTTGTCTCTGGGCTTACTTTTTTACTTATAGTTTACATAACAGCTTTTCTCCTCAAAAAACCTGTTCCAGTTCTGGGTGCCAAAATCCATATTTATCTTTCTGCTACTGACTAATTCCAACAGTCAGGGGATCTAAAGCATAGCTAATTTTATCCGTATTTGTAAGGGTTCTTCATACACTCAAATGTGGTCCTCCACGTAATCTCACCCCAAACTATTAGTGTCATTGAGTTTCAGTGGTAATTGGCTGAATTCCAGTATATGGCTCATGCAGAATTCGGTTTGCTTTTTTTTTTTTTTCTTTTTTTTTTTGAGAAGGAATCTTCCTCAGTCGCCTGGGCTGGAGTACAGTGGTGCAGTCTGGACTCACTGCAACCTTCACCCTTTGAGTTTAAGCATTTCTCCTGCCTCAGCCTCCCAAGTAGCTGGGACTACAGGCATGTGCCACCATGCCTGGCTAATTTTGTATTTTTAGTAGAGACAGGGTTTCACCATGTTGGCCGTGCTGGTCTCAAACTTCTGACCTCAGGTGATCCGCCCACCTCAGGTGATCCGCCCACCTCAGCCTCTCAAAGTGCTGAGATTACGGGCGTGAGCCAACATGGCCATCCCAATTTGCTTTTAAGACCAATATAAACCAGACACTGAAGAAACTCTTCAAGAAGTTCTATATGTTGTCTGTGAAAATCTTGATTTTATCCTTAATCTCACTGGCAGGGCATGACTGTCCATGTCAGAGGCCTTCAGCTTCTTGACATCTTGATAAAGCAACCAAAAGATTTTTTGAAGAAAAAAAATTTTTTTTTTTTTTTACTCTGTGGATTCTTTTTTTTTTTTTTTGTCCTATCATCATTTAAGATAGCAACCTACAATGAAAGCTTTAAATATTATATGAAATCATGAATATCTTTGATGAGTGATGGTTTCTATAGTGTCACTTGCTATATTTTATACATTCAATAGCTGGAAAGATTTGAAAAGTCATCTGCCTCGATCATCAGACTGAAAGTCAGCAAAAGAAACACCATCGTCATTTTTTTCTATAGCTGTCTTAGAGGTATTCAACAATGACACATTTAGTTAATTGAATCAATAGTGGCATTAATTCTAATTTCAAGTGTGTTGGGGCCAACATAATGTTTAGTACTAAGAGGAAATACCTTTTACTCTAATTTTGCTGGTATTTGAAAATACTTCTGTCCATGATTGTATATATATAATTTCTTGTTGTAATGTAAAATGTAAACATCACAGCCTCCTGTGCTAAACTGGGTCCAATAATGGAGGATCTAAGAGTTCTGTTATCTTCGAGATTGACTGATTGATTGGTTGGTTGATTGATTCATGTATTCATTAAATGAATAATTTATTGAATTCCTTCTGTGTATCAGGCTGTGTCCTTGTAGTGCAATGGTAAGCAAAACTAGATATTCTCTTTGTACTATTGGGGTTTATTCTGAAGTATGGGAGACAGATATTAATCAAATTTATCATAAATTGAAACCATAATAAGAGCAAAAAAAAAGGAGTAATACATGATGTTATGTGATTCCATAATGGGGGATTTCTACTAGTGAGGGAGGTCAAAAAGGGTTCTCCTGAGGACACTATGCCTGAGGTAAGATGTAGAGGATAAGCAGAGTTAACTAGGGGAAGGGGAAGAGGAAAAGGAAGAAGGAACAGACTATGTGAAGAGCTTGTAGAAGGAGGGAGCCCAGCAAGTATGAGGGACTGAAGGAAGACTACTGTGACTGGATTGCAGCAAAGAATGTGGCTTACTGTGAGGTTGGAGAGGATGTCTATCAGCCACTCATGCAGGGTCTTAAAACATTTCATCTTTGCTATAACAGCAATGGGGACTCATTAAAGTTTTCTAAGTAGGTGAAGAAATAATTGGAGGGAGGAGAGTGTACACCTGCCATATGGTTAGAGATTTCTAGGACTATACAAATAATAGAAGGGTAGTAAGTGGAAGACTGTGTTGCTTAATGAAGTTTCCAGAAATGGGTAATGATATTTGTAATTCCAAATCCTACTGCAAGGAACTGTGGCTACAACATTGATGCTACTGCTGCTGCTGATGATAATTTGATGAAGTAGGGTAATCCACATGGCTACGTCTCTGTATTAGTTCATTCTCACACTGATATAAATGAAAAACTCCCTGCGATTGAGTAACTTATGAAGAAAACAGATTTAATTGACTCACGGTTCTGCAGGCTTAGTAGAAAGCATGGCTGGGAGGCCTCAGGACACTTACAATCATAGCAGAAGACGAAGAGGAAGCAAGCACATCTTCACATGGCAGCAGAAAATAGAGTGAAGGGAGAAGTGCCACACACTTTTAAAGCATCAGATCTTGTGAGAACTCAGTCCTTATCACGAGAATAGCAATAAGGAAATACACCCCCATGACCAAGTCACCTCCCATCAGGTCCCTCCCCAACAATGGGAATCTCAAGTTAACATGAGATTTGGGTGAAGACACAGAGCCAAATCATTTGAGTCTCCTTCATGGAGGTCCCCACATATAAGCCTCCGTGTCTTGTTTGTTTGCTTGCCTGCTTGTTTTAATGATTTTTTTTTTCTAGGTCTACATTCTTAAAAAGTAAAGTATAAAAGTAAAAGCAAACTATCTTTGCACCCAACAAAAACAGAGAAACACATACAAATGTAAATATGCCAACAACCTATATATAATTTTATATAAATCATGTCATATTGTAATTTTACAACCTCCTTTACAAACTGGATTTGTAATCAAGGTGTTTTTTGTCAAAGAAATGTATAGCAGCTCCATTTTGATGATTGCATAGTAATCCACTGTAATGTGTGGCCATGATTTATTTAATAGTTTCCTCTTTGATGGACATGTGTGTTACTTCCAATTTTTCCAATTATACAAGACTTGAATGTATCTTCTTGTACATAAATCTTTTTTGCCCATGACTGATTATCTCCTGAGGATAAATTTCTAGATGAGATTTCTGGGTCATGTGGTTTACACATTTAAAATTTCAATACAGAATTATCTGCCCTCCAAAAAGTTTGGAACAATTTAATCTTTATCAGTTTGGGTGATACTGTCCTCTATCCCACACTGTTGCCAAGACTGGGTAGATTTATTTTGTTAAGATTATTATTTTTTGCCTTTATAAAAGGTTACAGGTGATACCTTTTGACTGTTTTCATTTATCTTGTTTTTTTACTCAATGTCATTGTTCTCAACATTTCCATGTTCCATTTGGTGCATTCTATTTATGAATTCATCTAAAATAGCTAAAGAATCTTAAAACATTTCAATGATTAATATAACATACCCTTTTATTGAAATCATCCTTTTAATTCAAGTACAGTTTGATTATTTTTGTGGAACTAGACACGATTAACATTATAAAGACATTTTTTCCTTAATGTTCTTAAGCATAGTTCTCTTTTTCTCAAGAACTGTTTAGTTCACAATTTTTTTTTGTCAAAAAGTATTAATAGACTTTATTTTTTAGAAAACATATAGGTTTACAGAAACATTTTGCAGAAACAGGGAGCTCCCATATGCCCACCACTCTCCCTGCACAGTTTTCCCTGTTATGTTTTGAATTAGTGTGGTACATTTGTTATAACTGATTAACCAATATTAACACTATTATTACGTATAGTCCATAGTTTATTTTAGGGTTTACTCTTTGTATTGTACATTCTACAGTTTTTGGAAGTGTACAATGTCATGTATCTACCATTACAGTTTCATACAGAGTAGTTGTATAGCTCTAAAAGTATCCTGTGCTCCTCTTGTTAATCTCTCCTCCTTCCCTCACTCCCTGCCTTACCCCGGGGAGCCATTTACTTTTTTTTTTTACTGGCTTTACAGTTTTGCTTTTCCCAGAATATTATATATTTTGAATCACATGCATGTAGCCTTTTTATACTGGCTTCTTTCACTTAGAAATATGTATTTAAGTTCCCTCCATGTCATTTCTTGGCTTGATAGCTTATTTCTTTTTATTGCTGAATAATTCCAAGCCACAGCTTATAGGTCTGTTTATCTATTAAAGAACATCTTGATTCCTCTCAAGTTTTGGAAATTATGACTATGATTGCTAGACATTTGTGTTCAGGTTTTTGTATGGGTATAAGTTTTCAAATCATTTGGATAAAGTACAATTTATGGATCATATGATAAGACTATGTTTAGTTTTGCAAGAAACTGTCAGACTGTTTTCCAAAGGGCTGTGCAATTTTCTATTTTCATCAAGAATGAGAGTTCCCATTGCGCCATTTTCTTACTCTCAGGTTTTGCCACTGTTTTGGATTTTAGCCATTCTGATAGGTGTGCAGTAGTAGCTCATTGTTTTAATTTGCAGTTCCCTAATGACATATCACATTGAGCCACTTTTCATCTGCTTATTTGCCATCTGTAATATTTGTGTGTGTGGTATCTATTCAAATATTGTAACTTTTTAAAAATTAGATTTTTTTATTCTTTTCCTACTGTTGTATTTTAAGAGTTCTTTGTATTTTGGATACAAGTCCTTTATCAGATATGTGTTTTGCAAACATATTCCCCAGTATATGACTTGCATTTTCATTGTCTTAACATTGTCTTTTGATGAACAGAAGTTTTTAATTTTAATGACTAACATCAAGTTTTTCTTTTATGGATAGTGTTTTTCATGTTGTATCTAAAAAGTGACTGCCAAATCCAAGATCATATATTTTTTTCCTTTATTATCTTACAGGAATTTTATAGTTTTGTGTTTTATATTTAGATCCATGATCCATTTTTAGTTGATTTTTTGGTTAAAGGTGTAAGATCTATGTTTAATTTTTCTTTTACATAAGAACATTTAATTTTTCAAGCACCACAAATGGTTTTTTGTCCACAATTGGACAAAATTTGTCCTTCAACCAACCCCCATGTTATTGATACCAAGACATAAATGTGGTTATTGATTTAAGTGCAGATATGAATGTTTAGCTAGCTGATTAGTCTACATGAAAGCAATAAAAGTGACTACTGTGTGTATACTAGGAGTCTTTTATTTAGGATAGAGATCCCTGGCAGCAACACTTGCATGTTGCTTAATTTGAATAGAACCAGTATGTTGTTTTGAACACATAAAGGATTACTCACAAATTGGTGCAAAATTACAAATGTGCTTAGAGGAGAAATTCTGTTTTCTGACATCTCCCCTCTCTTTCTTGGTCCTTCTTACATCATTTCATTTTACTCAAGTCTGATCCTTGTCTTTGTTGGCTTGCAGTGAACTGCATTCACTGTTTGATGCTGGAGGCAGAGTTTTCAGTTAGATGCCTGAGCTCCTCCTGATCCTTACCCTGAGAGAGAAGTTCTAGTCCCAGTATTACAATTTGTAGGAATACATCAAAGATACATTTTTAAATGCCTTCTTTAACTTAGAATAAATAAGTTGGAAGCATTTCTCTTAGTTCTAAAGCTTTGATATGGCTTACAATGGAATAAAAAAGTCATAGGAGTTTCAGTTGCTTTTACTGATTTTCTTCTAATAATTCTGTGATTTGATGCCACAGTGACAGGGATCAAAAACGTACTTATAATTAATGATGCTTTCCATTGATTTGAAAACAAAATTTATTTTTAATTCCTCCAGCTCCTTGGTTAAATTACCATCTTGCACACAACCTCCTTTCCAATATAAATGAATTGAAAATATCAATTTAAAAAATAATTTAAAGCCATATAACAACATATAACAACATGCTTATTTTGGCCCTAATTTTACTAGCCTGTTTTAACCCACATTATAAAAAGAAAAAACATAAAGCAGATGGATTAAATATTATAAATGTATTTTATAACATTTTGAGTATTTAAAAATTATATTTGGAATCACTGAGCTATTTCTTAGTATTTAAATATCTGCTATTAAATTTTTTTAGTCCTAAATACGTTAACTTTTTAATGAGATTTTGTAAAAAAAAATTACCTTTCACACAGAAGAAACTAGCCACTTGAAATTATACTAGTATCCTCTTTATAATTCATAAAGAAGCTGAGTAGATTTTCTGTAGTATCATTTGAAATATTTGTTTTCCACTATGTTCTTACCACAATTACCCCTGGTTTCTATTTCAACTCACCTAGACTATGTTTATAATCACTTCATGATGTCCTCACTTGAGTCATTTCCTTCACTGTTTTGCCCTACATTCTACAACACTATTTGATCTTCCACAAATGCTACCCTGCTCATATTATTATAGGAGCCATTCTTTATTGTTTTATATAAATACTATGGATTTGGAAAAAATACTGGTTACTATCTTTGTGATTTTTAGACACATGCTTCATTTTATAATAAAGACATTAAAATACCCAAGTTGAAGTATTACCAGAAAACTCATAAAAGTTGAGGTTGTGATTAAAATAAAATAATGCATATTCTCTTTATGCTTCTCATCTGCCTAAGAAATAAAGTTCTAAATTCTTAACTTTGCACCTAAAATCAACCAAAATTTGTTCTCAGACAACCTGTCAGCACTTACATTGATTCACCTACATGTGGCTGGCATTTTAGCCAAAGTCTGCTCAGAACTTTTCTATCCTGTCTTTGGCTTTTCTATTTCTGTACATTCACCTCTATTTATATTTCTGCTGCCTGGAACTTTTTATCTCCTCTCCCTTCATCATTTGTTGAAATGCTACCAATCCATTAAAGTCAACTAACAGCATATCCCCTGATTCCTGATTAAATGTAAACAGCCTAAAATGACCCTTTTTCTTTCTGAGATTTGTGGGGCTCTGAGATTTTCACTTTCTTATGACACTTAACAGTTATTGCTTTGGATAATAGTTACTTCTGGTTTTCTGACTATAAGGTACTCAATAGCAAGGCCAGTATTATACTTATGCATGTTTATGGCACTTAGAACTACATCAGACACAAAGAAAGCTTTCTACAACCACTTGGTGATTTAATGTATTATTTAGCTTTTAATATTCATTAATATCCTATTATTTCAAGATTATCTCTCATAGAGATCAATCTTTTTCTCATTAAATCATTAAAAATTGGCAAAATCTAGTATAATTGTGTTTTTCCTACAATGGCTCAAAGGGACCTACCATACCATTTCAGCAATGCAGATTACATATCACCTTGAGTATTTAAAAATTATTATTGTTTAGAAAACTAGTTCAAAGTGACTAACAGCAGAAATGTTTCCTACTTTTTAAGAGTTTCACAAATCTACTCCTGTTCAGGAAGAAACTGAGGCATTACTACTAAGTATTTCATGTTTTTATTTTTATTTTTAATTTTTATTTATTTATTTTTATTATTATTATACTTTAAGTTCTAGGGTACATGTGCATAACGTGCAGGTTTGTTACATATGTATACTTGTGCCATGTTGCTGTGCTCCACCCATCAACTCGTCAGCACCCATCAACTCGTCATTTACATCAGGTATAGCTCCCAATGCAATCCCTCCCCCTTCCCCCCTCCCCATGATAGGCCCCGGTGTGTGATGTTCCCCTTCCCGAGTCCAAGTGATCTCATTGTTCAGTTCCCACCTATGAGTGAGAACATGCGGTGTTTGGTTTTCTGTTCTTGTGATAGTTTGCTAAGAATGATGGTTTCCAGCTGCATCCATGTCCCTACAAAGGACACAAACTCATCCTTTTTTATGGCTGCATAGTATTCCATGGTGTATATGTGCCACATTTTCTTAATCCAGTCTGTCACTGATGGACATTTGGGTTGATTCCAAGTCTTTGCTATTGTGAATAGTACCGCAAAAAAACATATGTGTGCATGTGTCTTTATAGCAGCATGATTTATAATCCTTTGGGTATATACCCAGTAATGGGATGGCTGGGTTATATGGTACATCTAGTTCTAGATCTTTGAGGAATCGCCATACTGTTTTCCATAATGGTTGAACTAGTTTACAGTCCCACCAACAGTGTAAAAGTGTTCCTATTTCTCCACATCCTCTCCAGCACCTGTTGTTTCCTGACTTTTTAATGATTGCCATTCTAACTGGTGTGAGATGGTATCTCATTGTGGTTTTGATTTGCATTTCTCTGATGACCAGTGATGATGAGCATTTTTTCATGTGTCTGTTGGCTGTATGAATGTCTTCTTTTGAGAAATGTCTGTTCATATCCTTTGACCACTTTTTGATGGGGTTGTTTGTTTTTTTCTTGTAAATTTGTTTGAGTTCTTTGTAGGTTCTGGATATTAGCCCTTTGTCAGATGAGTAGATTGCAAAAATTTTCTCCCATTCTGTAGGTTGCCTGTTCACTCTGATGGTAGTTTCTTTTGCTGTGCAGAAGCTCTTTAGTTTAATTAGATCCCATTTGTCAATTTTGGCTTTTGCTGCCATTGCTTTTGGTGTTTTAGACATGAAGTCTTTGCCCATGCCTATGTCCTGAATGGTACAACCTAGGTTTTCCTCTAGGGTTTTTATGGTATTAGGTCTAACATTTAAGTCTCTAATCCATCTTGAATTAATTTTCATATAAGGAGTAAGGAAAGGATCCAGTTTCAGCTTTCTGCTTATGGCTAGCCAATTTTCCCAGCACCATTTATTGAACAGGGAATCCTTTCCCCATTTCTTGTTTCTCTCAGGTTTGTCAAAGATCAGATGGCTGTAGATGTGTGGTATTATTTCTGAGGACTCTGTTCTGTTCCATTGGTCTATATCTCTGTTTTGGTACCAGTACCATGCTGTTTTGGTTACTGTAGCCTTGTAGTATAGTTTGAAGTCAGGTAGCGTGATGCCTCCAGCTTTGTTCTTTTGACTTAGGATTGTCTTGGAGATGCGGGCTCTTTTATGGTTCCATATGAACTTTAAAGCAATTTTTTCCAATTCTGTGAAGAAACTCATTGGTAGGTTGATCGGGATGGCATTGAATCCATAAATAACCTTGGGCAGTATGGCCATTTTCACGATATTGATTCTTTCTATCCCTGAGCATGGTATGTTCTTCCATTTGTTTGTGTCCTCTTTGATTTCACTGAGCAGTGGTTTGTAGTTCTCCTTGAAGAGGTCCTTTACATCCCTTGTAAGTTGGATTCCTAGGTATTTTATTCTCTTTGAAGCAATTGTGAATGGAAGTTCATTCATGATTTTGCTCTCTGTTTGTCTGTTACTGGTGTATACGAATGCTTGTGATTTTTGCACATTAATTTTGTATCCTGAGACTTTGCTGAAGTTGCTTATCAGCTTAAGGAGATTTTGGGCTGAGACAATGGGGTTTTCTAAATATACAATCATGTCATCTGCAAAGAGGGACAATTTGACTTCTTCTTTTCCTAATTGAATACCCTTGATTTCTTTCTCTTGCCTGATTGCCCTAGCCAGAACTTCCAACACTATGTTGAATAGGAGTGGTGAGAGAGGGCATCCTTGTCTTGTGCCAGTTTTCAAAGGGAATTTTTCCAGTTTTTGCCCATTGAGTATGATATTGGCTGTGGGTTTGCATAAATAGCTCTTATTATTTTGAGGTACGTTCCATCAATACCGAATTTATTGAGCGTTTTTAGCATGAAGGGCTGTTGAATTTTGTCAAAAGCCTTTTCTGCATCTATTGAGATAATCATGTGGTTCTTGTCTTTGGTTCTGTTTATATGCTGGATTATGTTTATTGATTTGCGAATGTTGAACCAGCCTTGCATCCCAGGGATGAAGCCCACTTGATCATGGTGGATAAGCTTTTTGATGTGCTGCTGAATCCACACATCAAATTTTATTGAGGATTTTTGCATTGATGTTCATCAGGGATATTGGTCTAAAATTCTCTTTTTTTGTTGTGTCTCTGCCAGGCTTTGGTATCAGGATGATGTTGGCCTCATAAAATGAGTTAGGGAGGATTCCCTCTTTTTCTATTGATTGGAATAGTTTCAGAAGGAATGGTACCAGCTCCTCCTTGTACCTCTGGTAGAATTCAGCTGTGAATCCATCTGGCCCTGGACTTTTTTTCGTTGGTAGGCTATTAATTATTGACTCAATTTCAGAGCCTGTTATTGGTCTATTCATGGATTCAACTTCTTCCTGGTTTAGTCTTGGAAGAGTGTAAGTGTCCAGGAAATTATCCATTTCTTCTAGATTTTCTAGTTTATTTGCGTAGAGGTGTTTATAGTATTCTCTGATGGTAGTTTGTATTTCTGTGGGGTCGGTGGTGATATCCCCTTTATCATTTTTAATTGCGTCGATTTGATTCTTCTCTCTTTTCTTCTTTATTAGTCTTGCTAGCGGTCTGTCAATTTTGTTGATCTTTTCAAAAAACCAACTCCTGGATTCATTGATTTTTTGGAGGGTTTTTTGTGTCTCTATCTCCTTCAGTTCTGCTCTGATCTTAGTTATTTCTTGCCTTCTGCTAGCTTTTGAATGCGTTTGCTCTTGCTTCTCTAGTTCTTTTAATTGTGATGTTAGAGTGTCAATTTTAGATCTTTCCTGCTTTCTCTTGTGGGCATTTAGTGCTATAAATTTCCCTCTACACACTGCTTTAAATGTGTCCCAGAGATTCTGGTATGTTGTATCTTTGTTCTCATTGGTTTCAAAGAACATCTTTATTTCTGCCTTCATTTTGTTATGTACCCAGTAGTCATTCAGGAGCAGGTTGTTCAGTTTCCATGTAGTTGAGCGGTTTTGATTGAGTTTCTTTGTCCTGAGTTCTAGTTTGATTGCACTGTGGTCTGAGAGACAGTTTGTTATAATTTCTGTTCTTGTACGTTTGCTGACGAGTGCTTTACTTCCAATTATGTGGTCAATTTTGGAGTAAGTGTGATGTGGTGCTGAGAAGAATGTATATTCTGTTGATTTGGGGTGGAGAGTTCTATAGATGTCTATTAGGTCTGCTTGCTGCAGAGATGAGTTCAATTCCTGGATATCCTTGTTAACTTTCTGTCTCGTTGATCTGTCTAATGTTGACAGTGGAGTGTTGAAGTCTCCATTTATTATTGTATGGGAGTCTAAGTCTCTTTGTAAGTCTGTAAGGACTTGCTTTATGAATCTGGGTGCTCCTGTATTGAGTACATATATATTTAGGATAGTTAGCTCTTCCTGTTGAATTGATCCTTTTACCATTATGTAATGGCCTTCTTTGTCTGTTTTGATCTTTGATGGTTTAAAGTCTGTTTTATCAGAGACTAGGATTGCAAACCCTGCTTTTTTTTGTTCTCCATTTGCTTGGTAAATCTTCCTCCATCCCTTTATTTTGAGCCTATGTATGTCTCTGCATGTGAGATGGGTCTCCTGAATACAGCAGACTGATGGGTCTTGACTCTTTATCCAGTTTGCCATTCTGTGTCTCTTAATTGGAGCATTTAGTCCATTTACATTTAAGGTTAATATTGTTATGTGTGAACTTGATCCTGCCATTATGATATTAACTGGTTATTTTGCTTGTTAGTTGATGCAGTTTCTTCCTAGCCTAAATGGTCTTTACATTTTGCATGTTTTTGCAATGGTTGGTACCGGTTGTTCCTTTCCATGTTTAGTGCTTCTTTCAGGATCTCTTGTAGGGCAGGCCTAGTGGTGACAAAATCTCTAAGCATTTGCTTATTTGTAAAGGATTTTATTTCTCCTTCACTTATGAAACTTAGTTTGGCTGGATATGAAATTCTGGGTTGAAAATTCTTTTCTTTAAGAATGTTGAATATCGGCCCCCACTCTCTTCTGGCTTGGAGAGTTTCTGCTGAGAGATCTGCTGTTAGTCTGATGGGCTTCCCTTTGTGGGTAACCCGACCTTTCTCTCTGGCTGCCCTTAAGATTTTTTCCTTCATTTCAACTTTGGTGAATCTGGCAATTATGTGTCTTGGAGTTGCTCTTCTCGAGGAGTATCTTTGTGGCATTCTCTGTATTTCCTGAATTTGAATGTTGGCCTGCCCTACTAGGTTGGGGAAGTTCTCCTGGATGATATCCTGAAGAGTGTTTTCCAACTTGGTTCCATTTTCCCCCTCACTTTCAGGCACCCCAATCAGACGTAGATTTGGTCTTTTTACATAATCCCATACTTCTTGCAGGCTTTGTTCATTTCTGTTTCTTCTTTTTTCTTTTGGTTTCTCTTCTCACTTCATTTCGTTCATTTGATCCTCAATCGCTGATACTCGTTCTTCCAGTTGATCGAGTCGGTTACTGAAGCTTGTGCATTTGTCATGTATTTCTCGTGTCATGGTTTTCATCTCTTTCATTTCGTTTATGACCTTCTCTGTATTAATTACTCTAGCCATCAATTCTTCCACTTTTTTTTTCAAGATTTTTAGTTTCTTTGCACTGGGTACGTAATTCCTCCTTTAGCTCTGAGAAGTTTGATGGACTGAAGCCTTCTCTCATCTCGTCAAAGTCATTCTGTGTCAAGCTTTGATCCGTTGCTGGCAATGAGCTGCGCTCCTTTGCCGGGGGAGATGCGCTCTTATTTTTTGAATTTCCAGCTTTTCTGCCCTGCTTTTTCCCCATCTTTGTGGTTTTATCTGCCTCTGGTCTTTGATGATGATGGTGACGTACTGATGGGGTTTTGGTGTAGGTGTCCTTCCTGTTTGATAGTTTTCCTTCTAACAGTCAGGACCCTCAGCTGTAGGTTTGTTGGAGATTGCTTGAGGTCCACTCCAGACCCTGTTTGCCTGGGTATCAGCAGCAGAGGCTGCAGAAGATAGAATATTGCTGAACAGTGAGTGTACCTGTCTGATTCTTGCTTTGGAGGCTTCCTTTCAGAGGTGTACTCCACCCTTTGAGGTGTGGGGTGTCAGACTGCCCCTAGTGGGGGATGTCTCCCAGTTAGGCTACTCAGGGGTCAGGGACCCACTTGAGCAGGCAGTCTGTCCCTTCTCAGATCTCAACCTCCTTGTTGGGAGATCCACTGCTCTCTTCAAAGCTGTCAGACAGAGTCGTTTGCGTCTGCAGAGGTTTCTGCTGCTTTTGTTGTTTACTGTGCCCTGTCCCCAGAGGTGGAGTCTACAGAGACAGGCAGGTTTCCTTGAGCTGCTGTGAGCTCCACCCAGTTCGAGCTTCCCAGCCCCTTTGTTTACCTACTTAAGCCTCAGCAATGGCGGGCACCCCTCCCCCAGCCTCGTGGCTGCCTGGCCGCGAGATAGCAGACTGCTGTGCTAGCAATGAGGGAGGCTCCGTGGGTGTGGGACCCTCCCGGCCAGGTGTGGGATATAATCTCCTGGTGTGCCTGTTTGCTTAAAGCACAGTATTGGGGTGGGAGTTACCCGATTTTCCAGGTGCTGTGTGTCTCAGTTCCCCTGGCTAGGAAAAGGGATTCCCTTTCCCCTTGCACTTCCCAGGTGAGGCGATGCCTGGCCCTGCTTCAGCTCTCACTGGTCGGGCTGCAGCAGCTGACCAGCAGGGATTGTCTGGCACTCCCTAGTGAGATGAACCCAGTACCTCAGTTGAAAATGCAGAAATCACCGGTCTTCTGTGTCGCTCGCGCTGGGAATTGGAGACTGGAGCTGTTCCTATTCGGCCATCTTGCTCCGCCAGTATTTCATGTTTTAAAAGTGTCTAGTTCATTTCTGACCCTTCCATCTCAACACCGAAGGCTCTGTTGTATTATTGAGTGAGTGTTCTTTTGTAGAGAAGAACATGTTAAACAATGGCCCAAATAATGAATATTGTCTTATTATATACTGTATGGCTTAGAAAGACTTCTTAACGTGTCTAGTATATTTTCCATACTTTAAGGCAATTTTTACCTAAACCAGTTCTGACAAGAAGACAGCTCTTCCAGTCTTAATTATTCCAAGGAAAACTGATTTTATAGCCTCCCCTGTAAAATAATGATCTTTAAAATGAATGTGGTAAATGAACCTGAGAGCTATTTTAATGGCAGATGAAATATGTCAATGAAAAACTTGAAGTGAGTACGATCAAGGGAGAAAAAAAAAATCTTACTTTGCTTGAGATTAGGTGAACATAATGACATATATGAAGACTTTTAATGATGGCTCTCAGGGAAATTCTACTTTGAGATAGAAAATAAGAGATAATAATGAACTTTGATGGAAGGGGAGAGGAAAAGAGCATTTGAGAAAACTGGAGAAGAAATATTGGGAATCAAATGGAAAAAAGCCATGAAGAAAGAAATATAAACATAAGTAAATGAAATAAGGCACAGAAGAGCCTTTGTAGATTGCATTTTCAAGAGATATTTAATTCCTGTTAATCTGAAATTTAAAGAATTGTTGGCTGTGCATTGATTTGGTGTATTTTTTAAAATTAAAAGCCTTCAGATACTAAATTTTTATGATCCCCTTTTAGAAAGCATTTCTTCAGGATTTCTCTATTTTCACTTTAATGAATTGAATATAAAGATTGCCTTTTCATTCTGCTTTCTCGATGCTCCTGGTCATTTGAAAAAGAATTCTCTGTTCGTTTAATAAGAATACACTTGTTCCTTAGTTTACTTCTCTAGACTTCCAGTGGATGTAGTGATAATTAAAATCATCCATTAGTATAATTGTTGTTTTCCTTCTGGCAGCTTTGATTTTTTTTTTTTTTTTTGGCTGTGTCTAAGTTTTCCTTAGCAATTTTATGAAAACATCCATGAAAGATGACTGTATTATTTACCCTGGATGGCACTGATGGAAAGCAAACCATATGTACTAAGTGTGTAAAGCACAACAGGGAACAAGGCTCTTCTTAACTTCTTTTGTGTTTTATTTGAAGCCAGGAGTATATAAAGCAAATAATTTTATAGTTTCTTAGAGAATTTGGATGGTGTATATAAAACAATCCGGATAATCTGACTTTTCATTATATTACATTTATAATTTATATTTTTCATATATTCCTCTTTATGAATACAATATTTTATTAAAATATAAAGGACATTTAAGTTTTGTATTACTGCTAACTTCTATCTATGGAAGAAATTCACTGAATCATTCCTAGTCCCCCGTATCATAAGGGAAAGTAGTCTACCCCTGAGAAGGGGTTAATTGTTACTATGTATGTGTATCCTTAATGTAATAATCTACATAACTGTGTATTTAACCCTACTGAAATAATGTCCCTTATTTTTAAAAAGTCACATAGATATGTATATTTTCTCTGCATCACAGGATGGTAGAATAAAAATGTATGATTTTGTTAATATCTGTCATCTTGAAAATATTTAGGAAAAAACTACATGCAAATTTTAAATAATACCTCTCTTATCTGGTCTCATGATGAATTTTGAACTTATTCAAAATTTCTGTGGTGCTAGAAATTTTATCTAAGCCTAAATAAAAATTATTGCCCTATATAGATTTAATTCACGCTCTGCAAAGGTTAGTTCTCACAAGCAGCAAGAGCAAAAGAAGAGAGTTAAATAATTAAGAAATAAATAACATTTATATAAAACAAGTTACTTAGATTGAGTGTTATGAATTTTATTTTACTTCAGTACAAGAGAATGTACATGTAAAGACAAGGTCTACTGATATTTCCTACATATGTTGTTTCCTTCTCTGTTCCTAAGGTATATTTACTATCTAGTCTACAAATAACTGATGATTTAGATGATTAATATGTTTTATAAATAAGTTGGCATATGCAAAATTTATTTCATTTTATTCTTATTATAAACTTTATCCTGCCATTCTAATACAATGTCAATCAGAAAAGCATTTGATGTTTCAGGGAAAGTCAGTTAATAGAAGAAGGAATAGTGTTTAAAAACCATAGAAGAAAACTTAGGCCATACCATTCAGGACATAGGCATGGGCAAAGCCTTCATAACTAAGACACCAAAAGCAATGGCAACAAAGGACAAAATTGACAAATGGAATCTAATTAAACTAAAGAGGTTCTACATAGCAAAATAAACTATCATCAGAGTGAACAGGCAACCTACAGAACTGGAGAAAAATTTTGCCATCTATCCATCTGATAAAGGGCTAATATCCAGAATCTACAAATAACTAACAAATTTAAAAGAAAAAAACAACCCCATCAAAGTGGGTGAAGGATATGAACAGACATATCTTAAAAGAAGACATTTATGCAGCCGACAAACATACAAAAAAGAGCTCATCATCACTGGTCATTAGAGAAATGCAAATCAAAACCACAGTGAGATACCATCTCATGCCAGTTAGAATGCCGATCATTAAAAAGTTAGGAAACACACTTTGGGAAGCTGAGGCGGGTGGATCATGAGGTCAGGAGATCAAGACCATCCTGGCTAACACGGTGAAACCCCATCTCTACTAAAAATACAAAAAATTAGCCGGGCGTGATGGTGGGCACCTGTAGTCCCAGCTACTTGGGAGACTGAGGCAGGAGAATGGCGTGAATTGGCGAGACAGAGCTTGCAGTGAGCCGAGATTGCTCCACTGCACTCCAGCCTGGGCAACAGAGCGAGACTGTCTCAGAAAAAAAAAAAAAGGAAACAACAGATGCTAGAGAGGATGTGGAGAAACAGGAACACTTTTACTAGAGAGGATGTGGAGAAACAGGAACACTTTTAAACTGTTGGTGGGAGTGTAAATTAGTTCAACCCTTGTGGAACACAGTGTGGCAATTCTTCAGGGATCTAGATCCAGAAATACCATTTGACCCAGCAACAATCCCATTACTGGTATATACCCAAGGGATTATAAATCATTCCACTATGAAGACACATGCACACATATGTTTATTGCAGCACTGTTCACAATAGCAAAGACTTGGAACCAACCCAAATGGCCATCAATGATAGACTGGATAAAGACAATGTAGCACATATACACCATGGAACACTATGCAGCCATAAAATTGGATGAGTACATGTCCTTTGCTGGGACATGGATGAAGCTGGAAACCATCATTCTCAGCAAACTAACGCAGGAAGAGAAAATGAAACACCGCATGTTCTCACTCATAAGTGGGAGTTGAAGATTGAGAACACAGGGACACAGGGAAGGAAACATCGTGCACCAGGGCCTATTGGGGGGTGGGGTCTAGGGGAGGGATAACTTTAGGAGAAATACCTAATGTAGATGGTGGATTGATGGGTGCAGCACACCACCATGGCATGTGTATACCTGTGTAACAAACCTGAACTTTCTGCATTTGTATCCTAAAACTTAAAGTATAATAATAATAATAATAATAATAATAATAATAAAAGAATATTTATGTTTGGAGAGAATAACTACTGTGCTGATACAATAACCCTTTAATGTTCACGTTTCCTTTTATTTTGATGATACCAGAGGAGCGCATTTATTTAAAAAGAAGGTACAATGTATGAAATAAAATCTCTACTTAAAAAATGTATACAGAAGTTATCTTTTTTCCTTAAATTTTAATGCAGAATGATGATCATTATACGTGGTATTCACGGTCACATCCTCTGAAGTATATGTCTAGTTCTAATGATTCCTTTAAGCAGAGTTATTCATGAACTTTAGCTTAGTATTCTGTGTTCCCTTTTGTTAAGAGAATTGGCTTCAGGCAGAGAGTCCTCTGCCATTAATAGTGGTGTTAAGTGATCCTTCACACTCTGAAATACTCTTATAGCACACTTTAGCTTTTTGGTCTTTTGTTTTTAGAGTCGTAGTAGGAATTTTATGGTATTATCTATAACTACTCTTGAATTAATCTTAAGGGAAGACAAATGCTTCATACACTTATTCAAATATTTATTACTTTTTCTTTTGGTGCCCGTGGTTTGGTAATGATGGAAGAGAAGGGAGGAAAGGAGAAAAAGGCAGCCTAGCAAAGAAAGACAAAGGCTAACTCTTGTGTCAGGTCGCCTGAGTACCACCACTTTACAAGTTTTGTTGCCGTTGTCAAGTTATTTATCCTTTTTCTTTCTTAATTTTCTCATCTTTGAAAAGGGAGTAGAATGATGTGATAGAGGAAGAGATGTGATTTAATTCATGTGATGTAAATTTTAACTGTTTATGTAATTGTTTTGAAGGTTTTTTTTATTTTTTATTTTTTATTTATTTATTTTTTTTGCCTCAAATGACTTTCTTTGATATAAATGCCTTTAAAATTGAGTTTTGTGGGAAATGGCATGACATCTTACAAAGGAGGATAGTCTACAAAAGTTATATCTTGTAATTTCATAGAATGTTACAGTTTTCAAAATATTATTCTAAATATGGAAGCATTTTTAGTCTTATGTCAATCTTATGTCATAGGCATGATGGTCATCAATATCCTCACACAGACAAGTCTCCAAGTTCCGTGGACAGCAGGTGTCTGAGACAGAAATGGAATTTGGATGACATAAATTGTAGTGCACTGTTCTTTTCATTTGAAACTACATCCCAGGCCGAGCACGGTGGCTGACACCTTGAGGATTATTGAGCACGGTAATGCCAGCACTTTGGGAAGCAGAGACAGGTGGATTACCTGAGGTCAGGAGTTCGAGACCAGCCTGGCCAACATGGTGGAACCGTGTCTCTACTAAAAATACAAAAAAAAAGCCAGGTGTGGTGGCTACTCAGCTACCAACTAGTTGGGAGGCTGAGGCAGGAGAATCGCTTGAACCCAGGAGGTGGAAGTTGCAGTGAGTTGAGATCGTGCCACTGCACTCCAGCCTGGGCAACAGAGCAAGACTCTGTCTCAGGAAAAGAAACCACCTCCCAGATTCTTTATAGAAGGTAGAAAAAGTGTTGATCTAAGAATAACCTAACCGATCTATTGGTGGGATTAATTCTTTTTCAATAACTGTCAACTTATAATGCTTAGTCTTTTCTTTGTATTTTTATTTTGCCACAAAAGAAGAAATGATTCAAAGAAATACAAGAGAAACCACATCAGTCATTCTTAATTCACAGCAAACTGCTTGGGATCTTTGGGGTCTTACTAAATTTTTGATAAAGCAGGTAAAATATTATAGTTGAACGAGAAGCAGTAAAAAAGACATTTGATGCAAGTTGGATACTTTTAAGCTATAGTCAAATTCTGAAAATTATGAAAAATTTAGAATAAGTTGGGGAGTAAGTTAGGAGGAAGTGTACTCAAGTATGGGGGCAAAGCCTGTATGGCTAGAAGTTATATGTAGAGTGTGTATATTTAGGGTTGAATATGTGTGTGCACTTGTTTGTACAACCATATTCTAAATTTAGTGATCATTTTGCTAGTGATTATTGATGATAATACTCAGATTTGTAATTTATTTAACTTTAGCTATAAAATGTATTTTTTATATACTTTAATGATTATACTTAACTCTTTCAGCAGTTTTGTTCATTTATTAAACATTTTAATTAAGTGCACTGCCCCATATATTAATAGAAGACAAATAATCCACATTCTTACTTTGAGATTGATATTATAAAATGAAGAACTATGCTAATTTTGATTTCTAATTTATCATTCCCATGCCTTCAATATATAGACTAAATAATTTTCACGAAGAGATTGGATGAATAGTAATTTATTCTGTTTATCTAAATACGCTACACAGAATTCAACCCTAGCTGTCAAAACAGAAATTAACTCAGAAATAAATGAGAACAATTTCTTCATGGCAAACATATTACAAAATTCATGTAGTATTATAATGGAATTAGAACCATCTATAATGGCAAAGAATATTTTTTAAATTATGCATAAAACTACATTGGTTAATTAGTTAATTTAGTTTTGAGATCACAAAATATTAACAGCATGGGTTGGAGTTACTAAAACCTAAAACACTTTGTCATAGTTCTTAATGAGGAAAAGACGAAAGAAAAAAAGCAACATGCTCAACTATAAAGCAGATGTTTTAATTGATCTTACTAACTCCTGAAAAAATGACCTTATCACTGCATAGTTTAGTAATCAATATTTCTAGTGACTATGTTATTCAGGGAACGATAAATTACACATTGGTGTTCTCTGTTTTGAAAGACAGAAAAAATCATGTTTTGATAATTCTCTTTCAACAATAATTAGTAATTTTTAAATAATGCTTTATTGAATACAGGAGTAAGCTTCAATTATCTGGAAACAGTTTTCATTATAAATATCAGTACTGAATTCTTCTCAATTAATTCAAATATTCATAAGGTATTCTACTTGAATATTTAGTTTTAATACAACAATTATATAAGACAATGTGTTGAGACAGCTAAAGCTATCTTATTATTTACTTCCTACTTCCCAGTTCTTGGGCTTTTATTCATTTTCTCACAATCATATCAACTTTTTAAAATGAAGAGCATTTCATAGTTATTTTTCACTCTTTTTGCTTTTAGGAGTGGGAATAAATACTAACTGAATGATATCCATTGTATGCAAGTTATTTGCTAAATGTTTTACAGGCTCTCCCTTGGGGAATTTATACTGTATCTATGATACTGTAAGGGTATGTTAAGTAAAGCAACACAGCATGGTGCTTACAAGTATTTAACATTCCTGTGCCTTAGTTTCTCCATTTGTAACATAGAGATGATAATACTAGTTACCCATGAGGACTTTACAAGGCTCAAATGAAATAATTTGCACTGAACACTTAGAAAATTAAGTGACAGACAGTAAGTACTCAATAAGTTGATAAAATAAGAATGTATTAAATGATCCAGGAAGAGGAGGTTGCATCTCCTTTAGGCTTCATTAAAAATAAGTATCTGAGATGGATCATACGGATGTGATCTGGACAAGTGGAGGAGGTAAGGCTCTGAAAATGAAGGCTGTTTTAGGTGGAGAAAATGACCTGAGCCAAGGTTTAGAGGTGAGACTTTGTGCTATACTTAGGGAAGAGTCATCCAGTTTCTCTGGTATGAAAAGTAAGCATAAAGAATGGAATCAAACTAGCTGGAAATGTACTCTGGTATGAAAAGTAAGCATAAAGGAATGGAATCAAACTAGCTGGAAATGTACTCTGGTATGAAAAGTAAGCATAAAGGAATGGAATCAAACTAGCTGGAAATGTAATGTTGAAGCCAGGGAGTAGGAAGATTGCTAGGCCAAGCTAAGAGGTTTTTACTTTAATTAGGAGTTAAATATAGACAAATAAACACACACACAACAAATGAACTTAAATATGTTCAAGCTGGAAGCTGATATGATTAAAATTTATCATAGAAGATTAATATGTTTAGTTTGAAGAAAGATTGGTAGAAAGGATACATATGTTATTGCAAAAAAAAATCTAAGCATTAGAAGTATGGTAATAAGAATATGAAAGGGGGAGTTATAGAAGGATGTTAGAAAAATAACTTTTGTTTGGATTGAGTATCTACTAGATTTTTTTAAAAATGTTGATTGCAGGGTTACCAATCCAATGGTTGGAGCAATCCAAAGCATATTTTCCAACCCCAGTAACATAACTGGACTGTAGTAGCTCTGTCTTTCATAAGAGTGGACAACTATTTGTCTTAGTAACAACTATTTGTGGAATAGAAGTAAACAGTGATTAGAGACAGTATTAAAAGTTTACGTTGGAAAGGTGAAAAGGTCTAAAGTCAGTAACATAAGCTTCCATTCTAGATGCTAATGTTAACTGATATAAGCCAGGCAAAGAAAGACAAATATATGTTTTCACTAATATGTGGGAGGTAAGAATATTGAACTAATGGAGACAGTAGAATGATGGTGACCAGAGGCTGGGAAGGGTAGTGGGAAGGGGGGATAAAGAGGTGATAATTAATTGGTACAAAAATACAGTTAGATGGAATGCAGCCTAGTGTTTGGAAGCACAAAAGGGAAACTATAGTAAATGATAATTTAGTGTATATTTAAAAATAATGGAGTAGAATTGCTCCGTTCTTAAAGAAATGATAAATTCCTGAGATGCTGGATACACTAATTACCCTGATTTAGTCATTGCACATTGTATGCTTGTATTAAAATATCACATGTACCCCATAAATATATATTACTTTTATACTTGTAATAATTATAAATGAAAAAAAGCAAAAATATATACAATAATAAAAACAGCAGGATAAATGAACTGACACACAACCACAGTGATGAACTTCAGTACTTTTATGTTGACCAAATGAAGCAGACACAAAAGATTTCTAACTTTATGATTTCATTTATGTGAAATTCTGGAAGACACAAAACTTAGTTCTAGCAGGTTAGTGGTTGTCTGTGGCCAGAAAGGCAGAGATTGACTGCAATGTGGTAAGATAACCTTTTGGTTTTTGGAAACATTCTATATCTTTATTCTGGTGATAATCATCACTTACATGTAGGTATTTGCCAAAACTCATTGTATTGTACACTTAGTGAATTTTTATCATATGTACCTTTATACTTAACTAAAAATGATGACAACAAAAAATGTCTGTAGTTAAGTAAGCACAACCTGAGTTTTGGTAAAAGCAGTTGATATTGTAGTGGGAGAGAATGAGATGGATGATTAAAAAAATTCTAGTATGGTCAGATTGACTACCTACTTCAAGAGTGGAAGAAGATAGAGAGGTGTTACATAAAGGTGCCTAAAAGTAACCTATACCTTTTTATGCATTCTGCTTTCCACCTGGAGCATAGATAGGAATATATATAGATGGATACAGTGAATATCTACCTTTAGATTATGGATATTATAAAATACTTTTCTCATATTTCAATCTGTTTTATATTTTCCATGATTTCTAAAAATCCAGTGTCATTCTATTCTCTTTATTATTTCTATTTTTAGTATAAATAATAATAAATTTTAATATATAATATATAAAATATATAAAATAATATAAATATAAAATATATAAAATATTATATATAATAATAATTTTTATAATATATTCTATTCTCTTTTCATGTTCTATTCTCTTTTTACTATATTTCTGTTTATATTCTTTTTACTGTGTGTTTCTATTCTCTTTTTACTAAATTTCCCATCTTTATCAGTCAAGTAAGCTAGGTATTATCCTTGAGAAACCCTAGTGTTACAGGCTAACCATCATCACATATATCACATACGTAGCCACAAGTCAGCATTGCAGTGCTTCAGAGGCATTCTGGAACCCAAACAGGCCATTGAAAAACATGCATGATTTCAATGTAAGCTGACAAAAGTCTGGCCCATATGGCTAATAAGACTTTCATTTAGGTCAATTGGTATCATTTTAATGAATCCTGGGACTCATCCACAGAAATGAGCAAAAGCTTTAGGGTACATGGAATGAGAAGAGAATGTCTGAGTCCATAGCAGTGACCAGGTAAGAAGTTCTCTGTCACCAGTCTCATTTTTTTCCTGCCAAATGTTCATCACCAATAAAGAAAATAAATAAATAAAAGAAATACGTATTTTCTTTTATTCTTTTTAGATTATGCCTGCTGTGACAGTTAATGGAGTTTGAATGTTGACTGAATAAGTTGGAAATAAAATATTTAATAAAGAATAAATAAACATTTTCAGTTCAATTGGGTGGCTATAACTACCCAATAACTATACCGTCTCTGCTGTACTCACCAGCGTTCTAGGCAGAGACAAAGTGTTCAGTTAGTGAAAGGCCACATTCATTATTTCAAGGATCTTATGACCTCTATGTTCTGTTGTACCATATTGATACTTTACATTAAAGATATTTTCTAGATTGTTACATTGTTAAAGAATGTGAACCTTAAGCCCTTAAAACTCAGTGTTCCTCTCATTTCAGATGTCTCCACAGATATGTAGGTTCCTGTTGAAATTTGTAGACATTCTTGAAACCTTATGGTTCATGAATATATAATTTAAAAACCAATGACCAAGATACTTTTGTAGCAATTTGTGTTATTTGGTTTTCTGAAGAAACGGCCAAAATGATATGAAAATCTAACTTGGTTTCATACCAACTAAATGGGTTTGTTTGGGTACTTTTAATGCACACAAATTCTTTTTAATGACTTAAAATTGAACTAATTTGAGTCCTGTGGTGAAAATGTCAGATCAACTAACCCATGATGTTATCCCCAGAACATCATTTATTAATGCATTTCACAATTATTTAGACAGCCAGGAGCTGTTCCTGGTGCTGAAAATAAAATGGTGAGTAAAACATAGTTCATGTTTTCATTAAATTTGCATTCTAGGGAAGAAGACAGACAAAATTCACCAATTTAAAAATCAGTATGTAAATAATGACAGATAATTATAAGAATGTGAAGACAGAGCACATTTAAAGGAATGAATAAATTGGAGGGAATTCGTTTATAGATGGAGGTCAGGGAAACCGAGGTTCTAAATTTGGAAATATATCTGAATAAAATTGACATATTGAGTGAATTGGAATCTACCCTGAGACATCCCAGGTAGCCAATATTGAGTTAATTGGTGAATGCAATAGTGGTTGCATTCATGTAATTTTGACGAAAGTCTGATTGGACTGGATGGGAACATAGGAGGAGAAATGAAGAACAGAGTAGGTATTGACAGCCCTTTCAAGGACTTAGGCTGAATTAGGGCAGAAAAATCAATATTTGTTAATAAGTAATGGAAATGATAGTCTACTTTTTCTGATTCATTAAATGCCATTTTACATTGGTGGCATTTCATAAAGTAGTGGTTATCAAATATTCTTCTAAACAATGAAAACTTTATTCATTTTTAAAAATATATCTTTTATAGAGCAGTCATACATAAAAAGATATCCTTAGAACATCACTAAAAAATCTTTGGAGTTGTTAGCTTGCATATTGCGAGCTCAGGTTAAATTAAAATACTTTTTAGGAGTGGCTATTTCAAGTGTTGTGCTAGAAGCTCTAGTATTTATATTTACATATAGACAAATATATATACTGACTTTGACTTAATGACCCACTTATTATAGGAATGCATGAAAACACAAGAGTACAGAAATAAATAGAACATATGGCAGTTCATGGATGTTTGTCCAAACTGGTTTTGTTTTTAGTTTTAGTTTTAGTTTTAATTTTGGCTAAATTATGGAAAAACATCTGGTTTTCAGAAGGGATTAGACTGTAAGGCTTCAGATGATGGGTAGGATTTTGATAACTGAGAAGGTGTTGGGAAAAATGGCATAATGCATAGAAAGAATTTTGAAAGGAATCAGTGTTAAAACATAGGCAGGAAAGTCTGAGACATATTTAATAGTTGGAAAATTATCAGATACAGGCAGAGGAGGAAGAATAGTAAAGGGGAATCAAAATATATTAAGTATTTTTGTGCCCTAATGTTATCCCAGTAAACAGTTGCAAGATCTATACCAGATATTCTTATTTTGCTAATGAGGAAATCAAAGTGAAAGAAGTTATATACCTAGTCAGTGGTAGATAGAAACAATATTCTAAAGCGTATCTCTCTCTAGCTCTGAAGTGTTCTCCTCTGGTCTTTACTGTCTCATAAATCAACCCAGAAAGAATTATTTGGCGCAGATTTTGGTGGGTAATGGATGCCAATTTAAAAAATTTTTAACTTGCTTTAAAATAATGAATAATAAATATTTAATAAAACAATAATATTAAATAATATTGAAGGATTTTAATATAGGCCTTGATACAATCAGAGTTGTGCTTTGGAAAATTACTTGGAAAAAAATTAGAACTAGGAATGGAGGATTCAGGATAGGAAGCATAAGTCAAATCTAGTCGTGTAATTGGAAGGTATCTAGGGAATGGCAGTCATGGAAATGCACCTCTCAGCTCTCCCTTCTGGAAAGAACCTGCTGGTGAGTTGTAAGCTGTACAGTTAGTGGACAGCTTCTAGTCTTTCGTGCTTTCAGGATCCCACGTTAGCTTTTGAACTAAAGTTATGCTTTATTCTGGGACAGCTCTCTATCTATGACAGAATATGTCAAGGGTGCTAGAGCCTGGTCATTCCTGCCTATGTTGGACAATTGCAATAGGCATTCCTTGCTCTCAAGTTTCCCATTGGATTAGCCAAGACTTTGCCTTTATTGTGATCTGAGGTGCCCCCTGCCCAGTGCTGTTTTCCTCACCCATACTCTTTTCCTTAAACATTTTTCAGATCTGCATCATATTCTGAAGGCTTTCCCTATGAATATTTCTTCTTCTTTTTATTGTTCATAGACATTATCCCCAACAGACCACATGCACTCCTAACTTCATCTCAAAATGTTTATCCTAGGATCAGCAAAGCATGAAAATCAAAACGTGAAGATGGATGCTAGAGCTGTTGCTAAATGATGATGATAGTGTTGGTGGTGGTAGTGGTGGTGGTGGTGGTGGTGGTGGCAGTGGCAGCGGTGGTGGTGATACTAAGGATAGATTAGCATCATTTAAGTTTTTCTATAGTCTTGGCTAGAAATACACCTTATAAATGTGCAGTTTCAAGAACTTATATCTAAAAAGATGTATTTGAAGAAAGAGAGAAAAAAAAATCAGAAAAAAATGAGACTCAAGGGTAGTAAGAGGGAGAACTGTGCCAATTGAGAAGGGAAAGTTTCAATAAGCAAGAGGGAATCAATACCAGAAATACTGCCAACCTGTCATGGAGGGTGAACACAGCCAGAAGGTCATATAACTGGTTTTTGTGCGTGTGTCTTAAGTGTTTTTGTTCTTAAATGTGAATATATATGGCTGTAAGCAGCAAGGACTGAGAAGAGTCACTAATCTAGAATCATATGTGTAGACTTTAATGATGTTCAACACATCATTATCACTTCCTTTCTAAAGCAATGTGTATAGCTTTTCTAATAAGTATTTTTAGTGAGGAATTAATATACAAATAAATACTTATAGTAGTTAAGACACACATATATTCACTATTAGAATGAATATCATTGATCGGAAAAACAAACTGAAGATACTTACACACTTAACTTGCATCTTTCTTTGAGATTCTGGCTAGTTTGTATTCATTTTTCACTGTAGTTTGCATTTATTTTCTACCCTCACTGAAACAAGTGGCACTAAGCGTAATATTCTCTGAAACTGATTTACACCTGTATTTTCAAGTTGGACTTTCAGATCAATGTTACATATGCCAGTGCCTTTATTGCATTTGTTTAAAACTGAGTTACAAAAATGGAAGTAGAAAAATTGGGTTTTGAATATTCTTTACTTGTCTAATATTTAGCCCAATTAACTGTGCCATTTTATTTAGTGATTTTCATAGCTGACCTACAATGTCTTTACCATGCAAAGTTGCATGTTCTTTTTTGTGTAGTACAGTCATTTTACTTACGGTCTTTACCTTGTCCTTCTATGTAATTTGAAGCTAGATACACTCATTAGGAAGGAATGGTGAATTTCTAAGCAAAATTGGGCTATAATTTTTGTACTTGCTGTATGTATTTAGAGAACAGTTCTCCCACTGTGATATTCATATAGCGTTATTTATCATTAAGGTAACTTGCTGACTTATTTCAAGTGAAAGGCTGTATTGTGCCCTATAGGAATAATAATGGCACTTTCCCCCTATAAATGTATCTAATTATTTATTTAATGGTACCAGGAGAAACACGTGGCTGCTTGCATTGCCATTACCATGATTCTCTTTTATGCATATAATACTGCTAAATTCACAGCTGATTTTAAAACCTTATAGCTGAAAAGTTATATATAAAATTATATTATTAATTATAAATATCAGTGTTGATAATGCTCACATTTTCATCTAATTTTCTCATTAGTTATATTGAGGCCATATACAAAAATTATGCATTACTTACTTGTTAATGGTTTTCTGAGCTTCCTTGTCAACTAAAGATGTTTAGTTTAAAAAGCTCAGGAGTACTGCCCTAAACAATGTGGAACTAATAGGAGCAAACTGAGGGGTTTCTTCATGGAACTCCTCTTCCAGGATCAAATGTTAAAGATGGTGGTTGGAAGGTCCCCACTGACCAGTAGCCACTGGCTTTTGATTTCTTCAAGGGTGCACTCTTATCCTAGTGATTTAGTTGTCAATGAAAGCTGAGTCACTTGCCATCATGTCTGTTTTGTTCCACATTGGTGATATTGAAGAACTGACCTGCTCCACCTGTGGCCCAGAGCCCATGTTCCATTGGACCTTAACCAGAGAAGCTCAGATGACCTTTTATTTATTAGGTGTACTTAACACTGATGTTACCATGTGTAATAAGGTATGATAGTAGCTTTGAAATAATGTGAGCAATTGCTTATTTCTACAAGTTAGCATGATGTTCACTTTAAGAAGGTCTGGAATTATATCCTTTCTTACAGCATCTGAGCAGCAGTCTCTGCTTACACACCCAACCATAACATGGCTGTATTTGATGTTGTGGGCCATAATATCATTCAAGATAATGTGTCTTGGAGTACCTCAATCTGAAGAACTCTAGACAATTCTTTGGTACACTGGACTTATTTCTTCATTTTCCACTGAGCCCAGGAGATATTCAATTCAGGTCTCAGTAGTCTTTTTCTCTCCAAATATATGCTTTACTTTTTGTGTTCATGGTTTATAAAACCAAGTTTACAATTCTAATCCCTCGTACTAAACATGAAGATGTGTGTTTCCTTTAACTAAAGGGTATGTATGTAATTAGGAAGAGCACAGGCTCTATAAATGAGTGCCAGTTTGTGATGACTTGGAGAAGTCAGAAGGGTCAGTCAGCATGACACATTTCTCTTTGTACTAGTGCTGTCATCTGTGTTCCAGTCTCTTTCATGCAGCCAAGAGGTGGGTGACATGTGTATGTGCATATATTTTTAGTTTGAGTCAGTTTCATCTTTTCTTTGAACTTGAAGTCTGCCACTAAAAATAACCTCTGGCCATTCTTTTTATTAATTACTTTAATTACTTTAACCATGTGATATAATTGTATAATCAAGCTGAAATTAGTTGAAATTAGTGGCTAGAATTTAAATATAAAGAATATCTGTGACAGTTGAAATTGTCACTTTGAATATCACCACAATTTTACATGGGAGTTGAATTTAAAATATCTTCAGAATCTAAGAATGTGAGGATATAAAATATCACAGCTTTTGCAGTCTGCTATGATATCTCCCCAATAAATATCTTTTGAATGAGGACTAAGGGCATCCAGTTACAGCAATCAACTAAGAAACCAGGCGGAATGATCTTACGATCCTAAGGTGATTTTGAAAAAGCTAGATCGAGATATAGAAGTGTACATATAGTCATTTGAATAAAACCTTGAAAACTGGTATAGAATTTGAAAATGGGATCATATTGATCTCTAAGTCTCTAAGTCTGATCAGCTATTCAAATGCAGACCTAACAATATTCATACCATTTCTTTAAGAAGGTAGCAACTTGTTAAAATTACATCATTGCCATATAAATTATGAACTCTTTAACTAGATTGAAATCTCTAGTAGCATATAAGCATCTAGATTTTTTCTTATATTTCTTTCATTGTGTGTGTTTTTTTGTTTCCCAGAATGCAACCTTTTATATTTAATTTTTTACAAGTCTATTTGTTTTCTCATTTAGATAATGTATAAATCAGTCTTAAATTATATAACACATACGTGTATTCTCCCCAGTTGTAGGCTATGTTGAAAATCTTATACTCAAAATGTGTAGTCTAGTTGAGAAGGTAAGAAGCAATTTGATTCCAAACAAACAAGCAAGCAAACAAACATGAACATCTCTTGCCTAGAGGAGAGTATATTTATATTTGAGGCCTAAAGAGAAGGTATAAGTTTGATCAGTATGTATGCTAAATGTATAAACTTTTTGATTTTTTATAGTTAATGAAATTGATCCTGGTTTTGCTAGCTCTCTGCAGCACTTAATGTTTTGTGAATGCTATATGATAAATTAGGTGTATGTAAATAGTCTTTTAGATAGCTGGGATCGATGGTTTATTTTTATTTTAACTATCTCTGTAGGTTGAATTTACCTCTAGAATTTATTGCTATTTTACCAGTTCTTCATTTTGCCTTGTATAAATCTGACCAGAGAGTACTTTTGAAACCATGTTTGGGGGCAATTTATTCCAACCTACCAAGAACATGTTTGAGAACATTTTCAATTTTCTTTATTGTTTGAATGTCTATGATGTTCATTCTTCTTTTACATTTATTATTTATTAGAATAGTTTATATTAAAATGGAGATTTTTGAATAAGTTAAAAATAATTACTACGGTAAATTAAAACTTAAAGGCTAACATTGTTCTTAGTACTTAATAAAATATTCTTAAATACTAGACTACTATAAATGAACAAAATAAGTCCTAGAAATACCTAGCATAAGAAAGAAGAAACTGTCTATTCAGGCTTGAGAAACATACTAAAGTAGTTCAATTATAGTATGTCTAGAAGGCATAGGAAAGGCAGTGAAGTGATCTCTTGGGACTTGATGACAGAACAAAGAAACAAAGAAGAAGAGAAAAATGGGAGCTAAAGTTTAAGCTGAAGAACAGTGAGGAGGGAACAAATATGAATATTTTACTCTCTGTTGCTTAGAGAATGTGTATTGCTAACAGAAAGGGTAAGTTTAGAGCAGTGTTTCTCAAATGGTGGCCCATAACACACAGTCCTTTCACATATTTATAGGAATTCCTTAATATTAAAATTCTCTGTTTTCAATTCAGTGATAATTGAAAAAATAATATAAGCATATTGTGAATCAACTCCTTGGCCATTATGTCAGAATACCACATCTCATTCCTGTATTGGTTTTTGTTTTTAGGCCTGTATTGTAGCACTACTGTAACTTTGTAGCAAATAACAAAGGCGAGAGGGAGGCTTAATGTGCAAAGGATGCCTTGCAATGAAATCCAATCCTGTAGTGTCACGATAGTCTATGCAACTGATAGTTCCATAGTAGTTTGAATGGAGAAAAATACAATTAGTTTAGTATTAAGTACATACCTGGACCAATGACTAACCTTGTCATTCCAGCATTTTGGGAAACTAAGGCAAGAGGATTGCTTGAGGCCAGGAGTTTGAGTCCAGCCTGGGCAACATAGGGAGACCCCATTTCTACAAAAAAATGAAAACATTAGCCTAGTGTGGTGGTGTACAACTGTAGTTCTAGCTACCTGGGAGGCTGAGGTGGGAGGATCACTTGAGCTCAGAAGTTTGATGCTGCAGTGAGATACGATTTTAATACTGCACTCCAGCCGGGGTGACAGAATGAGACCTCATCTCTAAAAAATTAATTAGTTAATTAATTAACCTGTAATGTGGGCCAGGCACGGTGGCTCACGCCTGTAATCCCAGTACTTTGGAAGGACAAGGTGGGTGGATCACGAGGTCAAGAAATCAAGACCATCCTGGCCAACATCATGAAACCCTGTCTCTGCTAAAAATACAAAAATTAGCTGGGTGTGGTGGTGTGTGCCCGTAGTCCCAGCTACTTGGGAGCCTAAGGCAGGAGAATCACTTGAACCTGGGAGGCGGAGGTTGCAGTGAGCTGAGATTGGGCCGCTGTACTCCAGCCTGGTGACAGAGCGAGACTGTGTCTCAACAACAAAACAAACAAACAAACAACAACAACAAAAACCTGTAATGTGGTCAGTTAATTTTCAGGTAGTAGGCACTGATTTTGTTCAGCATAACATTTTATATTACAGATTATTAATGTGATTATTAACATATTTTGTTAGTATATAATATAAACTATATTTGGGTATTTTAAATTTTAATTTTAATGTTTTCAAAACCCTAAAAGATTAATGTCTTTATTCACTAACTCATTTTAATGGACTTCACTTTATTGTACTTTATAGATATTGTAATTTTTTTATAAATTGAAGGATTTTGGTAACCCTGTGTTGAGCAAGCCATTTTTCAAACAGGAGGTGCTCACTTCCTGTCTCTGAGTCACATTTTGGTTATTTTCTCAATATTTCTGACTTTTTCAATATTATTATATCTGTTTAAGTGATCTGTGATCAGTAATCTTTGATGTTACTATTTTAATTGTTTAGGGGCATCATGAGCTGTGCCCATAGAAGACAGTGGGCTTAATCAGTAAATACTGTGTGTATTCTGACTGCTCTACTGACTGGCTTTTCCCCCATCTTTCTCCCTTTCTATGGGTCTCCCTTTTCTCTGAGACACAACAATATTGTAATTAGGCCAATTAATAATCATGCAGCAGTCTCTAAGTGTTCAAGTGAAAAGAAGAGTCTCACATTTTTCACTTTAAATCAGAAGCTAAAAATGATTAAGCATAGTGAGGTAGGCATGTCAAAAATCAAGATAGATCAAAATCTAGGCCTTTTACACCAAACAACCAATTTTTGAGTGGAAAAGCAAAATTCTTGAAGGAAAGTAAAAGTGCAACTCCACTGGACACATGAGTGATAAGAAAGTGAAACAGACACTGCTGATATGGAAAATGTTTTCATGGCCTGGATAGAAGAGCAACCAAAACATTCCCTTAAGCCAGAGTCTAATCCAGAGCAAGGCCCTTATTCAGTTCAGTTCTCTGAAGGCTGAGAGAGATGAGCTGGTTGCAGAAGAGAAGTTAGAAGTGAGCAGAGGTTAGTACATGAGGTTTCAGAAGCCATCTTCATAGCATAAAAGTACAAGGTGAAGCAGCAAGTGCTGATGCAGAAGCTGCAGCAAATTATCCAGAAGATCTAGCTAAGTAATTGATGAGGAACACTGAACAACAGATTTTCGGTATGTAGAAAACAGCCTTCTATTGGAAAGAGATACCACCTAGGACTTCACAGCTAGGAAGAAGTAAATGCCTGGCTTCAAAGCTTAAAAGACAGATTATCTCTCTTATTAGCATCTAATGCAACTGATGACTTTAAGTTAAAGCCTATACTTGCCATTCAGAAAATCCTAGAGCTCTTAAGAATTACGCTAAATGTACTCAACGTGTGCTCTATAAATGGAATAACAAAGCCTGGATGAGAGCACATCTGTTCATAGCATGGTTTGCTGAGTATTGTAAGCCCACTGTCGAGACCTACTGCTCAGAAAAACATATTCCTTTATTTTCTTTTTTTTTGAGGCGGAATCTTGCTCTGTCGCCCAGACTGGAGTACAGTGACCCAATCTTGGCTCACTGCAAGCTCCGCCTCCCGGGTTCATGCCATTCTCCTGCCTCAGTCTCCCGAGTAGCTGGGACTACAGGCGTTTGCCATCACGCCCAGCTAATTTTTTGTATTTTTAGTAGAGACGGGGTTTCTCACCGTGTTAGCCAGGATGGTCTCGATCTCCTGACCTCATGAGCAGCCAGCCTTGGCCTCCCAAAGTGCGTGAGCCACCGCTCCTGGCCTATTCCTTTCAAAATATTACTGCTTACTGAAAAAGGACTTAGTCACCCAAGAGCTCTGATGGAGATTTACAAGGAGATTAATGTTGTTTTCTGCCTACCAGCAGAGCCGATCCATGCATCAAGAAGTAATTTTGACCTTTAAGCCTCACTATTTAAGAGATACATTTCCTAAGGCTATAGCTGCTGTCTATAGTGATTCCTCGTATAGATCTGGGTAAAGTAAATTTAAAATCTTCTGGAAAGGATTTGCCATTAGAGATGCCATAAAGGACATTTGTGTCTTGGGAAGAAGTCAAAAGGTCAACCTTAACAGGAGTTTGGAAGAAGCTGATTCCAGCCCTTTTTAAGGCTCAAAATTTAGTGGAGCAAGTAACCACAGATGGGGTAGAAATAGCAAGATAACTAGATTTCAAAGTGGAGTGCTGCAATTTAATGATAAAACTTGAATGAATGAGGAATTGCTTATTATGAATGAGGAAGAAAAGTTGTTTCTTGAGACAGAATCTATTTCTGGTGAAGATGCTGTGAACATGCAGTGAACATTGTTTGCATGACAACAAAGCATTTAGACTATTGCTTAAACTTAGTTGACAAAGCAACAGCAGGGTTTGAGAGGATTTGCTCCAATTTTGAAATAAGTTTCACTGTAGGTCAAGTGACATCAAATGCCATTGCATGCTTCAGAGAAAGCCTTTGTAGAAGGAATAATCCATCAATGAGGCAAACTTCATTGTATTATTTGAAGAAATTGTTCCAGCCACGTCAGTGTTCTGCAAACGCCACCCTTCTCAGTCTGCACCCATCAGTATCTAGGCAAGGATCCTCCCCCAGCAAAAGGATTCAGACTTGCTGAAGGTCCAGATGAGTTAGCATTTTTTAGCAGTAAAATATTTTTAATTAAGGTATGTATGTTGTTTAGACAAAGTGCTATTGCATATTTAATAACTACAGTACAGTTTAAATAATAACATTAATATGCTACTGGGAAACCAAATAATTCATGTGAATAATTTTATTGTGATATTTGCATTATTGCTATGGTCTCAAACCAAACCCACAATATCTCCAAGGTATGGCTGTACATAAGTTCATGTTGTGGACTTTAAATTTTCTTTAAGGTATTATTTATAGTCAGCAAAATTTATAAATATTTTATATATGTTATATATATAATACATTCATATAATATACGATCCTATCACAATGTAGAACATATCATCACATCAGAAAATTTCACCCTGTCTTTTCCTGTTAATCTTCATCATAACTCCTTCTCCAAGGCAAGCACTCTTCTGATTGTTATCACCATAGATTAATTTTGCCTGAACTTGGACTTTTGGAAGAATGTAGTATATGCTCTGGAGTGTTCATCTTATTTTGCTCAGGTTTATGTTGTTGCATTATCAGTAGTTCAGTTATTATTATTGCTCAATAGTATTCCATTTTCAAATATGTCACAATTTGTTTAACTATCGATCTTTAAAATGTACATATGTCAGCCCGATGCGGTGGCTCATGCCTGTAATCCCAGCACTTTAGGAGGCTGAGGCAGGTGGATCACGAGGTCAGGAGATCAAGACCATCCTGGCTAACACGGTGAAACCCCATCTCTGCTAAAAATAAAGAAAAAAAAAATTAGCCGGGCGTGGTAGTGTGTACCCGTAGTCCCAGCTACTAGGGAGGCTGAGACAGGAGAATGGCGTGAACCCGGGAGGTGGAGCTTACAGTGAGCCAAGATCGCGCCACTGCATTCCAGCCTGGGCAACAGAGCAAGACTCCATCTCAAAAAAAAAAAAGAAAAGAAAAAGAAAAAAAGTACATATATAGGCTGCCTCCAACTTTTATGTATTATAAATATATTCTTGTACAATTCTTTGTGTGAGCGTATGTTTTTATTTACCTTGGGCAAGTCCAGGAGTAGAATTGTATCAAATTATGTGTCTATTTCATTTTATGGGAGTTCAAAACAGATTTCCAAAGTGGCTGTACATATAGGAGTTTCTGTTTCTCCACACCCTTTTACATATTTGGTGCTGACAGTCTTTTTTTGTATTTTCCTGATGACTAATGACATTGAACACTTTTTATGTGTTTATTGACCATTTTTGTGTTTTCTTTTTGATCTGTCTGGTCAAGTTGATTTCCATTTTTTATTAAGTTTTGTCTGTTGACTTGAATATATCGACTTGAACATTGTTTTTCTATTATGTACAAGTCTTTCATATGGTTATTATAAAACTGCTAATTGTTTAATTTTCAAGTATTTGGCAATTATCTGAAATATAATTTTGCCATTGGCTTCTAATATTGTGATCAGGGAGCATATTATGTATGATTTAAATTCTTTCAAAATATTGGTCTGCCTTGGTGTATGTTCCTTCTCAAAATTTTTTTGTAGCATTTTAGAATTTACAATTATTTTAAGCTGGTTGAAAGTTAAAATCTATATTTTTGTCTCCTTGTTCTGTTAATTACTGAGAGAAGAGTGTTAAAACCTTCAACTATAATTGCAGAAATGTCTACTCATTTTCATAGTGTCATTTTGTTTGTTTTTTGAAGCTTCATTGTGAGGTGCATATATATATTGAATTGTTATGCCTTCTTGATGGATTGACCCTTTTATCATTTGAATCGACCCTGTTTATTTTGTGTAGTACTCCTTAAACAGAAGTTACTTTGATATTAACCCCACAATTTTCCTAGGTTTAATTTTATCAAGTTGGGTCTTTTGCTGTATGTCTGCTCTTAAATCCTGCTCTCAGTATGTTTGGAATTTTGCTAGGGATTCTAAAAACTCTAGAATAATAGTGCCCCTTTAAAAATTTATTTTGTGATCTGAGGGATTCTTCTGTTGTATATCTAACACAGGTCCCCAAAATTCTTTGTTGTCTTTGACTCCAAAGATTGTATTTTCTCTTTCTTCAATAAATAAGACATGAGTTACTGTTTATATATTTAGAATTTTTTAAAGTACTTTTTGCAGTTTTTAAAGAAGGCAACCATATTACAATTGGTAATCACTTTATTAACCCTAAATTTCTATATTACATTTGGCCTTCAGACAGCTCTTGTCAGTATATTGGGCAGGTAACATTTCCATTTGGGACAGAAAGTCAGTGAGGCTCAATATCAATATTTTAACTATAGATTTAAACCATTTTTTTCTTGCCTCCAAAATCTCTATTCCCCTAGCATGCAAAGTTGTTGAAAAGTGGGATTTTTTTTTCCTACTTAATATTCGGAATGTGCTTTCCTGTTCAGAAAAGGCCTAATCTTTTTTTCTCTTATATACTTGTTTTCATGTGCGTCTAT